>NC_137085.1:74212529-75648966 GCF_951640355.1 Cnephaeus nilssonii | reverse complement strand
CAGCAGCAGTACCCTCTTCAGGGGCCCCTCTGTCTGTCCAGGAGGGACAGAGTCTCAGGCTTAGAGTTTAGAATTAGGTGTTAGCGGTAGTGTTTGCCTGCAATAAAGTTTCTGTACTTTTCACCTCTCACCTTTCATCCATGGCTTCATTCTTCGAATCCATCAGAACAAGAACCCAGGAATTCAGGGCGTTCCAGCTCAATTTTCACGTTTCGCTTTCTATGCTTTAAATTCTTGACGGTAATATTTAAATGTTTTCTGAACAAATTTGATCGCAGTATGTGGCCCACATAAGTGCTCAGTTAAAACAATCGTGTCCCACAGAGAACAGACTGATGGTTGCTAGAGGGGCGAGGGATTGGGGGCCTGGTGAAAAAGGTGATGGGGTTAAGAAGTACAAACTGGTAGTTACAAAATACTCTCAGGGATGTAAAGTTCAACACGGGGTATCGTCAATCACGTGGTAAGAACTATGTATTGTGCCAGGTGGGTGCTGGAAATGCCAGGGAACACATATGATTGTCTAACTGTTATCGGGCAAAGTGGGGTCCTTTTCCCCACGGGGTGCTAGGGGTGGAGTCCTTACCATTCCTTGAGAAAAATAATTGTTTGAGACTTGCATAGGAGAAGGGGTGACTTTCATTTGTGTGGAATTACATCCCCGGTTCCCCAAGTCCCATTTCCTTAGTCAGGTCCTAGAAGAAGCACAGCTGGGCTTTCAGCAAAGCCGGTGTCCAGAGTTTCCGCTCCGCGGTGGGGCCCGGGCCAGGGTCCAGGTCGGCATCAGGCTAGTTACAGTCCACCAGTCCCCTGTGTGGGGGGCCCGCGTGGGGACGAACGCAGGAGAGCCCCACAGCCCAGGGTACACAGGTCCCAAGAGCAGCAAGAGGAACCAAGAGAGAATGCCTTTGCTCAGGGGATTAAACATCCCCAATTTCCTGGGGCTTGCCGTGGCCACGCCCCTTCTGGCCGATGACTTTTGTTCCCAGGCGTGACTGACAGACACGTATCTTTCCTATGTCACCTGAACTTCACTGGGCATGCTCTATCTTCTCATCGTTCAGTCCACTGGGGAGCGTAAAGTCGCAGCTTCCTGTGAAGCTGTCCACATGGCATGCCGAGAGCAGCTGGCCTTCCCTTTGCTCCCTTCCTGTTATTAATAAACAGGTTAATGACAATGGTACCACAACCACTATGTTGTATACTTGAAACTAATACAAAATAATATTGAATTGACATATTGAATAACTGTAATTAGAAAAAAACAATGGTGTCAGCAGGTGTCTACATTTAAATGATGGTCCTGGTGACATAAATGAACAAATGGACTCTTGCAGAATTTCCAGGAAGCCCATCAGGTGTTTGCAGCTCCAGAATCCGGGAGGGGCGGGGGCAGAGTCCGAGGAGGAGGAAAGGCGCTGAGATGTGCCTGGCACCTTGTGTGACCGAAGCCAGGGAGAGCACCGCTCCTTTGGCTTGTCTGAGCGTGGAGCCCAAGACTCCTATTTTTAAGGTATGAGGGAGGGTTGCAGCTAACTCAAAGGCCAGTTTCACCTGGCAGGCAATACCGTGAGTCATCGGGTACTGTTAGCTATATATATAAAAGCCTAATATGCAAAGTGTCCCCTAGGGACTTTGACCGATCGGGAGTTTGATCGCTCACTATGTCGTGCACTGACCACCAGCAAGCGGCGCGGAACGACGGAAGGCCCTGGCCGGCAGCCACTAGGGGCCTTACCCGTGCACAAATTTCATGCACCGGGCCTCTAGTGTGATTATAAACACCACAGGCCTGGGACCACCCATCTCATGTCCAAAGAACATATGGAAATCAAGAACATAAATAGAATTATCCCTGTAAACATGAGTTTAAACTTTCTAGATGACTGAATTGCTCTGGTGTGCATGTGGGGCCCAGCGTGGAGACCAGCATGGCCCCGTCAGCATAGTGACGGCCATGATTCCCCTCACATGGTGTGAACGCGGAGCCCAAGGAAGGCTGCTGTCTCTGGAGCCCAGGAACAAGCCCTGGGAAGGCAGGTGGGTGTGAAGGGGGAAGTGGGGACCAGCTGACACCCAGAGAGGGGCTGGCCCACCTGCCCACTCACTTCCCACCGCCAGCCTCCAGGGAGTGGGTCATCCCAGAAGGAGTCGTGCACCCGGCCCACGGAATGGGAAGCTGAGGGGGTCCCCAGGCTGAGCAGCCACAGGCCTGGCCACTGCCCCTCGGCGGTGAGACCAGGACCAGCGAGTGCAGCCGTGTACGCCGCTCTGTGCTTCGTGTCTGGCTCCCAAATAGTGTGCCCCACGCAGCCCCACACAGTGTGGAGAAGCTCAGCCACGGGGACTCCGTAGCCATCCACATCACCCCACTCCAGGTCTCAGGAGCTCAGCCTAAGGGCCCCTCCCCACACTCACACCACACCCACAGCCCCGGCCTGCAGGACCCCCACATCAGCGAGCTCCCCATGGGGAAGACAGACCTCATGCGGGGGAGGAAAGAGCGTGGCGCTTCTTGCTCTGTTACGTCGGTACTTCTGCTCCGTTGACTGCTTTTGATTTTCCTGCAGAATCATTTTAAAGCACAATAGATGTAGTTCTACATCACAGAGTGCTTTCTGCTGAAACCAAGGGTTCAAATGTCTGATTTACTCTTGTATTTTGCTTCAATGATAGAAGATTTCACCTTAGTTTTTCGTTAAAAGTCAATCTTTGCAAAGATACTCTCTTTCTAACTGGTTTTGGTTCCTTTAAATAAAATACCAGCTCAGTGCTTGGCAAGCGAGCATGACGCGTTGGCGCTGAGGAGGTCGTCTGTCTCCTAGGGATGAGACGGCTGTGCTGGGGCCGGAGGGTGGCGGCTCGGGTTTATGATGCGGAGACAAAGGCCTGATTGGAAAACTCGTCTGAAGCCAGCCACGCAGAGTGCTTAGGGAAGAACCTCTCATTAGGCTTCTTCACAAAATCTTTCAAAATTGGACCATAAGTGTGGGCTACAGGCACTTGCGGGCATGCGATGCTTGCATTCAAAGCCGACCGCTGGCTCTGTCCTGCCGGAAGCTAACAACACAGTGTCCTCCGGGGTCAGTTGGTGCCTCCATCACCTGTGACAAAGGGTCTTCAACGAAGGGAAAGGCAGGCGCAGAGACCCTCGCGGTGCTGCGAGGAGGGAGCTGTCTGTCGCCAGAGGCCGGGAAGAAAGTGGTCAGAGACAAGGCCATGGGACAGTGGTCAGCGGGGTGAGGCCTTCCACTTGCCTCTGTGAAGAATCCAGCTCTAGGTGGTCCCCCAAACCTTGGCTAACCAGAAGGGGGTCTGGATCACTGAGTTCCCTGTCCCAGGTCCAGCCAACAGGTGAACTGGCCGCTGAGGCGGCGTGAGGGTGAGGGGCCTGTGGTCCCTGGGCAGGCGGCTTGCCCGCCACGCTGATCACTGCCTGTGCTTGCACAAACCTTCCGCCTGGCTGCGTGTGGAGAGCACCCCTGGGTGCCCACACCGGTCAGATCCTGCTACAGAAGGACGCGAGCAGGGAGCGCAAACGTGGCCACCCTGACCCTGCTTCCGACCTGGAAAGCGAGGCCAGCACGCCCTGCCTGCACGCAGGTGTCGGGACACTCAAGTCCTGGGGTGTCAGGGACCCAGCTCCCCCTGCTGGCAGCCTCTGCCTGCACCCCCCCCCCCTCGCCCCCGGGAGTGAGCACACCATGGTTTTTATTGATGTAACACTTTCCTTTTGGGCATATTTGTCTTTTCTGATCGAACTATAATTCGCGAACACAGAAGCACAGCCATCCTCGGTGCGGGCGGGTTTCTAGATTTCACCCTGGATGAATGCAGGCATGCGCACCCACTCAGCTAGCCACCACGCAGTTCCCAGCCAATGTGGATGGCGCCTCGGTGCCTTCTGTCAGCAGAGCCTGCCCCCGTGAAGGAGTGCGCTGGCCACTGCACAACAGCCGCCTGCGCTGGGACTGCGTCAGATGGGCGCGCAGTGGGGCCGTGTCCCGCGTCTTGCGCTCAGACCGATGCTGAAGGACAAACCCATCTGCTGCTTGGAGCGCTCCCTCTCTCACTGCCAAGAAGTCGTCCTCTCTGAAGACACCGGAGTCGCTGCCTCTCTGCCCTGGCGCCACTTGGCTTGTCCCTGGTTTGGGTTATACCGAGAAGGCTCCTAGGAGAGACTTGTGCATGTCTCCCGGCAAACAAATGCACTTCATTTGGTCAGATACACGCCTAGAAGAGGGACCGCCAGGTCATAGGGCACATGTATGTCAGCTTTCATGGGCTGCTAGTTTTCCAACGGGGCGCACCGTGTCCCACTCCCGCCCCTGTGTCTGAGCATCCCACGGCTCCACCTCCTCACCCACACCTGGTGTTTTCCACCCCAGATGGTCCGGTGGGTGAGCAGTGTCCCACTCACACTTACCGCGGCTCTAGTTCCACAGCAGGTGCATGGCCGTCCCGACAGGCCACCCAGATCTACTTCCCCTTCCTTGATGAGCAGACTCTTACCGAGCAGCCACGCGCCCAGGCCTCCCTGGAAATTCCCTGCAGCTCTGAGTGGGTCCTAGTCAGCAGGACGTGACAGGGTGGAGGGTGACGCATGCTGGTCTTGCCCTGGAACCTGCGAGCATGCCCTTCCGCCCTGCAGGTGTATGTGTGTGTGTGGGGGGGGGGGGGGGGTAACGTCCGCGTGGAGGATGCACAGCTGACTCAGTGCTGGCCTGCCTGTGTGTCTCTGGCGATCGTATACAGACATAAAGGAGCTGGCACCGTGGTAAACCACGGTGTGTGCGGCCTCTTTACAAAGAAGGCTCTGTGATTACTCACTCACCCTCTGGCTCCAATTCCGCTCAGCGGAGTTGTTTTATCGGCACCACCTGTGCAGAGGGGCGGGCCCTCACCCAGACCCGAGGTCCTTCGAGGGAGCAAGCACCCTGCCGCGGCGTGGCCCCAAGTCCCAGGTCTGCCGGTCATGACTCCCCATCCCTGTCCAGGAGACCCGACTAAGGCAACCAAAGTCCTTCCACAGGACCCGCAGTGCAGGGAGCAGGAGCCCCACAGGACCCGCAGTGCAGGGAGGAGGAGCCTTCCAGAGTACCCGCAGTGCAGGGAGGAGCCCCACAGGACCCGCAGTGCAGGGAGGAGGAGCCTTCCACAGGACCCGCAGTGCAGGGAGGAGGAGCCTTCCACAGGACCCGCAGTGCAGGGAGGAGGAGCCCCACAGGACCCACAGTGCAGGGAGGAGGAGCCCCACAGGACCTGCAGTGCAGGGAGGAGCCCCACAGGACCCGCAGTGCAGGGAGGAGGAGCCTTCCACAGGACCCGCAGTGCAGGGAGGAGGAGCCCCACAGGACCCGCAGTGCAGGGAGGAGGAGCCTTCCACAGGACCCGCAGTGCAGGGAGGAGGAGCCCCACAGGACCCGCAGTGCAGGGAGGAGGAATCCTTCCACAGGACCCGCAGTGCAGGGATGAGGAGCCCCACAGGACCCGCAGTGCAGGGAGGAGGAGTCCTTCCACAGGACCCGCAGTGCAGGGAGGAGGAGTCCTTCCACAGGACCCGCAGTGCAGGGAGGAGGAGCCCCACAGGACCCGCAGTGCAGGGAGGAGGAATCCTTCCACAGGACCCGCAGTGCAGGGAGGAGGAGCCCCACAGGACCCACAGTGCAGGGAGGAGCCCCACAGGACCCGCAGTGCAGGGAGGAGGAGCCCCACAGGACCCGCAGTGCAGGGAGGAGGAGCCTTCCACAGGACCCGCAGTGCAGGGAGGAGCCTTCCACAGGACCCGCAGTGCAGGGAGGAGCCTTCCACAGGACCCGCAGTGCAGAGAGGAGGAGTCCTTCCACAGGACCCGCAGTGCAGGGAGGAGGAGTCCCACAGGACCCGCAGTGCAGGGAGGAGGAGCCTTCCACAGGACCCGCAGTGCAGGGAGGAGGAGCCCCACAGGACCCGCAGTGCAGGGAGGAGGAGCCTCCCACAGGACCCGCAGTGCAGGGAGGAGGAGCCCCACAGGACCCGCAGTGCAGGGAGGAGCCCCACAGGACCCGCAGTGCAGGGAGGAGGAGCCTTCCACAGGACCCGCAGTGCAGGGAGGAGGAGCCCCACAGGACCCGCAGTGCAGGGAGGAGGAGCCTCCCACAGGACCCGCAGTGCAGGGAGGAGGAGCCCCACAGGACCCGCAGTGCAGGGAGGAGGAGCCCCACAGGACCCGCAGTGCAGGGAGGAGGAGCCTTCCACAGGACCCGCAGTGCAGGGAGGAGGAGCCTTCCACAGGACCCGCAGTGCAGGGAGGAGGAGCCTTCCACAGGACCCGCAGTGCAGGGAGGAGGAGCCTCCCACAGGACCCGCAGTGCAGGGAGGAGGAGCCCCACAGGACCCGCAGTGCAGGGAGGAGGAGCCTCCCACAGGACCCGCAGTGCAGGGAGGAGCCCCACAGGACCCGCAGTGCAGGGAGGAGGAGCCTTCCACAGGACCCGCAGTGCAGGGAGGAGCCTTCCACAGCACCCGCAGTGCAGGGAGGAGGAGCCCCACAGGACCCACAGTGCAGGGAGGAGGAGCCTTCCACAGGACCCGCAGTGCAGGGAGGAGGAGCCCCACAGGACCCGCAGTGCAGGGAGGAGCCTTCCACAGGACCCGCAGTGCAGGGAGGAGGAGCCCCACAGGACCCGCAGTGCAGGGAGGAGCCTTCCACAGGACCCGCAGTGCAGGGAGGAGGAACCCCACAGGACCCGCAGTGCAGGGAGGAGTCCTTCCACAGGACCCTCAGTGCAGGGAGGAGGAGCCTTCCACAGGACCCGCAGTGCAGGGAGGAGGAGCCCCACAGGACCCGCAGTGCAGGGAGGAGTCCTTCCACAGGACCCGCAGTGCAGGGAGGAGGAGCCCCACAGGACCCGCAGTGCAGGGAGGAGGAGCCCCACAGGACCCGCAGTGCAGGGAGGAGGAGCCTTCCACAGGACCCGCAGTGCAGGGAGGAGCCTTCCACAGGACCCGCAGTGCAGGGAGGAGCCCCACAGGACCCGCAGTGCAGGGAGGAGCCTTCCACAGCACCCGCAGTGCAGGGAGGAGGAGTCCTTCCACAGGACCCGCAGTGCAGGGAGGAGGAGCCTTCCACAGGACCCGCAGTGCAGGGAGGAGGAGCCCCACAGGACCCGCAGTGCAGGGAGGAGGAGCCTTCCACAGGACCCGCAGTGCAGGGAGGAGCCTTCCACAGGACCCGCAGTGCAGGGAGGAGGAGTCTTCCACAGGACCCGCAGTGCAGGGAGGAGGAGCCTTCCACAGGACCCGCAGTGCAGGGAGGAGGAGCCCCACAGGACCCGCAGTGCAGGGAGGAGGAGCCTTCCACAGGACCCGCAGTGCAGGGAGGAGCCCCACAGGACCCGCAGTGCAGGGAGGAGGAGCCCCACAGGACCCGCAGTGCAGGGAGGAGCCTTCCACAGGACCCGCAGTGCAGGGAGGAGGAGCCCCACAGGACCCGCAGTGCAGGGAGGAGCCTTCCACAGGACCCGCAGTGCAGGGAGGAGGAGCCCCACAGGACCCGCAGTGCAGGGAGGAGCCTTCCACAGGACCCGCAGAGCAGGGAGGAGGAGCCCCACAGGACCCGCAGTGCAGGGAGGAGGAGCCCCACAGGACCCGCAGTGCAGGGAGGAGGAGCCCCACAGGACTCGCAGTGCAGGGAGGAGCCTTCCACAGGACCCGCAGTGCAGGGAGGAGGAGCCTTCCACAGGACCCGCAGTGCAGGGAGGAGGAGCCCCACAGGACCCACAGTGCAGGGAGGAGGAGCCCCACAGGACTCGCAGTGCAGGGAGGAGGAGCCCCACAGGACTCGCAGTGCAGGGAGGAGGAGCCCCACAGGACCCGCAGTGCAGGGAGGAGGAGCCTTCCACAGGACCCGCAGTGCAGGGAGGAGGAGCCCCACAGGACCCGCAGTGCAGGGAGGAGGAGCCTTCCACAGGACCCGCAGTGCAGGGAGGAGGAGCCCCACAGGACCCGCAGTGCAGGGAGGAGGAGCCCCACAGGACCCGCAGTGCAGGGAGGAGCCTTCCACAGCACCCGCAGTGCAGGGAGGAGGAGTCCTTCCACAGGACCCGCAGTGCAGGGAGGAGGAGCCTTCCACTGGACCCCCAGTGCAGGGAGGAGGAGCCTTCCACAGGACCCGCAGTGCAGGGAGGAGCCTTCCACAGGACCCGCAGTGCAGGGAGGAGGAGCCTTCCACAGGACCCGCAGTGCAGGGAGGAGGAGCCCCACAGGACCCGCAGTGCAGGGAGGAGGAGCCTCCCACAGGACCCGCAGTGCAGGGAGGAGCCCCACAGGACCCCCAGTGCAGGGAGGAGCCCCACAGGACCCGCAGTGCAGGGAGGAGGAGCCCCACAGGACCCGCAGTGCAGGGAGGAGGAGCCTTCCACAGGACCCGCAGTGCAGGGAGGAGCCCCACAGGACCCGCAGTGCAGGGAGGAGGAGCCCCACAGGACCTGCAGTGCAGGGAGGAGCCTTCCACAGGACCCGCAGTGCAGGGAGGAGGAGCCCCACAGGACCCGCAGTGCAGGGAGGAGCCTTCCACAGGACCCGCAGAGCAGGGAGGAGGAGCCCCACAGGACCCGCAGTGCAGGGAGGAGGAGTCCCACAGGACCCGCAGTGCAGGGAGGAGGAGCCCCACAGGACTCGCAGTGCAGGGAGGAGCCTTCCACAGGTTCCGCAGTGCAGGGAGGAGGAGCCTTCCACAGGACCCGCAGTGCAGGGAGGAGGAGCCCCACAGGACCCACAGTGCAGGGAGGAGGAGCCCCACAGGACTCGCAGTGCAGGGAGGAGGAGCCCCACAGGACCCGCAGTGCAGGGAGGAGGAGCCCCACAGGACCCGCAGTGCAGGGAGGAGGAGCCCCACAGGACCCGCAGTGCAGGGAGGAGGAGCCTTCCACAGGACCCGCAGTGCAGGGAGGAGGAGCCCCACAGGACCCGCAGTGCAGGGAGGAGGAGCCTTCCACAGGACCCGCAGTGCAGGGAGGAGGACCTTCCACAGGACCCGCAGTGCAGGGAGGAGGAGCCCCACAGGACCGGCAGTGCGCGAGCAGGAGCCTTTGTCATTGTTTTGGATTGAGGCTGCCCAGCCTTGTGGCAAAAGAGAGTGAAAGCCCTAGCCATGCAGAACTAAGCCAATCAGAGAGGAAGAAGCAGAGGGGTCAGCAGAGGAAGACTTAACAACAGCGGTTCAGTCCCCTGATTCAACTGTGCCTGCAGCACCTTCAGGTGAGAGGGAGCCAATGTGTGAGCGAACTCTGTCACAGGCGGCTGGGTCCTGTCTCCTTCGTTAAAGCAATAAGCATGTTGGAGGGCCACTGTGTGCAGCAGTGTGCTGGGTGCTGGCAGTCCAAAGTCCCTTCCCTTCCAAATCTAATTCTTAACCAGGATGCATTTGGACACTCCACCCAGGTGGATGGGAGAATTACATGTCCCCCGAGTGACCTCTAACTATAATTAAGCTTTTTTTCCAGCACCGATGCAGGTGACAGATTGCAGCCAGTCACGTGAGCCAAACATGCCACCTGCCCCAGTAGAAATCACAGATGTTTTCACATCATGTCTTCAAACACCAGGCAGCTTGTCATGACTTCAAATTCACTAGTTATCAGACCTGCTAGAGCATGTTATTCAATATGTAAATAAAACAAACATGTGACAGTTTAAGATATTTTGATAATGGGATTTCAGCATAATAGGTTTCCTTTCTAATCCTGTATTTTATTTTATGCATTGAAAAGCATGACTCTGAAAAGAGGTCAATAGACTTCACCAGGCTCTAGAAGCTCAAAATGAAGGCCATGCCAACCAGATAGACCCGGAGAAAGGAGAGCAGCGGGCCCTGGTGGGGCTGCACTTGAACGATGTCCGGGTGGCCCCACAGCGGGAGGACGCGGCCGCGCTGGGCTGTGTGGCTGGGGCTGGAGAAGTGATGCCAGGGCGGAGCGGGGTCTGTAAGGCCTGAGGGGCATTTGCAAAGGCAGGGGCCCCGGGAAGTTCGGCAGCTCTGGAGCAGGCGGCATGGGTGGCCTCTGGGGATCCGGAAGGCACTGCTGGTGCGGGCGATGAGGATGCCCGCTCCGCTTAAGCTAACGGGCAGCTGGGCAGCTCGCCAGCATCCGCTCTGCCTCCCCCATAGCTCCAGCTCGGCTCCAGCTCGGCTCCAGCTCGGCTCCAGCTGGGCGCTGCTCAGCCCTCTCCAGCCTGCTGCCTGCAGCCCAGCTCCCCAGTAAGACAGGGGGCTTGGTGAGTGTGCTGCGCTCTGCCACAGGGCCGCCCTGGGAGAGTGTGCGGAGCTTCGCCACAGAGAGCCAGCACTCAGCCGTCCCACAGCTAGAATACCAGGCAGGAGCTCGGAACAGGCCAGCTCGCCACCTCACTTGCATGCCGGAACAAGGCTGGCAAGAAGAGAGCCCTTGCATCCACTGGGCACCCAGACGCTTCCCTCTCTAGCTGGAGAGACTGCTCTGATAGGGAGGCGCCAGGGGGAGCCCCGAGGGCTGCAGGAGGTGGGCCTTTTCTGCGGTGGGGGGCAGTGGGGGGTTGCAGCCACAGCAGCACTCGCATGTTCGAAGAGCACTTTGTGGTCACAGTTGAAAGACATTCCCCGGATCTGGAAGGCACATGGGCCCCAGGCCTTGCCTCAGCCCAGAGCCTGTTTCTCCAGGGGCTGCTTTCCCGTCGCCTTGCAGCCCGTGTGCTAAGCCCTGTCCTCCCTTTGCTCAATGCCCGCTGTGGACAACCCAGAACTGCTCCACGCACACCACACGCTCCACTGCACACGGAGGAGCAGAGGCCCAGGACCAGGGTGCTCCCCTCCCCCACGCGCCCCTCCCCCGCAGTGCACTGGGGCGATGGTGGAAGCTGCGTCGCCTGTGCAGTCCGAGCCGCCACGCCGTTTCTTGTCACAAGGAATGGAAGCATCACCTAGCAGTCCCCGTGCTCATGGGCACGGGCATGGCGCCCGCCCGCCGGGGAAACACGGAGACACTGTAAGTGCCCAACACTCAGCATTTCCGGGGAAGCTGGGAGACTAATTGGTTCCTCCTGGTCTTTGGTGTGTTTCAAACCATTACTGGGGGCGTGGAGGGTGGGTGACACAAGACCGCCGCCCCATGTGTGGGGTGAGCGGAGTCTGTGTACGTGTTTAAAATGCCCTATAGTAGAGTGTAGAACGGTGACAACTGAGAGGACACACTGGATCCCTTTGTGTGAACGAGTGAGGCCACAGGAAAGCAGGGCCTCCCAGAACTCTCTCCTGTCCCCTTACACAAACGAGGACACGAGGACACAGGCCAGCAGAGGGTTGGGACTGAAGGCCCTGCAGCCGGAAGCTTGGCTCCAGGCCTGGTACCCTAACTAGCTAGGCCTCCTCCTGCCAGGTCCCGGCTCTGCAGAGGGAGTGGGGGAGAGCAGGGCCTGCGGCAGGCGGGGCTTTGAGAAAGCATGGCCTGGTCTCCGAGCTGGAGAGGCCCCAGCCGCCAGCCCCTGCTGCGGTCCCCCCTCCCCCCCCCCCCCCCCGCCCCCCGTGGCAGCCCCAGACCTGTCTAGACGCTGACCCTGAAGGACACACTTCTCTCAGGACGGCAGATCCTCTGGCAGACAGACCTGCCAGAAGGGCTCCCGGTGGGCGGAACTCGCGTCTAATTCCCAGCCATCCATCCTCCCCTGCCCTTCCTCACTCAGGGTGACCCTCCTCCCAGGACAGAGCGCAGATACTTGGGTTCCGCACAGCCATTTCCAGGAGAAGGCACCACGCGTGTCACTGACACTCCCGCGGCCTGCTGGTGGCTGTCCTTACACACCACGCAAGGGCACCATGTTCTACACGGTGCCACCAGGGAGAACACAGGAGAGTGCCCGCCCCGCCCCTGCAATCCTGCCTTCACCCATCGTAACGGTGGGTCCCTCTTTGGGGAATGGGATGCATTTAACACAGCTCTGCCCTAATTCCTTCCCATGACGTTTAACCCAAATGGGATGGGGACACGACCCATAGGCTCCTCTAGCTGGAAGGAAGCTTGGGGAAAACAGCACCCCACTTCCTGGACTCAGGCCCCCAGGCCATTCCTCTCCCGTAGGTGGCTGACCTGGAGACGACCACCCTCTCCTTACCTGGGGAAGCTGGGCTCCAGGCCTAGTATCCTCAGTGGGTGGGTCCCCGGGTTCACCTTGGGAGCATCAGAGCCAAGGCAAACGGAGTCTGTCAGATCCCAGGGCAGGACCCCCACCCACAGAGGGAGGGGCGAGTTTCCATCCACCCGTCTGCACCATGTGCTCTAGCTTAACAATCGGGGTTTTGCTGGCCTGTCGGCTCCCTGGTGCTAAGGCCCTAAGCCCTGGCTCTGGGGGCTGAGAAGGGTGTGGTGGCCCAGCACCGACAGGCAAAGGCCCCTGAAGAGAACCGGGGCTCTGGGGCCGTCACCGATCATGTAGGAACGACTTCATTTGAAAACGCTTGCTCGCCTCCCAGCAGCCAGTGGTCTTCAGGAAAGTGGCCAGGCCTGATAAGCATGACCCCTGACCCCTGACTCAGGCACTGTGCCCCTTTCTCGGGCCAGTGTCCCTCAGAGGCCTGCTCACAGGCCGCCACGGCCCAGGCCCGTCACGTCTCCCTCGGGTGGAAGCACGCAGCAGGGCCTCACACCCACGGGTTCCTATAAACGTGTCCCCAGGACTGCCCGGGGACCCTCCCATCAGGTGTAAAAGGTGGTGAGCACTTGCAAACAGCTGGCAGAGGGGTACAGAGGGGTGCAGAGGGCTCGGGAAACCTAGATGGGAGAAGGGCCTGCTGTCCTCACCTGAGAAAGTGCTGGGGCGCGGGGGGCGGGGGGGGGGGGGGGCGCTGGTTTGAAATGCTCTTACCCAACGTCAGGTCTGATTAGAAGCAAACGCAAGTGTCCTGGCTGCCCACGTGCTTTGCTCATGCTGTGCAGGAGGTTCCAGCACAGCCCTCCCAGGCCTGGGGTGTCCAAGCCTTGGGGATTTGGGGGGGCTGGAAAGGGTGGGTATAGATTGGTTCCCAGAGGGGCAAGCTGGTCCATCAGCAGGGGTAGGGAGGTAAGTAGGTACTTCATCAGAATTAGTGCTGGGCCCAGCAGAGGCCTGGGTGAGGGGGGGAGTTAAGGTGCAGGGAGGGAAAGGGGGTGAGAGGAGGAGGGGTGAGGAGTGGAGGAAGGTGCAGGGAGGGAAAGGGGGTGAGAGGAGGAGGGGTGAGGGGGGGAGTTAAGGTGCAGGGAGGGAAAGGGGGTGAGAGGAGGAGGGGTGAGGAGTGGAGGAAGGTGCAGGGAGGGAAAGGGGGTGAGAGGAGGAGGGGTGAGGAGTGGAGGAAGGTGCAGGGAGAGAAAGGGGGGTGAGAGGAGGAGGGGTGAGGAGTGGAGGAAGGTGCAGGGAGGGAAAGGGGGTGAGAGGAGGAGGGGTGAGGAGTGGAGGAAGGTGCAGGGAGGGAAAGGGGGTGAGAGGAGGAGGGGTGAGGAGTGGAGGAAGGTGCAGGGAGGGAAAGGGGGTGAGAGGAGGAGGGGTGAGGAGTGGAGGAAGGTGCAGGGAGGGAAAGGGGGGTGAGAGGAGGAGGGGTGAGGAGTGGAGGAAGGTGCAGGGAGGGAAAGGGGGTGAGAGGAGGAGGGGTGAGGAGTGGAGGAAGGTGCAGGGAGGGAAAGGGGGTGAGAGGAGGAGGGGTGAGGAGTGGAGGAAGGTGCAGGGAGGGAAAGGGGGTGAGAGGAGGAGGGGTGAGGAGTGGAGGAAGGTGCAGGGAGGGAAAGGGGGTGAGAGGAGGAGGGGTGAGGAGTGGAGGAAGGTGCAGGGAGGGAAAGGGGGTGAGAGGAGGAGGGGTGAGCCAGGCGGGAGGGGAGGAAGGAGGGTAGAGGAAGAGGGGGGGGAGGCGGGCTGGAAGGCGGGAGCAGGGGCGGAGCCTGCGCGCCCTCCGGCTCGCTCTCCCGCGCCGCCCGCGCTCCCGCACAGCCCCGCCGCCCTGCACACCGGCCGGGGCGCCGGCCCCGCCTCCTCCGCCGCCTCCTCCGCCGCCGCCATTCCTGCGCCCGCGCCGCCGCCCCACCGGGACCCACCGCGCCAGGTAAGGGGCGGGCAGAGCGCGGGGCCCGGCAGGTGCGCGGGCGGCGGGCCCCTCGGCCCCCAGACCCCTCCCTCCCGGGCCCTCCTGCCGGGACGCAGGTGGCGGGCGGGGGCCGGGCGCGGACGCGCTGGGGGCTGCGCGCTCCTGGCACCGGGCGAGGCCGGGCCGGGCTGTTTGTGCCTCGGAGGCCGCGCTCGGCCACGCGGCAGGTCGGCCTGCGGGGACGCTTCAGCCGGGCTCCCCGGGCCCTGGTTGGGGTTTGGGTGAGTGATTCCAGAACAGCCCGGCGGATCCCCAGCCCTGGCGCGCTGCACCTGTTGCCACCGCCGTGTGAGCGCCGAGGGCTGAGTCCGGGGGGGGGGGGGCGGGGGGGTGCCAGTGCAGACGTGGGAGGAGGTGGGTCCGGGGTCCTGTGCCTTAGCTGGGTGTAGTGTTGCGGTGGGTGCCTGGGAGCCACGGTGGGTGGCTCGCTGAAAAGGAGGCCTGTGGTTGCAGGCGGGCCTGCTGCTTGGAGCGAGCCACACGGAGGGGCTCTGGCCGGTGGGTAACCCTCCCTTTGCACCGAGCACCTCCCAGGCCCTGCGGCCCCACGGGACCTGCGGCCAGACCGCACTTGGGGCCCAGCAGCCTCCCCTGCTCTGAGTCTGCTCAAACCCACTAGGTGCCACTGAGTGGAAATTCCCAGGGGGCGAAGTGACATGCGGGCGTCACCTCCTGTCTGCCCCAGGCCTGGGGCCGGCCTGCTGCTGGCTGGGCCGTTATGGGGAATGATCACTGTGTCCCAGAAATAGGCCGACCCAGGCAGTGGCAGGGCCAGCATTCGGGAAGAGATAATGCCCCAATTGTCACTTGAACTGTTGGTGTCTGTGCGCACGGTCTGCCAGACTGAAGCAGGAGGAAGCGGCCTGCTCCGAGGACCCGGCTCCATGTGCTGCCAGCAGGAAAGGCAGGAGTGAGGGACACACGGGGCATTTCTGGGGGCAAGAACTGCCCCCCGGGGGCCACGTCCCTAGGCTGATGTGTCTGTAGCACACCCAGCAGGGGAATCAAATCAAGAAATAAAAGCTAATGGCCGAACTGAGGCTGCTCAGCTGGGCCCCTCCCCTCGGGGTCCCTCCCTCGCAGGGTGTGGCAGCACCTGGAGCTGTTGTGGGAGGAGACTGACCCTGTAGTGGGCTTTGCCGCCGTCCTGTGCCCCCTGAAATGGTGCCCTGAGTGCCCCTGCCCAGCCTCCTGGCCAGCACGCCGGTCTGTTGGAAGATGGAACCTTGCGGAGACCTCTCCTCTGGGGTCGGGGCTCTGGTGGCCTGGCCCGGAGCCCTGGGCTAAGGTGTGGGTGCAGGCCAGCCACACAATGTGCCTGGGGGAAGAGAGCAACCCCACCGTGCGGGCAGTCCGAGGCCAGTTTTGTCCAGGTGCCGTCTCCACACCAGGCAGGGAGCCAGGCCAGTGCTGGGAGTGCACACGATGGCGGCTCCGAGGGGAGGACGCGCCGGGGCCAGCACACAGCACAATCAATAATGCATCGCGGAGATCAATGGCTGTCTCTGCTTCTGGAGGGAGTCCACCCCCCTGCACCCAGGGACAGGCCCAGGCCCCGCCCCTCCCTCTGAGTCCCATTTCGGTGACAGGGGAGAGGTGGGCGGGACTGGGAGCATGGTTGGAGAGGGCTGCAGAGGTGCCTCCTGCCCCGAGCCTTGATGTCTTGTGTCGTGAACCTGGGGCCAGAGCTCATGGGACCTATGTCTGGGGTGTCCCCGTGTCCCTGGACTCGGCCCTGAAGCTGTACAAGTGAGTTAGCTTCCTGTTGTCATCATTCACAACGACTTTCCCCTTCACGCTAAGAATTTGCTTGGTTAAGGGAATTCCTAGGAAGGGGAGGTGGCAGGCAGTGGCCCCATGCTCTACCCCCAGGTGTTTTTGGAGCAACATGGTGGCTGTTCCCTGCCCAGGCGAGCAGGGTGGTGGCTGGCTGTGTAAAAATGTACAAGTGAATTCATCATCGGTGACTGTCGAGGGTTGTCCCTGAGAGAAAGCTTTGGTCCTTGAAATTCTCCGCTGGGGACAGCTGTTTCTCCCTTGACCTTTCACCATCCCAGAAGGGAGGATAGAAGGGAAGAAGGGAAGTGGCCCAGAGGCGACAGAGGCGTGGTGGAAGGTCCTCTCTCCCTGTCTCGTTCTGGCTTCTCGAGGCGAGTCCGGGGCGAGAGCAGGCAGGTTGGGCTGTTGCCCTGCACTTAGGATGGCACGACTCAGAGCCATTTCCAGCCTGCCTGCCGTGGGCCTCGCCCAGAGCCGGGCGGGACTTCCGCACGCCAGTCAAGGCCTCCTTGGGACTAGCACACCAGCTGACCCCGCTCCTCGGAGTGGTCACTTTCCAGCTTGCCTGGCCCTCCCCATGCAGGCCTGGGCCGGCTTCCCGCTGCTGCCCGGCGGCTTCCCGCTGCTGCCCGGCTCCTCCAGCAGCCAGGTGCCAGGCCCCGCCCTCACGCCTGTGTGAGTCTCCCTCTGGTGGGACGGGCTCCGTTATTGGGATTAAAATCTCAGAAGCTGTCCGTGAAAGCAGAGGCTGACCCCTCTCCCGGATCACTTCCTAGCAGCACGCCAGGACCGCAGCTTTGACTGAAATGCGGTTGGACCAGCGATTGACCCAAGAATCACTCCTTTCCAAAATTACGGTAGTTAAGAGACAGTTGGACATCTGTCGGGCAAATGATTTTAAAGGGTACTTATATTCCTGAATAACAGCACTGTGGTTATGTTAAAAAGATCTTTACCTTTTAGCTGTAGGTACTGGAGTATTTGCAGAGGAAATGATATTTTGTTTGGGATCCATCCACGTATGGACGGCTGTTGGGTCTGGGTGAGGGTGCCTGAGGATTGGTTATGCTGTTCTGTCCACTTCTGTGTATTTCTAAAATTCTCCATAATAAAACGTTAATAACAACCTAAGTACCCCATTCCCCCCCCAGAAACATGCCATCGGGCCCTTCACTCCATGGAAGCGTTCAGAGGTTTACTCTAAAAGACGTGCAAACGCCCCTCCTTAGTGTCACAGGCACGAAGTGACCCTGTGTCCGTGTGTGGCGGTCTTCGCACAGAGCTGGTCTGGAAGGTGACACACTTAATGGAGTAGATCATTATGGAGTGCCGGCTGCAGGCGCGTGGGGCGGGCACTGCTCCAGCCTCTAGGGACACAGCTCGGAGCAAAGGTGTTAGAAACGGGTGGGAGGGACGGGTGTGGGGGTGTGTGCATGTGTGTTGGGGGAGGGGCAGGGAGTGGAGGGGGAAAAGGGGAGAAACCTATACCTTTTCCCTTATATACACTTCTCTTTGTTTTGTTTCTTATAAATGGAATTATTTTTGTAATTTTAAAATTAAATTTTAAGAAGGGTAACATAATATCCTATTTTAAAATTCTAAATTTCTGTAGCTGAATTTAAACTGTTTTAATGGCACTGGACTTGCAGGAATTCCTCCTCCTGCACACCTCAGTAAGAGGCGATGTGTACAGGAGCACTCAGTGAAGCAGGAGTCACCAACCCTGCGAGTGGTACTCTGTGAGCCCCGAAAACACGGGCTTCCGTAGATCCCTGCTCTGGGCGAAGGCAGCCCAGACCCAGGCACTGAAAGTCCAACAGCAGCGTGTCACCCAGCAGTGGCAGGGGAGCAGGGCCGTCTGTGCTGCCCGGGCCCGGGCCCCTGGCCGTGGGTGGGGGGCCTCCGCTCAGACCCCGCAGTCCTAGTTCTAGGGGAGAAGCCCTTTCCCTGGCAGAAGCGAAAGCCACGGTGGGCCGGAGCCTCGCGCGCTTCCACGGCCTGGGGAGCCTGCTCCCTTCTTTCCTGGAGTAGAGGGGGGTTACTGAACCTTAATCTACACGGACAGGAAAAGCATGAAAATGGTAAGTCTGCAAAGTAGAAGTTGCCTGGAATTCTAGTGTTTGCTTTTCTGTTTTCCTATCCTGCTGCAAGGAGTGTGTGTTGCTTTCCCATCAGAATACAGTGCGCTTTGATCCGGCCGCGGGGTGGGCTGGACGTGCCTTTGGATTTTTGTCAGGACCCTCCGGGCCGCCCAGAGTCAGGGCTGCAGCCGCCTCCGTTCTCTCCTCCCTTTGGGAGTTTTCATGTTGTTGACCACTGTTTTCCGTGGCCTGGGGAGGGCACAGCTGGGCTAGACCCTGAGCCTGGGGTGGTGTCCGTGGCCTTGAGCCGCCTGCTGGAGAATGTGCGGGCGCACACCCCGTCCCCCTTCTCCTCTGGCTCGGGCCCTGCCTCCCAGCTCTTTGAAGGGCTTTGGGGTCGGGTGGAACAGAGCCAGCAGGCAGTCAGGGAACTTGGCAGGTCTCTGACCGGGTAGGTGATGTAGATTTGTGCCCTTCGTGGGCCTCCCTGCTCCCCGTTAATGTTTACTGAGCACCAATCACAGCGAGAAACCAGGAGACAGAAGGGCTGCCCTGTGGGAGCCCACGGTCAGGTTGAGGAGACGGACAAGTTGAAGAGACGGACGACTACAGAGAGAAATGTATTAGATCACGTCACTATGAAGTCTTAGTGTCTGGAGAGAGAAAGTGTGGGGTCCAGACCCTCAAGGAGCCAAGAGTTGGGGGTGTTTGGGATTGGAAATCAGGTGGCGTGGGCCTCCCTGAGCGGGTGGTGTAGCAGAGGGGCAGAGTGACGGGGAGCGAGGGGCAGGCGTCCGGGGAGCACACGTGGGCAGGGCCGCCGGGAGGGGCTGGCCAGATGCTGGTGTGACATGGAAACGGAGCCGCTTGGGTGGCTGGAGCAGGAGAGGAGCAGGTGACCCTGAGATTCCTGGCTCAGACATCCCCTGAGACATAGAGAATTCCAGAGGATGGCCAGCTCTCCAGACAGCGCCTGGTAAGCTCCGTCGCCGACCAGGAGGAGGCAGTGTGGGGCTCGCCCCACAACTGAAAGGAGTTGGGAAAGCGGCCCGGGCCGGGTGAAGCCGTAAGGAGGGGATGTTTTTAAAGCTGTGCGTCAGACGCCAGGGAGGTGGGTGAGTCGAGGAGGAAAAGAGGGGTCCCACGCTGATGGACCAGGAAGGCATGGCCAGGGAGCAGGAGAAAGCCACGGCATGTGTGTGAGGGCCGAGCACCGCGGAAGGTGCTTGGGGAGGAAGGACTGCCAGGCCAGGGGCCCAGTGAGGCGAGGACTGAGAATTGGTGGACCTGTGCTTGGAGTCACTGGGGACCTGTGGAGAGGTCTGGGGGGAGGGGGTGGGCCGGACCAAGACTTTATGAGAAGGGGACGACCTGATGGGCAAAGGGAAGAGGCGGTGGGAGGAGGGCCCCGGCCAGGGTCCTCCCACCTAGGAGATGAATAGGCAGATGGGAGGGGTTTCTGGGTCAGGCCTGCTGTCCCCCACAAGCTAATTGGCCTGTAGCGTCAGGGTGTTTCTGCTCGGCCCTGGGGTCTGGAGGCAGGGGCGGGCCAGGGTGGCTGCGAATGGTTATGGGAGCTCAGGAAGGCGGTGGAGCCCTGAGCACGGTTGGCGCTCAGGGGGGTGGGCTCAGGAGTCCTGAGGACCCAGTGTGCCAGGCCCCTGGGCAGGGGAGGATGCCCTCCCTAAGGAGAGCACAGCCGTGTGGGGCGGAGAGGGGGGCAGGCCCGCTGGGGGAGGGGTGGGAAGCGGCTGAAGTGAGGCCTTGGCCTGTGCTTGTCCTATTGCCAGTGGGGCTGTGAACGTCCCCTTCTGCATTAGCCCCTCATCTCCTGCCTGAGGCTGCAGCCCCTAGCAAGGGCCGGGCTTTATCTACAACTCCAACTTCATTCCACACCCACTGAACGCGAGGGGAGAGAGCACTTCGGGGCGTGGTCCCTGCGGCGGCCCCGAGGCCTCAGAACCGCAGGAGGAGAGGGTTCCCAGCTCCACCCCAGCGCCCTGGCCCGAATCCGAACCCAGAGCTCCCAGCCCACCGGGGATTCAAGTGCCCCAGCGGGGTAAGAACCTGGGGCTAAGCACGCCACCCTTTGGGGGCATCTCTGGGGCGGACAGGAAGGGCGAGGCAGGGCGTGGGCCTCACTCTGGGTTCCCATTAGACTGTGAGGCTGGTCTGTAGAAGCAGTGTTTCATCAACCACTTTTATTGAGGTATAATTTGCATACAATAAAGGTACTTGTTTTACGTATACTGTTCAGTGAGTTTTGACGAACGCATACAGCTGTGCACCTGCCACCGTAATCCTGAGAGAGGCGGGTTGATAAACTCGGCTGCAGGTCAGCTGCGCCACGCCCGCTCACCCATTCATTTATCGGCCTGGCCGTTGCAGTCCTGTTGCACCTGAGCTGAGCCTTGGAGACAGGAATTGTCTGTCCTGTGAGCCCTCCCAGAATTCCCTCTTCCCTCTGTGCACTCACCTCCCCAGGCAGTCATTGATCTGCTGAGATGAGATTATTGTAGGTGAGATTTGTTTCTTCAAGTTTCCTGTGTCCAGCTTCTTTCACTCGCACGATGTTCCTGACACTCTTACCTGTTGCTGAGTATACCTTGTTGATAAACTGTATTTCTTTTTATTTTTTTATTTTTATTGATTTCAGAGAGGAAGGGAGAGGGAGAGAGAGAGGAACATCAATGATGAGAGAGAATCATGGATTGGCTGCCTCCTGCACATTCCCTACAGTGGATTGAGCCCACAACCCGGGCATGTGCCCTTGATCAGAATTGAACCACAGGCCAACGCTCTAGCCACTGAGCCAAACTGGCCAGGGCTACCGTGTCTTTTTCTTGCTGACTCCTGTACTGTTTCTGGGTGTGCAATGGCTTTTTGATTCACTCACCTGTTGGTGGATGTTTGGATTGCTTCCTGTTCAGTGTTGTTGTGAATGTAAGTGCTGTGAGCTACAAGCCAACACAGGACAAAGAGCCAGTTAAATGAGTAAGCACAGGAAAGGATGCTTAACATCATTGGTCACTAGGGACATGTAACTCACAACCACAGCGAGAGACCACTTCCCACTTCCCAGAATGACTTTTATTTAAAAAAAAAGGAAATAAGTATTGGTGAGCACATGGAGAAGTTGGCACCCTCCTGCAATGCTGGTGCGAACATAAAATGGTACAGCAACTTTGGAAAACAGTTGAGAGATTCCTCCAGAAGTTCAGCATGTGCCCCCATGTGCCCCAGCAATCCCACTCATGGGCATCTATGCAAAAGAACTGAAAACAGATGTTCAGATAAACACTTCGCACAACCAGTCATAGCAGCACTATTAACAACAGCCAGAAGCTGGCAAGGACATGAACAACTGCCCTCAGGTCCATCACTGGACGACTGGATACCCAAATGTGGGCCGTCAGACAGTGGAACACCACTTGGCCGTACAGGCATGGGGCACTGGCACATGCTACAGCCGATGGCCCCTGAAAACGTGCCAGGCGAAAACACATACAAGAACACATAGTTACGGTTTAATTTGTATGAAATGTCCAGAATAGGCAAATTCATAGAGACCGAAAGCGGGCTGCCAGGGTTAGAAGGAGGGAAAATTAGGAGGCTGCTTAATAGGCACAGGGTTTCCTTTCGAGATGATGAAAATGTTCTAGAAATAGACAGTGGTGGTGGTTGCGTAACATTGTGAATGTACTCAGTGTCACTGATTGAACACTTTTAAATGGTTGAGATGATAAACCTTACGTGCTTCTCATCACAATAAAAATGATTTGTGCACTTGTGTGCAAAGCTTAGCGTGGACATGCGTTTTCTTTTCTCGCCAGCACCTCCCAAGAAGCGGGTTGTGCGGGCGCTGCGTATTTAATGATAAGAAACTGCGAACGTATTATTTTCCCCCTCACTGCTCATGTGTCGTGCAGTTGTTCACCTCCTTGCCAACACTTGCTGTCGTCAGTCTTTAATTTTAGCTGTTCTAGTAGATATGTTTTCGTGCTGTATCATTGAGGTCTAGTTGAGAATCTTTTCCTGTGTTTATTAGCTATTTGTATATATTCTTTTAAGTATCTGATCAAATCTTCCACTGTCTTTAAATTGGGCTGTCTTCTTATATTTGAGTAGTAAGTGTTGTTCACATATTCTGAATTCAAGTCTTTTGCCAGATATTTTTATGGCAGATATTTTCTCTGAGTCTCTGGCATGCCTTTTTATTTTATTAATGCTATCTTTTAAGGACATACAAATTAATTCTGACTGAATCCAGTTTTATCAACTGTTTTCAGTAGATTGTGCTTTTTGTGCCCTGTTTAAGAAATCCTGGCCTAACCCATAGTCATAAAGATTGTTTCGTATGTTTCCTCCTGAAAATGTTTGCTTTTATATTTAGATCTACTATCCATTTTGAGTCCGTGTTTACCTGCACAGAGCTAAGGATTAAGGTTCGTGTTTTGCATACGGTTATCCGCGGTCCCAGCACTGTTTATGAAGGAAACTGTCCTTTCCCCATGGACCCCTCTTGGCATGTTTGGAAAGTAAGTGAGTGTGTCTGTGTGGCTTTGTTCCGGGACTCGATTCTGGTCCACGTGGCTTATTCCCCGTCAGCGCCACACCATGCTTCTTCAGGACGGTTGCTTTATCATAACTTGGAGTCAGTACGTGTGAGCCTTGCAGCTCTGCCTTGTTTTCAGTTATTCTGTCTGTTCTAGGTCCTTTGCCTTTCCATATAAATTTAAAATCAGCTGGTCAGCTTCTACAGAAAAGCCCGCTGGGTTTTGACTGGCCCGGCACTAATTCCTTAGCTCAGTGTGGAGAACACTGACTTCCAACAACATGAGTCTCAGCAGTGAGCGTGGGCTGTCTCCCGCCTGCGTTCTCCCCGCACTCCTCCTGGTGGTGTGCAGTGGGCAGCGTACAGGTCGCACACCATCTTATCACATTTATTCATACGTATTTTATGTTTGGAATGTTATTATAAATGGATATAATGTATGTTTATTTTACAAGTTATATTGCTACTGTATAGAAATATAATTTATTTTTAAATATTGTTTGCTTATGTGACCTTTCTATATTCATTTATTTGTGTGAGACAATTATGAATAGGGACTATTTTACTAATTTCTTTCCAATTCCAATGCTTTTTATTTCTTTTTCTTCTTTTATCTCATTGTCCAGGATTTTCCATACACTGTTTAACAGAATGGTAGAAGTCGACATTCTTACCTGTTTCCGGCCTTAGGAAGAAAAAACCTAATGTGTTTTCATTAAATATGATGTTAGGTGAATGTTTTATACAGATGCCTTTGATGGGGTTGAGGAAGTTTTCTGGTTTGCTCAAAGTTTTTATTAATGGATATTGAATATTGTCATATGCTTTTTCTTTAACTATTGAGATGTTCATACGGTTTTTCATAAATATTGATTGAAATTTGAATGTTAAACAACCTTGCGTTCCTGGCACAACCACCCTTAGGAGAGAGAGAGTGACAGTGAGACAGAGACACACGCATCGATTTGTTGGTCCACTTATTCATGCATTCATTGGCTGATTCTTGTGTGTGCCCTGACTGGCCACTGAACCCACAACCTTGGTGTGTCGGTACGAAGCTCTAACCAACTGAGCACCTGGCCAGGCTTGAATTCTTTTCTTGTGACATTTCTTCCTGCTTTTGGAATCAGGGTAATGTTGGCCTCCGTGTTCCCTCTCCATTTATATTTTTTAAAAAAGAGTTTGTGTAGGTCTGTATTGCTCCTTCCTTAAATGTTTGCTAGAATTCACGAGGGAAGCCGGGGAGGGTCTTCTATGGGGAGGCTTTCACTTATGAATTCCTTTTCTTGGCGTAGGGCTGCTAAGATGTACTGTTTCTTGAGTCAGTCCTCATGATGTGTGTGCTTCAAGGAATCTGTCCATTTCATCTAAGTTATCAAACTTGTTGGCATGAAGTTGTTCAAAATATTTCTTTATTATCCTTTTAATGTCTATAGGCTCTGTGATCACACTTCCCTCTCTCATTTTTGAGCCTGAGGTCCTTTAAAAAAAGCAAAACAAAACCCCAGTTTCTCCCCACATGCGCCCCGTTACTGATGCACCTCCTGGTGCATCAGTGGTTTTGCATCAGTGGTTTTGACAAGCAGCTTTGACAAGAGTTGAGAGCCTTTGAGGTGGAGGCAGGAGGGAAAATACCTAGTTCCTGGTGGTCCAGGCAGGTCTCCCAAAGGGGAGAAGGCAGATCAAAGAAGTAGAGGAGGATGTGGGCCTCAGTCTGAACACAGGTTCTATCTGGAGAAGGCCTGTTGGTGCTGGCCCTGGCTGGAGCGTGGCACTCACACAGGCTGTGGTTGGACTTGTGAGTATAGAGGGTGTTGAGTTAATGCTTAACGTGGACGTGGAGTGAGCTCGAGACGAGGACAGCAGGTGGGCTGGTGACCAGTCCTAGGACGCCACATCATACCACGTAGACTTCCTTTTTGCGGGATTGTTTGTTTTTAAGTCAGATTTACTGAGGTATAATTTGTATACAGCACAATTCACCCTTTTAAGTGTCCTGTTCTGTGAGTTTTGACACCTAGTCACGTAACCACCACCAAATCAAGATACGGAAAATCTCCACATTCCTGTGTGCCCCTCCAGAGTCAGACCCTCTCCCCAACCCCTAGGACCATGGATCGGAGCCCAGCTTCTCCAGTCAGCCTTCCTGTCCAAGTGTTTGAATGGTAACCAACACGGTCAGACCCTACTTAGAGGTGACTGGTGCCTCTGGAGTTGGACGGCAGGGATGGAGACGGGGGGCTGTTGTAGGAAAGGACGATGGGCGAAGGGCATGGTGCCCTTGTTGTAAGTGGTGTGTGAGATGCCTTTTCTGGAATCCTAACCATAACCTGTCATTTTTCCTGGTGAGGAGGGTCAGGCATGCTGTGAGCCCAAGGCTGTGGCTTGAAGCCTGCAGGAAGGCACGCTTTCCAGCTCACAGCATCTGGCAGGCACACTGAGGGTGGCCATGGGCCAGGGCATTTTAAATTAAATATTTTAAACATGTGTGGACCATTGGCCATTAGGGGCTCAACATCTAGAATTTTACCCTGAGGAATCATGGATGTAAAGGAGCATTGAATAGAGACTGGTAGGAACGGTGGAAGTATGAAAGGGCAGGCCACAGACAGCTGAAGTCCTGGAGAGATATCTCAGCTGTGGGGGGTTGCCACTGAGAACTCTGGGGTCTAATCCCCAAGCTGGGCCCCCAGCAGAGAGCACCAGAACTGAGAAAGGTGCCCACTTAACATCTGGCTGTGAAAAGCAGCAGTGTTGCTGTCTGCTAGGGGGAGACAGCTGGAAATGCAGGCACCCTCTTAAAGGGCCACTGCACAAAATTGCATGTGCAGCCACTCACCTTGGGCTCTGGCAGAGGGAGGGCAGAGTGGACTGGAGCTGAGTGAGCAGAAGCCAGGGTTGGGGGCTCTGGGGTTAGAGGTCAGAAGGCAGACAACCCGGTTTCCTGTGCTGAATCATTCCCTCACACCACAGAGGTCATCTTTCTCAGGAAGACCTTTGTTTTCCAGGCAGTTTTCACCTGGAAGGGCAGATAGTTGACCCACCCTCTTGGGAAACACCTTGCCCCATGGTCTAGATCCGTGGTTGGCAAACTGCGGCTCGCGAGCCACATGCAGCTCTTTGGCCCCTTGAGTGTGGCTCTTCTACAAAATACCACGGCCTGGACGAGTCTATTTTGAAGAAGTGGCTTTAGAAGAAGTTTAAGTTTAAAAAATTTGGCTCTCACAAGAAATTTCAATCATTGTACTGTTGATATTTGGCTCTGTTGACTAATGAGTTTGCCGACCACTGGAGTTTCTGAGGCCCATTAAGAAACAGAATAACAATTAGCCTCCAGGCGGAGCAATTACCCCACCTTATTGGAAAACCTTTCACCACACTTGTGGACAATTGCCTGAGGGCTACTCAAGACTGAATCCAGTCAGTCTGCAGGCAGAGGCTGGTCTCTGGAGGCTTTGTGTTTTTGCTGATCGAATTTGTCAGAAACAGCGTTGGACACTGTCCTTCACTAGAGATTGGGAGGCGCGGTAGAACTACATAATACGTAGTCACAAACTCAAATAGGCAGCCAAAATGAGGAGACAAAAAATACCCAAATGAAAGACAAAGAAAATTCTCCAGAAGAAGAGATAAATGAAATGGAGAAATGAAATTTATCTGATACAGAGTTCAGAATGATGATGGTAAAGATGCTCAACAGCATGAGTAAAGATATAGCAACTATGAGAAGAGAACAGTTGGAAATAAAGAATGAATAACACTAATAAAGAACACATTGGAAGGAATACAAAGCAGATTAGGGGAAGCTTAGGATCAGATCGGTGAGTTAGAAGATGGGGTAGAAAAATTCACTCAATCAGAGAACCAAAAAGAAAAAAACAATTAAAGAACAGGAGGACAGCTTAAGGGAGCTGTGTGACAACATTAAACGTAACAATATTCGCATAATATGTGTGCCAGAAGGGGAAGAAAGTGAGCAAGGGATAAAGAATGTGTTTGAAAAAGTAATGGTAGAAAACTTCCCTAACCTGATGAAGGGAAAAAAATCACACAAGTTCAGGAGGCACAGAGAGTCCCAAATAAGAAGAACCTAAACAGGCCCACAACCAGACACATCATAATTAAAATGCCAGAAAAATTAAGACAAAGGAGAGACTCTTAAAGGAAGCAAGGGAAAAGCAAATTTGTTACCTACAAAGGAGCTCCCATAAGGCTGTCAGCTGATTTCTCATCAGAAACTCTACAGGCCAGAAGGGACTGGCATGAAGTACTCAAGGTAATGGAAAACAAGGATCTGAAACCAAGATTACTGTATCTAGAAAGACTGTCATTCAAAAATATATAGTGAAATAAAGAGATTCCCAGACACACAAAAAAAAAAAGGATAAAGGAGTGTATCACCACCAAACCAGCACTGCAAAAAAATACTGAAAGGACTGCTATAACAAGAAGAAGAAATAGAGAAACATAGACATACAGAATTAAAATGGCAATAAATAAGTACCTATCAATAATAACCTAAAATGTAAATACAAAAGACATAGGATAGCTGAATGGATAAAACAAAAAAAACATGACCTAACTATGTGCTGTCTACAAGAGACCCACCTCAGGACAAAAGACTCATGCAAGATGAGAGTAAAAGGATGGACGGGGGGGGGGGGGGGGGGGGGGGGCGGGGATTTCCATGCAAATGGAAACACACAAAAAAAGCTGGGGTATCAATACTCATACTAGTATCTGACAAAATAGACTTCAAAAGGATGGCCATGACAAGAAACAGCAAAGGTCACTACATAATACTAAAGGGATCGATCCAACAAGGGAATATAACCCTGGTAAACATATATTCACCCATTATAGGAGCACCTAAATATATAAAAAAAACTTCTAGAGGACTTTAAGGAAGAGATTGACAACAATACAGTCATTGTAGGGGATTTGAACACCCCGCTGACTTCAGCGGATAGATATTCCAGACAAAAAAAAATAAGGAAACAGTGACTCTAGAGGACACACTGGATTAGATGGATTTAATTGACATTTATAGAACATTTCACCCCAAAGCTGCAAAATATACATTTCTCTCAAGTGCACTTGGGTCATTCACAAAGGTAGACCACACATTAAGACACAAAACAAGTCTCGACAAGTTCAGGAAAATTGAAATCATATCAAGCATCTTCTCAGGTCACAGTGGAATGAAATTAGAAATCAATTACAGTAAAAACACCCCAAAACATTCATACACATGGCAGCTAAATAGCATGTTATTAAAGAGTGAATGGGTTACCAATGAGATTAAGAAAGAAATCAGAAACTTCATGAAAATGAACACACAACAACCCAAAATCTCTGGGACACAGCAAAAGCAGTGCTGAGAGGGTAGTTCATAGCACAATAGGCCTACCTCAAAAAACAAGAAAAATCAGCAATAAACTAACCCTACATCCTAAAGAACTAGAAAGAGAGCAACAAGAAAAGCCCAGAGTAAGTAGAAGAAATGAAATAATATAAACTGAGTGGCCAGATTATTATGATCTCTGAACGCATAATAATCTGGCCACTCAGTGTGTGTGTGTTGTGTGTGTGTGTGTGTGTGTGTGTGTGTGTGTGTGTGTAGTATTTTATATTAGAGGCCTGGTGCATGAATTCGTGCATGGGTGGGGTCGGCCTGCCTGGCCAGGGGGAGGGGACATGGGCGGTTGGCCAGCCTGCCTGCTGGTCGAACTCCTGGTCGAGGGGACAATTTGCATATTAGCCTTTTATTATATAGGATATACACTGAGTGGCCAGATTATTATGTGTTCAGAGATCATAATAATCTGGCCACTCAGTGAGGATTAGAGCAGAAATAAATGACATAGAGACAAAAATACAATACCAAAAAAAAATCAATGAAACCAAGAGCTGGTTCTTTGAAAAGATAAACAAGATTGATGAACCGTTAGCCAGACTCATCAAGAAACAAAGAGAGCACTCAAATAAATAACTTCAGAAACAGAAGGGGAGAAGTAACTACGGACACCACAGAAATACAAAGGATTGTAAGAAAATAATATGAACAACTATGTGCCAACAAGCTGGACAATGTGGATGAAATGGACAAATTCCTAGAAAAATACAATCTCCCAAAACTGAATCAGGAAGAATCAGAAACCTGAATAGGCCAATAACAACTGATGAAATAGAAGCAGTAATAAAACTCCCAGCATAAAAGCCCTGGTCCGGACGGCTTCACAGGGGAGTTTTGCCAAACATTCAAAGAATAACTAACACCCATCCTCCTCAAACTATTCCAAAAAATTCAAGAGGAAGGAACACTTTCAAGCTCTTTTTATGAGGTTAGCATTGTCCTGATTCCAAAACCAGATAAAGACACTACAAAGAGAGAGAATTATAGGCCAACATCCCTGATGAAAATAAATGCTAAAATCAACAACAAATTTTTAGCAAATCGGGTCCAGCACTATATTAAAATGATCATACAATATGACCAAGTGGGATTTATACCAGGGATGCAAGGCTGGTACAATATTTGCAAATTAATAAACGTGATACATCACATAAACAAATTGGAAGACAAAAATCACATGATCGTATCAATAGATGCAGAAAAAGCATTTGACAAAATCCAACACCCATTTTTGATAAAAACTCTCAGCAAAGTGGGAATAGAGGGAGCATACCTCAACATAATAATGGCCATATATGACAAACCTAAAGCCAACATCATACTCAATGGGCAAAAACTAAACCCATTTCCCCTAAGAACAGGAACAAGACAGGGAAGCCCACTTTCACCACTCTCATTCAACATAGTACTGGAAGTCCTAGCTACAGCGATCAGACAAGAAGAAGAAATAAAAGTCATCCAAATTGGAAAGGAGAAAGTAAAACTCATTATTCACAGATGACATGATATTGTACCTAGAACATTCTAAAGACTCCACCAAAAAACTACTAGATTTAATAAATGCATTTCACAATGTAGCAGGATACAAAATCAACACCCAAAAAATCAGTGCCTTTTTTATACACCAGTAATGAATTCTCAGAATGAGAAACTAAGAAAACAATCCCATTTCCCACTGCAACAAAAAAATTAAGATACCTATGAATAAACTTAACCCAGGAGGTAAAAGCCTTATACTGGACAAACTACAGGATGTTGAAAAAAGAGATAGAGGAAGATATAAACAAGTGGAAGAATATACCGTCTTCATGGATTGGTAGAATCAACATCACTAAAATGTCCATACTACCCAAAGCAATCTACAGATTCAATGCAATTCCTATTAAAATACCAACAGCATACTTCACAGATCTAGAACAAATACTCCAAAAATTTACATGGAACCAAAAATGACCCCCAAATAGCCTCAGCAATCTTGAGAAAGAAGAATAAAGTGGGAGGGGTCATAATACCAGATATTAAGTTATACTACAAGGCCACCGTAATCAAAACAGCCTGGTACTGGCACAGACATAGAGCCCAATGGAACAGAACAGAGAACCCAGAAATCGACCCCAGCTATTATGCTCTATTTATATTTGACAGAGGAGGCAAGAGCATACAGTGGAGTCAATAGAGTCTCTTCAATAAGTGGTGTTTATTGAATAAGTGATGGAAAATTAGATACATGCAAAATAATGAAACTACCTTCTTACACCGTACACAAGAATAAACTCAAAATGGGTAAGAGACTTGAATGTCAGCAGTGAAACCATAAAAATCCTAGAAGAAACCATAGGCAGCAAAATCTCAGCCATCTCTCGTAGCAACATGGTTCCGGATGCATCTCCTCGGGCAAAGGAAATAAGGGGAGCCGCAGGGAGCGTGCACCTGAGGGGCCGGGACACCAGTCTCTGAGCGCGTGGCCGGGAAGCACCTGTTGGCGCCAGGTCCCCCCAGCCGGCCCCGGCTTCCAGCTGCCTCTTCCACGGCTGCCCGCCGCCGCCGGTCGCTTCGCCCACCTGGGCAGTGACACCTGTGTTTGCTTCCTGTTCCATTTGGAAATGCTAGGGGAGGTCACCACCACCCGATGGCCTGCCCTGCCCTGCTCCTCCATGTTCATCTTCCGTGACCTTCACCCCCTCAGCGACATGTTCGCACACGCTACAGTGACATGCACATAGTCTGGCTCTGCTCACAAACGGAGCCCCGCCACGGGGCGCCCAGCCCCCGCGGCCACGCCCAGGCCCGCCCTGTTCCTGGGGCACCACTCCCACCCCGCGCACCGGGCGCACTTGGCAGCCTGCTGTGGCTCCTGCGCGGCAGCAGAGTAGCCTGGGGGTGAGGCTGGTGGCGGGCAGGGCTGGCAGGCCTTCGCCTTCGCCAGGATGTACTCCAGCGAGGCTTTATCAGCAGGAAAATGGGAACCCGACCTGCTCTCTGTTTGTGGGAGTTACAGAGGACACAGTGGGAACTTTTGCATTGGCTCGGGGGAGGCAGGAAAGGGCCTTCTGTCTGTTTGTGGGAGCTTTATCTCTGCTGGTGGGGCCTTTTCTTTCCGTCAAATTTCTACAAAAATACTCCTGGAATCTTTAGTGTGAACAGGAAGTCAGACATGCTGACTCACCCTTCCTCTATTTTTAATGGCATTTTCCTTGTTTAGAAAATAAACAGAACAGAGTAGAAGCTGCGGGTCCAAGGTATGTATGTGCCTCTGATTGCTGTGTTTCTCAGGTGTTCTCCATGCCGTTCAGACACGTGTGTACATGACAGGACATGTTCACATGGATGGTGCTTTCCCCAAGGTGTGGTACCACCCTGGAGGGTTTGCAACTTGCTATTCTCACTTGGCGCTGTGGCACAGACATGCATGCTTTGTGTGCAGGGCACAGCTCTGTGAGGGCAGCCTGCCCCCGAGGGGCGCGTGCCCGCCCGGTGTCCCTCAGCCGTGGTGGAAGTTTGGGTGTCTCCCCGGTCTGTCACATCCCTGACCGTTTTTTTTGGTGTACCTCAGGGAATATTTTTATAAAAAAGAGTTTGGGGATTGAAATATTGGAGTTAAGGGTGTATGCATGTTCAGTTTTGACCCGCGTGGCTGGGCTGTGGGAGGACAGCATGTGCCCACCGCACGGCGTCCCCGGTGAGTTTGGTCCTCACCAGTGTGATCAGGAAAAGGGAAGGGCACGGGGAAGGTCATGGGTGTCCCATCACTTGTTTGTGACGTATTGTCGCTCGTATTTTCCTCCCGCAGCACCTATCCTTGGGCTTCGCCCTCTATCATCCTACCTAATAAAATGGTAATATGTAAATTACCATCACTCTGCTACACCCACTATTGGGCCAGCGGGAGGCGCAGGGGGCGGGACTCAGGGTGGCCGGGGTAGCCGATTGGGTCAGCGGGACGCTGAGCCATGGCTGTGCTGCGGAACAGAAGGGGCCTCTGGGGCAGCGAGCTCACGTCCCGCCGCACACCATCAAAAGCGGGGGAGCTGGGTGCCTGTCTGCTCCGGCACCAGATCTTTCAGAAGCCTCCACTGAGCCGGAGGCTTCTGAAAGGCCTGGTGCACCAGCGGACAGGCACCCAGCTCCCCCGCGATTGAAAGCGAAAGCGTGTAGGGGACCCTACACGTGCATGATTCAATCATGCACTGGGCCTCTAGTACCTAATAAAATGGTAATATGCAAATTACCATCACTCCGCTACGCCCACGATTGGGCCGGCTGGAGGCGCGGGGGGCGGGACTCAGGGTGGCCGATTGGCTGGCGGTAGGAGCGGGGGGCGGGAACTCGCGAGTCCCCGACCCCCGCTCCTCCCGCCAGCTTAAACGGCCAGCGCTGCTTAGGCCGGCGCTGCGGAAGACGCTGGTGGCGGAACTCGGGGTGGCCGATTGGGTGGCTGCTGGCACCAGTTTTCCGCCAGCAGCAGTTTTCCTCTGGCCACCCACCAATCGGAGCGCCTCCCGATCGGAGTTCCTCTCGGGGTGGCCGATAGCAGGAGGCGCTCTGATCGGTGGGTGGCCAGAAAAAAACTGCTGCTGGTGGATAACTGGTGCCGGCAGCCAGGTGAAAGTCTATTGCACGAAACTTCGTGCAACGGGCTCCTAGTAATTACTATAAACTGGGTGGTTGCTCTTTTACTAATTTTATTGATTTGAAGAGTTTCTTTCATTTTAGAGTGTTCTAAAAATAGGCTTTCCTGCCCTAGCTGGTTTGGCTCAGTGGATAGAGCGTCGGCCTGCGGACTGAAGGGTCCCGGCTTCGATTCCGGTCAAGGGCATGTACCTTGGTTGCGGGCACATCCCCAGTCGGGGGTGTGCAGGAGGCAGCTGATCGATGTTTCTCTCTCTGATGTTTCTAGTTCTTTATCCCTCTCCATTCCTCTCTGTAAAAAATCAATAAAATATATTTTTTTAAAAAATAGGCTTTCCTTTTTAGAACACTCTAAAATGAAAGAAATTCATTTTAGGGTTTTTTTAATTATCTGTGAATTTTTAAATAGACATGAATGAACTCTGACTGAAGACCAGGGGGCCATCAACTGCTTCCTGGGGCTCGGGGGGGGGGGGGGTGGGAGTCAGGGATTAGGGGGGTGTCCCGAGGGGCAGCCCTTTCATGACCGGCGCTCAGACGGCCAGCTGGCCCTGCCTCAGGCCTGCAGTGGCCCCTGTGAATGGAGGGCTGGAAGAAGGGACTGGTGAGATTGGTAGCCGACCGTGTGTGTGCGCGTGTGTACACGTGCGTATGTGTACACGTGTGTGCACTGCATGTGTGTGCATGCACAGCTCCAGGTCTGCATTACCAAAGGCTTCCATGGACTGAGGAATCTTCCAGAACTATTCTCCTTAAGTCTTCACTGGTTTTTAGCCTAATGGTAAAACTCGGCCCCACTCCCTCCCCCTCCACTGGTCTGGAATGGTGACCCGGGTGTAATTCCCGGGCGGCCACCAGAACGTTTCCCTGGGAGTGTGCTGTGCGCCCAGGGTGGCGTGTCGCCAGTACTATCTGTACCTGGCTTTCCGTCGGGACCCTCCTGGGGTGCCCTGTGCTCATGGGGCGGGGGTTTCCCTCTGCAGCGAGGGCCTGGGGTCCGCTCGCAGCCGAGGCCAGTGGCCTCTCTGAAGCTGCGTCCCTGGCTGTATTAGTCACATGACGGGAGGCGGGCAAGTCTGCAACCTGCAGGGCACCTGGAGACTTACCGTCTGCGATTTAAATGTTAACGTCACTCAAAAACGCCTCACAGAAGCCTCTGGAGTCATGTTTGACCCAACACCTGGGCACGGGCCCAGCCAGGATGACAGGTAGAATTAGCCAGCGTGCTGATCCACACGCCACGTGCCTGACCCGTGGTGGCCACAGTAAGGTGCGCGTGGGCTGTGAGGGTGAGGGGTGCGCTCCCCGAGCAGGGAGGGCTCTGGCTCGTCCTGGAGGCCACGGGCTGGCATCGGTGGGGGTGCTGGGAAGGCGGCCGGCCTGGGCCCACTGAGCCCCCCACGCGCTGGGACTGCAGCTGCGTTCCCATCGCCCTCCCCCACGGGTAGGCTGGGCCTCTGGGTGATTCCTGTCCTCCCTCCAGAGAATCCCTTTCCTTGCTCCACACACCAGAGGTGTTTGTGAACAGAAAGCCTTGGTGCCCGCCTCCCTCTTCTCTTTTCTGGGGAAAAAACACTTTTCAGTCCTGGTCTTGCCACCCTGTCCTGCCTTGTGAGCCACTGGCGTCGGCCTCCTGTCCTCCTGGCGCCCGCGCTCCGGCCTCGGGGCCACCCCGCGAACGCGACAGTCAATGTCACGGGGAAGCGGGAATGTGCTGCCGGGCCCGCGGGCTCAGCCTGCCGTGCGGGGGTTGGAAATAGGTGCTTGGTGGGTCAGTGACGAAGCGGAGAGCAGCGCTCCCAGCGGGCCGTGGAGCGTGGTTCTCTCCCAGCAGGCGTGTTTGAGGGGAGCGATGCGTGACCGAGCGGATGAGTGCATGAGTGATGCCGCATGGACGATGTGCGGGCCAGTCCCAGAGGCTGGAAGGTCCCGGTGTGGCTGGCAGAGTGCCGGGCGGGTGGGGGGACATGCGTGTTGGGCTGTGACTCAGGGAGAACTGACGCGGCTCTGGCTTCCCCGCTGGCTGAGCTCAGAGAGGACCTGACCACAGGCCTGCCCTGGCTGCCCTCACACTGCCCTGGCACGGAGCCGGGCTCCGCCGTGGGGCTCCCCGTGGGGGCTTCCTGTTTCTAAGGAAAGCGAGGCCTCTGTGGCTGCCTGAGTTTGCAGCTGCCCTGGTGTTCGCCCTCCGGTCCCGGTCCTCCTGCAGAGGCTTTGTGGGCACCCAGCGCCTGACAGCCTCGGGCGCCCTTGGCATCCAGAGCTGCTTTGCTGGTGGCCTGGCACTGGAGGCGGGCCCGCTGACGAGGCGTGCCAGGGCAGTGTGGCAGCGCCAGGCCTGCTGCTCTCAGAAGTGCCACTTCCCAGGCTGGCCCTGCGGGCGTCCAGGGCCCCCACGGCGACCCCATGCGCCCCAGGTACAGGCCCGGGACCGGAATGTCTAGTTCATTGTGGAAAGGTTTGGCCAAGAGGAGCACACAGGTGAAGAATACATTCTTGGACTCCCTCTTGGAGGGACACAGGTCTGTCAGGCAGCCCAGTCTTCAGCCAAGATGGTCTTGAAGTCACAAAACTTGAGATAATGAAGTCCACATAGTTTTAAAAAACGGCACCTGCTCTCAAGCGCGGGGTCTGCAGGTAAGTTCGATGGTTTGAGGCCTAAGCACAGGGGAGAAAGGGAAGCGAGTGTAAATGTTTACAGGTCACTCACTTGGTTCTTTCACCTGTGCACACAGAGGATGTTGCTAGAAGTTCAGGACAGGGAGACATTCAAATCGGTTTATATTTTTCTAGTAGCCCTGCGCACGAATCTGTGTGCCAGTAGCTCGCTGCTGCTCTCCTGTAGCTCCCCCTGCCCCCCTTCCCCCGGCCCCCCCTCATAGCTTGCTGCCCTGCCCCCTCCTGTATCTCTCCACCCGCTGCCCTGCCCTCCTGTAGCTCCCTCTGCCCCCCTGCCCCCTCCCATAGCTTACTGCCCTGCCCTCTCCTGTAGCTCTCCGCTGCCTGCTTGTAGATCGCTGCACCATCCTCCTGCTGATCTGTGATCTGGTCATTACGTGGTCGGTCGTTTTACTTCACGGCGTAACGACCATTTGCATATTACATCTTTATTATATAGGATTTGTCCAGCATAATCTTTGTGATGTTCTTATTTGGATTAAAATGCCAGTGATTGCTTGACTCAACCAGCAACACAAAGTTTAAACGAAGGTTAATTACTGCCGAGATGTGTGGGGTGCACAGGGCTGGCGAGGGAGTGACTGTATTTATCTTCGGAGTCTGTTGATGCCAGCTGTCTAGAGCTGCAGTCTGCATTTGGACATCATCGGGGCTGGGGCTGTGGGCAGCCAAGGGCAGGAGGTGGGAGGATGTGTGCCCAGAAGCTGGTGCCCATACGTCCTCAGAGCGGCTGAAACGCCTCTGAATTAGTGGACAGTGCAGCGCCGGACCCACAAACACTGCCTGGGGTAACTTCCTTCTCTGGGAAGCCCTCGGAGGGAGGAGGGGGAGGGCCCACACTTCCGTCACTGCCCGACTGGCCCAGTCTCCGTGGCCCTCTGTGCCTGTGTCTGAGGCTCCGGCTGGCTCAGGGACGGCTCACTTTGCAAGCTCTGCTTCCAGCCCAGGATGCATCTTACACACTTTGTGGTCACCTCTTCTGGGAAGAGATGCATGCTTCTTCGAAAGCCCCAGGGGCGGGACAGACTGAGCCCGGCGCCCTCGCTCCTGCGCTGGCCTGGGGACGAGTGGCCGCCCCTGCGTCACGGTGCCGTGTGCCCAGGGAACGTCTGCTCTGATACATACGGGCCAACACGGCTTAGCCACAGTGTGAGCGGCCACTCAGGTCTTTAGTTTCTTGCTTTTAGAACTCCCCATTTGTTGTTTTGTTTTTATACAAATACAGTTTTGTACACCTACTTTTCTGATGAAGAATAAAGGTGTTTTTTGTGGTAAAATATGCATAACAAAATCAGCCGTTTACGTGCACAGCTCAGGGGCATTGAGCCACTCACACTGCCGTGCGCCCGCCCTCCCTCCCTCTCCAGAGCTGGTCTTCATCCAGACTGAGAGTCAGCCCTGAGTGGAGAGACACACACACACACACACACACACACACACACACACACACATACACCCTCCCCTCCCCCCAGCGAATCGCACAGAATTGGTCCTTTTGTGATTGGCTAAAAGTAAAGCTATTTTTTAAAACATTCCAATCCAATTGGTGTGGTCCTCTTACTCTCCTTTCCTTCTATTTAAATGAGTGCACAGGAGAAATGCCTGTGTTGGTGCGCAGTTCCATGAGTGAAACGCAGGCATAGATCTGGGAGCCACCTCCACAGTCAGGACATTCCGTCCCCCAGAGCGCTGCACGACTGTATGTCCCCCAGCCACACGGGTGGGCAGAAGCAGGTGGACAGTGTCGTGTGGAAAAGAATACAATCTATAATGATAAAGCGTAATATACTAATTAGACCGGACGACCTTCTGGACGAAGCCGGGGCTGCGAGGGAAGCCCAGGTCCTGGGTGCCAGAGGGAAGCTGGTGCCGGCAGCCGGGGGGAGGAAGGCCTACCCTTGTACGAATTTCGTGCACCAGGCCTCTAGTAGGAATCTTACCTTATAAAATAGTAATATGCAAATTGACCGCACCTTCACTACACCCAAGCCACACCCACCAACCAAAGCCACGCCCACCAGCCAATCAGGGCGAGTATGCAAATTACCCAACAAAGATGGCGGTTAATTTGCATACACTGAGGGAGGGAGGAGTGAAGACTGAAGACAACTTAGAAGGAAGAGGGAGGAAAAGCAGAAAGCAAGGTGGCTGCCAGAGGGAAAGCCTGGGCGGGGTGGGGCGGGGCGGAGCGCGGCGGGGTGGGGTGCGGCGGGGCGGGGCGGAGCGTGGCAGGGCGGAGCGCGGCGGGGCGCGGCGCGGCGGGGCAGGGCGCGGCGGGGCGCGGTGGGGCGCGGCGGGGCGGAGCGCGGCCGGCGGCAGCGGCGCGGGTGCAGGTGTGGTGGCCACAATGGCTGCGGCAGCGGCAGTGCACGCGGCCGAAGCGGCAGCTTGCAGGATTGAATCCTGCAAATGGGCTACTAGTCCTACCTAATAAAATAGTAATATGCAAATTGACTGCACCTTCACTACACCCAAGCCACGCCCACCATCCAAAGCCACACCCACCGGCCAATCAGGGCGAGTATGCAAATTACCCAACAAATATGGCGGTTAATTTGCATACGCTGAGGGAGGGAGGAGTGAAGACTGAAGACAACTTAGAAGGAAGACGGAGGAAAAGCGGAAAGCAAGATGGCCGCTTGCAGGATTTTTCCTGCAAATGGGCTACTAGTAAGTAATAAGACAAGAATGCACTCCGTGTTTAGCACACTCACAGCTGTACACCTGCTTCTGCCCGCCCTGCACACTGCTGCCCCTCTGTCCCTGCAGGTTACCTTTTCAAGACTGTCCTGTAGATGGCGTCACGCCGCAGGTTGTCTTTCCAGGTGGCCTCTCACTTGGCATAATGCTTTCAAGGCTCAAGCTGTTGGTTCTTTGACCTGAGTAGTGTGTCACTCTACACAGTAAAGCTGCCATAAACACTCCAGAGTGGGCCGTACGGTATGTGGGTGCGTGTTTAACCTTATAAGAAAACGCCAAAATTCCACAATGTTCCTGGATTGGCTGTCCTATTTCACATCATCACCGAGGACGTCAGCTACACGTCATATTAATTAGGGTTTTATTTTTAGCTATTTAATGTGTGTACAGTGTCTCGTTGAGAGTTTAATTTGCATTTCCTGGTGGCTAATCACGTTAAATATCTCCTCATGTGCTTATTTGCCATCGTTTATCCACTTTGGTAAAACATTTCCTCGTATTTTAATTGGGTGGCTTATTTCCTTCCTGTTGAGTCTCGAGCGTTTTTCATGTGTTGAATACAAGTTCTTCGTCAGGCTTGTGGTTTGCAACTATTTCTCTCAGCCTGTGGCTGGCTTTTCATTCTCATAGCGGGGCTCTCACGGAGCATCACATCTAGTGGTGAGCGCTCCGTTTACTGCTTACCCTGCACTGTCAGGCGCGCTCCTGGCCCTGGCGCCACGGCCTCGCTCAGTGCACGTCCGTTCGAAGAGCTTTTCTCTTTTGGCGGATTCCTTAACAATTCCTTATGGGATTTTTTTTTTTACATAGGCAATCATGTTGTCTGTGAAAAGCTGCTTTATTGCTTCTTGCTAATCTGTATGCCTTTTATATCTCCTTCTTTCTTCACTCACTAGCCAGTCCTTCAGTGCAGTAGCAGGGAGGGGGACGTCCTTGCCTGGGGTCTCGTCTCAGGGGAAGGCCCCCCGTCACCTACCACTGAGACCCCATCAGCTGTGGGATTCTCCATCGACGTCCTTTATCAGAGTGGGGCTCCTCTGTTCCTAGTTCGCTGAGAGTTTTTATCATGAGTGGATGCCAATTTTTTTCAAATGCTTTTTCTACATAAATTGATATGCTTCTGTGTGTTTTTATTCTTTAAACTCTTAATATGTGGATTGCATGTATTGATTGTTGCAAGTTGCACATTTGCCTTGCATTCTGAGATAAACCCCTTTGGTTGTGGGATACCATCCTATATAATAAAAGCCAAATGTGCAAATCGACTGAACGGCAGTGTGACCGGTCGCTATGACGCGCACTGACCACCAAGGGGCAGATGCTCAATGAGGAGCTGCCTGCAGGCCCCAGGCCAGCCAAGCCGGGTGCCAGCGGGGGCCCCCGATCACCCTGCCGGTTACCCCACAGATGGGCCCTGATCGCTGGCCAGGCCTAGGGACCCTACCCATGCATGAATTTTGTGCACCGGGCCTCTAGTATATAAAAGCCTAAGCAACCGCACGACTGGGTGACTGGCCAGTAGCTATGACGTGCACTGACCACCAGGGGCAGACGCTCAACACAGGAGCTGCCCCTGGTAGTCAGTGCACTCCCACAGCAGGAGCGCCTCTCAGCTGACAGATGGGCGCCAGATGTCAGGCTCATGGCTGGTGAGCGCAGCTGCGGCAGTGCAAGCCTCTCCCGCAGACACTTGCCCTGCGCGCCCGAGGGGTGGTGGAGGCAGGCGCAGTGGGGCTGGGATGAGCAGGAGCCCTACGGCGCCCGGTCTGGGCTCGGGCGCCTCCCTGGCCGCATGCTGCTTCGCGCACTACTTTGCACTGCGCGGATCAACATGGACAGCAGGCTGGAGCCCGACCAGCTGGCGGGTAAGGCCGGGCCTTGGCGGTGCAGGGGTCCACTGATCCCCGCAGGCCAGGCCGAGGGACCCCACCAGTGCATGAATCCGTACACTGGGCCTCTAGTATGCATATATATATATATCACTGGGCCACTTTGTTGGTGTATTGTTGAGAATTTTGCGTCTGTTCACGAGGCATGTTGGTCTTGTGCGGGCTCTGTCTGGCTTTGCTGTCAGGGTGATGCTGGCCACAGTGAAGCTGGGAAACGTTTTTCCTCTCCTGTTTTCTGTGTAGAATTGTCATTTCTGTGTTCAGTAGAATTTGCTGGTAGAGCCATCTGGCCTGGGGATCTCCTTTTCAGAAGGTGTTTAGCGGTGAATTCAGTGTCTTTAATCAGAGCATTGCTCTGGCTATCGGTTTCATCCTGGGGGCAGGGCTGGGGGTTTTGGGAAACTGGGTCGTTCCCCTCTAAGGTGTCGGCTGCACTCCTTAGTCGCTGGCGTCTCCAGTCCGCGGTGGGAACCTCCCGGCACTGGGAGTGGGAATGAGCAGACCTGGTTTGAATGCAGCCTTTGGAGCAGTGATCGGCACAGCCAAGGGCACGGCCTGAGGCTGGATTCCCAGGGCTCACGAAGGGCCCCCGGGGAGCCCCAAATGAGATGTGTTAGAGCAGCATTAGGGCGTTTAGCCCGCTAGGGCAGCGTTCGGTGCCCAGGCGTGGGAAGCTGATACGAGGCAGCCAGTGCCCTGCCGGAAGCATCGGGTTGCGCCAGGGACCGTCTCGCACAAGGAGACTCTCCCTGAGGTGGGAGAGGCCCCTGTTCGTGCTGTTTAAGGGCAGTGTTCCCAGCGGCTGGTGGGTAGCACCGATGCTTTCCGTCTGTTTCCCATCAGGCCACACATTGCCCACCTCGCCAGCCCTGGGTAAGCAGAGGTTGTTGGGTGTTTGCCTGGCAGGGCTGAGAATGGACGAGAGTCAAGTATGTTCTTCTCTGATACGTTGTCTCCTTCGGCGTGAAGCCTAACAAAGGCGTTTTTGGAATGGCAGAGCTGAGGGTTTGGGTGGCTTATGAACAGCACACATTCCCACCGTCCTGGTGGTTGGAACGCCGAGCTCAGGTGCAGGAAGTCGGCCGAGGCCCTGTTCCAGGTCGCAGCCTTCTCCATGTCCTGATGAGGTGGCAGGGTGACGGGCTCTCTGGTCGCTGTCATAGGCCCCAGTGCCTTTCTGAGGCCCCGCAGGTCCTGGTCACCCTCACGCTGGGGCTAGGGTTTCAACACGTGACATGCAGGCCGCAGCCGTTCCTCACTGGCACTGTGGCATCTTCCTGTCTGAGCGGAAGGTCACAGTTGTTTAGTCATTTCTCAGTAAGATTAACGTGGCTTCCTTTAATTAAAAAATCGGTGTCACTCGGGGCTTTAGAATAGGAGAGGGGGCATGAGCAATAGAAGGAGAATAGGTTTTGCCAACGCAGGAGGGTGTGGGAATCCCTGTTCAGGGAGAGGGGAGCGCGTCCCGTGTGAGCCCTAGCAGTGTGCGCGTGGTGTTTCCCAGATGATGTGAGGCATCGGATGACCAGGCCTGGCACAGGACTGGACTGGGTGTGGGAATGATCCGGCTTGGGGTTTGAATGCAGCCTTTGGAGCAGTGATCGCTGGGTTTGACTGCTCTGCATCTCACTGTCCCGTGGCGGCTCAGTCTGTCAGCGCTGCTCATCCGCCTGCTGCAGGCTCTGCGGCGTAGCTGGTCAGGACACCTCAGGGGAGGTGCGGGGGCTGCATCGCCAGGTGCGGGACAGCTCAGGTGCGGGACAGCTCAGGTGCGGGACAGCTCAGGTGCGGATCAGCTCAGGTGCGGATCAGCTCAGGTGCGGGACAGCTCAGGTGCGGGACAGCTCAGGTGCGGGACAGCTCAGGTGCAGGACAGCTCAGGTGCCGAGGTTGATTCTGTCCGTGGGCTGTGGGGTGTGCTCCCTACGGTCAGACCCTTGCAGCAATGGATAAGACTTGTGACCTTTCTAGGTGTGATTTCCCCCAATTGTAAAAGTCACGCATATTTAGCGTAGCAGGTCCAGAAAGAAGGGAAATTCAAGTCAGCCGCTCCAGTGAGTGAGTTTGGGGTACATCCCCTCAGAACTCGCCGTCCTCGTCTCCTTCGGGCCCGATTCTAGGACTGAGTGCTGTGTGGGACCACAGGATCACCGGTCCTGAGGGGTCAGAAGCCGGCAGCCAGGCTGGTGGGGGCGGGAGGGCTGGAGTTGCTCGCCCAGGAGGAGCCAGGAGGCGGGCCGTGGGCGAGGCCTCGGGACCCAGTGCCCGGGCCCACTTCTCTTTTCGGAGGGCTGTCAGCCATGACAGCCTCAGAGTAATCACTCCGTCTCCCTGCAGGAGATTGGGGACTTTCTGGTTTCTGTTCTGATTGCTTGTAAAGGGTAACACAACTCTCTTGAGCCATGCTCTCCAGAGCTCACGGCTTACAACCTGATAGTCACACGGTAACTAGAGGCAGCAGGAATGGGAGGGTGAGGTGTCCTTGCAGGAGGTTACAGATTGGAGCTCACACTTGTCATTGTCATGTGATCCGAGTGAGGACCCCGTGGCCTGGCGGTCACCGTCCCCTCCCTCACATGGGAGCAGCTCAGCTGACCATACTGACTGTGGGGCCCGCGGACTGGAGGGCCGAGCGTGTGGGCCTTGGTTAGTCACTCTGACCGCAGTGCCGGGGTGCAGCGTGGCTGCCTGAGGAGCTCTGCACCCACGTGACTAACCTGGGCCTTGGGAGATGTTTCTGCAGACGGGAGCACGTGCTCTCAGCGTGACACCGTCCCCTGGCCCTGGCCCCTTCCTCCTAAACCTCGGAGCCCCCCCTTTCCTCTTCCCGCCGGGATTAGGAGTGAGCGGCCTTCCAGCGAGGGTTAGAGCCTCCGGAGTGTGGCTTCCTGGAGCTCTGCAGGTCGTCACGTCGACAGCCTTGCACAGTCGCGTCTGCAGACACGCAGACGAATTCTGCCCGTTGGCCGCGCCGCGGAAAAGCCAGGTGTGTGCTCCTCAGATTCGTTCAGTATTCCTTTAGTCCGTATAGCGTGAAGCTGAGCTGACGTTCACATGGCACAATTAGCTGCAGTGACAGTTTAGTAGCATTTAGTGCATCCACGGTGTTGTACAGCCACCGCCTCTATCTAGTTCCAAGATTTAATGTTTACCCCAAAAGGAAACCCCGCCCATCAGGTAGTCCCCCCATCCCCTCCCCAGCCAAGGACAGACCGACAGTGAATAGAGACGTCCCGTTCAGTTTGGCTGAGCAGGCTCTGTTACAGTTGTCCCGTCAGCTCAGCAGGGCGCAGACCCTCGCCCCCAGAACAGCCTCTCCCCGTGCGGTGGCCTGGACGTGGCCTGCCCTGCCCTGCCCTGCCCAGCGGGTTGTGGAGCCCCGGCGCCTGAAGGGGGAGCTGTGGTTTTCCTTAAGGCCTCCACTTTGTGAAGGTTGAACCCATAACGGCCTGAGCCCTGGCCGTCTTCCACGTGGGCCCTGGCTCCAGTGGGACCCGCAGGTGCAAGCCTGCCCTCGGCAACCCAGCTTTTCCCACGCATCCCTGCTCCCCAAAACCAGCAGCAACAGAGAGCTGGTTGTGACCTTGAGCCGAAAGAGTAAGGTCAAGGTTTGATGGTGGAGAGCCCCCAGGAAGCCCTGCTGAACCGAGGGGAGCCTCGGGTGACTTCACCCCCGAACAGGCCGCTGCTGCGGTCACTGTGGGCAGCTCCCCTCAGGGCTGCACACAGGAGCCGTTCTGGGGGCAGAGCAGGCATCTGCGGGGCCCTGCTGGGGTCCTGGGGTGCTCGCCGCCTCCCCACAGCGGCCGGAGTCTGCGGAGGGAAGGAAGGAGCCCTGGCAGGGCCTTCCGCAGCCTCGCGGCCAGGCTTCTCCTCGCGGCCCTCGCTGTGCAGTGTTTAGAGCCCGCCTTGCTTCGGGGCTAGTCAAGCCCTCACGAATTCTGGTACCTGTGTGGCTTCTTCCGTTCTTGCTGTGCTCTCTGACCCTCCCCCGCCCCCTCTTCCTCTTCTGATCGGGGTTGTTACGTCCATGTTCGTTTTAAAACGTAAGTGCTGCTGACATAGCTCGGACAGCAGATTCTCGTACTACGTCTGCCTCGGCCGCTGAGGCCGCTCGTGCAAGCAGGTGTTTCTGTGCTCCGACTCTCACTCACACGGCTGCTGCGAGCTCTGAGCCCTGCGACTCCCCGTGCCCCAGGAGTTCTCACTCCGCATTCATGTCACAGGAGCTGGGCCGGGGAGGGGTGCGGATGGAACCAGGGTGCAGACGACACCCTCACCCCCAGTTCACGCTGGTGCTGCATCTGGTCTTGCCTGGCCAGGTGAGCTGCACCCCATGACTTGGCCTGTTAGGTGGCCGAGCCGTTCAGCGGGGGGCTGTGAGCAGGGGTGGGGAGGGATTCTGGCTCCCACGGGCCTTGCTCACCAGCCGAGTTAAATTCTGCCTTGGACCCTCCATCACCAGGCCGCCGGGGAGGCTGCATCCAGGACGCTGGTCGTCGGGTCCGGGCGGCAGTCTGCCTGTGGGTGTGCCTGCGGGTGTGCCTGCGGGTCTGCCCGCGGGTCTGACTGTGGGTGTGCCTGCGGGTGTGACTGTGGGTGTGCCCGTGGGTGTGCCCGCGGGTGTGACTGCGAGTCTGCCTGTGGGTGTGCCTGCGGGTGTGCCCACGGGTGTGCCTGTGGGTGTGCCTGTGGGTGTGCCTGCGGTCTGACTGCGGGTCTGCCCGCGGGTGTGCCTGCGGGTGTGCCTGCGGGTGTGCCTGCGGGTCTGCCCGCGGGTCTGACTGTGGGTGTGCCTGCGGGTGTGACTGTGGGTGTGCCCGTGGGTGTGCCCACGGGTGTGACTGCGAGTCTGCCTGTGGGTGTGCCTGCGGGTGTGCCCACGGGTGTGCCTGTGGGTGTGCCTGCGGGTGTGCCTGCGGTCTGACTGTGGGTGTGCCCGCGGGTGTGCCTGCGGGTGTGCCTGTGGGTGTGCCTGCGGGTGTGCCTGCGGGTCTGCCCGCGGGTGTGCCCACGGGTGTGCCTGCGGTCTGACTGTGGGTGTGCCTGCGGGTGTGCCTGCGGTCTGACTGCGGGTGTGCCTGTGGGTGTGCCTGCGGTCTGACTGCGGGTCTGCCCGCGGGTGTGCCTGCGGGTGTGCCTGTGGGTGTGACTGCGGGTGTGACTGCGGGTCTGCCCGCGGGTGTGCCTGTGGGTGTGCCTGCGGGTGTGCCTGCGGGTCTGCCCGCGGGTCTGACTGTGGGTGTGCCTGCGGGTGTGACTGTGGGTGTGCCCGTGGGTGTGCCCACGGGTGTGACTGCGAGTCTGCCTGTGGGTGTGCCTGCGGGTGTGCCCACGGGTGTGCCTGTGGGTGTGCCTGCGGGTGTGCCTGCGGTCTGACTGTGGGTGTGCCCGCGGGTGTGCCTGCGGGTGTGCCTGTGGGTGTGCCTGCGGGTGTGCCTGCGGGTCTGCCCGCGGGTGTGCCCACGGGTGTGCCTGCGGTCTGACTGTGGGTGTGCCTGCTGGTGTGCCTGTGGGTGTGCCTGTGGGTGTGCCTGCGGGTGTGCCTGCGGTCTGACTGCGGGTGTGCCTGCGGGTGTGCCTGCGGTCTGACTGTGGGTGTGCCCGCTGGTGTGGTCTTAGAACTGGCTCCCGAGTGGGACTTGTGGCCACCGAGGACCGGGTGCCTTGGGTGGCGAGGGTGAAAGGCCCCCGAGGCAGTGCTGGGGAGCGAGCCTGTGACTGGTGCCCAGGGGCCAGTGGCGGCTTCCCGGGTGGGTGGGGAGGGGTTGGCGCTGCGGATCGGGACCACCGGCCATGCCAGCGTGAGCACAGGCCCCAGCCTCCCTCGTTCCTCCACCTCTGCCTTCGCTGCTGCTTCTGCGTGGTGTCAGCGGCCCAAGGCGGTCGTGCCCCATGTCCCTCAGTGCCATACCCTGCAGCTGCTGTGAGGGCGTCAGACCTTAGCTGGGTTGGCAGCCCTGACGGAGCGTCCCCGGTGCCCACGGTGGCCTGGAGACACGGTCAGCTCGGGACACACAGGGCCCTCCTCGAGCTTGCGTGGCGTTTGCTTACATGACGACGCCGGGAGAGAAGAGGGCGCAGAGGGAGTGGCCTGGTTTGGGGTGGGGGCCAGCAGCCAAGGCCTTAGCTTCCAGAAGAGTCGGGAAGCGGCCAGGACCGTTCCCGGTAGCTCCAGGGGCAGCAGTGAGGAGGGGGTGGGTGTCAGGCGTGAGGGTGCCTGCAGGGGTGTGTCTGCGGTCACACCCAGAGCTGGGAGGGGACACACCCCTCAGCCCGGCAGCGCCTGCAGCGTGTAGGCATGAGGAGGAGTTCCCAGGAGGGACTCTGCTTTCGCTGTGACTCCCGCCTCCCCCAGAAGGGAGAGGGTGTTTGGGGTTCCGTCTGTGACCCCTGGCCCTAGGGGCCCTCCCCAACTTTCCTGCGTTAGGAAGCTCCCCATGGCTTTACCTTTCTCAATATAAAAATGTGCTTACAAAAGGCACTTTCAAACAAAATGCTTAGGGGATTAAAATGTATTCTGGAACTTGCCGCTAAGCGGGACACCAGCTCACTGACGGCCGCCTTCCCGGTGCCGCGGTTACGGGAGTGGCGTCGCCGGGTTCTTTGTGTGAGGACAGAGCGGCTTTGTGCGCCGGCGAGTGGCTGGCCGTGGGATTGTGTCCTCCTGCGAGCCAGGGACCAGCTGCTCGGGGGGCCTGGCTCCGGGTCACGGTGTGGTCAGGGTGCCAGGGTGCCCACCGCCAGGCCACCGCCTGCTGGTGAGCCTTCCTGACGCGTGGAACGTGAGGGGCCACGCGGAGCTCTGCGGTCTCCCAGGACAGGGTTCACGCGGCCGTGCGTCTGGGAGCCAGAGAGCCACAGGATGAAGTTTAGGCCTCACCTGCACCTTTTCTCTCAGGCCCAAATTCTGGAAGCCCGGACACCTTGTGCTGAGAGCTCGAGTGCAGGAAGGGCGCGGCTGCGAGCGCTGTGGTCTGCAGCTGCCTCTTCAGCATCCGAGCTTGTGCCCGCGCACTGCCCCCCCGCCGTGGGCAGCGTGCCGTGTTCTCAGCGAGTGGCCTTCAGTGCCTTGCAGAGCTGAGACCGGGACGACTGTAGGTGTGAGTAAGCGGCGCTGGGACGGGAGTTTTTGACTTCCGCCTGTGTCAGGACCTGGGCACTGCTCTCCTCAGTGGTGAGGGGTCTGAGCTGAGCCGTGAAGATGGCATGGGGCACTGAACGTTCATGACTCGTGGCTGTAAAGCCTGTGTTACCCCTCACGCCTGATCTGTGTGATGTATGAGCCAACACCATCCAAGGCCTTCGGTCTGGATTGTGTGACGGGAGCTGCAGCCCCTAACGTGGAGGCCTGTGCACAGCAGTGAGTCCCCAGGTGGCCGTAGCAGGACAGCGCCCGGCAGTCCCTCGTGACAGATCCACCGGTGCTGGTGCTCGTCCATCGGCTGAAGACGAGGCGCGGAGGAGCCTGGATGCAGGGGGAGGGGCTGCCGTCCAGGACCTCGGTCCCTACAGTCGTGCAGCTCGGGCTTGTTGGGTCCATTTGCCATGACGGGAGCTTTCACACCTTCAGCCACACCTGGACCTGCACCGGCTCCTGCGTCCGAGCCTCTGTGGCATTGCTGCAGCTGTGATGCCACTGTGGTATGCGCTGCCCACTGCTGTGGCTGCTACCGCCCTGGGTGGAGCCGCCGTGTGGCACTGCGGGTGGGGAACACAGCAGGCAGGAGGCAGCCTCAGGACTGGGCAGCCCATTGTGCTCTGTTCCTTACTGTGGGGAAGACAGAGCTGTGGCTTCCTATGGGGTTAAACACAGTATGTTTTGACTTCACCTTTGTGTTTACTCTGAACTGGCTTCTAGGAAGATGTGAAATCTCGCCTGGGGCTCGCATGTGCGGCTCAGCCGTGCTTCTGTTGGGAGCGAAAGCAGGTTCCCAGTGCTCTCTGCCTGAGCGCCCTTCCCTCCAGGCCCAGCCCTGGGTGGGTGGGGAGGCCGATGCAGCAGACACCAGCTTTGAGCGTCCCTGCAAGCCCACAGGCACTGTGCTGTCTCCCCACGTCCACAGACAATTGCTGCCAGACAGCTGGGCCTTGTCGGACGGGGTGCCCTGCTCAGATGGTTCTCCTCCGCAGGGAGCCCAGTACTCTGCCGGGGGTGGGGGGTGCCTCCCCGGACGACTCCCGTTCTCCGGCATCCGTCTCCCTGGTTTCTGTGAGAGTCATGCAGTCTGCAGCCTGGCCGTCCCCGCGGCGTGTCCTGCACGTGCCGGTGGTGGGCGGCCTGCATGGCCAGGCTTTGCCTTGTCCCTGAGAGAGCAGGCTCCACCCGTTAACCCTCTGCTGCCCAAAGCGCAGCTGCTTCCTGGGGCCCTGCTGTGGGTGCAGCCGTGGGCACGTGGGAGTCCTGGGAAGGCACCGCAGCTGGCCAGGCTATTTATAGCCACAAAGGCCCGTTTTTCTCTGCGGAGAGCGGGCTTGTGGCGATGCTGTCATCACCCGGGGGAGCCCGTGAAACGAGCCTTCATCGAGTGACTTTCTGGTGCTCGCAGCGCGTTTTCATCCCGTGCAGCAGCCCGGGTCTCAGGTCTGCCCCGCGGCCGTCTGGCTGCACGAGTGGAGCCTGGGGAGAGCGTGGCCCCATGTGGCCCAGCCCCCCGACACCGTGGGACAGGTCTCCTCAGCCCCAGCTCTTCAGGACACTGATCGCCCGCCCTCCCCCCGGCATGCTCTGGGCACCGGGGCCTCCACGTGGAAGAAGCTTCTGGTGGCCGGGAAGACAGACTGTCTATGGATGAGTAAGCCAGAGGCGAGGAGTGAGAGGTGAGGGAGCAAATGAGAGAACCCAAGTGGAGAGGGGGCGGCAGGAGGCCCTGCGGGGAGGGGCAGTTGGTTGAGGACAAACAGGAGCTGGGCCTGGGTTTGGAGAGGAGCATCCAGGTAGAAGGCACCGCCGGTGCGAAGGCCCAGGGCAGAGCGCCCGGGACAGGAGCAGCGTCTGGCCTCTTGGCGCTCTGCGGTGCGCGTCCCAGGTTTGGACAGGACTGCAGGCTTCTGGGGAGAATGGGCCCTGGGGGATGCGGGGAGCCCTGTGCAGAGGCTGCGGGGCGGTCCTGGACAGGGGTGCGGGCCCGGGTGCTGCAGCGGGTGGGAGGAGAGCCCATTGGGCGTTTATTGGGAGGCGGAGCCCAGGGGACTTGCTGCCATGTGGGATCTGAGTTGGGTGGGGGTCGAGGCTGAGCACCTGGAAGGGTGAGGATCCACAGACAGACCAGCTCCCCAGGTTGTCGAGGAGCCTCCACCTGGGGCAGCAAGGCCTGGGGGCGCGTGGAGTGTGGCAGGGAGGAGGTCTTGGAATTGGGGAGACATTCGAGGACCAGCCCCAGGTGGGTCCCTGCTGGGGCACCGAGCCACCAGAGGGCAGATGACGGGCCACCTCCCCTGGGAACATGGACCTGCCGTTAGATGAGTGAGGCTGGCTGTGCGGGACACAGAGTGGGCGCAGCCCTGGGGGAGCCTCCATCGTGTTTGTAGGGACGAGGACGAAGGCATACAAGGGTGGGGAGGGGTGAGGTTCCCAGGGGCTGCCAGGCTGCTCGGGGGTGAGATGGCCTTTGACGAGTGGGACACTCTGACGGGTGGGAGACTCTCTGACGGGTGGCGGCAGGGGAAGGAGAGGATGTAGCAGCATTCAGGGACACGAGTCTTGGGGTGCGCCCCACTAAACCCTGTGGGGTACCCCTGAGTAGCTGGCGCTCAGGCAGCTGGAGGCAGGGGTCGGAGTGTGGGCACGGCAGAGCCCCCCCATGCCGGAGGACTCAGCACAACCTGGTGTGGGGAGCAGGAGTGGGTTTAGGAAGGTGGCACCGCCCTCCTGCCATGCACGCCTCAGAAGGACACTTCCTGCCTTCGTCACGCCCTTTCGCTGCCTCGTTGGAAAGGCACGGTGGCCCAGGGTCAGGAGGCCCCACACCTTTGGGTAAAGGGGGGCACTCGTTTTTGCAGGAAAATGCTGTGGGCAGCAGTTTACCCCTGTCCTCATTCCCACCCGAGAGACCCCGTTGTGTTCATTAGAGATAAGACCATGTGTCTTACCCTCTTGGCCATATTGGGCAAGGGACTCAGTTAGGAATCTTGACATGGGGAGGTGATGGTGAGTTACACGATGGGCCCTAAATGCCACCACAAGGCCCCCGGAGAGGGAGGCAGGTGGAGAGTGGAAAGATGAGGAGAAGCTGATGGGAAGACGGACGTAGAGATCAGAGTGGTGTGGGCGTGGAGGTTGATTTTATGTGTCGGCTTGACTGGGGCACAGGTGCCCAGATACCCGGTCAGACATGACCTGGGTGTGTCTGTGAGGTGTTTCTGGATGAGATTAGCATTTGAGTCTGTGGACGGAGTAAGCAGATGTCCTCCCTCCTGTGGGTGGGCCGCATCCTATCAGTTGACGGCCTGAACGAGCCGGAAGGCCGAGGAGGGAGAATGACTCGTCTGTCCTGCTGCCTTTGAGCTGGCACACTGGTCCTCGCCTGCCTTCAGATCTGGGCTCCAGCTGGGATTTGCACCATTAGCTGCCCTGAGTCTGCAGTTTGCTCACTGCAGTCTCAAGGCTTGCCAGCCTCCATGATCACATGATCTGATTCATTATAATAAATCTTTCTCTCTATGTAACGGACAATCAGTGGATCCAGGCTGCCTGTCACTACTTGAGCCAATTCAGCAGAGACAGGGTTGAATCACATATGAGCCTTGATTCCAGTAATCCCCGCAGTAAGGGAGAGCAGCAGGTCATCCACAAAAATCTCCACACCCTACCGTAAGCCAGCTGCTTATAGTGGGTAGAGGGATGACGATTGCTTGGGGACCTAGGCACAAGGGATAAGAATGGGTATGCAAAATGGGCAGTTTACAGGCAATGCAGGTTGGAGGTTTGCAAAGGCCTGTGGGTATGCAAAGGGATGGGGTCTTCAAAGGACTGGCTCCTCTGGTTTTGCAACAAGGTTGTCAATCTCTCCATGATGATAGGCAGCTTCCGGGTGTGGAGGATGGGCCGCATTTCCAGGTGAGCTCCCCGGTCCCACATGCACCTCCCAGCCAGGTTAGCATGTGCCTTCTGTAATCAGAACAAGACAATCATGGTTAACAGAGCAGGCTGAATATTTCTTACATTATAGCTGGTCCCAGTATTCTGTGTCTGCCACTGACATCTATACCCACATCCTATTGATTCTGTTTCTCTGGGGATCCTGACGAATAACAGCGGCCAGAAACCAAGGAGTGCCCGCAGCCCCCGCAGCTGGAAGAGGCAGGCGGGGTCTCCTTCAGCACCTCCGCAGGGCGTTCAGGCAGTGAGACCTCTGGCCCAGACCTGGGAGGGGTTGCTGCTGTTCTCAGCCCCCCAGTTGGTGGTCACTTTTCAGCACAGCCAGCATAAACAGCCCGTCAGCGCCCGGCCGCGGCATGAGGCCACTCGCCGTGCGCGTCGCTGCTGGCCAGGGGGCGCCTCTGTTTTATAGGCGCTGCCAGAACGGTTTCGGGAAGATCTAACCGCTGGCCTTTCCCTGCGTGGACCCTGATCCCAGCACGCTCCCTGAGCAGGGTCCTCCTGGCAGGCACCCTTCTTACCCGCGTGCGTCTCCCGGAGTCCTGGGGCTCGGATCTTTGCTGCAAGGTCCCTAGAGGTCTGCGTTCCTCCATCTGTGACGCGCCTGCGTGTGTTCTTGGACTGTGTTTCCCTCGGCATGTCTCCTCTCACCATTTGTAGTGGCCGTCTGTTAGGAACTGGGTGGCTCCCTTCAGCCTTGAAAGCATCCAGAATGCTCTGCGTCCTATGGAATAAGACCTCTGAGGGAGGGAAGCCCCGTTTGACCTTCTCCCTGGGCCAGCACTGCTCAGTAACCCGTCTTTGACAGTGAACTGAACTCCCGCTCGGGGAGGACTGTGGTCTCGTGTAAGCTGGTCCTCGGGGCCTCTCCGTGGCTTGTCTCCCCTGTGCCCCTTCACACTGGCAGCAGCCGTGAGGTGCCGCCGGTGAAGGAGCCGTGTGCTCTGTGCGCTGCACGGAAGCTACCGGAGCCCTCCTGTGCGTGCACTCGTGACTGCGTGTGTTACATGTTTCTCATGGCTCCCGGGCAGAGGAAGGTGGGGAGGGCACACGGCGGCCAGTGTGTGATGGGGAGAGAAAGGACGCACTGCACAGCTCCCCACCGTCGGCGGCGGGCACGCGTGGGTCCCTCCGGGGAGGGTGCTCTTGCTCTGCGCATGGTGGGGCGTGCAGATATGGTGGGGTGCGTGTACCCTTGGCTTGTGCAGATGTTGCTGTTCCAGGTGCCCGTGTCTGACCTTGGCTGCCCTCAGGGGCTCACACCTGAGCACTGACTCAAGCTCCCTGGGTGGCAGCCCCCGGTGTCTGCTAATGCCCTCGGTGTCCCCCAGTTGCCCTGTGTCCCCCAGATGCCCTCTTTGCCTGAGCTCCCGCTGTGCTGCCCAAGCTGGACTGGCCCCACCCACGCTGGGAGCCCAGTGAGGTCAGGGCTTACCCTCTGGTGGCCTTGGCCCCGCCCACGCTGCAGGTGGAGGTGTACTTGGAGCTCACACACTCAGCCACACCCGGGACTGACAACTGACAGCCTCAGCAGGGCGTGGGCGGGGCGGGGTGGGCGTGGGCCCTGCCCGCCTGGGGCTGTCCGGTCCTTCTGTCCCAAGCAGGTGGCCCAGCCTGCTTCACAGGTGGCAGTGATGGGCGGGTGGGGCCAGGATGCACTCTGCAGAGCAGGCTCCCGTGTCTTACCGACACCTGTGTGACACCCTGCCCGTCCCCCCGGGTGGTTCCCCGCCGTGTGTGGGCGCCACCGTCCCCTTGCTGTGCCTCCCCGCAGGCCCTGCAGGTGACCGTGGGCTGAACCCTGTGTGCTGGTCCCTGGGTTCGGCCCACTGAGGGAGGGCAGATGTGCCAGCGGGCAGCGGAGAGAAGAGGTGCCTTTGCCAGCACCCGCTTCCCGTTTTGGTTTCACTGCGCCAGCTGTGCTGGGGGCTCGGTGGGGAAGCACCTCCTCACCCTCTGCCAGGGGCGACGGGGCACTGCACTGCTCCCCGTCTCCAAGGCTGGACTGCCGCTCCCGGGGCCCCATGGCCTGCGCAGGGCCCTGCAGCCGAGCCAGGGGGAGGGGCAGCTCACCGTTTTCTCCCTGGAGCCCTGGGGACCCAGGGGCCATGGCCTTGGCGGGACCCTTCTCCTTCCCAGGGGCCCCGAGCCTCTTTCTCCAGGCACAGCAGCACCTTCCACCCACCCCTCTCCTCCCTCTCTCCCCCCCGCCCCCCGCCCTGACCGGCTGGGCCCTGCCCTGCTGCCCTGAATGAGCCCACACAGGAGAACAGTCGGGCCCACATCTTGCACAGCCTGCCATTCAAAGGGACGAGAATGGGGCCAGCCTGTCCCGAGGCCCAAGGGCGGCTCACTGCGGGGCCTTGTCCACTGCTGAACAGAGCCTTGTCGCGGCCGAGTGGGCCCAGCTGCCCACGGCCTGCCTGCACGGCCCCACCCAGGCTGTGCTGGAGCCCCCGGGTGTAGGACAGGCACCGAGGCAGCGAGGTCCCATGAGGAGGGATGGCCGGGCAGGCTGGCCTGTTCTGCGCACCGTCGTCCCCGTGGCCAGGAGACCAGCGTGGCCAGCCGAGAGGTGAGGCCACGGGCCCGGCTGCTGGGTGTTGCCAGAGGCCCAGCGTTGCTTGTTTTCTTTTCTTGGCAGATGGTAAATGTGTTATTTTTACTAGAAAAATCCAGGGGAATCTACAAACTAGTGGGCACCTGGATGGAGAAGTCGGAGTGTGATTTCTGTTCCGAGTGCTTGATGTGGGGGACCTTGTTTCCTCCCCCCATTGACTGGAATCGGCCCACGTACTGACCAGGACCCTGCGCACCCAGCGCATTATTCGGGAGTAATAAGCGTTTCCTTATTGTTCACGGGACGGCTTTTCTCTTCCCAGTTCTCCGGGCTCAGTGGAGTAGGCTGAGTGAGGAGGCAAGCAGGCGTCCTTCTGCCCCCGCCCAGGTGACTGGACCGAGGGACCGGCCCCTTCCCCAGGACCGGGGCGTGTCTGAGAGGTGTGTCTGTGGGCAGCTGGCCAGCGGGTGGCAGCAGGGCTGAGGCTGTGGCTCCGGGCAGCGCTGCCCTGGCCTGGGCTGCTCGGGGCCTTTTCCTGGGCAGCGACCCCAGCCCCAGCGATGTGGGCGGGCTGGAGCGTAGGCAGCCTTCCTTTCTTGTCTGGATTGCTTCCATCGCTGGGTGTCTCCGTGCCCCCTGCACTCTGGGAGGGAGCAGGTGGAGGCGGTGGGCATCGGCTGAGCTGCCATCGGTGTGGTGGCTGTGGGGGTGCACCCTCCGGCGAGGCGGGTGGGGGTGGGGCTTGTGGGACTGGCTCAGGGCCCCGATGTCTTCGTTTAAAGAAGCAGGTCTCCTCTGACACGTAGTCCTGGCGGTGAGACGCGTGCCGGGACCGTGACCAGGGCAGCCCACGTGTGTGAAAGTTGGGAAACGGGTGGGTGCTGAGCGCTGTTCCTAGGGAACAGGGCCGGTGAGTGAGGAGGACAAAAAATGCACCAGAAACGGTACAGCCCCTGCTTCAAAAGCCCGCCACCGTGTGAGGGAGGGGCCTCATGAAAAGAAAGAGCGGCGGGAGTGTTGAGCTGTGGACTGGGCTCTGAACAGGGGTGCTTGTGATCCTTCCAAAATTGGGGTAAAATTTGCATCTGAATGAGTAATCTAATCGAGCGCCATGGAATGTTCTGGTTTCCTGTTGTCTCCAGTTTCTGTTAACAGTCATTTGCATTTCATTCCGCCAGCATTCTGAAATCAGTGCCACCTCAGGTTGCCTTCACCCCCTCTCCCAGAGTGGGTCTCTGCGTTGGCACCTCCCACTGTGGCCTGGAGGGGGCAGCAGACTGGCCGGCCCTCCCCGCAGGTGGGCTCGGAGCTCCCTCCAGCTCCCAGCCCTCAGTAGCTGCAGGTTTTGTCTGGACTTCCCCGGACTAAACATTATACTGCATTAGCTACTGCTCAGCATCAAGGAGTTGGGAGGCCACCTGCAAATCTAACTTTTTTAAGAAAATGAAGTCAGCAGTTGTGCCCTCACTGAGCCACGTCCCTGAATGGCAGCAGGGCCAGCGAGGGGCTTGCAGGAGGCAAAACCACGACCCCTAAAGACGTCAACATCCTCACCTCTGGAACCCTCGAAAGTGGTACTTTCCGTGGTAAAGGGACTGGGCAGATGATCCCGGATCTCGAGGTGAGGCGATGAGGATGGCCTGTGGGCCTTCACTGTAACCACAGGTCCTGTTGGAACCAAAATGGCGGTGTTTGAGTCCCAGTTCGTTGTCTCGTGAAAGTGAAGAATGAGTCACAAAGACGGTTCGTGGACCCGAACTTTGTTGGGAGAAGTTGACTCGCACACAGCTAAGCCTGAGCGGCCTGCAGCTGCAGGTTCACCTCCATCCACACACCCCGCCCGGGGTCTCATTTGTGTTCTCTCTCTAAGCCGTCCTGAAGCACCTGGAACAGGCAGCTGGGTTCCAGGAGCAGCCAGCGCCCAGGCTTCCTTCCCCTGTGACAGTGGGAGCAGTTCACATCCCGCTCCCTGAAGTCTGTGAGCCTGTGTGTGGAGGCCCAGTGGCCAGAAGCCACATGGCGCCGGGAAGCGCATCTCCTGCCACCACCAACCCAAGAACCTAGCGCCAGGCAGAGCGAAGGGGAAGTGGGCGCGCTTTATATATACTGGTATACTAGAGGCACGAAATTCATGCACGGGTGGGGTCCCTAGGCTTGGCCGCGATCAGGGCCGATCGGGGCCTTTCTTTGTTCCGTGCCGCCCCCTGGTGGTCAGCGCACGTCATAGCGATCGATCGAACTCCTGGTCTCCCAGTCGAACTCCCGAGGGGACACTTTGCATATTAGCCTTTTATATATATAGATTATATAGATATGCTTGTTAGTTCCTGATTGGTCCTTTCAAAGAATGTTGCCTTAGCGACATCCTTGGGATTGGTTTATATGCCTTACAGCCTTGTGATTGGTTATCTGCAAGCTGCCTGTCTTAGCAACATTCATACATTTTAAATCTCATGCCTCTCACACACGCCCTCCCTTCCCCGCCCGGTTGGGGCGTCTTACTAACTCTGCCTAGTTGGGTTCCCAGGTTAATTCTTCACCCCTGGCCGCCATCCCTGTCCCCCTAGCCTTCTTCTGTCTCCTCACTGCGGGGGAGTCGGGAGGGCGGGAGGAGGGGGTGCAGTGCTGCTGGTGTGGGAGGACGCTTTCCGCCCCTCGCACAGGTTGTCAGTGGGCCTGTGCCTTAAACTGACAAACGGCAGATTGGCAAGAGAAAGGGCACGCCATGCCTGCTGTAACATTGTTTCTGCACAGGAAACAAGAGAAAAGTCTTGCTGCGATGCGTCATTGTAACAAAGGGGAGGTTGGGCCTGGGCAGTGACCTGGGAAGGTGACCGGGAGACATGGTGGGAAGGTGGTTTGTAGGTGTGCCATGCGGACTCCTCGTGTGTGTCCGGCTCACCTTCACAAGCCAGCGGACAGCCTGCTTAAGCACATGGGGGGGGGGCAGGGATGCCTGCAGCCCAGAAGAACCCTCAGCCAGCGTGGCCTGTGCGGGCTTTGCCGGTGGAGGAGGGAGGAATGCAGGCCGTGGAGAGGCGAGGAGCCAGGTCCCCCTAGGGCCTCCTGAGGGAGCACCGCCACCTCTGGGGTTTGAGCCCCACGTCTGGCCTCCAGAGCTGTTCAGATAATAAGTGTGTGTTGTTTCAAGCCACTGGGTTTGTGCTACTTTTGTACAGCAGCCGAAGGAAACACATAAGGGCCCTTAAGGTGTGGTCTTGTGCTCAGAGGAGCTTCAGGATGGCTTAGAGAGAGAACACAAATGAGACCCCGGGCGGGGGGTGTGGATGGAGGTGAACCTGCAGCTGCAGGCCGCTCAGGCTTAGCTGTGTGCGAGTCACCGGTGGGGCGGGGCGGGGCGGGGTGAGGCGTGTGCCCACGCACAGGGGCCCTGAGCCTGCTGCCCCGGTCAGGTCTGGGAGAGAGCGCTGCATCGCACCCTCGGGGCGAGGCCTAAAGTCCTGTGGCGGGTGTGGCCTTGTGCTCTCAGCCACGCGTGCGCGGGGAGGTGGCTCACTCTCCAGAGGAGCTGCTGTGATTGGTCTGGAGTGTACTTTTCGGGTAAAGACCATCCTGGACCCTGTGCTGAGTACAGATCTCCTTCCAGCACGCTGTGGGACTGTGAAGGTTCTAGAAGGGGAGCAAGCTGCTGTCGCCCCAGTGCTGCCTCAGACACCCCAGACGCTGCCCGACCGCCCACCTTGCTCCACGTGCACGGGGGCCATGTGGCCTCTCCTGTCATCCCAGTGTCACGTGGACACGAGCCATGGGAAGGTCCCCAAACGCTGGTGCTTGCTTGTTGGTGGCAGCTCTGTGCAACCCTGAGGGTGCCCCATTGGTGGTGCGGGTGCAGTGCCGGGTCAGTGGTGAAGCTGGCTGGGCCCCCTTGGAGGGTGGCCGGCAGGGCATCGGCGGCACGGTGACGAATGCACCCTTCCCTGCGGGAGGGAATGACGTTCCTCTGTATGTCTGGACCCCGTTCTGTTTATCCCTTCATTCACCCACCAGGTGACGCTCGGTGGCTCCCACCTTTTGATGTTGCGGATAATGCTGCTGTGAACGTGGGTGTGCAGGTCTGAGTCCTGCTTCGGTTCCTTGGGGTAGCTGCCTGGAGGTGGGGTTCGTGGATCCTGTGGCCATTCAGCACTTACCGCGTGGAGGAGCCGCTGTGTTGTGCCCACGGCGGCAGCTGCACTATTTACCCCCCTCCCCCACCCCCCGCCCCGCGGTGCGCCAGGGCTCGTGTCTCCACTCCGCCGCCCGTGTTCCGTTGCTGTGATAGCAGCCTCCTGAGTATGAGGTGATTGTTTGTGTTTAAGGCCTCAATTTGGAAACACTTAAATTCCATGCGGTTGCTCACCATCCTTCTGAGCGCTGCGTGTCTGTTTTTGGATCTGTGAGTCCCAGGGGCATCTCACGCTGGTTGGTGGCCAGCAGCTCGAGGGGAAGCACATGGAGGACACAGCCAGATGCCCAGCCACAGCCAGGGGTGTGAAGCCAGAGTGACCTTGGCCTGTGACCTCTCACCCCACACTGGGTCCATCCTGGCCGCCGCCTGGCTATGGACGCTGCTTCAGGTCTTAGTTGAAGGGAGGGTCAGGGTGCTGATCCCCCAGGACCATTCAGGTTGAGAAAGAGTCAGGAGTCCCGATGTGTGGCTTCCCTCTTGCTCTCCATGGGGACCTCGGCCCTGTTGCCCATGCGCTGCCCTCACGGTCTCTACTCTTACCAGTTCCTTGGCCTCTGTGCATGTGTGTGCATGTGTGGTGTATGCATGCATGTGTGGGTGTGTGAGTACAGTGATATGTACTGTGCATGTGTGGGGGAGTGTGATGTATGCATTGTGGTGTATGTGTGCATATGTGAGGTGTGTTTGATATACGTATGCATGTGTGTGATGTGTATTGGGTTTGTGGGTGGTTGTGTGTGCCTGTGTGTGATGTCTTCATGTGTGCACGTGTGTGAAGTCTCTGTATCTTCCAGTGGCACCACATGCAAGATTGGGGAGGGCAGTGAGGTTTATTGTCCAAGGGACAGCACCTTGTTGACGAAATGTTTCAGAGTTAAATCAGTAAAGCGATTCCTGATCGCAGGCAGGTGTGGGGTGGCGGGCACAGTGGACACGGCTCCCACTGCCCCTGTCGTGGGCCTCGCTCCCCAGGCGTTGGGGTGCTGGGGCAGAGTGCTGGGGCCCTGGGCAGGCACTGGTGCGCCGCGGGGAATGCTCTCCTGGCCTTGGCTTTCCGCGGTTGTGTAATCGACAAACCGTCTAGTCCTCCTGCTTCGCATAAGGGCGTTAGGTTGTGCGTGAGCCAGCGTTCAGCACAGTGCCTGGGCTCAGATGCCCGCGGTGAGGGGTGCCGCCCGCGGGCGGTCCTTCTGGGCGTGAGTGGTCCTGACGTGTTTGACCTGAATTAGCTCCCATTTACGTGCCCCTTTGCCGTCTCCTGGCGTTGGAGAACATGCTGTGTCCATCCGTACGCGTCAGGAAGCGTTCACAGGTGGCTGTGCTCGCACGGCACTTCCCCAGGCAGCTCCCGACGGGCGCGCGTCTTTATTGTGAGGCTGGTAGGCAACGTGGAGGTAAACATTCCGGCTGACTTCCCTTTGAACCTGCGGGGTTGCTGAGCCGAGCACACAGGGGGCCGGCTGGTCAGGCTCTTCAGGAAGGCCCGCCCGTCTCCGCCCGCCCCAGCATCTCCGCTCCCCGCTCCCCGGCATCTCCGCCCGCCCCGGGCCAGCCGCTTCCGAGGGCTTCCTCCGTCTGGGAAGATGTGGCCCATGGGCCCTGCCGCTGGCCAGGTGGGGGCTGTGCCGGGTGGTGGTCACCGTGTCCAGCTGAAGACAGAGCGTCCACCTGGAGAATGAGTATGAGAGGTGCCCGGGGTCTCTGGGAGTGGGGTGGCCGGGCGGGCTGGGCAGCTGGCGCAGGTGCTTGTTTGCAAGCTGAGAGAGTTTTGCAGAAACATGCCAGTTCTGAGATTTTGTGGTGTATGTCCTTGCCTCTGTGTAGTCCCCGTCCCTGGGTCTAAATGTTTCTAGAACCTTCTGCCATTTGTGGAGCCTGTCCTGGGCCGCTGGCGTGAGCAGTCCCCTCCCCACCACAGGTCAGAGGGCAGCAGCACCTTCGGAAACGTCCAGGCAAGTGCCTCAGTCAGAGTGTTTGGTGAGGTGTCGCCGTCATTTACGGTTTCCGTTTACCCGTCCGTCCGAGGAGCCCCCCTGTGCGTGGAAGCCGGGAGGCCTGCGCGCGCCTGAGGCTGTGCCTCTTCTCAGTGTGCACTGTGCTCCCTGTGAATTCTCTCGTTTGTGTGCTTTGTTTTAAGCTGCAGGGAAAAGTGAGTAGTGTGCAATCTTGCCTGGCCTGCTGGGCGATGCTGCATGTATCTGGCAGGGGCCCTCCCAGACTTCCCGGAGGACGCCTCCATCCTACACAGTACCCACTGGGCTCCCCTGGAGCAGGTTGGAGAATCTGATAAGAAACTGGATGCAAGTAAGCTTAGTGAGACCCAAATGTGTCCACCTGCTTGGTGGTCCCCTAGGTCAGGGTCCCCCACATAGGAAGGCAAATACTAGTACAGCTCCCCAGCCCCAAGGAGCTGGGAGCAGGCCCTGGTCAGACATTGGGTTTTGGACACTGACTCCTCTGCTGGTGTGACTTCTGGGAGTTTCTAAGCCTGGGTGTTCTTGTCTGGGAAGTGGAGATGATGATGAATGGTTCCTGGATCAGCGAGTTGCTACAAGAGTCTCTGTGAGGAGTCAGCACAGCCCTGGTGCCGTTGGGTGACCTGACTCACTCTTCTCCCCAACCCGGGAGGCTCTTGCTGCAGTGACAGGAAGTCCATGCTCCCTACATGTGTCCAGTGATGGGAGGTCCGTGCTCCCTACATGTGTCCAGTGATGGGAAGTCCGTGCTCTCTACATGTGTCCAGTGATGGGAGGTCTGTGCTCCCTACATGTGTCCAGTGATGGGAAGTCCGTGCTCCCTACATGTGTCCAGTGATGGGGAGTCTATACTCCCTACATGTGTCCAGTGATGGGGAGTCTGTGCTGCCTACATGTGTCCAGTGATGGGAGGTCCGTGCTCCCTACATGTGTCCAGTGATGGGAGGTCCGTGCTCCCTACATGTGTCCAGTGATGGGGAGTCTGTGCTCCCTAGATGGTCCAGTGATGGGGAGTCTGTGCTGCCTATCTCCCTGGAGCTCACAGGGCTGAGTGAGGCTAGGACTACAGGAAGCAGAGAGGCAGGGTTGGGTGGGGGAGTGGCTCCTTTTGGGTGGAGGCACTTCCTCCAGTCCCGGTCAGGTGGCCAGGTGCCTGGTCGTTGTCTCGGAAGGCACTGGGTGTGCCCTGGCTGTGGGTGCTTCCTGGGCCTGAGACAGGGAGACTTGCACCCAGGGTCCCTGCATGTCCTCCCGCCGACCTCCCGGCTGCAGATCGGCTTCCGGACCCGGAGCTTCTGGTGGTCAGGTAGGGACATGGAGGGGTGGAAGTAGCGGGGGAGAGGCGTTGACCGCTGCAAGGTCAAATGTAAGGACAAGCACCCTGCTTTTCCTGGTTCCCCCGCTGGGCCCGGTCCGATCTCGTTTCCTGCTCTTCTGGGTGGCACTTCCTCTCCAGGGCGCCCCCCACCCCATTCCTGGAGGTCAGGCTGGTGTGCGTTCTGTCAGGGTCCCAGTGCAGGGTGGGGTCCCAGTGCCGGGGGGAGCGCATCCTGGAGGAGGTGGAGATGGAGGGCAGACAGGGCTGGGAGGGAGCTGTCTTTGCCTCAGTTTCCTCCTGTCTGAAACGAAGGCAGGAGGGCTGCGGGGTTCTGGGACTGCTGAGCGACACCTGCACCTGTGCCTGGCCGAGGACTCCGTCTGTCCCCTGCAGCCCAGCGCCCACCTGGACAGCCTCAGGTATGGCCAGGCCCACACTTGTAGACCTGGCCACGGCCCTTCCTGGACTTGCTCGCGGGGCCCAGGGGTCCTCAGCAGGGATGTGACTGGGCAGCCTTGGTTGGCACTGAGTGTGGGGCCCCGAGGGAAGCCGAGACAGTGGGGTGGCCCCTTCCTGAGCTGGTGACCGCGAGGAGCATAAGGAAGTGCACTTGCAGGAAATGGCACCCCCGGTTCTGTCTCAACCTCGTCCTGCCATATGGTCCCTGGGAAAGGTCCTCCGTGGATGGTGTGGGCTGCTGCGGTTTGACCTTGGTTCAGAGGCAGCAGTCTTGGCCTCAAGGTGCCCAGCCGGCACCAGGGGCCGAGCCGGTTCCTGGAGGTCACTGGAGGGTGTGGACGCCGGGGAATCCGATACAAGGTTTGTGCGGAGAGCATGTGCACAAAACAGAAACGGTCAGAAGTCTAACATCATCTGAGCTGGGGACGTTCTTTGTCTTGCCAGGAGGGAGGTGACCTGGGGCCTGGTGTGGGTTCTCCTGGCCACGTCGCGGGGAGGCCGGATTGAAGGGCGAGGAGGGTGCTGGCCCAGGCCTGCTGGCTCCGGGTGGATGTCGGCCTGTGCTGAGCTGGCCCGCCTGCACCCGCTGTGTGGTTGTAGGGAATTACTGGAGATGAAGGCAGAGTGGTGTTTTGTGGGTTTGAGACTTAAAAAAAGCCTGTCTCCGGCCTGGGCTTGTCGAGGCTCCACGGCCGTCCCTCCCGCGGCCGTGGGGGACTTCCTCGTCCCTCCGCAGCCGGGCTGGGTCTGGGGGCCACGCCAGGCAGGAGGAGGCCGGTCCCGGTGGCACCGCACACGCTGTCCCCCGGCCCCCAGCTGTGGCCACTGGGAGGGGCCGTGGGCACCTGGGGTGCGGGATGCTGCCACAGGCGGCCCGGAGTGCAGTCCTGAACAGCCCCGGCTTCCAGATGGTTCTGGGCAGACTGACGCCGTCACCACCTGGCAAATAGAAGAAGGAAGGAGCCACCGTTTCTGAAGGGCCTGCAGTGGGGCCCAGACACCCCTCCTCTCTGCCTTGAGTTCCCGGGGAAGGAAGTGGGGCTGCTGGGCACCAGGCGCATCAGCGGGAAGCGCCGTGGAGACACGTGCACAGGGCGTGGTTCCTGCCCTGCTCCCCGATGCCCCCAGCCCCAGAGCCCAGGTGGCCTGCAGGCGACTGCAAGACCCTGGAGGCGAGTCTCAGCCGGGAAGTGGCTCTAACTGGTCCTGTGAGTCTCTACTTGACAGCAGCCCCTAAACCCTGTCTCATCAGGGCCCTGCAGGACCCAGGTGCCTAAGAAAGCCCGCTTCTCCCCTCCTCCACTAGTTTCTGTTGGGATGTGGCCGTGGCCATGAGATTCTGGTCAGACCTCTTTCTGCACTGGGGAGTGTTGCGTCTGTGTCACGAGGGCACAGGGCCGTGGTGTGTGGCTGCGTTACCCAACACCATTGCATTAAGTCCCCTTCTGTAGCACGTGGGCTTAGTCACACTGCGCTCTCCCCGGGGGATTTCTCGGAGAGGTGGAGGGGCTGAGGGAAGGGCTGGGGAGGTGGGATAGCTTACAAAGGTGGTGGGGGTTAAGGGAGTGGTTCAGGAGGTAGATTACCTGGGGAAGAGGAGGGGCTGAGGGAGTAGCTGGAGAGGTGGAGTAGCTGAGGGAATAGGGGGGCTGAGAGGTAGAGGGGCAAAGAGAATAGTTGGAGGAGGATGAAGGGCTGAGGGAGTAGCTGGAGAGGTGGAGTAGCTGAGGGAATGGGGGGCTGAGAGGTAGAGGGGCAGAGGGAATAGTTGGAGGAGGATGAAGGGCTGAGGGAGTAGCTGGGGGTGGGGGAGTAGCTGGGGCAGTGGAGGAGCAGTGACCTGTTGTAGGTCACACAGCTGGGAGGGGGCAGCCCCGGACCCAAACCTGGGCAGGCTGGCCTCAGAGCCCACATCTGGCCAGAACACTGGGCTGCCTCCCTTGTTAGGGGAGAATAAACACAAACTGAATTAGAGCATTGAATTGACTTGAAATAAGTATAGAATGTGTTCGTGCTACATGACTTGATTGTGCTTTATAGCAGACAACATATGTGTATGCCTTTTCAAAAATAGCCCCACTAACTGGAAAAACTGAGAAGAAGGTTGCGTGAACATAGTCCTGGAAGTTGTAGGACAAACCCCAGCAGAAGGGAGCAAAGCTGTCACTGTGACGAGTCCGGGTGCTGAGCCTGTCCCCAAGGGCAGAGCCTCGCCACCATCCCACGGCGACCTTGGATGACCCCGGACCTCTGCATTAGGCTCTGCATTCTAGACTGAAAAGCTTCTTGGTTGTTTTGTGGTGGTTAAAATCCATCTTTAAAATGAATTTTACATTGTAAATTGGCAATGATCTGAATTCCAACATTGTCAGGTTTAATTGGAACGTCACGCAGCCATGAAATCATGCGTGGGAGCCTTGGACACATGGATGGTGTCGCACGCAGACTCGCAGGAGCTTCGCACAGCTCACACAGGTCCCGCCCAGCCTCTAAAATAGTTCTTCTAATTAATTTCCTTTCAAAGTGCATGAATCCGTGTACCGGGCCTTTAGTTAATAATAAAGTTACAACAGCCCTTTTTTGAAATTGTCAGAAATGTGTTCTCTGTATTTTCCAAGTTTTTTTCATTTAAGTTATCTTACTTTTAATATCAGGTTTAAAATAACTTAATTAGGAAACCATGTGCTTAAGGCAAGAGTTCAGATAGTACTAAAACATACAAACAGTAAAAAATGAAGTAGGCTCCCTCCAGACCAGAGCCACTGTCTGGTGGCAGCAGGCCCTAGGTTAGATTCTGACCTGATCACATGGTCCCTTTGGTTGAAGTGTGCACGTGCACAGTTGGTCACTGCCACATGCCTGTGCAAATGGAACACACCGTAGCACCGCTGAGAGCGTGAATTTTTACTGCACTAAGTACAGTACCTTGGACATCCTTCCATCTCAGTAGCTGCTTTATTCTTTTTAACAGCACATAGTATTCCAACCTAGGATGTGCCACAATTCATACATAAATAAATGTGCTTATCTACAACTAGAGGCCCGGTGCACCAATTTGTGCATGGGTGGGGTCCAGCCAGCCCACCCCGATCCCAATTGGGCCCATCGGGCCCGGGCGGGCCGAGGGGAGGGGCCACAGGCGGTTGGCCGGCTGGCCCCGCCCGCTGGTCAAACTCCCAGTGGAACTCCCGGTCAAACTCCTTGTCGAGGGGACAATTTGCATACTAACCTTTTACTAATAGGATTATATGTGTGTGTGTGTCTACACACACACACACCCAGACACAAAGATGGGCCTCTAGGTGTTCCAGTTTTCCTTGTACTCGGGTATCTTACACACATGTGGGGTATGTCCGCCCTGGTCCCTGGCAGAGAATTGCTGGGTCAGAGGCTCTTGCTGGTGTTGCCCAGGCCACCAGGATGTGCCCCAGGGCAGGGAGCCTCTCTTCACTGCACTCGATGGCGGCTGTCTCATGCCGCCTTCGCAGGTGGGGGATGGCATCTGGCGATAATGTACAGACTCAGCCCACACAGGACAAGTGGGGTAGAGTGTCATTTGCCACTGAGGATCTCCGTTTCCCTGACGGGGGCACCTGTGGGCGGTCTGGGCTGGGCGAGGAGGTTGGACCGAAGGGGCCTGAGGCCTCCCGGTCCATAACTGCAGTGTGCCCGTGGGCTTAGGGGCTCTGGGCACTGAGCTCGAGCTACGTGGGCAGGGGGGGCTGGTGGAGCCCCAAGAGGGGTGAAGGTGTGGCAGCCAATCCTGCTTTGATCCCTGCGGAGCCCGCTTAGCAAGGGTCCCGGGCAGGGCGCCTGTGCAGGGCTGCAGGCCAGATGCTGCGGTAAGCTCTTCACAGGCCCTCCGGTCCTCCGAACAGCAGGTGTCATGGGCACTGTTGTTATGCCCACTTTCTGGATAAGGAAATCGGCACAGAGAGGCCCAGGAACTTCCCCAAGGACACACAGCTGGTCAGTGGAAGCCGGGCCCGTAACCCAGGTCATTCCCACCACAGAGGCCATGCTCTGGCCCCGTCCCACCTGTGCCTTCTCTACCTGCTAACGCGAAGACCTGGCTGCTGCGGGGGTAAGGGGCCTTCAGAAGGGGAGGTCACCGCTGCAGAGGTCACCCAGAAGGCAAAGGCCCGCTTCACCCGGGCCTGTCTGTCGTCAGGAGTGGCCGCCAGGCGTGGGCGTTGAGGTTACCACACTCCCCTGCTTGGCTGGGGCCGGTGCAGGGACAGAGGCATGTTTCTCAGGCCGGAGAGGGAAATACTTATTTCCTGATTTAACTTCATTCCTTTATTTTGCAAATGGACCTTGCATTCTGTCTTAGATACCAGGATAAGTTAGGGAAAGCCTAGTGAAAACTACATGGTGGTAGTTGCATGAGGAATGCGTGCTTTGCAGTCTTTAGTGTAGGGATAACTAATTATAGCTCGTGGGTTACCTTGAGGAGGAAGAAAAATTGTGATGAAGGCTGCAGACAATGGGGCCCGAGGCCTCCGTGGTTGGCCGAGGCCGGAAGTGTGTATTTTCACCCGGGAACCACGGGGCCAGGGGAGGGACGGGGACTTGCTCGGAGGAGGAAACGAGGGTGCCGGGCCGGTGCTCTGAGTGAGGTTGAGAGTGCTGACCCCTAACCTGCCGCCGTGTGTTCATCGCCGTGAAATTTTGGTGAATAGGGTGCCTGCTTATCCAGCCACAGAGCCAGCAGCTTGGGCTTTTCCTCATGAAAGTGGCACAGGCTTACTGACCTTCCGGAAGAGACGTTTCCTCTTTGTAATTCTTGGTATTCGTGTTGTTTACCTTCACCTCTTCTCTGTGCGTGAACCACCCTTTTTCCCATAAGCGTTTCCGGCTGTCTCCAGGTGGCTGCCGGCCTCCCCGGCCTGTGGGACAGGAAAACCCCACGGTTTCTCAGGCTCCCACGTGTCCATCGCTGAGCCAGCGCCTCCCCAGCGCTGAACTAGGAGACGGGCTTCCGTGTGCAGCGTGACAGGGCCTTGTCCAGACAGCTCCCTGCTTGCTCGGGCTGAGGCTGCTTTGCTGACTCGTGGCCCTCAGAGGCAGCCACCTCAGGGAGACCAGGCAGGTCCTGGCGAGTCCTAACCATTCCCACCTGCCACTTTGGGGTCTCATTTGCTAACTTGAGGTATTTGCTCAGGATTCGGGGAGCGTGTCAGGCCCCGGGTGACCCTGGAAATTGTGTGCTGTGGGTGGACGTGTAAGAGTGGGGTGTAAGCTGGTGAGCGTGTTTGGTCCCACTCCTCGGGGCTGGGAGGGAAAGATGGGGCACCAGCGTGGTCCTGGGGAGCCCCCCCCCCCTTCTCAGTTGTCTTCAGAGAAATGGCAAGGATTGTAGAAGCTCTCAAGGCAAAGGAAAATGATGCTCCAACTACAAAAAACGCTGGAGTTTGATTCTGAAGTTTAAAAAATCTGTTGGATCGTTTGCTGCCACAGGGGTCCAACAGTTTCACCGGCCGCCAGGCGTCTGACCCTGCAGGGGCGCGGGGACAGACACCACGGAAACTCGCTGCACACACGGTGTGAGACCCTGTTCAGACAGCAACGCAGCAGGAGGGTGGGAGCGAGCAGGCTCTCAGGAAGTCCTCTCCTCGTCAGTATTGTGTGCATGTCTTTGCTTCCTCCTGCTTTGCCTCCCGCCCTTCGGTTTCAGGGAAGGTGAGGGCTGCGGCTGGCTCTATAGCCCGTGGACAGGTCAGGGGCTCCTTTTCTGGTGAATGACTGGGACCGTGGCTCACTGTTGAGTGGTGGCCGTCAGCCATTGGGGACCAGCTCCTCTACCGGGGTGACCAGCCGACTCGTGTGTCTGTTTGTGGGTGAGTGATTGCACACTCACGCCCTCCTGTTTGCACGAATGCCACCCTGATCCTGGGTCCGAGTCAGCTGCCAGGGGCCCAGCAGTTGAAAAGAACTACAGGTTTCCTTTTAGTGGTGTTTCAGAACGGATGCTGAGTTTATGTGGACAGACGATTTCAGTGTTTAATGTTCTCATTTCCCATTATTTCCAGAGCAGAGCTTTCTGAAGACTTCCTCCTAGAGACGATTGGGAAGTTTCGAGACCCCCAAGACACAGGTACAGTCGGTTTTTTCTCAATCTGTATCCAGTGAATCGTGGAAGCCTCATTGAGAGTCAGCAGCAAGTTGGCTGTTGGTCGCAGCGCGCTCTGGGGGCAAAGACCTCGCCTGGCCCCGTGCCTGGGTGGCTTGAGGTGGAGCCCAGCGGGCAGTGGGTGCTGGCACCTGGACCTCTGTGCATCTCCTGCTTTTTCTCGCTCCGATCGCGTGCCCACCTGTGCTGTGCCCCTGCTCTCTGAGCCGGCAGCCCCCGTCTAAGCCCTGACAGGCCACCTGCTCTTCGGGAGCATAGGGGTCGTCTCTGAGGCGCAGTGCAGGAAGAGGTTTCTCAGTGTCACCCCAGACTGGGGTCGTTTGTGATTGGTTTTCATTTTGGTCAGGTAATACATAGTCAACCATGTGTTTTCCGTTTTGGAGGGAAGAGAAATGGCAGTTTAATTTGTAAAAAGGAAGGAAAGGCCCACAGGGCCGTACCGCCACAGGGCCGGGTATTGACCGTGCATGCGGGGCGCAGCCCGTGCCAGTTTGGTGGGCGGTCGAGATGCACTTTACTTCCGGGCACTTGGCACTGTCTGTTAAGTGGCTGGTCACAGACACACGCCTTCTGTTATCGGCCTGGTGTGCTGGGCCGCCCCAAGGTTTCTGACCGGTGTTACATCACTGCATTAACTAGGAATTCCCAGCCCTGGCATTTATGATCCCAGGGTTTTTTCCTGTTTTCTCCCCAGATCATTTGTCTCTGGATCTTGCGTGCCACGCCTGTTAGCTTACAGGGCCAGGAGGGTCCCGCGGCCCCGGGTAACCCCCTGGCTTATGCCCTTCTCAGCGCCTGCCCGTCATCACTGCTGGTCGATTCATGGTCAAGTGGTCAGTGTGTGTGTCCGTCCCTCACCTGCTGCCCTCTGACCCTTCTCAGCTCCCCTCAGCACTCACGGCACACATGTGCCAGATTTGGGTGAGGGGTCTGGTTGAGGGGTGTCGGGCGTCCTGACTTCCTTGTTTGCCCCTCAAGGTGGCTGGAGGGGAGCAGGTGTCCTGGGGGATTTTCTGCAGAGTGGGTCCAGCCACCTCCAGGGCTGGGCACGTCCCCGCGCCACTGGCGGCTGCTCCCGGGGATCTGCTCTGTTCTGCGGAGACTGCAGCTGAAACAACACACTCGTGGTGGGGGCCTCTGACACAGCTCCTGACACCCATCCTGGTTCCTGGGGCAAGGCCGTTTCTTGGAGGTGGTGACGTCAGCACCATAGCCAGGGCCGGGGCGGGAGAGGGGAAATGGTGTGGGGACAGGCCGGGGGTGGCATCGGGAGGGCCTGGTCTTGGCGGCTGCGTCACTCTCTGCTCCCGGCTGGGAGGGGAAGAGGGGCAGGTGGTGCCCCCCGCTGTCCCCGCCTCGTGGCCTGAGGGAGGAGGGCTCAGCGTCCTGTTTTTGTGTAAAGCCCATAGGCAAGAAGCCATTTCGGCTGCCCAAGCAGCTGCCCACCGCTGTCACCCAGATCCCCTTTCAGGGGTCCCTGGGAATTCTGGTGAGGGCGCCGTTAGCATTGGCTGGCATCCTGCTGCTAACAGGAGCACCGACGCTTCATGTGTGGTCGCGGGCGGCGTCCCCTCTGTGACCCACCCCCACTGTCCCAGGCAGCTGGTCCAGGAAGGGAAGCCACGGCATGAGGCGGGGTGACAGACCCCAGGCAGCACCTGCAGTCCGCGGGTCACATGTAATGCAACACCAGATCACAATTTTTATGCTGATCAGAACAGAGTGCATGCATACCACACATGCATGTGGACACGTGTGCATGCACACATGCAAAACATACTCTTGCACACAGTTGAACACATACATGAATGTACACGTGTGCGTGCAAGCCCAGGTGCTCATATACACATGTCATACCTATACAAATGCACACAAACACAGAAACTCGGGTGTGCATAGATGCACATATACACGTATACACACATGTGTATGCGCAGACATGCTTGTATGCCATCTCGTGAACTAGCCCTTGCTGCTAGCTGTTTGCTGGGTGCAGGTTTCCCCTGCCACCGCCCCTGGCGTGCTTCACGGCCATTTTGGTGGAGAGCTGCCCTGTGACCGGCAGTGATGGGCTCAGGGCCCCCCGGGCCTGCGCTCCTGGCATTGAAGGTGGGCTCGTGCACTCCCCATGAACCGGTACAATTCCGGGTAGGTGATGGGAGTGACATGTGTGACCCTGTCCCCCTGGTGGGCCCTGTCTCGTATGGAAGGCAGGACATCACACGGGAAGGCGGAATGCCAGGGCTGACGCAGCTCCCATACTTCATCCTGCGGTGCCCACTGGGTACCAGGTCTGTGCCCAAGGCGCTTCCCTCCCAGGTGGCGGGCGGCGCCGCTGGAGCCTGCGCTGTGGCAGCTTGTGCATGGCGGTGTGGGCTGTGCTCTGCTCAGCAGTTCGAAAGTTACACAAAACCATGCGTTCTTGGCAGAAAATAAAAGACATCCAGCCCTTCCGAAGTCATAGACAGCCAGGCAACCCCACGCCGGCCCTCCTGCGGGGGTGTGTGTGTGTGGAGGGGCCCTCCTGTAGGAGGGGTGTCTGTGTGGTGGGGGCTGTCCTGTAGGAGGGGTGTCTGTGTGGGGGGGCTGTCCTGTAGGAGGGGTGTCTGTGTGGTGGGGCCCTCCTGTAGGAGGGGTGTCTGTGTGGGGGGGCTGTCCTGTAGGAGGGGTGTCTGTGTGGTGGGGGCTGTCCTGTAGGAGGGGTGTCTGTGTGGTGGGGCCCTCCTGTAGGAGGGGTGTCTGTGTGGGGGGGCTGTCCTGTAGGAGGGGTGTCTGTGTGGTGGGGGCTGTCCTGTAGGAGGGGTGTCTGTGTGGTGGGGCCCTCCTGTAGGAGGGGTGTCTGTGTGGTGGGGCTGTCCTGTAGGAGGGGTGTCTGTGTGGGGGGGCTGTCCTGTAGGAGGGGTGTCTGTGTGGGGGGGCTGTCCTGTAGGAGGGGTGTCTGTGTGGTGGGGGCTGTGCTGTAGGAGGGGTGTCTGTGTGGTGGGGCTGTGCTGTAGGAGGGGTGTCTGTGTGGGGGGGCTGTCCTGTAGGAGGGGTGTCTGTGTGGGGGGGCCGTCCTGTAGGAGGGGTGTCTGTGTGGTGGGGCTGTCCTGTAGGAGGGGTGTCTGTGTGGTGGGGCCCTCCTGTAGGAGGGGTGTCTGTGTGGTGGGGCTGTCCTGTAGGAGGGGTGTCTGTGTGGGGGGGCTGTCCTGTAGGAGGGGTGTCTGTGTGGGGGGGCTGTCCTGTAGGAGGGGTGTCTGTGTGGTGGGGCTGTCCTGTAGGAGGGGTGTCTGTGTGGTGGGGGCCGTCCTGTAGGAGGGGTGTCTGTGTGGTGGGGGCTCTCCTGTAGGAGGGGTGTCTGTGTGGTGGGGCTGTCCTGTAGGAGGGGTGTCTGTGTGGGGGGGCCCTCCTGTAGGAGGGGTGTCTGTGTGGTGGGGCTGTCCTGTAGGAGGGGTGTCTGTGTGGGGGGGCCCTCCTGTAAGAGGGGTGTCTGCGTGCTTCCGCGGAGAGAACTGCTCTGCCTCCGGAGGGAGCGCCGGTCCTAATGGGTCAGCGTTGGCCCAGGGAAAGGCGACTAAGAAGAACATGTTCCCTTCTCTCCTAAACCGGTGTGGGCAGCCCACGGGGACAGGAGACCCCTGCCTCCACCCAGCTCCCTGGGCATTTGTCAGGGCAGCTCTGCCAGCCTGGAAGCTCTGGTCGAGCACGTCATCCGGTTCCTGCCAGTGTGGGGCCCGCACGGCTGTGCAGACGGGCGCTTCCGTCCGCCGGCGCCTCTGCAGCTCAGCCCACGGAGCCACTGCCTCCCAGGTGCACGGAACCTGGGCGTGGGTTTCCTCTAACAGTTCCGTTAATTTTTATCAGCCCCATCAATACACGTGATTTTTTCATGGAAAATTTTTAATTTGTTTTTTATTTTTATGGATTTCCGAGAGGAAGGGAGAGGGAGAAAGAGATAGAACATCAGTGAGGAGAGAGAATCATTGATGATTGCTTCCTGCAGGCCCCACCCTGGAGATCGAGCCCACAACCCGGGCACCTGCCCTGACCGGGAGTTGAACCGTGGCCTCCTGGTTCAGGGTCGACACTCAAACACTGGGCCCCGCCGGCGGGCCATGCACGTGGTTCAAAGTGAAGCGGTTCTTACACAGGGTATGAGAACAGCGGCCTCCTCTGGTCTTGTCCCTTTGTCCCGGAGGCGGCCAGCTGCAGCTGCTGTAGCCTTTTGGGGAATCTGCCTTCAAACTGCTTGTGCTGATATTTCCTGACTTGCTCTTTTGGATGAGATATTGCGACGGAAGGTGAGGGGTGGGTCCTCTCACTCGCCCCCACCTTCCCTGTGGCGTTGCCGCAGATTTTGTTATGGGGCCGTCGGGGCTGGTCACGGCTGGGCGGTGATCGGGACACGCCGATTACACTCCCTGCCTCGCCCCACTTCTTGCTTTCCCTGGGGTGGCGGCTGCTTCACGTTGAGTGTGTGCACTTCGTTTTCTGTCTGGTGTGGGCTACTAACTCGCCTCAGACTCTGCCAGACCCGTACGCCCTGCCCCTCACACAAGCCCACGGCTCCGGGTGACCTCTCCTGCACCCTCTGGGCCTGGCCTCCGCCCTTTGCCCACCCTCCAGGCGCACACCCTGCCCCCTGTCCCCGCTCTGCCCCTCCTCAGGAAGGCCTGGGAAAGCTCCTGGTGGTGGTGGAGCGTATCCTTAAGTCACTTTCCGAGAAAGAAGTGAGGGAGAGTGGAGTTTTGAGAACTTCCATGTTTGACACGTGTTGTGTGCGACACTCATAGGATGGATAATGGTCTCGATGGAGAATTTTAGGTGGAATCCTCCTCCCTCAGGACTTTAAGGCACTGCCGCCGCCCAGCATCACGTGGCTCTGTGCCGCCGCCCAGCATCACGTGGCTCCGTGCCGCCGCCCGGCATCGGCGTGGCTCCGTGCCGCCGCCCGGCATCGGCGTGGCTCCGTGCCGCCGCCCGGCATCGGCGTGGCTCCGTGCCGCCGCCCGGCATCGGCGTGGCTCCGTGCCGCCGCCCGGCATCGGCGTGGCTCCGTGCCGCCGCCCGGCATCGGCGTGGCTCCGAGCCGCCGCCCGGCATCGGCGTGGCTCCGTGCCGCCGCCCGGCATCGGCGTGGCTCCGAGCCGCCGCCCGGCATCGGCGTGGCTCCGTGCCGCCGCCCGGCATCGGCGTGGCTCCGAGCCGCCGCCCGGCATCGGCGTGGCTCCGTGCCGCCGCCCGGCATCGGCGTGGCTCCGTGCCGCCGCCCGGCATCGGCGTGGCTCCGTGCCGCCGCCCGGCATCACGTGGCTCCGTGCCGCCGCCCGGCATCACGTGGCTCTGTGCCGCCGCCCGGCATCACGTGGCTCTGCAGTGGTGGCCGCTCGGACCGGGCTCTCGAGGCTTCGGAGCTCCGGGCCTCCTGGCGTCTCCATCTCCCCACGGCGTGGCGGGAGCAGCGCTTTGCTACTCGCTGTGCTGCTTGGCGCTTCTGTGTCCCTGTGTGCTGGGCGTTTTCCTTTTATTACGTGTAAACACGCCTTTATACGTTTTTATTAATTTTCCTGATAAACCTTCCTGTTTTCTCTCTCCTGGAGCTCCTGTCAGTTAGATGTGGGTCCCTGATCCGATCCAGCTTCCTTGTCGTTTCTCTCCCCGGTTTCATCTCTGTCACGTCGCCCAACCTCTGCAAACTCCCCTCCAGTCCTTCACGCAGCACGTCCTTCCTTCAGTCAAAAGTTTCACTCCTAAGCTCCGTTTACTTCCCGGGGCTGTTTCTTCGTGACTTCTCCCCTCACTGACTCTGGTCCACAAACTCAGTTGATTACCAACAGTGGTGAACACAGCTGTTACCAAAAACTGAACTATGGACACTTCAATAAGCTATCCTATCTAATAAAACAGTAATATGCAAATTGACCATACCTTCGCTATGCCCACAGCCAATCAGAGCGAACAAGATGGCGGTTAATTTGCATACACTGAGAGAGGGAGGAGTGAAGAAAGCAGAAAGCAAGGCAGCTGCGCGGGCGGGTGGCGGCACGACTGTGGAGCACGCGGCCATGGTGGCCTCTGAGGCCGTGGTGGCAGTGGGCGGGGCGTGGCGGGTGGTGTGCGCGGCCCCGGCAGCCTCGGAGGCGGTGGCGGGCAGTGTGCGCGGCGGTGGCTGCAGTGGCGGTGGGCGGGGCACACAGTGGAGGCGGCGGGCGGGGAGTGGCGGGCGGTGTGCGAGGCCGCAGTGACCTTGGAGGTGATGGTGGCTGCGGGCAGGGCATGGCGTGGCGAGGCAGCGCGCGGCGGGCGGGCGGGATGGGGCGCGCGTGGCCGAGGAGGAGGCGGTGGCAGCACACGGCCACAGAGGCAGCTGCGTCAGCGGGCGCGGAGGTTCGGGAGTGCGGGGCGAGGCTTGCAGCGGCAGCAGCTGTGTCCCCTGCGCAGCTGCAGAGGCTGAGGTGGCGGCGGGCTGGGTTTGGTGGGCGGAACGGGCAGGAGGTCCCCCGCCCGTCCCACCCGCCCCGCCTGGCCCACCGCAGCGGGAGAGGTGGCTGTGGCGGGAGGGAAGCCCGCCAGAAGTCTTGCAGGAAATATTCCTGCAACGGGTCCCCAGTTAAAAATAAAGGTGGCCGTCCGCGCTCACACTCACTGCTTCCTGTGTCACATGCTGTCGTGCACCTCGCCCTGCGCTGCCCGGCGGCCTACTGTCGGGAGCTGGGAAGCAGCATTTACACCCAGACATCGGCATCGCTGCAGGGCAGGACCCCCCCATCACAGCCTGCCCCATCTCCCCCCGTACCCCACAATCACAGCCTGCCCCATCTCCCCCATACCCCACACACACAGCCTGCCCCATCTCCCCCTGTACCCCACAATCACAGCCTGCCCCATCTCCCCCTGTACCCCACAATCACAGCCTGCCCCATCTCCCCCCGTACCCCACAATCACAGCCTGCCCCATCTCCCCCCGTACCCCACACGCACAGCCTGCCCCATCTCCCCCCGTACCCCACACGCACAGCCTGCCCCATCTCCCCCCGTACCCCACAATCACAGCCTGCCCCATCTCCCCCCGTACCCCACAATCACAGCCTGCCCCATCTCCCCCGTACCCCACAATCACAGCCTGCCCCATCTCCCCCCGTACCCCACGATCACAGCCTGCCCCATCTCCCCCCGTACCCCACACGCACAGCCTGCCCCATCTCCCCCCGTACCCCACAATCACAGCCTGCCCCATCTCCCCCCGTACCCCACACGCACAGCCTGCCCCATCTCCCCCCGTACCCCACAATCACAGCCTGCCCCATCTCCCCCCGTACCCCACATTCACAGCCTGCCCCATCTCCCCCCGTACCCCACAATCACAGCCTGCCCCATCTCCCCCCGTACCCCACAATCACAGCCTGCCCCATCTCCCCCCGTACCCCACAATCACAGCCTGCCCCATCTCCCCCCATACCCCACAATCACAGCCTGCCCCATCTCCCCACGTACCCCACAATCACAGCCTGCCCCATCTCCCCCCGTACCCCACAATCACAGCCTGCCCCATCTCCCCCCGTACCCCACAATCACAGCCTGCCCCATCTCCCCCCGTACCCCACAATCACAGCCTGCCCCATCTCCCCCATACCCCACAATCACAGACTGCCCCATCTCCCCCTGTACCCCACAATCACAGACTGCCCCATCTCCCCCTGTACCCCACAATCACAGCCTGCCCCATCTCCCCCCGTACCCCACAATCACAGCCTGCCCCATCTCCCCCCGTACCCCACAATCACAGCCTGCCCCATCTCCCCCCATACCCCACAATCACAGACTGCCCCATCTCCCCCCGTACCCCACAATCACAGCCTGCCCCATCTCCCCCCGTACTCCACAATCACAGCCTGCCCCATCTCCCCCCGTACCCCACACGCACAGCCTGCCCCATCTCCCCCCGTACCCCACAATCACAGCCTGCCCCATCTCCCCCCGTACCCCACAATCACAGCCTGCCCCATCTCCCCCCGTACCCCACAATCACAGCCTGCCCCATCCCCCCCCATACCCCACAATCACAGCCTGCCCCATCTCCCCCCATACCCCACAATCACAGCCTGCCCCATCTCCCCCCGTACCCCACAATCACAGCCTGCCCCATCTCCCCCGTACCCCACACGCACAGCCTGCCCCATCTCCCCCCGTACCCCACAATCACAGCCTGCCCCATCTCCCCCCATACCCCACAATCACAGCCTGCCCCATCTCCCCCCGTACCCCATAATCACAGCCTGCTCCATCTTCCCCTGTACCCCACACGCACGGCTCTGATTGGGAGCAGTCCTGTGTGGGCGCTCAGAGCAGAGAGGCTCTGGGGAGCCTGCCACCTACCGATCCGTCACAGAATCAGTGTTCTGGGTAAACTGCCAAGACTGCGCCGTGGAGTCTGCCCTGTGACCTCTGGAGCGGACACATCAGGAGATGTTCAGAGAGCGCAGCCTCGCAGCCGGGCCGAGCCCCACATGTCCACGTGGAGCCAGGACAGAGGCGGGGGAGCGTGACACGGAGCGTGACCCGGAGAGGCTGGGTGGAAGCTGGGCCAAGGTCGTCCACTTGGCTTAACCACAGGGGAAAGGACATGCTCTGATTTATGTTACAGTCCTAATTCCGGCTGCGGATGGTCGGGTAAATGTGTGATAGGGAGGCTGTATCTGTTAGGAATTGTATCTGGCGGCTAGTAACAAAAACCTGAAAGACATAATTTAGAGGGACTAATAGTTTATTAGCACCTCTGGGGAGCGGAAGAAGGCAGGTGCCGGTCTCAGGTATGTTGTGAGGCCCTTGGTTTGCGGATGTCCATTCGGTTGTTCCTAGAATGAGGCCCTTGTCCTCACGTTGATAAGGTGGCAGCCATCAAATTTGAGCTCCAACAGGAAAGAGGGGAGAGACTAAAGCAGAATGCGAACACTAGCTGGGCCAGCCTCCCTCAGGAGCTTTCCTGGACTCCTCGCCACAGGTGTTTGGTCAGAACTGCCCCGGGGGAAGCTGAGGGTTCGTTAGCTGGCCGCACTGCATCCCAGGTAAACCCAGATTCTGACAGTGAGCATGGCGGGCCTGGACGCGGGGACAGACTCGACCATCTGTGCCATTGGCAGCAGGAACGGAAGCAGGGTGGGGGTCGGAGGCGAGGAGAGGCCGGGATGGAGGTGGGCGCTGCTTAGATGGGCGTGGTGGTGCTGGACAGGGGCCTGGGCTGACCGAGGCGGCACCCGCCGCTGCCCAAGCTTCCGGCGGCGTCTGCTCAGGCCCCGTCGTGGAGCCTGTGTCCTGCGCCGTGCGGAGTTCCTGCGGGGTGTTTCGCCTTCGCGGGACACGGATTGCTTAAGGAGCGGCTCCCGTTGGTAGCACAGCGCAGTGCGGAGACCTCTCCTGGCCGGGCTTCTGGAGCACCTGGTGCCTCACTCCCCTGCGGAGGGCAGGACGGCAGGTCCCCACCCAAGGCCAGGGCCGAGGGCGAGTGTCCCTCCCTCTGGGGAGAGCCCCTCTGCAGAGAGCACGCCCTTGGGGCCACTTCCCAGCCTCTCCCTCCTGCGCATGGGGTGTTGCACTCAGAGTTCGGTCAGCCCTGGCTGTGGGGTGTGGCGTGCAGACGGGCACTGTCGGTGCGTAGTTGTGTTGGTGCACAGCCACGTGTTACCGGGGCGGACCCCAGGAGCTGGGGCGACACTGCAGGACTTGAAAAGCTGACGGTAATGCCTCTCTGGCCCTTTGTGGGAAAGGGGTGCCCCCCCCCCCCCCCCCCCGCATGTGCCAGTCCCTGGAGAGAGTGAGGAACTGGGTGCTCCCTGACGTCGGTTCTAACAGTTGGTCAGGATGGGAAAAGATGCCGGTGGCCTGGGGCCTGGCCGGGTGGGCCTGCAGGCCGGGAAGAGGAAGTGCAGAGGGGGCCGGGCGAGGCAGGCCGGAGCAGAGGAGGCCGCGTGGTGACCTAGGCTCCCCAGTGGCAAGCGTCTACAGCGAAAGTCCCCGTGAGTGCTTCCCTCATGAAGCAGAGCTGAGCCCCATGTCCACATGTAAAAATAAAGAAAAGAAAAGAAAGAAGGCCTAGTAAGCCCTCCCTGCTGGGCTTTGGGGGCCAGACAAGGACGCTGAGGGCGCAAGGAGAGCGCAAAAGGTGACTTCCGGGTGGGAGGAGCGAAGGGCCCTGGAGGACTTCCTGGAGGCGGTGACTTGAATGGGTGAACAGAAGCCAAAACTTCTCCCAGACCCTCTGGGAGGTTTGGGTTGGCCTGGTGTGTGTGTGGGGCGGGGGGGGTGGGGGGGGGGGGGGGGGGGGGCGGGGGCGGGGTGTCAAGCTGGACCAGTGCTGTGTATGGGAGGGTTGGGGCCTCTGTGGGGGAGTGAGTGAGGAAGCTGGCTGCCCCTCGGTTGTTGCTGAGGCGTGCCCAAGTCAGGAGCCTAGCGGTGATGATGGGTGAGGAGTAGGTTCTGGAGAGGAGCCTGGATGTCAGTTGGACTGACAGACCTGGAGTGTGTTGGCTTGGGGTGGGAGGAAGAGAAGGGGGTGGTGACGGCCAACTCCCGGGCCTCGGCTGGGGCGGGGGGCGGGGGGGCTGCCCCACCATTTGGGGAAGAGGGAGCTTAGTGAGGAGGGGAGCACGGTGGGCCCCTGGAGCCTCCTGGGGCAGCGTGTCTGGAAGTGAGGGTGGGTTCCGCCGTAACTTAGTCGTGCTTCCCGCTGTGCTGGGCAAGGGGCCGGCCCCTGCTCGGCGCTGTGTGGTTGGAGCTCCTTCCTGAGAAGTCGGGGGTCCATCTCTGAGTGTCACTGCGGTCCTGGGGGGCCCTGGGGCAAACCCCCGCCGGACGGCTTTCTCGCTGGCCTGAAGCCGCTGGCCTGCGGCTCACTGCAGGGAACCTCCCAGGCAGCTCGGGGGGCAGGTGGCGTGTAGGTGCCAGGAGCCCGGGGACCCCAGCCCCACAGGCCGTGCTTTCAGCGAGGTGCTTCTCGGTGACAGGCAGCCCAGGACCACTGCTACAAGGCTGGCGGGATGGGGCCCACCCCTGCAGGGCGAGGTCACACGCGGCTGGAGGGATGGGGCCCCAACCCCACAGGGCGAGGTCACTCGCGGCCGTGTGTGCACCCACACATTTCAGCCTCTGCTGCCCCCTGGCTTTCCATGCGGGCTGTCGTTCTGGACAAGCATACAGGACCTGGGGAGCCGGAGTCTCCGAGGAAACGGAAACTGTTCCTTCCATCACGTGAGCTGGGCAGCCAGGCGGCGTCTGTCCCAGTCTGCGCCCGTCTGTCCTGCGATCCTGGCAGCTCAGGGCGGGAAGCACTGACTCCTGCAACTTGGCTTTGCTCCAGGGCACCTGGGGTGCAGTGTCTGTCCCCCTCGGGGCTCCCTGCGACCCCGCAGACGGACCCCTGGCTGGCGAGGTGTGGGAGATACTGAGCATAGAAATCAGGCACCATTGCCACGCATCCTGACTGGCAGCCCTCCTTTTTGTTCTCTTCCAGATTGCTCCGGAAGGTCGGAAAGAAGCCCGCTGTTCAAGAACAGGAGGCCCGTGACGTTTGCAGAGGCGAGAGTCACCTGACCCCCCAAGCGTGCTGAGAAATGTGGGTCCTCAGGGGTCACGGTGCCCCTCAGCTCCAGGCAGTGCTGCGGGTCAGGGCCCTGGGGCTCTGAGTGACCCACCGGACACTTGCAGCGGCCTCACTGCCCACAGGCATTTGCTGCTGAAGCCCTGCCGCGGCCCCTGCCCAGGAGGATGTGTGCCCGTGCTGGGGGGCCGCTCACCGCCCTCGCCATGGTGTTTGGGGCAGCGGTGGCATTTGCACCCATACCTAGGATCACCTGGGAGCACAGAGGTGAGGACAGAAGCGCATCAGGTGCTGACGGCATCTGCTCATGGTGCCCACATGCGTGCCCATATGTGCACACCTCTGGCCGCTGGCTCTGCGCTCTTGCACTTGTATGTGAGCAGGCGGCCTGTACGCCGCGGCGGGAGATGCTTCGGCAAATGGAAACACTCCTGGGCTTGCAGGCGCCGGCTGATCTGGTCTCTAAGTCAGGCCTTGAAGGAAGCCGCCTCGTGCCTGCTGGCAGTCAGTGCCCACTGCCCGGGCACCAGCCACACTGTGTCTGTTTGGAGGATGTTAACTGCGTGCAGCTGAGCTTCTGGCCAGTGGTTCCCATTTGCTGTTTATTAGTTTCTTTTGTATTCATTTCCTCTTGGGAGCTGTGTCTGGGGACCGAGACCCCAGCTTTCCAGGCGCACTGGCTGAGCGAGGGGAGCCCGCACAGCTCCGGGCAGCAGGGGTGCGGGGGGCCTTCATCCGTGTGCCTCGGTCTCCACACGGGCTCTCAGACAGCAGGAGGCGTGCACTCCTAGCTCTGGAGTGAAACCAGAGCGTGGGGACACAGAAAGCCAGTTGAGAGCACTCACATTGGTGCTGGGCGGGCAGGAAGCCGCTCCTTAGGCAACAGTGCCAGCATCTCCGTAGCACCTGGTGGCCAGCCGCGCTTCCTCCTGCTCCAGACAGCCTCTGCTCCGTTAGGCCTCGCAAGCGCGAGTGCCATTCTCCCGTGTTACCAGTCTGTGCTGGTTATCCCTGAACAGTGCTTGGTTAAGGGATATGTTCATTGAAGTCGATTTATTAAAGGTAGATCTTTCTGTTTTTTCTTGAATAAGAAAATCCTAAATAGTTAAATTCTGTCTGCACCTAATCTGTGGCTGATTCAACACAGAGGTAAGCGTTCGGCAGGAGGGGGAGGGAGCTGCCTCGGTCAGCAGCTTGAGGTGTCTGGCCAGTCGTCTCCTGGGAGGTCACAGGTCATGGTGCCAGGGCCTTGCTGCAGTGGGGTCACTCTCCCGAGAATTCGCACACGTCGAGGTCGTGCTCCTGGGAGGTGACGCTGCCTGAGACACGCTGGGTGCACCGTTTGGAACTCAAACCGTGGGCTTTAGGGAGCCAGACCCCACACTGCTCAGCACGGTGGCTCGGGGCCTCTCCGGGGTCCCACGCTCTTGGTGGCTGCCTCAGCGGGTCTGCTCCACCCAGAGGTGCCTGAGCTCGGGCTGGCGGGGCCGGCCTCCGTGCCAGTGGGTCCACGCCGGCCCTGGCAGTGTGGCGCCACCCTGAGTGAGACAGGTGCTCAGGTGTGTCCAGGCTCAGAAATGCCTAACGCGCCCCCCTCTCCCCAGAGGTGCAGCTGGCGCAGTTTCACCAGCCGGGCATCTTCAACTACTCGGCCCTGCTGCTGAGCGAGGACGAGGACACCCTGTACGTGGGCGCCCGGGAAGCCGTGTTTGCTGTGAACGCACTCAACGTCTCCCAGAAGCGGCACGAGGTATGGCCCCGGGCGCCCTGCCCGTGTGGTCTGGGCTGCAGACCCTTCCAGTGTTTCCTCCAATCGGCACACGGGCTCCTCCCCGGGTGTCAGGCCCTTTCCTGGCCGTGCTCGCCCCCTGGCGGGCCTCACAGACTCTGTCCGAGGGCCGCGGGCCCTGCCATCCGGAAGCTTCCTTCCTGCTCTGTGTCCACACAGCCCCAGCTCGGGTGCCCCCACATCCTCCCCAGGAACCACCTCTTTCAGCTGGGGTTTCTGAAGGTCTTATCAAGGACCATCTTAAGGGTGCACAGGAGCAGAGGGAGTGCTGTGCCGGACCCTCCACCCCCCTCCCCGCCACCTCCCCCGGCTCCGGGGGCAGGGCTGGCCCGTCCTCCCCCACATCCCCACTCACTCCACGAGGCTTTGAAGCAAATCCCAGACTCAGAGTCTTCACCTTCTAAGTGTCTCCCTGGGCATCTCCTAAAGGAAAGACTCCTTTTTTTCAAAATAACCAAATACCATGATCACATCCAAAAATGAGTGCTGTCGCGTAGCCCCATTCAGCTCCACAGACGCGCCCATAGTGACGTTTGGCTCTTCAGTGTGAGTCCAGTGGCGCTCAGGCCACCGTGCCCGGCACTCTCCTCGGGCCCTTTCCCGGACCGCCCTGGGTCCCTTCCTGGGAGAGCTGCAGTCCCGTGGGCCACCGCCGAGGCAGCTGCTCCTCCCGGCCTCGACCACTGCAGGCCAGAGCACCTGTGCATCCAGGATTGTGAAACGGGACTTTCCAAAGTTTTCCTTCTCCATTTGTGAGCCAGGAGTTGCCTTTAAAGGGGAAACGGCCTGGCCGGTGTGGCTCTGAGGTTGAGCGTCAACCCAGGAGCTCCACCCCCAGTAGGGGTGCATGTAGGAGGCAGCCGATCGGTGATGTTCCTCTCATCGATGTTTCTATATTTCTATCTATTTCCCTTACCCTCTCTCTAAAAAAAAAAAATTAATAAATAAAGGGGACATGCCTGTCGTCAGCTAGTCATGTCTTTCTAAAGGGAGACCGTGAGTTTGTATTGACTTTTTAGGGTTACCATGGACTCGTGGATTTAAACTTGTTTGAAGCCCCTTGATCATCGGCATTCATTCGGGACCTCACTTGAGGCCCAGACGGCCCCCTCTCTGACCAGGGCAGCCTCTCTGGCCTGAGAGGCCTTAGTGTTGGGGTCCCTTTCTCAGTCTCAGAAAACAAGGTGGCCAGGTCCCGTGTGTGTCCTTCCTGCTACACGGCACTCCCTTTATGTTCTGTTTTGTTTTGTCCTAATCTCCACAGTCTAGCATGGTACCAGTCTCTGTTAGACACGTAACAGCTTCTGGTCCTTGCCCTTCGCAAGTGAGGTGCAGGTGTGGCCCGCGGTGCTGGGGCCGAGCTGGCCTTGCTCTGCGTGGCATCGCCGCGGCCCAGGGTGAGGGAGAGGCCTCCGGGCCTCCTCTCCACAGAAGAGGAAAAAGTGGAAGCCACACCCGTGAGCGAGGTCACGTCCCGCCTTCGTGCATTCCCGTAGACCAGTGGTCGGCAAACTCATTAGTCAACAGAGTCAGATATCAACAGGACAACGATGGAAATTTCTTTTGAGAGCCAAATTTTTTAAACTTAAACTTCTTCTAACACCACTTCTCCAAAATAGACTCGCCCAGGCGGTGGTATTTTGTGGAAGAGCCACACTCAAGGGGCCAAAGAGCCACACGTGGCTCGCGAGCCACACTTGACCGACCACGGCCGTAGATAATGATGAAGTTACCTGCAGCCTCATTTCTGAAGGAAGCTGCTGTTGGAAATGGGACTTGGTCCTGCTTCCCTGTGTCTGACGGGCTCCATTTCTCCGAGAACACGGGCCCGCCGGAAGCCATTAGTGCGAAGGACACACGGTTATTAACTCCCGCCCCCGGGATGGGACCCCCGCCGCGCTTCCTGACCTGGACGGCCGGCTTTGATTCTCTGGTGGAAAATACATATATTTGGCATCAATCCTGGAATAGCACTCGGGGAGATGGGGCAACTTGGGAAAGGAGAGGCGGGGTGGAAGCCCTCGGTCCTGGCTCTCCATCTGGAGGGCCAGGGACCGCTGCTCACCGGCCGCCTGCTGTGAGAGGCAGGCGCCGCTGCCCTGCCTGTGAGCTGTGCGGACCCGATCCGCCTGTGCGGACAGGGAAGCAGCATCAGGGCTTCTTCCCTTGGACTCAGAAGTCGCTGTAAACGGAAAAAAGAAACCCTCCTTGACGTTTGAAAGCACCTACCGTCTACCTTGTTGATAAGTGTGATCGCCCACTTCAGTGGTGTAGTGTCTGCTATTGCTTGCAGTGAGTAACGGGCCTGGGCGGGCCCTCCAGGCCCCGCGGACTGGGAGCCGAGGGCCCGGTCAGAACCCCCCCAGCCTCGTCCGCTCTCGGCCTCGCGTGCAGTCTCGGATTTCCGTCTCGGAGGCGTCGGCCCTGCCGTGCGGCTTCGTCAACTGCATTCTGTGCCAGCGTCTGCTTCCAGACGGAGCTGTGCACTGAAGTGACTCCCATTCCCCCCACAGGCATACTGGAAGGTCTCAGAAGATAAACAAGCCAAATGCGCAGAAAAGGGGAAGTCAAAACAGGTAAATTTTTTTTGCTCCAGAATCCCAGGTGGATGCTGGCCGCTTCAACCCGGACACTGCTGCCTCTGGAATGCAGCCTGGGCCTTGAGTCAGGTCTCCCACGGCTCACCTCCCCCTCTGTTCCAAACTGGGTCCCTCAAACAAAGAATCAAACAGAGTGGGACTTGGGAAATACTTTTTAAAGTTTACCTGAATTGAAATTACTCATGGGGCCTGAGACTTGGGCTGTGGGAAGGGATTTCTGGTGCCTGGAGGGTTGCCATAGGATTCCTGGGTTTGGGGCACCTCTCACCCCTTGGGAATCTGCCCCTCTCCAGGAGGTGCTGGCACCTCCGTGTGCTGGCCGTGCAGGGAGCGCGGGCCAAGCTCCGTGTCGGTCGCTCTGGGTTACCCCACCCACTGGAGCTGGGCAGGTGTCAGTCTCGGGGTCTCAGAGCCCCATCTTCTGTGGCAGTTGGTGAGGACAGCCGAGCCGGTTATGGTAAATTTCAGCAGTTGTTGGCTATTTTCAAAACAAAACTTTTTAAAATAAAAGACCAGTATTTTTTTTTGCTAAACATTTTTAGTAAAACGCTACGTGCTGTCACTAAAGTCGCTGTGTCTAAAGCTCCTTTAGGAAACGAGGGAACAGGGCAGGCCCCGCCGGGACACCAGCCGCACTGGGAGTTGTCTTCAAGCTAAATTACAGCAGAGCCCGCCCGCCGGCCGGGCGCAGTGGGCCCTCCCGCTCTTGCCGGAGGCACGAATTACTTCAACCAGATCTAAGGCAGTCACCGCAAAACAGCTTCCCCCATGGGCATAACTTCAGATGAGAGCACATACAGCCCAAGCACACTGCACCTAAAATAGCGAGTGGGTCCTTAAGTGGCACCTGGCTTCCCTGCGGCCTTTCTGACGTGGCGCCAGGCTTGGAGCCCTCCAAAGTCCAGCCTCTCCCCTGGGCTGGGCAGCCGGACACAGCCCAACCCCAAGCGCCGTTTCCAGTTTCAAGGGTTGGGGCGGGAGGGTGGGGCCCCGCCGAGAGGAGGGCCGAGGGACCTGCACAGCGTGCCCCCGCAGGCCTGGCACCAGGGCATGGTCTGTGTTCAGTGGGCATAACCGCTTTTCTGTGGGGTCAGCTTTCACTGCTGCTGTGGCCAGCCCATCTCTTCTGGGTACAAATTAGCGACTGCAGTGACGCCTCCTGGCACCTGACAGCCGCCTGTGGGCACTGCAGAGAAAAGCCCTCGGTCCAGCGGCAGAGGAGGCTCGCCTGGGGCGGGGCGGGGTCTCCACGCCTGCTCTCCCGCAGCTGGCAGGGCGGGGCTGGTGCGGGAAGATGGGCACTGTGGCCCGGGTGAGAGGGCACAGCCAGTGCACGGGCAGAGCTGCGTGTCGAGGAGCCCGGGTCGGCACCCCTGCGGGTTCCGAGCTCGGGCGTGGATGGTGCCACCAGTGCGGATGTGGAGGGCGTCCGGTGGACGCTGGTGGCGGTTAACTGGGCGTTCTTCTTCCTTGCAGACCGAATGTCTCAACTACATCCGAGTGCTCCAGCCGCTTGGCACCACTGCCCTTTACGTGTGTGGGACTAATGCCTTCCAGCCAGCCTGTGACCACCTGGTGAGGCCAGGCCCGGCAGCGTTAACCAGAGCGGGGCTCCGGCAGGCCGAGGGCTGCCTTCGGCACCGGCTGTTCTAACTCCAGGCTCTGGCTCCTGAGGGTGTCAGAGCCAGGAGCGGGCGGGCGTCCCGCTGCGCATGCGCGCTCCCTCGGTGCCCTGGACGGCGCGTCTGAAAGCAGTGCCGCAGCAGAGCTGCCGCGCCGTGACAGTGCAGACATCCGATGACACTTTCTTTCCATTCGCCTGCAGGACCTGGCGTCCTTTCAGTTCCTGGGGAGAAACGAAGACGGCAAAGGAAGATGTCCCTTCGACCCGGCGCAGAGCTACACGTCGGTGATGGTCGGTAAGTCGGCGGTGCCTGTCGCGGGCAGGGCTGTGCTGGCATGCTGAGGCGCACAGGACGCGGCGCCTCCCCTTCTTGGGTCCCCTGCGTCCCTTCCAGAGCCCGTCCCCAGAGGGCGCCGGCGCCTCTGCAGAGACCCTGCTCGGCTCCTGGATTCATTGCTCAGAGGAGAGCCAGCCCGGCGGGCCAGCGCGGCCTGCCCCAGGCTGTTCTTGCCTGTTTGGCAGACCCCCGGCTACGTGGCCACGTGGAGTCGCGCTCCCGGGAGGAGAAGGTTGTGGCTGAGCCCTGAGGGTCTCGCACGGAGGCAGGGAGGCCCTGGCCCACGTGCGCCCGCTGTCCCTGTTCTCTTTCCTGTCCCTGACTCATGAAGCGCAGTTTGGCCAGGAGCCTAAGACTCCATGTCAGGGAAGGCGCGGAAGCAGGTGTCCGGGCGAAGGAAAGTGAGGTGCCGAGCTCCCCGCCCCGCACCGTGCTGACGCCCTTCTCCTCTCTCCTCCTGGGCCAAGACGGAGAGCTGTACTCTGGGACGTCATACAACTTTTTGGGCAGCGAGCCCATCATCTCCCGGAACTCCTCCCACAGTCCTCTGAGAACGGAGTACGCGATACCTTGGCTCAATGGTAAGCAGCAGGTCCCCCAAGGCGTGTGTCCACTCGGGCAGCCGCCTCGCCGGGACTGCCCTACGGGCTATATTTCTAGAACCTTCTTCTGGCTCAGCCTCATGTGGGCCCCGCGCTCTCACCACTGGTGCGGGGGCACTCTGGGCCTGCTCAGGCTGCACAGCCAGCCTCCGGGGCTTCCATGGGCGTCCACGGAGCACTGTAAGGCTGCGTAAGGCCACCTCCTCCCCCCCGCACCCCCAGACATGCAGCGGCTTTCATGGAGCGGGCTCTGAGGGAGCTCAGGCCGGTCACATCGCCTGGGATGGGATCGTGTCACCTCAGGTGGCACGTGTCCACGTCACCTTCATGGAGCAGATGGCTCGAGGCCACTCACGAGGCCTTTCTCGTGGGTGCCGGCCAGCAGGCCTGGGCCCTGAAGCCTCCTGGACTCTCAGCTGGATTCGTAGCGGCGGGCGGTCTGAGAGACGGCGGCTCCTCCTCTGTGCGGGGCAGCCGGGCAGCCGGGCAGCCGGAGCGCTGGGGCCCGGACCTGCGGGCAGGAGTTTGTCTGAGGCACGAGCTGTTTAACCAGCAATGCACATCTGCTCACGGGTCTCCGCAAGCGGGGGCGGGGGTCTGGCTCCTGGGCCCCGGGCTGCCTGCCAGTTGGAAGGCCCAGCCTCGAGTTCTGGGGGTGGGTCAGGCGAGTATATGCTTCAGAACCACATCCAGGGCACCCTCATCACTCCAGACCCTGAGTGTGGTTGGGCAAGACATGCACCCTCCGTGTCTTGTAGGGGCAGTCCCTTCACATGTGCAGGGATGTGCCCAGGTCCCTCCATGTGTGCAGGGACATGCCGGGACCTTCGGTGTGCAGGGGCCGGCTCCTCAGTGTTTGGGAATAACCGGTCTCTCCCTGCAGAGCCCAGCTTCGTCCATGCCGAAGTGATTCGAGCGAGCCCAGAAGGCGCCGAGGGCGGGGACGACAGGGTCTACTTCTTCTTCACGGAGGTGTCTGTGGAGTACGAGTTTGTCTCCAAGTTGATGATCCCCAGGGTCGCGCGGGTGTGCAAGGTGAGGCCGCTCCCCGTTTCTCTTGGTTCCACCTGTGCACACGGCACCTCACCCAGGCCCCACACTCCCCGCTCAGTGCCTCAGAGGTCAGGTGGGCGGTCCCTCTGCTCGGGCATCGGAGCTTGGCACCTCTGAGTGGCCGGTGACTGGCCTCCTGGCCTCAGAGGGTCTGCCCTGGGCGCACCTTCCTCAGGCCTCGCCCGGCAGCAGAAGCGAGCACCCGCAGGCTGCGGGAACCGGGGCTTCCCCTTCGGGGTAAAGACGGGCAGGGCCCGTGGTTATTGCGTCCACGATAGGTGAGGACGCTTCGGCTTCATTCCCTCTGCACCCACGTTTCTGAGTCTCAGGCTTCCTCTCAGGGCCAGGTCACTGCAGGTGCAATTTCCGATGGTCCCTGACGTGTTTAGGAGAGCCTGGCAGGTCCAAAGCACTTGAGCGAAAACTTGGGGGTAGGGAGGGAGCGCAGACCTGCTCTCCCGCGAGGAACATTTGGGGGAGACCAGACCCACACCCGTTGGCCTAGGACGACTGGGGCGCCAGCGCGTGGGCTGCTCCTGGCTCCAGGCCCCTCGTGGGCAGGTCACGAGCTGCAAATGTGCAGCCACGGGCGGGCGGCCATGCGAGGGGGCCACTGTCGCCAAGCGTGGGCAGGTTCCAGCACCGTCCGGCTGCCACGGCGGCTTTTCCCCAGCGGGCTGGGTTCTGTGATTGGGGGAACCCACAACCCGAGCTGCGGGGAAGGGTGCTGGGCTCACGGGGTGTCTGCAGAGGCTTCCCTTTCAGCCGGGGCTGCATTTCATTCAGGCACCGCCACGGGCCCCGGCTGGCTGGGCACCCGCATGGGGAGTCTGCTCGTCTGCCATGCGCGTCTGCGTTTCAGGGGGACCAGGGCGGCCTGCGGACCTTACAGAAGAAGTGGACGACCTTCCTGAAGGCCAGGCTGCTCTGCTCCAGGCCGGACGGCAGCCTCTTCTTCAACGTGCTGCGCGCCGTCTTCGTCCTCAGGGCCCCCGACCTGAAGGAGCCCGTGCTCTACGGGGTCTTCACCCCGCAGTTGTGAGTGCCGGGTGAGGGGGGTGGGCTCTTCACCGCCGCCCCCTGCAGGTAATGACATGGCCCTTCCTCCCAGGAACAACGTGGGGCTGTCGGCCGTGTGCGCCTACAACCTGTCCGCGGCCGAGGCGGTCTTCTCCCGCGGGAAGTACATGCAGAGCGCCACCGTGGAGCAGTCCCACACCAAGTGGGTGCGCTACAGCGGGCCGGTGCCCTCGCCCAGGCCCGGGGCGGTGAGTGAGGGGCCTGGCCGTGGGCACCCGGTGTGGGGCCAGCCATGCTGGGCCTGCGCCTCGCCGCACACCGCCGGGCCTCGCGGAGTTTGAGTGTGTCTCCGTGGGAGCAGGCCTCCCCCTGGGACTGGGCAGGGCGACGGGCACTCTGTCCTCCTCCTGTGTCCCGTCCTCGGCACGCGTGTGACCGCTGTTGCTGCCCAAACTGGAGTCTCCTCCGGCTGCAGGGAGTGTTCTGTGGCATTAGCTGTGCGTAATATAGTTAGGTCTGTTTCACTTTGTTTCCTGTAGAGACATACACAATTTCTTGGCAAAGAGATGAGCTGTACTCTCCATTCACTAACATGAATCACGCGTTGTCTCTTAAAAGTGGTGCATTTTGTGTAGAAACCAGTTTCTAGGTGGATTCAGTTGTGTCTGTTTGTCCTGTGCCCCAGCGTGAGGGTACCCGGGCATGTGGGTGCCTGGGCGTGTGGGTGCCCGGGCGTGGGGGTGTCCATTTGTCCTGTGCCTGGGCGTGGGGGTGTCCATTTGTCCTGTGCCTGGGCGTGGGGGTGTCCGTTTGTCCTGTGCCTGGGCATGGGGGTGCCTGGGCGTGGGGTGCCCGGGCGTGGGGGTGCCCGGGCGTGGGGGTGCCCGGGCGTGGGGGTGCCCAGGCGTGTGCCCCCGCGGACTGCCTTTCCTCCGACACCAGCTACTGTGTCCTCAGGCACCTTATTCAGTAAAACACGTTCACTTGGGGCCCCAGGTCTTGGCCTGTGCAGGTCAGGGGCCAGGACACTCCTGCGCCTTCGTGCTGGTTGGAAGTGGACCGTTTTTACCACTTCTCTCACCAGTCTTCTCTTCTAACGGGAGAGCTGTCACATAAGAAGTGTTATTTTTTAACTTCAAAATCTTAGCCCTTTTTTCCATTGATAAATAGATAAAAATTGCCTCACTGGTTATGTATCATGAAATGTAATTGTATCTTGTGGGTAAAAGGACAGTTGCACTTCTACGTGCCACAACTGTCTTCAGATTCAGGGGAGGGCCATCTTGGTTCCCCTTTTTCAAGAAACCCCCTGTGGAGTCCCGAGTTTTGCGCCTCCCGGGCCCGGCCTTGTGCGGAGCGCGACGTCCGTGTGTCACTGGTAACGGCCGGTCTGCTCCCTGCAGTGCATCGACCGCGAGGCGCGGGCCGCCAACTTCTCCAGCTCTCTCAGTCTGCCCGACAAGACGCTGCAGTTCGTCAAAGACCACCCTCTGATGGACGACTCGGTGACCCCGACAGGCCACAGGCCCAGGCTGGTCAAAAGCGGTGTGAACTACACCCAGATCGTGGTGGACAGGACCCAGGCCCTGGACGGGACTGTCTACGACGTCATGTTCGTCAGCACAGGTGGGTCCCGGGCCTTGGTCACAACCTGGTAAGTCCCGCTGCCCTGTGCCCAGTGGAGCCAGCACCTCCCAGGTGCCCTGGGCAGTGTGCACCTCTGAGAAGTCTCCACCCGTGGCTTCATGTCCGTGACCTCAGACCCCCTGGGCCCTGGTGAGAAACAGGTCCTGGCCCAGACCTGGAAATTCAGGTCTGGTAAGTCAGTCTGGGCTGGTGCCAGGGCACCGGATGAGAGTGGGCAGCACCTCCTCCCGCCTGCCCTGACCTGCAGGGGGCACTGCTCCCCGGAGGCCCGGGGATTAGGAAGCGGGTGTCGGACTGGCAGGTGCTGGGCCGGCCGGGGTGCTTCCCAGTCGTGCCTCTGAGCAGCAGGCAGGGCCCGCCCTCCCCGGGGCCACCGTGCAGGATGGCGCCCCAGAGGACTGGGGGCCCGGAACCCGCTGCAGGTTGGACAGATGGCACCGTGTTGGCCGTGCTGGTAAGGGTGCCGGTGTCCACAGTGAGCCCTTAGTTTATTCTTCATAAAACCCCGGGACTAAGCGATGCCACTTGGTTCCTGTGGTTCATTTTGCCATGGCTTCTCCTGTTCCATTTCTAACGCAAAAGCGCCGTCCTCGGCTGAGGGCAGGAGAGGAGAGGCAGAGGGGACGTTGGCAGCTCTGGCAGCACGTCCTCCTTCCGGGGTCACTGACCGGGCTCTGACCTTGCAGACCGGGGCGCCCTGCACAAGGCCATCAGCCTGGAGAGCGACGTCCACATCATCGAGGAGACGCAGCTCTTCCAGGACCGGGAGCCAGTTCAGACCCTGCTGCTGTCCTCCCAGAAGGTGACGGGACTGCGTGGTGGGGCGGCCTCGCGTCTCAGGGTCCCTGGGCTGGGGGGCGGCCTCGTGTCTCGGGGTCCCTGGGCTGGGGGGGTGGCCTCGTGTCTTGGGGTCCCTGGGCTGGGGGGTGGCCTCGTGTCTCGGGGTCCCTGGGCTGGGGGGGTGGCCTCGTGTCTTGGGGTCCCTGGGCTGGGGGGCGGCCTCACGTCTTGGGGTCCCTGGGCTGGGGGGCGGCCTCACGTCTTGGGGTCCCTGGGCTGGGGGGCGGCCTCACGTCTTGGGGTCCCTGGGCTGGGGGGTGGCCTCGCGTCTCGGGGTCGCTGGGCTGGGAGGTGGCCTTGTGTCTTGGGGTCCCTGGGCTGGGGGCGTGGCCTCGTGTCTCAGCAGTCCCTGGGCTGGGGGGTGGCCTCGTGTCTCAGCGGTCCCTGGGCTGGGGGGACGGTGACCTTGTGTCTTGGGGTCACTGTGCTGGGCCAGAGGCCCTTTGTCCCTCTCGCCCAGAGGAGCCGCCTTTGTGCTCTCACAGTCTTTCGCTCCATGGGGCCGGGATAGAGAGAGGGCAGTCTGGGGAGATGAACTCTCTCCTGAAGGTTGGCAGAACCTCGCTGGGCTGTTGGGGCACCACATGATGTGTGCGCGGTGCGTGCTGGCCTGCAGCAAAAACACTTCCGGGCCCGAGCGTGGCGCGGGAGAGACCCCGCAGTACCTGCCTCTGCGCTTCCTCATCAGCACAGAGGGCCTCCCTCTGGCACCGCTCCCTGCCCCCCAACGGCACGGACTCCTGCACCCGGTCAGCGGCCTCTCCTGGAAAGGGTCAAGCCTGTGAGGCTCTGCGGGCCACACGGCTCCGTCCTGCCGTGGCACAGGCGTGTGGCCCATCCGCGAGCCTGCTTGTGCTCCTGCAGAGCTCGGTAATGGGCACTGAGCTTGCAGGTCATGACATTTCCCAACTGGAACAGAAGCAGCAGGGGCTGGACTTGCTGTGGCCACAGGCGGTCCCCCGGTGTCCCCCGCAGCGGCCGGGAGGTGTGCCCATTTCATGGCTGGAGTGGAGCTGTGGGCAGCACAGTGCAGGCCGAGCACCAGGTCGCCCGGTCCAAGCCCCAGCCCCGTGGCGCCTGACTGTGAGCCTGAGCAGGCCAGTCCTGCCTCCGTTCCCTCATGTGCACAGGGGACAGCAGACCGTATTAGGAGCAGCCTAGCCTAGCCCCACACGGTGACTGTGGCCGAGGACCTCACTTCTTGTGGGTATCCCCACGCTCTGACCCCGGGCTGATGGGCCCCGGGGCCTTGGCAGTGCCGGGGTCAATGCTGGAAGTTGGAGGTGGGCCGTGTGTCCTCTTCCCCTTGGCTGCAGGCACACCCTTCGCTCGCAGCCTGTCTCGGGGCCTCGCCGTCTCCTGCCCTGCTCTGTGGCCAGCACGTTGGTGTGAGTGCACCCCAGCAGCCCTCCAGGTCCAGGCAGGGGCGGGGGGAACGTCACAGCCCTCTGTAATTTGCCCTGCCTGGCACCTGGCGGGAGTCTCCGGCCAGCTCGTGGGCCAGGCCCACTGCACCCACTGCCCCCTCGGCTCCAAACAGTGGGCCGCCTGGCCTTGTGGAGAGGAGCCCCAGAAGCCGTCCGGCAGCACGTGTTGCTCGGGGGCGGGGCCGGCACCCTGGGGACCTCCACGTGGGTGAGCGTCCGTCAGTCACCCAGCGCACACATGCGGTGAGAACTGGCTCTGCTCTGCTCCTCAGTGTCGTTCGGGGGCCTGGGCGGGCCTGCGGCGTAAAACCAAGGCTTCCGGGCGCTGGGATGCTGATCCGTAGCTGGGAGAAGGGGCGGGGCAGGTATGGGTGGTGACAGGTCAGTCCTGTGCTCACATGCCTTCGGCCAGGACTTGGTCACGTGGCCGCGCCCGGAGGGGGTTGGCCATGTAGGAAGCCTGGCACCCGGGGGGCCGTTTGCCTGTCCCCACAGAGCCTTCTGCACTGGGGCGTGGTCTGTCGCCTAAAACAGGTGTGACTGCCGGCACGCCATGGCCTCCTTGCCTCTCCGCGGGCTGGTGGGCTCAGGGTGGGGGGTGCCAGCAGTGCCATGGGGCGGCAGGAAGCGGGTGTTCGGGGCTGAAAAGAGCCCCCGTGCTCCCCGCCAACCAGGTCTTCAGCACCGATCGCGCCTGGCCTGCTGCAGAAAGCCGGTGAGCAGCTCGGCTTGCAGGCTGCGGGAGCGCGCAGGACCGCACAGCCCTACCCGACGGCAGGGCAGCTGCCTGTTTATTGTGACAAACACACACCACATAAAACTTACCACTTTAACGTTTCGTGTGCACTTCAGCGGTATCGCGCGCACTCACGCTGTCATGCCGCCGTCACCACCGTCTCAGAACTCGTTCATCTTGCAAATCTGAGCCTCCGTCTCCACTAAATCCCAACTCCCAGTACCCCCACCCCCCGGGCCCTGGCACCCACCATCTGCTGCCCACCGTGAGCGTGGCTCTCCTGGGAACCTGCATCGGGGAGTCACCCATTTGTCCTGTGGTGACTGACTGGTTAGCAGAATGCCCCAGCTCATTCATGCTGCACTGTGTCAGCCTTCCTTTTTAAGGCTGAGTCATACCTCACTGTGCGGAGGGACCATTCCTGTTGACGGGCACGTGGGTTGCCCCACCCTGGGCCGCCGTGACCACGGTGCTCTGACGGAGGACAGACGCCTGCTGGGCTCCTGCTCCCAGTGCTCTGGGGAAGATGCCTGTGAGCTCCCAGAGCCGGCGGCGTCTCGTGTCCACGAGGACCCTCGGTGGGGAGCCGGCTGCCTGGCAAAGGAGAGAGAGCACCTAAACAGCCTCTCCGCTCGGCCCGCATCCGCCCTACCCCACCCCGGGGTGCATGGCCCGGGGCACGGGAGCCCAGTGCTGTGGGTGAGGCACAGTCCCGAGGGGCGGCCGATGAGGCTGGAGGAGAGGGTGGGCTCTCAGTGAACCTCACAGACACTGGGCAGCCGTCGTCGGGGTGTTTTTCCTTTACTTTAAAAATGTTTCATTTTGAAATCATTTTAAACTCAAGGAAGAGGGGCTAGTGCGGGGAGTCCTGCAGGCCCCTCCCCAGGCACACTGCCTCACCTGGAGGGCTCTGCTGGCCGGCGCTCATTGAGCGCCAGACGGTGGGTGCCCCCTGCCCGTGACGTCATTTTGGGCTCCAGGGTCCCTGGTGTCGGGGGCTCCCGGCAGCACAGGCCCCAGTGCTGTGCGAGTACATGCTTTCGCGCGGGTCCTCCTGGGTGCTGCGGGCTTTTGAAGTGGCCCCTTGGCCTTGCGCCCCAGGAATGTGCTCACTGTGCAAGCATGTGGTTCCCTGGAACCTGGCGCCAGTGCCGTGGCCTGGGCACCCTCACTCCTTCAGACTGAGGCGGCCCGTGGCCTCAATGCCCAGGTGTCTACGGACGTGCACGGCCGCGGGGCCTGCTTTCCTGTGCGGCTGCGTGCAGAGGGCCCTGCCCTTTCTCTCGGCGGTGCCTGCCACGCAGGGTCTGTGGCCTCTGATGCCTCGCAGGCCGGAGGTCGGGGCCACGCCAGGGACCTGAGTTCATTCAGACCTTGTCCCTGAGGGCGGCGGCTGCATGTTGCATCTGTGTAGATGTGGAGCCTTCTGATGTTGACCAGGCATCGGGCGACACGGAGGCTCCCAGGCAGAGGCGGGTGAGCGCCAGCACCGGGGTGCGCGCCCTGGGTCTGCTGGGGGGCCTGCGTGGGGCCTCGTTTCAGCCAAGCTCGGCGAAGCATCAGCTGGCCGTGGCCTGCCAGCGGTCTGCCAGCCCGGGCCCTGGAGGAGGGTCAGAGGGTGGGACTCCCACACCAACGAGGGGCCTGCCGAGCCTGCTTCAGAGCGCGGCAGTCAGGTTCCCGTCTGCGCGGCCCTCCCGCGTCAGTGCAGCGTGTGAGGCGGCTGCCTCAGACTCCTGTTCCGCTTCCTGGCGTTGTGTTCACTCTCCTTGACCTCTGTCTGCCCTCCGACTCCGGGCCGTGCAGGATTCAGACACGGCTCCGTGCTCCGGTGCCCACATCGGGTTCTGAGGTCGTGCCCCGTGGCCTCGGGCCTGTAGTGAGGCCTGGCGTGGCCGGCTGGGGCTCTCCCTCCCGGAGGGGCTGACTGGGCGAGAGATGCGCTCTGCCGGTGGTCGGGGTGACAGTGGTGCCTGGCATGAGGGAGGGTCCGGGCCGAGGCCCGTGCTCTCTGCGTTGGCAGGTTCTGCTCGAACCGGGCGCTTGCTCGCGCTGTCACACCTGCACGCAGGTTCACCTGGAGTGGGACCCGCCTCAGTGCTGAGCGAGGGGGCTCCTCCTCCCCAGGAAGCACTGCATCGGGGCTCCCTGAGGCTGGAGAAGATGCCCTGGGCCCCCGCCAGGACGCTGGCTCCGGGCCCACCCGTTCTCATCAGTTTACACCCACAGGGCAGAAGGTTCATCTATGCCGGTTCCAACTCAGGCGTGGTCCAGGCCCCCGTGGCCTTCTGTGGGAAGCACGGCACCTGTGAGGACTGCGTGTTGGCCCGGGACCCCTACTGCGCCTGGAGCCCAGCCACGGCGGCCTGCGTGGGCCTGCACCAGACCGAGAGCCCCGGCAGGTACCGGCGGCGTGGGGGGTGCATGCAGATGCTCCGCCCGCCTTCCCGCGGGAGCCCGCGCCCACTCTGCCTTGTCTTGCAGGGGTCTGATCCAGGACATGAGCGGGGAGGTGTCCACTTGCCCCGGTAAGTTGCTCGTTCTCTCTGCTCCCTTGAGGAATGGCCTTCTCGTAACCATTTCACGGTGCTTTGGGGCTGTGGCATCTTGCGCATTTTCCTTTCTCTGCCGGAGCGGAGGGCCCGTGTCTGGCAGACCTCGTGGCCTTCTCTGGACCTCTTGTTGCGGGGAGGGTGGGCGCGGCCCCCAGAGTGTGTGTGTCCCAGAGGCACCGTCCCGCCTGGCGCCCACTCTGGAGGGGCCTCTCTCCTCGGCTCTGGCTCCTGGAGCACAGCCCGCCCCTCGGCACGCGGGAAGGATGGGTCCTCCAGCCGTCACGTCCAGGTGGGTGGCGTTCCCGTGGGCAACCCCACTGCTGCGGGGCCAGGCTGTGGACAGGAAGGCAGGTCTAGGAGGAGGGCGTGCCAGGCTGCGGGGTGCGGTAGCCGCTAGCAAAAGCGCGTCGTGTCTGACTCGGAGCGTGGCTGTCAGAACGCGCCTGGCCGCGCTCAGCCTCCCCACCGGGTGCGTTCTCTCCCAGGAAGCCAGGGTGCGAGACGGGGTTTCTGCTGCCAGAGGTGCCTCTGGCTCTGCCCCAGCGCTGCCACCGAGGGCTCATCTTCGCTTTTTGCTCATGCATGTCTTTATCTCCTTTGTTGTTCTGGAAGAGTCCGTGTCGCTCCTGTGGGTGGAACTCTGGTGTCCTCTTGTGCGTGTTGGCTGTTTTTAACAGAAGTCACGTGGGAGCAGGGTTGTTGACGCTGTGCACGTTTATTTTGATGTTCCAGATGAAAGTAAGGGAAGTTTCCGGCAGCATTTTTTCAAGCATGGCGGCACCGCAGAGCTCAAATGCTCCCCGAAGTCCAACCTGGCGCGGGTGGTGTGGAGGTTCCAGAGCGGCGTGCTCAGGGCCGAGGGCCCCAAGTACAGCCTGGTGGGCGGGACCCTGCTCATCTTCAACCTGTCGGAAGGGGACAGCGGGGTGTACCAGTGCCTGTCGGAGGAGAGGGTCAGGAACAAGACGGTCTCGCAGGTGATGGCCAAGCATGTGCTGGAGGTCAGGACGGTCCCCCGGACCCCAGGGGCCTTCTCCTCGCCGGCCACCCGCACAGAAGGCGCTGGGATCCCCCCCGACGTGTCAGTGGGGCCCGTCCGAGGCTCCTCTCCCCAGACCCCAGCGGGGCGGCTCACCACCCCTCCCGGCCCGGCGCCCACCAGCACACCCTGTGAGCCAAAGATCGTCATCCACACCGTCCCCCAGGTCCAGTCGGAGAAGACCCTGTACCTCAAGTCCAGCAACGACCGCCTCCTCTTGTCCCTCTTCCTCCTCTTCTTCGTCCTCTGCCTCTGCCTCCTTTCCTACAACTGCTACAAGGGCTTCCTGCCCGGGCGGTGCCTCCAGGTCCGCTCCACCCTGCTGCTGGGGAAGAAGAAGCCCGCCTCGGACTTCTCCGACTGCGAGCAGAGCGTGAAGGAGACGCTGGTAGAGCCGGGCAGCTTCTCCCAGCAGAACGGGGGGCAGCCCCGGCCGGCCCCCGACACCGGCTACGAGACAGAGCAGGACACCACGGCCAGCAGGGCGCCCACCGACAGGGAGGACTCGCAGAGGATCGATGAGCTCCCGGGCAGGGACAAGCCGTTCGACGTCAAGTGCGAGCTGAAGTTCGCCGACTCGGATGCGGACGGGGACTGAGGCGCGGCCGCGGAGGGTCCTCGTGTTCCCGTGCAGTCACCTCGTCCCGTGCCGCTGGTAGCCCGTCCTCTGCAAACCTCAGTCTTGTGTCTTTTCTCTTGGGCTGAACTCGTGACTTGGTTTCTCTTTGTCCTTTCGGAAAACGGCGAGCGTCCCACCTGGGCCTCCTCGTCGGTCGGTGGGAGCTGGAGACGTGCCCGCGGGCGGGGCGGTGGCCAGGCGGCCGCACAGAGCGCCACCTCAGAAAGCAGCCCGAGAGGCCATCTCCTTCCCGGTCGGAAAGGGCGTGTGGTTGATCAGATGGGTCGTGGGTCGCCTGTTGTCCAGGTTGGCACGAAGCTCTTCTTCCACGTAATTGTTTTTAGGATTTTGCTTTGAGTTGAAGTGTTAGGTCATTTATTTTTTACGTCACTAAAGCAGATGTCTTAATATTTAGAAGATGCGCACCTTCTGGGTTTTGTTTATGTTAGGATAGGATATGGCTTCCGTTGCTGGAGATTCTCAGGGATAAACTTACTTTTGCTAAATGCGTTCTCTCTGCTTTTAGAAATGCAGACAAGGCCGCCTCTTGAGCACACTGACTTTTTAAACATTTTATTCCTCAAGGGAGGCGTCCTTTTCAGCGAAGATTTCTTTCTGTACCATTTTTCTCGTTTTAAGTCTTGAAGAGGAGCAGGCGTGGGGGACTTCCCCGTGGCCACCGGCAGGGTTTTGAGCGAGGACGGTGGCCCCTGGGAGAGCCGGGCTGGCCCGGAGCACAGGGACGAGTGTGTCACGATCCGTTGCCCATGGCCACTGGCCGCAGCCTCCTGTCCCGTGGAGTCCGGTCACCCGGACATCTGTTTCTCTTGGCTTCCATTCCACACCTCTTATGCACCAGCCTTTCCACTTGGCCGACCTGAGCATCCACAGCTGGAGAGAGTGAGCAGGGAGGGCGGGCGTGCCCACGGTGCTGCGGACCCCGCCCTGCGGACCGGACCGGGGTGGCCGCCGCGTCTGTAAGGTGGGGCGGGCGGGCGGTGCGGTTTAACAGCACGGACCTCGCAGTCCACCTCCGCTGTCCACACGCCCACAAGAGGAGACGTTTCCGTGGCAAAGAGCAGTAACCTGGATGTTTGTCCCATGCGGGCAGCGTGATAGGGTTCCACTGTGTTGGTGTAAACATTTGTGTTTTATAAGATTTACTTTGTTTTTATTTTTCTACTTTGAATTGTATACATTTGAAAAGTAACCGAATAAATGAAAAGCTTATATCCTGATGTGAGCACGTGATTTGCTGAGGCCGTGCGGGGAGCAGGTGTGGGGTCTCCTGGCCCCTCTTGGAACAGCCTGGCAGGCAGGACCGTGTGGGCCCGTCTTTTCTAACCGTGTTTCCCGTCTCTGCATGCGGTGTTGCTCGTGACGACTCCTGCCTCAGTGCCCTCTCTTTTCTGTCCTCTGTCTCGCAGCCTCGTCTCCTATGCCCTCCCCTCCTCCGGGGTCCTCCCTGTCCTGTCTGGGCCCCGACTCATCTTCCTCTCCCCGAAGCCCCTGGCTGGCCTCGGGCTCTGGGCCTGACAGCCGCCTGCGGGTCACCTTGCTGCCGCCCTTCCTCAGCGACCAGGCCCAGCACGTGCCTGCCCTGGGGACCGTCCACCTCTTCTGCCAGGCCACAGGTGAGCGGGGCACCTGCCGAGGTGGGGGTGGGGGGCAGGGGCCTCGGCTGCATCTCCCCGCAGCCCCAGTGAGCTGCATGGTCAGCCTGTAGCTGTGCCTCTGGCCAGCCGGGCCAGCCAGCTTTTCCGCAAAGACTGCGTGTTAGCTGTTCGAGGCTCCGCAGCAGGGTTCCTGCCACACCTGCTCAGCTCCCAGGGAGCTGCAGTGTCCTGCCCCGATGGCCGTGAGCTGCCCGGGGGTGGGGGTGGCTGTGCATCAACCAAACGGCGTTTTCAAACACCGGCCTCCGGCCACACGTGGTCCAGAGGCCCGGCCTTGCCAGTCACTGGTCTGTGGCAGTGATGGTCAAGCTTCTTCATCTCGTGCACATATAAACCAATGACAAGTTCTGTGGCACTGCACAAATACTCTTTTCCACTTTGACAAAAGAAATAGGTGTAATTTTGATTCATTCACACCGGATGGTTGTCATTTCTATCTGACAATCTAAGAGAAAAGAAGTCGGTGCCCTGACTAGTCAGGTACTGCACGCTGGAAAACTTGCGGCGCGTCGGCTGAAATCGCTGGTCTGTAGGGTGACGTCTGTGTCTGAAAACAGTGTGGGTCTGAGGCATTCGGGTATTTCAGGAATTAACCTCAGGGCCTCTGGAGTGGGCATTGCTTGATGCTGTTTACATGTGGGAAAGACCGGGCCCAGGGGGCGCCCTCGGACCGGGAGGCTCACGGGCAGCATTGGGGGGGTGGGGGGGGTGGGCAGCAGCTCGCCCACTTTGGAGCGGGTCCCAGGCTTTGGGCAGTGCCTGGGAGCCCGGGTCTAAATAGCCACAAAGAGAGGAGACGTCACAGGCCTGGGGGTCCGTCCTCTGCTGAGAGAGGAGGAGTGAAACAGCCTGGTTTGTTTAGTTTTTAGATTTTTTTAAAAATATGTTTCTATTGATTTTATAGAGAGAGAAAGGGAGAGAGAAGCATCGATGTGAGAGGAACATCAGTCGGCTGCCTCCACGCCCCCTAGTTGGGATCGAGCCCACAACCCGAGCATGTGCCTTGATCGGGAATCGAACCGTGCCTTCTTGGTGCTTGGGTTGACTCTCAATCCACTGAGCCACACCGGCCGGCCGTTCAGTTTTTGAGATTTTAAATAAACACTGAGCCGCTAAGAATGTCAAGCTGCCGCCTGTGTCCCGCTGGGTCGGCACCCAAGCCTTGGCTCGCCCTCCCTCTGCTCTGGACCAGCCCTGTGGCCACAGCGGTCTGCGCGGCCCGGTGGTGGGCGGGGACGTTGCCTGAGAACGGGAGGTAGTGGAGCCAGACCACGGGGGTGGGTCCTCACGGCCCGGGTCTGCCCCGGCCGCTCCCGCAGTGGTTCCCTTGAGGCAGCACCAGGAGCCTCCCAGCCCTCGGGCCCGTCCCCACAGGCGCAGTGGGGCAGGGGAAGACGTGCTGGGTTCCCGTGACCTGGGGCGGATAGACACAGGTGAGCTCGGGAGCCAGGCCCTTTCACGGGTGTGTTACCTGTTCGCTGGTGTGCGCACACGTGGTCGTGCACACGGCCTCTGGGGCGAGGAGAGGAGTGGGCCCTGGGAGAGCAGATTGCGAGACTGGCTTAGAGCAGAAGCACTCTGGGTATTTCAGACGTGGGTGTTTAGTGCAGGGACTTCAGTTGCAAAGCTTATGGAAGGGCTGGGGGCCGAGGGAGGGAAAGATCCCCGAACAGCAAGTGCGGAGGAGCGAGGGGTCACTCAGCGCAGGCCTCGCCTCCCACGTGGCCGTCCTGCACTGTGCTCGCGGCTGCTGAGGGGCTCCGGGAGCCGCTCCCACCCCTGCCAGCGCCTCCAGGGCAGGACGTGGGGGGACGCTGTGGTGCACAGAGCAGGGAGGAGCTGGGAGGGTCGGCACCTGGGCACCATGACCTGGGAGGCGGGAGCAGCGCCCTCCCCGGGCTCCAGCTGTGCGGTCACCGTTCGCTCAGAGGCGCTTGCCCCACCTGGGACCGCCCCTTGTTTTACCGCGGCCACGCCTGAGGCAGGGGCATCCTGGGTGGACTGCCTTCCCAGGGAGCTGCAGTGACCTGTCCATCCAGAGGGGGTGCTGTTTAGGTTCTATTCATGGTCAAACCGCACATCTCTCACTCACACACACACACACACACACACACACACACGCCATAAACACTGCACACATCACACACACACCCCCCACACACAAACGCCACACACTGCACACATCACACCACACATACTGCACACATCACACACCACACACGCATGCGCCATAAACACTGTACACATCTCACACGCATATTCCACACATATACACACCACACATACTGCACACAACCCACACATGCCATAAACACTGCACATGCCACACATACTGCACACATCACACATATACCACAAACACGCACCATGCACTTACACACATGCCACACAAATATACAACACACTGCACATATCACACACACACTTCGTATATCACACTGCACACATCACATGCATTGACACATCCCACATACACATACATGTCATATACATGCATACACGCCACATGCATGTCACACGCATGCATACACCACATGCGCTACACACACTGTGTACATCACATACACACATCACACACACTTTAGCATTTTATATGCAGGTGTGGAGGCCCTTTATATATTAACTACAGTGTTAGCACCGGAGCCCTTTAAAACACGTGGTCAGAGGGGCAGCAGGAGGCCTGGGTCTCGTGAGGGTCCTGGTCCCCAGCTCTTAAGTGGAGGTGGTGTGTGTGTGTGTTGGGGCTCCAGGAAGGCCAAGGCTGAGCTGTGAGGGCAGTTGACTCATGAGTTGAAGGGTCAGCCCGCCACAGGGTGGGGGGCGTCCCATCACCATGCTGGCCTGGGTGGGGTGGGGTGTCCCATCACCATGCTGGCCTGGGTGGGGTGGGGCGTCCCATCACCTTGCTGGCCTGGGTGGGGTGGGGTGTCCCATCACCTTGCTGGCCTGGGTGGGGTGGGGTGTCCCATCACCATGCTGGCCTGGGTGGGGTGGGGGTATCCCATCACCTTGCTGGCCTGGAGGGGGTGGGGTGTCCCATCACCATGCTGGCCTGGGTGGGGTGGGGTGTCCCATCACCTTGCTGGCCTGGAGGGGGTGGGGTGTCCCATCACCATGCTGGCCTGGGTGGGGTGGGGTGTCCCATCACCTTGCTGGCCTGGGTGGGGTGGGGTGTCCCATCACCTTGCTGGCCTGGAGGGGGTGTGGTGTCCCATCACCTTGCTGGCCTGGAGGGGGTGGGGTGTCCCATCACCTTGCTGGCCTGGGTGGGGTGGGGGTATCCCATCACCTTGCTGGCCTGGGTGGGGTGGGGGTATCCCATCACCTTGCTGGCCTGGGTGGGGTGGGGGTATCCCATCACCTTGCTGGCCTGGGTGGGGTGGGGGTATCCCATCACCTTGCTGGCCTGGGTGGGGTGGGGGTATCCCATCACCTTGCTGGCCTGGGTGGGGTGGGGTGTCCCATCATCTTGCTGGCCTGGAGGGGGTGGGGTGTCCCATCACCTTGCTGGCCTGGGTGGGGTGGGGTATCCCATCACCTTGCTGGCCTGGGTGGGGTGGGGTGTCCCATCACCTTGCTGGCCTGGGTGGGGTGTCCCATCACCTTGCTGGCCTGGGTGGGGTGGGGGTATCCCATCACCTTGCTGGCCTGGGAGGGGTGGGGTGTCCCATCACCTTGCTGGCCTGGGTGGGGTGTCCCATCACCATGCTGGCCTGGGTGGGGTGTCCCATCACCATGCTGGCCTGGGTGGGGTGTCCCATCACCATGCTGGCCTGGGTGGGGTGGGGTGTCCCATCACCTTGCTGGCCTGGAGGGGGTGGGGTGTCCCATCACCTTGCTGGCCTGGAGGGGGTGGGGTGTCCCATCACCTTGCTGGCCTGGAGGGGGTGGGGTTTCCCATCACCTTGCTGGCCTGGGTGGGGTGGGGTTTCCCATCACCTTGCTGGCCTGGGTGGGGTGGGGTGTCCCATCACCATGCTGGCCTGGGTGGGGTGGGGGTATCCCATCACCTTGCTGGCCTGGGTGGGGTGGGGTGTCCCATCACCTTGCTGGCCTGGGTGGGGTGGGGTATCCCATTACCTTGCTGGCCTGGGTGGGGTGGGGTGTCCCATCACCTTGCTGGCCTGGGTGGGGTGGGGTATCCCATCACCATGCTGGCCTGGGTGGGGTGGGGGGTCCCATCACCTTGCTGGCCTCGGTGCTGAGCGTGCCTGCTGGGGTGGTTCTCCCCGAAGCTCTCTCGTCTCTGTGGAGTGATGATCCACATTGTTAACGACAGAGCGGGCTGACCCTGGGTCCCTGGAGGCCTCCTGCCTCAGCAGCGTCACCCACAGAAGGCTCCCAATGGAGCTGGGGGCCGTGCAGGCGCCTGCCGCACCCCTCACAGCTTGGCTCGGGCCCCAGGAGCTCGGACCTGGGTTTGCTCTCAGCTGGTCCCAGGCAGCTTTGTGACAGGCTGGAGACACTCTGAGGAGGAGAGCGATGCAGCCGGGGCGCTGGAGACCCGGAGAGCACCTTCCCTTCCCGCTGGGGCCGCCTGACCTCTGTGCCTCTGCAGCTCCGGGGCCTGCAGGGAGTGCATGGGGGTCCGGCATGGGGGTCCTGGGTGCACACAGCCCTGGTGCTCTGAGTGGCCCCCCAGGGGGTGCTGGCAGGACCCTGGGCACGGGAATGGGAGGTGGCGAGCTCGCTGGCCACCGGCCTGGGGGTCAGAGTGGACCACGTGCACGGGCCCCTGAGGACTTGCTGCCTGGGCGCCCCTGAGGGATGGCCCAGCACATCCCCTCCATTCGGGCTCTCGGGCCCCCACCTCCAGGATGGTGCCCCCTCCTCGGGAGAGGCCATGGCTCCCAGGCTCTGGTTTTATGAGAAATAATCAGCTCTGCCCCACTGCTCTCCTCGGACAATGGGGTGGGGGGAGACGGGGCAGGAAGGCCCTGGCCCTGAGGGAGGCTAGGACCAGCGGCTGCCAGCTCCACCCCCGCGGCCAGCTCCCGCGGCCGGGCCGCCCGCCTGCTGAGCCTCAGGAGCGGGCCCGTGGCGACTGGTTTGGGCTGCCCAGGTCCCCACTAGTGTCACAGGGTGGGGCCTGCTGACCGTTCTAACTTTCACTTTCCCTCTCTCTCTGATTTCCTCTGCATTCAGAATGAGTTGGATAGTTTTTTTTAAAGAATAAATGGAACGTAAGTACTTCTTTAACATGTTGATGTTTTGCTGCGTTTACCACACATTTAAAGACTGTTCAGCGATGCTTAGGGGGCTCCCGCGCTGTTCATACCCAGGAGCCGGGGGCTGTGGGGAGTTGGCTCCTGAAAGAGCGCCTCGCCCATGTGGCTGGGGTGCTGAGTCAGCTCAGCCACCACTGCCTTGCCCAGCGCTGGTCCTCGGAGACCTCCAGAAGCTGCTGCACCCATCCCATCAGCAGGCAGTGCTGGGGATGAGCAAGGAGACGGGCCTTTGGAACTGACTCCAGTGTCCACCAAAGAAAAGTCTCGCATTCTTGATCATAGCACCTCACGAGAATCAGTTGCTGAAGTTACAACCCCACGATGCCTGGCAGCCGGGGAGTGGCCGGAGCGTGGGGTGGGAGGCCGCCGTGCGGTACGGGACCTCTGTGGGTTCAGGTGTGAGCATGTGCGTGTGCAGAGGCAGCAAGTACACGCGGTCCATCTGTGCGTGTGCACGACGTGTGTGTGTGGAGAGAGCTACCTGTGGGCAGAGAACAAAACCACACACAGCCATAGAGACGGAGTCAAACAATGAGGATCCAGCACACAGAGCACATGCCCCCGGCGACGGCCAGGGCCACGCATAGTACTTGGTTGCATTCAGAATTTCCCTCCGAGTCAGCACATTTCTTTTTCCTCTATCGCATTTTATTTTTATTATAAAGGCATTGTTTGTTTTTTACAGTGAATTTAGAAACTCTGGGAAAGTATAAAGAGCAAAATCCAAATGACCTAAAATTAAACCATCCAAAGGTAGCCACCAGCAGCATTAGAGCACCTTTAGGCCTTTTCTCTGTGCATGTATGTGAATGTGTCTACATGCATGTACATGCACACATTTACACATTCATGTACATACGTGCACACACGCACGTGTATTCTTTCATTGAACATCATGTCAGTTTTTCTCTGTTGCTAAATCTTTTTCTTAAATGTGATTCCTGATGGATGATGACACGGTGGCTGCCCCATCATGACGGACGGACCCCGGCGGACGCTTCCCAACGTCTCTCTCACAGGCATGGCGCCTTACTCCTCCCCACGGTCCGGTCATCGTCTCGGAATCACTCCCAGGACTGACTGGTCCGGGTCTGGCTGCCCTGGGGAGGCAGTTTCTTTGAGGCCTGTCCCTGGAGGATGGCTGAGGAAGGGACGGGCCCGGTGGAGCTGGGGAGCCATCGAAAGGAATCTCGGTTAAAGTGGAAGTCCCCCCCTTTCTAAAGACTCAGCACATGCTGGTCTCTGCCCTCCACCTCGCCCTCCTGAGACAGTGTGCGCCCCCCGCCCCCTGTGTCTGGCGGGGATGCTCCTGCACACTCGCACACCCACACACTCGCACACCCACACACTTGCACACCCACACACTCGCACACCCACACACTCGCACACCCACACACTCGCACACCCACACGCCTGCTGCCGTCTGTGCTGGCTGGTTAGTCCTCGGCTCAGATGTGTCTGCTCAGTGCACTCTGGCCCCCGCAGGCAGGCGTAGTCCTTCCTCTGCTGGCCGTCCTGCACGAAGCCGTTTATTTATCCTGTCCAGGTCGGTGGGAAGAACCTGGCCTTTGAAAACCGAGTCTCAGGTAGTGGGGTGATCACGGGGCGGGGCAGCGCTGGGCTGGGTGGTCCCGCAGCCCACCCACCTGCAGGGGGTGGCGTCCACACGGACTATCAGGCATTTGTCAGGTTCCTGGGCAAGGAGGCTGGAGGGTGTCCCCTCGTCCATGCTGTTGGGGTGCCTGCCAGGCCCAGGCAGAAGTGAGGGGGGGCAGCAGGGTGCGCAGGTGCAGCCCGGCCCGGCCCTGGTGCTGTGACCAGGAGCGGCAGGGACAGAGACCGCGGGAGTCCGGCCCATCGCTGCTCCCCTCGGCTGTGCCGCCTGCACCAGGTCTGCACCCGCGGGCGAGCCTGTGCTGGTCCTTTTCAGCGGACCCAGGGGAGCCGGCTCACAGTCCACGGGGTCCTGGCCCGGTTGCCTTCGGCAGCGGGGAGGTGGGCCCGCCTCAGCACAGCCCGCGGCCCGGCTCATCTGCTCCTTGGGGACAAGAAGGCGGCCCCACGGGCTGCTCCGGCCCCGGGCCAGAGCCGGTCTTGCTTCTGGCTCTCTGCCCCCGGCCTTCCCGCCCACCATCCTCCCCTCAGCACCGGCTGGACACCCGTCCCTGGTCCCGCCTGAGGCAGGGAGCCCGGGAGCTATGCTCCAGCTCAAGTCTGGCCCAGCAGAGCTAAGACCCTGACCAGCGGCAAGGGCCCGGGTGGGAGAAAGGCCCGTTCCCCACTGCCCTCGAGTCCTCCAGGCCCTCGGGCTCAGCCCTTCCCAGCGCCCTGCGCCCACCCCGGCCCCCAGGAGCTCCCGGGCAGCTGCCCCCACTCCCTCATCACGGCCCCGCCAGGCTGTCAGGGGCAGGGCTCTGGCCTTTGTGGCGGGGACAGTGGTGTGGCCTGAGGAGGCCCTGCCTTTGGCAGCAGGGCTGGGGGGGAGGGGGCGCGGGATGGAAGTTCCCAGGCTCAGAACCCCCTGTTGGGAACAGACACCCACCACGCGCTGCACTGGCTCACAGCCGGGAGAGAAGGGGGTGCGGCCCTGATGGCCTAGGCGGGTGCTCTGGGGGACACGGCTGTGCAGGTGCATTCTGAGAAGGACGTCTGAGGGGGCTAGGCAGCAGGTCCCCTGGGCAGGGAGGGCACGAGCCTGCTCCTTCGGGGTCACGGGGACCCCAGGGGGCCTGCCCTGCAGCCGGCTCCGGGGCCAGGCCGGGACTGAGCGGCACGCTGTCCTTCTTCAGGTCCAGCTGGGACAGCAGAGCCCCGGTCTGGGCAGCCCGGCCCCTCCCCTGCCCCAGGGCCGTTCCCGTGGGCCCCCTTGGGTCCTGGGACACGGGTGAGCTGGCCTGTGTGCCCCCAGGTCCTGCGGACACTCACTTTGTCTGGGAGAAGAACGGGCGCGAACTGGAGACGTGTGTCCCCGTGCAGACCCACGCGCTGCCCGATGGCAGGGCCCACGTGCTCAGCTGGCTGCGGGACGCCGTCCGCGAGAGCGCCGAGTACCGCTGCTCCGTCCTCTCCTCGGCGGGGAGCCAGACCTCCAGCGTGCGGGTCACCGTGCTGGAGCCCGGTAAGCGGCGCCGCCCGCCCGGCTGGCTCTCCCGGGCGTGGTCCCTCCCTCACGGGCCACCGTGTCTCCCACAGGGCGTGGGCGCTGACTTCCAGCCTGGCTTTCACAGGAAAGATGGAAGTCCATTTTCACGGCTGCGCGCCCCCCCCCACCCCATGCACAGCCGTCGGCCTCCCCCCGCAGAGTGTGGGCGTCCCGGAGGCCGAGCCCAAGGCCTGGCCGATGGCCCTTCCTGTTCTTCTGTTTCCCGTGCGGGGCTGTGCTGAGCTCCATCTGCGCGGGTCTGAGCGATCACTTCCACACCAGGCTCTGCCGTTGTCTGAAGTCCTGCCCCGCAGTCATACGGGGTCACGTCCTCAGCCTCCCCGAACTGCTCCAGGGGCCAGGGGCGGCCCCCCTCGGGCCGGGGCTGTGTCGGGCCCAGGCACTGCGTTCCCGGGGTCTGTCCCCCAGCCACCTGGAGCAGAGTCTGCAGAGCCTGTGGCTGTCCCGTCGCCACGCTGAGATGAGTCTGGCGGGGCAGGCAGTTCTGTCTAAAGTCACGCGTGGTGCGTGAGGACTCGCCCCACCGGCCTCGCTCCGGCGCCGGGCCTGCGGCCTCTCCCTGCCTCCGGTCCCAGCCTGGCGCCGCTCCTGCAGAAGCCCGCCCTCGGTCTTCCTGAACCTCCGCTCCCGCCTCTCCGCTTCCTCTTCTGTTCTCTTTCTGAGCCTGTTTCCAAGATGCTGGGCCGCTGGGCCGCCCCCTTCCCACCCCGCCCTCACCTCCTCACGGCCGCCCTCCCACTTCCCCTCTCCTGGCGCCTTCTTAGTGGGCACACTGGTTCCTGTCCCGGCTCCCTGCCACCTGACACAGGAAGAGCTTTGCATCCGTGCTTTGCTCGTTAAACCCCGTCTTGCTTCCTGGCACAGTGTCCTCTCTTCACTCCGAGGTGTGGTGGGCTTATTCTCACTTCTTCTCCCTCCAAGTTGCCTGTTCTGCTTGTTTTTCTGTCTTTTCTCTCCCTCAGTCTCGTGGCCCTCGATGGTCGGCTTAGTTTAAGAGAGGGGCCAAGGATGGCTCCGGTGGGGCCCTTTCTACCCCGGTGCGGTCAGTGCCCGGCACCTCACACCCTGGGAGCGCCTTGGACAGGGCGTTGGGACGCAGCGCTCCAGGCCCGCCCAGGGCTGCTGAACCGAGTCCCGGGGAGGGGCACTGGGTTAGGAAGTCACCAGGGGCTCCTGTGCCCGCACCTCTCCACTGGCCTGTGTGCTGTCCGGGGGCGCTGGGTCCCGCTGCCACCCTTGGAGCACGGGCCCTGCAGACGGTCAGTCGTGCCGGTGGGGCGGGAGGACGGGCCTCTCGTTTGGTGGGAACGCCAGCGACCCCGTCTGCTCCCTGTGCGCCCCTCGGCCGTGCTGCCCGCGACCCAGTCTGCTCCCTGTGCGCCCCTCGGCCGTGCTGCCGAGACCCCGTCTGCTCCCTGTGCGCCCCTCGGCCGTGCTGCCCGCGACCCCGTCTGCTCCCTGTGCGCCCCTCGGCCGTGCTGCCCTCGACCCCGTCTGCTCCCTGTGCGCCCCTCAGCCGTGCTGCGGAGACCCCGTCTGCTCCCTGTGCGCCCCTCAGCCGTGCTGCGGAGACCCCGTCTGCTCCCTGTGCGCCCCTCGGCCGTGCTGCGGAGACCCCGTCTGCTCCCTGTGCGCCCCTCGGCCGTGCTGCGGAGACCCCGTCTGCTCCCTGTGCGCCCCTCGGCCGTGCTGCAGAGACCCCGTCTGCTCCCTGTGCGCCCCTCGGCCGTGCTGCAGAGACCCCGTCTGCTCCCTGTGCGCCCCTCGGCAGTTCTGCCGAGACCCTGTCTGCTCCCTGTGCGCCCCTCGGCCGTGCTGCCGAGACCCCGTCTGCTCCCTGTGCGCCCCTCGGCCGTGCTGCGGAGACCCCGTCTGCTCCCTGTGCGCCCCTCGGCCGTGCTGCCCGCGACCCCGTCTGCTCCCTGTGCGCCCCTCGGCCGTGCTGCCGAGACCCCGTCTGCTCCCTGTGCGCCCCTCGGCCGTGCTGCGGAGACCCCGTCTGCTCCCTGTGCGCCCCTCGGCCGTGCTGCCCGCGACCCCGTCTGCTCCCTGTGCGCCCCTCGGCCGTGCTGCGGAGACCCCGTCTGCTCCTGTGCGCCCCTCGGCCGTGCTGCGGAGACCCCGTCTGCTCCTGTGCGCCCCTCGGCCGTGCTGCGGAGACCCTGTCGTGCCTCCGAGGCCCGTTTCCTCTGGGCGAGGGTGGGAGGCTCCACGGGGCGGGGCGGGGAGGGCTGGGGCACGTGCTCCCAGCTTTGGGAGCCAGCGGCTTGGAGCGCCTGCTGCCACGGCTCCGGCCATTCTGTGAGGCTGCCCCTCGGGGTCCCCAGGGCCGGCCCAGGCCACTCTGCGTTTGCCAGGGAGGTGTCCCGGTGCGCCCCCCACCCCGACCTTCCCCTCCCATGTTCGTGCTGTTTCCTCCCCTAGTCACTGTTTTCAAGAGTATAGGTGTGTGTTTAGATAGATAGGTAGATAGATAGATAGATGATAGATAGATAGATAGATAGATAGATGATAGATAGATGATTGATAGATAGATGATAGATAGATAGATAGATAGATGATAGATAGATGATTGATAGATAGATGATAGATAGATAGATGATAGATTGATTGATAGATAGATAATTTTGTCACTTTATTCAGGGTTTGGGAAACAGAAAAAATCATTGTAAATGTTTACTCCCCGGAACCTCTGTTCTGTTCACTTCTGTGAACTCCCTGCCTGTGCTCAGGATGAGCTAGAACACCCGCTGAACGTGGCGTACACACTCACTCAAGGTGAGAGCGCCCCCAGCGCGTCGCTGTGGTGACGGCGGCAGGCGCCTGGCCCAGGGCCTGTGCCCGCCTCGTCTGGGCAGGTGCTTGGTTCAGAGGCAGGAACCCTTATCCCCGCTGGCGGGTGGTGGACCGTCACGCTCTGGGACAGAGCAGGGCCTGACTTCGGTGGCGGTCACGGACAGCTGGCGAGTGGGAGAACTCGAGGCACAGCACGAGGAGCTAGCGGTCTCCCCCGCGCCTGCCTGCGTGCGTGGGAGGCGGGCGGGCGCGTGAGGTGGGCGAGGGACAACTCCTTGTGCAGTGTGTCCCGCCTGCTGTGCGGGCGCGGCGGGCCTGCAGCTCGGAGTCAAGGGCTGCGGCGTGGGCTGGTCGTAGGGCGCCACCCAGCCTGCTCAGGTGTGAGCTCCGCCTCCTGCCAAAGGCTCGGGCTCTCGGACCCCATTTCTGAAACTGGTGGCATGTCGTCCAGAGCAGCGACGTAGTTCGTGTTTGTTTGCGAGGAAAGCTGGCTCGGTGGTGCCTCCGACAGCCTGCTGTCACTGCTTCACGGTCCAGGCCCAGGCCCTGGCGGCCGCGCAGCCTCACCCTCCCCGCCTCCCTCTGCCCGAGCCCAGCGTCCTTCCTTCCCTCCGGGGCGGCCACAGCGGCCTCACCCTCCCTGCCTCCCTCTGCCCGAGCCCAGCGTCTCTCCTGGTCCCAAGGGGTGTGGGCGGTTAGCCCGCTGCTGCCCGCGCCAAGGGCCAGTGAGGGCAGGGCCCGTGCACTTGGGGCTGGTGGCCTGGGAAGGGCGGGGGATACTGGCTGTAGAAGCCCCCAGGGGGGCGAGAAGCTGAGGCCCTCGGGGGTGAAGGCCTACCCAGGCCACTCGGCTTCAGGCTGCTCCGTCCAGCAGCGGGGCCTCAGAGCCGAGCCCTGGAGCCCCTTCTCTCTTGCAGAGGTGCCCCCCCAGGAGAAGTGGACCAGAGAGCTGGCCACCTGGAGGGCTGTGGCCGGGGAGCACGGCCGCATGATGCAGAGCTGGAGGAAGGTGTGGGTACGTGGCCCGCGGGCAGCGCCCCTCTGTGGGATGGTTCGGGCCCATTCTGCCCGGGGGTGGGGCCCCCACCGGAGACTGAAGTCAGACGGACCGGAGGGATGTGAGTGCAGAGGCCTCTGGTTAGACGTGTCCCCGTGCCATCCCCACCTCCCGGGCAGGGGGACGTTGGGTGCGGGCAGGAGCAGTGCTTGTGGCCTCAGCACTTGCTGGGGTCTGCAGGGCGGGCCCCAGAGGCGGCACGGGCCACGCAGCGTGCCCCCTCCCAACACCCAGGCAGGCAGGCATTCCGAGGCTGGCCCTGCGCGGCCCCACCTCAGGGCCAGGCCCGATGGATCCCAGCGCGGAGCCGTCAGCTGTGAGTTCAAACCCCGGCTCTCACGGTGTCCTGGGTTAGAGCTGCCCAGTCCCTCCTTGCTGCCCGCAGGCTCCTTCCCCGCAGGGTCCCTCCGAGCCCAGGGGGAGCACACAGGACAGGAGACAGGCCTCTGGCCACACCTGAGACCGTCTGTGGGGAAGGGAGTGAGGGACGTGAGGCCGGCTGTTCTGCCAGGAATTCAAAGATGTTCTTCTTTCAGGAGAGCTGTAACAAGGACACCTTTTAGCCACCAGGGGGCAGTGCCGCCCGATGCCACCTGCCACGCCCGAGGAGAGGCCCTGGGCCGCGGCTGTCACCTTGCCTGCTCCCTGCGGCGCGGGCACTGGAGCGGAAGAGCCCGGCGGGACGTGTGGCAGCAGCTGGGGTCCCTTTTTAGTTAGGTGCTCACCGGTGACAGTTCTGTGGGCAGAAGCAGGACACCCGGCCGGGAACGGGCCGCCCTGAGAAACTGGGTAAGACAGCAGCACGCGGCCCGGCCGGTGTGGCTCAGCGGTTGACCTATGAACCAGGAGGTCACGGTTCGATTCCCGGTCAGGGCACAGGCCCAGGTTACAGGCTTGATCCCCAGTGTGGGGCCTGCAGGAGGCAGCTGATCCATGCCTCTCATCATTGGTGTTTCTCTCTCCCTCTCCCTTCCTCTCTGAAATCCATAAAAAATGTTTTAAAACAAAGACCGCGGCCAGCAGCATGTGACGGCTCTTCCAGCTCTCCCTCCCTCGAGACCTGAGTCACTGCACCTGATGCAGGTGCCCACAAGGACGCTGGCGGCAGCACAGGCCCCTCCTGCCGGCGTCACTGCTGCGACTGAGCCTGCGCCGTCCCACCCCCCCGCCAGCCCCGCGCCCAGGAGCGCGGCAGGGGAAGGCGGCAGACCCAGCAGGCCCCATGGCCGCCTGGGACAGGGCTGTGCGGTCCTCCCTGAGCTCGGGGTGCCCCGTTCCATGAGGCTCCGCGTGCACGTGCCACTTGCAGCCCGGCTTGTGTGGGGCGTCTCCGGCGTGTGTCCTTCCTGCACGGCGGTGACCCGGATGCTGTCACGCTGCTGTGAGTCCCGCTGCCAAAGAGGAAGCTCGGATCCTCCCCGCGCGGGCGGTGAGGGCCCGGGCCGAGCTCAGCCTGCAGCCGCAGACTCCCCGGTGTGGAGGACAGTGCTTGCCGGCATGCCGCCTGCAGAGAACCAAACCGGAAACAACTGCTCTTCCCACCTTGGCAGGTGGCTGTCCCCCAGCCTCGTGGCCAGCGCCTGTGCCCGCCCGCCCCCGCCCCAGGCCGCCTCTCCGGGCAGTTTCTCCAAGCGGCTCGCATCCTCGTCCACCGGTGCTCCCGGGGTCCCTGCGAGCGAGGCCGCGGGGACGGGACGGGGACAGGACGGCTCAGCTGGGTTGGAGTGGCCTGGTCTCTGCCCGCCAGCCCGCCAGGTGCCCAGCGCTCTGCAGCGCTCAGCGCCCACGCGCGTGTGGGGGTGTTGAGTGGTTTCCTGGCGGGTCGTGCCCTCTGCTTGGTGCTCCCTGGCCTCTGGCACTCCCTCCCTCAGGTCTGGACATAGCGCACGCTGGCGCTCAGCCGGCAGGCCCTGGTTGCCGTGGCAGCAGTGTTCTGTTGGGAAATGTGGTTGGGGATGGATTCGGACTCGGCAATGTCCCACGAAACACAGGTAGAGCGTCCACATTGCTCAGTGCAGCAGCGGCCTCTGCGGGGGAATGGCCCCCCGCGGCGGTGGGCCTGCTTCGGCCGCCTTCCCTGGGTCTGCTGGCTGGGCGCGAGCCCACCACCCGCAGGGGCGCGCCACACACAACCTGGTCCGCCAGCACAGATACCCTTAACGGTTTTCAAAATATCATTTTGTCGTTTTAAATTTTAAAAACGTGTCCTTCCATTACGGTTAACATACAATGTGATATTAGCGTCAGGTGTACAACACAGGGTTAGACATTTACACACCTTATGAAGGGGTCACCCCGGCAGTCTGTGCCCCCCGGCACCACACACAGTTATTACAATAGTACTGAGCCCCTCCCTGTGCCGAGCGTCACTGCTGTGCCACCGTGTGCATACCTGGTGATCTGCATTTCCTAACACCCCCCCCCCCTCGCCACCCAGCCCCCAGCCCACCTGGCAGCCATCCATTTGCTCTCTGTAACTGTGAGTTTGTTTGGTTTGTTCATTTATTTTGATTTTAGATTCCACATAGAAATGAAATCATATGGTATCTGTCTTTCTCTGTCTGACTTATTTCACTTAGCATAATAACCTCTAGGTCTATCCATGTGGTTGAAAATGGCAAGATTTCATTCTTTTCTTTAAATGTCAGATTTATTAAGGTATAATTTACATACAGTAAAGTACAACTGGATGAGTTTTAACAAATGCACAGTGTTGGAACCATCACCAGGCTGGATAAAATACTTCCATCACTCCAAGGTCCATCAGGCCACTCGCTGGCAGGCTCCCTCCAGGCACGGCAGCCCCCAGCCGGGCACAGCCCCCAGCCGGGCGCAGCCCCCAGCCGGGCACAGGCCCCAGGCCGGCACAGCAGCCCACAGCCCGGCACAGCCCCCAGCCCAGGAACTGGACTCAGCCCTTCAACCCACCAAACACGAGATGCAGCGGGAACGGGACTGTGGTGAAGCCCCTCGTGCGGAGGAGCCAGCGGGTGGCCTGGTGGCACAGGTCCTGGGACGTTTAAACGGCCCGTTTCCCAGCTGCTGGGCCTTTTCCTTTTCTTGGTCGAATCCAACATCCATGGGATTTAAGCCACTTCATCCTTTAAGGGAATAAGTTCCAAATAAGGCTGTTTATACTGGAGAAAAAAATGTTTTGCACAAACATACTCCTTGGGCCCTATCACAGGTCTAGTAAATGTCTGATTCTTATAAATAATTCCCTAGGCCCGTGGTTGGCAAACTGCGGCTCGCGAGCCACATGCGGCTCTTTGGCCCCTTGAGTGTGGCTCTTCCACAAAATACCATGGCCTGGGCGAGTCTATTTTGAAGAAGTGGCGTTAGAAGAAGTTTAAGTTTAAAAAATTTTGCTCTCAAAAGAAATTTCAATCGTCCTGTTGATATTTGGCTCTGTGGACTAATGAGTTTGCCGACCACTGCCCTAGGCTAAAGAAACACTGCCCTGTAACAATGCTAGTCTTATAAAGCCCACACACTTTGAGTACATTAAGCTTCTGAAAAAGTGTTAGTTTTTGCTAACAAAAATGACAAAATAATGAAATATATAGAATATGTTCTGTTCTCCTGTATTCATTTCTTGAGTTAAAATAATACAGCCCTGGCCAGGTAGCTCAGTTGGTTAGAGCATCATCATGATACGCCAAGGTTACAGGTTCAGTCCCCAGTTGCCCGGACTGACCGGCAGACCCTGAGTGACGGATGAGCAGATGACTCTGACACACGTTTCTGTGAAAGAGAAGGCGAAGGGGCTGTTTCGCTTTAGGAACAAAGCAGCCTCGATGGCCTGCCTCTTAGGCTTTTATTGTAACCACAGCTTGAACTAACTATTATATACGATCAGCAGGGTGAGCATCCTTGAGAAGACACATGCGTCCTTTAAGCAAGGACATTTCAAAATCTAAACATAAAGATTCTAGCAAAACACCCGGGGGCTCAGACTTGTTTGGAAAAGTCAAGGCAGGAGCTGCTGTCTTTAGCAAGGTCCCCTAGAGGTCCCTGACCTTTCAGAGATTCCTCCTCACAGGCTTCCCAACCAAGTCCCATGCTTCCCCACACCCAGTCAGGGCACGTGCAAGAATCAACCAGTGAATGCATAAAGAAGTGGAGCAACAAATCCATGTTTCTCTCTCTTCTCTCTATAAAACCAATCAATAAATTAATTTTTTAAAAAAATTTTTTAATAATTTTAAAAAATAAAAAGAAATTAGTTTGGCAAATGAATCCCCCAAAATATCTTGTCAGCTACTTGGAGCACTTTTTACGGCTAAATCTAGTGTATTTATGTCTGGCTGCTCTAGGCTGAAAAATAAAACACATCTACACAAAAAGGTAGCATTAGGTGTGAATTCCCTGGGGTACTTACAACAGTCGTCGTTCAGATGAAAGCACTGTCCTGTGATGTTTGAAATTCAAATAACTTTTATTTAAATTATAAACACAATTCTTAGAACTGCATTAGTAGCCAAAACTCTTTGTTATAAAAATCCTAAAGAGTATTTCTAGGTTAACCCTACCAGACCTGAGGCCCTGAACCTAACTGTCCCCTATACCTGGGCTCCTGAGCATTAAAGAGAAAAAATCAACATGATATAGAAAAATGTTAGTTACATGCAAACAAGTGGTTAGAATAAGATGGAACTTGGAGACATTGTAGAAAATAGGTCTATCTTTCATCTAGCGCCAATATTCCACCTCAGAGTCTGAATCAACCAAAGTATCGATCACCTCTTGGACTGTGATAAGTCTAGACCTACTTCGCTTTCCTGTTGAAGTGCTTGGTTCATCAGCCGCTTGTTTCATTGTGAATTTTCAGAATTTTTTCACGTCAAACCACACAAAGTCAATTCAAACACATGGGGGCAGACATTTGCAATGGCTAACCATGAGGTTTGACCACAATTGGTTGGTTATTTTTAGTTTGTGACGCATTTTTTTCACGTACTAGGCAAAGTACCGAAAATTAGGTACAGCAGTATAGCGGCAGATTCGGAAATTACCGAAAAATCGGTACAGCGGTCTGGTAGGGTTAATAAGACCAGATTTGACTTGACACTTTATCCAGTTGTAGAGAATGGAAAAAATAAATAGATTATTTACAGAAAACATTATTTACATACTAGAGACCCGGTGCACAAAATTCAAGGACTCAGGGGTGGGGAGGGGTCCCTCAGCCCAGCCTGTGCTCTCTCGCAGTCCAGGAGCCCTTGGGGGATGTCTGACTGATGGCTTAGGCCCGCTCCAGGAGCAGTCAGACATCCTTAGCGCTGCCACAGAGGCAGGAGAGGGTACCACCACCACCACTGCGCTCGCCAGCCATGAGCCTGACTCAGGGCTTCTGGCTGAGCAGCACTCCCCTTGTGGGAGCGCACTGACCACCTGGGGGCAGCTCCTGTATTGAGCGTCTGCCCCCTGGTGGTCAGTGAGCATCATAGTGACCAGTTGTTCTGCCGTTCGGTCAATTTGCATATTAGCCTTTTATTATATAGGATGTATTCAGAGGTAAACACTTGGTGACAGAAGAGACTTTTGTTGTTGTTGTTGTTAATCCTCACATAAGGATATTTTTCCATTGATTTTTAGAGAAAGAAGGGAGGGGGAGAGACAGAGAGAAACATCGATGTGAGAGAGACACATCAATTGATTGCTGAGGCTGGGGTTTGAGCCTGCCACCAAGATGAGGCCCTTCAGCACCTCCAGCCCCTTTTCAAGAGGGAGCCCTGGACCAGCGGCACACTTCGAACATGGTAGTGGAGTCACAATGATGCAATGCGGCTAGAGGTGAAGGGAGGAGGAGGTGGAGCTGGCATAGGCGTCACAGGATGAGAGTGAGCAGGCTAACGCAGCAGCTGAGTAATATCCCATTGTATATAGTACCACGTCATTTCTATCCATTCGTCCATCAATGGATACTTAGGCTGCTTCCACATCTTGGCTATCCTATATAATAAAAGCCTAATATGTAAATCAACCAAATGGCGGAACGACCAGCAGAACAACCGGTCGCTATGATGTGCACTAACCACCAGGGGGCAGATGCTCAATGCAGGAGCTGCCCCCAGGCCCCAGGCCAGCCAAGGTGGGTGCTAGCGGAGGCCCCCTAGTCATCCCGCTGGTCGCCCCACAGATCGGTCCTGATTGCTGGCCAGGCCTAGGAACCCTACCTGTGCACAAATTTCATGCACCAGGCCTCTAGTTGTAAATAATGCTGAAATGAACTAGGTGTGCATATATCTTTTCCAACTATTGTTTTTTCTTTGAATAACCAGAAGTAGAATTGCTGGGTCATAGGATAGTTCTCTTTTTAATTCTTGGAGGACACTCCATAGTGGCTGCACTGCAACCAAAGGATCCCAGGTTCGGTTGCCGGCCGCAAAGAAAGCCAGCACATCCCGCGGCAGGTGACGATGGAGAGGAAAGGGGTTTATTTGAGTGCCCACATCTCAAGAAGATGGGAGACTTCCCCATCCTCAAAAATCCATCTTAAGATCTCAGTGCAGGCAGGGGTGCTTATAAGGAGGGAGAGGGAAAGCAGGGGGAGGGGCTGTGGACATGAAGGCAGAGTCCTGGCTGACCCAATATGGATTCTCATGGTCAGCATCCTTGAGTTGGCCATCTGTGTCTGGGCAGTCAGCAATAGCAACGGCCTTGAAGGTCAGGCTGCTCCTTAGGTTCACACAGAAACCGAAACTCCTGAACTGTAAAACAAAATTTTTAACATGCAAGCTCTAGTTCTGAGAGAAAAATCAGGTTAGAGTAACAAGCTGATTTTAACATCTACTGTGATCAATATGGGTAGCTTTATATAGGTAGAGTGTATTCATTCCGTTTCTGCACCAATTTACAATCCCCCAAATCCCAAGGGGCTCCTTTTCTTAACCTCCTCAACAATACTTGCTGTTTGTTGGTTTATTGATAACTAGAGGCCCGATGCACGAAGATTCGTGCAAGAATAGGCCTTCCTTCCCCTGGCTGCCTTTCCACCTTCAGCCCGGGCTGGAGCCGCCTTCTGCCTCTTGCCTTGTTGCGTCAATTTGCATATTCCCTCCTTATTGGCTTTGGGCGCCTCCATCTTTGTCACAGTTACTGTCAATTTGCATATTCCATCTTTATTAGATGGGATACCCATCCTGACAGGTGTGAGGTGATATCTCATTAGGTTTTGATTTGCATTTCCCTGATGATTAGTGATGTTGAGCATCATTTCATGTGTCTATTGGCCATCTGTATGTTTTCTTTGGAGAAATGTCTACTCAGGTCCTCTGCGCATTTTTATTTTTGGCTTTTAATATACATTTTATTTTTATTGTTGCGGGTATTGCAAATATCCCCCACCCTCGCTCCCTTAACTTCCCGTTGCCCATTTTTAAATCAGATTATTTTTATAATGTTGAGCTGTATGAGTTCTTCATATATTTTAGATATAAATCTTTTATCAAATATCATTTGTAAATATCTTCTCCCATTCAGTAGGTTGCCTTTTAGCTTTGTTGATGGTTTCCTTTGCTGTGCAAAGCTTTTTAGTTTGATGTAGTCCCATTTGTTTGTTTGCTCTTGTTATCTTTGCCCTAGGAGAAATATCAAAAAAAAGTATTGCTAAAGCAAATGTCAGAGTTTATTGTCTATGTTTTCTTCTAGGAGTTTTGTGGTTTCAGTCCTTATATTTAAGTCTCTAATCTATTGAGTTTATTTTTGTATATAATGTAAGAAAGGGTGTAATTTCATTTTTTGCATTTATCTGTCCAGTTTACCCAGCACAATTTTTGAAGACTGTATTTATCCCATTTTATATTCTTGCCTTCTTTTTCATAGATTAATTGACCATATACACTGAGTGACCAGATTATTATAACCACCTGACATTTGTAGGCAAATTAGCCATACACTACATCATATGGGATATGGAAGCCAAAGGCCTGTTTGAACACCTTTGCTGTCTGCAGTTACCAAGATAAGACGTCTCCAATTCTCATAGGAACACAAGGATTGGACAGTCGAGCATTGGAAAAAAGTCATGTGGTCCGATGAATCACACTTCCAGTTGCATCATGCAATTGTTCTTGTATTTCTTCTATTCCTTTTATATTCTCTTGCTCTTTTCTCTTGTATCTTGATGACTTACTATAATGTTATGTTTAGATTCCTTTTTTTTATTTCTTTTGTCTCTTAGAGACTTCTGGTTAGCATGTACTGTATATATACCAAGCTATATTTATGGCAGTCTATTTAAGTTGATTTTCTCTTAAGATTGAACACATTCTAAAATCACTAATTTTTACTCATCAACACACATTCATGTTTTTGTCACTTTCTTTTATCTCTTTTGTGTGTATCCCTTAATCTATTGTTGTAAGTACACATGATCTTCCTACTTTTGTCTTCAACCTTTCTACCACTGCTTTTATTGTTTGCCTTTGTTGGTGAAAAAAAATTTTTAAATATTTTTATTCATATTTTTAATCTTTACTTTTCTACTTAAAGTCCCTTTAACATTCTTGTAGTATTGATTTAGTGGTGATAAACTCATTTTGTTTCTTTCTCTCCTGGGAAACTCTTGATCTCTCCTTTGATTCTAAATGATAGCCTTACTGGGTAGAGCAATCTTGGTTATAAGTTTTACCTTTCATCACTTTGAATATTTCATGCCATTCCCTTCTGGCCTTCAATTTCTATGTTGGAAAATCAGCTGATTGTCTTATGGGAGCTCCCTTGTCAGTTACTAGTTGCTTTTCTCTTGCTGCTTTTAAGATTCTCTGTCTTTAACTTTTGGCATTTTAATCATGTGTCTTAGTGTGGGCCTCTTTGAGTTCATCTTGGTTGGGACTCTGTACTTCCTGCACTTGTATGTTTTCTTTGTCAAGTGAGATAAGTTTTCAGTCATTACCTCTTCAAATAGGATTTCAATCCTTTTCCCTCTTCTCCTTCTGGGACCCCTATTATATGAATGTTGTTACACCTGATGTTGTCCCAAAGTTCCCTTAAACTATCCTCATTTTAAAAATTGTTTTTTTCTTTTTGCTGTCCAATTGAATGTGTTCTGCTACCTTATTTTCCTCTGCTTCATCTAGTGCAGTGGTCGGCAAACTGGCTCGCAAGCCATATGCAGCTCTTTGGCCCCTTGAGTGTGGCTCTTCCACAAAATACCACATGTGGGCACGCACGTACAGTACAATTGAAACTTCGTGGGCCATGCGCAGAAGTTGGTTTTCGGCTCTCAAAAGAAATTTCAATCATTGTACTGTTGATATTTGGCTCTGTTGGCTGAGTTTGCCAACCACTGATCTAATGTATTCTTCATTTCAGTAATTATATTCTTCTGTTCTTTTTTTATGTTTTCTATCTCAATTTGTTTTCTATCTCTTTGTTGAGGTTCTCAGAATTCATCTATTCTCCCAAAGGTCAAGGGGCAGTCTTTTAACCAGTGTTTTGAACTCTTTATCTTACCTCCATTTTATTTATTTTGTGTGTGTGTGTGGGGGGGGGGGGGAGATTCCTAGAGTTTTGTCCTGTATTTTTTTCATTTGGGACATGTTTTTTTTCCTCATTTTGGCTGTCTTCCTGTGTTTGTTTCTTTATATTAGGTAGATCTTCTACATCTCTCAGTCTTGACAGAGTAACCTTATGGATGTGCTCTGTAGGGCTCGGTGGCAGTCTTCCTGGTCACCTGAGCTGGATGCTCAGGGGTGTCTCGTGTAGGTTGTGTTGGGCCTCCTGTTGTGGTTGGGCCTTGACTGCTGCTGCTGGCACATCAGTGGGTAGGGTTGACCCTCGAGCAGACTGGCTGTGAAAGCTGGCTATGACCATAGTGGGCCAGCTGTTGTGCAGGGGCTGTCCCCATGGAGGATTCATTTTACTGGAGCTTCTGATGCCAGCCGGAGCTGCCTTTCAGCATGTCAGCTGTGGAACTGGTTGGATGGGGCTCTGGCACAGTCTGGATCTTGGGACGGCAAAGGCAGCTACCACTTATGCCAGACTTGGGGGGTGCTTGGTATAAGCAACACAGTGATCTGTATCGATTTCCACTTGCTTTAGGCTTGGAGATGCTTGAGAGAGGCTATGCCAGTGATGGCGAACCTATGACACGCATGTCAGCACTGACACGCATAGCCATTTCTGATGACACGTGGCCGCTGAGGCGGCCACATGCCAATGAAACATTTGCTGCTCCTGAGGATGAAACATTTGCAAAGTAATGTTTTTTCCTCAAAGTGACACACTACCCGAGTTATGCTCAGTTTTTTGGCGAAGTTTGACACACCAAGCTCAAAAGGTTGCCCATCACTGGGCTATGCAAAGAACCAAGGCCAGGTGCCATTTGTGCCAGGCTTCGGATTCTTTGGTGGGCATTGTGATGTGAGATGAGGCCAGCTGCCACTTGGCTTTTGGCTGCTTAGTTGGAGATATGTTATAGGCAAAGACTGGCTACCACTTATGCCAGGTTTCAGGTCAATTGTTGGGAGTTACTGTGCAAGTTGAGACTGGTCACCACTTGTGCTGGGCTTGGGGCCCCTTGCCCGGAGCCACAGTGCACGCTGAGGTTGGCCACTGCTTGTACAGGGTTTGTGGACCTTTGGGAAAGTCTCGCTCAAGTCTCAGTAGGGCATCTGCCACGTGTGTGGGGCTTGTAGACATTTGAGAAAATCTACAGCACAAGACCAGAGCACTCTGTGTGGTTTGCGGATTTGGGGGAAAGTCCACAGCACGAGCTGGGGTGAGCTGCTTTTGTGGAGTAGCCACTGGAAAAGGCTTGGGCCAGGCAAGCAGGTTGGGGAGAACAAGGTCTCAGGGAATCACCAGTGAAGGATGAACAGTATGATCCAGGTTAGTGGAGAGCTCAGATTTGGTGCCCACCTGTACCTGGCCAGCTGGGTGGGAAGAGCTCAACAAAGGAATAGCACCTGCCGGTACTTCTAACTTCGGAGGTTCCCAATCCCCACCCTTCCAGCCACTGTCCTGGAGTATGTCAATTTAGTTTCTCCCCATACGTCCCTGGCACTTTTCAAGCTGCTGCCCCTGCACTGGTGCTTAGGGGAAGTGTTTGTGAGCAAGTGAGTCTATGCGTGTGCACTTTAAGAGCAGCACCTCATTCTCTAGCAGCTCTTTTTCTTGGACAGAATCCCTGCTGGTTTTCACAGCCAGAAATTATATGGACTTCTCTTTCTGGCTGTGGTGCTCTGTGTAGGGGTAACTGGCACAGGAGTGGGCCCCGGCTTCTCAGAGGGAACCTCTGCAGTAGAGGCACCCCTGCTGTTTCTTAATCAGCACAATGTGTATGGGAACTCCCCAGTCCACATCGCCATGCCCACTACCAGTCTCAGTGTGGTTCTTTATATCCTTAATTACAGGACTTCTGTTCAGCTAGTCTTCAAGTGGTTGTTAGTAATGACAGTTCTATAATTTAGTTGTAATTTTGATCATAGGAGGAGGCAATCTCAGAGTTTACGTACTCTGCCATCTTGACCAGAAGTCTACTTCTTATTTTTTAATTTATCAGCAGGTTCACAATTCTAGGCTGCTTAGTGCAGCTGAAAGGCTTTTCATATTCTCCCAAAATAGTTTTTGAACCTTTATTCTCAAATAATCTCCTGTTTTCAAACCTAGTCCAGTTGACTTGCTACCTGTCGACATGTGGAGAGCAGAAAAGGCCTTCCGATGCTGCTGCTCGTGGCAGCCCAGAGAGAGACCCCTGAAAAGGGGCTTGGAGTTAGGAGCTGGTCAACCAGAACCTACGTCCCCATTTAAACAGCTCTGAATGTGTTTGGAGAGGTAGGGCACACAGTGGGAATAATGTGTCACAGAGGACAAGAGAGGCAGGGCTCTGCCAGCCCTGGCCACATGGTGTGCCATTTCTGACTCATGACTCCACATCTGTTTGCGCATCATAGGCCACTTACCTCTCCGAGATACGGTACCTAGCATGACTGAATTCAACTAACAGTATTTCAAAGCCAACACCACACACTGTCTGCCTGACAAGCACAAACCAGTGAAACTGCAATCCTGCCATTTCCTCTATGACAAGCAGGCAAGCAGAGACAGGGCAGGGTCTGGAGACGCCGGTCTCTGAGGGTCTGAGACCTCAGCAGCTGCTACTCTCAGCCCCAGGAGGTCTGGGCATAACAAGCCTCTCCCTGCTCAGCCCCCGCCTTCCATTCCAAGGCTGAAAGGCACAGGTCAAAACAAAGGAAGACCTAATAAGAAAGAGACCAAGGATAAACCAAATGACCCAAGTCTCCAGGGAAATTAAATAATCACTCTTTATTGAAAATAAATAAGCCCTCTTACTTACAGGAAAATAGGAAAGTGAACTTTTTGCCTCCTGGCCTCTGAGACAGAAACCACATTCAGAACATGTTCATTTACAAAAGAAAGATTTGTAGATTATCAAAACTGAAATTTAGGAATTTCCATATACATTGTTTCTCTGAAAAATTACAACTAAAAGAAATAATTCATGTCAAAGGTCACAGGTTAGAAAACTGATTTTTCTTGAGGCTCATTTTAGCAAACCCTCCAGGTCTCCCCAAATCTTCCCGCTGAAAGGCCACGTCCCGAGAAGGGCCCTCCCTGCCCTCCTGCTGTGACGCTGCTCCCCGCCGGGCTGGCCCCGCCGTGGCTGAGGACAGCAGCCACACTGCTCCCGTTTCCCCGACGAACTCCCTGGCTCAGCGGTCGCTCTGGAGCAGCAGAGGGCTCAGTACCTTCTCCAGGGTCTTCTGATTCAGTGTGCTCAGAGGGCTTCCAGAAAGGTTTCCGTCAGCAAGCCCCAATGCCCGCCACGGGACTTGCAGCCTTGAATACCACAAAGGCTGCTTCCCATGCCCTCTACGCTGCCAATGTCCCCATCCAACAGCGTCACAAATACTGTGAAAAGTATCAGGCCAGTGAAAAGCTAAGAAAAGGGCCACAAAGTTGTTCAAACCTCCCCTCCTTACCCCAAATACAAACACACAAAAGAACCCTTCTTATAAATTCAAGTTCATCATCTGAGAGGTTGAAGCCTCTAGCGATTCTTCCAGCTGCTGGGCACACTGACTGTACGCTTCCAGGTGTTTTCTCCAGATTTCAACTGGAAGGAGAGAGTGGCACAGCTGAAGAACAGCAGGGACAGTCGGGAAAGTCTCTACTAGAAAGCATGCTGCTCAGCAGCTCAGTCCCCTGCACGGGCCAGCATGGGCTCAACCCCATCTCCAACGCCCCCCGCCCCCTGAGGGAGCAGCACCCATCAGCCTGGTGCTGGCTGGCCTTGACAACCGCCTGCCAAGGGTACAGCTATCCTTGCAGCCACCCTTGTCCAGGGCTGTTGACCAGAGGTCTGTTTGAGACACTCCCCGACAAGTCCTTGCAAACCCCCAGGTCTGAGAACACCTCTCAGACAATGGCCAGACTCAACCGGGCCTTCCTCAGCCAGTGCCCAGCACCGGGACTTTTTAATCCAAGTCCAGGAAGACTCGGGCACTGGCCCAGGCTCGGACCCTCCCCAGCACTCACGGTAGTGTGGCTCTTCTGTCGTGGGAGGAGCTGGGGGGCCGCCTTCTGTGGCGCCGCTGGGGCTCTGCGCAGGCTCCTGACGTGTGGTCTCGAGCATCGTCTTGTACGCCTCCCGGGCCGCCATTGTCAGCTCAACCATCTTGTGGAACTGGTCCTTGGACAGAAGTGAGGGCACAGATGATGCCCCTGACCACAGGAGAGATGGGTCTCCTGCAAACCTTCCACAGAGAGGGTGCCACCCTCCGAGGGTGCCACCCCGAGGGCAGGGCGCCTGAGGCACCTGCGTGGCAGCAGTGAGCCCGGAGCTGACAATGTGCTCTTAGGGAAATCAAGGCCCCTGAGGCTGAGGGGCCGCTGGGCTGTCCGGGAGCACGCCGTGTCCGCCTCCCCCCAGGAGCAGCCTGCTCCCGCTCACCTGGGCCCCGTCGTAGCTGAAGATGCCCACCACGCTGACAGGAACAGCTTTGTTCAAACTGCGCCCCAGAGCCTTGCGGTTGAGAGCGAACACAAAGGGGATGTTCTGTTCACAGGCGTAATCGATGATGGTGTGCAGGGTGTCGTCCAATCCACCTGTCCGAGGGAGGGCATGGGAATGACAGGAGGCGTCACCGGGCCTGGTGGGGGCACTGGTTGCAAGGGCTTTTGCTACACACAGCAGCACTGCCAGCTCCCTCGGACTCGTCACTCTCCCAAGACCACTCCTCCGAGGAATGGATGTGTCTATGCTGAGTCAACAGCTGCATTACACCTAATGGTCTTAGCACACATCACTGACCCCTCACAAGGCTGGGCCACTGCTCTGCCTGCCTCCCGGGGGAGCTCCTGTCTCCTCACAAAAACACAAAGGGGAGGCCCCGCCCCGCTCACAGATGGGAGTCAGGAGCAGAGAGGTCCCTGGGCACCTATCCCACATCACTCCCCTCCGACCGGAGCACGCACGGGCCCTGCTCCCGGCGAGGCGCCGCCAGGGCCGGAGCACAGGCAGAGCGGGGAGAAGCAGCGTGAGCCTCCGAGGAAGGTGAGGCGCTCCGTGCAGCGTGTGCCTGCCAAGCCGGAAACCCGCAGCGGCGCTACCACCACCCAGAGCTTACACAGGGGCGTGCAGGCTGCACCCCGCAGCCAGCCAGGACGCACAGTGGAGAAACGACGCCCCTTCAGACAGCAGCCAAAGGTGAGCACAGGCAGGAACCGATGCCTCGGGGAACGGCAGACCCACAGAGCCACCTCCACAGGCTATTAGACGCCCAGAAAACTCTAAGCGAGACATCGCTGCTGCTGGGCAGGATGATCCCAAATATCCATGCCCACTCCACATTAGCCTAAAGCTCTGCAACACCATCGCCTACTACAAATAGGATTTTTTAAAATAAAAATATGAAAAAAAATATACAAGTAAAAAAAGCATTTTGAAAAAGGAAAATATGTTTTGAAAAAGCATCGCCAGGCACTGAGAACACGCTCTGAGGCTACAGGAACGGGCACACGGGTGCGGAGGCAGAAGAGGGCCCAGGAATGGCCGGAGACGCGGGATCGAGCCGTGCAGAAGGGACCTGGTCAGCCTCCGGAAAGAGCCACCTGAGACTGACATATACGCCGCACAGACCAAATGCAGCATGGAGAACAGGGAGAAACAGTAAAAACTGTCCATTACCTCGGAGGCGAAGGCCGAGGACTGACATAAAATCTCGATGTGATAAAAACGGAGGAACAAAAACTACTGATACACAAACCTACTGCCGGCCTGGTCAGAACAAGGTGGGGAGAAAACAGGCTACGGACAAACCAGAAAAACATATACCACTTTTAGCCAACTTTCTTGTTACACAAAAAGGTAGTATCTATACAAAACAGATCAACATCCCAAAAGAATATGAACAGCCGTTCACAGAAAGTGCCCTGCTCTTAAGCAAGTGAGGATGCGCGACCTCCCCCCAGGTTGGGGGGCCAGGGGGGGCAGGCCCCGCCGTGGGGCCACTGTTACACATGCCCATGCCCTTCCATTCTCCAGCTGGAACCTGCGGAGGTGGGCACACCGCAAAGCAGTGTGCGAGGCACCGACAGGTGTGAAGTCTGCTCACCAGTGTGCCCTCTGCAGGAGGCCACATCTCTCTCTCTCACACACACACACATACACACACACATGCAGTGCTCACACACACAGTGCTCACACACACGTGTGGACTATTGACGATACATACAAATATGGCAGTGGTGGCTGACTGAGGAGCTGGAGGGATTTGGGGGGTTTGCTCCTCAAAAGAAAGTAATGAAATGACGAGCCCCAGCCCCACCCCCACTAGTGAGCCGCTCTAACCCAGCCCCTGGAAGGGTCACACTGCTCTTTGCTCTGCACAGACCCACTCCCGGGCAGAGAAAAGGTTCCCGGCACCTCGTACCCCGGGAACTAAGTACATGATTTCTGAATTTCCTTTCGAGAGAGGAACTTCCCTAGTGCACACCCCCACTCGGTGGGGATTGGAAACTCATTCTGCCTGGTGTGCCGGGGCAGGAACTTACAACCCCACATCCTTTATTCGCCCGCCTCTCCTCCAGATCTACCAGAAGAGCATGAGAGGTGATGAGGAATCAGCCTCTGAGGACATAAACTTCCAAGAAACACACCAGTGCCAGGCAGGCTTGGAAGAGGGGAGGGGGCAGAGGTGGGGTGATGGGTATGTTCCTGAGATATAATTACACCTCATCACCTGAAACTGACCCCTAAATATCGCCAAGTCGTCTCTCCCTCTAGGGGTCTCTGCCTCCCGTGCACCCCAGCCCTGGGGTTGACAGAAATGCAGTGTGCTACCCAGCGGCCCATGCTGCTGTCCTCAGGAAGACCGGCTTGTGCGGCTGGACCTTGGCTGGCAACAGAGCTGGGTTTAGAGGGCTCCGAGTTGACCAGTGCCTGCTGGGCCTCTGCTGCTTGAGGAACTGAGCTTTATGCTGAGACCGACTTCCTCCTAAGATTCTGCGAGCTGGTACATGCTGGGCAGAGGGTGCCCAGACCCCAGTAAATACCCAGGGCGCCGAGTTTCACCCAGACTCCCTGGAGACAACACTTCTGTGTGCTGTAGTGTGCGCCCTGTGCGCCCACCCGGAGGAGGCCTGAGGTGTGTGCCTGGTTCCCTGGCTTCACCCCATACCCCTCCCCTTGTCTGACCACCTGCCTCCTTCCACTGCAACAAACCGCAGCCATGAAGACAGCTCCACGCCCGCACGTCCTGGGAGTCCTCCGGCACATTACGGAGCCAAGGTGGGCTTGGGGACCTGACACAGCAGCCAAGTGACAGCTTCACTCAACTGACCTAACCAGCTGTGAGCGAGAGCCGAAAGCACCTCCAACTGCCCGCTCTCCAGGTTCCTCATGGGACAGCCTCAAGCTGGCACAACGCTCAATCCTCTGAACCATCCCGCAGAAGTTTAAGTGCAGAACTATTGGGTTAAAGGCCACCCTGAGCGAATGCAGGACTTTTACATACTCCACAGCTGCAATACGGAACTGTACCTTTAAAATGACTGCAAGCCATCAGTATCTTTTCCAAGAAGAAACATTTATAGGAGGTAAAATCAAATTCCTTATGCCTCCACGCAAAAAACAGAGGAACTACTACTAATGTGTCAGTTCAAGCTGAGCTCGGTCCTCTGGGCTACATACATGCCCATTTTGTTCTGTTTAGTTTTTTAAAGATGTAAATCCACAGAAGAATGCGAGACCAGAGCAAAAAAAATATTTGGAAGCTGAATCACAAACGCACAACTGACCTCGCCTACCTAACCCAACAGCGGGCGGGGGAAGCCTTGGCTACAACCAGCTGGGCAACTGTCCACCGCGTGGGCACCTTCCGAAACACGCTGCTGAGATGAGGACCGAGTCAGCCAGTCAGTGTCCAGACCCACCTGGCCCTCCAGCGCGGCAGGGGGCAGGCCTGCAGGACATCAGGCGCCACACCTGCGCCGAGGGGTGTGAGGACAAGGCCCTGAACCCTCCCCCTCACAGGAGGTAGGCGGCGGGAGTCTTCCTTCCCCAGGGCGCCTTGCACCCCAGCGGCGGCCCTGCCTGTCAGTCGTCCTACGGCAGAGATTAGACTGGGTCCTGAAGCAGCAACATCACGTGAGAATTGCAAATTCTGGGACCCTCTGGACCTACGTAGGCAGAAACCAGCTTCCGGCTGATGCCGATGCAGCTCACAGCCTTTCAACCCCCGCCCAGCCCCAGACCTGTCTGCTTCTGAGCAGCGGTAAACACAAGCTGACAGCCGAGGAAACCTCCCCGTGAGACCCGAAGGGCAAACCACCCCTCCGCGGGGAGAGGAAAGCTTCATGCCCACGAGGCACAGAACCAGCCAGAACAACAAACACAGCCCCCGGGTTTAAAAATGCCAGAGAGGAAAAATCCTACAGAAAGTTTAGGAAAGAGAACCAAAAGAAGTGAAAAGAAGAAAAGTAACAACAGGGAACAGTGCAGGGGGCCCAGCATCTGAGCTCCAGGCTCCAGGCGCTGACAGAGGACAGGGGAGGGGCATTCAGAGCACAAAGCCCACAGCGCCCAGACCTGGGGGCACCAGGGCAAACTGTCCCGCCTCCCAGAACCCTGGCACAGGAAGTGCTCAGACGCCTTCAGAGAGGAGAGGAACACAGGAACACAGGGCAAGCAGCAGAAAGCCTAGATTTCAAGCCCATCTCTCAGACGCACCCACACACCATCTCCACGTCAGCCACTGAAGATGTGCTCGAGCTGAGCGGGTGCGCAGGGCGAGGGAGTGAGCGCCCTGCAGGGGAGATGCCCGCAGGCCCACAGGCACGGGCGGCACATTTGAGGCAAAGGAGCTAGCAGGATCCATAAACACCACACGGCTCTGGCCCGTGTGACTCAGCTGGTTGAGCATCATCCTGTGCACTAAAAGGTTTGATTCCCAGCCAGGGCACATGCCCAGGTTGTGGGATGCCTATGGGAGGCAACTGATCTGTTTCTCACACTGATGTTTTTCTCTCTCTCCCTCTCCCGTCCTCTCTCCAAAATCAATAAAAACATTTAAATTGAAATAAAGACCACACAAATTGGGGGCGGGGGGGGGGGGGGGTTGTCCCCACAACGACTGGCACAGGTGGCACAGAGAGCTCAGAACAATTTTAGAAGAGGAAGCCATAGAACGCCCGCTGTGCCAACTGTCTTAGGAGGCCCACAGCCAGCCAAGTTTGCTGTGACTCCTGTTGGGCCCAGCGCCTGCCACAGGTCTGTGGGGGGCACTGCCAGCACACAAGTGGGCAGGTCCCTGACACCCCCTACTGTCCTGTTCCACCCAGCGAGGCCTGGACCCTGCCCAAGCGTGGATGGTAGACACTGCCAGGCTGGGCCCGGGGCCGCACACAAGTCAGGAACCACATTCTTCCCAATGTGAAATGGCAACTGGAAAGAAAGCTCAGTGTAGGATCTGGCCCCGGCCTCGCCAGGGCGTCCCACCGAGCGGAATGTGTCACAGTGGGACAGGACGGCTGGGAAAGAGCATGACGTCCAGGTGCAGGCACAGACGCACATGGGGCTGGTGTCTGCCAGCGTTCTGCTCCTGACCACCAATCCCTCTACTGCAAAGCCCAAGGACACAGAACGGACACACCGAGGGCCACTGTCAATCACCTCACCCAGTATTTCACATCCCATAAAATGGAACCAAGCTTCTCCGTCAGTAAGATGGCCAAGTGCTTGGACGAACCCACGCCTCTTTTTTTTTTTTTTAATTTCAGAGAGGAAGGGAGGGAGGGGGAGAGAGAGTTGGAAACACCAATGATGAGAGAGAATCAATGATTGGCTGCCTCCTGCAACACGCCCCACACTAGGGATCGAGCCTGACCTCCTAGTTCATTGGTCAGCGCTCCATCACTGAGCCACACCAGCCCGGCAAATCCAGACTTTTAATGAGCAAGTGGGCACAGGGGTCAGTCACAGACCAAACCAGGAATTTAAAATAAACAAGAGCCCACTGCCTGGCGGCCAGTCACCAAACTGGTGTGAGTGGCCAGTGACACCCCAAGCTCCAGAACATACCTTTCCTGCCGCCAGAGGCCTGCAGGGCGGCCAGACCGGCCAGGAAGACTGCAGGCCTGGCTGCCGCAGGGTGAGGCCCGTGGTGGGCCATGAGCCCCGCAGACAAATGCCTCCAGCCAGAGGACAGGAGGCCCGGCCCACCACACTGCCCATCCCACTGCCGACTGGCGTGGGGCCACGCCCGAGGGCAGGGCACCCCTACCTTTCGACTGTATCTTCTCACAGTTGGGAGAGATGATGACGCACTTCAGCTTCCTGAGCTTCAGGTGTTTGAGCACCTCCCGCAGCCCCAGCACAAGCCGGCGTTTAGTCTTGGCCTTGACGGGATCTTTCTGGTACATCCGGTCTTGGAACCGGACCAGCTCTTTCAGCAGCTCCGTCACACAGGCGTCAACCTCTTTACTGAGCACCTGGCTGCAGTAACTGGAAGAAACGTTCCGTGCCATCAGCTTGCAGTGGCTGTGACACGGCAGCGCTGCCCCGCCGCGCCCCCGGAGAATGCCCCCTGGCGAGTACCTCAGATGAGCAATTGAAAGCGGGTTCCTGATGGACTGGGTTTCATCAAAGCATCAAATCACCCTCCCCCACTGCGCTCACAGGGGCAGAACCTCTGCACCCTTCCTACACCACAGCATGCCAAGCATCCCTCACTGGGCCATTCCCTGTGCACCGCTCCTGAATACCTGCAGAGTCTGTCCTGGGGAAAGAGTGGGGTGGGGAGCAGAGCTCCCTAAAAAATTATGCAGAGAAACCAAACCACAAAAGGGAACCCAATCCCGGACAGTGTTGCTCAGTGGTTGAACATTATCCCAGGAACCAGGAGGTCACGGTTCGATTCCTGGTCAGAGTACATGCCTAGATTGTGGGCTCGATCCCCAGTGGGGGGCATGCTAGAGGCAGCTGATCAATGATCCTCTTTCATCATTGATGTTTCTATCTCTCCCTCTCCCTTCCTCTCTATAAAATAAATAAAAATATATATATATTTTAAAGGGAACCCAAATATCATGCACTGTCTCTAACCATTGCCCCAACAGAAAACCTGGATTTATGGGCACCTCTGCCATCACATCAGTAGGACGAGAGCCCTCGTAGGAACAGATTTAATAGCCCTGGCGTGTGGCATGACTAGGTACCTGGCCACCTTTACCGGAAGGATAAAAACACTGGCCCAGCTCTCAGCTTTCCAGTTTGAGCACGTCAGGGTGGGAGAACTCCGTGCCCAAGGCCAGAGCAGGCACAGCCCACCCCAGTCCCTACGGGCTTACTCACTCCCTGAATCTCCGGCTGTGGATCTTGGGGCAGCTGGCACCCTCGGGAGCCAGGGAGCAGATCTCCGCCTCCTTATGGATCTCAGCTCCCAGCGGCTCTTCTGACTGGCTCTCTCCCGCAGGAGAGGACCACATGGATGCTTCTGCTCCCCCCGGAGCGTCACAGAAAAGCAAGTCACAGCACAGCACCTGTGGGGCTGGGGCAGGGCAGGGTCACCAGGGCAGCCAGAGGCACCCCACATCCGCCGCATGCAAACAGGGCTGCTGAGCACCGCAGCTGGCAGCAGTGAAGGGAATGGCTTGGGAAAACCGGAAGAACTTGGCAACTTTCTGTTCTTCCTGCAGGTGTCTTCCTGACCCCAACTTAGTTATTTTTATTGCGGCAAAGTATTTATAAAACTTAGCATTTTAACCATTTTTAAGTGTGCAGTAGCCAAATTTGTATTTTAATTTTGAAATTTAACCTAAAGTTCCTATCAGGAAATTTAAAAAGCAGGTTTTTAGTTCTGAATTTTTTGCACTTAAATGCTTGAGACTATTTCCTTCATCAAATAATCCTTAAATCAGAGCTGAACTCAAATATCTAGACCCGTGGTCGGCAAACTGCGACTCGTGAGCCACATGCGGCTCTCTGGCCCCTTGAGTGTGGCTCTTCCACAAAATACCACGGCCTGGGCGAGTCTAATTTGAAGAAGTGGCGTTAGAAGAAGTTTAAGTTTAAAAAATTTGGCTCTCAAAAGAAATTTCAATCGTTGTACTGTTGATATTTGGCTCTGTTGACTAATAAGTTTGCCGACCGCTGATCTAGACTATGAGAGCCTCAAGGGGTATGTTTAAACACATCAGACAGGATTCCATAATGGCTAAGGTCCCCCAAATGTTCCTTCTAGAAATTTCCAGAGTGCACGGGAGGCTCCAGCTCACCAGAGAAGGAAATTGGGAGCACACATCACACCAGCCAGGATGGCAGACGCAACAAATGCAATGCCCTGCAGTGGCCTCTCCCCAGTGGGCGGAACTGGTAGCACCTGGCAGCCGGTCTGGCAGGAGCCCCCGAGGCCGGCTGGCAGTGGGCCCACCTGCCACCTGCCTGGGGAAATGCCGCAGGAAGGAGTGCTCACGCCCGCTGCACTCTCCCCACCCTGCCACGGGGCTGCGTCTATGGCACGGGGGCCCGCTCGTACACCTGGACGCTGCACAGCAGTGACAATCGGGAATTGCCCACGGGCCAGACATACTGCTAGCCAGAGGGACACCACTGCAAGGCTCCCTGGGAAGGAAGCACAAACGCTCACCGGGGCTGTGGTTGGGCAGGCCCTGGGCCGGGCCACGGGGGGCTGTGCGTGGCTGCTCTGCTGCTGATGTTGGTGCCGTGTTCATCTGTGAAGTCCTCGAGCTATATGCTAGGGTTTGCGCACTCTTCCGAGTGTGTCATTTAATAAAAAGTTGCTAAACACGTCTTCATGGCACTGTCTCGCACACTCATGGGAAAACGGCTTTGCAGTTAATGGGGCTAATCCTCAAAGCTACTTCAAGTCGCCAGGACCATCCAATGCCACACAGATGGAACTCGGGGCCTCATGCCCTGCCCGCACAGGCCCCAGAAGCCCACTGTCCATGGGGACAGCCAATCACTGTCCAGCTGGTGTCTGAAAACTGCTGCCTTCTAAGTGGCGGAATCCCGGGGGTCTGCTGCACAGGGTTGCCCCAAATGAAGACGCAACCAACAGAAGTGGTACCTGCGGGCTCCCCCTGCTCCAGAGCCAGGTCGTCGCCACTCTCTACGTCTTGTACTTCGTCACCGGCGAAAGCGGGGCTCACAGCGTTTTCCTGGAGACGCTGCTGCTTTCTCTCCTCCCGTTCTTTCAAAATGATCTTTAAAAGTGAGTAAATGATTAAAGCACCTAAATACTTGTACTTACAAAAAGCTCTTTTGCAAAATAAACACCCAAGGTCGGCTTACGGGCAGTGTGCCCCTCGTGCCTTCACAGCGGCAACACGGCCCCCCCCCCCCCAGCCCGGGGGTTGGCCCGGGGGCGGCTGTCCCCTCGCGCAGGCGCCCCGCGCAGGCTGTGCGCGCCCTGGGTTCCGATGCACCGCTGCAGCGCGACAGGCACCTGGCCTCAGGCAAGACACCTGTTCCCACCGGAGATGGACCCCACACCTCCAGCTGCGGAGAATCAAATGAAGAAACCAGTGCGACAGCCCTGACTGAGAATCTGCCAGGAAGTGTCCAACGTTCCCCGAAACTGAACAGCAGATTCGCCGCAGGTGGGATGAGGGTAGAAGTAAATAAGGAGAATGTAACTCTCCCCATTTCTCATTTCCTGTCCATGTCACTGCGAAGTATTTTAACAAATGGCTTCCCTCTGCCTGGCCGCACAGACCCCCAGAAGCTCAGTTGGCTGAGCGTTGTCCTGATCACCGAAAGGCTGCCGGCTCAATTCCCACGCTGGGCAAGTATGGAAGGCAACCTTTTTCACATAGTTCCCTCCCTCCCCCCCCCCATCTACCCCCCAAACCCCCTCCCCCCCAAAGCATGTCCTCGGTGAGGATTACAAAAACAAAAACCAAAAAAATACCGCACCCACTCCGCATGCCCCACAATGCCCCTTTCACCTCAACCCTGAAAACCTCAAACCTCGGAGCTGGAGAACACCAGGCTCGAGGGCAGCGGTCGCCAACCTTTTGGACTTCGCGGAGCACCGGTTGGTGACCGACCGCTGCTCCAGGGCCAGGTTCCAAAGGCGGCACCGCTCACCTTCTTCAGTGATGTCGGCTTCTTGGCTCTGGGGACCTCCCTCTGCTTCCCCTTCTTCATCAGGGGCGCGCTGGAGTCCAAGGGGTTGTGCGGGGTCTTCACCTGGCTGAAGCGGGGGCCCTTCTTCCCCGACGTGGCCTCTTTGGAGAGAACGGGAACCGCCCCGACTGCAACACAGTGAGGATGCGAGCTCAGGGGCGCCCCGGCGTCCCCGCAGCAAACGGCCCCGCAGACGGTCTCCGGCAACGACCGCCAGCGAGACAGTACCTTTTGGTGACTCCAGAGAAGTGTCAATGCATTTAGGAAGAACCGTCTTCCTATCCCTAGGAAGTCTCTGGTTTCTCAGTAAAGTCTATTAATGTGTGGCCTCACTTTCTGACTGAGGGCATTTCCGGTAGTCTGTACATACGATGGCTCTACTTCCTACCCCTATTCCTCCTCCCAGGAAATAGTTCATCTCTACTTTATAATGAGGAAAATTTCCAACATACAGCAAAGAGGAGAACACAACAAAACCCACGTTCCCACTGCCCAGCTTCACCAACCATCAAGAATCTCCCAAATGCGTTTGCCCACGCTCCGGCAGCGTGGCGTTTCAGTCACCAGTGCTTTGGTAATCGGCACATCCATGACATCTCACCTGTCGGGTCCCCTGCTACCATGTGGAGCGAGTCCACTGTGGCCTTGCTCTTGCGCCATTTCCAGCCTTGGCCACGCACAGCTGCTGTGTCTGTGGAAACCTGCTCCCAGATTATGTGTGAAATGTATGTGTAACTGGCTTGGTTCCTGTCATCGGCTTTTCTTGAAAAACGAGTCATACCAACCCTGCTCACATAGGCATGCTCTCCCATCCCAATGCCACCTGTGAGTTAGTTCATGACCGCCCCCCGCCCCCCCCCCCGGGCCCCTGCACTGCCCACTGCAGCCCTCCAGCCCTGCCCCTCCTCCTGTCTGCACCCCATGCCATGCGACTTGCCATAGTGTTAACAGGGGACCTGGGCAAGGAGGGCCCTTCCCAGTGGAAACCCCAATAAAGGCTCTGGCCTAACCCCCCTCCCTCCTGCCCAGCTGGTCTTCTCCGTGTGGCCCTGCATGCTGTGTCTCCTGTCTCCAGGACCTGGGAGTAGGATAAGCTTTGCTTTTTCTTGAGCTCCTCCTGTTTCCTTCTGTGGCCACACCTGACCGACCATATCATCAAAAAATACATAACAAGCCTCGGCTGGTTTTGCTTAGTGGTTAGGTCCATGGACCTAAGAATCAAGGGCACGTACTTTGGTTGCAGGCTCGATCCCCAGCCCCGGTCGGGGTGCATGCAGGAGGCAACCAATTGATGTCTCTCTCCCTCTCCCTTTCCCTCCCTCTAACCTCCCCCTCCCTCCTCACTCCCCTCCACTCTCTAAAAAAATCAATGGAAAAAATAACCTGGGGTGCGGATTTAAAAGAAAAAAAAAAAGATTGTGATTAAATACACCAAGACTCCTGTAAGAAATCTTTCTTGCTTCTAAAATTTACACTGGTTCAGCCCAGCCAGTGTGGCTCACTGGTTGAGCATCGACCCATGAACCAAGAGGTCACCAAATCGAATCCCGGTCAGGCATATGTCAGGGTTGCAGGCTCGATCCCCAGTAGGGAGCGTGCAGGAGGCAGCCAATGGATGTTTCTCTCATCGGTGTTTCTATCTCTCTATCCCTCTTCTTTCCTCTCTCTCTAACATCAATAAAAACGTATTTAAAAAAATAAATAGTAACTCTAAAGCTAACCGGCAAGGAAGAGCTGACTTGCCCATGGGAGCCGGAATAAGGTGTAGGACGTAGAGCAGAACCAGAATGCAACAGAAGTCCTCTCAGGACTGTTCCCTACTGCACATGAGGGGATTTGGGAAAACATGTTTATGTGTGAAAAATGCGAGAGAATCAACTAGAAATGTTACTAGACTCTTACAAGATAGAAGACAGGCACATGGAAACCAAGAGCTGACTTCTGCAAAGGTGGTTTCAACTGGCAGTGGTGAAGAGAGACTTACTCAAAGGGCCATCGTAAGTACAGACACCAGAAATGTCCTCAGCCAAAAACAGGTCACATGGTCCCAGACTACTGAGACACAGGAGACCTCATTACAGGGATAGGAAGATGGCTCAACTTCCACCAAAGCACGCACAGTGACAGCACTGCAGGCCTTTACTAACAGAAGATGAGTTGAGAAAAGCAATTTGAGGAAAGACTAACGGGGCAGTGGTCTCAGCCTTGGTATACAGCAGTCCTCTGTTAAAAGCAATTTTGCTTTTTGCAGTTTCAGTTACCTGTGGTCAATGTGGTCCAAAAATGTTAAATGGAAAATTCCAGAAATAAACAATTTGTAAGTTTTAAATTGCATGCCATTCTGAGCAGCGTGATGACATCTTGCACTGCGGCTCCGTCCTGGGACGTGAATCTTCCCTTGGTTCAGTGTATGCACACTGTATATACTAGGCGTCCGCTGTCACTTAGTCATTGTCTCAGATCAACTACGGCGGTACTGCAGTGCTTGTGTTCAAGCAACCCGTATTTTACTTAATGGCCCTGAGGTACAAGAGCAGTTTAAACTTATCCCTCAGCATGCATAATATAGGGAAAAACAGAGTGTGCTCAGGGTTCGGTACTAACTGGTTCCAGGCATCCACTGGGGGGAGGGGCCATGGAATGTATCTCCCTGGATAAAGGGGAACTACCATATATAAGAATTACTCAGACATGCAATGCATGAAAATGTGCATCTTGATATGAATAAAATTACCAAAACTGTTGAGACAATGAAGGAAACTCAAACACAGACTGGATACAAGATGCTAACAAGAAACAATCGTTAATATTGGATGAGAGGATGGCAGGGTGGTTCAGTTAAAAATAAAACCACTGTCAGAGACGCTGACTTGGGTATTTACAGGTAAAATGACATGATGTCTATGAGTTACTTTAAAATACTTCAGGATGATCACTAATTTACACCATACACAAAAATAAACTCAAAATGGTTAAAGGACTTAAATGTAAGATGGGAAACCATAAAACTCTTAGAAGACTTCATAGGCAGCAAAATATCAGACATATGTCGTAGCAATATCTTTACCAATACAGCTCCTAGGGCAAAGGAAATTAAGGAAAAAATAAACAAATGGGACTACATCAAAATAAAAAGCTTCTGCACAGCAAAAGAAACCATCAACAAGAAAGCCCACTGCATGGGAGAACATATCCAAAATTTACAGGGAACTCATACAACTTAACAAAAGGAAGATAAACAATCCAATCAGAAAATGGGCAAAGGACCTAAATGGGCAAAGGACCTAAATAGACACTTTTCGAAAGAAGACATACAGAAGGCCCAGAGACATATGAAAACATGCTCAAAGTCACTAGTCATCCAAGAAATGCAAATCAAAACAACAATGAGGTACCATCTCACACCTGTCAGAATGGCTATCATCAACAAATCAACAAAGGACAAGTGCTGGCAAGGATGTGGAGAAAAAGAAGCCCTCGTGCACTGCTGGTGGGAACGCAGATTGGGGCAGCCACTGTGGAAAATAGTATGGAGTTTCCTCAAAAAACTGAAAATGGAACTCCCATTTGACCCAGTAATCCCACTTCTAGGAATATATCCCAAGAAATCAGAAACACCAATCAGAAGGGATATACACTGAGTGGTCAGGTTATTATGATCTCTGAAAGCATAATAATCTGGCCACTCAGTGTATATCCTATATAATAAAAGGCTAATATGCAAATTGTCCCCTCGACCAGGAGTTCTACCAGCAGGCAGGCTGGCCAACTGCCCATGTCCCCTCCCCCTGGCCAGGCTGGCCTGACCCTACCCATGCACGAATTCATGCACCGGGCCTCTAATACACACACACACACACACACACTGAGTGGCTAGATTATTATGCGTTCAGAGATCATAATAATCTGGCCACTCAGTGTATATGCACCCCTATGTTCATAGCAGCACAATTTACAATAGCTAAGGTTTGGAAACAGCCTAAGTGCCCATCAGCAGATGAGTGGATTAAAAAACGGTGGTACATTTACACAATGGAATACTACGCTGCTATAAAAAAGAGGGAACTTTTACCATTTGCAACAGCATGGATGGAATGGAGAGCATTATGCTAAGCAAAATAAGCCAGTCAGAGAAAGATAAATATCACATGATCTCACTCATATGTGGGATATAATGAACAACATAAACTGATGAACAAAAATAGATCCAGAGACAAAGAAACACTGAACAGACCATCCAACCTCAGAGGGAAGGCAGGTAAGAGATCAACCAAAGGACCTGTATGCATGCATATTAGCATAACCAATGGACATGGACACTGGGGCGGTGGGGGACTGTCCTGAGGGGTGGGAGTGGTGGGTTGACTGGGGAAGAAGGAGACATATGTAATACTTTAAACAATAAAAAAATTCTTTAAATTAAAAAAATAACAATACTTCAGGATAAAAAAGCTTCTTAATCATTTCCTTGGGTGCCTACATTTTTCTTTTTAGAATAAATTAATAAACTACCTCAGAAGGAGGAAACATACTTAAAAGACTACAGTGGCAAATGTGCATATTTCTTTTGTTGACATATTGCCAATTTTAACATCTTGGCTCTCTGAAAAGGCTTTTCAGAGGAGAGAATGGTGTTATCAGAACCGAGCCGACACTGTTATGAGGTGTGTCCCAGGGACAGGCAGGTAATTCATTTCTGTCAGATTCAGCTTTAAACCTGTACAGGGCACTTATGTATCATGAGATTTCAGGTACACAATGTCACCATATCTATTTCTTAAAATCATACTTAAATTAACTTTTTCAATGGTTATGGTAAAATACATGTAACATAAAATCTACTATTTTGACAGTTTTTAAGCGCACAATTCAGTGGCATCAATTACGTTCACAATGTTGTGCAACCATCACCACTACCCAGCTCCATAACTTTTTCACGTCCCAAACTGAAAATCTGTCCCCCTTAAACAGTAACTCCCCATTCCCCCTCCCCTTAACTCCTGGTAACCTCTACTCTACTTTCTTTCTTTTTTTTTTTTTTCCTACTCTACTTTCTATGAATTTGCCTATTCTAGAAAGTTCATGTAGTGGAATCATACAATATTTTTCCTTTTGTGACTGGCATATTTCACTTAGCATGTTTTCAAGTTTATCCACATTGTAGCATATGTCAGAATGTCCACATTTTGCTTATCCATTCATCTGTTGATACATATTTGGGGTGTTTCCACCTTTTGGCTATTATAACTAATACTGCTATGAATACTGGTGTTCAAATGTCTGAATCTGTTTTTAATTATTTTGGATAAACACAGAGGAGTGGAATGGCTCGGTCAATGGCAACTCTCTATTCCCCATTCTGAAGAACCACCAGACTGCTTTCAAAAGTAGCTGCATCATTTCCCATTCCCACCAGCAGCTCACCAGGGCTCCAATCCTCCACATCCTCACCAGCACTGGCTATTTTCGTGGCTTTGCTCATAGCTCTCAGAGTGGGTATGAAGAACTACCTCACTGAGGTTCTGACCTGCATTTCTCTAATGACTAATGATGGTAAATATCTTTTCATGTGCTACTGGCCATTTGTGTATCTTCTTATGGAGAAATGTCTTTTCAAGTGTTTTAGCCCATTTTTTGAGTTTGTTACTGAGTTATAGTTCTTATATATATTGGAGATCAAACCCTTATCAGATATGATTTTCGAATATTTTCTCCCATTCTATAAGTTTCTTTTCATTTTCTTGATAATGTCCTTTGGTACACAAATGTTTTTAATTTTGATGAAATCCAATTAATCTATTTTTAATACTTTTGCTGCCTGTCCTTTTGGTGTCCGAACTAAAAATTCATTGCCTAATTCAAGAGCATGGAAATTTACCTGTTTTCTTCTAAGTCACAATTTTAGCTCTCATAATTAGGTCATTGATCCATTTTGAGTTCATTTCTGTTTATGTGAGGGTCCAACTCTATTCTTTAACAGATGGAAATCCAGTTGTCCCAGAACCAGTTTTTAATGTTCTTTGTTCTTTTAATGAACTCAGCACCCCTGTCAACAATCCACCGGCCAAACATATGTGAGTTTACTTCTGGACTATCATTTCTATTCCAATGGTTTGTCTATCCTTATTCCAGTACCATACTGTTTTGTTTATAAATGACTTTTGATTACAAAAGAAAACAGTCACAAAATAGTCTATCGGAAAAAAACTTCCAATCATGTGAGATTAAAAGACCCTTTTACCTGAAAACACCACTGGTTTGGAGGACTGCTTTGCATTCTGGGAGTGCTGCTTCTTTTCCAGTGCGGTCAGCATTCCCCCCAAATCCAACTGTACTGGAGTTTGGCTCTTCTTTCCACTTTTAAAATTATTCTAAAAAGTTCAAAAATCCTAAGTTTATTTATAATAATACATTTTACAAGCTGTGCTTTTCATCTCATGACAAAAAGATCACATAATTAAAGATAAAATGAAATAGATTTAGAGACTATAAAAATCTTAAATAAAAAGAAAAACACAAGCAATCCCCACATTCTCTGCTAATATTACCACCGGGGTTATTTACTAGTATTTCCTCCCTCTTTTCTCATAACACTGGGTTTATATTAAACCACCTACAATTACGTCTACATCTCCCCTGTAACAGTGTACATCTACAGACAAGAAACCAACACTTGTATAAAGTCTTTGGCTATAAAAGTTTGCTGTATGTGAGGCTAATTGGTCAGTATTAGTGCCTTGTTAGCTCCATTCATTCTTCAATTGCCCAAGTGAGTCAATCAACTGCCATGAAACTAATTTTCCCAAGTCCAATCACACCCAGCAGGTGAGCGCCACATTTAGACACGACGTTGGATGCACTCTCGGGAAATGTGACTGACACAGCTGGGCTCTGGGCTGGAGACAGTAATAAAGGCTGTGCAGGCAGGTTGTGGCACGTGCTTTAGCAACTTCACTCCTGCTCTCCTGCCCCCTGTTCTCTTCCCAGACACCACACCCCACGGGCTGCGGGCTCCCGTCACGATGCCAGCACTCAGTGCAGTACAGGTGGGTAAATCATAACATGGTAATGCAAAGTTAACTCACACAAGGGTGTACAATTTTTCCTTCCACAAATGTGAAAAGTTACCCCAATTTGAAAGGCAAAATGACAATGAACATGCCCAAAGTACAGAAGTTCCCCATTTAGATCACGAGCCCTAAGTTCATTCCTAAACCCACAGCGGGCAGGGGACAAGGAGCAGCATCTCTCCCGCCCGTCTGACTACTTAAGAGCGAAACTGGCTGGCTTTGCTATTTCCTTCTGTCGGACCCTACTGCCTCACAAAGGAATTCTTGGTTCCTGAATACACAGAATCACCATTTTTTCTTTAAATCAGTCTCATAGGCAGTACGTGTTTGCCTCCTTTCTAATATTGCAGTGGTAATTACCAAGTCTTACTACAAAAGTGACAAAGTGTTTTAGCTGAAAAGCAGTTCTGCTTCAACATACTGAATGCCTCCAATGAAGGAAGAAATAAAAACAAAACCGGTCTCCACAAAGAAGTCTGGAAAGCAGTTTTGTCTCAAGCGTCAGTTTAGCAAGAGAAGTTAAGCCTAAAGCAATTGTGGCTTTCAATCTAAAATTTACCTGTGGCTGCTGCTTAGATTGACATTTCCGTGACTCTACTCTGTCTCTGTCTCTTCTTTCAGATGCAACTGCCAGAATGGGGAACTCTTCAGCATCCTAAGTAAACCACACACCCTTTAGCGCTTCATGAATCGTGAGACCCAAATACGCCCAAGTGAAACCTTCTCCTTGCTCATATATTCTACGATAAGCTCCCACAGAAGGGCTCAAAGGTGATACAAAACAGCCCAAAACCTGTATCATAAGGGCTTCAGCTTAATTTTACTTAGAACCAATTTAAAGACCATAGTTCTAATGTCCTGCTCCACAGAGCAAGAGTGGGGACCCCAAGGAGTCCACAGACTGCCCCTAACGACCATGGCGTGAGTGTTCAGAAGCCATCCTTCAATTACACTTTGCATCAACCCAGACTCAGGGCATGTCAGTGTCCTGTCATGTGTGCTGCTCCCAGGCTGGAAAATGGAGAGAGGGACAACAGGCCTCTGAACCACATTTACCGTGTCTCGTGTGCTTCTGTCAACATTGTAGGTGCCTTGGAGGAGTTATGTGAGAAGTAAGGGCAGAAATATGGAATATTTATTGGCCAAACCATAAAGCTATGCCATGATCATAGTTCTTCAAACACAACCCCACCATTCTCAAGTGAATGTTCCAAGAGCCTTGGGAACCTCCAGGTTGAGGGAAAGCCCCGGCGTGACCCTAAGCTGGACACCCAGGCAGCACCGCTGACCTTCTGCGGGCCCAGGAGCCACGCTGCTGAGTCTACTAGCGCGGACCCGTGAGAAATAGGGTTCGAGCCCAGGACGCCTGGAGGACGGACATTCTTGGAGTACCACAAGGACAACAATGTAAAGAGTGCTTTTGCAAGGCCATGACATTCTTGTGACCAGGGCCCATGATGGCTCCCTGGTATTTTAAATTTCTCTCTCTAGTGAAGCACATTCTAGTAAGATTTCTGGATAGAAAAGGAGGCTCTTCCAAAGCCAGCATGCCAAAGTGAAGAAAAAACATGTAAAGAAGATATGAGAGATGGTGTACTATGGTGTATAAACTACTAGATTTCAACATAAGCAGTTGTGTCTCTAGACCGCAATGTTTATTGAGTGCCTAGGAGACTTTCACTGGCCAAAATGAAGGTGTGAAGAAAATGGATAATGGCTCTTTTTTCAGCACTAGAGGGCTATTATTAAAGATACGTTGAAGATTTTCACTTAGGAAACCAGTATGAACCCACATTTCTATTAAGACGGACCCATACATCACACAAGGGGAACAAATATGTACTTCAATCCGTGGCGGCTCTTGTGCTGTGTGGACTTCATATTTTGATTTAAACTTTTCTTTCTTTTTCTTAGTCTTTCTTGAGGCTTCGTTTTGCTCAGAATCACCACCTTGTGATGCTTTGGACTAGAAACAACAACAAAATCGTGGGTTTTAGGACATTCAATGGAATGTTTAATTCCGTGTATTAGAGCAAAATTAAGTTATCAAGTTGTATAATCACATGGCAATTTTATTCATAGTTTGCCTCTTCATTCTCTATTTTCCAAAGAGCTAGCATTCTGGAGAATAATTCGGAAGGAAAAAAATCTGTGAGAATAGTTGTGTTCAGTATTCTGAAACGGGCAGATTTAGACAGGACCAGTTTTCAGCCCAAGGAGGCCATGTTAATAATTCGACTCATTCCGACCTGAAGTCTCTTCATAGCTCCAGGGGTGCCATTTCCATTACCAGGGCCCAGGGGTTCCTACAACTGACTGCGCGTGACAACCACCTGTACAGCCTTCAAACCAGAATATCCGGCCCATCCCAGACATCCCGACTGAGACCTTAGCCTCAGGCTGGCCTTTCCCAGTCCGGTCCCCCATGCTGTGGCCTTGGGGCTTTCACACTATCACTCACACGGGCTGAGGCTCTGAGGCTAGGACTGCACCCCCATTTCAGTTCCAGGCTCCCTCCTCTATCGGCCTCTCCTTCTCCACCCTCCCTGCTACCTGACAGCTTCTGCGCCTGTCTGCACAGCACTAGCCCTCTGCATGTGAACGGGGCTCTCAAGGTTTTTAGGGACCCTGTTTCATCCTCAATGGGAATTTACTCTTCCCAGGTAAAAGCCTCAGAGGCCATTAAAGAGTGTTTATCTACTGACCTGGGGTGGGGGTGGGAGGGCTGTCTACGCTGTTTTGAAAAGTGGAAAGGGCAACTTTTAATATGTATAGAATGACCACATTTTTGTTAAGGGGGAAAAAAAGTTAAAAACCAAAACAAACCAATTTGTTTATGTTTTCAGGAACCTGAGGTGGGTTACATACCAGGTTGGTAATGCAGGCTTCCCAGGGGTTTGGGGGTCACAAAGAGGTATGGGAAAGATGACCTTTTCCATCACTAGGTCCTTTTAGCATTACATTTGTTATTTTGGTAATAAAAATTTACAACCCCGTAAGTTTTAAAGGGAAAAGCCATTATGACCCCTATCATCCCTGCTGTGTATAATGGAAAGCAATCTAGGTTCTAAGATTACAGGGGATCGTCATTTTATGACCTTTTAAAACGATACTTAGAAATTAAAAAAATCTGCTAACTACCTATCAGGAAAACCACTTCGGACAGCAACTTGGCAGCTGCAGCCAGCGGGGCCTGAGCAGCCAGAGCCCAGAGGACGGCGGGGCCTGGGAGCTAGTGGTGGGTCAGGGGGTCCTCCCTGCGCCTGTTCTCAAATGAGCCCACAAAGCTGTGCGGCACAGCACACAGGTCTGTCTCGCTCCCACGGTCGCCCGCACACATTTCCTCAATCAACCAGGCACCAGCGTACAGCGCCCACTCGGGCAGGATGTTTGTGACACTTTGGACATCAAAAAGTAGCCTCACACCCCAAAACTGGAATCCCCCACACTAAAGAAACACAACCATCAACCTACAAGAATCTATCAGTGCACTGAAAATCAGAAACAAAATCTAGACTAATGAAAAAGGCTCTTCAAGATACAAATCTAGGGTCAATAAAAATGACAGCTTAAACTGATTAGAACTAAAAGGAAAAAATGGATTCTAAAATGCTACCTTACAGTATGTAAGCTGGAATCAACCAAGTGAATGTAAAAATGTGGACTGGAATACTGTGCTCTCAGTCCCCTAGCAGGCAAAAGGAATTTGATTTAAATCCAATAAACAAGAGCCTGGGAGAAAGAATGCAGCACCAGAGCTTACATTTCTGCCAGCTTCTCCTTTAAAGAGCGCAGATATGTTAGCCCACCGGCCTAACGTGTGCCTCCTGGCTCATGCACAAGCTGCCCCTGTATTCCTTGCTGAGGGCCTATTCTTTGTTTCAAGGTCCAAGGAGCCAACTCAGGTGACACCCGCAGCACAGAATGGAACACTTTCAGTCAGGATGTGAGAACCAAGTCCAGCCAGCGGTACAGGAGACCCACATTATCTGAATGGGATGCATACCTTTTTAGTTGAGTGGACAATGGGTTTCTCTCTGTTGTAGGAAGGGTCCGAAGATAAAACTTGAGAAGATGATTTGCTACCATTTTTAGGATCTGCTGATGAAATAACCGTCTTTAGGTTTATCACAGAAGTAACAATTCTAGGGGCTGGTGGTGATTCTGTAGGTAACGTCTGACGGACAACATAACCCATTGGCGTCCAGGATAACTCTGCTCAGAGATAACCACAATTGGGGAACAGTCTCAACAGCAAACACAAACTCCTTAGAGATTCCAAACATGCATCATGTGAGATAATTACTCAGAGCATAATTAAATTTAGGCTGTTCAAAGCATTCTCTTGGGAACAATATTCACTAAACGTGTTTTCCTTGGAACATGCATGCTGAATTTACTTGTTAGGTTAACTGATCTTCCTAGAAACTGGTTTTCACTTGGGGTTGTTCAGTTAAATAACAGCAATCCTCAATTACGTCCACGTGGCAAACACACGGAATTAACAAGCTAAAGATCAAATATTCGCCCTACTAACCTTGATGTGTATCTTTAACAGCAGAAGTCAAAGGTCACTAGACTTCAGCTATCACAATAACTGGAAATTTATTTCTTTTTAGAGCAGAGGCTTAAGCACAGCCACACTACTCCTTAGGTGCCCATGAAACTCTATATACAGACAAAACAAAAGGACAGCCATCAGGACATGGGCAAGTCATGTCAGCAGCCTGTGGCTACCCCAGACGATGAGCAGACTGTTCTTGCCCCCACAGAGCTACACATCCTTACAGTGGTCTCTAAGTGAAGATCTCTGTACCAAACATAGGAATGCAAAAGACAACATACCTGTGGGTAAGGCAGGAATAATTTTGTAAAAATGTCTTCTGTTAGGAAAAGCTACTTATAAAGATTTCAAGAGCAGACTCCATTGAAGTCTCTCTGAATATTACTTCTTGGCCAGGACAGGACATACTGGCAGCTCTCCAAGTGTGGCCTCAGGCTCCCGGACCCTTAAAGTCAAAACTGTTTTCCTGGCAGGAATGTGTTATCTGCCTCTCTCTCCCCGTCCCCACCCTCCCCTTCTCCCCCTCCCGCCTCTCTTTTACAAAGATGGCAAAGGTAGGACAGTGAAAAAGCCAAATGGCGAGGCAGACCCACAGAGCCAGCCACTGGAGAGTTGCTCTCCTTACTGTCTTACTTTTGTGGAAAACAGTTATTTTTCATAAAAATGCTATGTCACTTTTAAGCGAATTAGTAAGTATTTTTGAAGTTTCCCTGTTTAACTCCCAATATTGCTAATACTGACAGTTGTCTAAACCAGCAGTCACCAACCTTTCGGACCTCACAGACGACCCGTGGTCCGCGGACTACCGGTTGGCGACTGCTGGTCTAAACAGAAGCTCTTGGGGCTGTTTAAAGGGTATTAAGGGATCTTGAGACCAAACACCATGAGGACCTCTGGTATAGGTAACACTTAAGGAAGCTACCATTTTTGAGTTGATAAGTTTTTTCACTGAACTGAGTAAACATTTCATTTAGAATTCTTTGCTATCTTACACTCCTTACACATACATGGAGATCTCATCTACTTCAATCTTCTAAAAATATTGTCAGTCTACCAACAACCTTTCACCTGCCTTAAAGAAGGCTTTAAGACAAAAGCATTTAAGTTGCACTAGACTAAAAATGAACTTAAAAATAGACAACTGGTTTTCGAAAATGGTATTTGGTAGCCACTCTTACCTCCTGTACATGGAGAGGAATTGGTAGCAGCATTATCAGTTACAGAGTCAGTCAGCTTATTATTTTTCACCACTATTTCACCCTAAAAAGCAAACCAGTTATTTTCTTACTATTTCAAATGGGAAAGTAATCATTTAATTTTTAAATACAGCTTCCTTGTCATTCTTAAAATCTCCAAAATATATGCTAATTAAAAATTCCAAATATCTAAGTATATAAAGTGAAAAGTTAAATTGTTTCCTTTTGCTAAATCTCTCTCCCTAGCAGAAAAACCACCCACAGCTTAGCTAGCATCTCTCTACTTCTTGGCCTAGGAGATAATTTTTATATAGATCCTAATAATGGATCACATCACACATCTCATGCAACCTTTAAAAGATCAACGTATCACAGACAACTTTTGCATCAGTGCAGACGTGCCAATATCGTTCTTAAAACCCGAGTGCCCCCACAGGATGCTAAAGCATCGAGTACCGAGCCTACACACCAGTGTTCCAAAGTCCCTCCAAACATCCACAAAGATAACAAATACATGCTTGCAATAGGTGCCCACTTGTATAAAGATAGAAAGCTGCCACACACATGGAACATGAGGCCCCAAAAACACTGGGGGAGGGGGCGGTGAGTACATTAAGAAGGTAAGAGGAAACTGGTAAATTCAAATTTGAATAGTTTGAAAAGAAATTCTAAAGCTGATACACTTCATAAACTTAATCATTTTGCTATTTCATTATACGTGAATCCATGAATAAAAAATAATTAAAACACAGTATGTTCTTTTAATAAATGTAACTTTATATTCACCAAGGCCAATGAAACCCTAGTAGTGCCTCCCCTATTCAAAAGTGGTTAGGTCGTCCTGGCCGGTGTGGCTCAGTGGTTTGAGTGGGGATGGGGAATGTCCGGCCCTTAGGCCCTATAAGGCACAAGAAATCATTTGGTCTGGCCCTGCCAAGCCTTTAGGGTGAGTTAATTAAATGTTTAACCAAATATAGCAGGCTAATTTTTAAGTTGATAATTTTGTATGGCCTTCAAATGATGTTATATCCAAATGGCCCCTGGCAGAAAAAAGGTTCCCCACCCCTGGGTTAGAGCGTCGGCCCACGCACTGAAGGGTCACGGGTTTGATTCATGGTCAAGGGCATGTACCTGGATTGCAGGTTCCATCCCTGGCCCCAGTCAGCAGGAGGCAACCAATCGATGAGTCACTCTCACATAGATGTCTCTGTCTGTCTGTCTGTCTCTCTCTCTTTTCCTTCCACTCTATCTAAAATCAATGGAAAATTATCCTCAGGTGAGGATTACTTTCAACAATAAAGACAATTTAAAAAACAAAATAAAACAAAAAAAGAAGCTATTGGGTCCTATAGTTCACATACTAGCAATTTCAGAATTTAGCTTCTGCATGATTGTGATCATATTAGTAAAAATTAACATTTAAACATTAATATCAATATCAAAGACCCGATGCAGCAGTTATGTTTTCAAAGAGTATTTAAAGATATGGAAAAAATGCCAAAAGAGTTTTAAAAATTTCTAACACAAGCCCATACATATGTATGATCCCCAAATGTACAATTTTCACAATGTGCCATTAACAAAAGATTAAGTGCTAAACATGGCTTTCTCTTGGCTATACAACTTTAGACAATTACGTTTTTATTCTGCATATTTTTTTGGTGTTCAAAGATACTACTAGTATAATCAGGAAAAAGGTTTCTTAAAGGGAAATTAAAAAAACAACTGCAGCCCTAGCCGGTTTAGCTCAGTGGATAGAGCGTTAGCCCGTGGACTGAAGGGTCCCAGGTTTGATTCCGGTCAAGGGCACATGCCTGGGTTGCGGGCTTGATCCCCAGTGGGGGACGTGCAAGAGGCAGCCAATCAATGATTCTCTCTCATCATTGATGTTTCTATCTCTCTTTCCCTCTCCCCTCCTCTCTGAAATCAATAAAGATACAGTTTAAAAATAATAACAAATAAAAAAAATAACTGCACACAAAATTCACGAGTGTGAGCAGATAATAAGGTAACAAGCATGTAAATCTCACACGCTTCATGTCCACATGTGCAGCACTCACCTCTAACAGGTGACCGTGACATATAGCGTCAGTCATGCTCCTGGCCTGTTCTCCTTCGTACAGTGCTCTCGGGCTGGGCATTACCCACTCAGCCCCGGCCAAATTGTGGAGCCCCTCGACCGCTCAGCCATTGCACACACTCCACCGGCGCCCAGAGGGTCACGCACCTGCCACGTGAGACTGAGCCTCACCAGGGGACAGGAAGTCCCTGGGAATGGCATACCTCTGCACTGTCAGCAGGATCCCCCAGCCTGGGGGCTTTCGTGTCCACGCGCCAGGACAAGGACAGACAGTGGAAACCCTCTATTCAGGAGGTAAGCCATCGGGTAAGCTGTTTTCGTGGTAGTTTTGTCTTTCTCCTTGCCCTCATGCTGGGAAGTGCCCCACCTTTCCTTGATCAGAGATCGGTCAGAGTAATTTTAGGGAATAGTAACCCCATAACGTTTTTCCTGAAAGTCTCTAACACTTTGAGATCCAAGGGTGAATATGTGTAATTGAACATGACTAAGTGGCAAACTGAATGCTCTTCACTGCAGTTACTATCACTGAATTCGCTGTATCATTAACAACGAGGTACAGATAAAAAGCCCGGAAAACCAGAAATTACACTACGTAGTTTTAAATACTACTATTTGGGGAAATAAAATCTTTTGTCTGTATTGAAAAAGTGCTGTCAGCACACAATGCTACAAGTGCGATGCTAGAAGGCAGCTGTGAAACCAGCAGGATTCATGCTAGAATCTTCTCCTGGACCTCTTACCTACCAGATGAAAGTAAGGGTACCAGGTGCTTCTTTGTAAAGAATGGCGGCACGAGGTGTCACACAACAAAAGGGAAAGGCGGGAACAAAGGAAAGGAGCCGGCACTCACCGCTGCTAACCCGGGAGCGGGTCTCACCACTTCTCTCCCAGGGGGGGGCGCTGTGGAGGCGGAGCGCAGAGGCCCCCACTTGGGCTGCTGTGGTGTCTCTAGTATCTCCCTGTCCTCTGCACCCTGCAGTTTAGGAAAATCCAAGCCGGAAAATTCAAACTCAGGTTTGGAGGCAGGTCCACACTTTTCAATGACTCTGGATTTCCTGTCTGTCCGTTTATGATAACCATCTGTATTTACAAATTAAAAGTAGGGGAAATTTTAGATGTTTGATGACCTGTACTCAGGCTTAAGTTGCAGAATAGAAAATCTATTGCTATTGATGCAACATGTTATTGTCCAAACAGCCTAACTTTTGCTAGTGCTGTTAACCTTCTGTGTTACAGTATAAACATACATGACCATCAGTACCATTGCTCTGGTTGGGCCACCAAACAGAAAAATCAAAACACTCTGCAAATTTTAGGAGTAATTCTAAGGTTGATGAGATAGTTACCTTGGCCTGATTGTACATCTGGGCATTTTGATAATTCTTAATACACATTTTAGAGTTTTGCAAATTTAAAGAGACACTAACAAATTTCCTTTAAGTAATAAATGGTCCCTATTTTAGTTTGCTAGAACAAACTGGAGAGAAGTAGAATTGAACTTATAACCTCTGTCCTATCTTTCTCCTTCAAATGCAAATAATGACAATGTAGGTTGCAATGCCATAACATCTCTATGTTTAATTATAAGGCCAGGCTCATATAGTTAACTGCTCAACTTTCCTTTCACTTTTCCATGTACCAGACAGTTTATAAGTAAAATCAATGCAAAGAGAAAAATGTATACACCAAGTAACATAAGTGACACCTGTGCATAAATGACAGACCTTCCCCAGTGAGTACACCATTAGGAAGGTTTAAGTCCTTATATAAACAGGGGATGGCTGTAATCAAACTACATTTGGAATTAAATTTCAGGGGGAAAAACACCACGTCGAATCACTAACTTTTTTGGCCACAGACCAGAATGGTAGTTTTCAAGACAGAACAGACAAAACTTCTGGCATGAATAAAAGCAGTACCCTGAGTAAACACACGGCCTGGGGATGGGAGTAAGACAGAATCGCAGTCCTGGATCAACTGTCCCATCTACTGAGCAATCTTCCCACAGAACCCCAGAGAAGCTGTGTTAGAAATGAACGGGGCCAAGCACAGTACAAGGGATGTGGTTGTGATCTGCTTTTTAAGGACGTGGCTTGAAGTGTGTGGTCGTTACCTACTTGTTATGTAACCTTAGACAAGTTCTTGTGTAAAACAAGGAAATAAATAACACGTTAAGGGCACATCAGAGCCCACATGCAACAGGTCCCCATCCCAGGAGGAAAGGCCTCCAGGATCCCCCAGGAAGTCTGATGGCCCCAGCTTTTCACAATAAACCCAAAGAACAGCAATAGCAATGCCCCTGGGGTGGGCAGAGTTTACCTGATTTCCAATTAGAGTCAGCACGAAAGGACACATAATGTGAGCCTCTCACTGACTTCACATCAGATGATACAGTTCCATCAGCCTTTTTACCGGCAAACTTTGGCTCATCATGTGTTTTTTTCTGCAGGAAACATAGAAAAGTAACATGAATTAGAAAAACTACAGGTGGCCCTTGAATGACCACCCTCCCAACAATAGATAATCTGTGTATAACTTCTGACCCTCCAAACTTAACAGACAGCCAGTCAATGGTTCTTTCTCATCACTGATGTTTCTCTCTCTCTCTCCCTTCCTCTCTGAAATCAATAAAAATATATTTAAAAAATAAAAATAAAACAGGTTTAGCATTGCAAATATATGTAAGTATTTACAACTCAACCATTTTTAAAAAGGTTAGATCAAATAAGTTCTTAAATACCACAAAAAAAGATAAGCAATGCCTAAGTTAATGCAAGAATTGACCAATTCTTTTCATTTTAAATGCTAAAGTGACCAAAACCACACACTTACTGACCTTAACCAGAGCTTTCGTGTCTTGTGGGAGAGGGCACACGTGCTCACACCGTGGCTTCTGGAACCCTTGGTAACGACTGGGTTGGCTGTAATCACACTGGGAGCCAGGCACTGGGCAAATACTGTGTGCAGCCTCCACGGTGTAAGCAGAAGGGGTGTATGGGTGAAGAGCCATCTCGGAAGGTAAATACTGATGTGGAAATGTTGAAGCTCTAAAGGCCATATTTTCAGGATAGAGTGTCTGCCTAAATAAAAAGGGTAAATTTTAGTTACAGATTTCATACCACAAATCAGAGAGTTTAATATTTCATAATAAAATTGTTTTAATTTTTCTTACTTTTGAGGCCATTCACTCTACATTGACATGACTCTAATTAAAAGCTAAATGAAACCTCTGAGCCTTTCTTTCTTGCCCTGCAAAGACAGATGCTGACCTAGTTTTATTTCTTCCCTACTGAGCTGGAACATCCTCAACAGGAGCCTGAAGATGCCCAGAAGCTTTTCATTCTCAAGATGTCAAATATTTGGGAAAGACTCTGTGACCCTGGCCGAAAGGGCCATCCAGACCATCCTCTCTACAGAGGCTCCCACTGACCAATCTAACCTCCATCCTGACGACCTGCAGGGCCTCCTCCCGGGTCTCCAGGGGCTGCAGACATCCTGCTGCAGCGCTCTGCGGCTCCAAGCCCACCACCTGCTCCCGACCTGCAGAGCCAGAGCTGCAAAAGGGACGCTGTGTGCACAGTGGCCTGGGAATTACAGACCCTGCTGACCAGATGGACACCATCTGGGAACACTGCCATGGCTCCAATTTGCTGGAGGTGCTAAACTAAACCAAAATACAATGGAACAGTGATTTTTTTTTTATTTTATTTTTTTTAGCAAATACGGCCAGAGGATCCAACCATTTTGAAGAAAGCTGATACACTGACAAAATGCTAAAGAGCTGAGTTAAAACACAAATCATAACCTTTCCATTCCCACAAATAAGCACTAGATGTTTCTGTGGATTTCTACAGCTGAAAGATTTCTTGTAGCAAACCAATGAAATCCCAAAGTGTGCTGGTCCAATGAAAGGCGGGAGAACCCGAAGCTAGTAACGGGACACTCTACATGATCTTCCAACTGTGTGCCGGTCAGGACATGCGGGCCCAGGCACCAGCACCCTTACTAAAAGGCCTCGTTCTACTCTGCTGCGGGTTCAGAACCTGCACAGAAGCAGAAAGGGAGCCAGTCTACATGGGACCTGGAAGACAGCCGTGAGGATGGGCACTGCTCTCGTTCCATGCAATACTTGGTCACCGGCTGCCTGGTATCACTGCCTATCCTCCTTCCTATATAATAAAGAGCTAATACGCTAATTAGACCAAACAGCAGAACGACCACCCGGACAACCTTCCGGATGGTGAAGCTGGCGCTGTGAGGGCTGAGCCCCTTGCACGAATTTCGTGCATTGGGCCTCGAGTTAATTCATATTTTAAGGTTAGATCTTGTAAAGTATTTTACTCATTGCCAATTTATTCTAGTAATGAAGCATTCCTAATTAAAATGGCTAGTGCTGCCCCTTGAAGAGGGAGACTGAAAGCTGTGTCCCGTTCCTCAGACACTACCCCTAGATGTGACTCCCATTTTATTTTGTTTGATGCTCAGAAAATCTAATGGGGGTCAGACGAAGGTGAGAGATATCTGTTCTTCACAAGATGGGCAAAGAAGTTGAGTTGATAGGGAAAAAGTAACAAAGACTATCCCAAGCCCAAAATCTGGATAAATGAACAGATCAATGAAATTTAGGTCAAGAAGAAAAGGGGGGTAGATCCAATGGTGGGTTTGTTTAAGAAAGATAGAAACGTCGACTTATTGTTCCACTTCTTTATGCATTCATTGGTTGATTCTAGTATGTGTCTGGACCGGGGATCAAACCCGCAGCGTTGGCATATCAGAACAATGGTCTACTGGCCAGAGCCCCGGGGCTGGTTTTGAAGGCCGTTGTCATCCAGAAAGTTTTCACCTTCGAGTTAGTAGACCTTGGTTTGTGTCCCGGCTCTATCACAACCTAGTTTTCCACTTTGAACATCTCATCACTGGTCCTTCTTCCTCTGGAAAGATGATATTTTTCTTTCCATCCAAGGTAAATACAGTTATTTGCAGAGAACAATACCAAACACAAAATCTCACAGAGACAACTCACAGCATCTGTTGGGATTTCAAATGGCTTCCTGTAAAATTCCAGTCGCCACAAACGGCCCAGATGAGCCTTCACCATGACGCCATCTCCTGTACGCCCACCTCCTCATTCCGCACCCCCTGGATATCAGCAGCCCTTGTGTTTCTGCAATACCTGCCGATCCTCAGCTCCACTTCTCCTTGCCCCATCCCTACCAACGATCCAGTCTCCAGGACTTACTTCCTGCCATGCTGCCACCGCTTCTGCATGACATGGGCTAGGTCTGCCCCGCCCATCACTTCACCAGAAAAGCTCCTCTGGCCTGGCCTTGCAAATCCTGCCCTTCTTGCTCACCCACCTCCCAAGGCTCCTCTATGGCATGGCGTCCTCTGCACTCTACCGAGCCTGTCAGACTCACGGAGTCCAACCTCTCATCATTCTGCTCAGGATTTGCATCCTTTCCACTTAACAGTTCACTGTCCCCCCATCTGGCACATACAAACCCAAAACTTAACATCCGGTCCCCGAACCAGCCCCACTTCCAACTTGTGTTCTCATGAATGATCCCACGAGTCTTTTCTAGGCATTCAACTGGAAACTGCTATCCACCTTCCCACCAGCACCCTGCGGACAACCACAGGACTCTCTTCTGACAGCAGGTCTCCATGTATGTCCTTGTTTCCAGTGCCTGGAACCCAGCCAAAGCCTTCAAGCCCCTCTCCTTTAAAGTCAAACCAGAGCCGAAACCGGTTTGGCTCAGTGGATAGAGCGACGACCTGCGGACTCAAGGGTCCCAGGTTCGATTCCGGTCAAGGGCATGTACCTTGGTTGCGGGCACATCCCCAGTAGGGGGTGTGCAAGAGGCAGCTGATCGATGTTTCTCTCTCATCGATGTTTCTAACTCTCTATCCCTCTCTCTTCCTCTCTGTAAAAAATCAATAAAATATATTTTAAAAAAATAAAAATAAAAAATAAAGTCAAACCAGAATCCAGGAGTGAACCCAAAAGCTCCCTATTTCGTACTCACCAAACCTAAACTTTCAGCTGTACTATGTAGGCTTTTATTTATTTTTAAATGTTTTATTCTTTTTTTTTTTAAAGGGAGAGCGAGAGAGAGTGAGAGAAACATCAATTGGATGCCTCTTGCATGCACCCCAACTAGGAATCGAACCCGCAACCTGGGCATGTGCCCTAACCAGGAATCGAACTGACCCACCTTTTGGTGCACAGGACAATGCTCCACCAAATGAGCCACACTGGCCAAGGCACTAATTGCCTAATGGTGCCCTCTTAAAAGGAACTCACACCTCTACTGTCTTCCCAACACATCTTTTACCTGGTCCCTTCAGTCAGGCCAGCACCTGTCAGGGATCCAGCCACTCCTCCAGCCACCAAACTGATCTGCGCACACTGTCAGCCCTGCTAGCTCTCAAAGCGGGCAGGTTTAACCTAGAAGCATCCATTTGTGCATTGTGACATTGCACAGCATACTGCAAAATGCTGGAAATGCTCAAAAACATCTTGCCAACAGCAACAGCAGCCTTGGGGAATACAACTGAGCGCAGGTTAAAGAACTGAGTGCTGATTCTGATTCTGGGGTGACCTACCTGAATAAACTTGGGACAAGCAATTCTAGCCTCAGTCTCTCGTGTGTAAAAATAACACACCTCCCTGTCAACCTCATGGATGTGACAAGCATGAAAAAAACACACATACAATACTCAAACAAAATACAACAGAGAACTTATTTTGTCTGCATAGCCTCTATTTGTTCATTACGCCATAAATATTTAGTACTTTCCAAATGGGCAATTCTATATATCAGAATACTTCTACTGATATTTGTCTAGTCTATAATATAAATTTAGAGAAGATTAGTACATTTTCTTTCATCTCTACCAGTTCAAGTCTATAAAAAAATTGACAAAAAGAGCACAGCTCATGAGGTAGCCATTCCCTTTTAGCATCTAGCATTTTCCATATAATAGCCTTTCAATAATTAACTCTAACTGAATAAACGAAGTCCCTTGGAGTGCACGGTTAGACACGGGAGGTAGACAAAGTCTGTAAAAGGTTACTCCCCTCCTTTAAGGGGACGTACAGAATGAGACTGTAATAGTGGAACCAATAGGAATGTCTGTTATGGAAAAGGATACTCCTTCTTTTCATGGCAACAAGATATCTCCATTTAAACAAAACCTGACTAGAGCAATGCACTTCTTAACCTACAACAGAATTGACTAGATAATCCCTGCTCAAGTACTTCAAGCTTCCCATTTCCCCCCACTTTAAAGTCTCTTCTTTCTAACGTGCCCCTTTGACTTCATGACTCCATGGTCCCTGTTTTCTTGTAAGTCAGGATTATTGTCAGCCAATCTTTTCCTTGGTTATAAACTATTAAAAAACAAAATCAAAGCTTAAAAGGATAAGGGGTTAAGAAACATAATTTTTAAATTAAGTACTGTGCAACCTTGAGCCTCTGATTGGTCAGGTTCAAGTTATTGTCAGGACAGGACGTTGCTTTAGATGTTTTCCACCTTTCTTTTGAGTTACTAAAATCCCACCCAGCAGATGGCTTAGAGGTACATTTGTATTTTATAATGTGAAGCACCCAAGCTAGAACAACTCAAAAGAGACCCGAGCCAACATCCCTTTGACAAACAGTGCAATTACAGTGGAAAACGTGGGCATTCCTACCAAAGACCTCATCACATACAGGCAGGTCTTCAACTTTTGTAAAAAAAAAACACAACTTTCGCCAGGCAGGTGTGGCTCAGTGGTTGAGTATCGACCTATGAACCAGAGGTCATGGTTCAAGATTCCTGGTCAGAGCACATGCTCTGGTTTCAGGCTAGATTCCCAGTAGGGGGTGTGCAGGAGGCAGCTGATCAATGATTCTCTCTACTCGTTGATGTTTCTCTCTCTCTCTCCCTCTCCCTTCCTCTGAAATCAATAAAAATGCATTTAAAATTTTTACCCAAAATACCTGAGTGAGTAACAAGAAAGAAAAGGAGAGCCAAAACTTCAGTTTATGCTGCAGACACACTTAAGTTGTGCTACCGGCTCAGACCCTTCTTGGTGAAGGAGCATCTTCCCTGAGAACTTCAACGTGTTAGCTACAGCACATTTTAAAGCTATTCACCATTAAAGCCGAGAAACAAAGTCCTCAGGTAAGGCAAGGTGTTTATGAGAATACATACTCAGGCACTGGTAGTTCCTGAACACAAGGATAGTACGTGGCTGCACAGCTAGGGAACATGGGTGTTTCTGAAGACTCTAACCATGCCACACTGAGCCCAGCAAATTTGGGGACAAATGGTTTGACATCTGCTGACAACTTGATGCCCTGAGGGAAAAAAGGAGGTTATTAGCTACATATATTATGAGATCAACCAAATGTAAACAAACAAAAAACCCAGAGTGGCTCCTTTCTAGCAGCTCCTGGAAATAAATGCTAATCTCAGAGCTGTTCAAATAACTCTGCCTTATACGAAAGATAAGCATTTGCTAACAATGTCTCCCCCAATGCTTTTTTTTAAAGAGAATACTTGTTGTTTAAATCCTCACCCAAGGATATGCTTATTGATTTTAGAAGGGAAAGAAGGCAGGGAAGATGAGAGGGAAAGAGAATATGGATCAGCTGCACTACTCCCTTCTCCCCCACCACAGGGGACCAAACCTGCAACCCTTCGGTGTACAGGGTGATACTCCCAGCCAGGGCCCCATTGCTTTTAACTGGAAAAATCAGTCTAAGTATTAAAAGTGAAAAATAAGGACACCAATTAAAGTGGCAGTAAAGCCAAAACCGGTTTGGCTCAGTGGATAGAGTGTCGGCCTGTGGACTCAAGGGTCCCAGGTTCAATTCCGGTCAAGGGCATGTACCTTGGTTTTGGGCACATCCCCAGTAGGGGGTGTGTAAGAGGCAACTGATCAATGTTTCTCTCTCATCGATGTTTCTAACTCTCTATCCCTCTCTCTTCCTCTCTGTAAAAAATCAATAAAATATATATTTTTTTAAAAAATTAAAATAAAATAAAAATAAAGTGGAAGTAAAATTCAACCCAGATTATATAGTAGGACCCCAACCGATGTTTCCTTAGCTTTAAACTCGGAATAGGGGCATTGTACCTCTTTCAGCTGTAGCTAGGGCTAAGCCAGGTCGTGGCACTGTAGGTAACCATACCCACGGAATGCTTACCTGTAGCACCCAAAACACATTGCGAGTTTATTTCCATTGAATTTCTCAAAAAAGTTACACAAACCATTTGTTTTGTTTTGTTGAAAAGCAAAAGGAATTTTGCTAGAAAATCGATCACCAGTGGAACATGAAAGTAAGACATGAGATTTGGGTTCTTAGACACGTATTAAGAGATTCACTTTCACTGACAATTCTTAAGCGCCGCGTGCCATCGGTCTGAAAGCCACTCTATGCCGGGCTCCAGCGAGCGGCCACGCTGCGACCTCGAGCGAGAACTTTCACCAGCCCCCCGGCCATCGGAGCCGGCGCCGGCGCGCTCCTCCCTCCGCGGCCGCCCGGGGAACTTGGCGGACTCCCCGACGGCGTCCCTCCGCACCCCGGTCAGCCGCGGGCGGCGGGGGCGCCGGGGCTGGGGGCTGGCCGCCCGCCCTGCGTCCCGCGGCCCCCACACCTCCGGGCTGCCCGGGGCCGCCGTCCTCACCTCGCCCGCGGACTCCCGCGGCCCCTCCGACGCCATGACCCGCGGCTCGGAGGCCACCCGGCCCCGGAGGCCAGCAGCCGCCCCGTCGGCTGGCCGGACTAGCGCTGAGCGCTCGCCCACCCCTCTCTCCACCTTCCGGGCGGACGCCAGGAAGTGCGTCACAGAAACGCGCCCTGCCAGCCCTGCTTCCGGCGGGAAGTGCACCCGGCGGCGGCCGGGGCGGCTCTAGCTCTGGGCGGAGGTGACTGTCACCGCGGGGACCGTTCTGCAAAGGCAGTGGGAAGCGCGCGGGATGCGCTCGGGCAAGACCAACGAGGAGTCCACACGGGGCGGGGGGCACCTGGAGCGGGGCGGGATGTGCGAGGTTGGGGACTCGGGGAAGTGTATACCCGCCGCCCTACAGACCTGGAAAACCAAGACTTGGTGTCCTAATTCCCAGGAACGTAAAGCACTTGGGAAGTAACCACAGAATTTAAAAACTACGCCGTTCTTTCCAACAATTAGGTATTGGCTCTCATGAAAGGTGCTGGGAAAGGTAGAGATGGAGTAGTCATCTGGTTTTCGTGGGAGAACAATGCCGTCAACGGGAAGCAGGTAGAGTGAGAAATGGACGCTGGGCCTGGGGCACGCGGAGGTGGGGGAGGCTGCGGAGTGGGTATGCATAGGGGGTGAAGTGGAGGGGGGCACCCGGAGGAAGCTGCAGGCATTAGATTTAAGGCTTGCTGACAGTGTAGGCTGTTTCACCCATAGGGGTTGATTAGGTTCAAAATCATAGGCTGGAGGTTAATTCTAGGAAACCTGTGCCTTGCACTGAGAAGGGTTGAGTGACTACCAAGTATTTCAAGCAGGAAAAATGCAGGTAGCTCCTTCTGTTTTCTTCTGCCCGGGCCCACAGGTTAAACAAACATGCCTGGACACACCCAAAACTCCAGCTTCTGGAGAGGCCTAGGGTTTGGCCATAGTAATCAATGGCGGAGGCTGGGGACGGGGGACTTCTCCGCTCCCTCTCGGTGTTCTTTGGTCTGCCCTAAACGCAATGCTTGCTTAGCAGTTCTGGCATCTTTCTGTTGGCTTGCTGTGGGGACCCTGTTTAGAGTGCCCCGGATGATCAAGGCCACTCTGAGCCTGGGACTCAATCAGAATGTTCAAGGCTGAGATACCATACCCAGGTCCAAGGACTGTGCAGGTGCACAACAAGTACAACTCAGGGTCACTGCACTTCTAGAACCCAAATGATTGATGTCATTGTTGGCACTGGCCTTCCTCTAAAGAGTATAATACATGTCATTGACCAGCCAGTGTGCTAGAAACGGTAGGCACAGGGGATATAGCTACCAGAGAGAAAAGCTGCTGAGCCAGAGGCTGAAGAAGCTGCTAAGGCAGGCAGCTCAGACGATGAGTCTAGAGACAGCATGTGGCTGCTCGGCTAATAGCTGTAGGTACAGAGGCTGTTAGAGGTGCTAGTGCTTTGTGGGAAAGCTGTATTTATTAGCCGGTGTGCAGCTACCTGTACAGGACTTACTAGGAAGAACTGTTTTGTCTGATGGCTATATGGCCCCTAGCTCCTACAATACACTCACTCTTAAACAACTTCTCATGGCTTCTAAGACCCAGCAGAGGGGCTCTGACCTGACACCTCTAACTAGTGAGAAGATAAAGGAGGAACTTGGACTAGAGTTCCTAACAGTGTAACGAATAGGGTTCGAGAAGAGACCTACTTGGGTGTATTTGGGAAGAATTTAGAATGGACCCAGAGCCCCAGCTGTTTCTGACACTCGCTAACCCTGGACCTCTTAGTGGATGGGTCCCTGCGGGCAGGAAGTTCTAGGCTGCTTCCGTCTTTACTGTTCTCATGTTTAAAGGCACCCCTTTCTAAAAAGAGAGGACCACCAAACTTTGGTCTTATATCTACCATGGCTCATTTAAAAGGATTCTTCAGCATACCAATGAAGAGAGACTGCATTAACTTTAAATTATTTCCCAAGCAGCTAAAAGGCAATTTACAGTCACAGAATACATATGTAATGGAGGTTGTATTTTTTTTTAAGGGTGCTTCTGAACTTTAAAAAATGCTGTGATATTTTATAGGAAATAACCCCACCTGGCAAATGGAAAGGGAGAAACAGAGCTAAAGTGGTTTCTCCCACGGCCACTAGATGTGGCAGTTCTTACGTAAGTGGAAGCAGCCCAGAGTATTAAGTTGGACTTCTTTCTGTTCAAGTGGAGATTCTAGACCAGTGATGGGCAACCTTCTGAGCTTGGTGTGTCAAACTTCGCCAAAAACTGAGCATAACTCAGGTAGTGTGTCACTTAGAGGAAAAAACATTATTTCGCAAATGTTTCATCCTCGGCATGCGGCCGCCTCAGCGTCCGTGTGTCATCAGAAATGGCTACGCGTGTCAGTGCTGACACGCGTGTCATAGGTTCGCCATCACTGTTCTAGACAATTCTCTGTGAACTAGACTAATAGAGCTATAAAATCTACTTTAGGTCTAATAAATTTATCCCTAGTTCTTGGTTTCTTCATTAGTAAATTACATGGTACCCTCATCACCAAGCTGTTTTAAACCCATTTAAAGTAAATTTATTTGCTCAGGACTAAAATTGTAAAACTGAAACCATCCAACCTCTACTCATGAATTAATCTTAAAATAAAGTTCAATAACTTCAGCGATAAATGCAACATACAAACTTTATTAAACAAAAGTAACAGGTAAAGTCAAACAGGCACTTATATTTAAGAAAAAAAAGTAACTAGAAGAAATTTTATCTTAAACACCTTACAGTAACCTACTTGTAGTTGCATTTAACTGAGCTCTGTTGCTGTGAAGAATACAGCTCATGCACAGGTATGGATGAATGATTTGTACATTTTTCAAGTATTCACTGAATACTACTTATATACACATATACATTAAATTTGAAAAAGATTTAATTGACGATCCCCAGATATCTTCATTTTTGTTGATCTTTTGGAAGAGGTCGTCGAAAGAGAAGAATATGTGGTTCTGTGGAAAGAGAAATGTTTTATATCATTTTAATATAACATGGTTAATTTTCACTCAAAATTAAAAGAATTCTCAACTGAACCAAAATAAAGTAAAATAAATCTATGGTCAATGTTACTTATTGAGGTAGCTGAAATGAATTTTGCTTCAAAGTCACTCAACAGTAAACAGAAGAAAACCTGACAATGAGACTATTTCCCCAGTGTTGACTCACCTTGGAGAAAAGGGATGGTAAGTAGAGAAACTACTTTGAGAGAATGGTTTCTACCTTTGGAATCTCAATTACAGTGAAAAATAAAGAGAAAAGTTATCTGTGGGGCAAAGACACCTAACACCTCATTCAAAAACCACCAGCTTATAAATCTGCAGGTCCTAGATTGCTTTTGCATTACCTGGAGAAACATCTCTTGAACTCTAATATGATTACATGCCCTAATCCCAAGAAAGTTGTGTATCTTAAATGGTTTTTTTTTTAAAGTTTTATGTGTTTTAAGTTTGTGCCGCTGCTGCTGCTTTAATAAGAGTGGAAAACAATGCAGGTTGCCCAGGACCAAACCAGAGAGGGTCGGACCTGCATTACCACCATTTGTCCACCATCCAGAACTGAAATATCATTGCTGACATGTGCACATAAGTAACTGTTTTACATTGAAATTGGGTCTCAAAAGAACTGTTGGCCCAGAAAGAAACTCACTACAGACTGATTCATTTGCCTTTCAGCATAACCATTATTGCTTGTCTCATTTTCAGTTCTTATAAGTGTATTTCTAGTAGCACATGATCTCACTCATCTAGGGGAAATGATAAACAACGTAGACTGAACAAGAACAGACCCAGAAACGAGGAGGCATGGATTAGACTGTCGGGCCTCAGAGGGAGGGTGGGGATATAGGGGAGAGATCAACCAAAGGACTTGTGTGCATGCATATGAGCCTAACCAGTGGTTAAGGACAACAGGGGGGAGGTGGCATGCGTGGGGAGGGGTGTGGGATGGGAATGGGGGGATGAGGACAAATATGTGATACCTTAATCAATAAAGAAATTTTAAAAAAAAGTAGAAAACAAGATATCTTTAGTTGCAGCATGCCTTCATGTTCTGTTCAAAGCATTATAAATCCTTGAAGTTAAGATTTATTGATAACCCACAGAATATAACTCCACAAAGGTTTAGTTTAGTACAGTGGTTCCCAATGTTTTTTTGGCCATGCCCCACCTAAGCATGTCTAAAAACCTGATCTCCCCGCACTGCCCCTGTGACAAGCACTCATGAATTTGAGTTCACTGGCTATGTTATCTCATTGAATCTTAAATATGGTTGATACCAAATATCCTTTGATAGAAGGCTAAAGGAAAAGACAAATCACTTCAAATTACATAGATTTCTATACATAAAACTTAAGGGACACGTAAGTTATCTTAAAAATAAGTTCTTAGTTTTCAAAAAGGGGATACCATAATTCTAAATCTATTTATGGTATAATACTTTAAGGTATTATTAACAATGACACAAATCTATATATATAAAAAGCCAGCGACCGGAATGCCAAAACAACCAGAAAGACCGGTTGCTATGAAGCCCACTGCAGCCAGTGAACCGCCAATGGGGGGGTGGGGCCGGTCAACCTCCCCCAGCCCCTCCCCCCAGCCAGCCCCACCCCTGATCACCCCCCTACGTCAATAGGGGGCGGAGCCAGCCAGCCAACCACCTGTGGCCCCTTCCCCAGCTGCTGACCCCACCACATTTGGGGGCGGGGCCAGCCAGCCTACTGCCCACAGCCCCTCCCCACAGCCGGCCCCGCCCACAATCAACCCCCCAAGTGACCCTGAATTGCCTTCAACCCCTCCCGCCAGCCTGCCTGGCCCTGATGGGCATGGGCATGGGCTTGGGATCTGGATCGGGTGGGGGTCAGGGTAGGCCAGCTGGTCAACCTTGTGCTGTCTCCTCCTCCCTACAGGCCCAGCCCCAATCCAGCCAGGCCTGCGGGACCCCACCCATGCACAAATTCATGCACCGGCCTCTAGTTTAAAACAGAATAGCTTATATTTTGACTCAAGTTATGTTTTGCAGGAGAGAAAAATCCATTATTTTCATTTTGGTATTTAATATAAAATTGGAATCCTCTGTAGGGAGGAAAAGAAATCATTCAAAAATAGTTAACTTATCAGTTACTTTAGGATATCATTGAATACCAATATTACTAAAAAGTCAACAACCACAACTGCTACTATTCAGTTAATGCTTTCCCAAATAGCAAAATTTACCTGGCTCATGAATCATGTAATGAACCCAGCCAAGACTCTGTTGGACACCAAGTCTCCTCCACTCCTCTTCTGACATCAGATGGGTTTTGGGTACTTGTTTGGAAAGTTCTCTGGGTAACATGACATGCCTGTTGAAAGACATAACCAATGTAACCAAGTATTAGTGTTCTGTTTGTAAATATGCCTTTTCTACAATTACAATCACTTTACACATGCATCTTTAGAATACTTAAAATTTGAATTTTTTTGTCCTCAATGTTCTTGAAAGCATATTACGTGAATTGGTGTCAATCTTGAGGACTATAATCTCTACTACCTTTAATTCTGATGTTAATGTCCTATGTTCAAAATTAGGAAGGTAAGAATATGCAGTCCAAACCCAGAAGGCATTTTATTTAGGATTAATTTTTTTCCCCCAACAGAGAAGGTTTGCTAGTTGTCTCAATGTTCTTCAGGAATAGGACCCCCAAAACTAAGTTGGACACACATTCATGAAAAATTTTTAAAAAAACCATATATTCTTGCAGCTATCTTTGGTCATGTGACTAAGTCCTGGGCAATAGGATATTAGCAGAAAATAGACAATTTATGGAAAGTGTCCTCAAAAGGAAAGAACATGCCCAATTCTTTTTCTCTTTCCTGTCGATTGTGAAGCAGACTGACCTGATCAGGGAGGAGCTACAGAAGCCATCTAAGACCACAGAAACGATTGCAAATTGAAGATGGTCCCTGATTAGAGCTGTCACCTGAACCTCATGTAGCCTTTTACATAAGGAGAAAAAAAATACCTCATTTGTTAACAGTTAATTTGGGTTTCCTATTACTCAGCATTGTAGATTTGTAGTAGATACAAATCCTTGTATACTCCAGAAAGTGCTTTATACTTTGTTCAGAATCAAAAGCAAAAAAACACTTCAGTTTTCCATTAAGTTACCTACTTATACCCAAAACTTGTTTTATTTTGTTTTTAGGAAGGCATGCAATATTCTTCTGTGTCAAAACATATCAATACATCTTTGCTAAATTCTTAAACACAAATCTTTACTCCCCCTTCTTAATTGTAATAAATCGATCTTTATAGGATTTCTATACCTATGAATCATTGCCAGGGTGTGAGAAAGGGGCAGTCTGATTACTTTCTGGCACACAGGAAAAGTGAAGCCATCCATAAGACTAATCTGCCATCAACCTAGTCTGTGGCTGGTTTGTTAAGTACCCCATTTCATATTATTTACAGAACAGAAGTGAGCCTAATACAGTTGTATTATGTTGTTAGATTGTCACGAGGTCAAGTCAAATTATGCTTACTATCATAGTTGGTTAAAATTTCACCAATTCCTGTGAATTACATGGTGATTAATACCAGCTACCTCCATTCATTCTTAAAATGCTGCTTTAACATCTACCTTTAAGTTTTTGCAAATAATCTGTTATCTTATTTCTATCATTGTTGAGTAGTCTCAAAGAAAATTTTGCACTAACTAGATTTGTACACTTTTTATGTATACCTACATAAATGTACCAACGTATTATTTAGAAAAAAGTGACAACCCCTACCTTCTCCAGAAACCATGGAAACAGGCTCACCATCAAGATGTTTGATTATAAATTAACAATTTATAATCAGTAGTTTCAAATTTACAAGAAAATTCTACCTGTAGTTCACTTCATGGAGATAGTTTTCTAACTATGTGTAAGAAAAATTACTTCCAAAACTCAATGTTTATTTCAGTATTATGGGCTTTTCACGGAGGGAAGTAAAGACAAATATAAACAACAAAGGCGCTACAAAATGCAATTCGAGAGTCGTTGTGGATAGGATTTTTAAAATACGAATACATAGCGTTTATAAATTTAAATCCATACAATCTTGTAATACTTGTTCCAAATGTCACTTAACAGAACTAAGCCTTGAAGTTCATTTACAAAAGAAGCTAAGCTAAAGTAAAAGGAATAGGAAATTGCCCTAGCCGGTTTGGCTCAGTGAATGGAATGTTGACCCACAGACTAAAGGGTCCCGGGTTCAATTCCAGTCAAGGGAACGAACCTGGGTTGCAGACTCTATCCCTGGCCCTGGTTGGGGCGCGTGCAGGAGGCAACCAATTGATGTGTCTCTCTCACATCGATTTCTGTCTCTACCCCTACCTTCCACTCTCCAAAAATCAAAGGAAAAATATCCTTGGGTGAGGATTAACAAATTTTGTTAAATTAAGTTAAATTGAAAAAAAGGAATAGGAAATTAAGTTTGCATTTACAAAAGAAAAAAATCAAAGATGTAGATAATTGCATACTGGCAAAAATAAACACATTGAAACCCACATTGCATGCAGCACCACCATATACAAACTTCCCTAGAATCACACCTCTGATTTTATTACTAATTATCGATTTGCCTTTAGAAGTATCTCTGAAGATTAACGCGGTTCTGTTCCTATAAAGGCAAGTGGCTTGGTCAAGAAAGATCATCATCTTTAATTAATAATGTTTTAGAATATATCACTTCAAGTATGACAGTATTTTCTTCTATACATTAATACACACAAGCCACTAAATAAATTCGGCTTATTTAGTGCTCATCAATGATTGTTGGTTTATTGAAACTAAAAAATAAACTACTGCCAGTAGACCCTAAAAAATGTCAATTTACTTGGAGCCATATGTTTCAGAATTAATATTTTTTCCAGATTTAGATGGGTAATACGGTTTACATTCTGCCCATTATTGTCTATCGCCGCTGGGCTCTTTGTCGTAACTGAACATTATGCCATCATATTACAGGAAACTGGGTAGTATGTAGTTACGATGTAAAAATAAGATAACCCACTTCAAATTGATATCTAGAAAAGCAACTTTTTCTGGTTGAATATGAAACAATGCAGGATTACTAAGCTCTAAAACTCTCCGTTTTTCTTCTAAGAATATAGATTTCCCAGGAGAGAGGGATGCGCCAAACACACTGTCCTTCCTTCCTAAGCAGCCTTCTTAGGGAGGCAGCAGACAAGGTCACCGCTGGGCCGCGGGCCGCGGCTTCCCGGCCCCTCCGGGAGGACGGGTCGCCGAGGCCTCGGAAGCCACGCCCCAGGGAAGACTCCGCAGACGAGCCAATAGAAGACGCGTCTCTCGCCTCCCACAGGCCAGTTGCTAATTTCGCAGATTAACTGGAGCAGCCGAGACTCGGCATCCCCAAACTCCTCCAAGCCAGGCTTGGCCGGCACACACCGGCAGGAAAAAGGCGCCCAACGTCCACTCGAGCTCTCAGTTTAGTCTGAAAGGGAAACCCCTTGAATAATTCTCTCGGTCGTCATGGTTAACGCTCAAAACGCTACGTAGGTCACCCAATAAACACTTTCAAATCCCAACCAATATGCCAACTTTTCGGGGGTTCCCCCCAAGGTCATTTTTAGTATCATTAACTTCAAAAGCAAAAAAAAAAAGTAGTTTCTCTATGTTAAACCAAAATTACCTTTCCACCCTCCCCCCCAGAGCCCAGAGGGCCGACGCGGCCGTGGCTGAGGACGGGTCTGCCCTTTAAGGCGGCGGCTTCGCACCAGAAGCCGCCCCATCCCCGCCCCTGCCTCAACCGTTTCACCCGCGGAACAAAGAGCGGCGGCCGGTCCGGCCTGCGCAGGCGAGGAGAGGGGCGCTCGGCCCGACCAGGCCCCCGCTCCAACTCCCGGCGGACCCAGACCCGACTTCCGGCCTCACCGGAGCCGGCTGCCGCCCCAGCTGAGGGAGCCCGCGGGCCGGCGCTCACCGGTACTCGTAGTGCTCGTCGAAGTACTTGTCTGAGTAGTAGATCTGCTTGTGGGCCATCCTGCCAGCGGAGGAGCGGCGCGGAGGGCAGCCACGGGGCGGGAGGAGCGGGAGGAGCGGGCGCAGCGAACCAACCGTCCGCGTCCGGCCGAGGAAACGACTCGACTGCAACCAACCGACGACAAGCGGAACGATCTCGGTTTGAATCCGACAGCCCGCCGCTGATTGGAGGAGACGCCGACCAATCACCTTTTGTGCAAAATGCGGGAAGGCGGAGCCGGCTGCCAACCTATCGGCACCGCCACTCCGCGACGTTGACTCCCAGGATCAGCCACTCAGAAGCCTGTTGCGAGGTTACCCGAGGGAAGAAGTAGATGATTGGCATGGTCTGGAGGCGGGGCGCTCCCTTACGTAAGCGGCGTGAATGGAAGGGCGGAGACGGGGACGTTGAGGGCCGCAGAGCGCGTGCGTAGGGGTTTAGAACGTTCCAGGTCCGCAGTGCCGTTAGGCCGGCGAACCTGCGGAACTGGTGAAATGTCGCGAGGTTTGGCGAGACCGGGGCGGGGCTGCCCGTGGAGCGGTCGCCTGTGGACTGGTGCAATATCCGGATACCTGGCGTGGGTGGCGTGTCCCAGATCTGTGGGAGGTGGGCGAGCAGAATGGCCACGCTAGACCGAGGGAAGGCCAGGTTTGGGGAGAGAGAGGGGGCGAAGTGGGCTTGGGAGTAGGGGCGCGGGGAGCCGAGGTTGTGCCGCGTGGAACGTCCCCGCAGCCGGCACGGCGGGACGTGGACGTGGAGGCGGGCCTAGCCCCGGAGGCCGGAGGTTGGGAAAACGTGTGTTCCACGCCGTGCGCACACTCGGATAGCAGCCCTGTAGGTGGCATGTATGTGGGTGCTTTTCTGGTATAGATTCCTAAAATAATAATGCATAATGCTGTGGACAAAAAGGGCCACGTGCTGAGCTGACCGGCTCAGGGCCGGCCTGCGTGGCAGTCTTGCAAACTCAAAGACCTAAAGTAACCACAGAGGATGGTCTGAAATTAAAACTTCAACTAAAAGCAGTTTATAGGGGTAGTCCTGTCCTAGGCCGGTGTCTTCCCTGACAAAGGTCCATGTCTTTACCTTAACTGAGCCAGTTGTCTTTTTGAGTCTAAGATAGCATACCTGTGAAAGGTCAGGGTAACTTGTAAATCCCCTTTTTCCAGACCCTTCAGGGCAAAACCAAATGTGCCTGGGGACCTGGGACTGAGCATAAAACCTTCACTGTTATTGTTACCAAGTTAAATGTTGACTGTTAACTATCCTGCACCCACCTGGGTAAAAAGCATGTGTCCATCATTTTACTTGGTCCAGTCCCAGAGGTGTCTCCCCCTTTGCTTTCTCCCACCTCCCTCTATGGCCAATGGATTTCATGTAACCCACCTACGTCTCCTTTTATTGTAACGTGTAAAACAAGGTGAAAACTGCCATTCTCTGGAGCATTATCCCAATCCTTGAGATTCTGCTTCCTGGCAATTGTCGACAGTTTGGCTCAAATAAACGCACAAAAAGACTTTAACACTACTGTACAATGGGATTAAAAGTGGGGGTTTTTAAACTTCTTGGCTCTCGCTCGGTTTTGAACCCTAAATAAAGTTGCTGGAAGAAAAAAATAAGCCATGATGTATAGTGGTTCTTCTTAGGTAACAAAAGTGAACATTTTAGTATTTTTCTCGTTTCCCAAAATGAGCATGTGTTACTGTTGTAGTAACGAGTTTGATTCAGCTTTAGTTGCACAGGTGAGAGCATAGACGGGCCCTGCAACCCCCCAACGCCAGGTGGGCCTTACCTTCAGCCTTCTAGCAGAGCTTCCGCATATCCTGTGCTCAGGAGGTCCCTGCTTTCCCCGTTCCTCTCCCTCCTTATCGGGTTTCCAGCCCCTTCCCTGACTTTGTTGCAGGCTTGCTGGGCTTTTGTCTGGCCCCCCACGTGGGCTGTTGCCTCCTTGCCATAAACTGAAGAGGGCATGTCTCTTGTTCACCACCCTGTATCCAGAACAGCAGAGTCCCTTGCACATGATGAGTACTAAATTTTAAGTAATAGTAATGTATGCCTAAATAATTGGGCGTGATTATGTACTGTAATGGTAAAGATGTGAATAAACTATTAAGGGAGGTGATTAAGGAAATCACTAACTTTCTGGCAGAATCTGGGAAAGAAAAGCTTCCTAGGAGGTGTATTTTTACAGAGATGTATTGTGGAATATTTCAAACAGAAAAGTGAAATAGTATAATCAAATCCTGTGTACCAATTACACAGTTCAGCAATAAATGTTTTGCCCATCTTGTTTCATCTATTTCCCTCTTTTTTTGATAGAATATCTTTAAAAGATCCCAACTATAATGCCCATTTACTCTGAGGTGGTACTTTGTGTCTGTCTCTGTCCTTACAGTGTACATCTCAGTTTTTAAAAAATGTTAAGCACCATGTCATTACACTTACAATTCCTCATTATTCTCTGACACCTCTTTTAGATTGATTCCCTGATCGCATGCCTTTTTATGGAGGATTGGTGTAGATCTACATCTAAACTTGGGCCAATATATTGAATTTGGTTTTTTGTCTCTTTTAGTCCAAACATTCCCCCCTGACACCACTTTTTCAAATACGGATTTATCAGAGAAACCCAAGTCATTTTTGCCTGTGGGACATTCCACAAGCTGTATTTGAGTAATTGCTTTCTTGAGAGCTAATTTACTTTGTTTTTCCTATAATGTGGTATTTAGATCTAGGTTAATAAAACAACAATTTGTCCAAATCCATTTAGCAAGTAAGTGACAGACTCAGATTTGAGCCCAAACAATCCCTACTCCAGCGTTAGGCCTCTGAACCTATTGTATACTGTCTCTTGTCTTCAATAGAGAGATTGGTACTGTGAAGGCATGAGGAAACATGCTATTTACAGAGAATGCTGAATGGATTTGGTTTAGAGTGTAGCCATGGAAAGAAAAGGGGGAAGCGAATCTAGGAGGATACATGTGGTAAACAGAAGAATGGCCCCCTAAAATGTCCATGTTCTAACCCCTGGAATCTACAAATATATCACCTTACATGGCCAAAGGGATTTTGCAGATGTGGTTAAATTAAGGATTTTGAGACGGAGATTATCCTGGATTATAGAAATGGACTCAGTTGGTATCACAAGGCTCACAGAGTGACCAGTGACCAAGGAATATAGGCGGCCTCTAGAAGCTGGAAAAGGCAAGCAATGGATTATCCTCTAGACTAGAGTTGACCACTGCTGACACCTTGATTTTAGCCTAGTAAAACCTATTTTGGACTTCTGACATCTGGAACTGTTGAAGGATTTGTGCTGCTTTAAGCCAATAAGTTTGTGGTAATTTGTTAAAACAGCCGTAGGAAACGAATATAGTGGATTGGACCAGACTGGGAAAGGATTGTTGGACTCCTTGCTAAGACGGTTGGTCATTTTGATTACTGTAGGGCTAGCTAATGTTCTCAGCAAGGAAGTGGCATAATCAGATAGACGTGACAAAGGTCAAGAGAGGAATGTGGAGGATGGGAGTAGAAGGAATTGCCTTTACAAGGAACCCCTATTAGAAAGTTATTGCAAAAAAAAAAAGTTATTGCAGGTTGCTCAGTTGAGTGTCAGTGTTGCTCAGTTGAGTGTCATCTTGTGCACCCAAGGGTCAAAGGTTGTGGGGTCGATCCCTGGTAGGGATGGGTATGGGAGGCAACCAATCGATGTTTCTTTTCTCTCTCTTTTTTTTTCCATATATATTTTATTGATTTTCCACAGAGAGGAAGGGAGAGAGAGAGTTAGAAACATTGATGAGAGAGAAACATCAATCAGCTGCCTTCTGCACACCCCACACTGGGGATGCGCCCACAACCAAGGTACATGCCCCCGACCGGAATCGAACCTGGGACCCCTCAGTCCGCAGGCCGACACTATCCACTGAGCCAAACCGGTTTCGGCTCTTTTCTCTCTTTTCCTCTCCTTCTCCCTCTCTAAAATCAATAAGATCATTTTTTTAAGAAAGTTATTTCAGTTGATAGGATGAGTATGAGTAGGAAGGGACAGATCTGAAATTTTGAAGCTAGAACCAAGAGAAATGGGATTTCTGCTGCTTTTTTTTTTTTTTTGAAGTGGGCCTTTCAAATGGGCCCTATTTTTACTTTGAAATGGGAGTTTAAGTTTTGATTGATGTTTACATGATTAAAAGGCAATTGGAAGGCTAGAACACGCTCGTTATTACAAATCTCCAACATACACCTGGAACTTCTCTACCCCACTAACACACCATTTGTGCAGTGACAAAGGTCAATGGTGCCAGGGCAGAGGGTCTTTAGTCAATACCACTGGTTCTGATGTCAGCCATAACATCGTTAGTCTGGTTTTGCTGCTTCTCTGGGCTTGAGTTGAAACCAACTGAGGCCTAGGTGTTTTCCATAAGGATTAATGCATAAGGAAGTGGTCCTGCAAGGGCCTGCATGGGAGTCCCATAAGGCCACTATTTGGGCCCCTTGTTCCTCCTGTAAGTTGGTCTACCACATGACTAGGACATGCCAGGGAGGGAAAGGTCAGGGGCCGGTGGAACCCAATGACTAGCTAGGAGGAAAGGTTCCCCGCAGGGCAGGTCCTTGTTTTCCCAGGTTTGCCTGTTGCCAGGCACCATGGGCTTTCTGCCCTGGTGGTCTTGTGTACCTGGCCCATCCTCCTTGCTCTGCTCATGTCTTCTAACTGCCCACCACAAATTTACTGGATCAGATTTTAACTGTTCTTTTTTTTTTTTTAATATTTTATTGATTTTTTTACAGAGAGGAAGGGAGAGGGATAGAGAGTTAGAAACATCGATCCGCTGCCTCCTGCACACTTCCTACTGGGTATGTGCCCGCAACCAAGGTACATGCCCTTGACCGGAATCGAACCTGGGACCCCTCAGTCCGCAGGCCGACGCTCTATCCACTGAGCCAAACCGGTTTTGGCTATTCTTACTGAAATGTCTTCTGTTACTTTTTCATAAATGAAAAATTGGGTTCGACTAACAATTTTAATTATTTATATGACTGTGGAATGGTTCTTATAAAATTACCAAGAGATGGGAATGGAAGAAGAGAAGCTGTGAAAGAAAATCACTTATAAGAGCACTGTTTCTCAAGGTAAGTTCCATAGACCCGAAGGGCCCTCAAATTCTCTGCCAGACTTAAGAGGGAGAGAGAAACATCCATGTGAGAGAAATATTAATTGGTTGCCTTCTGCACTTATCCCAACTAAGGATCGAACCTGCAACCCAGGTATGTGCCCTGACCAGGGATGGAACCTGCCAACTTTTGTTGTATGGGACACTGTGCCAACCAACTGAACCACACTGGCCAGGGCCATCTGTATGACTTTTAAAAAATTGACTGATTTTATAGAGAGGAAGAAAGAGAAACATCTGTGTGAGAGAGAAACATCAATCAGTTGCCTCCCTACTGGGCATTGAACCCAAAACCTGGGTATGTTCCCTGACTGGTAATTGAACCCGCCACCTTTTGGTGTATAGGATGATGCTCCAATGAACTGAGGCACAACAGCCAAGGCTATATAACTTCTTAATTGCAGAGCCCAAACTTGTTTTTTCTTCCTATTAGTCCTCATTTAATTGTTAATAATTGTTATGGGTCCATGAAAATGAACAAAGACTTGTGGATGAAAAGGGGGCCACATACTAAACCTGACAAGCTCAGGGTAGGCCTGCATGGTGGCCTTACAAACTCAAAGTAACCCCATAGGATAGTCTGAAATTAAAATGTCCTAACAAAAGCAAGTCATAGCAGGAGTCCTGTCCTAGGATGCTATCTTCCCTGACAGGTCAGTCTTTACCTTAACTGAGCCTGTCTATTGTCTTTTCTAAAATGATTTTTTAATTAAATCTTTATTGTTGAATGTATGTATGTCCCCCTTTTTCCCTCATTGACACCTTCTAGCCTGCTCCCCTCCCCTGCCCCAGACCTATACCACCCTATTGTCTGTGTCCATGGGTTATGCATATATGCTGCCTACAAGTGCATACAAGTTCTTTGGTTGATCTCTTCCCACCCTCCCTCGTGTTCCCTCTGAATTTCTTGAGTATGTCTATGCTTGTATTTCATTGTTTTAATTTGCATCTCTACGATGATCATTGACTTTGAAGATTTTTTCATGTCTCTTGGCCATCTGGATGTCCACTTTGTAGAAGTGTCTATTTAGATCCTTCACCCATTCTTAAATTGGATCTTTGTCTTCCTTTTGTTAAGTTGTATGAGTTCCTTATATATTTTGGATATTAACGCTTCATAAGATATGTCATTGCCAAATATGTTCTCCCATACAGTGGGCTCCATTTTCATTTTGTTGATTATTTCTTTTGCTGTGCAGAAGCTTTTTATTTTTATATAGTCCCATTTGTTTATTTTCTCCTTAATTTTCTTTGCCCTAGGAGACCTATCTGTAAACATATTGCTACGAGAGATATCTGAGATTTTGCTATCTATGGTTTCTTCTAGGATTTTTATTGTTTCACAATTTACATTTAAGTTTTTTTATCCATTTTGAGTTTATTCTTTTTTTAATATATTTTATTGATTTTTTTTACAGAGAGGAAGGGAGAGGGATAGAGAGTTAGAAACATTGATGAGAGAGAAACATTGATCAGTTGTCTCCTGCACACTCCCTACTGGGTATGTGCCCACAAGCAAGGTACATGCCCTTGATCGGAATCGAACCTGGAACCCTTGAGTCCGCAGGCCAACGCTCTATCCACTGAGCCAAACCGGTTAGGGCTTGAGTTTATTCTTGTGTATGGTGTAAGTTGGTGGTCTAATTTCATTTTTTTTGCATGTATCTGTCCAATTTTCCCAACACCAATTATTGAAGAGACTGCCTTGAGTCCATCGTATGCACTTGCCTCCTTTGTCAAATATTAATTGAGTGTAATGCCTTAGGTCAATTTCTGGGGTCTCTGTTTTGCTCCATTGATCTATATGCCTATTCTTGTGCCACCCAGGCTGTTTTGATTACAGTGGCTTTGTAGTATAACTTTATACCTGGTATTGTGATCCCTCCAGCTTTGTTCTTTCTCAGATTGTTGTGGCTATTCGGGATCTTTTATGGTTCCATATAAATTTTTGGAGTATTTGTTCTAGATCTGTGAAATATGCTGTTGGTATTTTAATAGGGATTGTATTGAATCTGTAGGTTGCTTTGGTTAATATGGACATTTTAATGATGTTAAAGTCTACCAATCCATGATCACGGTATATTCTTCTACCAGTTTATATCTTCCTCTCTTTTTTCAACATCCTGTAGTTTTCCGAGTACAAGTCTTTTACCTCCTTGGTTAAGTTTATTCCTAGGTATCTTAATTTTTTTGTTGCAGTGGTAAATGGGATTATTTGTTTAGTTTTGCTTTCTGATAATTCATTATTGGTGTATAAAAAAGCCATTGATTTTTGGGTGTTAATTTTATATCCTGCTACTTTGCTGAATTCATTTATTAAATCTAGTAGTTTTTTGGTGGAGTCTTTAAGTTTTTTCTATGTACAATATCATGTCATCTGCGAATAATGAAAGTTTTATTTCCTCCTTTCCAATTTGGATGCCTTTTATGTTTTCTTGTCTAAGACTTCCAGTGCTATCTATAACTAGAGGCCCAGTGCATGATTTAATCATGCACCTGGTGCACCAGCGGGCTGTCCGCCGGTGCCCCAGGCCTTCCGAAAGCCTCCGGCGCTGCGGAGGCTTTCGAAAGGCCTTGCGCCGGAGCAGACAGGCGGCCAGGTCCCCCGCTTTGGCCTTTGATCGCGGGGGACCTGTCCGGCTGGCTGTCCGCCGGCGCCCCAGGCCTTCCGAAAGCCTCCGGCGCTGCGGAGGCTTTCGAAAGGCCTTGCGCCGGAGCAGACAGGCGGCCAGGTCCCCCGCTTTGGCCTTTGATCGCGGGGGACCTGTCCGGCTGGCTGTCCGCCGGCGCCCCAGGCCTTCCGAAAGCCTCCGGCGCTGCGGAGGCTTTCGAAAGGCCTTGCGCCGGAGCAGACAGGCGGCCAGGTCCCCCGCTTTGGCCTTTGATCGCGGGGGACCTGTCCGGCTGGCTGTCCGCCGGCGCCCCAGGCCTTCCGAAAGCCTCCGGCGCTGCGGAGGCTTTCGAAAGGCCTTGCGCCGGAGCAGACAGGCGGCCAGGTCCCCCGCTTTGGCCTTTGATCGCGAGGGACCTGTCCGGCTGGCTGTCCGCCGGCGCCCCAGGCCTTCCGAAAGCCTCCGGCGCTGCGGAGGCTTTCGAAAGGCCTTGCGCCGGAGCAGACAGGCGGCCAGGTCCCCCGCTTTGGCCTTTGATCGCGGGGGACCTGTCCGGCTGGCTGTCCGCAGGCACCCCAGGCCTTCCGAAAGCCTCCGGCAGCCATGGTACAGACGCTGAGCTCGCGGCGCCAGAGGCGCCGCGAGCTCAGCGTCCTTCTGGCCCAATCAGCTACCCCGGCCACCCTGAGTCCCGCCCCCTGCGCCTCCTGCTGGCCCAATCGTGGGCGTAGCGGAGTGATGGTAATTTACATATTACCATTTTATTATGTAGGATAATCATACCTAATAAAATGGTAATATGCAAATTACCATCACTCCGCTACGCCCACGATTGGGCCGGCTGGAGGCGCGGGGGACGGGACTCAGGGTGGCCGATTGGCTGGCGGTAGGAGCGGGGGGGGGGGCGGGGGGGACTCGCGAGTCCCCGACCGGCTTAAACGGCCGGCGCGGCTTAGGCCGGCGCTGCGGAAGACGCTGGTGGCGGAACTCGGGGTGGCCGATTGTGTGGCTGCTGGCACCAGTTTTCCGCCAGCAGCAGTTTTCCTCTGGCCACCCGCCCAATCGGAGCGCCTCCTGATCGGAGTTCCTCTCGGGGTGGCCGATCCGATCGTGCTGGCGGGAGGCGCTCTGATCAGCGGGTGGCCAGAGGAAAACTGCTGCTGGTGGATAACTGGTGCCGGCAGCCAGGTGAAGGAAAAGTCTATTGCACGAAACTTCGTGCAACGGGCTCCTAGTAAAAGCATAATATGCTAATTAGACCGGATGTCCTTCCAGACGACCTTCCGGACGAAGCCGGGGCTGCGAGGGAAGCCCGGATCCCAGGTGCCTGCCAGCGGCCGGAGGGATGCCTGGGTCCTGGGTGCCAGAGGGAAGCCGGTGCCGGCAGCCAGGGGAAGGAAGGCCTACTCTTGCACGAATTTCGTGCATCGGGCATCTAGTGTTGAGTAAGAGTGGTGACTGCCTGTCTTGTTCCTATTCTTAGGGGAAATTATTTTAGTTTTTTTCCCATTGAGTATGATGTTAGCTGTAGGTTTGTCATATATTCCCATTATTATGTTGACATATGGTCCCTCTATTCCCACTTTGGTGAGAGTTTTTATCAAAAATGGATGTTGAGTTTTATTGAATGCTTTTTCTGTGTCCACTTAATATGATCATGTGATTTTGTCTTTCAATTTGTGATATATCATGTTTATTGATTTATGAATATTGTGCTAGCCTTGCATCCCCAAAATAAATCCCACTTGGTCATGATGTATGATCTTCTTTCAAATATATTGCTGATCCAATTTGCTAATATTTTGTTGAGGATTTTAACATCTATGTTCATCAGGGATATTGGCCTGTAATTCTCTTTCTTTATAGTGTCTTTATCTGGTTTTGGAATTAGGGTAATATTGGCCTCATAAAAAGAGCTTGGAAGTATTCCTTCCTCTTGGACTTTTTTTTTTTTAAATATATTTTATTGATTTTTTACAGAGAGGAAGAGAGAGGGATAGAGAGTTAGAAACATCTATCAGCTGCCTCTTGCACACCCCCTACTGGGGATGTGCCCGCAACCAAGCTACATGCCCTTGACCGGAATCGAACCTGGGACCCTTGAGTCCGCAGGCCGACGCTCTATTCACTGAGCCAAACCGGTTTCGGCAGGACTTTTTTTTTTAATAGTTTGAGGAGTATAGGTGTTAGTTCTTCCTTGCTTGTTTGGTAAAATTCACCTGTGAAGCCATCTGAACCAGGGCTTTTGTTTGCTGGCATTTTTTTTTTTTTTATTACTTGCTTCTATTTCATCAGTTGTTATTGGCCTATTCAGGTTTTCTGATTCTTCCTATTCCATTTTGGCAGATTGTATTTTTCTAGGACTTTGTCCATTTCATCCACATTGTCCAGCTTATTGGCATATAGTTGTTCATGGTATTTTCTTACAATCCTTTGTATTTCTATGGTATAGTTGTTACTTCTCCACTTTCGTTTCTGATTTTATTTATTTGAGTCCTCTGTCTTTGTTTCTTGATGAGTCTGGCTAGTGGTTCATCAGTCTTGTTCCTCTGTCTTTGTTTCTTGATGAGTCTGGCTAGTGGTTCATCAGTCTTGTTTATCTTGTTTATCTCTTGGTTTCATTGCCTTTTTTTTTTTTAAAGTCTCTATGTCATTTATTTCTGCTCTAATCTTTATTATTTCCTTATTTCTACTTCTGCTTACTCTGGGCTTTTCTTGTTCTCTGTCTTATTCTTTAAATTGTAGGGTTGAATAGTTTATTATTAATTTTTCTTATTTTTTGAGGTAGGCCTAAAGTGCAATGAATTTCCCTTTCAAGACTGCTTTTGGCCCTAGCCAGTTTGGCTCAGTGGATAGAGCTTCAGCTTTCGGACTAAAAGGTCCCAGGTTCGATTCCAGCCAAGGGCACATGCCCAGGTTGTGGACTCAATCCCCCCCCCCCCCAGTAGGGGGCGTGCAGGAGGCAGCCAATCAATGATTCTCTCTCATCATTGATGTTTCTATCTCTCTATCTCTCTCCCTTTCTCTCTGAAATCAATATATATATATATATATATATATATATATATATATATATATATATATATATATATAAAAGACTGCTATTGCTGTGTCCCAGAGATTTGGCGCTGTTGTATGTTCATTTTCATTTGTTTCCAAGAAGTTTTTTATTTCTTTCTTGAATTCTGTGGGAACCCGTTCATTGTTTAATAACATGCTATCTAGCCTCCATGTGTTTGAATGTTTTTGAGGTTTTTTTACTGTAGTTGATTTCTAATTTCATTCCATTGTGATTTGAGAAGTTACTTGAGTTCATTTTAATCTTAAACTTTGGGAGACTTGTTTTGTGTCCTAACATGTGGTCTATCTTTGAGAATGACCCATGTGCACTTGAGAAGAATATATATTCTGAAGCTTTAGGGTGACATGTTCTACAAATGTCAAATCCATCTGATCCACTGTGTCATTTAGAGTCACTATTTCCTGTTAACAGTGAAGTCAGTGGGGTGTTAAAGTCCCCTACTATGAGTGTATTGCTGTTAATCTCTGAAAGTCCTCCAGAAGTTTTTTTTTATACATTTAGGTGCTTTTATATTAGGTGCATATATGTTTACCAGGGTTATATCCTCTTGTTGGATAGATCCCTTTAGTATTATGTAGTGACCTTTGTTGCCCCGTGGGATGGCCTTCATTTTGAAGTCTTATTTTGTCAGATCTGAGTATTGCTACCCCAGCTTTATTTTTCATTTCCATTTGCATGGAATTTTTTCTCATCCCTTCACTCTCATTCTGCGTGAGTCTTTTCTTCTTTTTTTTTTTTCATGAAAAATATTTGACTTTATTAATACTCAAATAAGTACAAATTGAAAAAGTATAATTTCAAATTAAACTTTAAAGTTAATATTTACTGGCTGCAAAGTTTGTGAGGAGATAGTCACTTACATTTACTGGGAATATAAGAATTTATGCAGTAGGGGTTGATAAACTATGGCCTATGGGCTAAATATAAACTGCCTATATACGGTCCTTAAGTTAAGAATGATGTTTGCATTTTTAAATGGTTGAAGAACTGTGGTCTTATTTAACTCTGAATGGCTTTCAAATTAGCTTATGCTGCAGTCTTGAAAATGTTACAACCTAAAACTGTAATGCAAAACTACTTATATGTGAAACTTATGCTGTCATAAAGTTATTTCTTTTAAAAAATAATTATTTATTGCTGAAAGTATTACATATGTCCCTCTTCTCCCCCCATTGATCCCCTGCAGCTGAGTCTTTTGTTCTGAGGTGGGTCCCTTGTAGATAGCATATAATTGGATCATGTTTTTGTATCTGTTCAGCTACCCTGTGTCTTTTGATTGGAGCATTTAATCCATTTACATTTAAGGTTGTTATTAATAGGTACTTATTTATTGTCATTTTAATTCTCTCTGCCTAGGTTTCTCTCTCTCTACTTATTCTCGTTACAGCAGCTCCTTTATTGCAGTGCTGGTTTGGTGGTGATAAACTCCTTTAGCCTTTTTGTCTGGGAAGCTCTTTATTTCACCATCTATTTTTGAATGATAGCCTTGTTGGATATAGTAATCTTGGTTTCAGATCCTTGCTTTTTATTACCTTGAATACTTTATGTCATTCCCTTCTGGCCTGTAGAGTTTCTGATGAGAAATCAGCTGACAGCCTTATGGGAGCTCCTTTATATGTAACAAATTGCTTTTCTCATGCTGCCTTTAAGATTCCCTCTTTGTCTTTAATTTTTGGCATTTTATGATGTGTCTAGGCATGGGCCTATTTGGGTTCTTCTTGCTTGGGACTCTCTGTGCCTCCTGGACTTATGTGACTTTTTCCTTTTTTCTGCCATTATTTCTTCAAACACATTCTCTTTCCCCTGATCATTTTCTTCTCCTTCTGGTACACCTATCCTATCCTATATAATAAAAGGATAATATGCAAATTGACCCTAACGGCGGAACAACCAAGTACAAACGGTCACTATCACATGCACTGACTACCAGGGGGCAGACACTCAATGCAGGAGCTGCCCCCTGGTGGTCAGTGTGTTCCCACAGGGGGAGCTCCACTCAGCCACAAGCCGGGCTGACTACTGTGAGCTCAGTGGCGGTGGTGTGAGCCTCTCCTGCCTCCTCAGCAGCGCTAAGGATGTCCGACTGTAGCTTAGGCCCACTCCCCCGGGGAGTGGGTCTAAGCTGGCAGGTGGACATACCCTGAGGGCTCCCAAGCTGCCAGAGAGATGTCTGCCTGCCAACTTACGCCTGATACCCCAGGGAGCAGGCCTAAGCCAGCAGGTGGACAATCCCTCAAGGGGTCCCAGACTGTAAGAGGGCGCAGGCCGGGCTGAGGAATCCCCCGAGTGCACGTGTGCACCGGGCCTCTAGTATGTGAATATTGCTACATTTCATGTTGTCCTATAGCTCCCTTAAGCTGTCCTGTTTTTTAATTGTTTTTTTTTGTTTTGGTTCTCTGATTGAGTGCTTTTTTTCCTACCGTCTTCGAATTCACTGATCCGATTCTTGACTTTCCCTGAACTGCTGTGTAGTCCTTCCAATGTGGTCTTTATTAGTGCTGTCATTCTTTATTTCTGACTGGTCTTTTTCATAGTTACTGTATCTTTTCTCATGCTGTTGAGCATCTTTGTCATCATTATTCTGAACTCTATATCTGATAAATGCCTTATCTCTTCTAATGTTTAGCTCTTCTTCTGAAGAATACTCTTGTTATTTCATTTGGGGGTGGTTGTCTCCCCATTTTGCCTGCCTGTTTGGGTTTGTGTCTATGTATTAGGTAGACCTGCTATGAGTCCCAGTCTCTAGTGCAGAACAATGTCAGACACTGTTTTATGACTGGCCCTGAATACCCTGTTTGGAGATAGCAATCCATAGCTTGTGGCTCCCTCTGCTGTGGCTTGGGGTCTTTGGAAAAGACCAAGATGTGCACCATGGTCTGCTTTTCCTAGTCCCGGGCCCAGAGGAGATCTAGCAAAGAGTCAAAGCCTCTGCCTGTAGTCTGATTGCATTCAGGCTTGATTAGCCTCAGTCTGTTAACCACAGGTAGGGCAAGAGGTCTAACAGGGTGGGGTAACTGCCTCCCCCCACCCCCACCCCGGGCAGAAACCGCCTGGATATCAAAGGTCTGTCTGAGAAATATGTCCTCCGCTGTGTGAGAGAATGACTCAGTCTGGGTTAACTTCGTAGGCTTGTTAAGGCCTGCATGTGGTCAAACTGTGCATCATATCAATGTTCTTGTCCCCCTGAAGATCATCTCCTTATTTTATATATATATATAAAATTATAGTAAAAATGTGGGGTTTCCTTCCAGGGTCACAGATGTAAAGTTAACACCAGGGATCAAAGAGATTCATTTCCCTTGAAAAGTGGTCTGTACCCTTGTGGCGTTTGGAACTATCCCCTAGAGTATGAGGGCGCTTCTGGGTGCTGGTGCTGTCGGCTCCCCTGGGTGTCTTGGCCAGGGACCCCTGCAGGGTTGTGGGCTCAGGCATTGGCTGCCTCCTGTGTTGTCTTGCACATCTTTTCCCAAGAGGGAACAATTTCACCTGAAGTTCTAACAATCAGAGATTTATTTGGTGAAAGAGCCAAGTTTCGAAGAATGCAAGCTCTCGAGGGTTGAGCAGCTGACTCCATTTAATTAGACCATTTTTCTAGTACGCCTCCCATGAAACACTGTGCTGGGGAAGAGGTTTTGATTTGCAGGTGGAGGGCAGGAGGAGGGAATGGATTACTGTCACCTGGGGCGGAGGGAGGACTCCCCAAATAAACTTAGGCAGAAAGTGAGCGTATTTGGAGCTTCCAGAGGGGAAAGAGGGAATTTGTATCGGGATGGGAATTCCAGACCAACGTTCTCTTCAAAAAACTCAAAAAGATGTAGTGACCCTGGGCCCTGAGCAGCAGGCCAGTGGTGCTCCTGGGAAGTTCTTTAAGGAGGGGCAAGGTGACTCAGTTTATGGAGCTTTGCAAGGTGCTGCGGTTGGGCCTCGGGGAATCCATGGCTTGGACACAGGGACTCTCCCTTTCAGATCCTGTTAAATACTTACATAGGGAGGTAATTTTTCTATGCCAAGTCATGCAGACAGTTTTTCTTTATTTTGTTCCGACAGTTTGGTGAAATGTATAATAATTTCCCACACAAATGACTTATTAATTACAAAGTGGGAAAATCATAATTATAAAGCGGAGAAACTGGACAGTGCTTAACCAAGTGATCAAATGCACAGAGCCCATGTAGAGCAGATGAAAATCTGGGCCTTTGACTTGCGACCCACGGGTCACCCCACCACTGGAGCCAAAATGGCCTGACATAAATCCCACAGTGAGGGAGCCACAGACAGAAACAGAGGGTAGTCTGTAAAATAAATGGACGATGGTGGTACTAAGAAATGTCCACAGTATGAAAGACAAAGGTGGAAAGAGCAGTTCCAGGTTAAAGGAGGCCAGAGGGACACAGCAACGCAATGCAGCAATCGATCCCGAACCAGGAAAAGGAGTTTCTGTAAGGAAGGCTTTGAGACGTTTAAGCCTGATAAATTACATAAAGTGTCAATGGTAAATCATCTGAATTCAATAGGTGTGCTGTGTGGTGAGGGAAAAGAATGTCCTTATTAAGAAATACACACTTCAGTATTAAGGGTAAAGGAGCACAACCTCCTCTCAAATGGTTAAAAAATGTGCACATATCGCCGAAACCGGTTTGGCTCAGTGGATAGAGCGTCGGCCTGCAGACTCAAGGGTCCCGGGTTCGATTCCGGACAAGGGCATGTACCTTCGATTCCGGTCAAGAGGCAGCTGATCGATGTTTCTCTCTCATCGATGTTTCTAGCTCTCTATCCCTCTCTCTTCCTCTCTGTAAAAAATCAATAAAATATATTTTTTTAAAAATGTGCACATATCCTATATAATAAAAGCCTAATATGCAAATTGCCCCTTCCACCAGGGGGTGGGGCCGGCTGGCCAACCACCTGCGGCCCCTCCCCCAGGCCAGCCCCACCCCAGCCGGTGGTGGCAGCAGGCAGCTGGGGGAAGGGAGGTTCCGGCCGGCAGCCGCTAGGGACCCTACCCATACACAAATTTCGTGCACTGGGCCTCTAGTTACACTATAAATCTATAAATCTTACATACTATGTATATACTTTCTCTATAAAACACTATGTGTATGTACACAAACAGTATATTTCCTCAGAATGAGGACATTCTCTTATCTGTGTAAGTATAGAGAAAGAGAAAAAATTAAACAAATGCAGAATGTAAAAAAAAAAAAGGTGAATCTGGGGGAAAGGGTACCAGGAATTCTTTGTATCCTTTTTTTTTTTTTTTAATCATGTTCCATTTTTTCTCCTTAGAATCTTTGTATCATCCTTGTAACTTTTCTGTAAATTTGAATTACTGCAAAGTAAAGCATTTTAAAAATAAGTCTGAATTATAAATTTAAGCATGGTTTTAGAATTATAAGTTATGGAGGTGCCTCCAGCAAAACTGGAGTAGCTTTGGGGCTGTGGTTGGCAAACTGTGGCTTGCGAGCCACATGCGGCTCTTTGGCCCCTTGAGTGTGGCTCTTCCACAAAATACCACGGCGTGGGCGAGTCTATTTTGAAGAAGTGGCGTTAGAAGAAGTTTAAGTTTAAAAAATTTGGCTCTCAAAAGAAATTTCAATCGTACTGTTGATATTTGGCTCTGTTGACTAATGAGTTTGCCGACCACTGCTTTGGGGGATCACCACTGCAGCCCTTGGCAAGCGTACCCCAACAGGTTGCCACCTGTAGGCCATGCCTTTTCTCACCAGCGGGAGCTGAGAAGTTCTGCTGCATTTTCTCTTTGTTTTCACACTTGAAGGTGCAGCTCAAAAAATCTCCCTGCTGCCTCAGAATAGTTTAAATCTTGTAAAAACTGAAGGCCACGGGACAGGATGGTGTGGGTCCCGTCTTTCCTGTATCTTGGGGGAACCCTCTATGGATCCTTAGTAACCCTGACCGCCAGAGCCCCGGATGGGTACTCCAGTGAGAAGTGCTGTGACCTGGCCCAGGCGAGGGGACCAGCACTGACTGCAAACATGTCGACTCCTTGTCCCCTGCACTGCTGAATCTGCAACCTACACCCCCAGCACACATGCACACATGGGGAGTGAACTCGGCCATTGCTGGGTCTGAGCACTATCTCAGGGCTGACTGAGATACCTGGACACCTTTCCTTTTGGCCCCCCAGTGTCCCTTTTTTGGGGGAACTATCCATTTGATTCATATTGGCTGTGGAACCTGGGACACTAACTCAACCACCTGGAGAGCAGGTGGCCCCTTCTGAGCAAGGTGTGCTCTCCTCTGGACGTCTGAATGCCGGGAGCAACCGAATGCAGCTGAAGCCAAGTCATTGAGTGGCTCTGTCCCTCAAAGTGTGTGTGTGTTGGGGGGAGTTGACCACTTAGATGTTAGTTTATATAGAGTGTATATAAAAGAGGGCAAGATCACAGTCTTACACATTTTGTCTCTCCAGGGCCAACACAAAGCCTGGTTTGTAATAGGTCCTGAGTAGCTCCTACTTTTTCTTTGCCTGGTCACTGGCAAGTTCATTTGCCTGTTAGTTAAGGTCCTCTATGCTTTACCTTCGATGCCACTTTCGATCAGCAAGGACCCCAGAAAACCAAATGGAAGAGTCAGAGTGCTTAGAGGAAGATTTTGAGGGACTGATGAGGTCAAGTGTAACAATTTTGTGCTATTTTTCACTGTCCAGATACCTTTTACTTTGAGTTTATACCAGCGTGCTGGTTAGCTAGCTGGGTTTGCAAGATGAGAGCCTTCCTGCAGTTTGAATTATTGCTGGGGCTCCTCTAGAACTGGAGAAGGCTGGTTAGGGCCTGAAGGTGCTCTACAGAGCAGCCAGGTGGGCGAGGTGCCTGTGGGGAGGGCAGCCACATAGCAGCACCCTCAAAGGCACAGCCTGCTCCCAGGTAGGGCCAGTGAAAATCAGCTCTGGAGGCGGGACAGGTGGGCAGCCGTTGAGTTCGGCCTATGCCATTTCCATCCCAGGTCATGGTTGTTTTAGAGTTACAGTTGTTTGTGCTTTTCAGGTAATGTCTGTAGTTTTAGAAGTAGCCCAAAATGAACTAGCCAAAAACCACAGTTCTCGTGACCAGGAAAAAAAGAAAGCAGAAACTATTTCTGAAGACAATACCTAAATTCCTATTTGTAATCATTATGTAGTATCTTAAAGTACATGTGTTTTAAAATTTATTGGTGCGTAGGCAGTGCTTCTATCCATTTCCGTGTTTTAAAGGCCATTGTTACATAATGTGTTATGCTGTGCTGTAGTTATGCATAATGAATTCATAATTGCTAACTTAGTTGTGTTTTAATGGTTTACTCTCTCTGAGTGTCCAGTGAAGCTTTATTTCTAAAAACATGTACCAGGAAACTGCTGGGGTGAGGAGCGTCAGCCAGGGTGTGGGAGGGACACACTGTGGGGGCTTTGAGCCTGACTGTCGCCTGGAGGGGAATTCGTACATGGTCCTTGTGTCACCACACCTGCCCAGGGGCTCCCCGACGTCTGTGCCGGAGAAACCCACTGGAGGACAGGAAGAACCCAGGCTCTGCAGGACAGACGTGTGTGCTGTTTCAAACGAGACGTTTCTCGGAGATGCCGTTCTGTGCTTTGCAGGAGATGAGGCCTGGGAGGCACTTTATTCCAGATCTTCCACTGAGAAGAACGTTGACAGAGGCCTCCCAGGGGCATGCCCAGGATGGCAGTTTGCCTGGGAAAATGTCTTTTGGGGGAGGGGCTGAGAAATAGTTATGCTCTGAAGACCAAGGGTCCCCAAGGCTAGTGTGTGCCAGAGGCAACAGAGGATGGTTCCAAACGCAGGTTCCTGGGCACACTGGGGTCCGAGTCAGCAGAGCCCAGGAACTAGCATTCTTAAGCACCCTCTGATTCCGGAGTCTGTGAGAAATGCCCTGGCTGTGACCTAAGGGAGGACTTCATAGACATACTCAAGACTTGCCTAGCAAGCCTCAGGTTGGCCTTGGAATTGACAAACAATAGGTAGTTACTGAACAGAGTTCGTCCACCCAGCACTACTAGAACCAAACACTAAACACTTAGAATTCCAGTGAGAAATAGCATATTTTTCTATTATGAATGGTACCACCCAGAAGGGGAAGCTAATGCTCAAAAGCCTGAACTCCCTGATGACATGTAGGTTACACGTTACACAGGGCAAAATCACAAGACACTGTGGGTCAGGGGTTTGAGGTCACGCTGGGAGCCGGTTGATCAGAGGACAGGGAAGGGCCATAGGTCATTTCTTCAGGTCTTGAGGACAGCTCTGGGCTCTGTTCCTATTCTGGTGTCCCTCTGGCTTCATGGGAAAGTAACCAGGAGGTCCTTCCTCTTGGGGCTCGGGAGCTGAAACTTACCTGAGGTGGAGATGTTATCTTTATCCACCAGAGGTCCTGACCTTGGGCCCATTAGTCAGGTCCCTACTGCCTTCTGCTGCCGGGGGTTGCAGATTATCTAGGGGAAAGGCTAGGTCTCTGAGGGATGGGTGGATAGATATATATCCTACCTAATAATAGACAAATATGCAAATTGACCATACCTTTCAACACACCCACAAGCCACGCCCACCATCCAATCAGAGCGAGCATGCAAATTAACCCAAACCAAGATGGCTACAGACACACAGAGCAAGGTTTCCTAGGTAACAGAGGAAGCCAAGCTTTCTGCCTGCCCTTGCCAGGCCTAAGCCTCCACTCAAGCTACAAAGTTTCAATTATAGAAGGTAAACAAATTCAAACAAATGACGGCAGAATGGAGCTTGAGAGAGCAGGCCAGGGTTGCCGCCGGCAACAGGGGAAGCAAAGCTTTCCAAACACCCTGGCCGGGCCCACCCGCTTAAGGCAACAAAGTTTCAATTATAACCCCAACAGAAATGGCTGCCGGCCTCAGAGGGAGCCCCAGGCTTGGCTCTGCTCCAGGCTACAAAGTTTCAATTGTAGAAGGAAAATAAATTCCAGATACCAGGGCCTCTGCTTGGGTTGCCAGGGGGCGTGGCCGGCCTGCAAACCACCACAGGCCCCTCGCTCAGGCCGCCCCACGCCCCAAGGGAACCCCCACCTGATCCAGGACACCCTTCAGGGCAAACCAGCTGGCCCCCACCCGTGCACCAGGCCTCTATCCTATCTAATAAAAGAGTAATATACAGATTGATCATCACTGCAACACACAATATAGCTGCCCCCATGTGGTCAAAGATCCTGCCCCCATGTGGACACAAGATGGCCACCACAAGATGGCCAGCAGGAGAGGGCAGTTGGGAGGCACCCGGCCTGCAAGGGAGGGAAGTTGGAGGTGATCAACCCTGCAGGAGAGGGCAGTTAGGGGTGACCAGGCCTGCAGAGGAGGGAAGTTGGGGGCAAACAGGCTGGCAGCAGAGTGGTTAGGGGGTGATCAGGCTGGCAGGCAGAAGCGGTTAGGGGCAATCAGGAAGGCAGGCAGGCAAGCAGTTGGGAGCCAGCAGTCCTGGATTGTGAGAGGGCAGTCGGACATCCCTTGAGGGGTCCCATATTGGAGAGGGTACAGGCTGGGCTGAGGGACAACCCTCCTCCGTGCATGAATTTCGTGCACCGGGCCTCTAGTGTGTATATATATATATATATATATATATATATATATATATATATATATATGATATAATTTCTAGAGCTAGGATTTAATCAAATCCTAAGCACCTGGTTTTTGCAGGGAAGGGAAGCAGGAGGGCTCTGGTCCCTTCTGCAAGGTCAGTGGTCAGTGTAGACGGGTAGGCTCACCTGCTGCCTCTGCACCTCTCCCCACAGCTGGCTCTTCCTGTCTCAGCGGGCAGGTGGACGTCCTGCCGGCCTCAGGGTCTCTCTCCTCTCCTCTCATTGACCAGACAATACAAACAATGGTCAGAAACTACTTTTTGCTGGCTCCAACCCATTTTCAGCAACACCACAGCGAGCACAAGCTCTTCTGTACACGGGGTGGCTTCAGACTGCACATGGTTGCATTTTAATCTACTAAATAGAGATTGGATATTTCTCCTTTTAAATTGTTGGTGCCCTTAGGAAGTCATTCTAATAAATGTAAACAGAAGGCCCTTCCCAACCTAGATGAACTCCATAGCCAGTGATGGCTGTGTAGTTACTTCCCTCCAGTTCCAAGGAGAAATAAAAATGTTGAAGAATATCTCTTTTGAAAATAAAACATGAACTTGGGGTGGTGAACACACAATACAATATACAGATGATGTATTATAGAATTGTATACTTGAAACCTATATAATTTTATTAACCAATGACACCCCAATAAAGTCAATAAAAAAGTAAAAAGTTAAGTTCATGATAAGTCAAATACACAAAAATAAAAATAAAATAAATGAAAAAGTCAATGTTTTGTGCTCTTATCAGGAAGATGTAATGTAGGAATCAGAGTGGCTTCAAGCAGGACTTTCTCACCCTTCTAACGAGTCATACGTGCGGTGTTTGTAACACCTGGTCCTACACTGACACTAAAAATTAAAAGCACTCCCCACAGAGTGCAATATGATCCTTTTTATTTTTTATAAAAGTTACATGTATATTTTAAGTGTTAAGGCAATTACGAATGGATATGCTAAAATAAGGCTCATTCTAATTCAAATAGCATTTCACAGAATGTTAAAGGATAATGTGCAAGTTTATTTTTAGAGGAAGCTTTTATATAAAAATATTTTAGTGTCATATTTAAGTCACTTTTCATACTTATTCCAGAAGGTAATTCTAGGTAAGGATATAACTCAGTTATAGGGTGGCCAGAGCTGAGGGCTCCCGGGACAGGGGCTTTCAGTGATAAGTCATAGCCAGCCTCGGGCCAGCTGTGCCAAGGTGGTCTCCCCACACCCGGGTGGAAGGCTGGGTGGGTGCTGGGTTCCCAAGTCTTTGGTCTGTGGACATCTATCACCTCTCCCAAAGATTCAGGTCAGGGTCCTGCCGTGGGGGCCGTGAGGCAGACCAGGGCCTCGGTCACACCCAGCTTCCAAATTCCGCCTCCTGGGCAGTCAGATGAGGAACAGAAACAGCTGGGGTGCTCCAGGGAGAGACAGGTGGTCAGAGGAAAACCAATGGTGGGCAGGAGGGTTTAGGGCAGGACCCAGAGAAGGCTCCGCTGAGCAGTCGCCTTGGGCTGACCCCTGCATCACAGACGGGGGGCGGCCAGGGAGCCGGGAGGGCAGAGCAGAGAACAGGGACCTTGGGAGCCCAGGGCTGTGGGACTGGGCGGGAAGTTTGGGTTTATTTTCCAAACTATGGGGAACCACGGGGTGACCTGGCGGGATTTATGTTTTACTAGGCAGCCTCGACCAGTTTCATTCCTCACCTGGGTTCACGGCACGGCCAAGGGACACAGACAACTTGAGGGACCACGCTTTGCCGGAGACAGGCCCGCAGCAATCCACAGAAAAGGCATGTTCTTCTAAAGAAAGAATGCAGTCCTTGGACACTAACACAGACAATAAAAGCCTGCTCCTCCTGAGGAGGTGTTTCCAGCTCTCGAGCAGACTTTGAGGTAGCGCCCTTGGGTGGTTTGAGGGACGTGTGCTCCGAGGCAGGCGCCTGAGCTACACACACCATCAACACTCACCTACACCCCATCTTCTGAAATGTGTTTGGGGTGAAGCCATGATCCTGTGGCCGTCGCCTCTTTTCCTCTGCAATTCTGGCAACGGCCACGAGAGGGCGTGCCGCCCCCCTCTGTGCGAGCGGTGGCTTCAGAGCGGCTTCTCCGCCTGTTGCTGTGGGTTTACAGGCGGCGGTGTTCCCAGGAAATGTTGGCGACCCACCGGCTCTGGGCGGGGGAGCCACCGCATCGTTTGCCCGTCTCCTGGGTGTGAATACTCCCGGCGCCAGACTTCAAGCTCCAACTGTTTAGCGAGAGAATGGCAGGCTTCCTAGCGGCGAAGCGCCAGCGCGGCGGGTGGGAGGGCCGGGTCGGGCTGGGCTGGGCCGGGCCGGGGAGGAGACCGGCGCTCAGAGGCAGAGCTGACCAGGAGCTGCACCTGGGAAAGTGTTACCCAGAAATGTAGGCTTTTCTCACCTTTTAAACCAGCAAATAAAATAGAAAACACACCAACAACTTACAGCCGGAAAGTAGGAACTAAGACACCTTCCTTAATCCACCTGCGAGGAGCTCCGACGTCCTTCCCGGAGGCAGCCCGTTCCTGACCTGGGCGCCACCGGGTTACCGGAAAGGCTGGCTGTTGTAACTTGTCACGATTGGGCTTGTGTCACTGTTGGTGGTCCAACGTGTACCTCATCCACTGAAGAACGTAAGAGAATGGAGTGCTAATTTTGGTATAGTACATATATTTGGCATTATAGTGCAAATACAACGTTTTCTGCATGCTTGGTGAAAGGAAAAATCTTTTCTTTTGTATTTTCCTGTTAACTGGGTGCATGTGAAACTTAAAACAAAAGTAAGCATGAAAATGAAGGTAAGCGTACTGAACAAAAGGAAAAAAGGAATTAATTTCATCGGTCACAAAACAGCATGCTGCTTTTAAAGGAGAAGTCAGGAGTGGCACCGGGCAGAGTGACCTTGCATAGTGAACTGGGGCAGACAACGGGACCGTCACAGGGATGGTTCAGTGCAGGCCCCAGGTGTGGCCGGAGCAGCAGCACTTACTAGAACGCACATTCCCAGCCCTCCCCAGACCTGCTGGATGAGAAACTGAGGTGCGCGCTAGCCGGCTTGGCTCAGTGGATAGAGCGTTGGCCTGTGGACTGAAGGGTCCTGGGTTCGATTCTGGTCCAGGGCACATGCTGGGGTTGCCAGCACCATCCCCAGTAGGATTGGCAGGAGGCAGCCAATCAATGATTCTCTCTCATCGTTGATGTTTCTCTCTCTCTCCTCCCTTCCTCATTGAAATCAATAAAAAAAAATTTTTTTTAAAGGAAAGGAAACGGTGAGGTGGGCCCGCCCGGAAATCCATGTTTTCGCAAGTCCTCCTGGGGTCTGAGAATGACGGGTCTCCTGAGGCATGCGTTTATCCTCCCGCCTCTAAGATGGGCCTGAAGCCCAGGCCTTATGTTTTGAAAGGGGGGCTTCTTATTATTATTCTTATTTTTTAAATATAAAATTTTATAATGAACTAAATCTAAGGTGCAAAATTAATTTAAGAATAAAATGAAAAATCAATTTAGGAACTATGCGAGTGTCCCCCCACGTCCCGCGTGGTTCAGGGTTCCGGTTCAGGATTCGGGCTCTGGAGGAGGCCGCACACAAATGAAAGAGACGAGACAAGAAAATACTAATTTGGGAATTGGGGGCCAGGCAGAAGCCCAAGAGAGGACTCCGCTCTGCTCTGGCCTTGCCATCCCTTTTATTCGGGTTTGGGGTACACCCATAGCCCTTAGGCAGGCAATTTCCAGTCATAGCTCGATGACAGCCCATCAGCAAGGGTTTACATGAGACTAAAAGGTGGAAGTTGCTTCCGCTCCCTTTGTCTCCACCAGACCGTGGGTGTGTGGCTCTGACCCTTGCCAGAGCCTCAAGGTTGACCAGCCTTCCAGGTTCCTTGTCCACCTCTTTCTGCCGGTGATGGGATGGGCAGCTTCCAACAGAACCAGAGCATTACTAGTACATCTTCCCAATGCATCTCAAGCCAGAGGGCACTGGGCAATAAGGTACTATTATTTTAATGTCTCTTTTTTTAAATTACTTCAGAGGCTGTAATATTAGTTACACAAACTATTTCAAGGTTATGACTAATTTAAGTCATAACTTTCAATTTGTGCTCTCATTTGTGGTGTCCTCATCCTAATTTACGTTCTATGTGAGCAGTTCCTTAAAATTTTTCGTTTTTGTAAACTTCAGAGCCCACATTATTGGTTAGTTTCAAGGTTGCAGCATATTGGTTTTAATTATCTACAGCTTCCAATTTTGTTGCAATTCATAATATCCTCATCAGAATTCTATGACTCTGTCCCTCTTTTCTTCCTCCTTCTTTCCTTCCTTCCTTCCTTCCTTCCTTCCTTCCTTCCTTCCTTCCTTCCTTCCTCCCTCCCTCCCTCCCTCTTTCTTTCTCTCTCTCTCTCTCTCTTTTTTTTTTTTTTTTGTAAAAATGTCTGGTGCTCAAGCAAAGATTGATTAAACTAGCTATACTGGCATTAAAAGTTAATGCCTTTTTGTTTCATTTTTGCCCACACATCAGGAGTTACCATGGTTACTGAGAAGGGTCCAGGTAGTGCCAACTTGCAAATGTGCTGATACATATTCCCTAGCTCAATGTCTTGCAGGAGGACAGAGGAAGGGGTGAGTCCAGCTGGCACCAGGCGTGAAAGCTTCAGAGCTTTGTCTACTCCTGTTTCCTGTGGTTCTTTTGTTCCTGGGGTCGGGGTAAATGTGCGTGACATCAAATTTACCATTTTAACCATTTTTAAGTACACAGTTGTGTGGCTTTAAGGACATTTGCAGTGCTGTGTAACTATCACCACCATCCACTTCCAGAACTTTTTCAGCTTCCCAAACTGAAATTTTGTGTCCATTAAACAATAGCTCCCTATTTCCTCCTCCCCCAGCCCCTGAGAACCACTCTTCCCCTTTCAGTCTCTATAAATTTGACTACTCTAAGTACCTCATATAAATGGAATCATACAATATTTGAACTTTTGTGACTGGTTTATTTATCTATATATATAAAAGCCAAGCGACGGGAATGACCGGTAGCTATGACACGCACTGCAGTAACCAACCAGCCGGATCAGGGCCCCGATTGGCCCCCCGAAACCACCCATGGCCCCTCCCCCTGGCTGGCCCTGCCCCCGATTGGCCCCCCTTTCCCTGATCCAGAAAGGGACTGGCCAGCCAACTGCCCACGGCCCCTTTCCCCGGCTGGTACCGCCCCCAATCAGCCCCCCTATAGGAGGCGGGGCCGGCCGACCTCCTGCAGCCCTTTCCCCCCCATCAGCCCAGCCCCTATCGGGCCCCTCCCACAGCCCCCACAGCCGGCCCATCCCTGATCAGCCCCCCCCACCCTGATTGGGGTAGGTGCTGGCTGGCCAACCTTCATCATCCCCTCCCCACACCAGCCTGGCCCGATCGGCCCCCATCGGGACCGGATGGCCAGACCCCACCCATGCACGAATTTGTGCACCAGGCCTCTAGTCTTAACATAATGTCCTCAAGGGTCATCCATGTTGTTAGCATGCCAGAATTTCCTTCATTTTTAAGGCTGAATAATATTCCACCGGATGGATTATATCATGTTTCATTGATTCACTTCTCCCAATAATGGACACCTGGGTACTTCCATCTTTTGGCTATTGTGCATAATTCTGCTGTGCACCTGGGTATACAACTGTCTGTTTGAGTCTCTGCTTTCAGTTATTTTGGGTAGATACCCAGGAGTGCAATTGCTGGGTCATAGGGTAATTCTGTTTAATTTTCTGAGAAAACACCATGCTATTTCCCACAGCACCTGCACCATTTTACATTCTCCCAGTAGTGCACAAGAGTTCTGTTTTTCCCCACATTATTGCTAAACTTTGTTATTCTTTGTTTTGTTTTATAATAGCTATCCTAATGGGTGTGTAAAGTGGTATCATGGTTTTGATTTGCATTCTTCTAATGACTAGTGATTTGAGCATCTTTTCTTGTGCTTATTGGCTATTTGTATATCTTTGGAGATGTCTAGTCAAATCTTTTGCCCATTTTTCAATTGAGTTGTTAGGGTTTTTTTTGTTGAATTGTGGGAATTCTCTCTATAGTCTAGATATGAATCCCTTATCAGATATATCATTTGCAAATATGTTCTCCCATTCTATGGGTTGCCTTTTCACTCTGTTAATTGTGTCTTTGGATGAACAAAAGTTTTTAATTTTGATGAAGTTCAATTTGTCTGTTTTTTCCTTTTGTTGCCTGTGTTTTCGGAGTCAAATCCAAGAAACATAGCCAAATCCAATGTCATAAAACTTTTACTCTGCCGAAACCGGTTTGGCTCAGTGGATAAAGCGTCGGCCTGCGGACTCAAGGGTCCCAGGTTCGATTCCGGTCAGGGGCATGTGCCTTGGTTGCGGGCACATCCCCGGTGGGGGGTGGGCAGGAGGCAGCTGATCGATGTTTCTCTCTCATCAATGTTTCTGACTCTCTGTCCCTCTCTCTTCCTCTCTGTAAAAAATCAATAAAATATATTAAAAAAACCCCAAAAAACTTTTACTCTTTGTTTTCTTCTAAGCGTTTTATAGTTTTAACTTACTTTTTTATCAGAATTTTATTTTATTTTATTTCTTTTTTATTTTATTTCTTTAGACAATAAAAATACATACTAAATATGTATTTTTATTGTCTAAAGTTTTACATAAGTTTCCTTTTCCCCCAATTTACCGCCCCCCTCCCAGCCATTCCCACCCCAGGCAAGACCCCACCTCTCCAGTGTCCATTGGTTATGTAAATATGCATGCTTTGGTTGCTTTCTAATCCCCCCTCCCCTACCATTTGTCTCTGGATCTATTCTTGTTCATCAAATTATGTTGATCATTATATCCCACATATTAGTGAGATCATGTGATATTTATCTTTTCCAATGGGCTTATTTTGCTTAGCATAATGCTCTCCAGTTCCATCTATGCTGTTGCAAATAGTAAAAGTTCCTTCTTTTTTACTGCAGCGTAGTATTCCATTGTGTAGATGTACCACAGTTTTTTAATCCACTCATCTGCTGATGGGCACTTAGGCTGTTTCCAAATCTTAGCTATTGTAAATTGTGCTACTATGAACATACGGGTGCATATATCCTTTCTGATTGGTGTTTCTGGTTTCTTGGGATATAGTCCTAGAAGTGGTATTACTGGATCAAATGAGAGTTCCATTTTTAACTTTTTGAGGAAACGCCATACTGTCTTCCACAGTGGCTGCACCAGTCTGCATTCCCACCAGCAGTGCACGAGGGTTCCCTTTTCTCCACATCCTTGCCAGCACTTGTCGTTTGTTGATTTGTTGATGATGGCCATTCTGACAGGTGTGAGATGGTACCTCACTGTCATTTTGATTTGCGTCTCTCGGATGATTAATGACTTTGGACATGTTTTCATATGTCTCTGGGCCTTCTGTATGTCCTCTTTTGAAAAGTGTCTATTTAGACCCGTTGCCCATTTTTTTTATTGGATCGTTTATCTTCCTTTTGTTAAGTTGTATGAGTTTAACTTACATTTAAGTCTGATCAATCTTGAGTTAATTTTTGTGTGAGGTGTAAGGTGGGGGTCCAACTTCATTTTTTCCCCATGTGAGTAGTCAGTTTTCCCAACAACATTTGTTGAAAAGACTGTCCTTTCCCTGTGATTCTGTCTTCTTTGAATATAAGCTTCCTTGGCATGTTGAGTCCACACACATGCAAGAGAGATCCCTAGGATGCATATCATGGGTCTAGTCAACCGGACAGAGATGAGCATTCTTTCTTGTTCCAGATCCAAATATTAATACCTTAACGGCCTCCTTCTTGACTACTAGGGATTCACTGCTGAAATCATTAACTCATATTTATGAAGCACTTCCCAAGGACCTAATACTGTTCTAGGCAGAGAGGCAGCAGTGATCAAAGTGACATTCCTGGCCTGGGGAGCTTTCATTCCAATAGTCACGAGACTGGAGAAGGAAGGGTAGCTCCCGAAATTGTCATTTGTGAAATAAACATTAGAATCAGTCTCCTAAATTTCCAAGGAGGCGTGTCCCTTAAAAATAACCATCATGTTTTGCTCCCAAATAAGGACTTGGGCAGGACTTGGCCGTCTGGGCCCCATGTGGTGTGAGCTGGCGCAGTGACGGTGCACTCGCGTGGTGGGCGCTGTGCTGGGGCTTCGGTTCCTCCCTGTGGGCTGCATGTGCTGCTGGTTTCCCTACATCATGGTGGCTGATTCCAAGAGCTAGGGAGCCACCAAGGGGAAGCTTGTCTCCCCCCTGACTCCCCCACCCCAGGCCATCCTCCTTCTGTGGTTCCCTCCCACAAACCTGAGCACAGTCACTATGATTGTTTCAGGGTTGCTAGTCACTAGTCTTTATGAACACATTCCTCCCCCTTGAAGGCCTAACCTGGTGTTTTCTTATTCTTAGCTTTTTGCTTTAGTTGTCATCTTTCTTGACTCTGCCCATCCAGATTCTTGGTGTTGATCTTTGATTGGTCCCCAGTGTCAGCTTACGCATGACAGGTATTAGTTTGATCCCCTCACCCATGATTATTTGGAATTGATCTAGTATAATCTCTGGCTTGATTCAATATGATTTTCTCTTCAGTTAACGCTGTTTCTGCTGGGTCTTTGCTTCAGTCTCTCATCATTTAGATAAGTGTAGGATTTGCAACAGAAATAACAGTAACAACAGCAGCGGGAACACCACCACACTCGGGGGTTGTAGGTAACTCAGTGGCAGGATAAATAAAGGTTTGGAATCCCAGTCCTGGCATTTACTCAGCAAGTGTTGGCAGGCCATTTGTCTTCTCTGAGCCTCAGTTTCTCCATTTTAAAATGGGGATGATAACACCGACCTTGCTGTGTGATTGTGAAGATTAAATGAAATGATTTATATTAGAAACATAGTAAGGCAATAAATGTTCGTTTTGTTCCTCATTTGCTTCCTTCCCCTGGCACTCAGATGACCCAAGTACAATTGCTGGTTGTGTTCCTGCGTACTCTAGCAGGAAGCTGCTGGGGCCTGGTGGGGCAAAGGCGTGGCGGTGGGAAGTCTTGGTTGGAACTGAGAGCAGGGATGCAGCTGAGCCACCCAGTAAAGCAGGCAGGGCTTGGGCTTGGGTCCTGTAGTCATCTAGGACGTGGCTAGGTTGAAAGTGGGATGTGGGGAAAGCCCCTTGGTCTGTGGGGGATGAGGAGCTAGGGCTTTTTCTAGGAGAGCTGGGAGTCCTGGAGGATCAAGACTCATGATTCTCCACATTGCTCACTAGGATGAGAAGTGCAGGATTGGGTCTTCCTTCAGATCAATCAAGACATCAAGTTTGTTGGTGCAGACTGTGAGAGAGATGTGGGAAGTTCCAAATTCTCCAGTGTGAGGACCTTGAAATAGTTTGTAGAAATGAACACATAGACATGGTTCTCAGGGTTTGCTACATCCTTACTTTAAACATTAGACCATCTATAGCAGTGGTTCTCAACCTTTCTAATGCCGCGACCCTTTAATACAGTTCCTCATGTTGTGGTGACCCCCAACCATAAGATTATTTTTGTTGCTACTTCATAACTGTAATTTTGCTACTGTTATGAATCATAATGTAAATATCTGTGTTTTCCGATGGTCTTAGGCAAAATTACAGTTATGAAGTAGCAACGAAAATAATCTTATGGTTGGGGGTCACCACAACATGAGGAACTGTATTAAAGGGTCGCGGCATTAGAAAGGTTGAGAACCACTGATCTATAGTAATAAAAGCGTAATATGCTAATTAGACCAGACAACCAAACAACCTTCTGGACGTTATTCCGGAGGAAGCTGCAGCGGTGGGGGCCTAGGCAGAGGCAGTTAAGGGTGATCAGGCAGGCAGGCGAGCAGTTAGGGGTGATTAAGCAGGCAGGCAGAGTGGTTAGGGGCGATCAGGCAGGTATGCGAGTAGTTAGGGGTGATCAGACAGGCAGGCAAGCAGTTAGGGGCATGAGGCAGGCAGGCAGGGTGGTTAGGGGCAATGAGGCAGGCAGGTGAGTGGTTAGGAGCCAGTGGTCCTGGATTGCGAGAGGGATGTCCCGGATTGTGAGAGGGTGCAGGCTGGGCTGAGGGACTCCCCACCCCCCGTGCAAGAATTTTGTGCACTAGGCCTCTAGTTTTATTATAAGACATAGAAAGTAAAAGTAAGCAAAAATAGAAAATAAACATTACCTGTATTTAAGTGTTGGTTTACATTTGTCTAACCACACATATACATATACACACACACATACCACTTATATCAAGCCTACTATTTTGTAATCTGTGTGTTTACACTTAAAAACTTTCAGGAGGTTAAATATTCTTCTGTAGTATCATTTTTAATGGATACAAAGAATTTCAGTAATATGAATGAACCACAATTTATTTAACCAACCCTCCATTTTTCAACATTACTCTTTCTCATTATCATTATCATCATTTGCGGGGGGGAGTCTCTGAATATTCTTAAATTTAATTTTTAAGCACATCCCTGATTCTTTCTTAGAATAAACTACTTTCTGTCTGTGGATTTGCCTATCCTGAACCCTTCACATAAATTAAATCATAAAATATGTGGCCTGCTTCTTTCACTCAGCATATTTTTAAGGTTCATCCATATAGCAGCATGTCAGCACTTCATTCCTTTTTATGGCGGAGGTAATCCTTTGTGGAGATATGCCACTTGTATGTATCCATTCATCAGTTGATTGATATTTGGTTTGTTCCCACTTTCTGGTTATTTTTTTCAATGGTGTTTTGTAGTTTAAGTGTACAAGTCTTATATTCTTTTGTTCAACTTATTTCTAAGTATTTATTCTTTTTACGCTATCATTATATAACAAATTTCTTTTCCTTTTTTTTTTTTTTTAATCCTCACCTGAGGGAATTTTTCCATTGATTTTTAGAGAGAGTGGAAGAGAGAGGGAAAGACAGAAATATTGATGTGAGAGAAACATCAATTGGTTGCCTCCTGCACTTGCCCTGGAGCCTGCAACTGAGGTACATGCCCTTGACTGGAATCGAACCTGGGACCCTTCAGTCCGCAGGCCGACGCTCTATCCATTGAGCCAAACTGGCTAGGGCTGTAACAGGTTTCTTTATTTTATTTTTGGCCTTTTCATTTCTAGTGTATAGAATATAGCCGAGTAGTTATATTGATCTTGTATCCTGCAACCTTGCTGAACTTTAATGCTTTTTGTGTGGATTCCTTAGTATTTTCCATTTAGAAGGTCATGTCATCTGGAAATAGACATAGTTTTGCTTCTTTCTTTCCAGTGGGTTGCCTTCTTTATTTATTGATGCCCTACTGTTCGTGCTCAGACCTGCGGTACTGTTAAATAGAAATAGCAAGAGCTTATGTCCTCATCTTGTTAATCTTATCCCTCCTCCTCCTTAATTTTTATCACTTCCTATTTTGCAATAAACCATGTAGCACAGAGGGAAGGGAAAATTAGGTGTGGGGTCTTGGGAAGGGCTTCCAGAAATATGGCTGAACCCAAATGACCTACCATCTCTGAGGTAAAAGACACCATTTTATAGGCAGAATTTTGAATTCTGTGCGGGACGATGATGTGATTTGTAGGACTGGGTGCAAGAAGTGCACATTGAACTGGCTCAAACTAGAGCCTTCTGTGGAGGCAGTATAGCTTCTGCTGCAGGACTGGGGAGTGTTTTAAATGACGTGTATTTATATATTTTTGACCAGGCCACTCATCTACAAGGATGTGAAAGCAGATGTTCGGCAAGACACCTAGACACACTAGATGACAGACCCCTGTGTTTAGAATTGACAAAGCACATGGATGTGAGAACTACCTCTTGGACCCCTCAGCCAAACCAAAGATATGCAGGTGGAGGAGGAGCAGGACAGGGAAGTTTGTGAAGACAACCCTTTGTTGAGTGCTCATGTGAAGTTGAGTCAGCCCCTCCACTCCCACCATCCAGGGTGGGAAGGACATCTCAGCTTCCTGAGGTTGGGGGACATGGGGACTGGGGCTTACCCCCAGCCTGGACCTCTCAAGAGGCCCTGGGAGCAGGATAGAGAGGCTGGTGGACGGGTCCTCGCTCTCTAGGTTCATCAGAGCCAGAAGGGTCCTGCAGACGACAGCCAGTGTGAGGTTAGCTTGGGCTTTACCCCCTGGAGGGGGAGGGGAGGTTCTACTAGAAGCGGTTTTCTCGGGCCCCGGTAAGAGGTCAAAGGAATTGCAGGATTGGAGGTGTATTGCCCTGGTCATTGGAACTTAGGAGAGAGGACCCCAACGATGGGCTCAGCCAAGAGCCGTCCAAGGTCCATGAGAAAGGTGGTGTGTGGAGGGACTTGGGTGATTCAGTCTTGTGTGCCACACTCCTGCCTGCCACCAGCAGGCTCTCAGTCATTTCCCTCCGTCACTTGGCTCAGGGGATGAGACCTCTTTTTAGTGCCTATTCTTGGAAAAAATAACTAGGACGTTCAGCTGGCTTCTGAGGTTAGGACAGTGAGAGCCCTGTGGCGGACGCTGGCCCCGTGCTGTGTTTCCTGTGGCTGCTGTGACAAGTCACCTAAGCTCTGTGGCTTAACAAATACAAACCTATCTTATCACGCATGTCAGAATTCTGCCTGGGTCCCACGGGCTAAATGGGGTGTGAGCAGGGCTGCAGTCCCTGCTGGAGCTCTCTCGGAGAACCCGTTCCCTCGCCTCCTCGGCTTCCAGAAGCCGCCTGCCTTCTTTGACTCTCACCTTCTTCCTCCCTCTGCAAAGCCAGCGATGCAGGCTCTTCCCAGCCCCCCTCATCCCTTCTTCCGTCCTGGAGTGCCCCTCAGTGGGGAATGCTCTCTTTTAAGGACTCACATGCTAGAATGGCCTCACCTCAGTAATACAGGGTACTCTCCCTCTCAAGGTCCATACCCTGATCACACTTGCCGTGTAAGGTCAGTCACAGGTTCAGGGGACCAGGAATTGGACATCTTCGGGGGGTCGGGGGAACACAGTCCAGCCCCACACAAGGTGGGCCCCAGGCCCAGGCAGTGAAGCCACGCCCTCTCCGCCGTCCTAAGGTGACAGTCAGCATCATGATGCTCTCAGTGACACTAGGAGAATGAAAACCCCGAGTCTGAGGCGGCTCCAGGCCCGTGCATGGCCCGGGCCACGCGCTCCACAGACACGCCTCGGGGTGCCTGGAGTAACACACGCAAGCGCCCTCAGAACCGGGAGCGCCATTCAGGTCTGACCTGATCTGATGAACGGGAACAGGCCCCGCTTGCAGGGAAGAACCTTGACTTAGGATTTTTAAAAGGATATTTGTTTTAAATGCAATTTGGTTTAGCTGAAATTCAGTGGGTCCAAATAGAAAACTCATTAAAACCCTGTAAGGAATCCATTTCAGTTTTGCATCTGGACGTTAGCTCCATGGCGGGGGCGGTGGAGGGGAAGCGGGGGCAGAGCGCCTGCAGGTGGGCCTCTGGGGGCTTGGCGCTGTGCCACCTCCTAACGGGACGTGTTGGTGAACCGCCATTGAGAAGCAGTGCACCCCTGCTGGGTGCCCCCACGGCTCCTCTAGGAAGTGACAGCGTCTGTCTGGCAGAGGGCTGGGTTTCAGGCGATGCCTCACCGTGTGGCCGCCTCTCCCCTCTTCCCGCAGGAGCCGCTGCTCCATCTAGACCGCTGTGGGGGGGGGGGGGGGGGGAGAGGCTGAGGGGGGCGCCTTAAGCACCTGGCGCTGGGGCTGCCAGGGCCTCCCGTCCTCTGTCCCCGTCCTCTGTCCCCGTCGTCCTTCGGGTGACCTCTGATGACAATTTGGTGCCACTGAACACTTCCAGAAATCGCAGAATTTTTTCTTTGAGATTTATAAAAGAACACACACACAAATTAAAAAAAAAGAAAATGAACACACACACACGCAAACATATACACACAACCCACTCACATGCACCAATACCAGGCCTCAGCCCAGTGATTCCGATTTCATATAAAGTGGGGCCCCACTATTATTATTATTTTTTTAATTAAACACATGCACACAACCCTTCCAAACCATGGACACAGATTTGTGGCAGACACCCCATCAAACCCAGATGTCAAACAACATTTTACATAGTTTACAAATGTTTTTCAGAATCAAACTGACAGTGAATTCTCCCGGCTGCGGAACTGTCCATGCCCGATGCTGACCCTACAACATATAAATCTTCGTTTGGGGGGCCGCAGCCTCCCGGTGCCCACTGGCCGTGTGCCTCTGGTCCTTTGGCGAACTGAACTAGAGTGACAGGATCTGTTACAGCTTGGAGCTCACTGTGCCCCTACCTCTCACTGGCTCCCCAGTGGGGACCCACCCTCTATGTGTGGGGCTACACAGCTGCATCAGGGGACCCTGCCCTCTGGTGGGTTCCCCAATGGGGAGCACTGCGGGGTGGGAGGCAGGGGCGGTGGATCAGGCCGCTTGTCTCTGCTGGTGGCCAGGCTCCTGTCAAGGTGGCCCTCCCTCCACAGGACGCCCTCCCCTGGAACCATGGGCCCCGGGGTGGCCACAGCGCCACCGCAGCGTGTGTGGTCCTGCTGCATATTTCCACAGTCTGTTCCCAATGACCTTAGTGGAAAACTTTGTCTGCTTCCTGCTGGGACTCTGATGGATGGCACCGGGAGGAAGGATGTGGTTGGCTTTGTCCCTGAGACCCACTTCAGATGTGTGCCCCGGGACTCCCCTGGGGCTGACAGGGAACTTAATTCCTCAGTCCTCGTTATGATGGGCTGGGGCAGGGAGCAGGCACAGCCAACATGCTGATCTTGGGGAAGATGATCATTAAAATGGGTGGGTGCATGCTCAGAAATACACAGATAGGGCTAAAAACATGGTGGGGAAAAACAGGGAGAAAGTGAGAGCAGGGAAGGGCATGTAATGAGAACAGAGCCACAGTTGCTTAATGATGCCTCACCTCACTAACTATGGAGGTTTCCTTGCAGACCCTGGGACCCTGAGGAGGAACAAGGCTGTAGAAAGATAAGATGCCTCGGTGGGTCCATGACTCAGAAAAGAAATACATTCTGAGAGCAGACCAAGGACAGGACACGCTTTGATTTGGTGGCTGGGCCGGGACCCTGACCTCCGCCTGGAGTTTGCCTCAGGAACGCTGACCATTCTCCGCTCCCGGGAACGGGCTGAGCTGTGTGTGACATCCTAGATTAGCCACCTTGTTATTGGGCTTGAGCTCCTGAAGGCTGGACGGCAGACCCTCCCCTCCCCGTTCCCTGTTACACTTGCAGCTCACAGCTGCACGGAGCTGTCTTCTCCCTCATGTGCTTATATCCAGCCACCTGGCGAGGGGGTCAGAGCAGAGTTTCCAGGGTCACCGACTGCTCTCCCACACTGCCGGGTTACTGGAATAAATGCTCATGTATGATTCAACCCTGCCTCTGCTTAATTTGGCTCAAGTAGTGACAGACAGCCTCAGACCACTGTGTCCGGTTTCAAAAGTACAGAACAACTAATGTGACCTAAAATACACACACCTAGAAACCAGCACCGCGACAGGGCAAGTTCACTGAGGCCCAAGACACGCTCCTCAAAGAGGGCACCAATTTGGGGAAGGCAGTAGGAAATGAAGAGGCAAGGGATTCTGAAGAGGTGAGGAGAATAAGATGAACAATTTCTCGCACAGACTGATGCTAATTACATATCAAATAAAAGTATGATTAACTTAATTCACTTTACTCGAGTTAAAAAACGCGTTTTATAAAGGTAGCTACCTTGTTACTGTTTTTCTGTGGTAATCCACCAATCAGAAAATGTCTGAATGGGGCTCTGAGAAATATCTCTCCCAATAATTACATTGCCTTTGTGTTTTACAGAAGGCTTGATTTTGCCCAACGAATCTGGACTTAATTCCTCCATTCTGTGTTATGGTAAAACCTGTGTTACTATGGTTTCTTAAAACAAAATTTCAATTAGCAGATGGAGCTACTGAGAGGAAAGCATCTTATTGGTGTAGAAATTTGGAGCAGAATTAAGGCTAAAATAAACACATTTCAAAAAGCCTACCATTTAGAATTATCATGAATTACTGCCAACAGTATGATGCTGTATTAAGTATTGTATTAAACATTCTTAATTGATATGTATATATCTTGAAAATTAGTAAATTCAGCAACAGCATTTAGTTTATAATATTATTTATTTTATCAATAATATTTTTAATCTTGGAGAATGTTAGAGATAAATGAAATACAGGAACTTATTTAGAATTCACTGTGGATGATATAAAGTATAGAAACATTTTGAAAATGTTGAAATGAATCAAGAAAGATCATCTAAATCATCACCAGTATTTAAAATCTGTTATCTTTGTATTTTAAACACTGGGAAATTACAAGGTGGAATATAAAGGCTGGGTTTGTTATTACTCACAATCTGTTCTCCCCTGATAGTATAAGTTTAGGTAGACTTATGCAGCTCAAAAGAAAAACTACATTTCCCAGTGTCCTTTGCAGCTACATGTAATCACATGACTGTATCACTACACAGTTAAGACTATTTCACCATCTTCCTCAGATACAGAAAAACATAGGAGCACCTAAAAGTATAAAGAAAATCTTGGTGAACATTAAGGGAGAGATTGACAGCAATAAGGTCATAGTAGGGGATTTTAATATCTTAGAGTCATCAATGGATGGATCTTCCAGACAAAAAATCAATAAGGAAACAGTGACCTTAAATGACACAGTATTTCAGATGGATTTAATTGATATTTATAGAACATTTCATCCCAAAACAGCAGAATGTACATTCATCTCAAATTCTTTATTATGTTTATATATGATTTCTCTAATCCCACTCTGCTGAGAGTTTTTCTCATAAATGGATGCTAGATTTTGTTGAATACTTTTTCTGCATCTATTGATGAGATCTTGTGATTTTTACCCTTCATTTTTTTTATATGATGTATCACATTTATTGATTTGTACCAGCCTTGCATCCCCAGAATAAATCCCACTTGGTCATGGTGTATGGTCTTTTTAATGTATTGCATATGGAAAATTCTCAAAGATAGACCACATGTTAGGACACAAAATAAGTCTTAAAAATTCAAAAAGACTGAAATCATATCAGACATCTTCTCTGAGCACAATGGTATGAAACTAGAAATCAACTACAATAAAAACAAACTAGAAAACATTCAAATACATGGAGGCTAGATAGCATGTTATTAAACAATGAATGGATTAACAATAAGATCAAGGAAGAAATAAAAAATTACCTGGAAACAAATGAAAATGAACACAGAACTACCCACAATCAATGGTACACAGCAAAAGCATTCCTGAGAGGAAGTTTATAGTACTACAGGCCTATCTCAAGAAGCAAGAAAAATCTCAAGTAAATAATCTAGCCCTACATCTAAAGAACTAGAAAAAGAACAATAAGCAAAGCCCAGAGTAAACAGAAGGAAGGAAATAACAAAGATCATAGCAGAAAGAAATGACATAAGAGACTAAAAAAAAAAATAAAACACAAAAGATCAATTAACCCAAGAGCTGGTTCTTTGAAAGGAAAAACAAGATTCATAAACCTTTAGCTAAACAAAGAAAGAAGACTCATAAATAAAATTAGTAATGAAAGAGGCAAAGTAGTAACTAACATCACAGAAATATAAAGGATTGTAAGAAAATACTATGAACTACTATATGCCAACAAATTGAACAACTTGGGTGAAATGGACAAATTCCTAGAAACATATAATCTTCCAGTATTCTACCAGGAAGAATCAGAAAACCTGAATAGTCTAATAACAACTGATGAAACTGAAGCAGTAGTCAAAAAACTCCCTGGACTGGATAGCTTCACTGGCAAGTTTTACCAAACATTCAAAGAAGAACTAGCACCTTTCCTCCTTAAACTATTCCAAAAAATTCAAGAGGAAGGAACACTTCCAAGCTCTTTTTATGGGAGCAGCATTATCCTAATTCCAAAAACCAGGTAAAGACACTACAAAGAAAGAAAATTACAGGACATCATCCCTAATGAACATAGATGCTAAAATCCTCAACAAAACATTAGCAAAACAGATCCAGCAACACATTAAAAAGATTATACACCATAACCAACTAGGATTTATTCTGGGGATGCAAGGCTGGTACAATATTTGCAAATCAGTAACTATGATACATCACATAAACAAAATGAAGGGTAAAAACCACAAGATCATATCAATAGACACAGAAAAAGCATTCAACAAAATCTAGCACCCATTTATGAGAAAAATTCCCAGGAAAGTGGGAATAGAGGGATCATACCTCAACATAATAAAGGCCATCTATGACACACTTACAGCCAACATCATACTCAATAGACAAAAACTAAAACCATTTCCCCTAAGAACAGGAACAAGACAGGGATGTCTGCTTTCACCACTCTTATTCAACATAGTACTTGAAGTCCTAGCCACAGCAATAAGACAAAAAGAAATAAAAGGCATCCAAATCTGAAAGGAGGAAGTAAAACTGTCATTTTTCGCAGATGACATGATACTGTATATAGAAAACCCTAAAGAAGCCACAAAAAACTACTAGATTTAATAAATGAATTTGGCAAAGTACCAGGGTACAAAATTAATATTCAGAAACTCGTGGCATTTTTATATATCAGTAATGAACTATCAAAAAGAGAAATTTACTACTGCAACAAAATTAAGGTACCTAGGAATAAATTTAACAAAGGAGGTAAAATACTTGTGCTCAGAAAATTATAGGACATTGAAGAAAGAAATAGAGGAAGATACAAATAAGTGGAAGCATATATCATGTTCATGGATTGGACTAATTAACATCATTAAAATGTCCACACCACCCAAAGCAATCTATAGATTCAACACTCCCATTAAAATCACAGATCTAGAACAAACATTCCAAAACTTTATATAGAACCAAAAAAGACCCCAAATAGCCTCAGCAAACTTGAGGAAGAAGAACAAAGTTGGAGGGATCACAATACCTGGTACTGCAAGGCCATTGTAATCAAAACAGCCAGGCACTGGTGTAAGAACAGGCATATAGATCAATAGATATTACAGAGCGCCCAAAAATAAACCCACGCCTTTATGGCCAATTAATATTTGACAAAAGAGGCAAGAGCATACAATGGACTAAAGGCAGTCTCTTCAATAAATGATGTTTGGAAAATTAGACTGGTACATGCAAAAATTGAAACTAGACCATCAACTTACACCATACACAAGAATAAACTCAAAATGGATAAAAGACTTAATTGTAAGTTGCAAAACCATAAAAATACTAGAATAAAATATCGGGAGTAAAATCTCAGACATTTCTTGTAGCGATATTTTTTATCTTGTCAGAAAACTTTTTAAGAAATTAAAATTAAGAATACTAAAATTCTAAGTATCAAATAATAAGAAACTAAATACTAAAATTATCTCCACGGATCAATAGTCTTACTATGCTAACCAGTTAAAGGAACAGATAATCTTGTCACTGGAACCTCGAGTGGTTAGGCATGAAACACCCACAAAAATAACTCTCTACCAGAAGAAAGACATTTCCTTAGCTTTAAATGTCAGTCTTAGGTTTTTAAGGTAAAGGATTTTAACTTCTCTTATTTTATACTATTGTCAATATAAGAATGTCCAAATCTGTAGAGAATTTTTATGAGAGTTTGAGTTAATTTGAGCCAAACTGATGACATACCAGAAAACAAGATCTCAAATGCTCCAGAAAATGACAGTTTTGTGGTTTCTTCTTACATATTTGCTGTCAATGAGGGAACATAAGAAAGATTACATGACTTGGCCGGTGTGGGACTGTGGTTGATTGTTGACCCATGAGCCAGTACGTCACAGTTTCATTCCTGGTCAGGGCACATGCCTGGGTTTGGGGCTTGATCCCCAGTAGGGGGCGTGCAGGAGGCAGCCAATCAATGATTCTCTCTCATCATTGATGTTTCTATCTCTCTCTCTTTCTCCTTGCCGCTCTCTAAAATCAATAAACAAACAAAACCCAAAATCAAACAAACAAAAAAAGAAAGAGTACATGAAGGTGGGAGAATGTACAGGATCATTAATTATATTATGTACTCCCTTGAGGGTGGTTAGCCTCTGAGGGGTCTGGAAAAGAGGATTACTTCTGGCATTTCAAAGGTGTGTTAACCTAGATGCACAATAACAAAGGACAGGGCTTGCTTAAGATGGCCTGGGGTGTATATCCATGTGACCTTCCTACTTAAGAATTTATGATCAGATTAGAGGCCCAGTGCATGAAATTTGTGCATGGGGGGTCCCCTCAGCCCAGCCTGTACCCTCTCCAATCCAGGACCCCTTGGGGGATGTCTGACTGCTGGTTTAGGCCCGATCCTGAGGATCGGGCAGGATCGGGCCTAAACCGGCAGTCGGACATCCCTCTCACAATCCAGGACCACTGGCTCCTAACTTCTTGCCTGCCTGCCTGCCTGATCGCCCCTTACTGCCCCCCACTGCCAGCCTGATCAACCCTAACTGCCCCCCCTGCCAGCCTGGTCACCCCTTACTGCACCCCCTGCCAGCCTGGTCACCCCCAACTGCCCCCCTCTGTCGGCCTGGTTGCCCCCAACTGCCACCCCCGCTGGCCTGGTTGCCCCCACCTGCCCCCCTCTGTCAGCCTGGTCACCCCTTACTGCCCCCTGCCAGCCTGATTGCCCACAACTGCCCCCCTGCCGACCTGTTTGCCCTCAACTGCCCCCCTGCCAGCCTGGTCGCCCCAACTGCTCCCCCCCCCGCCCCCACACACACACACACACTGGCCTGTTTGCCCCCAACTGCCTGCCTGCCGGCCTGGTCGCTCCACACAACCTGCTGTTCAGTCGTCTATCTAGTTGTTTCGGTTGTGACGGCCCCTGGCTTTTAATATATTAAGATTACCCTGTGAGGTTACTTTTGTCCCTGAACTTGTCAGATTTATTACAGAGCCCCTTTTTCATTCACACCATTTGGCTCACCATTTACCTTTAATAACACATACACATATTCACAGACTCACATACTTCATCAAGCATTGGTAATTCATAGCTGAAGAAACCATTTCATAATGTAAACATCACTTGCATTAGAGAAGGGACCCACCATCTCCCCCAGCCAGTGACTGGAAGCAAGTAGGAGGCCAGTGTTCTTGCAGAGTAGCCTCCGCTAAGTCAGGGCAGCTTCTCTCTTCTGCCCCCACTGGCTTGGTGTGCCAGGGCTCAGGAGAAGATAGTCAGGTGATTGAATCCACCTAAGTGTACATGTAGCCAAGTGAAATATTTCAGAATCAGGGTGTATCCTATCCCCAGTGTTAATTCCTGACTTGCTTAGTGCTGAGTAAACTGACAACTCACCAGCCTCCTTCCTCTGAAATTAGCATGGCCTCCCCTGGTTGCACCGCATTGGTCTCCACTAGCAGACTGGATCTTAGGATAAGCAGATGAAGGGGAACAGAGTTTACCACCCTAAAATATGCTTCCTTGGAATATTGATTATTTAAGGCTGATTAATTTAAAGAAACAGCACACCTGGGAGAGGCTGTGAAATCTAAGTGAGTGGAGATAGCTTGACATGCAGGCAGACAGGGCAGGGGTCCGGTGGGAAACAAAGGCAGGTGGGACATAGGCAGGGGCGGACATGGCAGTTTGAGCAGACTAATCACAGGAACCAACCATGCAGAAATAATACCATGTTTTTGGATTCAGAGTGGGAGGCACGTGAAACTAGGGAGGGTCTGCAACAATAAGGTGAACTGACACATAGGAACAGGGAAAGTTCAGGTCCCCTTGTTGGGCAAGAACAATTGAGGGAATCAATGAGGTGGCGACACAGGGAGACACAGAGCAGGCATGTAGCACATAAATACCTCTAGACTGATTAGCTTCACTGGCAACCCATTATTGGGCCCCCTCCCCATGCGGGGAGTCTGAACCTGCTTGTAATAAATTTTCCACACTTCTGTTTAAATCTTCTGGTCTGTGATTTTATTCTTTGGCTTCGCAAGACATGACCCAGGAATAAACCTCGGTTCCCTCACTGTTCCTGCTATCACAAGTAGAAGTTCCCTTAGTAAAAGGCATTTACACTTACTTGTAAGGGAAATCTCCATCTGTAAGGGTGTCTCCCTCACTGTACCAGGCCTGCCTTCACTATCAATGGAGAAGTCATGGACTTAAATCTGCACAATGTTCTTACCCTGTTACTGTGCTTTTCCTGGTCACCTCCCATAACTGACACCCCCCCTCCAAAATCTTTTGTATTTAGCTGAAGGTAGTATTAAAGGTGGTGGGTGTCTTCTACCATTTCGATCAATTACTCAGTATTCCTGAATCTTTCCTATATATCCAGGAAGCATATATGTTATTAAATATTAATTTGCTTTTCTCCTGATAATCTGTCTCATGTCACTTTTATTATTAGTCCAACCAGAAGAACCCAGAGGTAGAGAAAAGCTTTTCTTCCCTGATACAGCATGACTGCAAAACACTGCCTCCTGTCCACCCCCAAACCCGACCCCCACAGCGAGCTTCAAATGTTGGCCCACTTTTGAAACTAATTTTCTCCCGGTGTAACCATGATTTTACATTACCCATCAAGTAATCAAAGTTATGTATTCTATAACAAATCAAAGTACATAATCAACCTTGTGTTTTTTACCTCTGGCAAAGTTCTTGTTACAGTTGAACAGCCTGTTCCAGAGGTAAAGAATGTTGATGTTGGCAATAAAACTGCAGATGTCCAGTTGATGCACACTGAAAGATAACAGAGAATGGAAAGAATGAGACTGAGCAAGAACTGTACATCACCAGAAATTAAGGAGTTCCCTTTGTCCCATGATTCCCCTATATAATCTGCCCAAACCATCTGAGATGTTAAGATGGGCTTTGGTACAAGAGTCCCCCATCTTCCCAGGTGGCTGGCACTTGCATAAACCTCTTACCTTCTCACCAGCACCTGTCTCATGAGTTTGGCTTTTGTTTCAGCAGGCAGCCAAACCTGGGTCCCCATGTCTTAACTCCTAGTCTGAGGGCTTCAGTAACTGCATGCCGAGTGTCTGAGGAAAGGCTGCATGAAGGCAATTGCACCCCAGTGTAAGCTCTAAATATACCAAAATGTCTACATTTTAACATACCCCAAACACTCAGAATGTAGTTTAAAATACATCTACTCACATCTTTATGATATAGTGACAAAAAGCTCGAAAAACAATTCAGCTGTGACAGATTTCATCAGAAAAACAAGCTTGCTTTAATTTTCTTTTCTTTTTTTAAAATTTCTTTATTGATTAAGGTATTACATATGTGTCCTTATTCCCCTATTACCCCCCTAATTTTCACTTTCTGTGACTAGTTACCTCTCTTTAAAATGTTGTAAATTTTCCTCATTTGGAAACTACTTTACACCATTCATGCCACTTAATTATGTTCCCTATTCTTCTAGATTAGACCTCTTCTAAATTTGCTTCCTATCTTTAGAAGAAAGAAGAAAGGTATCTGCAAAACAATACAGCAATGTTCCTAATGAGAATCTGAGTCGCATGGCACACTTCATCAGCTGCTGATTTTGAGAGCCTGGCCAGCCCTTTCACACCTCCATACTTCCTACCAGTTTCTATGAGGTCTCCACTTTCCATCCTTGGTTATCAGGATTCTCTCCAGCTAGTCTTCAGTTGATTATCAAAACTACATTTTATTTTAATAATTTTTGTGATTTGTCAAAAATTTTTAGAATTAGCTAATTTCTTCTTCTTCCCTCCCTTTCTTCATTTCTCTCTCCTCTCTTCTTCCCTCCCTCACTTATTGAACACATATCAGGTATTGGACAAAAGGTTTATCAATTGTGGTTAATGTTATGTGTCACTTTAGCTAGGCTAATGTACCCAGAGTTTGGTTAAACACTAGTCCAGATGTCACTGAAGTATTTGGAAGATAAGATTAACATTTATATCAGTAGATTTTGAGTAAAGTGTATTACCTTATATAAGGTGGACAGGCCTTAGCCAATCAGTTGAAGGCTTTAAGAGCAAAGATTGACTTCCCTAGAGGCAGAATTATTCCTCCCAATCATCAGACTTAACACTGCAGCATCAGCTCTTCCCTGGGTCTCTAGCCTGCCCTGTGAACTTCAGACATCACAAGTCCCCACAAGCATGTGCTCCAGTTCCTTAAACTAATTCTATATATGTGTATACATATTCAATTGGTTCTGTTCCTCTGGAAAACCCCAATACAATAAATAAATTCAATTCTATTGAAAAGTAACTGTTGACAACTTACCTTCTGGAATGATCCCTGATCTCTGTGATTCCCTTCAGCCAGAAAGGACAGGTTTTGATAAGGCCATTACAGATCAATGTGATTTATTCATTGCAGACATGTGTGCAAGGCGCTCAATGGTGACAATGTTGGCTTGATAGTAAGAGAAGGTTTTTAGAAAACATGATAATATAAGGGCTGGATCCTCAGATGATGCTCAGGCCATAGAATACCCAGTCATGGCCCATACCCACAGGTGATAAAGTGGATGAAGACTGAGAGAGTCTGAAGGCTAAGAGGTGATCTTGGACGTAACGGGATCCCAGTCCTTAAGGACCGATTGAGGGTAGCATCATAGATATGCTGGTCAGCAAAGGACAAACCCTGGGAATAAGCCTATGCCCCGCGGCGAAGTACAGGATAAAAAGGAAGTGGGAAGAAATAAGATGCTCCAGCAAGTCGGGCAGCTGTGGAAGAAGGAGGTTCTGCAGGGGGTTTGGGAGTGGAGCTGACAGTGGACCCATCCTAAGGCGTGGGTCCCAGAGTGACGGAAATGGGGATCACCCTGGGACCCATGCCTTCGGTTAGGGGTGGGTTACAGGCCCTGTAAAGTGAAGTGTGCTTTCAGGAGCCAAGTTAGGGGTCTCTCATTCCAGTGTAGCTTTTATTTATTATTTATTATTTTTTCAGTAGGCTATTCTCTCTCTCTAGTTCTTGAGAAATCTGGCCATTCTAGCATTTACTATTATTTATAGTGGGCAGAGAATATACTCAAGTGCGCTTTAGCAGAAATAGATTTATTATTAAGCAAAAAGTATTAGTTGGCTTCAAGAAATTCCTGGAAGAACCAAGGGGAAGCATTGGATGTTTAGGACTTTCCTGGTGGAATCCGCATACCAGCATCATCATGGGCCCTCTCTGCTTCCAGAACCTCCTCCACCAGTTGTCCCAGGAGATACATTCTCCCTGCACCACTTGTCGCCACTCCCGTCTCCCACCTGCTTGGCTGGACTCGGCGTCTTGGTGACCTGGATGTCTGGGAAATGTAGGCTTAGCTCTCCAGTCGCTGCAATGCAGGAAACCCGCTGGAAAGAGGCTGGCATTGCGTGAGCCAACCTGCACGGTCACCCGATCTCACCCACACCTTTCCTGGACCTACGCCAACTCCGTGACAACAGCGCTGCTGCTCAGCCTGGAAAATAAGCTCATGAAATAGACAAATAGACAACCCTCTCGCCCAGTGGACACATCCCTGATACCCCATCTTCCTTTTCCAGTCAGGGGATGACTTGGGAACATCAGTAACTGGTATGGCAACAGCACTAACCAATCAGAAAAGCCAGGCCTGGAGCCGCAGCAAAGCTTTTCTTCATTTGCTGGGTTACAGGGGCTCTGAGGCCTGCGTGGGTGACTCTGGTGGCAGGGAGGGAACTGGGGACACTGGAGAGTGGTTTAGAAGTGTTTCCATGTCTCAGCCCACTGGCTAAGAGCCCTGCTCTGTCCTTTAGAATGTCCCGTGCATGCTCAGCCTGCCAAAGCCTGCTAAGGGGACATCACTTTGGGTGGTCAACGATGATAACAACTTTTAAAATTTGTGGTGATCATGGGGCTTTCAAACATACACAAGTGTAGAGACAATAGTATAGTCAGTGCCATAGATCCCTCACAAGCATCCATAATTACCAAAGGGGATCCCAGAAAACATGCCATTCTCCATGTAGTGGCCTCAGTCTCTGTCTATAAGGGATGTAGGCATGTTTTGCCCCTGGAGCTGCCCTGCCGCTGCCATCCTCGACCATGCACGAACGCTGACCCTCACAGACAAGGGAGCCGGCCCACTGGCAATGGGTCAGGGCATCAGGCAGAGTTCTGGAGGGAGAACCACCCCCCGGGACCAGGGAGCAGACCCTGAAGTGCCCAGTCCCACCTTCCTGGACAAGCGCTCTTCCCTGCTCACATCCACACTGTGGGCCGGAAGGCACGATGCACAGGGCTGGGCGGCTGCTGTGGAGCGGCCCCTGGACACGCTGTGTGAGCTCCTTCCAACTGTCCTAGAGTCCGCCAAGACTACAGCCCTTACCCCTGAATCTGTTTATTATTATTATTATTATTATTATTATTACTTATTGTTGACAGTATCAGATATGCCCATTCCCCGCCCTTCGTCCCTTCCTCCAGCCCCCGCCCAACTCCAGGCCTTCGCCACACTATTGTCTGTATCCATAGATTGTGCATATATGTTCTTTGGTTAATCTTTTCCCGTCACCACCACACCCCTCCCCTCTGAGATCTGTCAGTCTGTTCCAGGCACCATGCCTCTGGACATACTTTTGTTCATCAGTTTATTTGGTTCATTAGATTCCACATGTGAATGAGATCATGTGGTACTTGTCTTTCGCTGACTGGCTTATTTTGCTTAGCATAATACTCTCCAGGTCCCTCCATGCTGTCTCAGAGGGTAAGAGTCCTTTCTTTTTTTACAGCTGCATAGTATTCCGTGGTATAGATGTACCACAGCTTTTACCCACTCATCTACTGATGGGCACTTGGGCTGTTTCCAAATCTTAGCTATTGTAAATAACGCTGCTATGAACATAGGGGTGCATACATCCTTTCTGATGGGTGCTTCAGGTTTCTTCGGATATATGGTATTCCTAGAAGTGAGATTACTAGGTCAAATGGCAGTTCGATATTTAATTTTTTGAGGAAACTCCATACTGTTCTCCACAATGGCTGCACCAGTCTGCATTCCCACCAGCAGTGCACTAGGGTTCCCTTTCCTCCACATCCTCGCCAGCACTTGTCGTTTGTTGATTTGTTGATGGTAGCCATTCTGACATTTTAATCTCTGATGATTTAGTGACTTGGAGCATGTTTTCACATGTCTCTTGGCCTTCCTTATGTTCTCTTTGAAGAAATGTCTATTTAAGTCCTTTGCCCATTTTTAAATTGGATTGTTTGACTTCCTTTTATTAAGTTGTGTGAGTTCCTTATATGTTTTGGAGATTAACCTTTTATCGGATGTATCCTTGACAAATATGTTCTCCCGTGCAGTGGGCTTTCTTGTTGTTTTGTTGATGGTTTCTTTTGCTGTGCAGAAGCTTTTTATTTTGATGTAGTCCCACTTGTTTATTTTCTCCTTAGTTTCCACTGTCTGAGGAGCTGCATCGGTAAAGGTATTGCTACGAGAGATGTCTGCGACTTTGCTCTTACGTCGACTGAAGCTGTTTTGTATGCAGTTTCTGGGCTTCATGGGACAGACGTTGGTGCTAGTCACTGAGAAACTGCGCGCTGGGCTCTGCAACTGTTCAAAGCTCCAAGTGCACAGCTGTGGCTGCCTCCACAGGGCGTGGCCACATGCAGGAGGGGCCTTGCTGGACTCCCGGGCCAGCTTGTTAGCAGCACAGTGCCCAGGGGCGAGCCAGCAAACATGCCAAGGCACCTCTGGATCTGTCTCCACCTGCCTCCACCGCTGGCCAGCTGCCAGGGGTCAAGCTGCGGGGGGAGGCAAGCGGGATCCTGGGGGCACACGGTCCCTGAGGGCAGGGTGCTTGCCTTTCCCAGGCTGTGGCAGCCGGGAGGGACATGCCTCCTCTGGAAACGGCTGCTGCCGTATGGGGGTGATGACCAGTGCAGGCTTCCCTGGGCTGCTGTCCCGGGCCCCACCCCGCCTCCCCCTCCACCCTGTCGTCAGGGGACTGCGGTCTGCACTGCCCTCCCTCCACCGAAGCCTCGGGTGAGTGGCTGCAAAGGAAAACCTCTGGGCCCCGGTTTACAGAACAAAACAATGGGCTTTCTCTCTGACTCGTTCCTTCTCTCCCAGGTAGATAGCAGCCCCCGCCTTTCGGGTGGGTAGTAAGTGAGCTGCTCTTCTTGCCGCTGGTGCTCTGGGCTGGGGAGCCCAGCGTTGGGTCTAGGCCTGTTCCTCTGAGGGCAAACCTCCCCCGCAGCCAATTCATCCCTCCTCCCCCTGGGCCTGCCAGTCCTGGGAGCTGGCCCAGCCTCTGGCCCGGCCCCACCTTCCCTGCAGTCTCAAGGTGGTCTCTGCCCTTCCTTGTTAGTCTCCTCTTCAGCTAGTCTTCAGTTGGTAATTCAGGGTGCATGTTCCCCAATAATTTTTATTTCCAGGTTGGTTCTGGAGGAAGTGTAAGAATGATCCACCTACTCGCTGCCATCTTGAAAAGCCTTCTGACTCTGCTTTTTGTGTTGTTTTTTCCCCCTGACTCTGTTTTTAATCTCTAGTGTCAGCTCAGCAGGAGCCCATGTTTTGCAAAAGAGGTCCCTTAAATGGCACTTGTAAAGTAGATTTAAAATGGTGTCACATTGTCCCTGCCCAGGGATCCCTGCAGACTGTTTCAAGGAGATCTTTAAGAAAAACGAAAAGAATCTTAATTGAAACGAAGCTTCCTGCCAAATACGATTAAAGCACAAAAAACTTTTGTTCCTAATTTTAAACCACTTTTTAAATTTCCACTGATTATAAGTTCTCATTTTCTTCATAATATAAAATCTTAATACTATATAATTATAGTGATTTAGTTATCATCAGAGAACAGTTCCTATAAATGTGTACAATTTCACTGGTTTTTGTATATAGATGTTCCAGGATTTATTTTCTCAGGGAAATTCACTGTGACTAAGAGGCGTCATACTGAAGTACAATTTCAAGGTTATGAACTTTGTTCTCACTGTGGTGGACATGTCTGCAGACCTTCCTTCTAGAAAGGGAGCCCAATCTGTTCCCGGTGATACTGGGCAGGGGTGTCAATCATGTGCCCCACCTCCACCTGCCCGGAGTGTGATGCGAGGCGTGGGCTGGCCAAACTTCACACCAGCTCGGCATCGATGGGGCGCTGGGAGAGACAGGGTCCCACTTCACACCAGCTCAGCATTGATGGGGCGCTGGGAGAGACAGGGTCCCACTTCACACCAGCTCAGCATTGATGGGGCGCTGGGAGAGACAGGGTCCCACTTCACACCAGCTCAGCATTGATGGGGCGCTGGGAGAGACAGGGTCCCACTTCACACCAGCTCAGCATTGATGGGCGCTGTGAGAGACAGGGTCCCACTTCACACCAGCTCAGCACTGATGGGGCGCTGTGAGAGACAGGGTCCCACTTCACACCAGCTCAGCACTGATGGGGCGCTGTGAGAGACAGGGTCCCACTTCACACCAGCTCAGCACTGATGGGGCGCTGTGAGAGACAGGGTCCCACTTCACACCAGCTCAGCACTGATGGGGCGCTGTGAGAGACAGGGTCCCGCCCTCCTCTCCAGCTGTCACTAACTGTGAGCCATGTCACCTCATCTCCCACAGGCCCCTTCGCTCTCCCGTGGAGCGCTGCCTGAGCCGGACTGGCAGAGAGGATGGCAGGCCCGGCCACAGAGCTCACAGGCCCTGCGGCTCCCAGGTGCAGCCACTCCTGGACCAGCCTCAGGTCTTGAGTTCTCCGCTGTGTGAGCTAATGAATCACTTCCAGTTTGCCTCTCTTTAAGCGAGTCACCATTTTTTTCTTTTGGTTAAACTTTAACATTTTTTTCTTGTGTTAATGTACACATAACATAAATCTGCCTTCTGAATCATTTTTAAGTGTACATTCTGGGATATTAAATACATTCATATTGTTGTGCAACCATCACTGCCATTGATCTCCAGACTTTTTTTTTTATCATCCCGAACAGAAACTCCATGCCCATTAAACAGCTCCCCACTCTCCCCTCCCCAGCCACTAGAAACCACCATTCTACTTTCTGTCTTTAGGAGTTTGACTGTTCTAGGAGCCTCATATAAGTGAAATAATACAGTATATATCCCTTGTGACTGGCTTATTTTACTTTGTGTAACGTCCTCAAGATTTATCCACATGTAACATGTGTCAGAATGTTCTTCTGTTTAAAGGCTGACTAACAGACCATTGTATGTGGATTCCACATTTTGCTCATCCGTTCATCTGTTGACGGACCCCTGGGCTGCTTCCACTGTCACTACCAACATGGGTGTGTTACTAACTTTTTCACTGTAAGATCATCATAGATTCACAGCAGTTGTGAAATAATACAGAGAGATCACACATACCCTTCGCCCAGTTTTTCCCAGGGGTAACATCTTGCAAAATTATATTATAACTAGTGGCCCGGTACACGAAATTCGTGCATGGGGGGAGGGGGAAGGGTGTCCCTCAGCCCGGCCTGCACCTTCTCCAATCTGGGACCCCTCAGGGGATAACCGGCAGTCGGACATCCCTCTCACAATCCAGAACTGCTGGCTCCTAACCGCTCGCCTGCCTGCCTGATTGCCCTTAACTGCTTCTGCCTGCCAGCCTGATTGTCCCTAACTGCTCCCCTGCTGGCTTGATTGGCCCTAACCACCCCTGCCTCGGCCCGGCATCCAGGACCCAGGATTCCCTCCTCCAGCCGACCACAGGCACCTGGGATCTGGGCTTCCCTCCCTCTGGTCAGCCATACGCGCCCAGGCCGACTGCAGCTGCAGGGGATGGTGGGCAGGTGGCTTCGCCTGGGCTGCAGCCGTAAGTGCTGGTGCCCAGGACTGCCAGTGGGTGGCTTCTCCATCTACCAGGCTGTAGCCAGCCGCAGGTGCTGGCACCTGGACCGCAGGCGGGCGGCTTCTCCGTCTTCCTTGGGATGCAGTGTGGGCGACTTCTCCGGCTGGCTGCAGCCTAGAATCATGGGGCAGACGGCTTCTTCGTCTCCCGAGCTGCAGCCAGCCTCAGGCGCTGGGGCCCGGTTTCTCCATCTCCCCCAGGACGTGGGGCAGGCAGACGTAAGGTGGGCAGCTTCTCCAGCTGGCTGTAGCCTGGGATCACAGGGCAGGTGGTTTCTTCATCTGCAGCCAGCCTTAGGCACTGGGGCCCAGTTTCTCTGTCTCCCCCAGGACGTGGGGCAGGCAGACATGAGGCTTCTGCTGCTGTCTGCAGCCTGGGATCAGGGGGCAGGTGGCTTCTTGGTCTCCCTGGCTGCAGCCAGCCTCAGGTGCTGGCCCCCAACTTCCCCAACTCCCACAGGCCCGGAGTAGCTGGGGGGCAGGGCTGCCACCATCTTTTCAGGTTAATTTGCATACTCACTCTGATTGGCTGTTGGGTGTAGCGGAGTGATGGTAATTTGCATGTTTCTCTTTTATTAGTGTAGATACCACAGCCAAGATATTAACTATTCTAATCCATTGATTTTATTCAAATTTTCTGTTTTATATGCACTCATGTTTGTGTGGGTAGTTCTATGTAATGTTACCTCATGTGTAGGTTTCTGTGTCCCCCACCACAGTCAAATTACAGAACAATTTCATCACCACTGGGATCCCTCATGCTGTCACGTCAGCCCACATCCCTCTCCTTTCCTCTATCCACCCACTGTCCTTAATGACTAGTAACCACTAATCTGTTCTTCATTTCTATAATTTTTAAAAATATATTTTTATTGATTTTAGAGTAGAAAGGAAAGGGAGAGAGAGACAGAAACATCAATGATGAGAGAGAATCATTGATTGGCTGCTTCCTGCATGCCCCTACTGGGGATTGTGCCCTTGATCAGAATCGAACCTGCAGGCCAGCATGCTATCCACTCAGCCAAACCAGTTAGGGCCATTTCTATAATTTTGTCAGTTCCAGAATGTTATAAAAGTGGAACCATGCAATTATACTCTTTAGGAGTTGCTTTTTTTATTTATCATAATTCTCTGAAGATTCATCCAAGTTGTTGCTTGTATCAATAGTTCATTTAAAAAATACCATGATAAACTACAAGTGGCACAGTATAAGAACACTTGGGCTTCTTCCAGATTTTGGCCATTACTAATAAAGCTGTGATAAATGTTTCTATGCATGTTTTCATTTCTCTGGGATAAATACCTGAGAGTGTAAGTTAAGGGTCATGTGGCGATTTAAAATTTAGTTTTATAAGAAACTGCTGAAGGATTTTCTAAGAAAGGCTAAAGGAGTTTATCAACACCAAACCAGCACTGCAAGAAATACTAAAGGGACTGCTGTAATAATAATAATAAATATATATAGAGAAACATAGGCATAAAGAATTAAAATGGCAATAAATAAGTACCTATCAATAAAAACCTTAAATGTAAATGGATTAAGTTATTCAATCAAAAGACATAGGGTAGCTGAATGTGAAACAGGAATTTTAGGGGTACAATAGGACAGGTTTAGGAAATTTTGGAAATTAAGGGGACCATGGAGGAAGCACAGGGCTGCAGAGCAGCAGAAGGTATATTTCCATACAATAGGGGAGCTGGAAAGCTGAAACAGGTACATTTCCATAGAATGAGGGAGCTGGGAACAGCAAAAGGCCTATGTTTACAAAATAAAGGGAAGGAAGCCCTTCATCCAGCAGGAGAAGAAGAAAGTCCAAAGGGAATAGGGAAACAATAAGGAAGGAGGGGGGAGAACCTCACATGTCCCAGGTGAGGTTGACCTTTGAGCCCAGGAGTTACTATAGTAACCAGTCTAGGGGAACAGTGACCAATCAGAGGGGATATCAAGGCACCAGGATCTGCAGCCTTTATAAGCCATAGGGAAAAGGAACTCAGGGGGACCCTTTCCCCCTCCCCACCTGGGAGTCCATTCTGTGGGACTCTTCCCTCTCCGCACATGGGAGTCTGTACTTGTTCAATAAATCTCCGCCTTTGCTATCCCACTTTCTGTCCGTGGATTCCTTCTTTGATTCTGGTGGACAAAGAATCTGGTTCCAGTCCAAAAATTCTGTTTCAAATGGATAAGAATACATGACCCAAATATATGCTGTCTACAAGAGACCCACCTCAGAACAAGAGACTCACACAGGATGAGAATGAAGGGATGGGAAAAAATTTTCCATGCAAATAGAAATGGAAAAAAAAAAGTGGGGTCACTATACTAATATCTGAAAAAAAATGGACTTCAAAATGAAGGCCATCACAAGAGACAATAAAGGTCACTACATAATACTAAAGGGATTGATCCAACAAGAGGATATAACCCTGGTAAACATATATGCACCCAATATAGGAGCACCTAAATGTATAAAAAAACTTCTAGAGGACTTTAACAGAGAGATTGACAACACTACAGTCATAGTAGGGGACTTTAACACCCCTCTGACTTCACTGGACAGATCTTCCAGACAAAAACTCAACAAGGCAACAGTGATTCTAAAAGACACACTGGATCAGATGGATTTAATTGACATTCATAGAACATTTCACCCCAAAGCTGCAGAACATATATTCTTCTCAAAGACAGACCGCATGTTAGGACACAAAACAAGTCTTAAAAATTTAAGATTGAAATCATATCAAGAATCTCTTTGGCCGAAACTGGTTTGGCTCAGTGGATAGAGCGTCGGCCTGCGGACTGAAGGGTCCCAGGTTCGATTCCGGTCAAGGGCATGTACCTTGGTTGCGGGCACATCCCCAGTGGGGGGTGTGCAAGAGGCAGCTGATCGATGTTTCTAACTCTCTATCCCTCTCTCTTCCTCTCTGTAAAAAATCAATAAAATATATTTTTTAAAAAAAGAATCATTTTGAATCACAATGACATGAAATTAGAAATCACATACAATAAAAACACAAAAATATTCAAACATATGGAGGCTTAAGAGCATGTTATTAAACAATGAATGGGTCCCCAAAAGATTGTGGACGAAAGGAGCCACATGCTAACCTGACAAGCTCAGGGGAGGCCTGCGTGGCAGTCTTGCAAACTCAGAGACCTAAAATAACCACAAAAGATGGTCTGAAAATTAAATATTTAACTACAAACAGGTTATAGTGGGTAGTCATGTCCTAGGCCCATATTTTCCCTGACAAAGATCAACTTACTAGATCTTTACTGAGCCCATTTGCCTTTTTGCCTCTAAGATAACATAACATATCTGTGAGATGTCTGGGTAACTTGTAACTTCCTTGTTACCCCAGACCCCTCAGGGCACAACAAATGGCACCTGGACATTCCCTCATTGTTATTGTTTGTTATCAAGTTAATGTCAACTGTTAATTACGTTAAAGTATCCTGTATCCATCTCTGTAAAAGAAGCACATGTCCATCATTTCATTTTTTACCCTATCCCAGAGGTTTCCCCGCTTTGCTTTTCCCACCTCCTTAATCTATCACCAATGAATTCCATGTAACTCCAATATGTTCCTTTCCTTTGATTGCAATGTATAAATACAGATGTAACCCTCCATTCTCCAGAGCATTATCTCAATTCGTTGAGGTTCTGCTTCCTAGCATATGTCGACAGTTTGGCTCAAATAAATTCACAAAAATTCTTTACAGGTCTGAATTATTTTTTTACATTAACAAGTTCAAGAAAGAAATAAGAAACTTCCTGGAAACAAATGGAAATGAAAACACAACAACCCCAAATTCTGGGACATAGTAAAAGCAATCCTGAGAGAGAAGTTCATTGCACTATAGGCCTACCTCAAAAAAGAAGAAAAATTAGTAATAAACCACTTAACCCTAAAACTTAAAGAATTAGAACAAGAAAAGCCCAGAGTAACTAAAAGGAAGGAAATAAATGACATGGAGACTAAAATAAACAGTACAAAAGATCAATTAAACCAAGAGCTGATGCTTTTGAAACAGGAATTTTAGGGGTATAATAGGACAGGTTTAGGAAATTTTGGAAATTAAGGGGACCATGGAGGAAGCACAGGGCTGCAGAGCAGCAGAAGGTATATTTCCATACAATAGGGGAGCTGAAAAGCTGCAACAGGTACATTTCCATAGAATGAGGGAGCTGGGAACAGCAAAAGGTCTGTATTTACAAAATAAAGAGAAGGAAGCCCTTCATCCAGAAGGAGAAGAAGAAAGCCCAGGGGAATAGGAAAACAATAAGGAAGTGGGGGGGAGAGAACCTCACATGTCCCATGTGAGGATCAACCTTTGAGCCCAGGAGTTACTATAGTAACCAGTCTAGGGGAATAGTGACCAATCAGAGGGGATATCAAGGCACCAGGATCTGCAGCCTTTATAAGCCATAGGGAAAAGGAACTCAGGGGACCTTATCCCCCTCCCTACGTGGGAGTCCATTCTGTGGGACTCTTCCCTCTCCGCACGTGGGAGTCTGTACTTGTTCAATAAATCTCCACCTTTGCTATACCACTTTCTGTCCGTGGATTCATTCTTTGATTCTGGTGGACAAAGAATCTGGTTCCAGTCCAAAAATTCTGTTTTACTTTGAAAAGATAAACAAGATTGATGAACCGTTAGCTAGACTCATCAAGAAACAAAGAGGATCCAAATAAATGGAATCAGAAACAAAAGTAGAGAAGTACCACTCACACCACAGAAATACAAAGGATTATAAGAAAACTAGAGGCCCAGTGCATGAAATTCGTGCACAGGGTCGGGGTGGGGGTGTCCCTCAGCCCAGCCTGCACACTCTCCAATCTGGGACCCCTCCAGCCTGCACCCTCTCCAATCTGGGACTCCTCGAGGGATGTCTGACTGCCCATTTAGGCCCGATCCCACCTGGATGGGGCCTAAACAGGCAGTCTGACATCCCTCTCACAATTCAGGACTGCTGGCTCCCAACTGCTCGCCTGCCTGCCTTCCTGATTGCCCCTAACCGCTTCTGCCTGCCAGCCTGATCACCTATGGGACTCTTTCCCTCTCCCCACGTGGGAACCTGTACTTGTTCAATAAATCTCCATCCTGTACTTGTTCAACAAATCTCTAACCACTCCCCTGCCAGCTTGATTGATGCCTAACTGCTCCCCTGCCAGCCTGTTTGCCACTAACTGCCCTCCCCTTCAGGCCTGGTCACCCCTAACTGCCCTCCCCTGCAGGCCTGGTCACCCCCAACTTCCCTCCCCTGCAGGCTTGATTGCCCCCAACTGCCCTCCCTTGCAGGCCTGGTCCCTCCCAACTGCCCTCCCCTGCTGGCCATCTTGTGGTGGCCATCTTGTGTCCACATGGGGGCAGGATCTTTGACCACATGGGGGCAGCCATCTTGTGTGTTGAAGTGATGGTCAATCTGCATATTACTCTTTTATTAGATGGAATAGAGGCCTGGTGCACGGATGGGGGCTGGCTGGTTTTCCCTGAAGGATGTCCTGGATCAGGGTGGGGGTTCCCTTGGGGCGTGGGGCAGCCTGGGCGAGGGGCCTGTGGTGGTTTGCAGGCCGGCCACGCCCCCTGGCAACCCAAGCGGAAGCCCTGGTACCTGGGGTTTATTTATCTTCTACAATTGAAACTTTGTAGCTTGGAGCCGAGCCAAGCCTTCTGCTCCCTCATAGCGGCAGCCATTTCTGTTGGGATTTATGTATCTTCTATAATTGAAACTTTGTAGCCTTAAGCTGAGGCCTGGGCCGGCCAGGGTGTGCAGAAAGCTTGACTTCCTCTATCTCTGGGGGCAATCCAAGCCTCCCTCCTGCTCTCTCCAGCTCCGTGGCTGCCACCATTTCTGTTTGGATTTATGTATCTTCTATCATTGAAACTTTGTAGCCTTGAGTGGAGGCCTAGGCCGGCAAGGGCAGGCGGAAAGCTTGGCTTCCTCCATCACCGGGGAAACCCAAGCCTCCCTCATGCTCTCTGTGGCCGTAGCCATCTTGGTTGGGTTTATTTGCATATTTGCTCCTGATTGGCTTGTGGGTGTGGCTTGTGGGCGTGGCTTGTGGGTGTAGCAGAGTGATGGTTAATTTGCATATTACTCTTTTATTAGATAGGATACTATGAACAACTATATGCCAACAAGCTGGACAAATGTGGATGAAATAGACAAATTCCTAGAAAAATAAAATCTCCCAAAACTGAATCAGGAATAATTAGAAAACCTGAATAGGCCAATAACAACTGATGAAATAGAAGCAGTAATCAAAAAACCCTCAGCAAACAAAAGCCCTGGTCCGGACAGCTTCACAGGGGATTTTTATCAAGCATTCATAGAAGGACACCTATTCTCCTCAACTATTCCAAAATATCCAAGAGGAATACTTCCAAGCTCTTTTTTATGAGGCCAGCATTATCATAATTTCAGAACCAGATAAAGACACTACAAAGAAGAGAATTACAGGCCAATATCCAAAATGCTGGCGAAGATACAGTGAAACTGGATCACTCATACATTTTTGGTGGAAATTTAAGATAGTACAGCAACCCTGAAAAACTTTTTGGCAGTTTCTTTTTTTTTTTTTTAATGCCTAATTCATGGATTTATAAGTTATAAAGTTCTATACAAAATATTTTATCACAAGGAGTATTCATAGCATTACAACAAAGAACAAAAGACTAATCTGGATCTAAGTAAGTAATTTTAGGGTTACAAATATAATTCCAGGCATATGAGTTAGCAGTTATGTTAGGGGCAAAAATAGAATATTGGGGACTAGCTCTGGTTATGGGAACTACTAATCATGCTCTGTTAACCATGATTGCCTTGTGTTGGTTAAAGAAAGGGGATGCCCCCAGGCCCAGGGAGTCAACCTTGGAACCATTCTCATTCAAGAACTGCCTATCATCCTGGAAAGATTAACAGACTTGTTGCCCAAACAATGGAGTCCCACCCCAGCCTCCTACTTCCCAGGCCTGTAATCCCTACTTCCCCATGTAATCCTTGTCCTACCCTATATAAGCAGCTGGCTTATGGGGGGGAGGGGAGGCTGCAGAGCAGATTTTTGTGGAGGACCTGCTGCTCTCTCATACTGTCGGCATCGTTGGAATAAACGCTCTTATAGGATTCAATCCTGTCTCTGCTTAATTGGCTCAAGTAGTGACAGGCAGCACAGGCCCATTGATTGTCTGGTTATACCTTAACTACATAGAAGAACTTGAGTTAGGGGCCTTTCCCACATAGAGGTTATCAAAGATAACCTTTTTTTGGCCTCCTTATATGGAAGGACTAACAACTAACGTATTTTCCGGCGTATAAGACGACTGGGTGTATAAGACGACCCCCAACTTTTCCAGTTAAAATATAGAGTTTGGGATACACCCGCCCTATAAGATGACACCCGGCGTATAAGACGACCCACGACTTTTGAGAAGATTTTCCTGGGTTAAAAAGACATCTTATACGCCGGAAAATATGGTAATTACTGAATATGTGCTCTCCCTGCAAAGGCCTTCTGAAGCCCCCAGGTGCATTACCTCATCCCTAGCTCAGGATGTCTTATGTACCCACTAGAGGCCCAGTGCATGAAATTCATGCACGGGGGTGGGGGTGGGGGGCGTCCCTCAGCCCGGCCTGCACCCTTTCCAATCCAGGACCACTCAGGGAATATCCAACTGCAGGTTTAGTCCCAATCCCTGGGACCTTGGGCGGGCTACTTCTCGCTCTCCTGGGCCCTGGCTGCAGCCGCTAGTACCCAGGACCATGGGCAGGCGGCTTCGCCCAGGTCCAGCTTTGTCAGGAAAGATGTCTGGAAGATCATCCAGAAGACATCCGGTCTAATTAGCATATTACCCTTTCATTATACAGATTTTACCTGAACCTTTCATGCATATGGAGTCTCTGATTCTCTCATGTATGTGGGATTTCCACACATGTATTAAATTTGGTTAATTTCTCTTGCCAATCTGTCTCACGTCAATTTGATTAGGCCAGCTGAAAGAGCCTTGAGAGTAAAGTATTTCCCTCCCCCACAAAGAGTCTTCCAACCCATTAACATGGCATGGTCCCCATTTATTGGGATCTTTGATTTTTAACTAGTTTTGAATTCTTTCCTGTCACTTGCAACAGAAAAATATACTCTCTTTGCTTGTAAGTAGTTGTGTAATCTGAGTAGCTTAAGAATATGTATATGTCTATGACTGTATGCATGTTATATTTTTTCTGTTTTTATGCGTTTATTAATGGAAAACCTATCTTATTTAACAGATAAATTTACATAACTGAAAGATATTCATTTTTACAGTCTTCTTATAACTAAGTCAATCAAAGTTTAGATGATCTGATTTTAAAATCCTAGTAAAAGATCTTTCTCAGAAGGAAAACCTCACCAACAAATAGGAGAGACCCTGCACATCACTAGTGTCTGTGCTACACAAAGGCTCCTGTACCATCAGGTGCTTGTGAAGAAGTGGACAGCGTTGGTCACACATGCTGGTTGTGTGGTAGGCAGTTAGACTTGAGCAGAGCGAGGATGTTGGGCCAGTTACAGAAGGTCACCAGGGTGGGAAGCCCCAGTGCCTAGCAAGGGACAGTTGTAGGGTGGCCTTTCCTCCCCTGGCATATCGCTGGTCATGCGGTTTGGACCCCAGAAAAGCAGCAAAACCCGACCAGTGATCCAATGGCTGACCTCAGGACCAGCTGCATTGCATAATGACCCCTGCCCTGGCATCAACCAATCAACCAGTGGAGACCACAACCCTGAAAGGACACACCTGGGAAGCTGCTGACTATTCCACTGAGATCTTCCCCCGGGACCTCCCCTAAAATCACCCTTCAAACCCTTAGGACTGAGGACCCAGCCTGCACTCCCCCCCAGGAGCATACCCCGGCCTTTCCCTTCCCTCTCCACGTCCTTGCCCCAGGCAAGTTATCATTAACTTCCTCCCACGCTCCAAGGGCCCTGCCTTTACCTCTATAACCTGTTTCCTAAGCCCACTTCCTCTAGGAATTACTTTTTCTACCTCTGTGATTTTTCAAATAAATGTTCCCTTATAGTTTGGATCTTGCTCTGAATTATTTCCTAGCCAGAACCCAAGTACCGAAGTTGCTGATACTTGGGGTCTAACACCTGTTGCGTTCCTTCCACCTACAACAAGGGGCTGCTCTTGTTGTGGGGTCGAACCCTGGAGTCAAAATAATGACCACCGGAGGCTGCTAATTGATTTAAAAAGCAGGCAAGGACTTATTGAGCTGGCCAGCGACGGCCGCGAGAGCACCACACACAGGTGGAGTCCACACTCACGATCGCCCCGTTCCAGGTGTAGGCAGTCCTTTTAAAGGTCTAAACCACAAGGATTTTCCTTTGTTCTCAATTCTAAATGCTGGAATTAACCCGAAGTGGGGTTCCCAGCCACATCCTGCTGGACATTGGAATGTGGCCCTATCTTGCGAAAGCAGGTTTTACAGAAGCAGAATCAAGCAGAGTTAATAATCTCTAAAGGTTATCTACAGTTTCTACTCCTGGAGCTACTGAGTCAATGGGAATCAATCTCCTATGGTTCTGGTCCACAGGCACAGGAACTACCCTATTGTTTAAGCAAGTAAGTGCGTGCAGAAGCCAGACTAGCAAGGTTAAAATTCGAACAGCAGTTTTTACCTAAGTATGGCTGCTACCATACTTCACTCTGAAGTGCTCAGCTCTCTGCGCTGGCCTCGCCTCGCCTTGGGGTGGCTCAGGCAGCCCGGTCCTCTGGTCCTCCGAGGTGTGGTGAAGCAACACAGTGCAGTTCTGCAGGTCTGTCACTCCCATTTTCCTCTCCGGAAGCTATGATTTTTTTTTTCTGACACCAAATATGGAATTTTTGGACACTAACCAGTTCTCCAACTCTAACACCAGCTGGGTGTCCTACAATTTAATTCAATTGTGACACTGACTTGGAGATAACATAGACCCCACAGGTTAAGGGCTCAGTCCCACTAGACCAGCGGTTGCCAACCTTTCGGACCTCACAGACCACCAGTTGGTGACCGCGGCACTAGGCTATCCCTACTTCAGATACTGATAGGGAGTACTTATAACCTAATAGAGAGAGCACCTGAATTAATCAGAAAAGTAATCATATTATTTTAAATCTTAGAACACACATACTTATATGAATAGGGGGTTAAGTTTCATATGTATGAATAGGGGGGTAAGTTTTTCTTAGTTTCCTTTTCAAAGGCCTGTGCGCAGTGATTGGGGAGGTGACTCAGCTGTGAATCCAGCAAGCAAAACCGACAAGCAGGGTCAGGCTGACCCACCAGGAGTCAAAACATCATCTCATTTCCTGATGACTAATTACAATAGCTGACATCTGCAGACCCCAGGCCTGCACGTAGCTGCATTCCTCACCCCAACCCCTTCCCCTTTATAATCCTGTCCCCTGAATCTTGCTGGAAGGCAGGATTTGAATGCTTGTAAGTGCCCTGTCTTCTTGGTTGGCTGGCCTTCTCAATAAACACCCAATATGATTCAACCCCGCCTTCGTTAATGGACAGAGACAGGCAGCCCAAGCCCAACCGGGGGTTTCCCAGTAACAATATCTGTTCCAAGTCCCAGGTTGTCACCTATGATCTTGTTAGGGGCAAAAATAGAATACTGGGGACTAGCTATAGTTATAACAAACTAGTGGCCCGGTGCACGGATTCGTGCACATTGAAAGGAAATTAATTAGAACAAAGATTCATGTTGTAATTACATTACTGCAAAAAATTACATGTTAAAATAGTATATATAATATAGTATTATAAAATTAAAATACAAAATATTTTAATATCACGGTTTGCCCTTTCTCTGTAATAGAAGTGTCAGAGATGAAAGAAAAATAGTAAAATATATATGAAATGATATATAAATTGATTAATAAGTAAATAATATTCTGTTGACGACATTGCTTTCTTTTGGCTTCAGAGGTACGTTGTGCCAATAGTTGGTCTTCAGATACATTCTGGTGTTGCGTGTGATTCATGCCAGTGAGAGCTTTATATGTATCACACATGCGAGCATCAACATTTATTTTTAAACTAGAGGCCCAGCGCACGATTCAATCGTGCGGGTAGGGTCCCTAGGCCTAGCCTCCTGCGATCAGGGCCATCTTCTGCCTGTTCGCCAGTCCCCAGGCCCAATGCTGCCTCCGCCGCCGCCACTGAGCTGCCAGGCTGTTGGGATCCCCAGCTCATCCCCAGCCGCTGCTGCTGGGGCTTGAGGCGCTGACGAAGGGGAGCACGGCAGGGGATCCGGGTGCGGACAACCGGCTCCCCGCCTCCGATGGCAGCGGAGCTGGGTGTCCAGGGTGTCCGAGGCAGCCCCCCTCAGCGGCCGCCAATCCAGCCGTTGAGAGGCAGGGGGGGCGGGGCGGGAGTCCCGCGCCTCTCAATGGCCGGATATGCCACCCCGAGTCCCGCCCCCCAGCCTCCCACCGCCCAATCGTGGGCGTAGCGGAGTGATGGTTATCTGCATATTGCCTTTTTATTATGAAGGATTGCCAGTGTGTGTCATATGTACTGGCCAGTCGGCCGGTTGGCCAGTTGGATGGAGTATGGTTGGTCACTTAGCCTTTTATATATATATATATATATATATATATATATATATATATATATATATATATATAAAATGAAAGATGAAACAGAGGGCCGAAGACCAGGACACAGGCTTTATTAGAGGAGAAGACCCCTGCTGTGCTGCCTCCCAAAGGAAGAGAGCACATGTGCAGGGGTGAACACGCCTTTTGAGGGGAGGAAAGGGAAGGGAGGGGCTTAGGGTACTCGGCACACGCTGATTGGTGGTTTCATATAAGGCACATGATTAGGCACTTAGGTATTTAGGAATCGGGGGCTTAGGGTATTTGGCAGGTGCTGATTGGTGGTTCCATGTACAGTCCATATAAGGTGCCTGGTTAGTTGCTCAGGAATGTCCAGGCCACTGGTGCAGTTTACGTCATACTCACTCCATCAGCTTGGGGAAGGGAGGATCTATCAATAGATAGATAGATAGATATAGATAGATAGATATTAATCATGCTCTACTGTGATTGCCTTGTTCTGATTAAAGAAAGAACATTCTGACTTGGCTGGGAGTTGTACACCCCCGGGACCTGGCGGCCTGTCTTGGAATGTGGTTCATTCTCATTCAAGAACTGCCAAATATGGAAAGATTAACAACCTTGTTGCCCAATCAGTGGAGTCCCTCCCAGCATGCATTGCCTGCTTCCCATGCCAGTGATCCCTATTCCCATGTAATCCTTGTCCTACCTGATTTAAGCAGCTGGCTTATGGGGGCTGCAGAGCAGATTTTTGTGGATGACCTGCTGCTCTCCCAAACTGCCGGCGTTATTGGAATAAACCCTCACACACGAGTATGATTCAACCCTGTCTCTGCTTAATTGGCTCAAGTGGTGCCAGGCAGCACAGACCCCTTGGTTGTCCAGTTACACTCTGACCAACCAGCTATAATCAAAGACTCCCATATCCTCTCCTCAGGTTTGGTAATTCACTAGATGACTCACAGACCTCAGGAAAACACTTTAATTACATATCTTGATTTACTGTAAAGCATACAACTCGGAACAGGCAAATGGAAGAGCCACTCAGGGCCAGGCTGGGGTGGGGTGTGTGGAGCTTCTGTGTCCTCTTCTGCGACACCACCCTCCTGTTACACCGATGTGTTCACTACCCCAGAAGCTCGGCAATCTTCAAGAGTTTTTACAACCCAATCTCCAGCTTCCCCCCACCCCCCACCACACCCCCATCTCAGGAGGTCTGGGAAAGTTCCCACTTTCTAATCATATGGTTAGTTTTTTGGTCACCAGCTCTACTTTGAACCTGGCCTGAGACCCCACCCTGTCACCTTATTAACATAAACTCAGGAATGCTCAAAAGGAGCTCCTTATGAATAACAAAGGGTACTCCTCTGCCTCAGGAAATTCCAAATGTTTTAGGAGTTCTGCCAGGAACCAGAAACAATGGCCAAATACATAGTTTCATTACACCACAAGAACTCTGCTTGGAATAGTCATTTTAAAGTTTCTTTCTAAGCCTTAAGTTTCTCTGATAACTTTTCTGTTCTTATTCCCTCCACTTCCAATTCTGTTCTCTGCTATTGTCTCTCTCTGCTTGTTTTCTCCAGCTAAGACTGTGGAAGAATGGAAGAATGATGCATAAAGAATGTTAGGGTTTTGGCCAGTGACACAGGCTATGAAAGAATTCACAACTAAAAGAAGAGATGCAGAGAGGGAGTTTATTTCATTTTCCCCAAAGGGAAAGGGCTAGTGCATTGCTAATCAATGCTAGGTTAAGAAACAAAAATAGCTCCCCCTTTTAAAGCCTTGGCTGCTGTTGCTAGGTGACAAGGAAGGGAGGAGCATTTGGGGCTAGAAATTGAGCAGACATCAGAGGGGTTGTCTTTGTCAGTTCTTTAGGACAGCGGTCGCCAACCTTTTGGACCTCATGGACCACCAGTGGTCCGAGGACCACCAGTTGGCGACCGCTGCTCCAAAGGTTTCCTTAGGAGACAGTCCAGCAAATGTCCTAGGGAGGAGTCTTGTCAGTGTTTTTCCAAAGCCAGTAAAACATTCTTAGAGCAAAAGTTACGAAGAGTTCAAAAGGGCGGCAGCTTGGGTTTGAAAGGGAGGGAGTAGAGCCCTTCTACTAACTGGAAACTTTCCTGCCCTGATTTCCCCAGTCATTAAATCCTCAGGGAGGAGAGGTATGCAGGAATGTAGCCTTGAAAGTAGCTTATCTTGTCTGGCAGTTTGAACAGGGGCTGTTTGAATCAAAGGGGCTAACAATCTTAGGGTTTAATTACCAGGTGCTTCTCATAAATTGTGGAAGGAAAAATAGGTCTTTCTTGTCCTCACACTCACAAAGAGGAATATAATAAGGAGGAGGAACAGAAGAGTAGCCCCCTGAGAGTTTGAAGGTCAGAGCAAAATGGCAGGACCTAAGAAGGTGGCAAGCTCCTTTCTTTGACAGAAAAGATCACTGGTTCACTCTCACAATAACCAAATAGATCGGTAATCACAATAAATGGGAAAACATTAAATACAACTAATAAAAGACAAATTTTCATTGAGAATAAGAAAAACAATAAAGTTTTAAGATAGGAGAGACACCTACAACATGATAACTAAGACATGTTGACAGAGGTGTGATACACAGCTTTTCTAATAGTAACCAAAATTAAGATGGTATAGCAGTATATATTTCTGATATATTAGATTCTGAAAAAAATTTAAGATTCCAAAAGGTCATCCTATATAATAAAAGGCTAATATGCAAATTGACTGTATGGCAGAACGACCTGTCGCTATGAAGCGCACTGACCACCAGAGGGCAGATGCTCAACACAGGAGCTGCCCCCTGGTAGTCAGTGCGCTCCCACAGGGGGAGCCTGCTCAGCCAGAAGCCAGGCTCATGGCTGGAGAGTGCAGCTGCCACAGCATCAGGAGCCCCTCCCGACTCCGCAGCAGCATTAAGGATGTCCAACTGCCGGCTTAGGCCCGCTCCCCCCAGGCCTAAGCCGTCAGTCAAACATCCCCCGAGGGCTCCCGTACTGCGAGAGGGTGCAGGCCGGGCTGAGGGCTGCCCCCACCAAGTGCACAAATTTAGTGCACTGGGCCTCTAGTTACTTAATAAAGATATAGCAATCTTAAAACTGTGTGACCTAAGAACTCTTCTTCAATGTATGTAAAACAGAAACCTACACATCTCTTCCAGAAATGAATAGATTGGTCAGAAAAATATCTAGTAAAGATGTGAAATATTTGAAGAACAAAATTAAAAGCAGGAAATAAAGTACATTCTTAGGATCCTGTGCCAAACTAATAATAATAACTACTGTTAGAAAAGAAACAACAGGTTCAAAATGGATGGAGTCACTTGGGTTAAGCCCCACATCAAACTAAGACTTCATACCTAACCTAGTTGCAGCTTCAGCCTCTCCCAGGGATGTAACCCTTGACCAGTCGATCTAGAATTACCAGGGCAGCACTAGTGAGGCAATGCACCTGATACACCCACTGCATCCCCCATAAGAAGGGGTTTTGCCTGGGACAATCCACTCTTTGCTAATAACTCGCTAGTTCCACCTTCTTCTGCTTATAAAAGTTTTCCATATTGTGCAGATCTTTGGAGCTCTATTCTATTTGCTAAGTGACATAGTGCCAATTAGATATTTAAATTTATCCAGTTGAGTTTTTGTTTTTTAACACTCCTGACATGTGTGGAATGCTTACTGTGTACTAAGCAGCATTCTAAATGCTTTACATGACAGACTCCTGCTAATTCAGAACATGAAACTGAGGCTGAGAGGAATTGAATACTCGGCCTAGGACTACTCAGCTTGCAGGAGGCAGAGCTGGATCTGAGCTCTTCGCATGTCAGAGCCCATGCTGTTTTCTGCTTAACCAAGGAGTTTGAAAACTTCTATAGAGGGTGTGGGATCTAGAATGAGTCACCCCAAGATGTGCCTGTGTGGTATGCAGATTGTTTTGAGCTAACCACCCCCCTGCCCCACTTAACTATCTAGAAGAATTTGAATGAGAGGCCTTGCATTTAAGAGATTATCAGATAACTTCTTTTGATCAAAATTTCTTTTTATGAAACATTTGCTCTTTTTATCATCCTGCAAGGAACCTTTGAAACCCCCAAGGCCCCTCACCTCATCTGTGGCTCAGGACGTCTTATACACCCATGTCCCCTCCCTATCTCTGAACCTCTCCCGCATGTGGGGTCTGACTCCCTCATGTATGCAGGGTTCCCATACACATGTACCCATTAAATCTGGTATTTTTTCCTTGCTAAACGGTCTCATGCCTGTTTGATTACTAGGCCATCCAGAGGAACCTTGAGGGCAGAGGAAAGTTTGTTCCTCCCCAACAAGGGCCAGACAGTAAGTATTTCGGGTTCTGTGGGCCATACAATCTCAGTACTGACTACACAACTCTGCACTTGTAGCACGAAATAGACAACACAGAAATGAGAGACAGGGCTGTTTTCCAATAGAACTTTACTTACAAAAAACAGGCAGGTGCCTGCCCTGGGCCTACGGCTGTCGTTCACCAACTTCTGTGCTAAGTTCTATTGTAGCTGTGCCATTTTTAGCACATGGAGAAGAGTTATGAAAACTGAGCACATGCCAGGCCCAGGGATGGCCTTACAACACCTGCTCCCTGACCACGGCATGGCAGCGTGCCGTGTGTGGCCGTGCGCACACCCCTGTGCAAGCTGGGACACACATCTGCTCTCGTTCCTCTCACGTGAGTGCCTGCGGTGGAATGTCTGCGTCCTGTGTGCCGAGCTCATGGCAGAGGCGGCTGCCGTCCTCACCCCGGCAACGCGTGTGAGTGCTCCGCTCCACCCCTCACCGCACTGTGTGTCACTCCTCTAAAGTGTGGGACCTCGAATAGGTGTGTACACACACCTCACTGTAGTCTTTTTGTTGTTGTTGTTAATCCTCACCTGAAGACATTTTTTTTCATTGATTTTTAGAGAGTGGAAGGGAGGGAGGAGAGAGAGAGAGAGAGGTGAGAGGGACACATCGATTGGCTGCCTCAACTGGAGCTGGGATGGAGCTGGGACCAGGTGTGTGCCCTAATGGTAAACAATGCTGAACATCTCATTACGTGCTTATTTGCCAGGCTTCTTCTTTTCCCTTTGGGCCTCCATCAGAGGGACGTGGGCCCCTCCACTGTTATATTTTTTGGAGAAGTATCAGTTTTAATATTTTGCTCATTTTATATTGGGATTTTTGTTTCTAACCTACAAAATCATAATAAGAATAAGATGGTTGCCAAAACCGGTTTGGCTCAGTGGATAGAGCGTCGGCCTGTGGACTGAAGGGTCCCAGGTTCGATTCTGGTCAAGGGCATGTGCCTTGGTTGCGGGCACATCCCCGGTAGCGGGTGTTCAGGAAGCAGCTGGTCGATGTTTCTCTCTCATCGATGTTTCTAGCTCTCTATCCCTCTTCCTTCCTCTCTGTAAAAATCAATAAAATATATTTTAAAAAAAGAAGAAGATGGCTGTTACGTTATGCCACTAAGTTTTGTTATGCAGCAGTAGTAACCGGAGCAGCCTGCCCAGGGGAAGGGGCAGCTGAGGCAGGAGGCTGCTGTGGGCGGCGCGGTGGGACCTGCAGCAGAAGGAACGGCGAAGGCGCTGGTGAGAGAAGAGCTGCATCTGTCCGCCCGTCCCAGAAAGGGCAGCGCGTTCTGCTAGTTTTTGTCAGGTGAGGACGCTGGGTATTCCTTTCCTTCCTGCCACTGAGCCCAGGGCAGTGTGGGTAGCGGGTGAGCAAGAAAGAGGAGGCTGGGTGGGGTTTCCCCAGCCAGCTCTGGAGACCATGGAGCTACCACATGAGAATCATCACTTTGAATGATGTAGATTTCTTTCTTTTCTTTTTTTAAAATATTTTTATTGACTTGAGAGAGGAAGGGAGAGGGAGAGAGAGATAGAAACATCAATGATGAGAGAGAATTATTGATCGGCTGCCTCCTGCACACCCCCTATTGGGGATCGAGCCCGCAACCCAGGCATGTGCCCTTGACCCGAATCAAACCTGGGACCCTTTAGTCTGCAGGCCGACGCTCTATCCACTGAGCCAAATCAGCCAGGGCTTTTTTAAAAAAACTGGGCAAGTTTCAGGCCTACATGAGTAACTTCCCCACTGAGCACATTTTAGAAGAGGCAACAGGAAAGCAAAGTAAAGTTGCATTTGTTTTATATCAAACCTGTTGTGGCTGCCAGGTGTCTTTTATAAACATGGGCAGGACGTGCATTTGAAAAGGGTCCTCAGTATTGCACACACAAAGGAACATTGACGGGAGCGGCCGTCTGTCGGGCTGGGCTGGGGGGGTGATGCCCAGCAGTGCGTGGTCAGACATACTTCTCCTGTGACGATTCTCCAGGCCCTTTACACAGAGCGCTCCTATTTTCACAGGACAGCGCGCACCTGTGGCGATGGGAGGCAGGGAGCCATTTCCTGTCATGGGGGGGGGGGGGGGGAGGGTGTGGTCATTAGAGGCCTGGGAAGATGTCCTCAGGGGTGGACAGGCACTCGGAGAGGCCTGAGGAAGACAGGAAGAAGTGACTCAGGGGAGCTCCAGGGGGCTGGACCGCAGGATGGGGGCGGGTGTAATACAGTTAGGCAGGCGGTTCCAGGGGCCGCAGCCAGGCCAGGCGCCCTTCTGGAGCGAAGCTTCCAGAGCTGCTCGCTCCAAACTCACCTGCTGTGCTCCCTGTTTCCTGAGACATTCCTTCTGAGAAAGCCCCAGGTGAACAAGCCAGCACAGGCCACTGGGCCGAGGTGTGGTGGGGACCAGAAGTCCAAGGGGGTATCCAGACCGAGGCCCAGTGTGGCAGGGCGGCCCCCTTCTTTCTCTCTGGGCCGCATTCAGCTTGCTCCTCTCCTCTCCCACCAACTTCCCCACTTTGCAGTTCAAAATCCCAAGGGAAAAGATGACGCTTCTTAGTATATCCGCATGAGATGAGCTCAGCACAAAGGCAGTCTCACCATGTCTTTACGCATTGATTATTCACATGCCAAGGACCCACGCTGTGTACAACGAATGGAATGTATGGTGCCAGCGTTTCCTAGGACAGCAGTCAGAGCAATCCCTGCAGCCACATGCACCCACCCTCTGAGCACCTGGGCACAGATCTGCCCTGGGGACTATTTCACAGGTTGTCTGTCCCCTTCACATGTTAACCTATCTGGGTGGCTCCATTTCCATAACAACCCCAATCAAAGCGCATCTGGAGAGCTGGACATGTGGGCAAGTGGCATAGATTCGTCATTAGAGACCCAGCCGAATCGGATTGAGAAAATGCTCCAGAGAATTGCAGTTTTGCACCTTATTTTATACTAGAGGCCCAGTGCACGAAATTCGTGCACGGGGTGGGGGGTGTCCCTCAGCCCAGCCTGTACCCTCTCCAATCTGGGACCAGTCAAGGGATGTCCGGCTGCCCATTTAGGCAATCGGACATCCCTCTCCCAATCCAGGACTGCTGGTTCCCAACTGCTTGCCTGCCTGCCTGCCTGATTGTCCCTAACTGCTTCTGCCTGCCAGCCTGATCACCCCCTAACCACTCCCCTGCCAGCCTGATCGACGCCTAACTGCCCTCCCCTGCCGGCCTGGTTGCCCCTAACTGCCCTCCCCTGCTCGCCTAGTTCCCCCCAACTGCCCTTCCCTGCAGGCCTGGTCCTTCCAAACTGCCCTCCCCTGCCGGCCTGGTCACCCCTAACTGCCCTCCTCTGCCGGCCTGGACTCCCCTAACTGCTCTCCCCTGCTGGCCTGGTTCCCCCAACTTCCCTCCCCTGCAGACCTGGTTTCCCCCAACTGCCCTCCCCTGCAGGCCTGGTCCCTCCCAACTGCCCTCCCCTGCTGGCCTTATTGCTCGCAACTGCCCTCTGCTGCTGGCTATCTTGTGGCGGCCATCTTGTGTCCACATGGGGGCGGCCATCTTGTGTGTTGGAGTGGTGGTCAATTTGCATATTATTCTTATTAGATAGGATGTTACACTCAGAGGAGGAGGCATAAGGAGGGTTACTAAAATTCATTGGTGGTAGATTAGGGAGGCGGGAGAAAGCAAAGCAAGGAAATTTCTGAGATTGGATAAAGAGTAAAATTAAGAGACAAACAATTCTTTTACATTGGGGTAGTTAACAGTTAACATTTATAGCACTTAGAGATGGTATGCTGGGAACAAGAGAACAATGAGGAGCACTCTGATGGGAGCTTGTGCCCTGAGGGGTCTGGAAAAAGGGTGTTGCTCTGACATTCCAAAGGTATGTTATCTTAGATGCAAAAGACAGGCTCAGTTAAAGGTTAACTTTTTAATACATACATATATATATATATATATATATATATATATATATATATATATATATTAGAGGCCCGGTGCATGAATTCATGCACCAGTGGGGTCCCTCGACTTTGCCTGTGGGATCGGGCCAAAACCCATTCTCCGACATACCCTGAGAGGTCCTGGATTGCCAGAGGGCGCAGGACAGGTCGAGGGACCCCACCGGTGCATGATCGGGGCCGGGGAGGGACACAGGAGGTTGGCCAGCCAGGGAGGGACTGCAGGAGGGCTCCAGGGTGTGTCCGGCCCATCTCACTCAGTCCTGATCTGCTGGACCCCAGAAGCAAGCTAACCTACCATCTGCCCCCTGGTGGTCAGTGAACATCATAGCGAGTGGTTGAGCAACCTTAGCATATCATTAGCATATTATGCTTTGGTTGGTTGAACGAATGACTGGACACTTATCATATTAGGCTTTTATTATATAGGATATATATACACACATATATATTGATTTCAGAGAGGAAGGGAGAGGGAGAGAGATATAGAACATCAATGATGAGAGAGAATCATTAATGGACTGCCTCCTGCACTCCCATTACTGGGGATGGAGCCCTTAACCTGGGCATATGCCCTGACCAGGATTCGAACTGTGACTGCCTGGTCTATAGGTTGATGCTCAATCACTGAGCCACACTGGCAGGCAAGGGTTAACTCTTTAAAGAGACTTTCATCCTCAATCAGAAAGGACAAAGTAGATGATCCCATTATTCATGCCTGAAACAGTTTCTTCCATTAAATGGTCTTTCTTGGGGTAAATAAAAAAAAGGTCTATTTTCTTTGCTGAAAATATGATGAATCAATGAACGTATGTATAGAAGTAAGCTCCCGGAAATAAACCTAGTAAGAGCATCCAGTGAATGTGAGAATAGGGATCTACTCATCAGGAAGACTGTCCTAGAGAGGGTTGGAGCAGTAACATGCTCAGTGGCACATTTGGTGAGTGCCTCTTGGCCAGTGTATAATCACCCCACTGTAGCTATGGGGTTTGTGTGCACTGGTCCAGCCCCAGGTAATCAGACTGTCCGCCCTGTGGCCACAGTGATTGGCTTGGGGTCTGGCTGTCACCCACACCAGACCAATCACCATCTTCTTTCAGTGTGTAGCTGGGAAAGCCCCTCACTATTTCTGGAGGAGTCAGAGCCAAAGTGGGGGGCATCTTGCTTCCATACCACATGGCTTATGTGTGGTATGAGTGTGTTTCTGTGTGGTATATATATGTGTTGTGTGTTGTATGTATGTGTGGTGTGTGTATCTGTATGTATGTGGTGTATTTGGTTGTGGTGTGTGGTATGTGTGGGGTGTATGTGTGGTGTGGTGTGTGCATGTGTGTGGTATGTGGTGTGTGTTGTGGGGTGTATGGTTGGTATGTATATGTGTGTCTATATGTGTATGGTGTGTGCTGGGTGTATGTGTGTGTGGTGCAAGGCCATGTAAGTGGCCTTGTGACATGGTCTCTGGATACAGGAGGTGCTGTGACCCCAGCCATCTGTGGGGCGGCAGCTGAGTTGTTGAACATGGACAGCTGGGAGCGTGCACACTGCTCCGCGTTAGCCGCACAGAACGGAGTGGAGCTGGCACCTGTGTGGTGGGGCCAGACTTGGACCTTCCAGCCCGTTATGAGCTCCTGCCTCTCTGTGAGATGGAGTGCTAGGAGGTGTCCCTGGGGGGTCATCAGTCAGCCGAGAGAGGCCTGAGTTCACAGCGTGACCCCACTCACCAGCTGCCCCTCATTCACCCAGCTCCTTGGCCTCATTAAGCTAAGTTTGCTCGGGGTCTTGGGTCATGGCAGCCTTTGGGTTTGTGAGGATTCTGTGAGGTGGCATAGCACATAGTGGCTAATTCCAGTCTTCTTTTCAAGGTGGGTGACATAGAGGCTGAGAGGGCCCCCTCAACACAGCCATCCTTCCCCTCAGGACTCAGCTCCTCTGTCCTCTGTCCCCCTAAAGTCTGTCCCCTGGTCTTTGACTGCTCTGCTTTCAAACCACCCGACAAGGTTAACTGGGAGACTTCAACTGTCCTCACAAAGGACCACCCAGGACAGGCAGCCAGTCCAGCTCACGGCGCTGCAGGACTCCCACTGCCTCCCTGCAAGTCAGCTGTCGCCCTGGCAACATGCTCCCCCGCAGCCCGTGAGCACTAAGGGACAGACGCGCTCAGTGCAGACAGGAAATCCACACCAGGCCTGCTCCCTCACCCCCGAGGCTGCAGAAATTTGAAAAATACAGCTGGGCCGATGGAAGCCAACGGTCTCCAACAAGAGCCAGCAGCATGACAAACTGGTGGGCAGCCCTCGGGGAGAAGCACCCTCCAGGAGAGGAACCAGTTCTGACCTTGGAGTTAAAGTGGGAGTCAGCATCCAAAGGCCGCAGACAGCAGTCCGGCGCACTGTGTTTAACGCAGCGTTTCCCGCGTCCTGCACGCTCTGCCCGTTGCTCATCAGGGGCCAGTCCTTACTTCTAACTTTCCCCGGCAGTGAGGAGGCATTCAGGCTAAAGAGAGGGACCCGGGTTGTCCGCTGCTACCAGCTCACAAGAGCCAAGTGTCAAATTGCCAGGGAGTTTGTGAGCCTCCTGTGAAACCATAACTAGCTTGAAATCGGCCCTGGCAGAGCATTGACAACACGGAGACCACACACACTGTCGACCAGGGTTGGTTTGTTTTCCTGGAAGCTGATTGTTAAACATTATCTGCCTCCGAGGGCCCACCCGCCACTCCCAGGGGGACTCCGCACAGTCCCCTCCCCATCCCAAACGGTAGTTCTCTCCAGTCATAAAACAGGAATTATAATTCCTATCTTTTTATAAATGAGAGCAATGAATAGGAAAGTGCCTTGTAAACTACAAAGCAATGGCAAACACACAAACCGGCATCTGTCTTCACGCTCACGCCCTCGCCCTTAACATAGGCAGGACGGCCTGCTTCCCTGGGTCTCCTGGAGACCAGGCATTTCATCCCAACCTTTCTTTCTTTTTAAATGTTCCTAGCCCAGGTTTTAAATGTAAACTGAGGATGTAGGACTTCTGCTCTTTTCTTCATGAAGAGTGTGGGGTAAGGAGAGAGAAGCCCTCTTCCATTTCCTGGGTTCTTTGCCAACACGGGAGTCACTGAGCAGAACTAGTGGAGGCTGGCCATCCAGGGCCGCGGCCAGCGCAGCGGGGCACTCTGGGAAGGGGACCCCCAGTCTTCCCCACGTGGCCTCCCTCCTCTTGCTCTGGGGAGGTTTGACCTCCATTTGTTCACAAGTCCCAAGTTACTTCCATGAGATGATTTCTTTTTCTTGAAAAATATATATATTTTTTAATTTAATAAATCTTTATTGTTCAGATTATTACAATTGTTCCTCTTTTTTTCTCCCATAGCTCCCCTCCACCAGGTTCCTACCCCACCCTCTGCCCTTACCCCCCACCCCCCACCGGCTGTCCTCCTCAATAGGTGTACGATTTTTGTTCAGTCTCTTCCTGCACCCCCCACTCCCTTTTTCCCCCGAGAATTGTGATTCCACTCCCTTCCTATGCCCCTGATTCTATTATATTCACCAGTTAATACTGTTCATCAGATTTTTTATTCCCTTGGTTTTTAGATTCACTTGTTGATAGTTACGTATTTGTTGTTCATAATTTTTATCTTTTTCTTCTTCTTCCTCTTCTTAAAGAATACCTTTCAGCATTTCATATAATTCTGGTTTGGCGGTGATGAACTCCTTTAGCTTTTTCTTATCTGTTAAGCTCTTTATCTGGCCTTCAATTCTGAATAATAGCTTTGCTGGGTAGAGTAATCTTGGTTGTAGGTTGTTGCTATTCATCACTTTGAATATTTCTTGCCACTCCCGTCTGGCCTGCATAGTTTCTCTTGAGAAATCAGCTGATAATCGTATGGGTGCTCCCTTGTAGGTAACTAACTGTTTTTCTCTTGCTGCTTTTAATATTTTCTCTTTGTCTTTTGCTCTTGGCATTTTAATTATGATGTGTCTTGGTGTGGTCCTCTTTGGGTTCCCTTTGTTTGGGGTTCTGTGTGCTTCCTGGACTTGTAAGTCTATTTCTTTCACTAGGTGGGGGAAGTTTTCTGTCACCATTTCTTCAAATAGGTTTTCAGTATCTTGCTCTCTCTCTTCTTCTGGGACTCCCATAATTCTTATGTTGGTACGCTTGAAGTTGTCCCAGAGGCTTCTTACACTATCTTCAACTTTTTGGATTCTTTTTTCTTTTTGCTTTTCCGGAGGAGTGTTTTTTGCTTCTTGGTATTCCAAATCTTTGACTTGATTCTTGTGATCCTCTAGTTTGCTTTTAGGTCTCTGTATAATATTTTTTATTTCAGTCAGTGTATGTTTAATTTCTAGTTGATCCCTTTTCATATCCTCGAAGGTCTCATTTAATTTATCGGCCTTTTCTAGGAAATTCTTGAAAAGCCTTATAACTGTGGTTTTGAACTCTATATCCAGTCTTTTGCTTTCCTCCATTTCTTTCAATTGTGGCCTGCCTCTTTGTCTCTGCATTTTAGCTGCTTCCCTGAGTTGATGGGAGTTGCTTTGTGTGTTAGGTGTCCTAGCAGGGCCCAGTAGCTCAGCCTCTCCAGTTACCTGTGGTGGACCCTCTTGGTGTACCCCTTTGTGCAGTCTTGTTGTAGTTAAGCCTTGCTTGTTGTTGGTATCACTGGGGGGAGTTGATCTCCAAGCCAGTTGGCTGTGAGGATCAGCAGTGTCTCCGCTGGGAGGGCTTCTGTGCTCAACTTGGGTGGGGCAGAGTCTCAGGGTGGTGCAGACAAGCTTTGGTTTCCCGTCAGCCCCGCCCTAAGAGGGCCCTGTTCTCTGTGTCCCTCAACAATGGCTGCGCGCATCTCTGAGAGAAGGCTGCCCTCGAGCTTCACCCGCTGCCAGACAGTTTAGCCTCTCCCCAACCGGAGCTGGATATCAGTGCAGTCGGGAGGTTTTGTTTTCCTCCCTAACGAGAAAGCCAGCCACGCGCCTGCTGCCCACCCTCCCCGTGCGCCACGAGCAAGCCAGCCACGTATTCAGCCACTCGCCCTTTCCGCACTCAAGGATCTCCGCACCTCCATAGCTCCTGAGGCTCAGCGTCCTTTTCTCCTTTTTTCTAGTTGTAGAACTTCTGCTCAGCCAGCTTTCCGGTGGTTCTGGACGATGTCCGCTCTGTTTTCCAGTTGTAGTTCCAAAATTGTTGTGGTAGGCAACAATTAGGTGTTCACCTTATGCCACCTTCTTGGTTTCTCCATCTGATTTCTGTTCTTAACATGTTTCGTTGAGTTGATTTAGTAATAATTTTGCATTTGTTGTTTAATAATTTTCTTTTGAAATTTTATCTTCCCTCTTCTGTGGTTTGCTTTCATGACAAGGTGTTAGATGTGTGGCTACAAGAGGAGGCTCACAAAACAGCCAGCTTCTTCTCTCACAGGAAAGGCTCTCTTTCACTTAGAGCACCCTTGCAACTCTTCTAGAAACATTTCTCATTCCCTTTAGTGTTGGTCCTCATGGTCGCCGCCCCTTCTCAGCGGTGCTGCTGTGCGGCTGCCAGTAGGGCTGCTGTGCTTGCTCCTCAACTGCCTTCCTCTTCTCTTAAAATATATTTTTATTGATTTCAGAGAGGAAGGGAGAGAGAGAGAGAGAGAGAGAGAGAGAGAGAGAGAGAGAGAGAGAAACATCAATGATGAGAGAGAATCATTGATCAGCTGCCTCCTGCACGCCCGCTACTAGGGATCAAGCCCACAACCTGGGCATGTGCCTTTGACTAGAATTGAACCTGGGACCCTTCAGTTTACAGGCCGATGCTCTATCCTCTGAGCTACACTGGCTAGGGCTTCCGTGAGATGATTTCCACCCAAGAGAGTAGTCCCTTAAAAACGTTTCACTCTTGCTCTCCTTTCTGAAATGTGGACTACCTGTCACTTTCCAGAACATGGAGGCTGTGTGCCTAGAGGATGTGCTGGGGCCGATGACCCTGACCGTGGCCATCTCTGCAAGTGCTGGCAGCCGTGGCCTCACTCCTCCTTCCCCATGGCAGGCACAGCTGTGCGAACCCCAGTCTCCGCAGGCTTGCCCAGTTCCCCGAGTTCCTCCTGCGTCAGCACAGGGCTGAGACAGACACTAATGGTTGAGATCCCAAGCCACACTGGCTTCCCCATACACACATGATTCAGCCTCTAAAAAGGAGGAGAGCCTACCATTATGACAGCATGGAGGAGCCAGGAGGACATTATGCTAAGTGAAATAAGCCAGGCACAGAAGGACAAATGCTGTGCGATCTCACGTCTACTTGGAATCTGAAATAGAAACAGAAGAACTGATGGTTGCTGGAGGCTGGGGGTGATGTTGGTGAAGGCACAGCGTTTCAGTTTTGCAGAACGAACAACTGTGGAGATCTACTGCATGCCGATGTGATAGTAGCTAACAATTTTGTATTGTATACTTGAAGTTTGCTAAGAGGATCAATTTTAAGTGTTCTTTCCACACAAAAAAAATGGCTAAAAAGTAAATAAATTTAAAAAATAAGAACACACAAGAAAAAGAAAAAAGAAAAAAAATACCGTAAGAACACAGCCCTGGCCAGGTGGCTCAGTTGGTTGGAGTGTCGCATCCCATACACTGAAAGGCTGCGGGATTCTTGGTCAGGATTGAGGGTTTGATCCCTGGTCAGGGTGCTTACAGGAAGCAACCAATCGATGTTTCTCTCTCTCATCGCTGTTTCTTTCTTTTTCCCTTACAACCTCTCTCTGAAAAAAAAAATCAATAAAAACATATCCTCAGGTGAGGATTCAAAAAAAGGAACACATACACACAAAAATATGACTGGAAAGTTCACATAGCAAGAAGGATTGAATCACACAGCAAGAAGTTGGAATCACATAGCAAGAAGGATTCTAGCATCACCTAGCACACACTGTTTCATTTGTCACGGTCCTCGGCTCGGCCGTACAGTGCTGGGGTTCCTGCAGTGAACAAAGCTCCACGCCCAGGCACGGTGGGAAAACAATGCTATAATTTGAGTCACAGTTCTAGATATTTTACTCATTACTGTCTTAACATAATGTATTGATTCTAAAGTCCTGTGCCTGAGAGGATCTGGACATTTTTACATCAAAACAGATGAAAAAGATGACAGTAAACTAGAATGGCGATGTGTGGGGCTCTCCACTCAGAGCCGGCCCAGGGCGAGGTCCCTGGGAAATCGCCTGCAGAACGTGACAGTCAGCGTGGACTTCAACGCGGTGGTTCCTGGTGAGCACCTCAATTTCCTTCCCACGAGCACTATCCTTCACGAGTGAGGAGGGACCTCTCCACATGTCAGAGGGCCTGCTGGTCGGGCTTTGGTTCTTCGCTCAGAACCGCCGCTTTTGCTTTGTATGTTAAATGCATGTCTGCAGATACTGTCCTGACCATGATCACTAAACACAAGACGCGCGGCTTAGAATAAAGACCGAGGAAGGTGCCGAGCCCGCGGATGACGGCTCTCAGAGGGAGAGTTCTGGGAACCTTGTATTTGTCTTTGTGCTTTTATATAATTTCTGAGGAGCACACATTCCAGAATGAAGGCTGCTTCTTATGAGAAGGAGGTCCTCCCCACCAAGAACCTTCAGGAGCACCTGCTCACTCCCCTGTCAGTATTCTCTCAGCTCTGAGTCAGAGCCGCACTGATGCTTCCTAACTGGAAACCGAGTCTCTCCTCGCAGCTCCAGAACTGCCCACATGGCCAGACATTCGGGAGGCTCAGGACTAGCGACAGGACTGATATAGCCCCGAAAGTGATGATTTATCTACCTAATAAAAGAGTAACATGCTAATTGACCATACCTTTGCGACACCCACCAGCCAATCAGGAGTGGGTATGCAAATTAACCCAACAAAGATGGCAGGTTAATTTGCATACACAGGTGCTGAGTGGCCGGGGGCAGGCGTTCAGCACCACTCCAGCTGCTCTGTGCCTCTGGGCAGCATGGGAAGGCAGAAAGGCGGCTCCGGCCAGAGTGAAGGCGGTGCTGGCAGCCAGGGGAAGGAAGGCCCATTCTTGCACGAATCTTCGTGCATCGGGCCTCTAGTAATTAATAATTTTGAACAAAAGTATGAATGGTGCATAGTCATTGAATTAACAAGAAATCATGTCAAATCTTTAATGCGCACACATCCCACCTGCCCCTCCCGCACAGTACCAGGCCCTTAGGAACTTTCCTATCTGGACAAATATTTAAATGCATGTGACACTCTGAGTCCCAGAAGGAATAATGGATCACCAAGTGTTTCCCAAAAATGGCTTTGAAAAACGGCAATAGTGTCTAGATTTAAAATAGTAAGCATTTGAGCTACACTCTTTGGATGCAAGACTGTCACAAACATGCTTTGAAAAGGGAAATTAAGAAAAAACAGTCATGGAGCATTCATTTCTTAAGCATACTGAGAACTACTGTAATTATTTCAATGAGAAATTCCTGCAAACTCCTGCTCTTGCTTGCTTCCTCTCAACCAGTTACAATGTGTTCCCATGACAACCCTGTTGCTAAGGGGGACCCAGGAGCATCGGCATGTTATCTGCACTTTGAGATGCTGTTAGCCTGAGCGGCCGGGCTGGCTGGAATATTGAGATTTAATTTAGGGCCGTTTTTCTCCATATCCTCACAGGGGCTTCAGCAGAAACTGTCAGAGGCCGGTCCGGTAGGAGGGAGAAGTGTGGCTACTTCCTGGGATCGCCTCTGAGATTTTATGCCCTTTGGATTACAGCAGCCTTCCTTTTAGGGCCTCCTCACCACCCTCCTGTGACTTAAATGCTAGAAATACTAGAAAAAAACAATACTAGCAAGTACCAACATTATGAATGGCATGTGGGGCTGGTTCTGTGAATGTTTATAAATGGCAAATACAACCAAACATAAGTTGTTGGAAATAAACATCATTTTGAATCAATAATGTGAAAGGCTTCAAACATTAAATATTTAGAAAACCCCAAATGAAGCAAATCAAAATATTTTTGAGGTTTCCCTTTGAATGTCTCCAAAATCATATTCTGGCAAACAGATTGTAACATTTCATCAGAATCCTGATTGGAATCCAGAATCTTCCATCAACCCAATTGTTATTGAATGTTCCATTTGTTGGAGATAAGTTTTATTATTGTAAGTAGCAATTCCTCGAGGTGGCCCACGTTTCCTGATTCGTTTTTCAGCTCCTGGTCTGTGCTCGATGGAGGACCTCCCCACTGACACCGTGGTGACTGTCCTAGGCCAAATGAGGATCGAATCCCTAGGCACCACCATGGCCTGTCGCTCAGTGGTTAGAACTTTGGTTAGAACTCAGTGGTTAGAGCGCCGGCCCTCAGACCAGAGGCTCCCAGGTTCGATTCTTGGTTGCGGTTTCAAGGCCTGGCCCCAGCCGGGGTGTGTGCGGGAAGCAACCAATCGATGTGTCTCTCTCATGTTGATTTTTTTTCTCTCTTTTCACTCTGAAAATCAATGGAAAAAATATCCTCAGGCGAGGATTAAAAAAACAAGAAAAAAAGAAAACCTATGCTCTGCTGGCCCAGCCCACGGGGGAGCTGGAGCCATTCTGGGGAGTCCCGGCCTCCAAATTGCCCCGCTTGCTTGGGCAGGAGGGACCAGGTGGCAGCCAGCTGCTCTAACCCCCTCCACACGCAACACTCACCGTCCTGGCAAAGCCCGCCCAGGAGGCCGGTGCTGAGGCATATGGTACAAGCCAAGAGGCTGGGCGGGTGAGGACATGGGCAGCCACGCTGCCGGGCCAGCCTGCGTGGCTGAGGGCACCAGCCTCCTGTAGGCCCCGGGGAACTCCAACCCCCCACCTCCTGTGGGTCTGCTCCTTCCCAGGACTGTCTCAGCTCTGACACCAGCCTGTGCATCAGACATTCCTTCCCCATTCCCATTCCGGAGGCCAGCATGGGGGGAGCTGGCCGGGGCTCTCCCAGCTTGCGGAGGCCGAGGCCAGGCCCGGTCCTCACAGGGAGAGAGAGGAATTGCTCCAGGGCACTAACCCTGTGAAGGGAGCAGTCCTGACCTTGTCTAACCCTAACTACCTCCCCACCTGCCAATGCAATCCCGCTGGGGAGGCTTACACTCAGCCCACAGCGGGACCCACACCTGCACCCACAGCACTGGCCAGGATAAGAAAGGCTCGCCTGGGGTGAGCGACCTCCAGGCTGCCTGAGCCGCTCCTGGCGGAGGCGACAGCTCTGTCACACCCACCTCCCTCCCTCCCTCCCTCCGCAATGCATTCCTCTACATGCTCTATGCATTTTAAAACTGGATGTTTCTAGCTCTCTATCCCTCTCCCTTCCTCTCTGTAAAAAATCAATAAAATATATTAAAAAAAAGAAGAAGAAGACAAAGACGCGCTGGGGATGTAGGGTGCAGCTTGCTGACTGTAGTGGACAATACTGGATTGTATATTTAAAAGTTGCCAAGAGAGTAGATCTTAAAAGTTCTCATCACAGGAAACAAATTGTAACTGTGTGGTGATGGATGCTCACCTGACTTATTGTGGGGCTCACTTTGCAATGATATGTATACCAAGTCATGATGTTGTATACGTAATATAACTAAAATAATGTTATATGTCTGTTACATCTCAATAAAAGCTTTTTTAAAAAGGAAGTGATTTAATTTGACTTGAGAATGGAGGATTCCTAGCGTCCCTGGAGACGCTCTGGGCGCTCTGGGCGGTGCAGATATCATCGGCATCAGTGCACCTGGGGAGACGGCTACTTTGGACAAAACATCGACTGGGCACACGGGAGGGAATGAGTCACGCTGGCCAAAGCCGAGCCACGCTGCCTCCTGAGGAATCAGCTCACCGCGGCTCCCGAACACGAGGGGCCTCATGTTGGTCCTGGGCTTCTCTTGGAAGACGGGATGCGAGCAGCGCACACGCAGGGCTGCTGCTTCCGTAGCACACGTGCAGAGCTCGAACCCCAGGCCCAGAGGACCAAGGCGGCTGTCACTTGGGAGTGAGGGTGTTCCTAGCACAACGCTTTCTCTACTCGGCAGTGTTCTGCATGTTTGTCCAACAATCAGAACTTCTAAGAAGTAACAAAAGGTTTCTAGTAAGTCCCCACTCCTGGCCCGGGGCACGGGGAAGGCTCAGGTCCCGGTGCGTGCTGAGTGGGCTGTCGGAGTCCCTGCTGGCCTGGGCGGTGGGAGGCCTGCCTCCGTTCTCTGTGTGTTCATAACGTGGGCCTGCATGGGGACCAGGACAGCGGGCGGCAGCCCTCACGGCACAGACTCAGGGCGGGTCTGAGGAGTCACAGTAGGTTTTGTGAAATCCCACCCCATGCTTTTCATCAACCTGCTCATCTCCCAGCGCTCTCAGCCACACTCTCCTGCCTTCACTATTTGAGGGACCATCGATGGCCACGGGGTATGGGGCAGTCAGTGAATGGGTTCCTTCTGGTCCAGTCAGCTGCCAGGTGTGGGGATGGCATCCTGAGGGGCTCGCTGGCGACACCTTAACTGCTCCTTCGCCGTTGAGATGGGGTCAGGCTCCTTCCCACGGTCTGCAAGGTCTGTCTGGACTCAGTGGCTTCGTCACACACGCTCTTCACCAGGCCTGGCTGCCCACGAGCAGCTGAGCACAGTGACGGTGTGGCCGCGGAGTAGGTGAAAGCTGTTCTCTGTCTCCCGAGCTCTCTCTATTTCTAATAGTGTTCTTCATTTTCTATTCAGTATTCTATGGGAAAATTATAAAATAAATTGTCCTAAGTTCTATGGCTCATCTGTATACTGTGCAATGCCCGTTTAGATGCAAACACCAGAGCGTTTGCCTTGTCTGTGAAGCACTGAAGGAGAGCCTGCACTCCTGCTGTCCTGAGGGTGCCCTGGCCCAGCTGAGAGAGGGACACTGAGGCTCAGGGAGGGCAGGAGGAGGAGAGGACCCCAGGCACATAGCCGGCTCAGGGGAAGCTCCCAGCTGGGGACTGCCCACCGTGACACGGGATGTCCCCACACTGGCTCAGCCACAGGGCTGCTGGGTGTCCCCGCACCCAGCTATGGGACAGATGTACTGTGCTCCGGCCAGGGACAGACTTGGGGGCGTGAGCTTCTCCCATTCTCATGGGAACACAGCCAACTGACGTGGGTGAGTGACCCACCCAGGGGTCTATGGCCAGGAGTAGGTGAGAGACTCACCCAGCTGAGATGTGACCTGTCGACCTGGTCTAACGTGGTGCAGCCAGCCGGAGGTGGGGGTCGCCCACTTTGCCCGACCTGAGATGCTGTAGGCATGCCCACCTGTGCCTGGGCCCCTGCTGGGCTTGGAGGGTGGCAGAGGTCAGGGTGGGAACAGGAGGCTGGGAAGACCTGGCCCAGGGGCAGGGGAAGCAAGCAGCGGAGAACCCGGGGTGGGGCAAGCAGGAGGCGGGATACATGAGCCCCCTCCCGGGCATGCTCCACTTCACTTACAAACTCAAGGTCAAAGGTAACATTGCTAATTGCAGCATCGTGCCAGGCCTGGAGCAGCACAGCCAGGCGCTGCTAGAGCTCTGGTCACTGCGGGCAGGCCTCCCTCTCGATCCTGCGCCAGGGCCATGGCGCAGCCACTTAGAGACCGGCTGTCCTCAAAGCCATCAGCCTCCCCCCACGCCTCGCTCTCACTGAGCGGCCCCTTGCCGACACTCTGCCAGTCTTGTGTCTCGTATCCCCCCAGCTTTTCTCCTGGAGTGTTTTAAGGTAAATCTCATATACGGGGTCAGTTCATTCATAAATACCTCAACGTGAATCTCTACCTTATACGAGAACTTGTGAAAACACGACCACCAGCCTATCACCACACCTAGCAGCTAACCCCAAGTCCTCGGCAGCCTGTCCGAGCAGAGTCCCCGTCGTCTCAGAGGTGCTTCGGGTGCTCCAGTCAGGGTCCCCGCGGCAGCTCGGTGGAGGATGAGCAGACTTCCCCTGCAGAGGCGGGCGGGCGGGCGGCGGGAGCGGGACTGTGGCAACGCAGCCTGGCACTGGGCCTTCCCGGGGCCTGAGCCTCTCTACTTGCCTGAGGGCTCAACTCTACCCCACACCGCGGCCCTCACTTCCCTCTCCCTCTCTGGCTGGGGACTGATTAAACCCCCATTTGCTGAACAGGCTCTGCAAGATGATGCAAAACAGCACCCCAGGCAGGAGGCGGTGCCCCTCAGCTCACACTGCTGGCATTTCTGGATCGTATTCAGGACTAAAGAAACCTCAGGATGTTCCCATTTTTCCATTTCAATGTGAGAAGGAGGCATCAGAATTGCCTGGCCGGTGTGGCTTAGTGGTCGAGCGTCCACCTATGAACCAGGAGGTCACAGTTCGATTCCTGTTCAGGGCACTTGCTGGCAACCTGCGGACTCGATCCCCAGAGTGGGGTGTGCAGGAGGCAGCCGATCAATATCCTCTCTCATCATTGATGTTTCTATCTCTCTCTCCCTCTCCCTTCCTCTCCGAAATCAATTTAAAAAAAAAAGAATTGAGTGTAGAGTCTGAATAAAATTCTTCAATCCCGATTAAATTAGCTCAGTGGTCAGCAAACTCATTAGTCAACAGAGCCAAATATCAACAGTACAACGATTGAAATTTCTTTTGAGAGCCAAATTTTTTAAACTTAAACTTCTTCTAACACCACTTCTTCAAAATAGACTCGCCCAGGCCGTGGTATTTTGTGGAAGAGCCACATTCAAGGGGCCAAAGAGCCGCATGTGGCTCGCGAGCCGCGGTTTGCTGACCACTGAATTAGCCATATAACCTGCTCCGCTGTTTTTCAGGGAGTTGATGGAATTTCCCCGTCTTTTTAAATTATAAAAGTAATACAAAGTACAACTGAGAAACAAACTCAGACGCCAGTTTTGCAGCTGATTCTACTGTCCCTTCTCCCCATCATTCTATGATGAATGAATATCATTACGTTCGGAGATTCCAACATGGGCTCTCAGTAACACCACCCTTGACTAACTTTTAATGTTGAAAAGCACCCTTAGAGAAGTTCTTTTACTGCAAAATTTAATGTCATAGGTAGAAGTCCTTTAGAGAGAACTCAATGCATACACTCCATTTTTAGAGTTGGCAGTAATTCTCTCTTTGCTAAAATGGAAGATCCTTTATTTTACTAGATATTTCCCTCCCATCTTACCCCCTCGCACCCCAAACAGCCTGCTGTAAGTGCGGTGCAGTGCCGCTGACTTCCTAACATCTTGTCTGAGGAACAAATGAGTTTCGGGCCTCACCTGTGGTATCACCAGCAGAATTGGAACGGAAGTGGTTCTACACAAGATGATGCCTTAGTTCTAGTTTTTATAAAAGACTATTTCCAAATATTTTTCTTAAAACACATTTTTCTGGCATAATTTACATAGCATAAAATTCTCCCACTTAATAATTAATAGTTCTAGTATATAATTTTTACAATTTAATAATTTTTAGTAAATGTACAGGATTATATAATCATCACCACAATCTAGTTCTGAAATATTCCCATCACTGCAGAAAGTTCCCTTGTCCCCATCTACAGTCAATCCTGATCCCCCCCACCGCTGCCCAGCCCAGCCCCAGCCCCAGGTATCTGCTGTTATGCTTTCTGTCTCAGTAGATTCACCTAAGGAAATTATATTTTCTCGACTTCATGGAATATTACTCAGCCATGAAACATATTTGTGGAGATTATATTATAAAATTAAATGTCTAAAAATAGGTCCTTTAGAGGAAAATGAAGAAAATAAAATTGTTCCTACATAACACTAGACACATGTATGGTCAAGGAATTGACAGGAATGCAGAATTCACTAACGTTTTCTAAATGAGTTAGTTCTTCAGGAAAAACAGTAATGTATTTTACAAAGGAAATAAGGTTCTTACACACTTTAACTGAGTAACTATTTCAGTGTGCATAGCTTCCCATGTAAGTTCTTAGAATGTAAATCCTTGTGGTTCCCCACCCTTTTCCGAGGTTTGTCCTTGGGAAGTCTCCTTTTGAAAGGGGAACTGTTTTCCTAGTACTCTGCTTTCCAGGGTGTCTGTTGTCAGAGTGGACTGAAGTCCACCCCCGCACCCTTTTCCCACTAAGGCCAACAAGCCAATGGCTGCCCCCGCGGTCACTTTGTCCCCTTTACGTGTGTGCAACAGCTGATGCGCTGCGAGTCTTCCCTGTGCTGAGCCTGCCTCTGGCAGTCATGGCAACGGTGTGAAGCGGTGGCGGTATTTGTGTTCCGAGAGGCAGGGCTGGAATCCGGTTCCCCTTTGTGTGGCTGTTTTTGGTGGGGTTCTGGGGTCAGGTTGGCTGTGGTGTGTCCTTGCTCTGCCACCTGCTAGTTGGGTCACCTTGGAAAGGCACGAAGCCTCTCACAGCCCAGTGTGCTGATCTGTAAAGTGCCATGAATATAGGACCTGCAGGGTAGGGTCCTGAGGATTGGCTTGGCCCACAGGAAGGGCGCAGCACAGGCCTGGCCTGCCAAGGAACTACCAAGAATGAGTGGGCCCCCCCATTGCCCACGTGGGCATGGGAAGCTGAGTTGCCTGGATGGAGTGACAACATTTGAGTCTTAGAAATACAGCCCTGTGGAGAGGCGCTTTTCTTGACGCTGGCCTCTGAGGACTGGAACCTGGGCCAGCCATCAGGAGCTGTCCTTGGTGCTGAAGCAGTGGGCCATGCAGGTTTCAGTCCCCAGGTTTCCCACCACTGGGTGTCCTGTTACAGTCTTCTTATACCACAGACTTTCTACACCCGGGGATGGAGGGTGGGCGATAAACATCTGGGGGTCTCTGCAGAAGAAAATCTGCCACCCTGGTCTTGGGACCCTCCATAGGTCTGGCCCCAACTCCTCCCTCCCCATCAGATGTTCTATGAGCGGCTCATGTTTCTTCCTTCCAAACCTCCTGTGCTCTCATTCTCTCTTCCCCCAGTGCTCAGCCATCCTACCACTTCCCACAATGTCTTGCAAAATGAGCTCCCTTTCATTCACAACCTCCTCCCAGGATGACCCCAAACTTTCCCAGCCTTCTGTGCGTCTGTGGCACCACCAGGGACCAGCTGCTCTCTCCACTTCCCTCAGATGTGCATCCCTGAGGATTCCGGCTGCCACCTCCCTAGGACCTCAAGACCACAGTGTCTCTTTTGATCTTTCTTCAGGGGCCACTTCCATCTCTGTCCTTCCTCTACCCACTCCTGTTAGCCTACCTTCTCTTCTCCCTCTCTCTCCTGTTCGCATCCTTGAATGAGCCTTCCACCTAACAATTTGCTTCCTTCAAGCAAATACATAGGCAGATGGGCACTTTTAGAGGGAATCACAGAGTGCCTTCACAAAACTCTGCAGCTATGCTTTCACTCTTCCTTGTCAGCAGTATTCTCTGTTCCCCTTGGCAGTCATTCTAAAAGTACACCTTCAACTGAGTTCCTTCCTTTCATACACACCTCTCACTTTTTAAGTACAGCCTTTGCTCTTATTTTACAGAGAAAATCAGGCACACTCACTATCGCAGCCTTGGTCTAACATCGTTTCCCCCTCCCCTCCCTCCCCCCGCCCCCACCCCGGGCCTGCCTAGCCTGAGGTGTGCCTGGGAGGCTGCTCCCTTGCTCCTCATCATAGAATCCTGGACCTCTGGCTTCCAGTGGGGTTGGATAATGGGAGGCACCAACAGAGGACTGGGAGTGGGGACAGAGAGAGACTGAGTATTTCTTCCTTGTTCCCTCTTCATCATTGCCTCCACCTCAGTCTAACTTTATTTCTCCAAAACTACAGCTCCCCGGGGTAGGCCCTCTCCCCTAAAATTCCAGCTGGAATTCCACAGCTTCAGAGATTCAACTGCCTGCCTGTTCTTTCAGCCCTAAGTGTGGAACGGTCAATGGTTCTTAGGAATGCATGGTGTGTTCCTGTCCTTCAGACTTCCTTAACTCCATCTCATTAAGGTCTCTTCCTTAGAACTACCTGTTTCCTACTCAACCACAAATGATCTGCTCCTCAATTCTTCTCTCTCCCCAACATCGCTCTAGGGCAGAGCTCCACCAGTACTTGACCCTCACTCCCTCCTTCCTGCGTCCCCATTTCTCCCACGTTGTTCTACTCCCTTGCTCTAAACACACTCCTAACTTCCAACACCTGCTCTATATTCTGCTGCACTTCCAGCTATTGCCCTCTGTCTTCACTTTTGTTTCATTCAGTCTTCTAAAAAGTATGATTTTTTTTATTCATTTACTTGTTTTTTGTTCAGTTGGCACCATCTTGTGACCTCTTTATTATCCGTGCGAAGTGCCCAATGATGGGTCATCACCACATCCAGCAGTGATTCTCAGCATGCACTTCCTCAAGCTCTCTGAATGGGTGAGGGTGTGAGTCACGTGGCCTGGCCAGCACCTGATGTTGGATGGTCCTGGCATGTTTTGTCAACCTTCTGATCCTCAGTTTCCCCCTGTGCAGAGTGGGATGTAAACTGTATCTCATAAGTCATGGGATCTAAAGGAGATGACCTTGCGTGGCACCTGAGAGTGCTCAAACAGAGAGTTACAATGGCCCCTGCTGCTCTTGCTAACCATCCCTGATTTTCTCTTGAAACCCGTGTTTGTGTCCCTGAGAAATTCATATGCTGAAACCCAACCCCATTTGGAGGTGGGCCTTTGGGAGGTGAGTAGTCATGAGGGTGGAATCAGAGCCTTAGCAAAGAGAACCCAGAGATCTTCCTCAGCCTCTGCAATGTGAGAACAAGGTTGAGGACAGCGTCTGAGGACCAGCAAGTGGGTTCACAGCAGCCTAACCTTGATCATGACCTTCTAGCCTCCTGAGCTGTGAGAAATAAATGCTGCTAAAGCTGCCCCAGCCTGTGGTGTTTTTGTGATGGCGGCACGAGCTGATTGAAAACATGCCATCCACCAAACCAGTTTCCATATGTATTCTCCCAATCCTAACCATGTTTCCTGAGCTCCCATCTGGGAAGTTTGGTGTTTCCTCAAATTCCTTCTTGCTGATCTTCCTTCCTAAGTTTACACTAGTCACCGAAGAGCTCAACTTCACCTGCACACCAACGGCCTTCAAATTTCAACCCCTGGCCCTGACTGCTCCTCAGCACACACATCATCATGACAGCGCCCCGCTCTCAGAGGCATTCAGACTCACCCCTCACCTTCCCTCTGGCTGCCTGTGTTTCCCCTCCTCTGCCGGGGAGACCCTAGCAATTCCTCAAAACTCTGCTGCAGTCACCCCGACATCCTTAGGCCAAGCTCAGCACACTCCCAGCTGGGCAGTGTTTGTGTCTCACACACTAAAACGTCCCCATAGCATTGTACTATGTTATGATGCTAATTTGAGACTTTCTGCCTGTCTTGCTAGAATGAAACCCTCTGGGGGCAAAGCACCTTCCCCAGGGCCCAGCTCATGATCATCATCAGGCAAGCATGGGCGGCCTCGGGAAAAGGCAGGCTCGGGATTCTCCCCAGGGCCTCCAGAAGGAAAGCAGCCCCACCTACCCTTGAACTATCCTGGGGGACCCATGTTGGACCTCTGACCTAAAGCACTGAGAGGTAATACAGTTGTGTCATTTTAAACACTAACTGTGTGGTTAAAATAGAAATAAAAAACCAATATACTTTTTCAATGTTTTTGAAAAAAAATTTTATTATTGATTTCAGAGAGGAAAAGGGAGAGAAACATTAATGATGAGAATTATTGATGGGCTGCCTCCTGCACGCCCCACACTGGGGATCAACCCCAAAACCTGGGCATGTGCCCTGACTGGGAATCAAACCGTGACACTCAACCACTGAACAACACCGGGCAGGCATTGATACGCTTTTAAATTAATAGATTTAAAAAGAGAAACTGCAACAGTCTGGAAAGGCTATGTAAATGCCTGGCTTTCTTGAGCCTCAAGGCTGCCTTAGTAATGGTTTCCTTTTCCTGTTTTCTTTGTGTTGCCAGCCTATGACATTTCCACCTATCCTGCATCTCTGCACTGTCTCAGGCTGATAAAGCAGCTAGCCAGGCTTTGGGGATGGTGTCTGAAACTAGCAGGCACACCCCAGGGAGGCCCACAGGGCTGTCCCGGGAGGGAGGGGGCGGGCTCCTGGCTGGGCTTGGCTGGAGGCTACTATTTTGGTGCTGAGCTAGCTGCCTTTGGGGTTTCTTCCTGAGAAGTGAGGTTTCACTGCGCTATTGTGCTGTTGGACTATTAATCACCCTTTTTTGATGATAGACCTTTTTACATTTAGTACATTTATATTGCTATTTATATTTAAAAAATGGCCAACTCCTTCCGTTTGCCTCACCACAATAAAAGCAAGGTCTCCGGTTGGCTGAAGGGTTAATGTCTAGCTTTGGATTTCTTTCTTCTTGGAGTCTTGACGTGCAGGCGTGTTCTATATTCCTTTCACAAAAAGGATCCAGGCGAGGCGCCGAGGTTCTGAATGTGCCCGCACTGTGCATTCATAATAAATGCTGAACTGGATGGCACATTCATGGCTGCTCCGCGATGTAAATGAATGGCTGAATGGAAGTCTGGGGGCACAGCTCACCTCCAAGAGGGCAGTCCTGGTCACAGCGACCGACCCCCGTGGTGTTTTATTTTCCTTGAAAAACCAGTTTTTCCTCTCTGTGTAACGGAGGCGGTGGGCACTTCCTCCCTGCATCTTTGTGACCAGGCTAGCTTTCTTTTTCTTTTTTCCCTCCCCACATTGCCTTTGGATGAAAGATCCCGCCTTTGATTGAAATGGAACCTTCCACTATTGAGCAAGCCTTTGTTGAATGAGTCATCGCGGCGGCTGCTCATTGGCTGAGGCCCCTGGAGCCAGGGATTGCCTGGCACTGGCTGCAAGGCCCGGCTTCATTCACAGAAATGCTGGCTCCTTCGCTAGCCCTTTCATTCACACAAACAGCATTTCATTCACATTTTGCTGTTTTTGTCTAAAGATCAGGGTTTGGGAAGGATAGGGCATTTCCGCTTTAGATTTTGGGGGGACTTTGATAACCTTCCCAGTCATCTATGGGGTGTGCATTTGCTGTTGCTATGCAAGCCAGGGGAAGGGAAAAGATGAGAGCTGCGCCATCCTCCTGGGCCTGCGCCTGGGTTGGTAGCCGCTGCTCCCCTGTGCTCCTGCGCCCAGCGGCGGCCCACCCTGGGTGGCACCAGGTATAGCTGCTCCACAGAGCTCTTCAAGCCTTGGTGCGTCCTGTGTCCCATGTCTAGTCGTGGGTGTGAGAAGACGCAGGGTGACCTGATAGTGTGTGAGAGGTAAATTCCTGTGCTTGCACAGAGGCAGCTGGGAACCTGGGCAGGGGTGGGTCATGGTGCTGGGCAGCATGTGCTGGGCGGGCTTCATGCATGGGGAGGAGGGCGGAGCCGTGGGGACAGCAGTGGAGGGTGTGAGCCCCGCAGCTCTTCCGGGCTGCCCATCCCCTGCTCTCCTGAGAGGAAGGAGGCCTGTGCAGTTTTCCTGCAGCCCGGGTCTGGCTCCCAAAAGGAGGGCATTTTCCGGTGGATTTGATGTGTAGTGGGTGGGAGCAGCTGCATGCATCCCCCCCCCCCCCCCCCCTTACTGTAGGGCTGCGAGCCCAGCTGAGGGACACTGAGATGTATTTGAGCACACGCAGCTGGAATAAAGCCTCGAGAACAGCCCTTTGGAGTGGGTTTCTGGAGCCTGTTGCCTTCACAGGGGGGCACCGTCTTTTCTCGGGCAGTAGGTTTTGGACTTAGCCGGGCAGAAGACTGCCGCACACCAGCAGGGGAGGGTCCTCACCGCTCTGCGCACAAGTTCACACGCAGACTCTCTTTTTGGAGGAATTGCATTGCCACAAAGACACTTGTCATGGCTGCATTGTTGATTTGAAAAGAAAAACCCAGAAAATTGGTATTTTATGTTCACTTGGGAGTGAGTATTTCTCTCTTTTATTTTTTATTTTGCTATTTAACAATTCCTGCTTGCTTTCCAAATCAGAATTCATGAGGATCAGCTGGAGAGCTTATTCTTAAAAAGCCTTCGTCACATTTTAACGCATCCCTGTCAGAATCTTGCAGGCTCACACAGAAGGGTTGAGGGGAGAGAGCCCTGGCCTAGAGGCCTGGGCTTCAGAAAGTTCCTCTGCTCATCTGAGGAGACTGGGTTACCTCTGGTGCGAAAGCTGCGTGGGGAGGATGGGGAGGTGAAAAACCAAAGGTTGGAAAGAAAGATCTGGGAAGGTAGAGAAAGGAGATGTGAGAACTGATTGGCTCTGGCGTGCTGTGGGTGTACGTGGTTTTCTTGTTCTTCTCTCTCTTTCCCCGCAGGAAGTGATTTGCAGCGCTCACCGAGCCTTTGTTGAGCAGGGTCTCCGCTCACAGTGAGTCACGCTTTTGCTGGGAGCAGCCCGAGCAGCAGCTGGGCGCTCAGCAGAGGAAACTATGACTTTTGCAAAGCGAGCGCGCCGCCCTCGGCAGCCGGGTCCCGGGTCCGGGCTGCGCGGCCGCGGCGGCTCGGGGCGTTAGCGGTGGGAGGCCGGCGCCCCCGCCCGCACCCCGGACCCCGCCGCCGTCTGGGCCGCCGAGTCTGCTCTGGGGACCGCGGCACGCCTGCTATGCGCGGCACCCCGCGCCCGCGCCCGCACCTGCAGCGCCCGGGCGAATGCGGCGAGCCCACGGAGGGGCATGCTTCCACGCACCAAATACAACCGCTTCAGGAATGACTCGGTGACATCGGTCGATGACCTTCTGCACAACCTGTCGGTGAGCGGCGGCAGCAAGGTCTCGGCGGCGCGCGCGGCCCCCGCGGCGGCGGCCCCCTACCTGGTGTCCGGAGACGCGCTGCGCAGGGCGCCGGACGATGGCTCCGGCAGCCTGGGTCACCTGCTCCACAAGGTGTCCCACCTGAAACTCGCCAGCTCGGGCCTCCGCGGCCTGTCGGCGGCCAGGGAGCGGGCGGGCGCCCGGCTCTCGGGCAGCTGCAGCGCGCCCAGCCTGGCCGCCCCGGACGGCAGCGCGCCCCCCGGCCCCCGCGCCCCGGCCATGCGCGCCGCCAGGAAGGGTCGGCCCGGGGATGAGCCGCCGCCCCGCGCGCCCCCCGCCAGCGACCAGGTGCTAGGGGCCGGAGTCACATACGTCGTCAAGGTGGGTGCGGGCGCGGGCCGCCGGGTGGGGAAGCTCGGGTGCGGGCGCGTCCGCTCCGGGTGGGTCGCCTTGCAGGCCGGGAGGTGCGCACTCCTTCGCGGCCAGCTCTCCTGGCAGCGGGCGCGGGCACCACAAACGCGCCCGCTGCGAATCGGTTGGGAGAAGGTTTAGAAACGGTGACTTCACTCTGCCCTGGTTTCCCTTGGCCGCACTTCTCTGGCATAGCTTCACCACCTCGCTTTGCCAAGTGTCCGGCCAGTGCCCCTCTGGCATGGGCCCTGTGCCTGGGAACTGTGCGCCAGGCCTACAGGGAAGAACGGGGCAGCCCGCGATGAGCCTGTCGGTGGCACGGCCTCTGCTGTGCTTGCCCAGGCAGCAGGGGGCTGGTTTCGTTCCCGCGGCCAGCATTTCCAGCCCCTCGTGGCGCAGGCGAATGCTGTCTCGCTTTATATAAGACAGGCTGCACTTTCTCACCCAGCAAGGTTTTCTTTGGTGTCGGCCTTCCATTATACCTAAAGGTTTTGGTTTACAGCAGCAGAAGGGAAATTTGGGACTGCCACCCCTCACCCCCATCCTCACCCCCACCCCCCACCAGCCTTCCAGTTAAACAAATGAGGGGGCTGAGCTGCAGCATCTGGAAAGGAGATTTTCCCTCCAACACAAAGAATTATAAAACTGTGTCCTATGTGGTCTATAAAATCCCTCCCTTATGCAAGTATTTTGTGATGTTTAAGTAACAAGTACCCTGCACAGACCACCTGGCCTGCCCCCACTCTTGCAAAGGGCTGGCCCACATCCCGGCAGATCTCCAGGCCTCGGGGTGGGGCAGGGGTGCATTATTTCAGTCTGGTCACCCCAAGGCACGACTTTTTATTTAAAAAGAAACGAGACACAGATCTTTCCCCACGGTGCTGCCCACTGAGAAACGCGCAGGCTGCCTCCTCCTGTGGGTACTGGCAGCAGGTCTAGTTTAAAAATTCAACAAATCACAACTGCAAGTAAAATGTTGTATCTTGGTAATTTTGGAACCAAAATATTAAAAGAAACAGTTACTTTTGTGGATTATCTTTAACTACCTAAAAAGCACTGAAAAGGAATGTGATCATCAGTGTTAAAAATGGGCCTCAAAAGCTGCTTTTTAATTTATCTTCATCTGACTAGTAGCTCTGCAAATTGGTTAATATATTTTACAAAAGGCACGGAGATCAGCATAAAATATGCACATCTGGTTGAATTTGTTATAGGAGAAAAGATTTTTCTTGTAGTTCTTCTTTAAAATATATAACCAAACCAAACAAAAAACAAAACCAAACAAAGTACCCCGACAACTTTGAGTTGAAGCAGTGATACCTGGAATATTTTACTTCCAGTGTATTAGTATAATTGCTATCTCAAAAAAAAAAAAAAAGGCTACAGTTAAAATAGACAAATCAACCAGGCGAAGCTTTCTATACCTGTCATGTTGAATGGAGAGGGTAGTTTTCAAGTGGAGGAAAAATTCTCAAACTTTTGCCTCTAAAAAGAAACCATTAAAAAAAATCATTCATCTTGGCCAAGTGCTTTGCTCTTGCTGTATGAAGAGTGAAGGCAAACAAACAAACAGACGGAGGCAGACATCCGGTTGTAAAGGTCAGTTGTGGCTGAGGAGTGACGAGTGCCTGCCGGTCCATTCTGTGGCTGTAGGGTGTGACACCCCAGCAGCTGGCACTGAAATAGGTGGGGAGCTGGGTCTGCCTTGTCCTGCCTCAGCGAAAGGGTTGAGCGACCTGGCTGCACTGCGTGGCTGGACGGTGCGTGTCGCCTGGTCCGTCCTCAGCGGTGAACAGTGGCGTCATGGGGAGGTAGGCTCAGGTTGCCCTGGAGAGCTTTGAAATCCCACAGCAAAGGCCCAACACGCACATGCCTGATGCATGTGATCCTGTGGCCCTCTGTCGGCGCACATTTCCACATCGCCCATGTTGAGTCTGTTAGGAAAACCAGGAACATATTTTCTTGAAAAAAATTACAAAACTGAAAAAGAAAGCGCCTTCATTTAGTCCTCTTGCTGATTTGTGAATAGTTTTATTGGCATCCTTGCTTGTAAAGATCTCTGGTAGATAGAAAGGGGCCATCTTTCAACATCACTGCACATCAGTTGTAAAATCTAAAGGCTTAGGGTTTGGGAAAGAAATTATTATTATTCTTTTTTAAAAATATATTTTCATTGATTTCAGAGAGGAAGGGAGAGGGAGAGAGATAGAAACATCAATGATGATAGAGAATCATTGATTGGTGCCTCCTGCACTGCATGCCCCTTACTGGGGATCAAGCCCGCAACCCAGGCATGTGCCTTTGACCAGAATGGAACCGGGACCCTTAAGTCAGAAGGACGACGGCTCTATCCACTGAGCCAAACCAGCCAGGGCTATTATTCTTGATTTAACTTTATTTCTCAATTGAGCAAAACCCCCAAATGATTTTCAGTTTCCTGGAAAATTCATGTGCTGTATAAGCATACTTCTCACTCATAGAAATACCTGCCTAAAATTTTAGGATATTTAAACACAGATTTAGTATTCCAAAATATTTCAACTTAATTCAGTTACATGAAAGTAGGAACTGTAAAACACGGAGGGCTGGAAGGCTTGGATCATCTGTTTGAAGAGCAGGGTGTATTTCAGGTAGGGAGGCTGTACAGGTTTAGTGGACGAGGCTCCTGAGCAGCAGTAGGATTCAAAGCTCAGAGCGCGTTGCTGCCCTTCATGCCATCACTTGAGCCTGTGGCTGATTGTCACGCAAACGAGGAAGGTTGGACACACACAACCTCCAGGTTTGTACCTTTGTACCCCCACCCCCAGCCACCCACCGCACCTGCCACTGGCTTTTTCTTTTGGTGACATGAAAGGGAAAGAACAAGAAAATGCGGCCTTGACAGACAGGAAAGGAAAATCCAGCCACAAAGAAGAATGAATGTTTTCATTACAATTCCATTTGGGAACTACTTTAAATTTGTACCAGAAAGCTGATAGAAATACAAAGCATTGATCATGCTGCTGCTCACCTTCAAATTCTATTGCCCAAGAATCCAAGCTGGCTAGGACCCCAAGTGCCCATGGGGCTGCGGCTGGTCTTTAGCAGGTTTCAAGGCAATATTCAGGGGCGCCACACGCACACCACATGCACACCACGCATGCACACCCACAGGCCCAGAGAGCAAGCGGTTCAGGAAGGCGAGAGACGTGAGCAGCTGGGGGTCAGTTCTTAAGGATGGCCACTGGCAGAGGTAAAAGCTGTCTGAAGACGGGCATGGCCTTGAGGTGCAGCCTTGACCCTGCCTGATGGGAGGCAACACTGCCGGCTGCACAGGGTGAGCCCTCAGTTCCGGGGGTCCCCAAAAGAAGGGCTCCTTATATCACATCACACCACAGACGCAAAACAGGGTAAGAAGTGACCAGACTTAGGACCGACGGGAGTGCTCACGGCAGGAATCGGAGGCGGTGGAAAGGTGCCGCTGGTGCTCACCGAGCGCATCAGCGGGTGAGAGTGGGAGTGCGCCGGGCCACGGCCTGCAGCGTGCCGTCCCCTGACAGCCCAGCCACGGCTGTTGCCAGGGAGTTCACCAATCAGAGAGCCACTGCACTCGTTCCTGGTGTGCCGATTGCTCTTCTTTCGGAAAGATGGCCTTGCTCTTACAAGAACTCTTTAAAAATTATTTTGTTTTTTTTCATTTGAGAATCTGATGATATTAGGGTGGTATAAATTACTCACCTATTTATAAATGTTCTATTGCTCTCTGTAGATGGTCTTTATCAGCTGCACTTACTCTAAAATGTATTTATTCTTAGTTTGTATTTTTATAGACACTTGCCTCAGTGTCTAGAAAAGTATCTTAAATCTCCTTTTTCTTAGCACCACATTCCTTCCGTAACCGTGAGCAGAGGCCACACTATTAACAGTCATCAGCAAATTATTCCAAGACAGCCTGGATAGAGTGTTATGGTGGGATTGATTAAAATTTATTTTAATTCTAGATTTAAAAAGTATTCCTTGATGTAAAGTAGAATTTTAAGAGTTGATTTTTTCCTTAAAATTATTGAAAACTCTCATAATATAGATGGCTTACATGTAAATATTGTCCAAATGGTTTGAAAAACAGTTTAAAATATTCCTTTGAGATTAATAGACAGAATTATTAATTTGATCTGGAAATATCACACACACCACACTATATAAACACAGCACATACATACCACACAATACAAACATACACACATCACATGCCCACAACACACACATACACCACACATACCATACATGTCACACACTATAACATACACACACCACCCCTTACACATAGCACACATATCACACAAATATACACACATACATATATCACATACCCATAACACACACATACACCATACACACCCCATATATGCCACAGACCATACACATACACACACACCATGCTCCCTACAACCCTTCACTCCCGCCACATACACTCCTTCCACACCACACACATGAACAACTTGTGATGATTGCACTGTTACTATTTTCTTTCTTTTTAAAAAAATTTTTTTTTATTGATTTCAGAGAGGAAGGGAGAGGGAGAGGGAGATAGAAACATCAATGATGAGAATCATTGATCAGCTGCCTCCTGCATGGCCCACACTAAGGATGGAGCCCTTAACCTGGGCATCTGCCCTGACTGGGAATCGAACCATGATCTCCTGGTTCATAGGTCGACTCTCAACCACTGAGCCACACCGGCTGGGTACTATTTTCTTTCTTGTTAGAAAATCACAAATGCCATATTAAAATACCTGATTATATCATCCATTTCTTTTATATTCAAGCTTAAGAGAAAATAATTCTGAAAGATAAGCTGCTGATGAAACGCTAATCCTCCGAAAGTAACCTCCTGCTCCTCTCCCCCGTCTGTGTCGTCTTTGAGCATGTGCCATGTGTTGGGGAAGGTCTGATAAATATCACGTAAGCAGCGCCTGGGAATGGAAAAGCTGGTAGCAGGACCTGGCAGGCGAGGACCAGTGGCTGCCTTTCTTGTCTGCTCCAACACCCCTGCACCGACCTCCGCGGCCCCAGCAGTGCTGCGAGGAGGCGGGCCAGCTCTGCGATTTCTCCTTCAGAGATGAGGACCCAGGGGACGGGTGGGAGCTTCCCTTCTGGCATTTTCTGTCAGCTCACTTGCCCGGGCGGCTGGAGGTAGCTAGTGCATCTGTGGAGTCTTGGCCCTGGGATCTGGCTCAGCCTGGCCTGCGGCTGCACAGCTAGTCTGCCAGCCCACACCGTGCAGCGGTGTCCTGGGACTCTGGCCGTGATTCCAGGCTCCTGCAGGAAACTAGGGAACCTGGGGGCCGGAAGAAGGGAGAGCTGAGGGGTGGAGCTGGGCCTCACCTTGTCATTGGGTCCCCGGTGCGTTGGCAGGATTGGAATAACTGAAACCCTCCAAGCCAAGGCTTTCTGAGAAAAATGTCAGAGCTTGCTGTTTGCATGCTGCCCACCTCAGATCTGGAGCCTTCCTTTCCTCACTTCCGGCTCCGACAACAGTTTCATTCAAACCCCGCTGCATCAAATCCCATTCACGCTCATTGTTTGGCCGTCTGGACTATGGATGATGTGTTGAATATGATTGCTTTTTGTTTTGCAAATATGAAACAAAACCTGTGAGAATCATGGCCCGGTTCTTGTCTGTTGAAGAACTGGCCCTTAACCTGGTGCCCAGCGGAAATAGCACGAAACCCAGGCCCCGCCCTCCCCTGCAGAGCGATGGCCGTGCTCACCTGCCGGGCTAAAGCAGCGAAAGCAGGGCAGCTCTCCGCGCTTTGTGTGAGGAGCCGGCCCTCAGGGACAGGTCCCCTCCGGCAGGAGGACGGTGTGTGCACCTTGGTCCGCTGGCCGTGCCATGTTGGGTCCTGAAGAGCCTTTACCCTGTAGAGCTCGGCACTTCCCCTCTCATCTCCCTGCCCTGGGGCTCAGCGTGGACCCTCTGAGCTTCCCCAGCAGAAAGCTGCTGCTCAGTCTGTCCCCACAGCCTGTCAGCGGGAGAGGAGCCTGCCCCCGGCTCCTGGGGGAGGTGTGGGGTTGAGCAGGCATCGCCCCCAGCACTGAATCCTCCCTGTGAGGCGGGAATGGCGAGAGGAACAGCCTTGGGAGGCTGGGACCCATGCCAGGATGGACCCAGTCCCCTGACTCTAACCCCAGACACTGCCTGTCCACCTTCTCTTGCTTTGCAGTCCGGCATGCTTGCGATGTCACCCGCTGGTTCTTTAGTAAACCTTCCTTTATAAAATGTAAACATTTGCTGTGGAGATTTTTCAAACATACATGCAACATACAAAACATATCAACATCAAAGAGCCTGCAGGCACCCTGCACCCAGCTTCAACAGGGGTTGGTTTATGGCCATCAGCACCCCTTCTGCACCCCTGCCTCCCCAAATTGTGCAGGGCTCATGGGGCCTCCTGACTCAGTGCCCGGACAGAACTCAAGTTTTTGATGAATACGTTGCAGATTGGGCTTATTAGCCGTTCCAAATACGGCAGCGCACGCTGCTCCCAGGCCCCTGCAGCTCGGAGTGCCGGGCGTGCTGGGAGGAGGCGGAGCCCCTGCCTCAGAGGTGATGACACTGGGCAGCCGGAGGTGACAGGGTGGGAGCCTCACCTGCTCAGTCTCCACTGGGCCCCCCTCCCTCTCGGCCCAGGCGCCCCTCTAGCAACCAGGCCATCCTTTCGGAAGTGGCTGTCCTCCCACATTACTTTACCAGCAGCGTACTATCCGGGTTCTCCAGAGGAAGAGAGCCATAGCGGGTGTGTCTGTGTAGAAGAGGTTTGCTCTGAAGGATTGCTCCCAAGGTTATGGAGGCGGCCAAGCCTCAGGGTCTGCAGGCTCCAGACCCAGGAGGAGCCCCTGTTTCCGGTTGAGTCTGGAGGCCGGGAAAGGCCTTATCTCAGCTGGAAGACCGTTAGGTGGGGAGAACTCTTGTCCTTGGGGGAAGGCCAGCCTCATTGTTCTATTCAGGCCTTCGGCGCAGTGGGCCGGCTCCCCGGCACTGGGGAGGGTAGTCTGCTGTGCTCCGTCTGTTGGTTTATCATCCTCACAGAAGCCCGGCCCAGCCACGCTGACACGTGACATGAACCATCACAAGTGCATGCACATCTTTTGAAGTCATATCCAGAGTGACCACCAGTTGACCCCAAAATCTCTGGAGATTCAGAGTCCCTGGAATAATGGAGACGAGGGATAGCAGCTAGGAAACAGCTGGCCTGGAGGAATCTCAGACTGTGGGCACCCGATGGAGAAACATTTAAAAATTCCTCAAACATTCGTTTAGGTTTACTTTGGGTGGACATTGAACGAGGGGCCCAGATGAACTATGACCCCTGCTCACAAGGAGACACGTGGCGAGGGTGGCGAGGGTTTGAGGGGTTCGGAGTGGCAGCCCCCGCGCCTCCCTGAATGCGGCCCCACACCTGACGTTGTCACCCAGTAGGAGCGGCCCCTGGGGGGACATTTGGCTCCTGTCTGTGCCCGTGATCCGGAGCTCAGCCAGGGACAGAGGCCCAGGACGGAGACAGGTGTTCTAGATTCGGGTGTGTCACCGCTGAAAGGAACAGCCATGAGCTGTTTTCCTAATTTGTAAGTAATAACAATAATTTATAGATCAGCTCCTCGGTTTAAGGTTTGCTCTCATGGGTTTTAAAGGGGGATTTTGATGTGTGCTTCTATTTGTTAACCTAGAGCAGCGGTCGGCAAACCGCGACTCGCGAGCCACATGCGGCTCTTTGGCCCCTTGAGTGTTCTAACACCACTTCTTCAAAATAGACTCGCCCAGGCCGGAACCAACTTCTGTGCATGGGCCATGAAGTTTCAATCGCACTGTACGTGCTCGCCGCACGTGGTATTTTGTGGAAGAGCTACACTCAAGGGGCCAAAGAGCCGCATGTGGCTCGCGAGCCACGGTTTGCCGACCACTGAGCTAGAGTGACTCAGAGAGGCTAGAACAAGTGCAGCTTCCTAGAGATGGAAGCAGCCGGGCCGGGCCCTCAGGAGGCCAGGCTTCGGGTGGCTGTGTGCAGCCCTCTCTTCTGCTCACTCCGGTTCCACATTGTTTGTGACAGTCTTACCCCTCCAGGCCGTTACTCATTAACTTATTTTTTTTTTTTTTTTTTTTTTTTACTCATTAACTTATTCCTGTTAATATGCTGGTCAGTTACTTCAACTAGTGTTGGTTGGGTTTATCGAGGAGGCCTGCGCCAGGAGATGGGGACAAAGGTGAATTACCTAGGCCTGCTTCCTGCTCTTCCCGTGTCAGTGGAGGAGGCAGAGGAGAGAAAAACTGGGACCACATTGGTGGTGGGATGCGGAAGTCAGGGATGGCTTCTCCAGAGATGCCGAAAGGGAACCCCAAATCATGCATGGGAATTATCCAGGAGGATGGTTGGAACAGGTGTGCAGGTGTGTTAGTGCGTGAGTATGTGTGTTTGGGATGGGAACTGAGTGTCCAGTGTGGCTGGCTGGAGTGTATTGCGTTAGGGGAAGCTTAATTGCGTTAGCGGTCCTAAGAGGGAGGCCAGTGCCAAGCAAACGCAGTGGGAAGCCACTGGAGACTTTTGGAAAGATTAGTCTATCTTCTGTGTGGAGAACAGATTGGAAAGGCAGGAGAGAAAATAGAGGCAATTAGGAGACAATTAGGAGGGGTGATGGTGGCTTGGACCAGTGTCATGGGCCAAAGGCCAGCGGCTTTCATTGAGCCCAGATCTGTATCCCTTACTGTCTGTGCAACACACCCACCTACTGTTTCACGTGCCCTGAAGTGAAGCACGTCTCAAAGTGAACTCACCACCTTCCCCCTGCACCGTCTCTTAGTTCCCGGTGTCACCGTTCATCCGCTTCCCACAGTCAGGACTCAGAGCCATTGTACCTCCTTCCCCTACCAGTGGTCGGCAAACTCATTAGTCAACAGAGCCAAATATCAACAGTACAACGATTGAAATTTCTTTTGAGAGCCAAATTTTTTAAACTTAAACTTCTTCTAACGCCACTTCTTCAAAATAGACTCGCCCAGGCCGTGGTATTTTGTGGAAGAGCCACACTCAAGGGGCCAAAGAGCCACATGTGGCTCGAGAGCCTCGGTTTGCCGACCACTGTCCTAAACCCATCACATCTGCTCAACCACTTAACTTGTTTTTAATCAACAGGGTTTCAAATCTTTCTTCTTTTCCTTTTCTTTTGTCCTGATTCATACTTTCATCATTTATGGCTGTGATTGTTACAGTTAACTAACTGGTCTTCAGATGGGAAGGAATCTTTGTTTTAAATTTGGAAAAGTATTATATGGTTTTACTGAAATGTCACAAACAGTTTCCCCTCAGCTCTGCTCCCAATATGTCTAATTTCCTTCCTTTCAGAAATAATCTTCCTCGACCGTTTGCTATTTATATTTTCTTTTTCTTCCTTCCTTTTATCGTTTTTCTTCTTTCTGTTACACAAAGCAAAACGTTCTACATGGATTGCTCTGTGCCTTGCTCTTTTCACTTGGAAATCTTTCAAATTAGCACCTACAGTTCTGCTACATTCCTTTCTGGCAGTTGCTTAATATTCAAATATATGGATGTGCTAACAGTTTTTCAAACCGTTTCCTGTTGTTAGACGTGTAGGTAGTTTCCAGTTTCTCACAGTTAATAAAATAATGAATATTCTTCTCCATGCATCTTTCCTCTTGGGCACATGTTTTTGCCTGTGTGTACAATAAGCTTAGCTGATACTAATCCTGTTCTTATGGCTTTGGCAGGACCTAGAGCACACAGATAATTTTATTGGTGAAGGTCACTTTTCCACTCCCGGCGACAGAGTGAGGCCTCCCGTACTCACCCTTTGAGGAGGGTATTTACTATGATGCACACTCACACAAGTTAGAAAAATTCCTGCAACCCTAATTTTCCAAATTAAAAAAGAAAAGAAAAGAAAAAAAGTCCAGAATGGTTGTTGAATTTTTTTCAAGTTTTTTTTTGTTGTTGTTTGTTTGTTTTTTGTTTGTTTGTTTTTTAGCATCTAGTAAGATAAATATGTATTTTTTCATCTTTTTCCTGTTAATGTGGTGAATCATTTGTAGATGTAAAATACATATCTCATCTTTCTAATTAAAAGCTCTTTGTTGTTTGCTTCACTTTGGGGATGCAATCCAAACTCCTCATCATGAGGTACAGACTTTCCTGGTTTGTACTTCATTCCTGACCCCTCAATCCCCAATACTCCACTGCCTGAAACAACTTGTTTTCCCCCAACCAGTTGCTCTTCCGGCCCTCGCTCAAATCTCCCCTTCTGGGACCCTCTCTCTGTCCCACCTTAGAAATCTGTCAGCTCTCAAGACCAGGATCTGTTCCCTTCTGTCTCTCCCATGAGGGCAGAGTTAGTAGTCACTCCTCAAGGTCTCCATGGCTCTGTGGACTCGTCTTTCTTTTCATCAATTCAATTCACACTAAGTGGGAACCTACAAGATGCCCAGCACTGGGGCCCCCGAGAACCCAAGATGAATTCCGTTGGCCATCTTTTCAAGGCAATCATCCTGTGTGTGATAGAAGGCCATGCACTGTGGGCAAGGTGGGTAGCCATCCTTCCCGAGACTTCCCTGGGGAAAGAGCCTGTGACAAACACTTAAGATGCAAAGCTACAGGGACACAGGGGGCTGTAGGACACTGGTCAGCAGGGACCTGTGGGCCTGTTTGTCCAGTATTGGTAATTAAGAACCTAACTCCAAAGAGGCACATTTCGAGCTCTCTTAAGAGCTGCTTGGTAATTGTTGTTTCTGTGACTGGTGTGCACGACATAGCCCACTCAAAGTCTACAGGCTGTGCCATAAGTCAGTAGCATCATTAGCAGACCCATGAATTCTGGTTTTTCTGCCTTTTCTCATTAAAACTAATTACAGGAGGATTTCAGTAAGAAAATCAACTTTAACAGGAGCCATGAGTGAACATTATTAAGTTAAAATATCGTGTAGCCAGATTTCACTAGGATCTTTCCAAACAGAAAGCCAAGCTCCTGAACACGCCCCCCCCCCCCGCCCCGCCCATCTCTAATTAAGCCCATGGACATGTGAAATAGGACGGGAAGGTGAATGTAGCAGCAAGTATGTTCTGAGGGCTCCATTGCATGCCTGTCCTCTGGAAGGAACCGTAGATTGTGAAGGAGGTACAGGGCAATTTTCCAAAAGGAACTTGCAATCCAGTTGAGCAGGCCAAGTTGCTCCTTTGGAAAAAAAAATTATGTTCAATAAGGAGGTATGACTGGGTGAGAGATTCGCGAGGGGCTGGAGTGATCAGGAAAGGCTTCACAGAGGGGCGGGATATTTTCTGGGTCCTGAAAGACTGTCCAGATCTGGGCGGGTGGAGAGAAAATGTTCAAGGCAGGAGAACTAAAGTGAGAATGGCTTTGGAGGTGGGTGTGGGCATAGCGCTAGCCCAGGGGATGGGAAAGACATGCTACTGCAGACCAGCCACAGTCAGAGGGAAGCGCCGGCAGCTGCTGTTGGTCAGAATGTGAGCTGTAGCCCCTGAGAGTAGGACTGCTCCTCTGTAATGCAGGAGCCAGTCCAGTGCTGGCCCTGGTTGTATTGTACTTGATGACCGTGTGCCATCTGGCTGATGCTTGCAGGGCTGACCTCTTCCTCACCAGGTGGCAGCCCTTGAGGGAGCTGAGATGTGTTTCCCTTAGACTTCTCCTCTCCAAGCTAAACACTTGTCACTCTGTCAACTGTCTTGACTTCACTGTCTCCTGCATTCTCTTATCTGTTTGCATCCTAGTTTGTAAATTGCAATGAAGAGACTGCCCATGTAAAGAATGTGGTGATGCCCTACCCGGTTCAGCTCAGTGGATAGTCGGCCTACGGACTGAAGGGTCCCTGGTTTGATTCCAGTCAAGGGCATGTACCTCAGCTGCAGCCTCCTCCCCAGCCAGGGCCCTAGTCGGGGCACATGTAGGAGGCAAGCAATCGATGTGTTTCTCTCACATTGATATTTATCTCTGTCTTTCCCTCTCTCTTCCACTCTCTCTAAAAATCAATGGAAAAATATCCTCGGGTGAGGATTTAAAAAAAGAAAAAGAAGAAGAATGTGGTGAAATTGGAGTTCTGGCTTGGGTTGGTGTATATTCCATTTTTAGAGTTTTGTCCTGTCCTAAAAATAACTTGGGCCATAGTTCATATGCCTAAACTACTGAGAGATGCATTCATCTTTGTCTAAAATACAGTGCTCTTTTTTTCCAAGAAGGGATGACAGGGCTTTCTTTATGGCTTGTTTGTTATGATCTACAAAGCAGTGTTATTGATGATTTTTAGAATCACACTTCTTTATATCAAAAGGCTCAGTGTAGACTCACCTCCACCACCCATGGCCTCATGGCCTACGGTAGGCCACTCAGCTGCTGTGAGTTCCCAATCATCAGCCTCTGTCAAGCTCAGAGTTGCAATTGAGAAGGCCAGTGGAATTGTAACTGGGAATAATGCTATTAAACATAGTTAACGTCCCAAAATAGAATTGCGGAATGAGTTCTGGTGCATTCACACCATTACCATGCAGTAATATGCAGCCATTAAAACAGTGAATTAGAGTTTTATTGTGATTGACTGGGATAGATTTTCACAGGGCATTGTTGGGTGAGAAGAGCATGAAGCAATGTGTGTGTCATATGAACCCATTCTTGTAACCAAAACAGGTGCAGAAATGCTTGTAGATAGCCATACTAATAGCTGAAGCCAGCAACAGCCCACTCTAGGCAATTAATAGGCTATCATGCAGAAAATCAGCAAGGCTATACAAAACTGAGAACATAACCAACCAACAGGATCTGGTAGACATACATAGAATGCTCCATGAAACCACAGCAGAATACACATTCTTAGAAAGTGCCCATGGAACTTCCACCACGATAGACCATATCTTGAGCCATAAAAAAAATCTAACCAAATTTATAATATAATTGACTTTTGAACAACACAAGTTGGAGCTGAGTGGGTCCAATTAATGTGGATTTTTTCAATAAATACTGTAAATGTATTCCTTCTTCCTTATGATTTTCTTAACATTCTCTTTTTCTCTAGCTTACTTTGTTGTAAGAATAGAGTAAATAATACATGTAGCATGCAAAATATGTCTAATCAACTGTTTATGTTATGGGTAAGGCTTTCTGTTCAACAGTAGGCTATTAAAATTTGGGGGAGTCAAAAGGTATATACAGATTTTCAAATGCTTGGGGGTTGGTCCCTAATGCCTGTGTTGTTCAAGGGTCAACTATAACTGAAATTATACAGAGTGTGTTCTTTGACCACAATGTATTCAGATTAGAAATCAACAAGGAAGGACAACAGGAAAAGCTCCAAACAGTTGGAAATTAAACAACATACCTATAAATATTGCATGGGACAAAGGAGACATTTCAAATGAATTTAAAGATACATAGAATTGAATGAAAATGAGGCTACAGCATATCCAAATATAGGGTGGGGCAAAAGTTGGTTTACAGTTGTGAGTATGTGAAACACAGAGTTTACTCTTATATTATTCTTTATTAATTATTGTATTATTTTAATATGAACAACTGTAAACCTACTTTTGCCCCACCCTGTATGTGGGATGCAGCTAGAACCATGCTGAGAGGGAAATTTATAGCCCCAAATGCTTATACTGGGAAAGAGAAAAGTTCTCCAACCAATAATCTGTTTATCTCAAGATACTAAAAAAAGAACAAAATAAAACCAAAGCACTCAGCAGGAGAGAAATAACAAAAATAAAAGCAGAAATCAATGACATGAAACACAGAAAATTACTAGGAAAAAAAATCCATGAAACAAAAATCAAATTTTCTGAAAAAAAATCAATAAGATGGAGAAACCCAGCAAGATTGACAAAAATAAAAAGAGAGACGATGGAAATCACCAAGCGCAGGAGTGAAACAGATGCCCTCTCAACAGATCCTGTAGCCATGGCAAGGCTGTGAGGCAGTCTGGCCCTGTTCTCAGTTGTTCCAAACTAGACCATGGCTGAGGGCTGCTTCGTTTGATTGAAATGCAAAGCGAAGCATCCAGATACAGTCTGGACCAATCAATGGAGGCCTGGCACTGAGACTGGGGCCCAGAACCCGGTGAGTCTTCAGGGGAAAAGGCGGCTGGACTGGGGACTTTGCTGTTGGCACTAAGCCTGCGAGAGGTTCGGCTGCACAGAGGTTGGCTTAGCTCCATTTTGCCCAATAATTTACTAATTCTTTCAGAGGGTGAAGAAAACCAGTGCTTGAGGGGAGAGAACGCATTTCCTAAGACCAACAAGCTAGCCTTGTGTCAGAGTGAGGATGAGAGTGTGCATGGTGACACATTAGAATAATAAGGTCAGCTTGGCCTTATTCACATGTTAGCTGGAGCATGGCTTCAGCTGTAATACCAATATGTATTTTTGGAATATTTCTCCCCTCTTTTCCTTTGACTGTGAATAGCAGATGTGGCCTATTACATTACTGTGATTTTCAGATGAAACGAAGCACAGTGGTTTGCTTTTAACCAAACCCCATTCATACTTCCTCTCTCTGACTCAGCTTCCTCGTGGTAAATGAGGCAGATGACACATGCCACTGGCAAACACTTCTAAAGGCATCCTCGCTCTTTTGATCAAAGCCTATATGGCATTTGTATCAACACAGTTTCATTGCTGTGAGATGGAAGGTTAAGAGAGAACTGTCGCAGTGAGGAACTTGCACAGAGGGTTCAGATGTGACCAAATGGCTAATTTCTTCCTGTATGTCAGTTGAAAAAATCTGACAAAGGAAGTAAGAAACTGCAAGTGGGTGGCCATCTCTTTCAGTACACAACCCGTTTATTCCCACAAGGCCCATGGCACCCCCTGCTTGCATCCCTTTGTGCCCACTGCATGGGAAACACACTTCTGGCTGCACTCTTCATAGCAGGTACCCCAGATTCTCTGGACATGTGGACAACTTGATTTAATTCTTAATCTTCCACTTCCCCCGGGTGTGCCTGTTGTGTGGAGGTGCACCTGAACGCCTAGTCCCCTGTCTAAAACGGGGGTGACTACAGCACCGTCCTTATGGAGTCATCAGAAGGGGTGAAGGGAATGAACATTTTTATAGGGCAATTGGCGCAGCGGCTGGCTGGTGGCAGACCCGTCCTGAAGGGCCACTCTTTGCACCATCACAGCCCTATTGTTAAATCCAGAGCTCACCTCTCCAAAGTTCCATGAGTCAGGGCCACCCTCCACCTTCAGGCAAAGAGGTTGATTATTCATTTGCTTTATTCAAAAGTGAGTGCTCTCACATCAAAGATTGTGACTCTAACTCTGTGTCATAACTCATGTGAGTCTGCTCCAGGAGACGTGATGGGGCAGTGCCATTCTTGGTGCCACTGAGGTGGGCATGAGTTTTGGGGCTGTAGCAGGAACAGGATGGGCCTGCCATGGAGGGTGAATGACAAGGTAATTACCAGCAACGGGGTTTGAAGCCTTTTGGGAGGGAGAAGCATGGACACTGGAAACAGACCTGGTTGGGGTGCAAGGTGTCTGTGTGACCACCGCCTCCAGTGTCGGTATCCAAGTGCACCGGTATCAATAGCGTTTTCCAGAGATGCCCTATAAGCCAGTGAAGGGGAGCTGAGATGTTACAGGACTTCAAACAACATTTATCACAATGCAGGTTATTCTGGCAGGTTGATTATAAATGGTTTTAATTTTTTTTTAAATATATTTTATTGAATTTTTACAGAGAGGAAAGGAGAGGGACAGAGAGCTAGAAACATCGATGAGAGAGAAACATCGATCAGCTGCCTCTTGCACACCCCCTACCGGGGATGTGCCCGCAACCAATGTACATGCCCTTGACCGGAATCGAACCTGGGACCTTTCAGTCCGCAGACCGACGCTCTATCCACTGAGCCAAACCGGTTTCGGCTGGTTTTAATTTTTTGATGTTTTTATTTTCTAAATTTTTGTGTATATATTTTTTATTGGAAAAAAAGTGAGCATTAAAAACAAAGCAATGATCTTTTATTCTTTTTATTGACTACATGGTAGACCATGCAACCTTAAGCATTCAGTGCAATGAGCACATACACACACATCACACCCAAGTAAGCACTTGACCGAGATCCAAAGCATATTCCCAGGCCCCGCTAGGGTCCTCATGCTCCAACCAGTCAACTCCCTCCCAAAGGGATCCACTATTCTGACCTCTGCAACCACTGATGAGTTTATATCCTTGACCTTTGCAATGAAAATACCAACAACATTGGCCAAGTTAATGCAAATGAGTATGGCCTATTCTGTTAGTGTGGATGGTAACTTTTCAATAAATTCCAGGCTACTTTTAGAGGAAATTTAATAAATATATGACTTTAATGATACAAAATCCTGTTTAGGTTAGGCAAATCAATGGATGAAATCTAGTTTTCCCCCCTCAAATATATATAAATACTCATCCTATATTATAATAGATGAATATGCAAATTATCCCAGATGCTGTAATGTCACGACCTGTCAGCAGGAGGCATGCACAGCAGGAGCTGGGGGCGGCGACTGCCATCACCAGGAGGGCCTCTGTGCGGCCCTGGGCAGCCCCCAGCAGAGGCCGCCCCCTGTGGCCCAGCCTGGAGGCAGCCACTGGTGGAGGCTTGCATAAGCCCGCGGCACTGCCCGGCCTGGAGGCCGCCCGGTCCAGGGGCGGAACCTGGCGGAGGCTGCCCCCGGCAGAGGCGCATGTAGGCCCACTGTGCTGTCCGGCCTGGAGACCTCCCGGCCTGGGGGGTGGCCCCTGGCTCTGCTATCTTGAGTTTGTGGTTTCCAAGGAAACAGCCAGAAGGGATGATAAACCCTCCGCAAACGGCTCAGCCGGTGCCTATCGGCTCAGCCGGTGCCTATCGGCTCAGCCGGTGCCTATCTAAGTGGTGGCTTCGTTTAAATTGAGCCTTTCCCGCAGTGAATGACCCCACCCCTCCTTGGACCAAGCAGGTTCCTGTGGAGTGCAATCTCCACGCAATACAACGGGGGCCCCAGTTTCATCCCTGGCGATCTCATGCATGTTAGCTCAGGGCAGCGGGGAAGGAAGGGAAAAGGCATCACGTGGGGCAGCTCTGGCCAGCAAGCAGACACTCCCCTGCCACCCCTTCAACGTGTAAGAAGAATCAGATAAACCAATACAAACTCCCCTCCCCTGCCTCGGGAGAGATCCGGGACTGAGGGGCGTCCAGCCCAGGCATTGCATACCTGCTTCCCACCCCCTTCATCCAAGTGGACAGGTTAGGGGGTTAAGGGGAGGAGGAGGAGCCTCGCAGGAAGGGGATCCCCAGAACCGCACCCCTGCCCTCCCTCCAGACCTGACCTCTCAGAGCTCAGGGCCTGACCCTGCCCCAGCACATTTGCATATCCCAGACCCTCCATTGCTTCCAGGCACTGGGCATTCCCGCTTCTTCCCTGCCTCCCAGCCGCTGACCCTCACTGTCTCCTACCCCAGAAGCACTCTGTCCTCCCCAACTTTCGGTCTTTATAGCCTAAATGCTTGGTGGGTGTAGTTGCTTCTCCATGGATTTTATTTGATAAGAACCCAGCGAAGTCGCTTAGCAACTGAGCTGCTCAGACTTCATCAGGGACAACGAATAACACACCTTACTTGGCTTTGACAGCAAAGCAATCTTATTCTTTTATTTTTAAAAATAGATTTTTATTGATTTCAGAGAGGAAAGGAGAGGGAGAGAGAGATAGAAACATCAATGATGAGAGAGAATCATTGATCGGCTGCCTCCTGCATGCCCCACACTGGGGATTGAGCCCGAAACCCAGGCATGTGCCCTTGACCAGAATTGAACCTGGGACCCTTCAGTCCTCAGGGTGAAACTCTAGCTACTGAGCCAAACCAGCTAGGGCAAGCAATCCTATTCTTAAAGACTTGATTTTTGTCATAAACTAGTGCAGTGGTCGACAAACTAATGAGTTTGCTGACCACTGACCTAGACTCTCGATTCCAATAATTACAGGCTGTTGTTGTTCCTTGTGATTAAGCCCCTATCCCAGTGGTCGGCAAACTCATTAGTCAACAGAGCGGCAAACCGTGGCTCACGAGCTGCATGTGGCTCACAAGCCGCAGTTTGCCGACCACTGAACTAGTGGATTCGAATCATATCAAACCAATATACATTTTTTAATGAAATGTCTCTTCATTTCTACTAATGCAATTCTACCTTAAAGCTTATGTTGTATAATCTATACCTGTGGTCAGCAAACTGTGGCTCGTGAGCCACATGTGGCTCTTTGGCCCTTTGAGTGTGGCTCTTCCACAAAATACCACGGCCTGGGCGAGTCTATTTTGAAGAAGTGGAGTTTGAAGAAGTTTAAGTTTAAAAAATTTGGCTCTCGAAAGAAATTTCAATCGTTGTACTGTTGATATTTGGCTCTGTTGACAAATGAGTTTGCCAACCACTGATCTATACTAATAAAATGGTAATATTCTAATTAGACCAGACGTCTTCCGAACACCCATCTGGACATCCTTCCACACAAAGCCATGGTGGTGGGGGCCGAGGCAAAGGTGGTTAGGGGCAACCAGACTGGCAGGGGAGGGCAGTTGGGGGCGATCAGGCCGGCAGGCAAGTGAACAGTTAGGAAGGAGCCAGCGGTCCCAGATTGTGAGAGGGATGTCTGACTGCTGGTCTAGGCCCAATCCCTGTAGTATCGGGCCTAAACTGGCAGTCAAACATCCCCCGAGGGGGTCTCAGATTGGAGAGGGTGCAGGTTGGGCTGAGGGACACCCCCCCATGCACGAATTTCGTGCACTGGGCCTCTAGTGACAAATAGTGTTAACTTTAGCATCACTAAATCAAGTCCTTTTGGAGCCTCAAATCATTGAATAGCAGCAGCAGATAGAATTACACACACCATGTTGTATATCCTGGAGACTGATCATGGCTGACTTGAAACTTGTGAGAAGGTGCTCTTGAACAAAAGCCTTTGTGGTGGACTTGCTAAGATGGTTGGGCCACAGCTAACTTTAGCAATACTAAATGATTTTTCAGACCTAAAAATTATAGTTGCCACACATTTTATAAGTCGATGACATTCTCACTCATTTGATAGCTGGTAGAAGCATTTACATGTGCTCAGGGGTACTAGTCACCACCGGGGATGTGGATGAAAGAGGTGAAGTTCAGAGCCTACCCTTAGCCTTGGGTTCTCATAGGTTGAGTGACGATTCACCAAGGTAGAGATGAGACTCCAACAGGAGCTTGTTAATAGTGTACTTCATACCCCACATCTTGACCCCCAATTTCCCCAAGAACAATTCATCACATGTGGCCACCTCCCATGGTAGAATCTGAAGCTATTCAGGTCACTAGGGATGGTGTCCACTAACAAAATCATAGAAAGGGAATCATCAACTCTTATTGCCAACCCAGAATTCTATACACACTTAATATGGATCCTTTCAGTTCATAATGATCAATTTTCTTTTATGAAAGCAACACATACTACTGCAGAAAATGTAGAATATAGAGAAAAGCATAAAGAAGGTAATTAAAATCACTTGTAATCACAATCTTCCATGATAACTCTAATTTAAATTTCCACAATATTTCTTATTCCTTATTTTCATTTATGCAAAATTGAGATCAGGCTCAATGATTCTCCAAATTATTAACTATTTTTGGGAGATGTGGTTTCTAATGATTATGTAACATTCTGTCCCATTAATGTATTATACTTGCATATTTTGAATATTTAGGCTGTTTCTAATATTTTTCATTATAAAGATTAAGTTTTCAGTTATTCACTTATTGCTGAGGATTCATTTGGGGATTAAAGAACAGAGGTGGTCTCTGCCTTCTGGAGCTTACATTCTAGTGAGGAAGTCAGAACTGAATAATCAAATAAACTAGTCAAATAATTTAAAAATGCCACCATGACCAGAGTAGCCGAAACAATCTTGATAAAGAAGAACAACGTTAGAGGACTCACACATTCCAATTTCAAGACACCTGGCTTAAGTACAGATATTGTGAGTGAAGGGGCTACCTGGCAGACTTGGCTAGTTCATTAACAAAGTAACCATATGAGATGTTCTGATAATAAGAATTCCTAACTGAGTGGGTCAGAGTGCAAAGTCATATCCTAGATTTATGTGATAGATCAATATTGACCTTAAGAAGTCCTGTCCATTGCTTTTGTGAGTCTAGGATAACATACTGAAGATGTCAGAATGCACTCTTCTGCAGGCCTTCAGAGATACACACCCTGCTACTGGGGTGAAGCGACCTCAACATTCTTTCTTCATTGCTATTTTTTTATCCACAGACCTCTCTAAATGTTGTATGTTAATGTTAACTATCCTGCACCCACCAATGTAAAAGAAGTATGGCTTTCTCCATTCTACTTTTTATTCAATCCTGAAGATGTCCCCATTTTACTTTTTCCTGCCTCCTTACTCTACTACCAGTGGATTTCATGTAACCCTCCTTACGTCTCCTCCTTTGATTCTAATGTATAAAATGAGCTGAAAAACTGCCATTCTCCAGAGCATTTTCTCAATCCTTTGAGATTTTGAGTATGGGTTTGACTCTCAAGTCTTGGCTCAAATAAACTCTTTAAACCTTTAAGTTTAAAATTTCTTTCTTTGACAGCATAGATCAACGTACTAGATTGGAGAGACCATACATTTATGGTCAATTTATTTTTGACAAGAGCCCCAATACCATTCAATGGAGAAATGCCTCCTCAACAGATGGTGCTGGGACAACTAAACATCCTCATGCAAAAGAATGAAGTTGGACTGCTTCTCATATCACATATCAAAAATGAAGTAAAAATGGATTAAAGATCTAAATATAAGACTAAAACATAAAACTCACAGAGTCACATAGGGGTAAATCTTTGTGACCTCAGATTAGGCAATGGTTTCTTAGATATGATACCAAAAGCACAAGCAACGAAAAAATATAGATAAATTGAACTTCATCAAAATGAAAAACTTTGTGCTTCAAAGGACACTATCAAGCAAGTTAAAAGACAACCACATAATTGGAGAAAATATTTGCAAATCATATATCTGATAAGGGATTGCATCTAGAGTATATAAAAACTATCCTATATAATAAAGAGGCAATATGCAAATTAACCCTTATACCCTCACAAGATGGCTGCCTATGACCAGGCCGGCAGAGGGGTTAGTGAGGGACAACCAAATGACTGAACAAACAGACTGCATGGGGCAACCAGGCCGGCAGGGGGTTAGCGAGGGATGACCAAACAACTGAACAGCAGGCTGCATGGGGCAAACAGGGGGGGGGTGGGGCTGTGAGAGGCAACCAGACTGGCGGGGGGGGGGGCAGTTGAGGGTGACCAGGCTGGCAGGGGGGGCAGTTGGGGGCGATTAGGCTGGCAGGGGGTACAGTGAGGGGCAACTAGGCCAGCAGGGGGGGCAGTTAGGGGCGACCAGTCCAGCAGAGAGGCACAGTTGGTGGCAACCAGGTTGGCAAGGGGGGCAGTAAGGGGTGACCAGGCCGGCAGGGTGGGGGCAGTTAGGAGTGACCAGGCCGGCAGGGGGGGCAGTTAGGGGTGATCAGGCTGGCACGCAGAGGCAGTGAGGGGTGATCAGGCTGGTGGGGGGGCAGTTAGGTGACCAGGCAGGCAAGCAGGTGAGCAATTAGGAGCCAGTGGTCCAGAATTGTGAGAGGGATGTCTGACTGCCGGTTTAGGCCCGATCCCTGGGAAGGGGCCTAAACCGACAGTCGGACATCCCTCAAGGGGTCCTGGATTGGAGAGGGTGTAGGCTGGGCTGAAGGGACCGCACCCTCCCCCCCCCCCCACACACACACACACGAATTTTGTGCATCAAGCCTCAAGTTACAATTTAATAATAAAGAGAAAATAAATTAAAAATGAGCAAAGAATTAGAAGGGGCATTTCTCCAAAAAAGACATACAAATTGCTAGTAATAACATGAATAGATGCTCACATCTTTAGTCACTAGGGAAATGAAAACCAAAAGCACAATGAGATATTGCCTCACACCCACTAGGATAGATAAAACAAAAAAGACAATAACAGGTGTTGTTCAAGAGGATGTAAAGGAACTGGATCTTATATGTTGCTGATGGGAATGTAAAATGCTGTTAAGCACTTGGAAATTGTCTGGAAGGAAGTTCCTCAAAATGTTAAACAGGGAGTTACCACATGACACAACAATTCCACTCCTAGGTGTATACTCACAAGAACTGAAAGCATATGTCCACACAAAAACTTGTGCATGAATGGTCATTGCCGCAGTCTTTTGCAGCAAGGGTTCAGGAATCTGGAGAAGGGCTGCAACATAGATGAATTGAGAGACTAGACAAGAAATATAAATTTGGGAGGCATGGGGGAGCCAGGGGAGGCTCCACTTTCTAGTGAAGTGGGCTCCCCAAATGTCTGCACCCAGGGCTTTTTATTCACACATTTTGCCCTTTAGCAAAGCAGATATACATACCAAATGTAAGGCCTGGTAAACAATAAAGGACCATCAGGTTAGGGGAATTGCCCTCAGCTGTTTGGCAGCAGGTAATAATATGCAGATCTTCAGCCCTGCTGAAGACTTCCATCAGCCTTCTGAGGAACTTCTCGCATCTGTTATGCTAACTACTGTACTTAGCCTCCAGCAGGTCATGGCAGCATTCTTCATAAAAACTCCAAAGGGGAAACAACTCAAATGTCCATCAACTGCTAACTGGATAAACAGCATGTAGCAGATCTGCACAATGGAATAGTATTCAGCTATAAAAAAAGAGTGAAATAGTGCCCCAGGCTGCAGCATGGATGGCCCTGGAAAACATTATGCCGGGTGAAAGAAGCCAGCCACAGAAGGCCACATAGTGTGTGATTCCATTTCCATTCAATGTCCAGAATCGGCAGTTCTGTAGAGTCAGAATGTAGGTTGCCCGGAGCTGGAGGTGGGGAGAAAATGGAGAGTGACTGTTAATGGGTTCTTTTCCCGGTTTATTTTTGGGATGATGCAAATGTTCTGGAATTAAATGGTGGTGATGGTTGTCTAATGTTGTGAATGTACTAAAAATGACTGACATACACTTTATTTATTTATTTACTTATTTATTTATTTTTTAATATATTTTATTGATTTTTTACAGAGAGGAAGAGAGAGGGATAGAGAGTTAGAAACATCGATGAGAGAGAAACATCGATCAGCTGCCTCCTGCACACCCCCTACTGGGGATGTGCCCACAACCAAGGTACATGCCCTTGACCGGAATCGAACCTGGGACCCTTGAGTCCGCAGGCCGACGCTCTATCCACTGAGCCAAACTGGTTTCGGCCTGACATACACTTTAAAAGGGTGAATTTTTATGGCATGTGAATCATATCTCAATAAAAAATAATTACAAAAATGTAGTATGTTACATAAAATGAACTGGAGGTAAGTGGAGACTTGACTTCAGCGAGAACCTGAGGTCTGAATGTAAGCAGCACCTGCACAGGTGAGCAGGGAGGGAAGTGTTCTGGTATCAGAAGCAGGTGTTAGGGTGGGGAGTGGAGGGACCATGTATTGTCTTATCCTATATAATAATAGGGTAATATGCAAATTGACCGAATGGCAGAATGACTGGTTGCTATGACACGCACTGACCACCAGGGGGCAGATGCTCAACACAGGAGCTGCCCCCAACCCGCAGGCCCCAATCGCCTGATCAGGGCTTGCCGGCCGACCTCTTGGTCCCTTCCCCCAGCCGGCAGATCAGATCGCTGGATGAGGAATGGGGAACCGGGGGTGGGTGGCGGTGAACACAGGCCAAGGCCCCCATCCCGCCGGTTGCCCCACACACAGAGGGCGACCAGCATCAGGGGGATGGGGCCAGCGAGTGGGCAGGAACCATCAACCTCTCGGTCTCTCCCCCTGGCCGGCAGGCTCTGATCACCTGATGGCCAGGGGTGGGTGGTGGCGGGGGGCGGGGCTGACTTCCAGCAGCCAGGGAAGATGGCCCTGATTGCAGGCCAAACCTAGGGACTGCACGTGTGCACAAATTTCGTGCGCCGGGCCTCTAGTAACAAAATAAATGGAAATTGTATCCTGCAGAGTTGGCAAAGAGCAAAATACAAGTTTTGTTAAAAGCCAGTTGGAGCTACGGTATGTAGCCCAGGAATGTGTTGTGGATGGACAGTGCATATTAACTGCACTAATTATACAGTGTGATGCCACTTGTGTAAACTCCACGCTGTCTCCCATTCTGCAGGGGGTGTGGGGACAGAGACTCAAAAAGAGCCCTCAACTGGCTGACATGCACACAGATGGCCAGCCAGGACGTGGGTCTGTAACCTGGGCTGTAGGAGTGCAGAGCCTGCTTTTGTCCAGCTATCAAGCAGAATGCAGAAACAAATGCAAGTTCTACAGGGCTTTGCCATTTGCCAGCCAGGGAAAGTGACACATGTCTTTCATGATTTTAAAAGAACAGGAGACAAAGGAGTGAAATTTGAAGTTAGTGGTTTTCCTTATTCACTTTTATATGTGAGTGCTTGGCATAGAATCACTAAATAGATGTTGATTGTGTAAGTATGGTTTACTCTGCTTAACAGTCATGGGCCGGGTAACATTGAGATTTAGAGTCAGGTCGTTCACTCATAGAATGAATAGCCATCTTAAAATTATAATTAATCATTGGGAAACTCAAAGTATGTGATTCAATTTGGAGAATGACAACATACTGATCTTTTGTACCTGTAGCTCCCATTGAAAGTTACCTGTATCCATTTCTGGGTTACTATAGGTGGGGGAAAATTGGCTCCTAGGTAAACTGAGAGAAATGTTGAAATTTACAGTCTACTTTTCTCTTTCTTGAATTTAAAAAACTTATTTTGAAATAATTGCAGACATATTTGCTGTAAAAATAATGCACTTTGTATAACTCTTTTCCATCACTGGGGTTAAGCCTTTTTTCTTTTTTCACTGTCCTTTCCCTGCAAATCCATGCTCTTTACTCACTTGGATTAACCTTTTGCTCTCGGATGTCGAGATTAAAATTACTCTTTGAATGTATCAATAATTTGAAATATAAAAAATCCAAATAAATAAGTTTGTGTGAAAAGAAACTCCAGTTTTTTATTCTACTGCTGCGCTTTGTAAAATCTGGGGTATTTAAAAAATTAAATCCCGAGTAGAATAAAGGAATCGAGTGCAAAGGGTTAATATAGCTAAGCAGAAAGACCTGTTTAACAGTGAAATATCTAAGTTCTAGAATAATTTCAGGGAAACAGTCAGAGAATATTCAAGCACATTATACATACATATCACAAACCAGTGCAAACTGGTGTTAATAAATGAAATAAAAGTTAATGAAAAATTAACTTAGAGAAAGTTTCTGTCATTATTTCTTCCAACAGGTTCTCTATCCCTTGCTCACTTTCTTCTTCCTCTGGTTTCTCTATGATGCGGACATTGTTTCATTTCATGTTGTCCCAAAGTTCTCTTAAACCGTCCTCATGCTTTTTAAGTATTTTTCCTTTTTGCTGCTTCGAGTGTTTTTTCTACATTCTGATTCACTTATTTGATCTTCTGCTTCATTGAGCCTGCTATTAATTCTTTCCAGCATATTCTTGATGTCAGATATAGTATTCTTCATTTCTTTCTATTTTTTATTCATTGTATATATATCTTTTTTTTCATACTGATGTAGCTTTCACCAAGTTCCTTGTAGTTCCCTCTATGTTCCTGGAAGTTATTTTTAAGTTTCTTTATCATACTTAATGATATAGCTATCATTAAGTTTCACAAACATCTTTATAACCATTACTCTGAACTCTGATAACTTGCTTTCCTCCATCTCATCTAGTACTTTTTCTGGTGATTCCTTCTTTCTTTTAATTTGGGGGTGGTTTCTTTTAGTAAATGTACTGGGGCACAGAAGTGTGATGTCATTGTACTACTGAGCTGTATGCTCTAGACATGTCCCTTTTGTGGGTTGTGATTGGGGCATGTGTATATTTTAAATTGTGTTTAAATGTACATAACATAAAATGTACCATTTAAACTATTTTAAGTGTATAGTTCAGTAGCATTAAGTGCGTTCACATTGTTGTGTCTAGTTCTTTCTTAAGTAATTGAATACTCCTGTCCTAACTCCAAAACTTCTAGAATTTTCCTCCTTATTATTATTGTTCTGGCATTACACTATGACAGTGGTCGGCAAACTGCGGCTCGCAAGCCACATGCGGCTCTTTGGCCCCTTGAGTGTGGCTTTTCCATAAAATAACACGTGCGGTCGCGCATGTACAGTGTGATTGAAACTTCATGGCCCATGCGCAGAAGTAGGTTTTCGGCTCTCAAAAGAAATTTCAATCATTGTACTGTTGATATTTGGCTCTGTTGACTAATGAGTTTGCCGACCACTACACTAAGACATGGGAGTTTTCATGTTCATTTGTTTCTTTTTTGTCTTTTTGTTGAATTTATTGGGGTGGCATTGGTTGACAAAACCTACAAGTTTCAGGTGCACAGTTCTACAATACACCATCTGTACACTGTACTGTGTGTTCACCACCCCCAGTCAATGTTCATTCATTCTTTTGATCTTGTTTAGTTTAGCACTTGGTGGGACATCTCAAAGGAGGACTTGGGTCTTCAGTTCTGGGTAAGTTTTCTCTGTTATCTCTTTTCTGTATTCTTACATTTGCATTATATGCAATAGGTGTTGAAATGTCTGGATCTGCCCTAGCTGGTTTGGCTCAGTGGATAGAGTATCGAACTGCAGACTCAAGGGTCCCAGGTTCGATTCTGGTGAAGGGCATGTGGCCAGGTTGCGGGCTCTATTCCCAGTGAGGAGTGTGCAGGAGGCAGCCAATCAATGATTCTCTCTCATCATTGATGTTTCTATCTCTCTCCCTCTTCCTTCCTCCCTGAAATTAATAAAAATATATTTTAAAAAAGAAATGTCTGGATCCATCTTCCATGTCTCTTATATTTTCTTTCATTCTCCCCAGCTCTTTGAACTTTTGTGCTGCTGGTATTTGGTTTGGTCAGTTTCCCAGTGTCCACTTGCTCCTTCCACACATATTTCAGGAAGTGTGTCTAACTCTTCTGTGTAATCACTTTTCCTGTAAAGGATTGGTTCAGGAACCACGACAAAGCCAAAACAAGGCATCTTCTCGGCAATATCCTCTTGGAGCTTGGTGCTTCCCAGGGCTCCATATCCTCCCTTCGCTGTGCGCATTGTGCATGGTGTGTGGGACTTCCTTCTTCCGTCCTATTCTGATCGGCATTCCTCTTACAGGGATCCTTAATGAGGCCGGTTCACTGACATGCCCCTTCTTCTGTTTCCCACTGCATTTAGGGATTTATTCTTCTGCCACCTCTAGGGAGCTGAGTGGAAGGGGGGGGGGGGTGCTCTGTGCATGTAGGCCTTTATTAGTTATTAAGCAAAAAATATTTTTTCCTTAATCATAATAGACATGTATTTCTTCTTACTTTTCTTGGCTTAGTGAACCCTACTTGCATTTTGGGTGGATGCCCACTGCTAGGGAAAGGATATGTCCTCACCAGCCTTTGTGTCCAATAAATGGAGTGAGAACTTCCCCAACCTAGGAAGTTGAATGATATTCAGAGCTCAGCTCAGGTTCACACCAGGAAGTCCCTGACTCACACACACACTTAATTGAGACAGAGGGAGATTGTTATATAATCCTAAAAACATTTCCAAAGCAGGGAATTCTCATAAACTTTGGAAAATACACAAAGTATAGTTTTAGGCTTTACAGGATGAATTGATGTTATATTTAAAAATCCAATAAGGATATATATATATAAACTGGCAACAAACAAACCCACCTTAATTCTACCACACAAAGATAGCCCTGGAAGCAGTTGATCACGGTCAAGAGTTAGGGTCTTATCTGACATGGTCTGGATTCAAATCCTGGCTCCTCCCGTGACACTGTAAGCTTAGCATTCCACCTCTCGAAGGCACTGGTTCTCCGAGTGTGGCCTCTGACCAGACCACAGCATCAGTCATCCCCCCACCTCCACCTACTGAATCAGAAACTCTAGAGCAGGAGTCAGGGCATGGGGTTTAACAAGCATTCTGGGTTTAACAAGCTCTCCAGGTGCTTCTAGTTTGAGAACCATTGCTTTAAGCAAGGTTTGTTTTGTTTGTCCTTGTTTAGCTATATAATTATTTGTAATTTCATAAGTAATACATGGATACATCCTTATTTTAAAAAATTAACACCTGAAGACATATGTTTATAGAGTGTCAGATTCCCTCCCAGGGTCCCATGCAGTTACCAGGTGGTGCCTGTTCTTACAGACCTTTTTTCTGAACATATACATGGACATATGTGCCACTAGAAAGATGTCGGTTTGTGTGTTTCTCTTTTTTGGTTTTGACATAAATGGTATCATAGTATGCATATTTCTTTTTTTTAATTTAATAAATCTTTATTGTTCAGATTATTACAATTGTTTCTCCTTTTTTCCCCCCATAGCTCCCCTCCACCCGGTTCCCACCCCACCCTCTGCCCTTAACTCCCCTCACACTGTCCTCATTCATAGGTGTACAATTTTTGTCCAGTCTCTTCCCGTACCCCCCACACAGACACCCCTTTCCCCCTAAGAATTATCAGTCCACTCCCATTTTATGCCCCTGATTCTATTATATTCACCAGTTTATTCTGTTCCTCAGATTTTTAATTCACTTGACTTTTAGATTCACTTGTTGATAGATATGTATTTGTTGTTCATAATTTTTATCTTTACTTTTTTCTTCTTCTTCCTCTTCTTAAAGAATACCTTTCAGCATTTCATATAATACTGGTTTGGTGGTGATGAACTCCTTTAGCTTTTTCTTATCTGTGAAGCTCTTTATCTGGCCTTCAATTCAAAATTATAACTTTTCTGGGTAGAGTAATCTTGGTTGTAGGTTCTTGCTATTCATCACTTTGAATATTTTTTTGCCATTCCCGTCTGGCCTGCATAGTTTCTGTTGAGAAACCAGCTGATAATCGTATGGGTGCTCCCTTGTAGGTAACTAACTGTTTTTCTCTTGCTGCTTGTAAGATTCTCTCTTTGTCTTTTGCCCTTGGCATTTTAATTATAATGTGTCTTGGTGTGGTCCTCTTTGGATTCCTTTTGTTTGGGGTTCTGTGCGCTTCCTGGACTTGTAAGTCTATTTCTTTCACCAGTGGGGGAAGTTTTCTGTCATTATTTCTTCAAATAGGTTTTCAGTATCTTGCTCTCTCTCTTCTTCTGGCACCCCCATAATTCTGATGTTGGTATGCTTGAAGTTGTCCCAGAGGCTCCTTACACTATCTTCAACTTTCTGGATTCTCTTCTCTTCTTGCTTCTCTGGAGGAGTGTCCTTTGCCTCTTTGTATTCCAAATCTTTGACTTGATTCTTGCGTTCCTCTAGTCTGCTGTTGGGTCTCTGTATAATATTTTTTATTTCAGTCAGTGTATGCTTAATTTCTAGTTGGTCTTTTTTCATATCCTCGAGGGTCTCGTTAAATTTATCGGCCTTTTCTAGGAAATTCTTGAAAAACCTTATAACTGTGGTTTTGAACTCTATATCCAGTCATTTGTTCTCCTCTGTTTCTTTCGTTTGTGATCTGTTTCCTTGTCTCCTCATTTTTGCTGCTTCCCTGAGTTGGTAGGGTGGCTTTGTGTGCTTAGGTGTCCTATATGGTTCAATGGGTCAGCCTCCCAGTTACCTGAGGTGTACACTCTTGGTTCACCCCTTTGTGGACTGTGTGTACAGCCTTGTTGTAGTTAAGTCTTGATTGTTGTTGGTGTCACTGGGAGTAATTGACCTCCAGGCCAATTGACTGTGAGGATCCGCTGTGTCAATAACAGAAGAATTGCTGTGGTGGAGACATGTTTATGGGACAGGACTTGTTTCAGCGGGGCTTTGGTGATCACTGAGTCTGCCTCTTGAATGTGTCCCTTTTGAGAGTGGTTGAAATCTGGTGTCGTCTCACAAAGACCACTAGACACACTAGTGTCTGGATCTCCAATGGGGTGCAGGTAAGCTACTGTCTGAGGCCACGCAGCAGGAGCAACAGCAAGAACTACAGTTTTCTCCTCTTTGCTTGGGATTTGGAGGTTTTGGAGCTGTCTGACTGGAGCTGCAGTTTATTTGGTTAAGCTTCGACAGGGCAGGCCATTTATATGCAAAAGCCGCTGTGCAGAGCTTGGGTGTGTTTGTAGATTGTGTGGGGCGGGGTCTCAGGGTGTCACTAGGCTAGGGTGTGGCAAACAGCAATGGCTGCTATTCTGCCTTCTCTGCCTTTCCGTGTTTCCAAGTCCCTGCGTCCCATGCTCCAGCACAGTAAACAATGATCGCTGGGCGCACCTCTGCAAGAAAGTCACCCTCACTTTCCGACCCGATGGCAGACAGTCCAGCTTCTCCCCATAGGCATCTGGGTCCCCAGCATCTCCCCAGAAACTGGATTTCAGAGTGATCAGGAGCTTGTTTCCCTTCGGGTTGTAAAAAAGCAGTGCTCCCAGTGGCCCGCCACCAGCCCGATTCGAGTGCCTCCGTACCTCAGCTTTTCAGCGTTTGTGCTCTTTTCTCTTTCCTTCTAGTTGTAGAACTTCCACTCAGCCAGCTTTCCCGTGGTTCTGGGTGATAGACGTTTTGTCTTTTAGTTGTAGTTTTGAAATTGTTGTGCGAGGCGGCAATTTAGGAGTTTACCTTTGCCGCCATCTTGGTTTCTCCTCATAGTATGCATATTTCTTTAAGTTAGATTTATTATTATTATTTTACTTGCTTTGGAGGTTTTTTGAAAAAGAGATCCATCTTTTTCTTTTTAATTGTTGCTTGGATCAACCATGATTTATTTAACTTCTTTTTAATACAAACAACCACACAGTGAGAATCTTTATGTATGTCCTTTCATAAGATGTGTGAGAATCTCCCTGGAGTAATTTCCCAAAGAGAAGTGTTTGGGTCGGAAGAGAAGAGTGCACATTTAAATTTGGAACCATTCTCTGAGATGGTTGTATCAATTATGGTTCCAACAATCTATATACATAAAAATGTAAATGTTAGTTTGTTCAAAATATTAAATCTCTGAAATTTCTTCACCAATTGCTTTGAAATTTTGACACAACATTGCATTCGAATACGCGCGTGTTTTTATATACCTTATACCTACTATTATATAGATGTCACACCTGTGACAGGTAAAAACATGCTTTTTTGAAAAACAGTGCCATCTATTGGACGTAAAAGCAACACACGCTATACTAAATATTTTACGATTCCATTTAAATGTTTCTGATTTATGATTCATTTATGATTTCCAGATTTTCAATTTTACGATTCCATTTCAATGTTGATAATGATTGAAGATTTGTGCTTAGAAATCGCTAACAAAGTTCTCAATCAATTGGGAATGCCATCACCGAATCGATCTGCTGCTGCTTCATTCGATGTAGAATTGAGTCGTGAACAAAATTACAACACGGGTGATCTTTTGTCATATGTGTAATCAAATATTCCTAAGCTAACGCTTGAGCAAAAAGGCATTTACGATCAATTAATGCAAACTGTCAATAACGGGGTTGGAGAAATCTTCTTCTTAGATGCACCAGGAAGAACTGGTAAAACGTTCCTAATTTGATTGATTCTGGCAGCAATTTGATCCCAAAATGACTTAGCTCTTGCGTCGTCCAGAATAGCTGCAACATTGCTACCAGGTGGAAGAACTGCTCATTCCACTTTGAAATTGCCATTGAACATGCAATTCATTGACATTCCCACGTGCAACATTTCCAAAGCATCCAGCATGGCAAAAGTATTGCAGAAATGCAAACTTATTGTTTGGGATGAATGCACAATGGCGCACAAAAAATCACTCGAGGCTCTTGATCAATCATTGCAAGATTTGCGTGGAAACATCAGACCATTTGGGAATGCATTAATATTGCTTGCAGGAGATTTCAGGCAAACATTACCTGTAATTCCACGATCGACACCAGCGGACAAAATAAATGCTTGCCTGAAATACTCTACTTTGTGGAGACTCGTAAAGACATTAAAATTAACTACAAATATGCGTGTCCAGCTGCAAAATGATCGATCAGCTGAGATATTCTCACATCAATTGCTGGAAATTGGGAACAGAAAGGTGCCGGTTGATCTGACCTCAGGACGAATTTCATTGCCTCATAACTTCTGCAATTTAGTGACATCAAAAGAAGAATTGGTTGAAAAAGTATTTACCAATATTCAAACCAATTATAAGAATCACGATTGGCTGAGTGAACGAGCTATTCTTGCAGCCAAGAACAAAGACGTCTACGAACTTAACAATATTATTCAGTCTAACATTCAAAGCGAGGCAGTCACATACAAGTCCGTCGACACTGTTGTGGAAGCAGATGAAGTGGTTAATTATCCAACAGAATTTTTGAATTCACTCAATCTGCCAGGGATGCCACTGCACGTACTGCAATTGAAAATCGGCGTGCCAATTATCATGTTGCGAAATATCAACCAGCCAAAGCTTTGCAACGGCACGCTGCTTGCAGTAAAAAAATTAATGAGCAAAGTCGTAGAAGCAACAATCTTTTTTTTTTTTTTAAACAGGATTTGGGGAACTTTTGTAAGTGTGCATCTTTTATTTTATTTTTTAAATATATTTTATTGATTTTTTACAGAGAGGAAGAGAGAGGGATAGAGAGTTAGAAACATCGATGAGAGAGAAACATCAATCAGCTGCCTCTTGCACATCCCCTACTGGGGATGTGCACGCAACCAAGGTACATGCCCTTGACCGGAATCGAACCTGGGACCCTTGAGTCTGCAGGCCGATGCTCTATCCACTGAGCCAAACCGGTTTCGGCAGAAGCAACAATCTTGACAGGACCTTTCAAAGGTGAAGATGTCCTCATTTCTCGAATTCCTATGATTCCAACGGATATGCCATTTCAATTTAAGAGATTGCAATTCCCAATTCGATTGGCGTTTGCAATCACCATTAACAAAGCTCAGGGCCAATCTTTAGAATTGTGCGGTTTAGATCTAGACACGGATTGCTTCTCACATGGACAATTATATGTTGCGTATTCTAGAGTCGGCAAACCAGACAATCTCTCTATCTGCACAGACAATGGAACAACAAAAAATATTGTATACCCACAAGCATTGTGAAATTAAACATATTAGAAACGTGTGCTTTCTCTTTTCTTTCTTTTCCATTTAACCAGACTGAGCCACAGCAACGCGTGGCCGGGTACAGCTAGTAGTAAATAAGAAAGTAGTTTCATCTCACTTCCACCAACACTGATGTCATTAAACTGTTCAATTTATGCCAATTCTGTTTCTTATGGTGGTTTTTAATTGTGTAGCTTTGAATGCTAATGAAGTTGAGCACATCTTCACATGTTTGGTAGCACCTGAGTATCTTTGGGGGAGTTCCTCCTCATACTCAGCCTCGGTTTCCACGTGCAGAATGGAGCTGGTCACAGAACTGCTCTGGGGGGCCAGTGTAAGGACTCCCACCCAGCGTGGTCATCCCAGTGCCAGCACAGTGAGTGCTGAACAAGTGTTTGCTTTTACTACCATTTGAAGACTTGGTTATAATGGATGATCTTACATCCTTTCCTCCAATAGTTATATAGTCTTCATAAGTAAGTAATGATGACATGGTCTGCCCGGACTGACCAGCAGACCCTGAGCAACAGATGAACAGATTACTCTGACACATGTTTCTGTGAAAGAGAAGGCTAAGGGACTGTTTTGCTTTAAGAACAAAGTAGCCTCGATTGCCTGCCTCCTTAGGCTTTTATTATAACAACAGCTTGAACTAAAATTAACCTGTAGACACAATCAGCAGGGCAAGTATCCTTGAGAAAGCACATGCTTCTACAAGGTCAGGTCTTTAAAGACTAAACAGAGAGATTTTAGCAAAACACCCTGGGGATCAGATTTGTTTGGAAAAGTCAAGGTAGGGGCTGCCACCTTCGGCAAGGTCCCCCCCGAGGCCCCTGATCTTTTGAGGCATCCTCCTTACAGAGGAATCAACCAAGTCCAGTGCTTCCCCACAATAGTCCATTTGGTGGCTTGACCACACTGAGCACTGTTCCTTGAGGTGTGTATGGTTTGTGTCTATCCTATATAATAAAGAGGTAATATGCAAATTAACCTCACGCCCTCACAAGATGACTGCCTACCACCAGGCCTGCAGGGGGTTAGTGAGGGATGACCAAACGACTGAATAGCAGACTGCGTGGGGCGACCAGGCCAGCAGGGGGGGCAGTTGGGGGCGATTAGGTTGGCAGGGGGTCAGTGAGGGATGACTAGGCCAGCAGCGGGTGGGGGGGGGCAGTTAGGGGCAATCAGGCTGGCAGAAGGGGTCAGTTGGGAGTGACCAGGCAGGCAGGGAGGGGGCAGTAGGGGGCGATCAGACCAGCACGCAGAAGCAGTGAGGGCAATCAGGCCAGTGTGGGGGGGGGGGGCAGTTAGGGGCAACCAGGCAGGCAGGCAGGTAAGCGATTAGGAGTCAGTGATCCAGGAATGTGAGACGGATGTCCGACTGCCGGTTTAGGCCCGATCCCAGTGATCGGGCCTAAACCGGCAGTCAGACATCCTCCGAGGGGTCCCGGATTGGAGAGGTTGCAGGCTGGGCTGAGGGGGGAACCCCCACCCCCTTCCGTGCACAAATTTCATGCACTGGGCCTCTAGTGTGGTTATAAATAGCAGCTGATGAGCACCTTTGTCATGAAACTGTTTATTAGTGGTAATTAGGGTCCATGCCTGTTATAATTTCAGAAGTGAAGTTTCTGGAGTAAAGGAACTATTTTGAGACTTTCTATGTATAGCTAAGTTATTTTCTGTGTTGTTATACATGTTTTTAAAATAATACTTTTATTATAATAGTAATGCACTTACTCTTACTGTACTTGTCCTTTATCACACACACAACCACAAATGTGTGTTGAATCAGGCAGAGGAAATGTAAAGAAAAAGTAGGAGAGAGAGAGAGAAAGAAACATCGATGGGTTGTCTCCCGAACTCACCCTGACTAGGGATTGAACCTGCAACCTGGGTTTGTACTCTGACTGGGAATCAAACCCGACACCTTTTGGTGTACAGGAGGAGAGTCCAACCAACCAAGCCACACCAGTCAGGATTAGAGCTTCTTTAAAAAAATAACACAGAGACTTAGGGGAGGAGCCAAGATGGCAGCGGAGGTGAACGGCTGATCTGTTGCCTCGCATGGCATTTTCGGAAATACAACTAAAAGATGGACTGGTGAGCGCGGCGACCCCTGCTCGCGTCTCCCCAGGCTGGGCGGCTGCTCCTCTCAGTCAGCACCTCAGCCGGGGCCATGAGCTCGTGGGCGGCCACAGCAGCTGCTGTGGCGGCGGCCGCGGACTCGGCGCAGTGGCTCTCGGTGAAGGAAGAGACCATCTTTCTGCAGGATGGGCCTATCCGCGTCACCGACCTGGCCGAGCTGCCCAGTGAGATCCTCGGGGCCCCCGGTGGCTGCCGACACCGACTTGGAGGATTTCTAGGATTTCCCGTCTTACATTCAAGTCCTTTAGCCATTTTGAGAGAGGAGAACCAAGAAGGCAGCAAAGTTAAACAAATGAACTTCGCCGCGCACAGCAATTTCAAAAATACAACTGGAGGACAGAGTGTCTGCCACCCAGAACCACAGGAGAGCTGGCTGAATGGTGGATTTACAGCTAAGAGGGAAGAGGAAAGAGCGAACTCGGAGGGGATAAGGTGCGGAGGCGCGTGGGTCGGGCTGGTGGCAGGGGAGGGGTCGTGCGGCTTTTTTTCCAACCCTAGGGGACATTAGCTTCCCATCACCCTGAAATCCAGCTTCTGGGGACTCGCGGGAGACCCAGACACCTGCGGGGAGAGGCTGGACTCTCGGCCTTAGTGTCGGAGAGTGGGAGTAACTTCCTTGCGGAGGTGCGCCCAGCAATCAGTGTTTGCTGCGCTGGAGTGTGGAACGAGGGGGCTTAGAAATGTGAAAGCAGAAAAAGCAGACTTGCAGCCATTGCGGTTCTCCACGCCATGGCCTGGTGGCGCCCTGAGACCCCACCCCGCCCTGAGACCCGCCCCGCCCTGGGACCCACCCCGCACATTTTGCAGACCCGCCCCGCACGTTTTGCAGGCCCACCTGGGCTCCAAGCAGCGGCTTTTGCATGTGGGTGGCCTGCCCTGTGGCAGCTTGACCAGATAAACTGCGGTTCTAGTTGGACTGCTCCAGGGCCGCTCAGACAGGAGGAGGAAGCAGCAGTTTTTGCTGTAATTCCTGCTGAGTGGCCTCAGGCAGTAGCTGACCTACACTCCATTGGAGACCCAGAAACGAGGGCATCTAGTGGTCGGTGTGAGATGACACCAGATTTCAACCACTCGCATAAGGGACACATTCGGGGGGGCAGACTCAGTGAGCGCCAAAGCCTTGCTGCACCAAGACCCTGCCCATAAACGTGTCTCCTGCACAGCAACTCTTCCTTTATAGACACAGAGGGTCCTCACGGCCAATTGGTCTGGAGGACAATTCCTCCCAGTGACACCAATAACAATCAAGACTTAACTATACAAAGGAGGACCAAGATGGAGGCATAGGGCGGAAGCCTGATTGTTGCCTACCACAACAATTTTGAGACTACGACGGGAGAGCAGAGCAGACACCATACAGAACCACCGGAGGGCTGGCTGAGCAGATGCTCTACAACTAGAATAAAAGAGAGGGGTACGCGGGATGAAGCTGATGCTGGTGACCCAAAGATCACACTTTAAGAACTATGGCTCAGGCGACACAATGGTGGCCTGGAACGTGCTCGGCGCAGTTCCTCCGGCGGTCTCCAGCTGAGGGGACGGCTCCACTTGCTGCCGAGCACGGACAGACGAGCCCCTGGGAGACATGGGGTGGGAGACTCCGCGCTTGCTGACCTCCGAGTCCTTCAAGAATCTCAATGCCCCGGAAGCGGCCAGGTGCGCACGCTCGGCGACCGGCCACCGCTGCAGACCCAAGGGCCGACGCAGCCACCCCGGACCAGCCCGCCGCCGCGCACCGGGCACACCGGAGCTTCGCCAAGCCCGTCGCCCAACGAGTTCTGAGGCAGCCGCCCTGGAGCTCTGAGAAAATGGCTGAAGGAATTGCTGATAGGGAATTGACCAACAGGAATTGGGATCAAGAAGACGAAACCCCGCTGGGTCCCGGGTCCGGGTGAGGCCGCGCGCCCCTGGGTCCGGGTGAGGCTGGGAACTGGGTCAGGGTGAGGCTGGGTCCCGGGTCCGGGCGAGCCCCTGGGTCCGGGTGGGGCCGCCCCCCTGGGTCCGGGTGAGGCTATGCACCCCTAGGTCCGGGTGAGGCTGGTACCTGGGTCCGGGTGAGGCCACGCGACCCTGGGTCTGGGAGAGGCCACGCGCCCCTGGGTCCGGGTGAGGCCACGCGCCCCTGGGTCCGGGTGAGGCCACGCGCCCCTGGGTCCGGGTGAAGCTGTATCCCGGGTCCGGGTGAGGCCGTATGCCCCTGGATCTGGGAAAGGCTGGGTCCCGGGTCCGGGTGAGGCCATGAGCCCCTGGGTCCAGGTGAGGCCACGAGCCCCTGGGTCCGGGTGAAGCTGGATCCTGGGTCCAGGTGAGGCCATACGCCCCTGGGTCCGGGAGAGGCTGGGTCCCGGGTCCGGGCGAGGCTGGGTGCCCCTGGGCTCGGGTGTGGTCATACGCCCCTGGGTTTAGGTGAGGACTCACACCCCTGGGTCTGGGTAAGGCTGGATCCCGGGTCTGGGTGAGGCCGTGCCCCTGGGTCCGGGGGAGGCTGGTTCCCGGGTCCGGGAGAGGCCGCGCGCCCCTGGGTCCGGGTAAGGCCACGCGCCCCTGGGTCCGGGTGAGGCTGGGTCCCGGGTCCGGGTGAGGCCGTGCGCCCCTGGATCCGGGTGAGGCCATGCGACCCTGGGTCTGGGAGAGGCCATGCGCCCCTGGGTCTGGGTAAGACCATGCGCTCCTGGATCCGGGTGAAGCTGCATCCCGGGTCCGAGTGAGGCCATGTGCCCCTGGATCCGGGTGAGGCCGTGCGCCCCTGGGTCCAGGTGAGGCCGTGCGCCCCTGGATCCGGGTGAGGCCACGCGCCCCTGGGTCCGGGTGAGGCCACGAGCCCCTGGGTCCGGGTGAAGCTGGATCCCGGGTCCGGGTGAGGCCATATGCCCCTGGGTCCGGGAGAGGCTGGGTCCCGGGTCCGGGCGAGGCCGTGTGCCCCTGGATCCGGGTGAGGCTGGGTCCCGGGTCCGGGTGAAGCCGCGTGCACCTGGGTCCAGGTGAGGCCACGCACCCCCTGGGTCCGGGTGAAGCCGTGCCCCTGGGTCCGGCTGAGACCAAACCAGAGGGAGTCGGACCTGCATTACCACCATTTGTCCACCATCCAGAGCTGAGGGGTCAGTGCCGACATGTACACATAAGGAACTGGTGGACATTGATATTGGGTCTCAAAAGAACTGTTTGTCCAGAAAGAAACTCACTACAGACTGATTCATTTGCCTGTCAGGATAACTATTATTGCTCGTCTCACATTCAGTTCTTATAAGTATATCTCTAGTGACACATGATCTCGCTCATCTAGGGGAAATGATGAACAACATGGACTGATGAACAAGAACAGACCCAGAAACAAGGAGGCATCGATCGGACTATCGGGCTTCAGAAGGAGGATAGGGAAGGGTGGGGGGAGGGAGGAGAGATCAACCAAAGGACTTGTGTGCATGCATATGAGCCTAACCAATGGTTAAGTTCAACAGGGGGTTGGGGCCGAAACCGGTTTGGCTCAGTGGATAGAGCGTCGGCCTGTGGACTGAGGGGTCCCAGGTTCGATTCTGGTCAAGGGCATGTACATTGGTTGCGGCCACATCCACGGTGGGGAGTGTGCAGGAGGCAGCTGATCGATGTTTCTCTCTCATCGATGTTTCTAGCTCTCTATCCCTCTCCCTTCCTCTCTGTGGAAAGTCAATAAAATATATTTTAAAAAAAAACAAAAAACAAAAAAACAAAACAAAACAAAAAAACAGGGGGTTGGGGCATCCGTGGGGAGGGGTGTGGGATGGGAATGGGGGGATGAGGACAAATATGTGACACCTTAATCAATAAGAAATTTAAAAAAATAAATAAATAAATAACACAAAAAACTAAAAAAAAGAAAAAGAAAAGAAAAAGTAGGAATTTATTCAGGTGATTATTATTTTAAATGAAAGTTAATATTGCCCTGCCCTCCCCCACCCCCCACCCCCATGAACCTTATTATTTCTGAGGTTCATGGAATTACAAGCTGTACCTTGTCTTTCTTTAAATAAGACCCTTTGGGATGGAGTCTCATTGTGAAAACTCAGATCTGGCCATGGTCCTGAAGAGCAAATGCTAGGGTTCAAAACACCTCCAGCATCTGCAAGGCCCCAGGAAGGGCCTGGCGCTGCTCAGACAGTCCCCAGGTGGTCAATGGCCCGAGGGCTCAGTGCTGCCTCTCTTCCCCTGAAGAGCGAGGATGGATTTGAGCATTGTTTTGCAGTTTACAAAGCACACCGGCACACTAAATAACCTGCAAAGGCTCTGTCCTCCGTCCCAGAGGTCCAGGCAGAGTGGGTTCATTTTGAGACCTGGGGTCAGCTCAGGTCTCAGTGAGTGCTCCAGACTTCTCTGGCTTCCTCGCTGTCCTGCCTGTGAGTCCTAAATACCAGACAATTTTCTGTGGTTCTTGGACCCGGGCCTCTCTGTCCCTAACCTGCTGGACCCCCTGTGGATCTTCTGCAGTTCTGGCTCCAACAGGATGTCTCCCTTCTCAACCTCCTCCTCCACAGAGACTCCTGGTGGAAGGCCAGGCCCGCTGCCAGAGCCATAGGACAGACAGTTCTGGTGTCACCTGCAGGCCACTCTCAGCCATGCTGCCCCGTGGCTCCCGGTCTCCCCGACCTCTGAGATGGCAGCTCAAGGCTCTGCGGGGCGGGGAAGGGGGGAGAGTCTGGGGAGGGTGCCCACATGTGACTAATCCTCCCCGCTTGTGTTTGGGCTTATTGCCCTGTCCTTTAATCTGCTGCTGCTCAGGCCCACAGCTGCAGAGAGTCTTTATCAAGACTCCCTTTCCAGAATAATGGCTTTTGTCTTCGCTCTGTGGGAGTTAGCACTCTTTCTTGCGCATTGAAGGAGCAACATTTCTTCTTTATTTTCCTCATGCTCTGGATAAACCAAGTTTTTTTCAGAGTCTTTGTAAGTTGCAGCTCTTTTTTTGATGGCCCTGATTTCTTGCCTACACACCCCACAATTTCTTTGAATCCTAGAACAAGCCAGCTCAGCTTATGCTCTCAGGGACATGCTCACTGCTGTTACAGGAACTCTGTCTCCACCCCTAGAGGTTTTGCATTTAACACTTGTCATTCAGAAAGCTAGTTTTATTCTGTGTTCTTGAGTTATCATTTGTATGAAAAGTGCTGTTTGCCTACGTTCCTGTGCTTCTCAAAGAAAACCTTCAGAAATTTGATTGGAATGGTTTTATTTTAATATCACGAACTTGGGTTTCACAAAGTACATTTACCAATGTTATGCCATCAGTTTCCTAAGATTTGGGGTGTGTGTGTTTTTTAAAATATATATTTTTTGTTGATTTCAGAGAAGAAGGAAGAGTGAGAGAGAGATAGACACATCTATGATGAGAGAGAATCATTGATCGGCTACCTCCTGCATGCCCCTCCCCCCTCCCCCCGGGGGGATTGAGCCCGCAACCCGGGCATGTGCCCTGACCTCCTGGTTCATAGGTTGACGCTCAACCCCTGAGTCATGCCAGCCGGGCAGATTTGGGATGTTTGATGCCCTAAATGGGAGCTGTGTGCCCAGGGATTATCATGGGAAACAGGAGGAGCCAAAAGCCATAAAGTTCTGGGACCCTCGAGGCCATCTAGAGTTTGAAGAAATAAAACCTGGTGAAATGTATGTCATTTTTAGCTGAGTGTGAACCGTAGCTGAGCCCTTAGCCATGTGTGTGAAGGTGCCCCTAGGAGCCTGGACTGGAGTGTTCAAATAAGAATGTTTCTAGTTTCTCAAGCCACACGAAGGCCAGGAGCTGTGCGAGATACTTTACAGGTGGGTCTTATTATCACAACAAACCCAGGAAGTGTATGTTGTCATCCCATTCAAGGAAAGCAAGGCTCTGGGAGATTTGAGTTAAAAAATATTGAAAATCAAGGTTACTACTATTAGATGGGATAACTGTTATTGAACTAAAGGGGTCTGTTAAGCTGCCTATGTCAAAGCCCAATCAGACACAACAGGAGTTTGAGGCAAGGAAAGTAAAGGTTTATTTAAGGAAATGGTGCCAAACCTGGAGGCTCCAATACCTGGCTCCCCTGTGGCTTCTTGGGGCTGAGTTACAGGGAAAATCGTCAATCAGGGCGACTAAGGGAGCCAGGGTGTGGTTAGGGTCATGTCTCTACTGCCTGGTCCCCACTAGGGAGGGGAGGTGGATCAGCACATCTGGTCCTGACGCCAGCCATGGCATCACTCAGGTTTCACAAGGGTGTGTCACGGGGGTGGTTCCGCTTTTCTGGGTCTGGAGCCAATAAAACTGAGGCCTAGATATTATCTTTAGTTTGACTCCAGACTTTGTTCCTAAGATTATTGGATGTGGCCTGAGGGCTTTTTCCTGAGGGCTTAATGATTAAGGGAGGAAGAGGGGTGAGTCAGAGTGCTCCTAAGCTGGACAAGGCCAGTTTGAATCAAAAGGAAAGAAAGAAAAGGTTGTATTAAGGAAATGAAGTTTTTATGCTGTTACAGAACCAGGGTTTGAACTGATGTAGCCTGCATACAATAGTGATCAGATACAGAAAGTTTGGAAAGTTAAACCAGCCTCTATATAGCCGATCTGGCTGGGCCCTGGTCGGGGCACGTGCAGGAAGCAACCAATCGATGTGTTTCTCTCACATGGATGTTTCTCTCTGTCTTTCCCTCTCTCTTCCACTCTCTCTAAAAATCAATGGCAAAATATCCTTGGGTGAGGGTTAACAGAAAAAAAAAGTGGCTGCTGTCGGAATCATAGTTTGGATGTGCATCCTACCTAATAATATGCAAATATGCAAATTGACCACACCTTCACTACGCTCAAGCCACGCCCACCAGCCAAGCCATGCCCACCAACCAATCAGGATGAGTATGCAAATCACCCCAACAAAGGTGGCGGCTAATTTGCATATCAAGACAGCGTAGAAAGAAGCCAAGAGCTGCAGAAGGGAGCAAAGCTGCGGAGAAGCAAGCAAGCTGGGGGGGAGGAGAAGGGAGGAGCAGAGGCGGGGCCGGGGGAGAAGGGAGAAAAGCAGGCAGGCTGGCGGAGAAGGCGGGGCGGGGGAGAAGGGAGGAGGGCAGGCAGGCTGGCGGAGAAGGCAGGGTGGGGGAGAAGGGAGGAGCGGAGGCGGGGCCAGGGGAGAAGGAAGAAGAGCGGGCGGGCTGGCGGAGAAGGGAGAAAAGCAGGGGGGCTGGCGGAGAAGGCGGGGCGGGGGGACAAGGGAGGAGAGCAGGCAGGCGGGGTAGAGTGCAGCAGGAAACCCTATTGCAGGATTTTTCCTGCAACGGGAACGCTAGTTTACTGATAAACGTCTGAGGAGGGGGTTCAGGTTTCCCCTCTACATAGGCAACTAAGTAGTGAATATTTTACACATACAATTTCATGTGCTTATGCATGGATAAAGTCCTACAGACACCATTCCTGAGCCAAAGGGCAATTATCCATAGATAATTCCAATAACCTTACGGGAGGTTTCACCAAGTTACACTCACTATGAGATGAAGCAGGGCCCAGTTTTCCTGCTTCCCCACCCAGGTTACCGTTCTGCTGGGCGAAAAGCTGCGTCTCTTCCTGGCATTTGCCGTAATTTCTCTGATCACTGCTCTTCGAGGATGCATGCTGCCAGCGACCTCTCTTCTCTGTGAATCCCCCGTTGGTGTTCTTTGCCTTTTTTCCCTATTGAGTTGATGACTTGCTTGCTTGATTGCATTTTCCCAGTCTTTCCCTTGCCTTTCCGTGTTCTTTATGGCATGTTATTTAGCGCACATGTTTTAACCAGTGTGGAAGCTCTATGTGATGTTTCCTACACATGTTCATTTTCATGAGCCTTTGAGTTGTAGGTCTTGTCACAGAAATGTTATTCTCTATTTTCTTGTAATGCTTCTAATTTTGCTCTTAGCTTTAGCTCTTTAATCATTTTGGGATTTATTTTTGTGCACAGTGTATGATGCGCGTGCTGGTGAGGACACGCCACTTACACAGCACACTGTGCGACACACCCACGGCCGTGTGCAGCGGGGTGGCAGGGCTGTGGCCGGCATCCGTTTCCTAGGGGACAGCGCTCCGCCCCTTACATGTGCCGACCGGCTTGTCTGTCCTTCAGTGATTCCCACAGATGGTTCGCCCTTTTCTTCTGGGTCCATTCCAGTCCCTCACAGGGTTAGTCTAGTCCAGTGGTCGGCAAACCGCGGCTCGCGAGCCACATGCGGCTCTTTGGCCCCTTGAGTGTGGCTCTTCCACAAAATACCACGGCCTGGGCGAGTCTATTTTGAAGAAGTGGCGTTAGAAGAAGTTTAAGTTTAAAAAATGTGGCTCTCAAAAGAAATTTCAACCGTTGTACTGTTGATATTTGGCTCTGTTGACTAATGAGTTTGCCGACCACTGGTCTAGTCCCATGTGAATATCACATAACTTTCACCAGTTCCTTTTCATTTTTATCTTCTTCGTGATTTTATTCATGTTCTCAAGATCTTCTTTTATGACATAAACTTTGGAGTTAAATGAATAAGATCTGACGTGAAAAATCCCATTGGCACTTTCATTGGCATCATAATAAAATTACAGATTAAGCCCTAGCCGGTTTGCCTCAGTGGATAGAGCGTCGGATTGTGGACCAAAGGGTCCTGGGTTCGATTCTGGTCAAGGGCATGTACCTTGGTTGCAGGCTCCTCTCCAGCCAGGGCCCTGGTCAGGGCTCGTGCAGGAGGCAACCAATTGCTGTGTTTCTCTGTCTTTTCCCCTCTCTCACTCTCTCTAAAAGTCAATGGAAAAATATCCTCGGGTGAGGATTAACAAAAAAACAAAAACAAAAATTGTAGATTAATTTGGGGAGAATTGGTATGTTTTTAATATTAAATCATTGAACACAGAAACTACAGTATGTCTTGCCATATATGCAGGTTTTCTCTTATTATTTCACTTCATTAAAGTTTTTCTTCAGTTTGATCATGCACATTTTTAAAATTTATTTAATATTTTTTCTTTCCTGTGATTTTACCTGAGATTACCCCCTCCCCCCCCCCCCCCCCCCCCCCCCGTACCCGTTTTCCTTGGCCAGCACTCTGAGCACGTTCCCGGCTTTATCCTGCCGTGTCGTTTAGCACATCCTCTAACCGTGAGGAAGCTTTGACCTCTATGCCGGCCGGACTCATTCATGTGATGACTGAGGTGTTGGCACCTATTACTGATGTTTCACTTTATATTTTTCCTTTGTCTTTCCTTTGTGCATTTTCTGTTTTCCCCTTCTTGCTGCCTGGGCTATTTAGTTTGGAAGTCAGTCATTCTATTCTTATTTTTACAGTGGTTTATAATTTTTACACACATATGTAAACTTACATTGTTTTACTACCAATTCTGGACCTACCTCCACAAAACACAATAGCTTTGCCCTAGTCGGTTTAGCTCCGTGGATAGAGTGTCGGCCTGTAGACAGAAGGGCCCGGGGTTTGATTCCTGTCAAGGGCACGTGCCTGGGTTTTGAGCTCGATCCCCAGTGTGGGGCATGTAGGAGGCAGCCAATCAATGTTTCTCTCTCATCATTGATGTTTCTAACTCTCTCCCTCTCCCTTCCTCTCTGAAGTCAATAAAAATACATTAAAAAACAACAACAAACAACCCCCCCCCCCACAATAGCCTTTAATATGCTCCCCTCTCCTCTCCGGTCTGTCGTTTATATCTGACCCCTGCTAGCCACTCTGAGGTCTTCTGAGGCTGAATCCCCATCATTGTAAAAAACATACTTAGAGTTCTGCTTCAATAATTCTTAAGGCATAAGGCACACCTGTAATGTTTGCTGATTCTTCCCTTATCATTGTTTCTCTGCGCCCACATTCTCCTTTTTTTTCTGTATTCACCCCTCCCCCCACCGCCCACCACCTCACCGCCAACGGTTCTTTCTGAGGGCCTCTGTGGGTGGTTAACTTTCCAAGGCCTCCCTTTGCCCTCCCACCGGAACGCTAGCTAGTTCGGGTGGAAATAAGCTTTTTGGCTCCACACTTGCCTTCTTGGTGAAAGATGAGACAGAGGGCCGAAAACCAGGACTACAGGCTTTATTAGAGGAGAAGGCCCCTGCCGGGCTGCCTCCCAAAGGAAGAGAGCATATGTGCAGGGGTGAACACGCCTTTTGAGGGGAGGAAAGGGAAGGGATGGGGCTTAGGGCACTCGGCACGCGCTGATTGGTGGTTTCATATAAGGCACATGATTAGGCACTTAGGTACTTAGGAATCGGGGGCTTAGGGTATTTGGCAGGTGCTGATTGGTGGTTCCATGTACAGTCCATATAAGGTGCCTGGTTAGGTGCTCAGGAATGTCCAGGCCACTGGTGCAATTTACGTCATACTCCGTCCATCAGTTGGGGGAAGGGAGGATCTATCATTTGAGACTTCCAATAAAGTCGTCTTCCTGTGCTTGGAGCTGAAGGGAACTTTTGTGTTGTTTCCATCATGTCCAAAAGTACACCTTTTTTCTGATTACTTCCGGTCGCCTTAAAAATATAAACACTAAACATTTTATTTTTTTCATTCTTGAATATTCCTTTCCTTGTATTTTTTCTCTCCCCCCCCCCCCCCCCCCGGAATTCCTATGAGGCAGATGCAGGAATTTTATTGATTTCAGAGAGGAAGGGAGAGGGAGAGAGAGAGAGATACAAACATCAGTGATGAGAGAGAATCATTGATCAGCTGCCTCCTGCGAGCCCCTTACTGGAGATTGAGCCTGTAACCCGGGCATGTGCCCTTGACCAGAAACGAACCCAAGACCCTTTAGTCCGCAGGTCAATGCTCTAGCCACTGAGCCAACCCGGCTAGGGCTGCATTTTCTTTTATATTTCAGTCCCAGTGGTGCTGGAGCTCCGTTGTCCACGCTTTTATAATTCTTCTGTTTTGAACATGTCTGAAGCGCATTGATTGAGTTTTCTATTTATATCTTAAGTCAATTCCTTTGCTCTCTGCTAGGAAAAACCAGGTAAACACAGGACAGAAAAATCAAACTGTCATTTCTAGTGGCGACCAAAACTTTAAAAAAAATGCTTGGAATGCATTGAAGAAGAAAAATATACACTATTTAAAATAAAGACCACAAGTCTTGTTAAAGGCAATGGGTAATCTTTGAAATGGAAACAACGCCCCTGTTCATGGTTAAAAACTAAACAGCAAACCTGAGTTCTTCGCAAGGCAGCATGGGGTTTCATTGGGAATCCAGTGTCTGAGGGGTGGGCACTTCACAAAATGATTTCAAAGTTCTTAAATCAAAACACATACAGAAGACACAGGAGTTGACAAATGAAGTTGACAGAACAGAGTTCAGGTGCAGAAGTGGGAATGCGTCAGTCAGTCCAGGAGGACGTGGATGGGTTACGAAACCAGTGGTGCTGACAGCAGTCGTACCCATTTGGAGACTGACAAGCTAACTTACGCCATATTCTATAGACAAACTCCAAACAGATTAAAAAGCGAAATGAAAAATATTAAATATTGTTAAAAATATAAACACTAAACATTTTATTGTTTTCATTCTTGAATATTCCTTTCCTATCCCCAAATTATTACAAAAAGATATTGTAATAATTTGGGGATAGGAAGACCTTCTTAAGCAAGACAGGGCATGCCAAAGCCATACAGAAAGTGGCAGACATGTGGTTGCAGTAATTACTACAGTATTACTGTGGAACAATCTGTGTTAGGGGAAATGTAGAAGCTATAAAAGAAAACTAATTCAATGGAAGATTAACATGCTATTAATCTATAAGAAAGAGATGAATAATCTAATAGAAAACTAGGCCAAAAATATGAGCAGTCACTTAATAGAAAAGGAAGTGCAAATGTCAATACACAAGTGAGAAAATTTACGTAACTTTATTAGATATCTGGAAAGTGCCAATTAAAACAAAAAGAGAAATACTTTAGCCTCTGACAGCCAAAGGTTCAAAATATTGATGCTGTACAGTGTTATGAAGGATTGAGAAATAAACGTTTAGATGTTGGTGGTGAGAGTACAAGTTGCTGCAGACCCTTGAGAGCGTAGTTTAACTACACCCTCGGTGGTGGTGATCGTGTACCTCCTTGAAGTTGGTCATGGTCTTCATATACCTCTGTGACAGCCATGGCGGTTGTATCCCCACAACTCAGCGACAGTAGTGGAGGTATTGGCTTGGCTGTGACAGTAGTGGTGGTGGTATTTATATAACTCGGAGAAGTGAGTCTACACAGAGCTCTGCTACATTAGTCATGGGATTCACCCAGCGTTGTGTTGGTGTTGGTGGAGGTGGTCACATATCAGATAATTCTGTAATGTTGTCTGGGGTGGGACTCACAATTATCTGTGACTTTGGGTATGGTCATAACCAGATAACTCTGCAAGGTTGGCTGTGCTAGCCAAATATGTCTGCAAAGTTGGTGATGATGGCATTCACAAGACTGCAATGATTGAGGTGGTAAGGTTCATCCAACTCTGCAGTGTTGGGATGGCATTTGTTATTCTGTGAAGTGGGCGCAGGGTTATGAAGTGGCCTTCACATAACCCTGTCGTGGTTGTGATGGTCTTCACATCACTGCGATGGTGTGGTGGTGATGGTCTTCACACAACTGCGATGGTGTGGTGGTGATGGTCTTCACATCACTGCGATGGTGTGGTGGTGATGGTCTTCAAACAACTGCGATGGTGTGGTGGTGATGGTCTTCACACAACTGCGATGGTGTGGTGGTGATGGTCTTCACACAACTGCGATGGTGTGGTGGTGATGGTCTTCACCCAACTGCGATGGTGTGGTGGTGATGGTCTTCACATCACTGCGATGGTGTGGTGGTGATGGTCTTCACACAACTGCGAAGGTGTGGTGGTGATGGTCTTTACCCAACTGCGAAGGTGTGGTGGTGATGGTCTTCACACAACTGTGAAGGTGTGGTGGTGATGGTCTTCACACAACTGCGATGGTGTGGTGGTGATGGTCTTCACACAACTGTGATGGTGTGGTGGTGATGTTCTTCACATCACTGCGATGGTGTGGTGGTGATGGTCTTCACACAACTGCGAAGGTGTGGTGGTGATGGTCTTCACACAACTGCGATGGTGTGGTGGTGATGGTCTTCACACAACTGCGATGGTGTGGTGGTGATGGTCTTCACACAACTGTGATGGTGTGGTGGTGATGTTCTTCACATCACTGCGATGGTGTGGTGGTGATGGTCTTCACACAACTGCGAAGGTGTGGTGGTGATGGTCTTCACACAACTGCGATGGTGTGGTGGTGATGGTCTTCACCCAACTGCGAAGGTGTGGTGGTGATGGTCTTCACACAACTGTGATGGTGTGGTGGTGATGGTCTTCACCCAACTGCGAAGGTGTGGTGGTGATGGTCTTCACACAACTGCGATGGTGTGGTGGTGATGGTCTTCACATCACTGCGAAGGTGTGGTGGTGATGGTCTTCACACAACTGCGATGGTGTGGTGGTGATGGTCTTCACACAACTGTGATGGTGTGGTGGTGATGGTTTTCACATCACTGCAGTGTTGTGGTGGTGATGTTTTTCAGATAATGCGATAGTGTGGTGGTGATGTTATTGAAACAGTGCTATGATATTGGTTGTAGTATTTGCATAACCACGTGGTGTTGATTGTAGTAGTTATATAACTCAGTGGTCATTCTGGTGGGAGTGTTTTCATAACCAGGTCTTTGGCTCTCTATCCACTTATAGCTAGTGATGTAGCTATGACACAACTATGCTACTTTGGTCATTAATTCACTTTGTAATATGGCTGGTGGTGGTATTCACATAACTCTGGGTGTTGTGACAGTATTGGATGTGGCAATCTCATAACTGCATAATGGTCACAGTGTCTCATAGCCCTGTCACATAGGTACTATAAGCATATAAGCATACAAATCATCTGCAGCTGAGGTAGTTGCATTCACTTACCTTTATGACATTGTTTTTGGTGTTATTACCATGATTCTGTGAGGTTGGTCATGACATTCACATACCACCATGATGGTGGTAGAGTTGGTGTAACTGTGTGATAGATATTGTGTATTCACATGACATTGCAATATTGGAGGTTGTGCTTACAGATGCTATGAAATTTACCTTGGTATTCCTATAACCCTGTGACATTAGTTTGTCATGGTGTTGGCATAATTGTATAACATTGGTGGTGCTATTCACATATTTTTTGACAGTAGTGATGGTCAACTCAGATAATGCTGTGACTTGGTCATGGTACCATCAGTCTTCAGAGATATGACAAGTTCTGTCCAGACCACCACAATCAAGCAAATACTGCAGTAAAGCGACTCACATGAATTTTTTGATTTCCCAGTGTATATAAAAGTTATGTTTACACTATACTGTAGTCTATTAAGTGAGCAATAGCATTATGTCTAAAAGCACAAGGTATATACCTTAATTTTAAAAAAAATTTTATTGCTAAAAATGCTAGCCATCATCCAAGACTTCAGCGAATTTTAATCTTTTTGCTGGTGGATGGTCTTGACTCAGTGTTGATGAAAATACAATTAAGGCATAGCACAATAAAATGAGGTATGCTTGCATTTACGCAGTTCTATGATGGTGGTGGCATTGGTGTTAACATGTCACTGCAAGGTAGTGGTGGTGGTGTTCACCTAAATCTGTAACTTTGGTCAGGATAGTCACATAAGTCTGCCTTGTTGGGAGTTATGGTATTCACAAAACTCTGCAATGGAGGTGGAAGTATTTGCATGACTATGATGGCAATCATAGTGCTAACGTATCTTTGTGACATTGGTGGTGGTATTCTCCTAGATCTGCCGGGACGGTTGTGGTATTCAACTGCTGGTCTTCACATAATTGATGGTGTTGGGTGTACTAATCCTATAACTCTGCAGTTTGTCACGATCTTCACATAACTCAGTGATGGTGGCAGTGTATTCACATAACTCAGCAACTGGTGTGGTCTCCACACAGCTGTGCAAGGGAGAGCGTGGTGTTTACAACTGTGAGGTTATTGGTTTTGGTCACATAACTCTGTAATGTTGTTGGTGGTATTCATGTGCCTCTTCAATTTGCACTGATCATACTCTCATACATGTGATATGATATAGGTGGTGTATTCAAATGACTCTGAGATGGTGGGTGTGGTGGCATTCACATAATTCTCTGCAATGGTGACGTTGAGACACATAAAACAAGGCAATGCTATTCATGTTATTCATGTAACTGTGGTTTCATGTGATCATTGTGGTTTCCATGGAACTCTGTGATGTTGGTAGATTTGGTGTTACATAGCTCTGCAATTTTGGTCATGGTAGTCACAAAACAATGAAGCTATAGGTAGCATTTAGATAATTTTGTGATGAACATGGTGGTATTAATAAACTCTGTGGTGTTGGTGATCATGGTACTCAAATATCACTGTTGCTAGTAGTAATTGCATAATTGTGATATTGTTCACGGCATTCACATCACTCTGTGGTAGTGGTATTTGATAATTCTGCAACCTGGGTCATAGTTTTCAATATTTCTTTGATGGTGGTCACAGTATTCTGATAATCTGAAGTGGTTGTTGTCACATTCAAACACTTGCGATGGTGATCAGGGAGTATTCCCTTAGGTTTGCAACTGTGGGTGTAAAATTTGCATAACTCTCCAAAGGTGGTGATGATAGTATTTGCATATCTTTGAGAGGTAGTGATGTAGCTATGACACAACTATGCTCATTTGGTCATTAATTACTTCACTTTGTAACAGTGCTGGTGGTGGTATTCACATAACTCTGGGGTGCTGTGACAGTGTTGGGTGTGGCAATCTCATAACTGCAAAGTGGGTCATGACCTTCATATATCTTAGTGATAGTGGTATCCACATAACTCTGTAACAGCACCTGTGGTGCTCACGTAACCTACACTATTGCTCATAGTTTTCATATGACTTGTGATAGCATCACGCTACTTATGCAACTCTGCCATGTATTCATGTAGTTCTGCATGTGGAAGTGGTATTTACATGTCTGTGACTTCGGTGGTAGTGGTAGTCACATAGCCCTGTGACAATGGTCCTGGTGTTCATGAGTCTGTGATGTTGGCCACGGTTATCACACAACTCTGCAGTGTTGGCGGTCATCTAATTCAGATATCTCTGCGACGTTGGTCATGGTATCTGCATAACTGTGACGGTGGTGCTGGTCCGTAAATAACCGTGATGTGATGGTGGAAGTTTCATGTGCCTATGCAATGGTTGGAGTAAAAACCACATTTTATGGGCAGAGAGACTTAGGTTTAGAGAATTCTTGCTTAAAGGTACATAATAAAATATCACACACCCAGGCTCAAATTCAGGTTTTCTGAATAATTCAAATGCAGCCTTTTCTGTATTACACCTTGAATTCTCTTCCTGCTAAGTCTAAATTTAAAAGTATTGATACAAGACATCTGTACCTTAAAACTCTCCATGGACTTTGGAACCTAAATATTATATCTCTACCATTCTAGTTGTTTATCTATAGCCTTAGTTGTGTTCATATATTCATACACACACACATGCGCGCGTGCGCGCACACACACATTTTCATGTGTGAAACATAAAAATATTAACTAGAAATGTAGATGTGAAAATTGACCTTCTGAAAATTTATGTCAAATAATGCAGAAAAGAGCTTTCTGGTAAATCAAAATAAAGCATCTTTGAGGATAATCTAATTTATTCATAGAATCCAAATTGTATTTTTAAAATAATGAAATTTAATATTGGCAAAAATGTTAGTATTTTAGTTTTTTTGTTCTTTCTTTAGAAATTATAACCTTCTACAAGCCTTGTAAAGGACTAGAAATATGATATTGAGATGTTGGCGTCTGGGTGGTGATTACAGGACAGATATGTGTTTAAACAATCAGTGAATTATCTGTTTAAGATTTCCGCATTTTATGGCATATAAATTGCACCTGAACGAGAGTTTAAAAAATGCATTTCCAAATACTAGTAAAGTGAAAATATTACAGGTTTCAGAAAAGTTGAGTGTAGTACCAATCTAAGCACTCAGGATATTTTCTTCTGAGTTGTTACAATTATAGAAACAGGATGAAGTATCACCACGAATATAAAGTTCAATGTGATTAAGAAATGTATGTGGCTCCCAGAAATGCCCTTGATGTGATTAGGGGGTGTCTCTTCCTCTCAGCTCCCAGGGCTCATGATTTACATTTTTTCCCCTTGCAGTACTTGGGGTGCATTGAAGTTCTACGCTCAATGAGGTCTCTTGACTTCAGTACCAGAACACAAATTACCAGGTAAGCCCTTTTGAAAACGAACCCCTGTGATTTTACTTAGGAAAGGAATGTTTTCAGAGGGTAGCAGCCTAGAAATGTCCGAAGGGAAATGTTGCCCCTTGAGTGCTGGTGACAGGGAGGAGTCAGGACCCCCGTGTTTCATGACTTCTACATATTTATCCATGTTTGTGGCATGTGTCTCTTAACCTGGCTCCCTGAAAGTCGTGCCCCACTTCCAAGCGCTTTTTATAATTAAGCTGCAGACAAATGGAGTGTTTATGTTTGTTTCTTTAATAACTAAAACTCTAATACCAGATTGATATTTTATTTGCTGAACTGGGTTCTTTTTAAAAAGAAAATCAAGATGTCAGGAGAGAATTTCCAACAGTATACACAGAAAACAAAATGCACAGAATTGGAAATAGTAATATGAATGGGAGTAGTAATTTAAAGAGCAGTTCTTTCAAGGAGTCAGTGACTTTGGACAGGTTTATATACTCTTCTCCATCATCAACTAGATTGTAAACTTCCTGAGGGCCTGTTCTGTATTTAAGCATTGTTTTTATAAAATCTGTAGCCTAATACAATTTACACATTTAGAAAAATGCCAATTCAAGTAATCTTGAACAGGAGAACTGGAAAGCTGGAAATAAGGCTGTTAAAAAGCTGTTTGGTTTGCTTTGGCAGTTGTGAAATTATTTAATCTAAATTGTGATCTCAGAAAATGACTCAAATTTATTCCACTTAAATCACTGTGTGTATATCTTTGGGTTAGCAAAGTCTAAAGATTGAGATTCAGAAAGCAATTATTTGTAGTAATTAGCTGCTAAATGTGGACACCTCAATTCTGTGTTTTAAGCACCACAAGATACCTCTTCTTCCTCAATGAGTAAATTCATGTTCAAAAGATTTGTCTTTTCTCTAAAGCTACTCAGGACACACGTACATAGTGGGAACACACCAACATTCATAATTTACACTGAAGGAAGAATCCATCTCCACATATTTGTAGAAAATAGTTTATGAAAATTGCCAAGGCCAAAGAGTGGTATTTTAAAGTGACAGCATTTAAAATAAAAGTTTGAACGTTTACTTAGTCAATCATCCTTCCCATGACAAGGCATGTGCTGTGCAGCATCTGTGGGCAGAGCACTTGGCCACATGCCTGGGGTAATACTGGAATCCATGACACTGTTCACCTTCTCCTGTGTGGTGGCAGTTGTTTTAAAAGAGAATTTTCAATGAATTCCCTTTATAGATACTAGAACTTCTGAGATGATTCATGTCATTTCAATTTTCCTTGAGCATTTACTGCTGACTGCATATGTGCAGTGTGGTGGACAATGTGGGCTGTCCTGCTTTACTGTGCCTTCCAGTTTTGGGGGGAAAGATACATATGCAAATGGCTGAGGGGCCTGTGAGGGGCACAACCACAGCCTGCTCCTTGGGAGGGGTGGTGGGTGGAGGTCACGTGAACAATCCCAGTGCTCTCCTGGATGAGGGTCATAGCACTGTTTGAGGTAGAACCCAAATGGGTCAAAGTGAAAACAGTATTGTAGAAGAAAGCCATGGAACAGACCTATAGTCCCATTCTGTTTAGACTTTAACAAAGATACAGCTGTGTAATAGGCTGAGTAGAGTGCCATTCTTGGACACATGAAAGTTGGTGTTGAATTCTGGTTGTACAAGAATTGCTTTGTGTTTCTTAGACTTTGTGAAGAGTATTTTTTTTTTAAATTGTAACCAAAGGATATTTTTTCCGTTGATTGTTTTAGAGAGTGGAGGGAAGGGAAGTGGGGGGCGGGAGAGAGAGAAACATTGATGTGAGAGAGACACATTGATTGGTTGCCTCCTGCTCACACCTCAACTGGGGGCAGGGATTGAGCCTGCAATGGAGGCATGTGCCCTTTACTGCAAAACCTTTTGGGCCACAAGATGACACTTAGCAAAACTGGCCAGGGCTCTTACCTCATTTTTATCACATGACCTCAGTTAATAGCTGGAGACCATTCATAGGAAACAATATGACAGATCAATATCAGAAAGAAGCCTTTGCATCCAGGAGAAGAATACCCAGCAATATTTTCTAGATGTGGTACATGGTGGAGCTTTTAAGGCCTCTGTGGTAACAGAGTGTTAAACATGCCTAGGATTAAACTCTATCACCGTAGTTTACCCTATATAATAAAGGCATTCTTGAAAGGTTGTAGGGAAATATAATGTTGTAATTAAGTTATATTGTATAGATTCTAGGAAAACCTGTTTCCAAAATTTTTAGCCATACCTTTCATAAAAAAAATCCTATATAATAAAAGGCTAATATGCAAATTGACTGAATGGTGGAACAACTGGTCACTCTGATGTGCATTGACCACCAGGGGGCAGTTGCTGAAAGCAGGAGCTGCCCCCTGGTGGTCAGTGAACTCCCACAGGGGGAGCGCTGCTCAGCCAGAAGCTCTGAGCCAGGCTCATGGCTGGTGAGTGCAGTGGCGGTGGTGGGAGCCTCTCCTGCCCCTGCAGCAGCACAAAGGATGTCTGACTGATGGCTTAGGCCCACCAGGGAGCGGGCCTAAGCCATCAGTCGGACATCCCCTGAGGTCTCCTGGATTGTGAGAGGGTGCAAGCCAGGTTGAGGGACGCCCCCCTGCCTCCCTCCCAAGTACATGAATTTCATGATTTTGTGCACCAGGCCTCTAGTACTTTTATAAACAAATAACCAATCTCTATTCATCTGTTCCATTATTTCAAGTTTTGAATATGTGTATTTTGAAGGTTCTTATAGCTGAACCAAGTGTCCTTTTGTCAGTTTAGTGAAGTTTTATGCTCTGTCTGAGTTCAGATTGACTGCAGTGCTTGCAACGGCACCACTCACGGATTACTGATCTCTAACGAGTAGATAACTTTAAAAACTACCTTGGAGCTGCCATTGTTGTATGCTTAGTCTTGGCTGTGGCTATTAAATGCCTTGCACACTAACACTTTGGGTAGAGGAACTTGATGACTGGTTCACACTAATGGTGCCTGTTGTGAGGAGTCAGCCTATATGTGGAGTCCAGCTCTACCAGTTTCTACCCCAATGGCTGTTGCGAGAAACAGGAGTTTCTATGCCTGATGCACACAGGGCAGGGCCTGGCATAGAGGCAGCCTTGTTCAAGTGTTTGCTGTCTCATTGCCTGAGCTTGTATTCAGCACAGTGGGTGCAAGACCCCAGTGTTCAAAGAAGGGAGTGTTTGTGAGCATGAGAGCAACTGGGGTGGTATAGATGGTAGCCTCAGCAGCTGCTGCTTTCTGGGTCAGCCTGTTGGTGGGGTACAGAGAGGAGCTGAGAGATGTATTTGTGAAAGTCTGCCCAGGGGACAGAGATGCAATCCTAAAGAAGAAATAGCTTCCCAACATGCCCTTGGTTGTGAAACCCAGTATGGCCTTACCCACTAATGTGTCCCCTGTCCAGTGTGGCTTTGGAATGTGGCACAGAGTACTTCTCCACACCCTGTAGAGTTGCAATGACATTGCTCTATTGGAAGCTATCATAAATCCCACTGCCAAGATCCGTGAATCTTGGCTATTCTAGTGCTTCTCAAACTTACTCCTCTCGCTGATGGAAACTGCTCTCCCCTCTCCTCACCACCAGCACCACTTCATAGTCTGTGAAAACCCCTTAGAAATCACCATTCTTGCCCTAGCTGGTTTGGCTCACTGGATAGAGCGTCGGCCTGCAAACTGAAAGGTCCCAGGTTTGATTCCGGTCAAGGGCACATGCCCGGGTTGTGGGCTTGATCCCCAGTGGGGGACTAGCAGGAGGCAGCTGATTCATGATTCTCTCTCTTCATGGATGTTTCTATCTCTCTCTCCCTCTCCCTTCCTCTCTGAAATCAATTAAAAAAAAGAGAGAGAGAGAGAAGAAACCGCCATTCTCCTGCCTGGACTTCACACCATGCTGGGCGGTCCCTGAGAGGAGGGGAGGGAGGGTCTCAGTTGGCGTTGCTGAGGGTGGTGGCCCCAAGGAGAGAGGAAACAGCCCCCAGTGGGGGAACAGTCAGACACCTCTGCTTTCATCTGAATAGGCCATGGATTTCACCATGATGCCATATGGCCAACAGCATTGGAAAACCACTGCTCCAGTGTCTGGCCTGTTCTGGCCTGAGCCTGACCATCAGCCGAGCACACCACGCATCTCTGTGAGAAGTCCTGCCACGTGACTACTCTCAATTCCAATTGGGGGATGAGTTGAACGGTATTTCCAGGAAGAGGACTCAGGGGAGACCATGCTGTCTGACCCGTTGGGCCGCCCTGTGCAGTGATACAAAGCCCCCAATGTGCCCTTGGCCCCTGGCACAGCCTCACCTTCTTTGTCCTTTCCTTTGGTTTCCTCATCTGCACATTTTAGTTTTATTTATTGTGTTACATTTTACCTATTATTGGAAGTCATCTTAAGCCATTTTTAGGACCCGGAAGGCTATAGGTACATACACGATTACGTCCAGAGCACTCAGCGAGGTGGCCTTTCTCCCACAGTCAGTGCAAACCGCTGGCTTGTATTTCTGGTTCTGCAGGCCGCCCGCTGGCCTCCCGCACTGCTCCCGCAGCCAGATGCTGGCCACGCCTGCTTTCCACGCAGGGCTGTGCGGAATGTGGACTTGCCACGTGTGGCTTTGCTGCCGGGCCAGGGTGAGCCCGGCTAGCTGCCCGGGGCCCACCATAAACCCACTTTTCCCAAATGGTAGAGAGTGAACAATTGACTCTAGTTTAGGTACTTTTGTTTTTCTTATTTTAAAAGTTGTCCTAGTTCCAATGGGCCCTGAAGACCCTGGCTGGGCGGGGACCTTCGCCAGCACTGCCCGGGTGCGGTCCACTCCCCAGCAGGACGCTTGGCCTCCCACCGAGGATTCCGCTGCAGGAGCCGGTGTTTTGAAAATTCTCCAGGAACACGCATAAAATCCCTTTAGTTTGAAAACTGAAATCAAAACCTGGGCAAGGAAAACCTCTTTCTTTTGGGAAGGTGTTTCCCTTTCCCCTTCTTCAGCGCATGGGTGGGGCCTCCGGAGGCGGTTTCAGGTGTCGCTGCGTCTTGAGGTTCAGAGGGGCCGTCCACGCCTCTCGGGACTCAGCACAGGGCGGTGTGCGGGCACAGGACCCGCCAGCAGCGGAGGCAGTTCTGGCTGGTGTCGCTCCCAGGGGGCGGTTAAAGGTGGGTGTGTAGCCCCGCGGTGCGGTCTGACACTGCCGGGCAGCGGATAGCTACAGGCACACCCGCGGGGAAGAGAAGGAAAAGGAGCGGAGGCTGAAGACCCGGCGGCTGCTGGTGATGCGTGAGCCTGGCGCCAGGCCCGCGGGGTGGCCTCCAGCTTCCTGCGCACGGACGGACGGACCCTTCCAGCCCTAAGGAGGCCGCCAGCCGCCGCAGCGGCTTCCCGGCGACCTGGAAGCTTGGCCCCGCTGCGCCAGCCTCTTCTGGCCTCCAACATCGCACGTGCTCTGGAAAGGTCCAAGGTAGAGACGTCCACTGCCCATCTCCCGCTCCATCGCGCCCGGCCCCCCTCCCGCGAGCATCCCTCAGCCGCGTGTCCCTCGCGCAGGGAGGCCTCCCGGGACAGAGGGCCCGGCTGGACCTCCTGTGCCCCCCCCCTCCCGGCCCCCGCCCGCTCCACCATCCGCCCAGCATGCCCGTGTCTCATGCCATGTCATCACCAGCTCACGGGGACTGCGCAGTGCGCGGTGCTGCGCGGGAAAGGCCGCGCACTAACGAGCTGTCTGTGTTGTTTATAGAGGCTGCCCCACCCCCAGGGCAGCCGGGCCTGCGGAGCGGAGGCGGCGGGACGGCCAGGAGGGCAGGTAAGGCGCTGGCTCCGGGGAGAGCCCGAGGGTCCGGGAACACCACCTGCCTGGCGGGATGACGCAACGCGGGCAAGGTGGGGGGTCATCTGTTCGGGTGCGGGCTCATGGTTTCGTCTGGGAGAACATGAACTCAGGCGCGCACCCGGGGCCGGACTTGGTTCTGTGGCTTCCTCACTCCGCAAGCCCAGAGGAGGGCTGCGCAGGGGCCCACGTTGGACAACCTTCACTTCGGTGGTGGGGTGTGGCAGCTCCCTCTTTCCACGGCTCCACCTGACCTCCCAGAATTCCTTTCTCACTGCAAACACTTCTAATGCCGACTTCAGTTCAGCTGCCAGAAAAAGAGCAAATCTGTGAAACCCTTCCCGGAGGCTGCTGACTCAGAATCGGGAGGCGTGAGCAGCCTGCCCACCAGCCGTGCTCGGGCAGGGCAGGCTGGCTAACCCGTGAGTTTAGGCCGCGGCTCCTTCTGAATCCACCTGTTCTGGGCACAGTCGCAGCCTGAGCCTCTGCAGCCTTGCAGCCAGAGGGGGGAGGCCTGGTGGAGAGGGGCTGTGTTTTCTCAGGTTAGAATTTCTTTTGAAAACACCAGGTTGCCTACCTGCACACGCATCCGAGCTTTGGATAAAGCAGGCTCAGTCCTTCAGCTTCATTGATACGTTGTTACTTAGGTTTTAACACCAACCAGAATAGTTCTGTATCTCCTCCATCGGTGTTTGCGTGCAAGAATGTGCCAGACAGAGGGGTGCATGCGTCACAGGTACCCAGGGGCCACGCCCCTGGAGAGAGGCCCAGAGTCAGTTCAGTGCTGGTGAAAAGCACCACAGAAACTCGGGAGAGGGTCCCTGGGGCGGGCGAGCCTGGGAGGACTTCCTGGGAGAAGGAGCATTTAAGCCCAGGGCAGAGGCCTCCCCAGCCGCATGGAAGACCAGAGGAAACATAAGACTGAGGCAGTGACCTTCACTTGGGCTACTCAGGGCGTCCGGAATGTGGGCAGACACTCCTGAAAAGCCTTTAGTTGTCCCCACGCGGGCTCTGCCTCTCCCACTGTGCAGTATTTCTGATGCGGCTGAGGGTGGCGCCCGAGCCCGGCATGGCGAGGGACACAGGCGCAGGCTGCACCACCCGCGGTCTGGCCCCAGCGGCGCCTTCAGGACATGGCGGGGCTTGGGCGTGCAGTCTGCTTCCCCAGGGCCTCACTGGTGCTCACACTGCATCGGAGCACAGGGCGGGACAGGGAGAGGGAAGGGGCTCCCCAGCAGGACTCCCACCCTGCGGGCTCAGTCCTTGTAGGATGTGCCGCTGAGTTCTCCCATGGAGGGTGGGGATGCTGGCACCTCTGTCCATGGACCACCTCCCACGAAGTTAAATTCAGTGACGGAGCCCCACACTTTGGGGTCCCCTGAGGAGGGTGGCTGAGGATGCTGGAGAAGCCTGCTTCACAGACATGGAGGCCAGACTCGGGCCCTGGAGGCAGCACGACCACTGTTACAGGCACCACCGTGCAGCTCAGAGTAGGCTCGGGGCTGCGAGATGACAGAGGGCTGAAGGCACGCGGCACCAGGCCCTGGGCACTGGGCCAGTGTAGCTGCCTGGGAGTTTTCAGTTGAGGCCCCTGCCAGCTGTCCTAGTCCAGACTTTGGGCAGCAGACTCCTGACCCCTCATAGCAGAGCTTGTGTACACGACAGGGTGGGGCTCCTAACATAACAGGCCAGTGGAGGGGTCCCGGGGTGCCAGCCCAGCACCTCCTCTTACCACACATCCCACCCACGCCTGCCCTCCCTGGGGTGGGGTCCTCACCCACCGAAGAGGGATGGAGCCCCCACTTGAAGCCTGTTGAGAGTTTTGAGAATGAGACCTGCCAAGTGCTGGAGCACCACCTGGCACACAGTAGGTGTTCAGCAAATCTGCATAAGGTTATTACCATGAATTGAATTGTGCAGTTTGCTTTTCCCAAATATTTGTATAGGATAATGGTAATCACGGACCGACATTATGACAATGTCAATCAATTTGATCCAGGGTGTTTTTTTCTAGCTGAAAAGAAAATTGGTTTGGTTACGTGTATATAATGGAATATTACTTGGCCACAAAAGAGAACGAAATCTTCCCATTAGCGGCAGCATGGATGGACCTAGAGGGTATTATGCTAAGTGAAATAAATGAGTCAGAGAAAGACAAATACCACATGATTTGACTTCTATGTGAAGTCTGAAGAACAATATAAATGAACAAACAAAACAGAAACAGACTCGTAGATATGGAGAACAGACTGATGGTTGCCAGAGGGGAAACTGGGTGACGGGGTGAATGGTGAAGGAATTGAGTACAGATCAGTAATTACAAAATAGTAATGGGGATGTAAAACACAGCCTAGGAAGTATAGTCAATAATACTGTAACGACTAGGTAGGGTGCTAGTGGGTACTGGAAATATCAGGGGGAATACTTCATAAAGTATATGATTAACCACTATGCTGGATGCTTGAAACTAATATAAAAGAATATTAAAAGTAATCTGTAATTGAAGAATAAAATAAAATAAATTAGCACCAAATAAAAAAAGAAAGATTGGTTTGATGCAATAAACAGAAGTTACTGAAGAGTATAAAATATTTGGTAATGTGGCATTAATTTTCACTTGAGCCAATATTGTCCAGTATTCTATGTTCCTGCTTTGCCAATTGCTAATATATAATAATAACATTCATATTTAACACTTACTATGTTCTAGGCATTCATTAAACATGTCATTCATTCATTCATTCATTCATTCAAATATTTATTGATTGCATACCATGTCTAGTCACTGTTTAGATCTTAGGAACAAGATACTAAACAACAGCTTGCCTTCTGTTGTGAGGAGGGAGAGAGAAAATGAATACGAACATATACAAAAGAAGGATGTTAAGGTGAACCATATGAGCTTGTCATTTCTGTAGTTGAAAATGGTCAGCTGTTGGTAATTGCATAATAACTTGAGACAGTGATGAGAGTGTGTGGGGTCTCTCCTAGGAAGCCCGGGAGGCAGGCTGTGTGCATTTTGGAGATGAGGAAACTGAGGATTGAAATGTTTATGCAAACTGAGACCACGTGGCCAGGAAGTGGCAGGGCTGAGAACCGACTGCCTGGAGAGTCTGCGAGCTCAAACAGCGCTGCACTGCTGCCCGCGGAAGGGCTGTGTCCTTCAGGAAGCCCCATGTACACTGGGAGCGGGAACCCGCTGAATCCCCCAATGCCCTTCCTGACCACAGTGGAGTGTTGGCCTTGGGCAGTGTGCAGAGGGAATGAAAGCAAACGCAGGGTCTGCTGAGATGCTTGCCCTCTGGTGGGGATAAGTGGGGAGACACACTCACTCGGAAGGGTCAGTTACAGGCGGGTGGCCCGGCAGACTGTGCTGCTCCCATCCTGTCCATCCTGGGAATGCTCATCTGCGTTTCAGCAACTCATCATTAAATTTCACCAAATAAAAGATGAAATGTAATAAAAATGCTCTTAACAAGACATTTCATATGAATAGTTTATAGAAAGGATGAGGCCTTATCACTTCAACTAGCTGGAAGTGAGAGGGTGAGCTAGAATCGGGAGAGGTGGGGTGGGGAGGGGAGAGAGGGGTGCTATTGCAGGGTGAGAGGACAGATGTGCTAAGGAAGGACGGGCTGAGTGGAAGTGGGGTGAAGTGGGGTGGGCTGGGAGGAAGGATGAGGTGCCATCTTTCTCGCCATGAGGTCTGGAACAGATCTGCCTTCCTTTCCTCGCCTCGAACATAGTCCGATTCTCCTTTCTCTCCCCACCTGGTAAAGGCAGACAAATTAATGCCACATTACCAAATATTTTATACTACTTCTTTGATTTCCCTTTCGTCTCAAGCACTGGTTAGCATTATGTCAGGGTGGCCCATCATCATACCTTTCTGACCAGCTGGTTACGGAGACCAGGTGCAAGTTATGTAGCTGTCTCCACTGGTGAGGCATTTAATGCCCAAGGGCATGACAGCTTCCAACTATGCGACCTGCTCCCGGGAATCTGGGTGAGGAGGTCTTTCTAGTGACGGTCTCCTCGGCAGGACTGTCAGGGACAAGTGGGCATGCGTGGCTGGACAGCAGGCCCAGGGCCTGGCATGGGATCTGGTAGGATGTGTGGCAAGAAAGGGCGAGGGGGTGGGGTGAGTTCAAATGGCATTGAAATGCAGAGGAAGGGGTTCACAGTGTCTAAGTGGTAGCAGAGCGAGTCAAGGACTTTGTAGAGTCTTTCTTACATGCAAACCCTCAAGACTGGCTTGTTTGTTACTTGGTTGCTTATTTGCTTCTTTGGCAGCCTGTTAAGCTGGCTCTGTCTCCTGGTAGAACTTTCTGGTTGGTAAAGAGATCTCACTCTGAAGGCTGAGGGGACTGGAAACATGCTAATTGCCATGACGTTGTCCTGTGGGGATTCTGCCGCAGGGAGTTGGGCAAAGACCCTGCTAGTACCTTTGCACGATGGCAGCAGGAACAGAAGGTCTTTGCCGCCTCTCTTTCATATCACAGCAGAAGAAAGGACTTCTCACCCTGAGCTCCACCCTAGCATGCATTCCGTTAAGAACCCATCAGGCTGGCAGGAGGGGCCACGGGCTGTGTTCCTTCAGTGCTCTGACCTGGGACAGGGTCCCCAAAGATTTAATATGCACACAGACCATCTCATTTTCTAGAGCTGTGGCTCTTCTACTTGGGCATACTGCTTCTACTTGAGTTTCTGATTCAGTGGGTCTGGGGTGAGGGTGAGACTTTGCATTTCTAACAAGTTTTCAAGAGCCACTGATGCTGCCTGTCTGTGTGCCCCTCTTTGAGAAGCAGCATTCCAGAAGTTGTACTTTAACCTTCTGAACCATTTGCAGCTACAGCTATGTTACAGCCTTGAAAAGTAGCCCATTAATTTCTTCGAGTTATCCTACTCATCCAAAAATTTGAAAATGGAGAGTGTAGATGACTTAGTGGCTTTAAGTGGTTTAAATAGAATCCATGAGATGAACACGTGGCACTCGCTCCCTACTTTCCTGAAGGACCATCTGGCATGGCGTGCATTTATAATCCTCCTGCCAGAAGCACATTTGTGTAAGAATGTACCTCTCGGATTGCTCCTTTTCTGTCTCATGTTCCCCCCACCCCCCAGACACATCATTTCATAAGGGTCTCTCTGTCCTTGCAGAGGGCAGCCTAGGGTTCACGTCGGGCTTCTGCTAGGCTGAACAACTTTCTAGCTGTGTGACCTTGTATAAGTAACTTAAGTTCTCATTGTCTCAGTTTCCCCACCTTTAAAATGGGAATTATAGTGGTACCTCTTTCCCTCCTTCGTAGGGCTGAGAAGTAATTGAGTTAATATTGGAAAAGCACTTTAAGGTGCTGTCTACTACATGGGAGGGCTCCAGACATAGTAGCTAATATTGTTATTTCTATTTTTATTATTCCTGCACTAGAGATTAGGAACTATAAGACCACATTGTCAGAATTGCTCTGCAGGCTTTTACCACATTATACATTGTACTAGAGGCCTGGTGCATGAAATTTGTGTACAGGAGGGGGGTTATCCCTCAGCCCAGCCTGCACCCTCTCCAATCTGGGATCCCTCTCACAATCCAGGGCTTCTGGCTCCCAACCACTCACCTGCCTGCCTGCCTGATTGCCCCTAACCACTTCTGCCTGCCAGCCAGATCTATGCCTAAATGCTCCCCTGCTGGCATGGTCGCCTCTAACTGTCCTCCCCTGAAGGCCTGGTCGCCCCCAATTGCCCTCCCCTGCTGGCCCGATCACCCACAACTGCCCTCCCCTGCCTGCCTGACTGCTCCCAACTGCCCTCCCCTGCCAGCCTGATTGCCCACAACTGCCTTCCCCTGCCACGACCTGCCCAGCCTGGCCTGCACCCACTCCAATCTGGGACCCCTGCAGGATCAGGCCTAAACCGGCACTCAGACATCCTGTTGGAAAACCTCTCCCTCCACCATAAAAAACCCAAGACTACTCACCACTGAATACAGTCAGTCCACAGGCAGAGACAGGTCTTTGGAGAATTTGAGTCTTTGCTTGATCTAACTACTTAGAAACAGCGTTTGACACTGTCCTGAACTAGAGACTGGGAGGTGTAGCAGATCTACCTAACACATAGTCACAACCCAACTGGCAGCCAAAATGGGGAGACAAAAAAACAACCCCTAAATGAAAGAACAAGATAATTCTCCAGAAGAAGAGCTAAATGAAATGGAGATAAGAAATTTATCAGATTGAGTTCAGAATAATGATGACAAAGATGCTGAAGAGCATGAGAAAAGATATGGTAACTATGAAGAATGTGTTGGTACTAATAAAGAACACAGTGGAAGGAATACACGCAGATTAGGGGATGCCAAGGATCGGATCAGTGAATTAGAAGACAGGGTAGAAAATAATCACTCAGAGAACCAAAAAGAAGGAAAAAGTAACACAAGTCCAGGAGGCACAGAGAGTCTCAAGCAAGAAAAGCCCAAATAGGCCCATGCCCAGACACATCATAATTAAAATGCCAAAAATTAAAGACAATCTTAAAGACAGCAAGAGAAAAGCAATTTCTTACCTACAACGGAGCTCCCATAAGGCTGTCAACCAATTTCTTATCAGAAACTCTACAGGCCAGAAGGGAATGGCATGAAGTACTCAAGGTAATGAAAAGCAAGGATCTGAAACCAAGATTACTATATCAAACAAGGCTATCATTCAAAAATAAATGGTGAAATAAAGAGCTTCCCAGACAAAAAAGGCTAAAGGAGTTTATCACCATCAAACCAGCACTATAAGAAATGCTAAAGGGACTGGTGTAATGAGAAGTAGAGAGTGAAATATAGGCATACAGAATTAAAATGACAATAAATAAATACCTATCAATAATAACCTTAAATGTAAATAGATTAAATGCTCCAATCAAAAGACATAGGGTAGCTGAATGGACAAAAAAAAATGACCCAATTATATGCTGTTTACAAGAGTCTCACCTTAGAACAAAAGAAACACACAGGATGAGAGTGAAGTAATGGGAAAAAATTTTTCATGTAAATGGAAACGGAAAAAAAGCTGGTGTGGCAATACTCATATCTGACAAAATAGACTTCAAAATGAAGGCCATAAAAAGAGACAACAAAGCTCACTACATAATAATAAAGGGATGGATCCAACAAGAGGAGATAACCCTGGTAAACATATATGCACCCAATATAGGAGCACCTAAACATTAAAAAAATTATAGAGAACTTTAAGGGAGAGATTGACAACAATACAGTCATAGCAGGGGGCTTTAACCCACCACTAACTTCACTGGATAGATTGTCCAGACAAAATTTTAGCAAGGAAACAGTGACTCCAAAGGAAACACTGGGTCAGATGGATTTACTTAACATTTATAGAACATTTCACCCCAAAGCTGCAGAACATACATTCTTCTCAGTGCACATGGGTCATTCTCAAAGATAAACCACATGTTAGGACACAAAACAAGTCTCTACAAGGGCAAGAAGATTGAAATCATATCAAGCATCTTCTCATATCATAGTGGAATGAAATTAGAAATCAACTACAGTAAAAACACCCCAAAGCATTCAAACGCAGGGAGGCTAAATTGCATGTTATTAAACAATGAATGGGTTACCAATGAGATCAAGAAGAAATAAAAAACTTCCTGAAAACAAATGAAAAAGAACCCACAACAACCCAAAATCTCTGAGACACAGCAAAAGCATTCCTGAGAGGGAAGTTCATAGCACTACAGGCCTACCTAAGAAAAACAAAAACAAAAACAAAAAGAATTAATAAACTATTTAACCCTACAACTTAAGGAATTAGAAAGAGAACAACCAGAAAAGCCCAGAGCAAGTAGAAGGGAGGAAATAATAAAGATTACAGCAGAAATAAATGACATAGAGACTCAAAATGAATAAATACAAAAAAAAAATCAATGAAATCAAGAGCTGGTTCTTTGAAAAGATAAACAAGATTGATGACCGTTAGCCAGACTCATCAAGAAACAAAGAGAGAGGACCCAGAAACAAAAGAAGAGAAGTAACCACTGACACTATAGAAATACAAAGGATTGTAAGAAAATACTACGAACAACTATATGCCAACAAGCTGGACAATGTCTATAAAATGGGAAAATTTCTAGAAAAACACTATCTCCCAAAACTGAATCAGGAAGAATTCAAAAACCTGAATAGGCCAATAACAACTGATGAAATAGACGCAGTAATCAAAAAACTCCCAGCAAACAAAATTCTTGGTACAGATGGCTTCACAGGTGAGTTTTACCAAACATTCAAGGAAGAACTAACACCTATATAGCTCAAACTATTCCAAAAAATCCAAGAGGAGGGAACACTTTCAAGCTCTTTTTATGAGGCCAGCATTATCCTAATTCCAAAACCAGATAAAGACACTACAAAGAAAGAGAATTACAGGCCACTATCCCTGATGAACATAGATGCTAATATCCTCAACAAAATGTTAATAAATCAGATACAGCAATATAATAAAACTAGAGGCCCGGTGCACGAAATTCGTGCACGGAGGGGGTTGTCCCTCAGCCCAGCCTGTACCCTCTCCAATCTGGGACCCCTCAAGGGATGTCCAACTGCCCGTTTAGGCCCCATCCCACCGGGATCGGCAGTCAGACATCCCTCTCACAATCCAGGACTGCTGGCTCCCAACTGCTTGCCTGCCTGCCAGCCTGATCACCCCCTAACCACTCTGCTGCCAGCCTGTTTGCCCCCAACTTCCCTCCTCTGCCGGCCTGGTCACCCCTAACTGCCCTCTCCTGCAGGGTTGATCACCTCCAACTGCCCTCCCTTTCAGGCCTGGTCCTTCTCAACTGCCCTCCCTTGCAGGCCGGGTGCCTCCCAACTGCCCTCTCCTGCTGGCCATCTTGTGGTGGCCATCTTGTGTCCACATGGGGGCAGGATCTTTGACCACATGGGGGCAGCTATATTGTGTGTTGCAGTGATGGTCAATCTGCATATTACTCTTTTATTAGATAGGATAGAGGCCTGGTACAGGGGTGGGGGCCAGCTGGTTTGCCCTGAAGGGTGTCCCGGATCAGGTGGGGGTTCCCTTGGGGTGTGGGGCGGCCTGAGCGAAGGGCCTGTGGTGGTTTGCAGGCGGGCCACGCCCCCTGGCAACCCAAGGGGAGGCCCTGGTATCTGGAATTTATTTTCCTTCTACAATTGAAACTTTGTAGCCTGGAGCGGAGCCAAGCCTGGGGCTCCCTCCGCGTCGGCAGCCATTTGTGTTGGGGTTATAATTGAAACTTTGTTGCCTTAAGCGGGTGGGCCCGGCCAGGGTGTGCGGAAAGCTTTGCTTCCCCTGTTGCCGGCGGCAACCCTGGCCTGCTCTCTCAAGCTCCATTCTGCCGCCATTTGTTTGAATTTGTTTACCTTCTATAATTGAAACTTTGTAGCTTGAGTGAAGGCTTAGGCCTGGCAAGGGCAGGCAGAAAGCTTAGCTTCCTCTGTTACCTAGGAAACCTTGCTCTCTGTGTCTGTAGCCATCTTGGTTTGGGTTAATTTGCATGCTCGCTCTGATTGGATGGTGGGCGTGGCTTGTTGGTGTGGCTTGTGGGTGTGTCGGAGGTGTGGTCAATTTGCATATTTGTCTATTATTAGATAGGAAGATCATACACCACAACCAAGCGGAATTTATTCCAGGAATGCAAGGCTGGTACAATATTTGCAAATCAATATATGTGGTATATTATATAAACACATTGAAAGACAAAAAAAATCACATGATCATATCAATACAGAAAAAGCATTTGACAACATTCGACACCCATTTTTTATGAAAAGTCTCAGCAAAGTGGGAATATAGGGAGCATATCTCAACATGGTAAAGGCCATATTTAACAAACCTATAGTGAACATCATCATCAATGGGCAAAAACTAAAACCATTTGCCCTAAGAATAGGAACAAGACAGGGATGCCTGGTTTTACTACTCTTATTTAATATGGAAAATAATATGAAATTTCCTCAAAAAATGAAATATGGAACTTCATTTGACCCAGTGATCCCACTTCTAGGAATATATCCTAAGAAATCCGAAACACCAATCAGAAAGAATGTGTGGACACCTATGTTCATAGCAGCACAATTTACAATAGCTAAGACCTGTCTGATCTCCTAGCCACAGAGATCAGACAAGAAGAAGAAATGAAAGGCATCCAAATTGGAAAGGAGGAAGTAAAACTCTCATTATTCGCAAATGACATGATATTGTACATAGAAAACCCTAAAACTCCACCAAAAACTACTAGAGTTAATAAATGAATTTGGCAATGTAGCAGGATACAAAATTAACACCCAGAAATCGATGGCTTTTTTATACACCAATAATGAATTCTCAGAAAGAGAAACTAAACATTTATTATTGCAACAAAAACAAATTAAGATACTTAGGAATAAACTAAATAAAGGAGGTAAAAGACTTGTACTTGGAAAACTACAGGACGTTGAAAAATTAGATAGAGGAAGATATAAATAAGTGAAAGACTATACTGTGTTCATGGATTGGTAGAATTAACATCCTTAAAATGTCCATACTGCCCAAAGCAATCAACAGATTCAATGCAATCCCTATTAAAATGCCAACATCACAGAGCTAGAACAAATTACTCAAAAATGTATATGGAACCACAAAAGACCCCGAATAGCCATAACAATCTTGAGAAAGAAGAACAGTTGGAAGAATCACAATACCAGATATCAAGTTATACTCCAAAGCCACTGTACTCAAAACAGCTTGGTACTGGCACAAGAACAGGCATATAGATCAATGAAATAGAACAAAGACCCTAGAAATTGACCCAAGCCATTAAACTCAATTAATATTTGACAAAGGAGGCTAGAACATACAATGAGTCAAGAGAGTCTCTTTGAAACAAATCCTTTAAATGGTGTTGGGAAAATTGGACAAGTACACGCAAAAAATGAAACTAGATCACCAACATACCATACACAAGAATAAACTCAAAATTGATAAAAGACTTAAATGTAAGTTGGGAAACCATAAAAATCTTATAATGTCAGACATGTCTTGTAGCAATATGTTTACAGATTCATCTAGGGCAAAGGAAACTAAGGAGAAATAAACAAATGAGACCACAAAATAAAAAATGAGACTGCAAAATAAAAAAGTGTCTGCACAGCAAAAAAACCATCAAAAAACAAAAAGGGAGCCCACTGTATGGGAGAACATATTTGGCAATGATATGCATAATAAAGGGTTAATATCCAAAATATATAACTCATACAGCTTAACAAAAGGAAGACAATCCAATTAAAAAATGGGCAAAGGACCTAAATAGACACTTCTCCGAAGTGGACATACAGATGCCAAGAGACATGAAAAAATGGTCCAAATCACTGATCATCAGAGAGATGCAAATTGCAATGACAATGAAGCCTAGAGTGTCTAGATGCAGGAGGTGCTGAGCCAAGTTGTCTGGTAAACTTGGGTTTGCATTTCCTTGAGCGCTCTCCGTGAGGCATCTCAGGCCCATGAGGGTGACAGGCAGCCCTTGGATGAGCCCTGCGTGGAGCTTGTGGCCTGGCACACAGTAGGTGCTCAATCAATGTTTGTTGAAATCTTAAATTTTCAAGAATCCAGGGAAATGACTAAAAATGAAGCATCAGAAAAAGCAAATTGCTAATAGTGACAGCCTGGAAGTGATAATTCAGGAGACAAACTCCACGTGGAGAAGTGATATTTAATAACTTGCACTTCTTTCCACCTGAGAGCCTTTTCTAAGGAAACCGGTGCAGCTGCACCTGCTGAGCGGCATGGAAGCCACTCATTTTAGAAAACTCGCATCCTCTGTGTGAGTATCATGTCAGAATGTAATGACCTTTCTCTTCACATTTTTATTTACTACGTACAGCCTGGAAAAAAGAAACACGCGTTGGGTAAATTCAGGATTAGCAGCTTGTAACCCCTCTGAAGCAGAGCCTTTAAGCCCTGGGAAGCAAACCTAGTCAGCCTTTCTGGGAGTCCCTGTGATTTGGTTCCAGGCGCTTTACTACCTGAGATACCAGATAAGAGCGAGGCATATCACAGAGCAGTGCGCCCGGCCCTGCCTCCTCCTCTGTGGTCTGTGGCTAGTGTTCTTTTAGCAGAATGAACCGTCTTCCCGTGTTGCCTGCTGGCCCCCAGGGCCTGCTGGGGTCCTTTCTCTGTGGCATTGCCTCAAGACCCAGGGTCCCTGCAGCGCCCCCTCTGGTGAACTTTAGCCTCACCTGTGCCACTGAGCGGGGAGCACCTGGGCCCTCCTGAGGCCCTGCTCACTCCTCTCTGCTCTCTTCTGTTTGAGCAAGCAATCACTTCCTCAGGCCCGAGCCTAGCAGGACCAGCCTTGCATAGGTGGCTGCCAGACCCCTTGTCCCACCTCCATTTTCCCCCAGGAAGGCGGCAGGCGGTGGCTCCCGGGGGTTTGGTTTTCAGACCCTACCAGGGGCATCTGCAGTGCCAGCAAGCCCCCCTGCCTCTGTGCTCACCCACGCTCCTGGACCCCGCAGGATCTGCAGGACGGCCAGGCGCAGTGGCGGTGGGGTGGCGTGTTGTCACTGCAGCCTGTATGCTGGGGCTCCCTGAGTGTGTACTGGGGGGCGGGCAGGACTTCAACAATTTCAAACCGAGCCCACCTTCTCCAGACACCCTTCCTGGTGTAAGTGGCGCACCCACAGCTGCTCCTGGAGCGGGTCCTCCGGAACCTAGTGCACGGGGCAGAGCGGAGCGGGTTCTCCGGAATGCATGCGCCTAAATATGTTCCTTTTTATTTCTTAGCTGTGGCTTGTTTACCTCTGAGGCGGGCTTCCTGGCATGTGGCTAGCCGCCCACAAAGCCTTTTAATAACTGCGGAGCACAGGTTGTGCTGGGGGAGGTCCCATGAGAATCATATTGTCATCTAGGTTTGAAAGGGCCCTGGCTCAATTATTTATAGCCTCAGGCAGGAATTCTGTCATTAAGCATAATAATGCATCGGAAAAATGATTCACTTGACAGGGAATACTGTAGGTTTAATTGTTCTCAGAATAAAGGAAGAGATGAAAGGCTGTGTGAGTTGGGCGGTGGTCCGGTGGTTCAGCTGTGGGGAGACACCCGCAGGCTGCTGCGGGGCCTGGATGCACAGCGTGGGTGTGGGGGTGCAGGCTGCTGCGGGGCCTGACTGGGCAGTGTGGGTGTGGGGGTGCAGGCTGCTGCGGGGCCTGACTGGGCAGTGTGGGTGTGGGGGTGCAGGGTGCTGCGGGGCCTGGCTGCACAGCGTGGGTGTGGGGGTGCAGGCTGCTGCGGGGCCTGACTGCACAGCGTGGGTGTGGGGGTGCAGGCTGCTGCGGGGCCTGACTGCACAGCGTGGGTGTGGGGGTGCAGGGTGCTGCGGGGCCTGGCTGCACAGCGTGGGTGTGGGGGTGCAGGCTGCTGCGGGGCCTGACTGGACAGCATGGATGTGGGGGTGCAGGGTGCTGCGGGGCCTGGCTGCACAGCGTGGGTGTGGGGTGCAGGCAGCGATGGATGGTTTTTCTTGAATTATGATTTGGCTTCTACTTCATTGCTACTTTTTTTATTGTGGTAAAATATACATAACATTTACCATTTTAGCTATTTTTAAGTATACAGTTCAGTGGTAGTACCTTGTTGTGCAGCCATCGCCACCCTCTGTCCCCAGAATTGTTTATCTTCCAGCTGAAACTCTGTCTCCTTAAACACGGACTCCTCCCCCCGCCTCCCGGCGCCGATATGCTCTGCGGCCTGTGAAGTGGGTTGCTCCGGGGAGAGGAATCGAACATGTTGGGACTTTTGTGACTGATTGTCATTTAGCTGGTGTCCTCCAGGCGCACCCTGGGCCTGCCAGGACCCCCGTTCTGCAGGCTGCCACGTTCTGTGTGCGCAGCGCATTTCATTTGTCCGTCCAGCTGGGCTAGGACACCGGTGGTTCCACCTCCTCTCTTCCAGATCCTGGGCATTGCTGGGTCAGAGGGGGTTCTCATGTTCCTTTTCCAGGGACCGCGCACCGTTTCCCAGCATCTGCACATTGTACGTTCCCGCCAGGTGTGCGCAGGGCTTCTAGTTTTCCTCAGCCTGGCCTCGACCGCCTTTAAAATATCCTGGCCGCCCTCTAACAGCCCTGGGCGTGAGCAGATGGTGTCTTGTTGCAGCTTAACAGGAAGGACCACTTGCACTTGCATTGTGCTTTGCTTTTTTATCCCAAAGTCCCTTTGAATGTGAGTTCACACATGACTGCCTTGGGGGGTGGGGGAGGGTGTTCCCCTGTGGCTCTAACGCTGGGTTCCAGTCTGAGCTTGACTTTCTCTCAGTCCACAGGACTGTATGCTGCAAACTGGACCCACCCCCCACCCCCACCTCCGAGCTCCGTGGCCTCCGACAGGCCTCTGAACCTCTGGTTTGAACACTGAAATGGAATCATAATGACTCCTCCCCTAGAAAAGATGAACTCCCGCAAAGTCATGGAACAGGGCCAGGAACTCAGCAAGCACTCCCCAAACATCAGCTGTGGCTCTTACCACCTTCAGTCTCCCCGCCTCGGTCTCCCTGCCTCGGCAGCGACACGCCAGCTCACCAGGCAGAGCCATGGTCTTCCAATGCTGTGCACTGTCCTGGGAGATGCCTTGTGGGGCCGGCCTTCCTCCCATCCCAGCTCGGTCCTTCCCGGCTCCGCACCGCAGGGCTCACTCTCACCTCAGGCCCCTAAGGGTTTGCCCAGCAACCTTCCCCCACTAGTCTCCCCTTAAACACCACATCCCTGTCCCCAGGTCACGCTCATCCGCTTTTGTCCAGCTTCACAAGTCACAATGGCTCGTAATGACATACCAATCCCACCTGCCGCCTGCTGGCTGGCTTTCGGGCTTAGCTGTCACTCTTGTTTCTGTGTGTTCAGGGGAGTTTGTTGAGGTATGACATCCCTGGGGAGCGACAGGTCTCCAGCGCGTAGCTCGCTGGCATCGCACACATGCACCCCGAGAGGCTGCCACCAGCGGGGCAGCTCCGTGCCCCAGGTCGCCCCCTGTGCCCTCCCAAGCCAGCAGCCACCTGACAGGCCTCACAGCGGAGGACAGGACGCAGCCTGTGTCTCCCTGTCTCTCCCTCAGCGGCGTGCCTGCGCAGGCCCTCTGCTGCTCCCCGTCCAGGAGCCTGTCCTGCACTGCTGAGCGGCGCCCAGGGTGCAGACACCACAGAGCTCCGCACGGTGTGGTGTGCGGCTCTCTCACGTGGGCGTGGATGGGTCAGAGGGAGGCTGTTTCCTGTTGATTACAAATATTTTGTGTGTGTAAACGATACACTTCCCCTAGCTCAGCCAGGTCTCAGTTGCCTGCACAGAACCCGCGCATTTTAGGTGTACAGTGTGACGACTGGTGGCGGTTGTATGCCGTCATTTAATTGCCACCACAAAGAAGACGGAGAATATTTCTATACGCCTCCCAGCCCCCAAATTCCCTGTGTCTTTCACAGGACACAGCGGTCCTCAGCTCTGTCCCGGGCAGCCACGGTCCTTTCTGGCACTATAATTTTGCCTTTTCTAGGATTTCATGTAAACGGACTCCTACGGAATGAGACCTTCATGTCAGCACGTGCTTGAAGGTCACCATGGCGTGTGGGTCTTCGCCAGGAGGGCTGCAAAGTGGCACAGAACTTTGGAAAGCAGCTGGACGGCTTTGTAAAACAAAGCTAAATATAAGTTTACCATGTAGTCCAGCAATAAAAACATGCCCACAGTATGTCAGAGTCCATAGCAGCATTATTCACAATAGATCCAAGAAACAACCCAAGCGTCACCCAGCCAGTGAGCGGAGAAACGAGTTCCGGTGTGTGTCTGCTGGAAGTGCCACTCAGCAATAAAACAGGGATGACTTAGTGGCACGTGTGACAACTTGGACTAATTTTTTGTTCTATTTTTTCTTTGTAGAAATTTAATTAAAACAACAGATGCTTACTGTGACAAGTAAAACAACATAGAAATATAGAAAGAAAAGATAAAGCTTCTCCTTGGTTCAATCACAACTATTTGAAGTGAGGTAACAGGTAGCCACATCTTTTTTTAGCATTTGTATACACACACACACACACACTACATGCACACACACCACCCATACACACACCACACATACCACACACACACAACACTACATACGAAACACTCTGCACACCACACACCACACACATATACCCCACACACACCACACATACCACATACATACACACACACTATATACCAAACACTGCACACCACACGCACCACACATGCACCACACACACCACATACATACACACACACTATATACCAAACACTGCATACCACACGCACCACACATGCCCCCCACACACACACCATATACCAAACACCATACACAGCGCACACACAGAACTCCCTCTCGTTTTGTTAAGCCAGGAATGCCACAACACCCACTCCCTCCCAAAGTGACTTCTTTGTGAACAGATCAGTAGGTTGGGGCCTAGCTTTTTAATTTTTGTAGCTGCAAGTCATTACGGCTATATGATAATTTAGCCCCTGTCCCCGTTTTTGTTTTGTTTGGCTGGGCTCCCGTGTGGAGCGATGGGGAGGACGAAGGACAGGCAGCCCTGGGTGCGGGATGCGCACAGGTGGCTCTGGAGCCCTGGGTGGGAAGGACTCGCACAGCACCAGCGCGCCTGGGAGCGTTGGCGGCTCTGCCCGGCGGGCTGCTGCGGGCGGCCTCCTCCGAGGCTCGCCTGTTCGAGTGCCTGGCGACGCTGCCCTTCCTCACAGCCTTGCGGCACTGGGCCTCATGCCGTTAATTTATGGTCAGAACAACGTTGCTGTGGTTTTCCTCCGAGGATTTTGTGCACCGGGAAGGTGGCACCTGGTAACACAGGTTTGTGGCTGATGCCATTTCTTTTAATGAGTTACCTGTTTACACCACCTGCCCATTTTTCTGTCGGGCTTCCCTTATTTTCTTATCAATCTGTGGGAGTTTTTGCATAGCTGAAATGTGCTAAAACATTTTACGATACAGTTAAAATTTTTTATTAGAGCACATCTGTCAGTGGTTCCTTTACGACTTGTCCTGAATTTCTCCCTCACTGTGAGATTAAACTAATGATTTTCTAATATTTTTATTTACTTTACTTTTGGCTTTTGGGTTCTTTACACGTGTAACTAGAGAGCCACCTTACCCACCATGAGGTCCCTGTGTGCTTGGCCCTCGCGGCCTGCGCAGCCGGCGGGCCTGCTCTGCGGCCGTTAGCTGCGGCTTCCGGTCCGGGCCATGCTGCAGTCAGGTGCTCTCTCTTGTTGTTTAAAAAATTTCTTCACAATTTTTGAACTTGCTTTGTTCTCTAATAACATATTGCTCAGTGCAAAGAGATCTCATTAGGATTACAATTATCAAATCAATTTAATGCTTTGGGAGAACTGACATCTAATAGTGTTAGGGCTTTATATCCGGCACGTGGCAGAGTTTCCGTGCATTCGGCTCTTGCTCAGGTCCTTCCATGTCATGCTAGTCTGTCTTCACGCAGGCCCTGCCCCTCGTCACGCTGCATCCAGGTGTTGCCCCGTTTTGGCCTTGATGCACATGGGGCTCCCACCTTACCCCACCATCTTCCTTCTACGTGCTCGCTGCTGTCAGAGGGAAAAGATCCTTGTTTCTCTCTCCATCACCAAACCCTCATGTTAGTTCCCCGTCTTTTTTTTCCTTATGTCACTTCAACAGCGTAATCTCTCCCAGGGTTCAGGGTCCCGCCCATGTGGGGTTGCTCTTGCCTGTTTCTTTGGTTCCCTGTTACGGGTCCTGCTCTGGGTCACCCTTCTGTCCTCAGTAGCTGCCCCTTTCCCCCCAGGTACCTGCTGGTCCTCTCAGGGGGGGAGCCCGAGTGGAGTCGCCCAAACCACCAGGGCTCAGGTGTGTTCAGGGGCGCTGACTGCTCCCTCCGACCCTGCACCTTGAGGGCCCAAGGTCCTGCCTCCCTCTTCTTACTGGATGGAGTCTGGACCCGAGCAGGTCTGCCTCGGCCGGCCGGTAATGTGTGGGTACTTGACTTTGTGCAGGGAAGATTCCACAGCTGGAGTCCAAGTGATTCTGAGAGGACGTCTGCTAAAGCTGGGACAGTGAAACAGGAGGGCTTAAGGGGAAGAAGCAGCAGGAGAGGGGCTGGGCAGGGCTGCCCTGGCTTTTTAGAAAAGTTGTAGGAAAGAAGTGAGCCACGCTGGGCTGCATGGACTCACTGGGAAGTGAGGGTCACAGTGACAGCGTGAGCCTGGGCAGGCTGCTTTAGCTCATTGGGAAGTCAGAGAAAAGGGGGGCCTTGGAGACAGGATCAGGGGGAGAGCCTGGGATGAGCTGGCGCTGCCTGCTGTTCCTGTTCCCCTGGTTGCAAGTCTTGTGGAGACGCTTCGAGTTTAGGAGAGAGTAGAGAGACATGTCTAAGAGAGAAAGGCGTGGGCTTGCTGAGAGAGTGCCCCGTGGGCGGGTCCTTTGTCTTGAGGCTTTTTATCTTGAGGCCCAGCCGTCAGTGTGTTTATAGGACTGTGTGTGGACTCGATGATGGGCTGGGCAGATTTTGAAGGCAGGCAGGGGTGTTCATCGTTCTCGTGAGAGGTGATGGCAGCTCTGGGACTGTGCCCAGCATCACCCAGCAATGCCAGGCGTTCGGCCCACAGGACATGCTGCCCCTGACCGTATGGGCCTTGGTGATGGGGCCAGATCTCACCCCGCAGCTGGGCGCCCTCCTTCCGGGGTGACTGTCTCCTTGCTCACGGGGGCAATGGCAGAGCTGGCCCCCTTGTCACCTGGATGGCTTTGGGCCTGGGCGTCTAATTCTAATTTGACTCCACTAATGTGGTGTGACTCTGGGAAGAGTTCAGAACCTTCTCTGAGTTTAATTTCTTTGATCTTAGTTTATTTTCCCAAACAGGTAGGCATGGCAACTGCAACTCAGGGATGGGATGCTGGCACAGGGAGAGGAGGGTCCCGGGTGGAGAAGACTCACAGTGGGGGTCAGCTGTGCCTCAGTGTGTGTGTGTGTGTGTGTGTGTGTGTGTGTGTGTGTGTGAGAGAGAGAGAGAGAGAGAGAGAGAGAGATCTCCTCCTTCAGCGCAGAGTCTGTTTTCAAGAGCCCAGAGACCTCCCCAGCCCTCTGGCGCTGCCCTTAACTCCAGGGCTACCTTTCCTCACAGCACCCGCCCGAGCGAGCTCTTGGCAGGCGCCTCAGTGACTTCCAGTGCTTCCCTCGCTCCCTCTTGCCCTTTCTCCGCCCCAAACTCAGTCGGAGCGACTCTGCTTTCACATCCCACAGAAACCCATACACAGGGGCAGTGAGTCAGGCGGGAGGGCAGTGAGTCAGGCAGTGAGAAGGGCCTCCCGCAAGTGCTGCAGACAGAGCAGCTCAGTAACTGTGCGGGGTGGGGTGGGGTGGGGGTGGGGGGCACTCTGTCCTGGCTCAGTAACCACGCCCCCGCCCCCAGAAAGGCTCGGGAGCAGCATGGCCACCAGCGGGAATCACCCTTTCTCTCTTGCCTTGCAGGTGTGCGTGCAGAAGGCACTTGATGCAGGACCTGCGCCTCCGCCCCCACCTCTGCTCTGCCTGCCTCAGGCCGCTGTCCCCGTCGGACTGTCCAGCCTGCGCCCGCCACGGCCCAGCCTCCGGGCCGCTGCCTGCTCTGCTCCCTCCTCGCGGGGCGACTTGTGTTTATTCCAGAGCCTGTCCGCTCTTTGCCTGACAGTAAACATATTTTTGAAGAAACAACCCCTGTGTCCACGGAGCATTTATTTCTAGGAGTGTGCACTTTGGGTCCTGTATTCGACGCTGCTCGTCTTACAGGTTAGTGTATACAGTAATCTGCAGTGTCTTATTGCCAATGGCGTGGTGACAGGGAGGACGTCTCTGGACCGGTCAAGTGGACCCCGGGCTCTCCCGCCCCCCCTGACTGCTGGGCTCCTGGGCGCCTCCTGGTGACCCCCAGCGCCCCGGCAGCTGCCCTGAAGGGGGAGCTCCTGAGGTGCCCCCAGAACCTGGGCTCCATGCAGTTTCCCCAGGGCGCTCGGCATGTTTTGGCCTGCGTTTTGCACTAAGTCGGGGCGAGTGCGGGAGCAACTCCTGCTGCGGGCGCTCTTCTTCCTCGGCGTCTGCTGGGCACACGGACAGCCTTCCCTGTGCTCGCCTCCCCCCAGGCCTCCTTGACTGGAGACAGGACAGTTAGCTTTAACTCTGGCTTCACCTCTGACTTGCTGAGGTCTGTGCTAGCAGCGAGCATGCCTGGAACCATGTGTCCGTGTGTGTGGCCGGGTGCGTGGCAGGAACCCGATGGCTGTGAGGGCCAAGGTCAAACTGGCAGCCTCTGAGCAGTCTCTTGCACATAAGAATACAAAAAAGCTGTTAATACAAATCCAAAAGTGGGCTTCTCAACGGCTTATGTTCACACATGAATCTGCTTATTTTCCTATAATTTTCTAGAGACCATATGTTTCTTGGGACCATATGTCTGTAAATGAATGAGATGACGGTCAATGTGAACATGTATCGTGTCTAGAGCCAGAATTAGCTCCCAAGACTTCACATTCTCTTTCTCCTCCTGCCTCTGACTTGCTCTCTCTCTCTCTGTTTATATGTACACACATGTAAACGTAGAGAGAGTCTCTCACATCCATATGCATGTAATTGTATGTAATCTATCCAGTTCATATGCCTCCATTAATTAAAGCCCTTTTTTCAGTTCTGAGGGCAGATGTGTGCTTGTGGCTTTGAATACTGAGGATGAAAACATGGCTGGTGATCCTGTGTTTCCCACGCCAAGCACTATGAATGCTGGGAGCTCTGTGGAGACAAGAGGATCTCGTTTCAGTTTCTCACAGAGACCCCATAACACAGGTGTGCTTGTGAACCCACAGGCTGGGCTCAGCGTGGATAGGGAATCTCTTTTCCAGTTTCTTACTGTTTTTTCTTTTAGTGAACTTATATGATACTATATAATAATCAACCAGTATTCACTGACAGTGTCTGTGTGTTTGGGGGCACCTTGCGGACACAGACTGCGTGTGACGGTGGCCTGGGTGACTGTGACACTGAGGCTGCGTGTGACGGTGGTCTGGGTGACTGTGACACTGAGACTGCGTGTGACGGTGGTCTGGGTGACTGTGACACTGAGGCTGTGTGTGACGGTGACTGTGACACTGAGGCTGTGTATGATGGTGACCTGGGTGACTGTGACACTGAGACTGCGTGTGACGGTGGTCTGGGTGACTGTGACACTGAGGCTGCGTGTGACGGTGACTATGACACTGAGACTGCGTGTGATGGTGACTGTGACACTGAGACTGCGTGTGATGGTGACTGTGACACTGAGACTGTGTGTGATGGTGACCTGGGTGACTGTGACACTGAGACTGCGTGTGATGGTGACTGTGACACTGAGGCTGTGTGTGATGGTGGCTGGGTGACTGTGACACTGAGACTGTGTGTGATGGTGACTGTGACACTGAGGCTGCGTGTGATGGTGACTGTGACACTGAGACTGTGTGTGATGGTGACTGTGACACTGAGACTGCGTGTGATGGTGACTGTGACATGAGGCTGTGTGTGATGGTGACTGTGACACTGAGGCTGTGTGTGATGGTGGCTGGGTGACTGTGACACTGAGGCTGTGTGTGATGGTGGCTGGGTGACTGTGACACTGAGGCTGTGTGTGATGGTGACTGTGACATGAGGCTGTGTGTGATGGTGACTGTGACACTGAGGCTGTGTGTGATGGTGGCTGGGTGACTGTGACACTGAGGCTGTGTGTGATGGTGGCTGGGTGACTGTGACACTGAGGCTGTGTGTGATGGTGACTGTGACACTGAGACTGCGTGTGACGGTGACTGTGACACTGAGACTGTGTGTGACGGTGACTGTGACACTGAGGCTGTGTGTGATGGTGACTGTGACACTGAGACTGCGTGTGACGGTGACTGTGACACTGAGACTGTGTGTGACGGTGACTGTGACACTGAGACTGTGTGTGACGGTGACTGTGACACTGAGACTGCGTGTGACGGTGACTGTGACACTGAGGCTGTGTGTGACGGTGACTGTGACACTGAGGCTGCGTGTGACGGTGCCTGTGACACTGAGGCTGCGTGTGACGGTGACTGTGACACTGAGGCTGTGTGTGACGGTGCCTGTGACACTGAGGCTGTGTGTGACGGTGACTGTGACACTGAGGCTGTGTGTGACGGTGCCTGTGACACTGAGGCTGTGTGTGACGGTGCCTGTGACACTGAGGCTGTGTGTGACGGTGACTGTGACACTGAGGCTGTGTGTGACGGTGCCTGTGACACTGAGGCTGTGTGTGACGGTGACTGTGACACTGAGGCTGTGTGTGACGGTGACTGTGACACTGAGGCTGTGTGTGACGGTGACTGTGACACTGAGGCTGTGTGTGACGGTGCCTGTGACACTGAGGCTGTGTGTGACGGTGACTGTGACACTGAGGCTGTGTGTGACGGTGACTGTGACACTGAGGCTGTGTGTGACGGTGACTGTGACACTGAGGCTGTGTGTGACGGTGACTGTGACACTGAGGCTGTGTGTGACGGTGACTGTGACACTGAGGCTGTGTGTGACGGTGACTGTGACACTGAGGCTGTGTGTGACGGTGACTGTGACACTGAGGCTGTGTGTGATGGTGCCTGTGACACTGAGGCTGTGTGTGACGGTGACTGTGACACTGAGGCTGTGTGTGACGGTGCCTGTGACACTGAGGCTGTGTGTGACGGTGACTGTGACACTGAGGCTGTGTGTGACGGTGACTGTGACACTGAGGCTGTGTGTGACGGTGCCTGTGACACTGAGGCTGTGTGTGACGGTGACTGTGACACTGAGGCTGTGTGTGACGGTGACTGTGACACTGAGGCTGTGTGTGACGGTGACTGTGACACTGAGGCTGTGTGTGACGGTGACTGTGACACTGAGGCTGTGTGTGACGGTGACTGTGACACTGAGGCTGTGTGTGACGGTGACTGTGACACTGAGGCTGTGTGTGACGGTGGCTGTGACACTGAGGCTGTGTGTGACGGTGGCTGTGACACTGAGGCTGTGTGTGACGGTGACTGTGACACTGAGACTGTGTGTGACGGTGCCTGTGACACTGAGGCTGTGTGTGACGGTGACTGTGACACTGAGGCTGTGTGTGACGGTGACTGTGACACTGAGGCTGTGTGTGACGGTGACTGTGACACTGAGACTGTGTGTGACGGTGACTGTGACACTGAGGCTGTGTGTGACGGTGACTGTGACACTGAGGCTGTGTGTGACGGTGGCTGGGTGACCACGAAGTGACTGCTTGGGAAGCTGCTCCTCAAGTGACACAGATTTCAAAGTTCACGGCTCCGTTTATGCTTGTGGCACAGCTGTTGCTAGAGGATTTAAGCGGTTCCAACCCATGTTGGTATATTACTTTTCTGAAATCAATTTTAAAGTATTTCCAGCACCTGAAATTAACGTTGAAGTCTGTTTTGCCAAATGGTTGGTTGTACCTGGAGGCTTCAGATCGCGGGCCCAGAGAGTGTGCCTGCTTGCCGCCGAGGACACTGGGAAGAAGCCGCTCGCTAATGTCACTCTGGACACGCTGGGACCCCGGGTGCCCTCTTCCTGACGGGCAGCTTCTGCCTCTGCCTGCGGGGGTCAGTCAGGGCCCGCCGTGTCTCGTGCTTCAGGAGGGAGATAAGGACCCGCTCTCCTGTCTCCTTGGTGATCACTCTCTGACGCCCCTCGGTAGGCCTTAGGTCTCCAAATTGGCCTTTCCTGTGGTCCCTTACATCACTGCGTCTGGGCTCATCTCACCCTGCGGTATCTCAGCCTCGCCGCGTTCAGCGCACAGCTGCCGGAGTGATGTCCCATTCCATCCCATCAGCCTTGCTTACAAGGCCTCTGCGCGATGCCCTCCTCAGCACATCCCTGAATGCTTTTCGGACCGAGGCCTGCATTCCTAACTCCGCCACCTGTTTTTTAGGTCTCTGCCAATCTGGCCCCAGTTTGCCAGATCCTGGCACACCCAGTGTCCCCGCGGCCACTCCTCTCACTCCACCGCTGTGTCACGCCGTCAGGTCCCAGTTCCACTTGGCGTTTTCTCACGAGATCTTCCACCCCAGGTCTTCAGCTCCTTTAGCACGGACTGGGCTTCCTGCTCCCTGGATTCTTGCAGCACAGAATTGCTCTCTAGTAATGAGCAGGAACGAGGCTCTCTGCCCATGGCCACCTCTGCACTCTCCACGTGCTGCCAGGCTCCGCCGCTGCCCTGCAGATTTCTGAAGAACAGACTGTCTTGTCTCCTTCGCGGTGGCCAGGGCTGTGATGGATTTGGGGTGGGGACGGCACGGGAGGGTTTAAGGACAGTGCCTGGGTGGGGGGCAGGGGAGACCCGTGGACCTTGGTCCTGTTTTCTGCCACGGGAAGATGGGGAGGAATGTTTTTGGTGGGGACAGTCCAGGCTAGTTTGGAAATAGTTTGAGAGGACTGTCAGACAATGAAGTGGGGGTGTCAATGGGGTGTGGTCATTGTCTGTAAAATCCTGGTATTCTGGGCGATAAAGACAAGTGGGCATTTGGAGGTCAGACACCTCCCTCCGGCTGGAAGGGGATGGAGGTCACCGCAGACTAAAATGGGACTAAGGTCCCATGGGGCCTGGATCCCCAGCCCTGAGCGCTATCAGGGCACCCCAGGGCTGGGGGGCACTCAGACAGAGTGGGGTGCTCAGGAGATCACTCACACTTTGGCATGTCACCCAGGGCCTGGGGCCCCGCGGACCGGTACACTCACACCAGTGAAGCCTGAAGCAGAAGTGGGCGCGTTTGTGGAGAAATTGCCTCCTGCCCACAGCCAGGCACAGACGCAGGGGGCTGGGGAGGCCTGTGTGGGCCAGGAGCCCATTGGACCCCAGGAGGGCTTTCTGCTGGAGATTGGGGCTGTGTCAGCAGCTACAGGCTGGGGCTACCCCCCAGGTGGGCCCTGGGAGAGAGAAGATGTGTGGCACAGGCCCCCAAATCTTCCCCGGGGGCGGGGTCTTCAAAGAAGCAAGGAGAATGCCTGTGAGAAAGTCCCTGCCAACCTCAGCCCTGGCCAGAGGGCCCGCCCCAGGCTGGCGGTGTCCTGCCTGTGCCCCGACTTCTTCCTGGGCACCCCCCCCCCCCCGGCAAAGTGTCAGCAGCTGCGGCCAGAGGGGGGAGGCCCTTCCTTCGTGGGCCACCGGCAGGTTCCCGCCCAGCTGCTCTGAAGGGGGGACGGGGCATCTACACTGAAAACAGGAAATCTAAGAAGGTTGTCAGTGGTTGAGGACATTTCCTTGTCTGAAAGTGAATGAGCTGGTAAGCTGGGACTCTCCACAGGTTAGAAGCCGAGCCACAGAGAAGGCCAGGCTCTGGCCGAGAGCGGCCGGAGGGCAGAGGACGGCAGAGGAGCCTGGGGCCAGGAAGCCATGACGGGAGCGGGGACAGGGGACAGAGATTGCCCATTTATTTGGTGCCATGGAGGCTGTTGGTGAGTTTGCAGGGGCAGCTAGTGGGAATTAGAGCTGGTGTGGAAGGGAGCAGAGCGGGCGGAGGGCATCATCAACATCACGGATTTGGTGGTCCATTTTATGGAGGTGCTGTCATTTTTAGAAGTGGCCTGTGATATGATAGACACTGATTGCTCCCCGTCAGGTCAGCTGGACACTTGCTGCAGTCAGTGGAGGTGCGCATGCGTTGCAGGCCCGTTTGCGGGTGCACTTAGAGGGTGCGCAGGAGGCAGAGCTGTGGGGCCCCAGGGGCTGTGCATTTTCCATTTTGCTGGGATTTGACCAATCTGCCCCCATGGAGACTGTGCCGAATTACCTCCTCACCAGTGCAAGTCCTAATACTTGGCTGTGAAATAGGAATTTAAGTGTAGGCTTTTTTCACTCAAAGATTTAACAAATGTCCTCCTAGTTTTCATTTAGTACTTTTACAGTTTCATTACAAAGAAGTTAAATTCGTGATCTAGGTATAATTTATTTGCATATAAGGCACAAGATGGGAACCCACTTATTTCCCTTGCATAGCTGCCCAGCCACTCAAATGTCCCTCCCTGGGTAACTCTTCCCCCTCCCGACAGGCGTCACCACATTTATTACTGTAGGGGAGGAAAAACATTTTTGCTTTGCCCTCCTAGGTGTTCTGGCTTAGGCTCTACAAATCAGACAAAAGACAGATGAGCAAGAGAAAGACAAATGATTGATTAATGCATAATGCATGCCGTACACATGCAGGCAGGAAAAGTCCGTGATGAGCAGCTACAAAAGTGTTTATTTTATTTTATTTTTTAAAATTTAATAAATCCTTATCGTTCAGATTATTACAATTGTTCCTCTTTTTTCTCCCCATAGCTCCCCTCCACCAGGTTCTTACCCCACCCTCTGCCCTTACCCCCCGCCCCCTCCCCCACTGTCCTCATCCATAGGTGTGCAATTTTTGTTCAGTCTCTTCCCGCACCCCCCACTCCCCTTTTCCCCCGAGAATTGTCAGTCCACTCCCTTTCTATGCCCCTGATTCTATTATATTCACCAGTCCATTCTGTTCTTCAGATTTTTTATTCCCTTGGTTTTAGATTCACTTGTTGACAGATACGTATTTGTTGTTCATAACTTTATCTTTTTCTTCTTCTTCCTCTTCTTAAAGAATACCTTTCAGCATTTCATATAATTCTGGTTTGGTGGTGATGAACTCCTTTAGCTTTTTCTTACCTGTGAAGCTCTTTATCTGACCTTCAATTCTGAATGATAACTTTGCTGGGTAGAGTAATCTTGGTTGTAGTTTCTTGCTGTTCATCACTTTGAATATTTCTTGCCATTCCCATCTGGCCTGCATAGTTTCTGTTGAGAAGTCAGCTGACAATCGTATGGGTGCTCCCTTGTAGGTAATTAACTGTTTTTCTCTTGCTGCTTTTAATATTCTCTCTTTGTCTTTTGCTCTTGGCATTTTAATTATGATGTGTCTTGGTGTGGTCCTCTTTGGATTCCTTTTGTTTGGTGTTCTGTGCGCTTCCTGGACTTGTAAGTCTATTTCTTGCACCAGGTGGGGGAAGTTTTCTGTCACTATTTCTTCAAATAGGTTTTTAGTATCTTGCTCTCTCTCTTCGCTGGGACCCCCATAATTCTGATGTTGGTATGCTTGAAGTTGTCCCAGAGGCTTCTTACACTATCTTCAACTTTTTGGATTCTTTTTTCTTTTTGCTTTTCCGGAGGAGTGTTTTTCTTGGTATTCCAAATCTTTGACTTGATTCTTGCAATCCTCTAGTCTGCTTTTAGGTCTCTGTATAATATTTTTTATTTCAGTCAGTGTATGCTTAATTTCTAGTTGATCCTTTTTCATATCCTTGAGGGTCTCGTTAAATTTATTGGCCTTTTCTAGGAAATTCTTGAAAAACCTTATAACCGTGGTTTTGAACTCTATATCCAATCTTTTGCTTTCCTCCATTTCCTTCATTTCTGGCCTGCCTCTTTGTCTCTGCATTTTAGCTGCTTCCCTGAGTTGATGGAGTTGCTTTGTGTGCTAGGTGTCCTAGCAGGGCCCAGTAGCTCAGCCTCCCCAGTTACCTGAGGTGGACATCTTGGTGCAGCCCTTTGTGGGCTGTGTGTGCAGTCTTGTTGTAGTTAAGCCTTGATTGTTGTTGGTATCACTGGGGGGAATTGACCTCCAGGCCAATTCGCTGTGAGGATCAGCAGTGTCTTCCCTGGGAAGGCTTCTGTGCTCAGCTTGGATGGAGCGGAGTCTCAGGGTGGAGCAGACAGCCGTGGTTTCCCATCAGCCCCGCCCTACGAGTGCCCTGTGTCTCAGTGTCCCGCAGCAATGGCTGCACGCACCTCTGAGAGAAGGCTGCTCTCAAGATTCGCCCATTGCCAGACAGTCCAGTTTCTCCCCGAATGAGTCTGGGTGTCCAAAGTCTCACCCGGAGCTGGATTTCAGTGCAGTTGGGAGGTTTTGTTTTCCTCCCGAACGAGAAAGCTAACCGCACATTTGCTTCCCGCCCTCTCTGCGCGCTGTCAGTAAGCCAGCTGCATATTCAGCCACCCGCCCTTTCCGCACGCACAGGTCTCCGCACCTCCACAGCTCCTCTGAGTCTGTGTCCTTTTATCTTTCCTTCTGGTTGTGGAATTTCCACTCAGCCAGCTTTCCGGTGGTTCTGGACGATGACCACTCTGTCTTCCAGTTGCAGTTTTAAAATTGTGCGAGGCAGCAGTATAGGTGTTTACCTAATGCCGCCATCTTGGTTTCTCTCTACAAAAGTGTTTAGAATGTAGGCTTTTATACCATCTTAACCAAAGAGCAGTCAATCTGTACCAAAGGGACAGGACAGAGGAAGGGAGTTTGGGAGCCTGGGGCAGCAGCTGTGGGAAGGTAAGCTTGTGCCATGCAGGAACTAATGGAAGCTGAGGGCTAGTAGGTTTCTCAGGCAGATCCCTCTGCTGGTCTCAGGGATACTCAGGGCCGGAGCTGTCTCCAGTGACTAACTTCTGTCCTTCCTGGGAGTGAGGGGAGGGGCCCGTTTTTATAAATGTATGTCCTGCTTTTAGGCAAATAGGGTAGGACAGAGGGCTTTTCTTGAGTCTGCTTCTTCTCAGTTGCCTTCAGCTTAAAATAATCTTTATGCCAAAGAGGCCTATTTGAGGGTGACTCTTACGATCCTCTTCACTACGTGTATCTCTCTTTGTTTGTTCATCAAGTTGATAGCAATTTGCTGTTATGTGTTTGTTTGCTGCCCATCCCCTACTCAATCTAATCCCATGAGTGCAGAAATCACCCGATGTTCTTTATTAATAGCTGAGTCTGTAAAGAGTGTGTGTGTGTGTGTGTGTGTGTGTGTGTGTGTGTGTGTAGCTCAGGTTGGTAGGGAGAAAGAAGATGTTACATGACTTGAAAGGTTCCAGTTCAAAAATCCTACATTCCAATGAAAAGGTTATGAAAGGTGAATGGTACTGGCTCTCCTGATGAGAATTTTAGCTGAATAGAGGAAGATGGTGATGTCATGAGAAAGTGGGCTCAGCATTTGGGGTTACTTTCAGATACCCGTAAAGGTGCCAAATATTTCATTTCCCTTTTACCTTGCTCTGAGCTCATGGTTTGGCTTACTGAAATGGGATTGCACTGAACAGAATGTTAAGAAGCAATCTCTATTATTAAAAACAGGGCAAAACTGCTACCCGAGAATCACATTGGGATTAAATGGAAAGACACAAAGTTAAATAATTATTGCTAAATGAACAAACTGAAGTAGTACCGCTCGCCAAAATGCAGAGTACTAAACAGTAAGGAGAGACGATGAGAATTGTGACATTTAAAATTAGACTTTGGAGTTAAGTTACTAATTTCATTCTTCTAACTATTGCAATTACTTTAAAAAGATATTTTTATTGATTTCAGAGAGGAAGGGAGAGAGGGAAAGAGAGAGAAACCTATCTCTATTGACCTTCCTCAATAGGCATGTGCCCTGACTGGGACTCAAACTGTGACCTCCTGGTTCATAGGTCAATGCTCAACCACTGAGCCACACCAGCTAGGATAACTATTGCAATTATGAATAGTCATGTTGCATTTCTATTTCACATAGAAATAGATACCATCAGCCTGATTAAGATGAGAATTACACACACATACTATCATATGAACATTAGCAACAAATTTATGCCAATGAGAAAGGAGGACATTTTTCTGAAAAGCAGCTTGTTTGCAAATCTCTTTGGGGCTTCTGAAGGCTGGCTCTCAAGGGGATCCTTAGGACTTTCCTGAGTCCATGAGCTCTGAGAACTTCCTGGAATTTCTCATGCTTGCACATTTTAAGGACAAAAGATTGAGTCTCTGACTCTGCCCTGAAGGGCTTGCCTGCCTCTGTGGGAGACTTGTTTCTAGACTGTGCTTATTGCTGGCAGTGTCTTCTCCACAATCCTATTCTTAATGTTCACCGTTTCCACCTCCCTCTCCCAGACACATGAGCAGCTCAGCCCCGTGTGGCCTCACTAGATTAGACCTATTATAGCACAGGTCAGCTGTGACTTCCCCTCTCATCTCCAGGTCTGTGATGGAAAAGGAAATCAGTGCCTACAGGGGCATTTAAGAAATGACTTATGGAAGACTTTCTACCATAACATGTGTTTCCAGCTGCTGGGACCAGCAGAGAATCAGCTGCTTTGTTTAGCTACATATGCCACTTCATGTTCAAGTACAGTGCGGGGACGCGTCAAGCTTTTAAAAAAAATGAAACAGGTACAATGTAGGTGCTGGGGGTCATGTAGTTGTTTAAGAGAGACTGCTTGGCCTTCTCCAGTAGGAATGTGCTTTTAGAGAGTACTTAGGATGATCATCTTGATGGAACCACAGCAAGAATATTATTATAAAATAAATGACCACATATAAACATCCCAGTCATCTATTGCTTTTAAAGGAACATTGTGTGAGTCATGGTGATTCCTAGTCTGCAGTTTTCATGGTTCTGGACTTTTAGAATAGCACTTCTTCCTCCGCTCTCTGCAATAAATTTAACGGCAAACGTGAAGCTTGTCTTCGTCGTCTCTTACCCAATTTGACAAGGCTGTATTTCCCTTAAACGCAGTGTATTATGATGGCGATTATGTTTCCAGGTGAGAGAAATAATTCCAAGAAGCACCCAGCTGAGGAAGCTTGCGGACTATTTCTGAGGACCCGTTGTCTTCTCCATCATTCAGTGCGTCTCGGTCCCCTGTCGTTTACCTTGTCCAGGGTTCTCTTACTATTTTGTCCTTCCCCACGTGGGAGCTGGGAGGCTCACCCGGCCTCTTTCTGGCTCCTGACGTCAGCAGAGCTCCCATCATCATCTCTGAGGCTGAGTCACAACGCTGACTGACGCAGCCACATCCTCCTGGCCCGAGGCCCCGCCTCCAGCCTGCGGGCTGTAGCTGCTCCTTCTGGTCTCACTCGTGCACTTCCCCTCTGCTTCTGTGCTCTGCTGCCCCATGCAGCCTGGGGGTCAGACCCTCTGCAGCCTGTCCTGCCAGGCCCCTGCCCCCAGGACCTAGGACACTCATGGACTCCTCAGGACAGTGCCTGGCACATAGGAGCTGCTCCATAAATGCCTGGTCCATGGAACCGACCTGCATGGAACCTCATTTCTGACTCATGTGGATAGCCCTGGAGTTCCTCTCCTTCAAACCCCTTCAGATTATATGATGTTTACTAACTACAGAGCTGTTGCTAAATAAAAACCTCGGAGGATAAAAGTTTTTCTGAAATAAAGGGTTTGCTGAACTGTATTCTAGCCAGAAAAAGGACCAGGTCCTGGAGCAAGCAGCATGTGTGTCCTGGGATTCGTGGGCTTTTATACAATGAGTGTGGAGAGGACGATGTAACTTATTTGGAAAGAACTTACTTTGGCTCCGGATAAAGGGGGTGGGAAAAGTGAGGTGGGGCCGCTCTGGACAGGCACAGAGTCCTCTGGGTTGGTTGTGGGCAGGGTGCGTGGAGTCTGGTCGTCGGCTGTTCTCTCTAGATAAGAGCCGAACTAGTCACCAAGGTTGACCCAAAGTTTCAGCACATTCCGGAATGGGAGCAGCTTTAGCTGGGTTTGGCTCGAGGCTGTTCACTGATTAACGTCTTACCTTTCTCCCACCCTACGCTGCTGCGACTTAATCAGGACCTCTCCGGTCTTTCTCTTGTCTCGGGGAGGAGCAGTCCTACGAGCGTGTGTCCTTGAATCCCTTCTGACTCAGCGGAGGCTCTTGCTCAGTGGCAGCGCTTGGTTAGCAGTGGGCCCTGTGTCATCCCATGAACACAGCCTCTGGAAGAGTCCGTTTCAGGAACCGCGTCTCTAACATGGAATCTTAACCAAACATAAAACAAACAAACTAAAGCAACCAGGGCATCGACACGCACATCGCACACGTTAGGATGAAGGCCCGCAGTCAGCACGGGGCCTGTGCTGGCGGGGCTGTCCTCTGCGGGACGCAGGCAGGCCTCCCCACGCGCACCTGCGGGGGCCGGGCTGGGCGGGCCTGGCTGCCACCTGAACGCTCTCTCCCTGTCCTCGCAGGGAAGCCATCAGCCGCGTTTGCGAAGCCGTCCCCGGCGCCAAGGGAGCCTTCAGGAAGAGAAAGGTACTGTCCGCTCTGCGCTGTCTGTCTGCCTGCTTCCCCGCCCTCTGTCCCCGGCAGCTTCCTTACACACGGCTCAGCCTCTCTTCCCAGGGCCTGGAGCTCAGCACTTCTTTTTTTTTTGCCCAGGGAGAACCAAAAGGCACCCCTTGTTGAAAGGGGGTACCTTGCAATGGCTCCTGTCACTTTAAAAACAGAAAGAGCTTAGGTCCCCTCTCTGCCACGTGGTTGACAGCTCAGTTAGCTGTTGCTGCCACCCAGACCCCACACCCTGGTTCCTCCTGTGGCCTCAGCGCAGACAGGGATGGCAACAGCCGCGTGGGACAGGCCCGCCTTCTCCCAGCTTCGGCCACTCCCTCCCTCCATGGGAGCAGCTCTGTGGTAGACCCCTCGGTGCTGGGCTGGTGCAAGTTTAACAACGTCTCTCAGGCCTGGGGGAGCGAGAAACACCAAGTTGGTGGCGTTGCCAGTTTTTGTGGCCATTTTCAAGCTCTAACATGACACCCCAAAATGGAGCTGGGAAGAGGGGTGCAGACACCATTACACAGGGTCTCCCGCAGTTAACACAGGCACACGGGATGCAAACAACCCGAACTGCAGGGGTAACAGCTAATCCGGCAAAAAGTAGGAAGTGATGAGTTTTGAGTATTTATTGTTTTTTAAATGTATTTATTTGCAAGTTTACATAATTAATTTTTAATAGCAGCTGTTTTTCATGGCCAGCTCATAATATTCCTAAACATTTGATAATTGTCTCTCATTAGCTAGCACGAGCAGCTCTAGGACGCCGCTGCGTATCCCCATTATACAGAGATGAAAACTGAGGCACAGAGAGGACAGCCCATGAGGCCAGCAGGTGGTGGAGCCAAGCTCCAGCCCGACGACTTGGCCCCTGGGGCTGTGTGTTCAACCCCTGTGCTCGACCTTTTCATCTTGAGGTGTTTGGACCAAGAGAAAAAAAAAAAAAACTGGATTAAGAGAAAGCTCAGCAAAACTCTGTACTTAAGTGCCTAGTAAACACATAAGTAAATACCCAATCAGGACCTTTCTGCGCCTGGTCTGAATGTGGGGGCGTTCCTCTGTGTATCTCTGAGTCTGTCGGGGCAGGGGGTGGGGGCAGGCTGGTGCTTGCCTCTGCTGCTCCCCGGGCTGTGAGCTGTTTCTGTCTTCATAGCTCGGGGACATTCGTGACCAAAAGGGCAACGGAGTTTCTGGGAGAGGACTTTGGATGAAGGCTCAGATGTGCGGGCCTGTGTTCTGTCATCCCACAGGGGACATGGGGAAGCAAGATGCCTCCAGAATCTTGAATATGGGAACTAGGAGGGTGTCTGGGAACAGAGCCAGGTGGCGCCTGACCGGCGGGTCTTGGGGTACCCTCCTGGTTCTCTGGGTGCCGGTGACGGAAACAAGGCCGGCTTGTAGGCTCCGCCCAGGCCTACTGAATCAGGGCCAGGCAGCTCTGCCTTGCACTAGCTCAGGCGGGAGATGCACGCTGAGCCAGCCTGGTTAAGAAGTAGGGTTGGTTGGGATATCAAAGGGGGTGAGCTCTAATCTGAAGAGGAAGGTTGGGGGGTTAGCAATGGACAAGTGTGGCAGTGCCCACGCAGGGACCCAGGGAGAGGTGCCTGGCTGAAGCATCAGCCGCGGTCCCTGTGCCAAGAGCACTGACGGGCTGACGGATGCACCTGTTAGAGCCGAGCGGAGTCTGTCACTCTGCGGTGCCCAGACCCGTGTGTTCTAACTGGACCAGAGGATGTGCCGCCAAAGCGTTCATGTCCCAGTCCTCCAGCAACGAGCGCTCTCGCGGCTCAGTGCGATTGCTCATGACCTCTGAGCTGGACCGACTTAGTCTGGCCCTGCCTAATGTGGCTCCTGGTGGGATGAAGCTGGTTTCTGAGTGCAAAGCTGCAGGCCCTGGCCTGGGGCCCTGTCCCCAGGCTTACAAGTCACTCTCTCAGATGCATCCCAGCATGAGCTGCCCGGGACACTGACCCCTGCCTCTCCCTCATCTCAGTGTGTGCACAGATGTTTGTAATTCCCACACTGCGCATTCTAGAATCTTTGTGTTAGTGTCGGACGCCCCCCCACCCCCAGCTTATTCAAAGCACAATTTTCTTCATGTGCCTAATGAGGGTGGGAAGATGGAGGTTTGGGGGTGTGGCAAATGGGAACAACAGAGAGGCCCCAACAATGTGGCCTCCAGTGACTCAAAAGCGAAAATAACGCTGCTTGATTTCACAGCCTCCAAGCAAAATGCTGTCCAGCATCTTGGGCAAGAGCAACCTCCAGTTCGCCGGGATGAGCATCTCCCTCACCATATCCACCGCCAGCCTGAACCTGCGGACGGCGGACTCAAAACAGGTCTGTAGGGGGTGCTCAGGGCCCCCCAGCCCCACAATGGGTGTTTCGCGGGCTCCCCACTCCCAGCTTTACCAGGTCTGTGTGGTGCACATTGTGTAAAACCTTCACAAGCCTTCCAACTTCGATTGGCTACATGAAGGGTCACCAACAGGGTGATCGATGGCATTGGCTCTTTAATTCTTTCATACTTCACCTTTGCTGGAGTGTGGTGCATGAAGCCACTGATTTACTTACAGTGTAAACAAGGGGTGTGGGTGTGTGCAAACGTCTCCTCCTAATGCCCTGGCCCCTATTTTGTTTTCTCTGACACCATATTCCACTGGTTCTACAGCCCACATTTTATTGTCTGAAATGAATGGCATGTTGAGGTTTGACGTTATTTTTTTCTTAGCCAGTCATTACTTTGGAGCCTCTCACATTGATAGTGTCTAAGGGTTCACGTGATGTGGCGTCTCCATGTCTTCCCCGTGTGCAAGGCGTGTGCTGCTGATGGAGGCAGCACAGCAGTGATGTTCATGGGGGCGAACTCCATTCAGGATGGTTGCGTTTCTCTGCAGGGTTTCTTTAGGTTCCTCGGGTTCAGCTAGAAAAGTGATTATATGATATCATTACACGACCTGCTTGGTCACTCCCTGAAGATCTTACTTTAATGTTGCTGGTGGAAATGGGGTGCTTGTAGTGTCTCGAGAAAAATGGTTCAGAGATCAAGCATTGGGAGGATGAGGTACAGGGGTAAGATGAGGTACAGGGGTAAGGTGAGGCACAGGGGTAAGGTGAGGCACAGGGGTAAGGTGAGGCACAGGGGAAAGATGAGGCACAGGGGTAAGGTGAGGCACAGGGGTAAGGTGAGGTACAGGGGTAAGGTGAGGCATTGGGGTAAGGTGAGGCACAGGGATAAGGTGAGGCACAGGGGTAAGGTGAGGCACAGGGGTAAGGTGAGGTACAGGGGTAAGGTGAGGCATTGGGGTAAGGTGAGGCGCTGGGGTAAGGTGAGGCGCTGGGGTAAGGTGAGGCACAGGGGTAAGGTGAGGCACAGGGGTAAGGTGAGGCACAGGGGTAAGGTGAGGTACAGGGGTAAGGCGAGGCACTGGGGTAAGGCGAGGCACAGGGGTAAGGAGAGGCGCGGGGGTAAGGCGAGGCACAGGGGTAAGGTGAGGTACAGGGGTAAGGCGAGGCACTGGGGTAAGGCGAGGCACAGGGGTAAGGAGAGGCGCGGGGGTAAGGCGAGGCACAGGGGTAAGGTGAGGTACAGGGGTAAGGCGAGGCACTGGGGTAAGGCGAGGCACAGGGGTAAGGAGAGGCGCGGGGGTAAGGCGAGGCACAGGGGTAAGGTGAGGTACAGGGGTAAGGTGAGGCACAGGGGTAAGGTGAGGCACAGGGGTAAGGCGAGGCACAGGGGTAAGGCGAGGCGCGGGGGTAAGGTGAGGTGCTGGGGTAGAAATAAGCCTGCCCCAGGTTCCCGGTGCCCCTCTCCACGGGGCCCACTGGAAGGCGTCCAGCCTGGTCTTCCTCAAGCCCAGAAGCAAGGCCAGGCCCAGGAACTGTGCCATTGGTCCCATCCATGCAAAGCTTAGGCCAACTGAGGCTCTGTCCCCCTTCGACGGGCCGAGTCTCCGCAGCTGGTCGCACCGCAGCTGGTCGCACCACAGCTGGCGCTGTGCTGTCACACGCAGGCTTGCGGTTGAGGGTTGAGGCCGTCCCTGGAGCCCTGATGCTGCTGGCCCGCATGGCTGCTGCTCGCTAACGGACTGACGAGTGAAAGCACGTCACTGAGCACGAGGCCTTGGTTAAGACTGATTTTATCACCTGGGCTTGGGCAGGGGCCAGTCCTTTTATTTTTATTATTTTTATTATTTGTTTAATTTCTTTATTGATTAAGGTGTCACATATTTGTCCTCATTCCCCCATTCCCATCCCACACCCCTCCCCACGGATGCCCCAACCCCCTGTTGAACTTAACCATTGGTTAGGTTCATATGCATGCACACAAGTCCTTTGGTTGATCTCTCCCCCCTCCCCCCACCCTCTCCTATCCTCCCTCTGAGGCCCGATAGTCCGATCGATGCCTCCTTGTTTCTGGTTCTGTTCTTGTTCATCAGTCTATGTTGTTCATCATTTCCCCTAGATGAGCGAAATCATGTGTCACTAGAGATATAAGAACTGAATGTGAGACGAGCAATAATAGTTATGCTGACAGGCAAATGAATCAGTCTGTAGTGAGTTTCTTTCTGGACCAACAGTTCTTTTGAGACCCAATATCAATGTCCACCAGTTCCTTATGTGTACATGTCGGCACTGACCCCTCAGCTCTGGATGGTGGACAAATGGTGGTAATGCAGGTCCGATTCCCTCTGGTTTGGTCTCGGCCGGACCCAGGGGCACGGCTTCACTCGGACCCAGGGGCACGTGGCCTCACCCGGACCCAGGGGGTGCGTGGCCTCACCTGGACCCAGGTGCGCGCGGCTTCACCCAGACCCGGGACCCAGCCTCACCTGGATCCAGGGGCACACGGCCTCACCCAGGCCCGGGATCCAGCTTCACCCAGACCCAGGGGCGCGTGGCCTCACCCGGACCCAGGGGCGTGTGGGGCCAAGTCCTTTTAAACTAACCAGTCAATTTCCCAATCCTTCCCTGGCTTGTGCTGGGCCCTCCTCCCAGCCCATCCCTTCCTAAATCTTCCAGTTCTGGTCCCTTATCCAATCCGATGCTTTTCCCAGGCTTGGCTCCGCCCCCCATGGCTGCCATCTTAGTTCCTACTGCGCATGCCTCAGAGTACACGCTCCTCCTCCTGTGCCCTCCTGGCTCTGCTGGGCATGTGCTGAGCAAAGTGCTTTCTCCTTTTCTGTTTTCTCTCTTTAATCATGGACAACGGCCTTCTGTGGGGAAGCCTGCTTCAGGGGGTTCAGTCCCCTGGGGAGCTGGGACTGTTACATTGTCCTAGTAAGTGAGGCTTAATGTCCCACTCAGCTCCCTGTTGATGAGGCTTAATACCTTATTTCCTTTGCTCCCTTCCTTTATTAATACTAGTGACCCGGTGCACGGATTCATGCACATTGAAAGGAAATTAATTAGAAGGTGGCTGGCAGGGTGAGACTCGGCAAGATGGGCCGGACATGCCCTGGAGCCAAACTCCTGCGGTGGTCCCTCCCCGGCGTCTGCAGAGTGAGCGGGGTCCCTTTGGCAGGTGTGGTCCCTCAGCCTGGCCTGCGGCCATTGAGCCTAAACCAGCTCTCTGACATCCCCCGAGGGGTCCCAGATTGCAAGAGGGCGCAGGCCAGGCCGAGGGACCCCACCGGTGCACGATCAGGGCTGGGGAGGGACTGCGAGAGGGCTCCAGGGCATGTCTGGCCTGTCTTGCCAACTCCCCGATCAGCCAGATCCCAGCAGCAAACTAACCTACCCATCAGAGCACCTGCCCCCTGGTGGTCAGTGCACGTCATAGAGACTGGTTGAATGGTCAGACACTTAGCATATTAGGCTTTTATTATATAGGACTAGCCACCTATACTAGCATCAAGGCTGTCTGTATCTGACCTGATTTAGAGCTTGCCAAGGGAAAAAATGCCTCTTCCCCAGGGATGTCTAAAAAAAAAAAGAAAAATTTAGAAGGAACTGTTTAACATCATGGCTCAAATGTGTATACGAGTAGCTGCCCTGGATACCAGCAGGTGGAAATGCTGCTAACTATGAGTCCCCTCACCTGCTGTGCTCAGCCTGGACCCCTGCTGTCAGTGTGAGCTGGAAACCAGGTGTCTCCACACTGCAGAAGATAGGCCGTCCCCAGACTATGGGGACCATGGCAACGTGGCACCAGGGATGCCTAGGGCACCTTTAGGTTGCTACACATATTCTTATTGATGAATTTTCAAATTCCCAGGTAAGCAAGCACATTTCCAGCTCCATTTTTTCTCCACCCTACATACCCCACCTGAGATGTTGAAATAAATTCTAGATCCAGGATAGAAGCAAGAGGCAATGTCTGGGCATTGTTTTGACATAGTGGATGCCGCTCTCACTCTATTCCTTTGTCTTCACTCGAGTGATGGATGAGCCTTTTCTTTTCTCATTGGTACTTCCAAGGGATGGGTGAACCTGTCATTTAAGGGGATTGGTAGCTTGAACAGGCGCAGACTCTCTCTGGAGCTGCCTCCAGGCTGAGCAGCCATTGTGGCTAACAAGGGTTGGTCCCCTCAGCTCTGCTCTCAGATGCCCACATCCACTCTTATCCTATGTGGCTGTTGCACCTTTCATTTCTAGGAACCTTGGTCCTCAATTCTGCGGGATCTTACCTCCTAATTTTCCTTTTACTCACTTCCCCACCTCACAATACAGAGAAGCAAACTCAGAGCAGAAAGCATGAGCCACCATGGTTGGCCCTCTCCATCCTGGCAGAGGGGCTGGCTGGGTGTGCCAGCTCTCGTTGTCCTGCCCTTGGTGTAGGTGGGTGGGAGTGAGTCCTGAGGGATGCCGGCACGGACATCAAGAGCATGGTCTGAGGAAGGTCTGATGGGAGCCGAAGCTTGCATCCCTCTGGCTCTCCCTCCGGCCAAGTTCAGGGCCCAGCTGTAGCAAACTGAGAGCCAGCCGAGAGGGCACGCCCTGCCGGTGCGGAGAGAGCAGAAGGCAGTGCCCGCTCCCCTCTGCAGAGCTCTCAAGGAGAAGAAAAAGATGCAACAGCCTTAGAGCAAAAATACATGCTTTCAGTTAGTTAGCTCTCCTCTTAGCCAAAGGGACAGCATACACTCACACAGTGACGGTTATGCATCGTGTTGACCAAATATGATTTCCATTTTCCCCCTAAATCTTAGTGTTCACTTTGATTTCCAAACCCCGGTGTTAGCACTGCTTTGTTAAGAAAATTAAGTTAGCAAAAGTGAAATAAGTAAAATGTAATTTTAGAAGTCATAGTTTCGCCATCATTTGGGGGCTACTGTGTCCTCATTGCTCCCCGGAGCCCTCCACCCCTGGACTCGAGCAGGGTTCCGGAGAGCTGCAAAAGCCAGCCAGGAGTTTGATCGCCCTGGGCTTGGGCACAGGCGACAGAGCTGGACTCATATTTTTATTCATTTACAGTTTACCTTTGAACAATGCCTGGGTTCGGGGTGCCGACCCCTGTGCAGTCAAAAATCCGTGGTTAACTTTTGACTCTCCCCCAAACATAGCCACTATATGCTCCGGTTCTTCTGGGTCCTGAGTAGTATTGCATGTCCTCAAAACTGAAGTAGGCATTTAAAAACATTTTATCTTACAATTCATTTATAGTTTTGCTCCGGTTTTATAGGAGCATGTCTGGAAAAATCCCTCGGATGGTAGGATTACAGCTCTGTAAATTCTGACTGCCCACCCGCCAGGGCCTGAGGGGGCCGAGCAAAAACAAACCTGATTATGGTGGGAGGGAGGACTGCTCCCACCCCCAGAAATTTACTTCAATGTCATTACATTGTCTTTAAAAAGACAAAAGTAGCGTGGAAGACTTATATAGCTTTTTAAATTTAGTGCAGCTTCTAATTTACTCAGTGCCTGCTAAATTCCACTGTGCCCTGCAGTTTATAATGCTAATGGAAATTTCCCATTTGAAGGTGAACTTGGAATGTCTTTGCTAGATTTTAAGTTGATAAATTACAAGAGTGGCTGAAAGGGTACCCATTTTGATCTTGGATGAGGACTTTCCAATGTATGCGCACATGACGTAAATGGGCTGAAGTGGGGCAGACACCCTTCCCTCCACTCCAGCTCCGAGTCCATATGGAAGACCCCACGTGTCCTTGGAGACAGACACTGCGCAGTTGAATATTGTGGTGTGCGGGTGAGGCATTTTCCTTCTCAAAGAGGCATGGTCGTTAAGACCCTCTGTGTTTGGTCACAGCCCTGACAATGACTGGCTGTGGCACTTTGAGCAAACCACTTGGCCCCTCTGGGCCTCAGGCTCCCCATCTGTGAAATGGGATATAATAGCTCCTACATTACAGGACTACTGTGGAGCTTATAAGAGCTCATTTTGGCAAAGCTGCTAGATGAGCAGCTGACATGCTGTGTTATTACTTTTATAGTTGTTCTTTTCATTGGGTACCAATTTTACCGAGTTTGGGGAAACCTGGTTGATTCGTACTGCCTGTTAACGGTTGGTTTTCCAAGGCATGGGAAGAGCACTAACGGCACGTCTCGTTTCTTGTCTCGGGCCTGACAGATTATAGCGAATCACCACATGCAGTCCATCTCCTTCGCCTCGGGGGGCGACCCGGTAAGTGCCCTTGGCATTGTCTTCTCTTCATCTTGTTGGGAGTGGCTGGGTAGGGGCCCTACTTCCAAGGTGCGCTTCTTAGGGTGCCATCAAGAAAGTTTGAACTGTCACTTGTTAGCCAAGCACTGTTGACAACCCTTGAGGCCCTGGTTTTCTCAGGAGGTACTGAGAGCTGCCAGGTGCTGCCAGGTGTCTGCCTCCCGACTCTGTCTGCCCTGCTTGGTTCCTGTTTCTCCACGGGGCCTCCACCGGTCCTCTGTTTTTAAGTATAAGTGACTTGAAGGCTGTGAATTTACTTAGTCTAGTTTATTCATAAATATTTGAAATTGGCATTTTTCTCTCCAAATTTAACTGGTTTGGTTAGCCAACAGGGAAGGAGTTGCAGAGACAAAGAGGGAGACAGGATAAAATGGGAATGTTCTGTTTGTGCGAATGTTCTGTTTATTTTATGAAGAAGGTGCAATAACAAGGGGTTTGCTCCCCACGTGTGGTCAGGAATGTGACGCTCCCGTGTTAGCGGTCACTCTCAGTGTCAGGAGAGGCAGGACGCAGGGCCACACCTGCACACTCACTGCCGTCACCGTTCACTGCAGACAGTCCAGCCCTTTGAAGAAGCCCAGGCAGGAATGGGCCACGAGGGGGGCGGGGTGCAGAGGGAGCCGGTAGAAAACACGGCCCCTGTCAGCCGTGGACGGAGAAAGGCTCCCCAATGTCCTCACGTCACTTTTCATTGGTCTGGTTAAAGTGATCACCCAGGGAAACATCTAAATGTTCGGACAAAAGAGTGAGTTTTTCTTGGAGCTAAGTTTAATCAATTAAATTGTTCAATGTCCTGGGAAGATGTCCTTTTGCTGTTAAATTTTTTTTATAATAAAAGAATGGTGGCTTATAGTGGTATTTTCGTTATCCTGTTGTTTTGTGTTATTTAGTCAAAGTATCAGTAGGCAGTGCTCAGATTTTAAATAAAATGTACGGGTCCAGGGTCGCCTGAGTAATTGGCGGGTATATTACTCCTGGCCCCAGGCAGGGAGTTCTTCCCATGTCCATGTTTATCCTGCAGACCGTGCCTCCCAGGCCCTTCCCCCTGGGCGGCCTGACTGTAAACTGCTGTTGGCACAGGGAAGGCGGAGTCGAGGGGCGCTTTCCACTGCTGGCTGCTGTCTCTGCGTTTCCAAAGGGCGTGTGATCATGGGAGTGTCTTCCTACAGGGGAACCAGCACACCTCCCCCCCTCCTCCAGCTGCTGCAGCCCCCAGGGGGGCATCACACATGCTCAGCCCAGCAGTGCTGCCCAGAGAGCTCAGCTGCAGGGAGAGGCCGGGCGTCTCCCCATCTCAGACCCTTGAGCCAAGGGCCCTGTCAGGAGGAGGGATGTGTCCACCTTGCGGACGGCTCTTTGCCTTTAAACCTCCGCTTACTCGCCAAAGGGTGACCGCCAACATCTGACCTCTCACTCAGTGGGCTTTGGCCCTTTTCACACGTAGGGTCTTGTTTTCAGGTCTCTTAGGTGGTTTCTTCTTCTTCCTCCCGTCCCTCCCCTCGCCTCTTCTCCCCTTCCCTTCTTTTACTTGCCTTCTAATCCTTCATCTCTTACGTTTCATTGTAAAGTGTATTGAGAAGGTGGAAGTCCTCCATAGTTGAACCCATCATTGGTGCACTCGAGGGTTATGCCCAGAGGTGCATGCGCACCTGTTCTCCGCCGGCCCGACCCCACCCCACATCCGCACTGACGCCTGCACCTGTGCTGGGCTGGAACCATAGCTTCCTACATTTGGAAGTGACCCAGTTGGAAAAACAAAAGGCAGAAACACTGCCACCTGCATCGACAGTCCTCTCCGGAGCCTGGGTCAGTCCTCATCCCGCGATGACGGAGATGCAGAGATCTAGCAAACGGGAAGCCAAACACATTGTCCTGTGCGGAAACCAGTTCATTCTCCAGGGTGCACACAGGTCTGCGAGCCTTTCTCCGCTCCCCCATCACTTCTTCATCAGGAAAGGGAAGCGTTCAGGGACCCTTAAAGTAATTCATGCGCTTTTATGCTCTTGCTGATTTTTTCTGTCAGACAGAGAGAGAGACATCTGTCAGAAAAAATGAGCAAGAACATAAAAGCTTATGAATTACTTCCCGCTTCCCCTGTAACCAGTCCAAGTATACATCACATTGTCCATTAATTCTATACCAACTTGGTTGATAGTTATTACAGTTGGTGGGTGTTTTAAATAAAACCAAAAGTTCTAGGTTCTAGTCCTTGTTCTGTTGCCACGTGTATATCTACTAATTGCTCTGTGCCTCAGTTTACCAGGTCAGAAAGTAATATTTTGAAATGTCAAATAAGACAGGTTGGAAAACACTGTTAATCGCTCCAAGAAAAAAGGGCACAGATGAATTATAATCTACATGATTAGCAGTGTTAAAAGACCACGAAAGAATGAATACCGGCCAGGCTCAGAAAGTCTTGGCGAGTGAGAGCAGAGATGGTAAACACTGAACACGTGTGGCCCCACCTCGGGGACTCCATGCGCTCACTGTGTGATGTCAGGAACACTGTCTGAACAGCCATGCACCCCTCGCTGTGCTACAAAAATAATATTGGCATCAGGAAAGCTCTGTCCTGGCTGGACCACTGGCCATCGGAGTGACAGGGACACCTCACATCTGAGCAGACTTTCTCAGGTTGGAATAAGAATTTAAAAAGAAGAATTTTCTTGTGTATGCCACTAGGGTTGACTCAAATTAAGTTTGTTACCCAAATATGTACAAAAATAAAGTATAGACTCCCATGATATACTTTTTTTTCTGGTTAATCCTCACCTGAGGGTATTTTTCCATTGATTTTAGAGAGAGTGCAAGGGAAGGGGACAGACAGAGAGAGAAACATCGATATGAGAGAGACATATCGATTGGTTGCCTCCCGCACACGCCCCAACCAGGGCTGGGATCTAGCCTGCAACTGAGGTACGTGCCCTTGACCGGGAATCAAATCCAGGTCCCTCAGTCCACAGGCTGATGCTCTATCCACTGAGCCAAACTGGCAAGGGCAATGTTATACTTTTTACTGAACTGCAAACCCCAATCAAACTGGGAAGATTACTAATAAACACAGTAACAGCCAATAGGTTCAAAGCAGCGTTAATTTCCTGTGATGGGTAACGTTCTGCTGACACGAAGCCTCTGCTCTCGGTGTGAAGCCAGACTGGCCACCGGGCTCCCTCAGAGTCTTCTGCGGGCGGCATCTCTCCTCTGTGCCAGAGACTCCGCTCCGCCACTGATTTCTTCTCCTCAAGCAGACCCTTACTTGTCCATCCTCGTGTATAAATGTGACAGAAATTTGCTTCAGGGAGGGGGGGGCTAAGGCATTGAGTCTTCTATGATTAGATGATGTCCTTTCTACCTAACTTTCTAAGGATGTGGGACCCATAACGTGGGAAACCCAACTAAAAATCTCGGCACTAAAACTGCATGCAGAACATGGTGCCCGGTGGTCACCCACATGATCCCGAATATTCTTATCTTAATCTTTAAGGTTATCATGGAATGAAAACACAAAACTAAGAGGAAATCCTGGTGACATCTCACATGCAGGGGGAGATCCCTGCCCAACCCTAGGTTTCGGGGATCTCAGTTTGAGAAACACGAGTGTTCCATGAGGAGCCCCCTGATCGCGACAGCTCCCGGGCCCAGGGACAGGGTCTCTGATTGCGAGCGACAAGCCTTATTTTTGCCAACAGCTTCAGAGTCTTACCAGGTCTTCCTAATGGAAATGACGGGGGCAGGTGGACTGGTGTGACTGTCTCTTGCTCCTTCCCCAGGCCAGTCTGTGACTATGCCAATGGCCAGAGCTCTGAGCGGGAAGAGCAAACGGCCTTCCTGCACGGGAAGAGGGCCCTGTGTCACAGCCCATTGCTGGGGGGCTCTCCTCCCCGGCGTGGTTGCACTGTGTCATCGTGAGCTCCGGGGGCAAGGATGTGTGGCAATGACTTCACCACCCACCACCCTGAGGGGTGCTCCACAGCCTTGTACGCCCACCTGCAGGCACGCTCCCCTGCCCCTCCCTCACGGGGGGATTCTGGGAGCCCCTTGGAAAGTGAAGGTGCTCACTACAGACTCTCCCAGCTGCTAACAGCCATGTCGCCCAGCCCTGCGAAGCAGGAGCCCTCGGGGGCTGTCTGCACCAGTGGTGGGAGCTGTCTGTCTGCACCAATGGTGGGAGCTGTCTGTCTGCACCAGTGGTGGGAGCTGTCTGTCTGCACCAGTGGTGGGAGCTGTCTGTCTGCACCAGTGGTGGGAGCTGTCTGTCTGCACCAGTGGTGGGAGCTGTCTGTCTGCACCAGTGGTGGGAGCTGTCTGTCTGCACCAATGGTGGGAGCTGTCTGTCTGCACCAGTGGTGGGAGCTGTCTGTCTGCACCAGTGGTGGGAGCTGTCTGTCTGCACCAGTGGTGGGAGCTGTCTGTCTGCACAAATGGTGGGAGCTGTCTGTCTGCACCAATGGTGGGAGCTGTCTGTCTGCACCAGTGGTGGGAGCTGTCTGTCTGTCTGCACCAATGGTGGGAGCTGTCTGTCTGCACCAATGGGACAAACCTTTACAGGCCCCCGACCCCCCACCCCCGCAGAGAAGTCTCTTCTGCTTTCATGAAACGAGAGAATTATTGGTTCCTGTGACTGTTTGTTTCCACGTGGCCACCTGGGCGCACTGCCGAGGCTGTGGGGTCTGTGTCCTGCTTAGATGGGAGGCAGGCATGGAGGCACAGGTTTCACGCGGAGGGATCCAGCTCATATATTCGAAACACCTTAAAAGAATTAAAATGACTACTGATGTCCAAAACAACAACAAGAAAGAACCCTGGCCTTTGAGCACCCCCTGCTGAGTGTCCCCTGCCAGCGGCTCTCAGGGAGGCCCAGGCCAGCGGCAGCAGCAGCACCTGCGGCCTCGCCGAAAGCACACCTTGTGGCCGCCCTCAGGCCCAGCGCGGGGAAGCCCTGGGCACTGCGCAGCCTGTGCTGGAGCTGCGAGGGGTGTGGCACCCGCTCCAGTGAGAGCCGCCGAGCAGACAGAGCTGCCAGTGCTCTCAGCCTCGGTTCCCATGGGGTCATCGGGCAGCTTTCCAACACCCCGTCCCCAGGCCTCACGCCCAAGTCATAAACCAGGTCTCCTGGGCCTGAGACTGTTCTTAACGCTCCTCAGTGACCCTCCCCCCCCCCCCCCCGCAGGAATCTGCAATTCACAAGGTCCCGCGATCCGCCCCCCCCCCCCACCCGCGGTGCCGTGTGAGAACGGCCGCCTCAGGGGCTGTTTGGACAGCATGTCCTTCCTGAGCTGGTCTGTGACTGTTAGTGACGTGGGCGTCTGATTTTTTTTGACAGGACACAACGGACTACGTGGCGTACGTAGCTAAGGACCCTGTTAACCGCAGAGGTAAGCAATGCTTGACCCTTGGCATCTCTCCTCAAACACAGACAGGCTCGACCCTGAGGTTAACACAGACATGCCTCTCAGCTCAGCCCTTTCGCCGTGAGCCAGCACCTCACACTGCTCACGGCCATTGAGGCTCACAGGCAGTGATGCGCGGCACCCCGGGCTGGGCTGTGAGCTCCAAACGCACACCTGTACGGCCAGCGTGCTCGCAGCACCTGCCCCGCTCCGGGCAGCTGCCCTCAGACCTTGAAAGTGGCCCCGCTGCACAAGAAGACGCCCAGCCAGGCTGAGCTCCGGTGCCCACTGCTGAGTCTCCCGGAGCCTGGCGCTGCCCGCACAGCCTGGAGGCCCTGTCCAAGCCTAGGTGCTGTCACCTCCTGCCCCTCAGAGCTACCCAGGTGCGGTGTGGGGCCCGAGGCATTCCAGGGCTTTCCATCCTCATGGGCTCTTACTCCTAGACTCTCCTTGCACACCACCACCCCGATTTATCACTTAAAAACCAAGCCCCACTCACCTGGGCATGGCCCGACGAAGGGTGCTGCCCTTAAATACCCGGCAGCCACTGGTTCGCCAGCAACTCCAATTCAGATCTCACCCCACCGTCACCAGAGGCGTGGAAACAGCACAAAACGATGCTTGCCTTGACCACCCACTGGCTGCCTACCTTCCCACCCATCACCCGGTACCGACGTTTTTCTAGTGTGCAGCACTTGTTTATTCTGATACTTACACACAGATTTTCTTCTTTTTAAATTTCTATACAAATGAGGTCTTAGCATTCTATTTTCAAGCCAGCCTAGAGAGATCTGGTTACCTGGTCCAGGACATGGCTTTCCCGCGATCTGCCCTCAGGTCTCTGGAGCCCCGGGGCCCCGTTTCCACCCCGCCACGTTCCGTGGCCCCTCATGAGGCATGTGCAGGGAAAGGCTGGATGATGGACGCATCAATGCACCTTGCAAATGGCGCGCAGACTGGCTGGGACATTCGCGTTGCCTTGTGAGTGAGTGAGGGCGACTTTCCATTGAGACTGCCCAGCCCTGGGCTAAAAAGCAGTGGTTTGATGGGCTGCCTTTTCTTTCTTGAGAATGAAGGTGAGCTCTTACAGAGTGTTGGCTGTTATTCTTCTCTAGGTATGTTGGGCCCCCCTAGAAGCTGGCATTGGGGTGTCTGGGGGATGGGGGGTTCATAGATGAGGTATTCTAATGCAGATAACATACTCTGATTGTCACATTGTCACTCCTGGATGAGGACAAAGGTTTTAGGGGAGATGGAAAAGGGACCAGATGGTCTCGATGCGTTGAGGACTGTCCCCACCCCTTGCTGACATGCTCTGTGACCACTGCTGACCCCGCAGCAGCCCTTACATAACGTGTTTGAGGAGAGATGCCAAGGGCCTTACATAACAGGCACGTGGCTGTCTGAGAGGGCAGACTCGGGCAGCTCAGCACCAGCGATCCTCCAGGTGGAGACTGTGTCCTTAGTTGCTGGGCTGCTGTGCAAATGCTACAAGCCAGGGGCCTCACAGCAACAGGACCCCTGCTCCCAGCTCTGGGGGCGGAACAAAGGTCAGCTGCCGACCCTGGAGGCTGCAGGGGAGAGTCCTTCCTGCCTCGTCCAGCTTCCAGGCGTGTGCCTGCCCCTGGGCGCGCGGGTGCCTCGCCGCGCCCTCAGCCCTCGCCTGCCCAGAGCCTGAGTGTGCCGCTGGCTTCCCGGGGACGCCTTGTAACACACCAGATGTGCTGGGTCAGACCCACCGCCCAGCTGACCTCCCCTGGCTAGTTAGTCTGCAGCGGCCTTGTTTCCGACTAAGGGCACCTCTCACTGAGGACACTAACCCATTGCAGAGGCCACCCTTTAACCACCCCAGAGTCCCACGAGTTTGGGAGGGGGCGGGCAGTCTGCCCCTCGCCCGGCACAGAATGCTGTTTCCGCCCAGGGCTGAGGGTTGTTGAAGTAAACTTCGAGCAGTCCTACCGTTTCTGACGTCTTCAGTGGCTCCGGGGGCAGTGGTTCTCACGGAGCTACACGTTCGAGTCACGTAGGGAGCTTGGAAACTCGGGTCTCAGGCCTCAGAGGGCAGGGCCCAGCCCGAGGCCTGTTCAGAGCTCTCCAGGTGGCCCCAGGCAGCCGGGCAGGAGCGGGCTCGGAGGGAGGGGCTGGGCCCAGTGCCGTCTGACGTGGGGCATGGAAGTGTGCAGGCTGCTGTCTCGTTTCAGGGCCACGACCAGGAGTGCCTTTGCCCACAGGGCCTTTTCAAAGCCATGGAAGTCAGATACACCCCGCATCCCGTGGGTGCTGGGCCTGGCTCCCCCAGGGGCATCGTGCGGTGCCAGTGGGGCAGATACTGGCCTGCGTGCTGCAGCGCTGGGGCACCCTGGCACGGGGCCCTCTGAGACACTTGGTGGGGGACACACACTCCTTCCTTCCAATCACCTATCGCCTGTCACTTATGATTAAGTGTCAGGATCCCGGCAGGGCTCAGCCGGCCGACTCTCCTGCTCCATGTGGCGTCAGTGGGGACACAGGGTGGACTTTGGCTGGTGGCTGGCCTGGTCTAGAGGGTCCAAGGTTACTTCGCTTCCACGCCTGACACCTTGGTAGGGATGACCAGACGGCCAGGCCATCAGAGCCTTTCCCTCCCCGGGGAGCCCGAGGGGCCATCAGGGCGGCAGGCCTTCTCGCCTGGCAGCTCTCGGCTCTGAGACACCAAAGGGGAAGCTTGCAGGGCTCTGAAAGGCCAGGCGCCGCTCCAGTCCAGCACGGGTACTGTCCGAGCAGCCACAGCCCCGGCCCAGGGAGCGGCCAGACCCACCCTCTGGGGAGTTTGCAGCCTTCCCTGCACCAGGGCTCTGTCCCCACAGCAGGCCCAGCCTCGTGGGAGGCCGTGGTGCAGGGAGGGGCTCACGGTTTCGCCGCGAACATGATCTCAGAACATCCTTTGTCTCAGCTCATATGTGTCCATCCCACAGCTATCTCCTTCTAGTGAGGAGCTGCTGTTCCCCCCCGCCCCCCCCTCCCCCCCGTCCGCCTCCCCAGTCAGGCAGCGAGGTTAATGCAGTAAGAATGGCCTCTGCCTTCGGAGTCAGATCGCGAAGACATTCTGGGAGTAAATGGTAAATGTTCTTGTCTGGGCTCTACATGTCTGACTCCCCCTGCAGAGGCCCAGCGCCGTGCCAGCGTGGTCCCCTGGCCGCAGGCACAGCGCCTCAAGACGGGCAGGTGTCAGGACACATCTGGCTCCCAGAAATCTTCTGTCCAAATCCTTCAGCGTTGGGTCAGAGTTTCTCACTGCCATCGCTGTCTTTTCCATGGTGATTCCTGCCTATGAATTTTTGCATGTCTTTTGGTTTAGCTAGAAGTTATGTGCAGTGAGAATCTGGTGTCAAGAACCCATGCTCCTAGAGTTAATCTGGTGGAAGGCGAAAGATTCTGACCCATGCCATGGAGCTGTATGGGAACCTTGGTGAATGGCCTGAGCAGGAATCCCGCGTGGGAATGCCGCCTCCAGTGGCCACACCTGCCCACTCCCAGCTTCTCCAACAGCTCGGATGATTTCAACAGAACTGGGGTTGCTCTAGCCTCGGGCAGTGGTAGGGCCCAGGAGGTGACTTCCCGGGAAAGGCCTAAACGCTCTGTCACTGGGGGCAAACAACACAGCACCTCATCTGCACCAGGTGGCGGGGAGGGAGCGAGGGTGTGTTTGTTGTTTTTTAAGCTGGGAGGAGGTGGTTTCCTGTGAGTGGACATTTAGGCTGCTCCACACTTGGCTGTTGTCAACAGTGATGGTACAAACATGCCAGGCCCTGGGCTTCCGACATCCTGTGCCAGACACTGAATGCGCCGTCCCTCCAGGCTCTGGCTGGGAGCCGGCGCCGGCGCACTCTGCACTCAGAAGTCTCAGCCCCGCACACCGACAAGCCACAGGTCTGCCTTTCCTCCTCCACACGGTGCTAGTCTCCTCGCCGTGCACAGGGCCCGAGCGAGCGCAGTCCTGCTCTCACCTGTCTCATTCCCCCTCTCCCGCCCGCCTCCAGCCCCTCAGACAGCTGGCTCTTCCTTGAACGGCAAGGCAGCGCCTGCCTCAGGGCCTTTGCACCTGCTGGGCCCTTGACCTCGACCTTCTTACACCAGAGGGTCACTGGCTCCCTCCCTGACTGCTCCCAGGTCACCTCTGCCACTGCCACAGGCCAGGGCTGTGTGTGTGTTTGGGCCACGTTTTGGGTTTTACAGCCTCGTTTTGAGTCTTGACTCTACGTGTCTCTCATCTAGTCTCCCTCTTGCTCAGGAATGATGTCTCCGCAATGTCCTTTCCCCTCAGGGGTGAGGAGGCAACCCCGACGGCTGCTCCCCTTGGGGAGGCCTCCTCCTTCCTCCCGCAGCCCGGTGAGGAGTGGCTTTGGCTGAGGACCATTGCAGTCCTCTGAGGCAGGAGCAGGCGCAGCGAGGCCGGCAGCCCAGGGTTAGTTTGGGGTTTGGAGTGAGTTTCTGGAACAACGGAGGGCATTTTACTGCGGGAGCCTCACACCCAGCCAACAGATGCTGTTTCCTCAGTCCACTGAGGGCGTGCCGGGCAGGAGGCCGGCCACTCTGCCAGCCTGGGGCATCTCCCAGCAGGACTGGGCCGCCCAGCGAGGCGCTGCCCGGAGCCTCTGCAGTGATGTCCTGAGGGCGGCCGGCAGGGGGCAGTGTGCGCCTGCTGCCCTCTGGTGTGTGAGGGCGGACGGGGTGGGGGCTGCGGGCGCCTCTGCCCACACCTGGCTCTCCGCTCCCTGCGCTGGCGGCAAGGGCACGGCCTTCTCCTTGAGAGAACGATGAGCTGCACTCTTGACCCTCCCGGGTCTGTATTCTGGTTTTCCAGAGGACGGCCAGCCACCCCGTGGCTGCTGCCGATGCTGGGGTGGCGCGTGGGGCTGGAAACCCGGGGTGTGGGGGCCCAGCTGTCTTTCCCTCGCCGGCCTCGGCTCCTCCTTCCCTTCAGCGGGAGACACGGACGTTCCTGCCAGCCTGCCCGCCAGGAGCGGCCCTCCAGCCGCTGCTTCACGGGCGCTGCTTGTGCCCGCCTGGGCTCACACTTGGAGCTCCGCTCAGCGGGCAATGACAAACATCGCTGGGGCGTCGTCTCCCGGGGCCCAGCCCTTGTCATGCCTGGTGTGTCTGAGGACTGCATGGCGCCACAGCGCGGGGCAGCCCCTCCTCCTGGCAGAGCTCCCCGTGTCCTCAGGCTGCGCCCCTCCAGCCCGGGGGCGCCCCTGGCTCTGCAGAGAAGGCCGCATCGCGCTGCAGTCACCCGGCTTCAAAGGCCGTGCGGCCTCTGCCCCTCCCCGCCAGTCTCCATGCCCAGGAGCCTCCTTCCCAGGGTGCCGGCTTCTCCTGCGGCCGGAGCGCGTGCGGGTCTCTGAGCCTGAGGACACTCCCTGTGGGAGTGCCTCCTCCTCCTGGGCCCCTGCGTGCCCCGGACGAGCCGCCCTAAATCACTTACATCTGAGCTGCTGCCCGGAGAAAGGTGAAGGGGACACGGGTCTGTCCCATCAGCCACAGGTCTGTCCCATCAGCCACGGGACCCCATCAGCCACGGGACCCCATCAGCCACGGGACCCCATCAGCCACAGGTCTGTCCCATCAGCCACGGGACCCCATCAGCCACGGGACCCCATCAGCCACGGGGACCCATCAGCCACGGGACCCCATCAGCCACGGGACCCCATCAGCCACGGGACCCCATCAGCCACGGGACCGCAGCACGCGCCCGGGGACGGGAGGGGCTGGCGCCTCCGTGGGATGCCACGGACAGTCACTACCTCGTAGAGCAGAGGTGGGGCCTTCTCGTGCCTTTCCCCACGCGACCCCCCTTTCTCTGAGGGTTCCCCCTTTCTCTGATGTGCCGCAGCCTGGTCACAGGACAGCGTGTCCCTGAGGGATGGCGGGCACCTGCCCCAAAGGGACTGGCTTTTAATTTTAGAGAGAATAGGCTATGGAGGAACGCATCCGATGGTGGCGCTGGGTGGAGCTGCGGGTGAGGCCCCCGGACATATTAAGAAGGACACACGCCCCCCTGGGCCCCTTTCCTCCCCGGGCTGACGGGTTCCACCCCCGGAGGCTCTGCGCAGGGGCAGGCGCTCCTGTGCCTCAGGCCGCCGCTGCTCCCACAGCTTGCCACATCCTGGAGTGCTGCGACGGGCTGGCCCAGGACGTCATCGGCGCCATCGGACAGGCCTTTGAGCTGCGGTTCAAGCAGTACCTGCGGTGTCCCGCCAAGGTCCCTGCTCTGCACGACCGGTGAGTAGCTCCTCTTGGCAGTGGCCTTCTGCGACGTATCACCTTTCCTCCTTAAAAAAATCAAACAAACAGAAACACTCACTAGGAGGAAGCCGCGGCTGCCTCCCGGGGCGCGCTCTGGGCAGGGCTTCCTGGGCTCCGACGGCCGGGTGCGCTGGGGCGCTGAGGAAGTTGGCAGATGGAAGCCGACACGCGGGCGATTCTCTGAAGGCTCAGAAAAACATTTTTCCTGGAAACTATAGTGATAGTAGCCAAGGTTACAGAAAAGCATCGGAATACGTTTTTGCTCTGCTTCCTGAGGAGCCATGTGATGTTTCCACAGGCCACCTCCTCGGGCGCACCCTCAGGTTCCGCACGTCCGCTGTCGGGCACCGCGGTCCAGCAGCCCCTGCCCAGAGGCTCCTGTGAGGCCGGGCCTGGAGTGACCAGTGTCCGTCTGCTGGTGGCCTTTGCAGCTCGGAAACCCACCGTGGCCCTGGTCAAGTTCTCTCCCCAGCCTGGGTCTCTCCTGTGGAAATGTGTTCCCTGTGAAATAAGAAGAATGGGGCCTTGGCAGTGCTATGATTTTTTTTTTCTTTTAAATATATTTTATTGATTTTTTTACAGAGAGGAAGAGAGAGGGATAGAGAGTTAGAAACATCGATGAGAGAGAAACATCGATCAGCTGCCTCCTGCAACACCCCCCACTGGGGATGTGCCCGCAGCGAAGGTACATGCCCTTGACCGGAATCGAACCTGGGACCCCTCAGTCCACAGGCTGACGCTCTATCTATTGAGCCAAACCGGTCTTGGCAGTACTATGATTTTAAGTGTTAAATAAAATAGTAAATGTGAACAGGAGTGGTGAGGTATTTAATTTATTATAAAAATGTTCAGGACTGACCACTGGATGCCTTTAGGACATAAGGATATTCCATGCAGCATAAAACAGTCACTCAGGGCACAGTGGTCACTCAGCAGGCTGTCCGGGACCGACCGTTCATGTGGAAGGCCTGGCTGTCACCGTGGTGTGTTCACTGCCAGGAACACCTGGTTTTGTTTCTCCCAAATTGACTTCGCATGCTTTTCCCACCGTCTGCAGCCACATCTGGGACTCAGTCATGCGGCAGTGTCCCTTTGCTTCCATTATTTTGCAGATTTTTGTCATCTCTATGAAGTTTTCACCTTTCTTGAAAGAGACTTTTAATTTTTCTCCCTCATCCACTGGAACATTTCTCTACGACGTTCCTTTTGGAGGTGCCTGTGACGGCCCCACTTTTCCCGTTGCCAGAAGCTCTCACAGGCTCAGGCGGGCTGCATGGGTGAGAAGAGTTGGAGTGAAAGTGACAGTGCCCCAGATGGCCTTGCAGGGGATGAATGAACAAACTTTCAAATTCCATATCAATGCGATATAGTCATTACAAAGAATACATCGGCATATGTGTATTATCAGAAAAAAATGGCAGAGTTTTTTAATGGAGTGAAAAACATATGAACCATTTATGAACCATTTAAAAACACAAACAATTCTATACATAGTTTATGTATAAATGCATGTATATAAAAACATGCAGAAATATTATACCAAAACGAGGATATGCAAGGATGAAGTGGGCGTGGAGTGGGCTTTAACTTTGTCAAGTGCATTTCCTCCCTAACATTTTTTAAAGTAAAGGTACCAATATACAAAAAAAAATTTGCAGCGAACACCTTTATACCCATCATCTAGCTTCTACATTAACATTTTACTGTTAATTTCACATAACTATTCATCCAAAGTAAGTTTGACAAATTTTTTTTCCTCTGGAAAAAAGGAAGCAAATACAGCAAACTGTTCACACTGTTTAGTCTCGGTGGTGGATGTGTAAGTATCTTTTTTTATTAATTATAGTTTTCTGTACTTTGGAAATGTTATGTAAAAGTCAAATAAGCACTATTTAAACAATGTGTATAAAAATGGGTGGTTGGAGTTGATTGAACTACCATCCTTCCCTGGGAATAAACATAAGGCATGAAGTCCTATATATGTTTCTATATAATAAATTTTAAAGAAATTTAATTTTGTACCACTGTTCTCTGTTTCCTCATGTGGATATGTATTATCATCTGGTGTTCTTTCATTTCAGCCTGAAGTACTTCCTATTAATTGCAGGGCAGATCTAGTAGTGATGAATTTTTTCAGTTTTTATTTATCTGGAAATGTATTATTTTTTGTTTCATTTTGGAAGGATAGTTTTACTGGGTATAGAGTAGTTGGTAGACAGTCTTTTTCTTTCAGTACTTGAATATGCCCTCCCATTGCTTTCTGGCCTTCATTGTTTCTGAGAATAAAGTCAGCTGTGAATATTATTGAAGATTCTTTGTCCAAAATCTGAGTTTCCACAGGGGCAATTTCTATCGATTGCTTTTAATCCTTGTGTTTCTTCGCATGTATCATAAAATGTTTGTTGTTGAAGCTAGAGATTTTAAATAATATAATGTGCTAATTCTGAAAATCAGATTTCACCCCTCCTCAGGATTTGTTGCTGCTTTTTTAGTGGTTATTTTTTTCTAAACTTTTTTAAACTAAATCCATAACTCTATATTCTTTGTTAGATATGGCCACTGACAACTCTGTTCAGTTCAATTATTAGAAAACTAACGATTAGAGATTTCCTTAAATCCCTAGAACTCTGTGTGTGTGTGGGCACCTCTTCAACACTCAGCTAGGCAGGTGGCTATTCCGCCTTAACTTTCACTTCCTGTCTGTGCATAGCTTCAAGGTAAGCCAGAGGTGAGACTAGGCCTTTTTGAATCTTTCCTGAGCAGGCATACATCCTTGGACATGAACAGAGTCCTAAGAATACATGTGGCCTTCTAGATTCCTAGAAATATGTTGAAATTTATCAAAGTTCTTACTGACATTCTATTTTCTAGCTTTTTTTTTAAGCTTTCGATTAGCCTATTTTTTGCCCCAAATGTTATACTGCCTCAGGGTGCCATGTTGTTAAACAATTGCCTCTAATTGTTTTTGACAAATGTCCCAGGGTAAGAGGCATTTTTTTCTCCTGGGCAAGCTCTGAATCTGTCAAATAGAGACAGCCTTAGGAGTGACCTCTTCTAAGGAGTGACTAGGCAGTTTACATAATGATTGCTAGCTGGGAATGGGGCTTTGAAAGAGACTCAGTGCTGTTTTGCCCCCTCCTAATGTTATCAGGCTACTGGTTTTCTCTGTGATTGTAAGCTGCTTATTTTCAAGACTACTATGGTGATGGGAAGAAGGCAAGTTAAAATGCCCCAAAGCTGCTGTTCTTACAGCTTTTTGTATTTGCTTAAAAAATGAAATAAACACTCCCTAGGTTGTTGCAAGCCTCTGGCTAATTTCTAGGGTTTTAAATAGTTAATCCTGATATATATATATATATATATATATATATATATATATATATAATCAGTTATGTTGTTGCTTTCATGGAAGAGAAAAATTTCAGAGGTCTTATCTTGCCATTTTCTAAAATGTTTAATTTTTAGTTGATTTTGCTTTGGGTAAATTTTATAATTTACTAAAATGTGTGTCTGTGCCTTGAGGAACTGGTTGTCTTTACATGTAAACTTTTTCTTTCCTGATTAAAATGTACTTTTAAAAATGATTTTTTTTTTTTGTTTCAAATGTGATTGGAACTTTCCAAAGGATAGAACTGTGAATAGGCAGAGATATTTGACTAAACCGCTAACATGCTTTCCATATATGCCTGAGACCTACATGGTTGAAGGGGCAGTGACTAAACTCACTAGATGTGATGGTTTTGACTAAAAGCTCAACTTTTGGCTAATGCTCCTGAAAATTCTCTTTTAACAGAATGCAGAGTCTGGATGAGCCCTGGACCGAAGAGGAGGGCGACGGCTCAGACCACCCATACTACAACAGCGTCCCGAACAAGACGCCTCCTGCAGGGGGGTTCGTGGATGCACGACTGAAGGCCAGACTCCCTGGCCCTGACACAGCCCCGGTTAGTTTTGTACCTCTTTCTTGGGATGCTGGCTAATTGAACTTTACAGTAAACCCGCGATTTTGCAGACCTCGATTTAACGGACTTTGATTTAATGGACAAAACTTCCAGTCCATATTTCATATGTGAAAATTAACACCCTATTAATTTTAAAATGCTGTAAACCAATATTTGCTTATAATTAAATTAACAGGTTATTTTTTGTTATCAATTCACTGTTATTTTAAACAAATTTTAGTGAATAGGACATACGTTGGAAAAAACGCTGTAATAATTTCACCAACATAGATAAATATTACATATCTACAACTACAGTCTACACATTTAAATCCAAGAGTCATCCCTGGTAAACAGTGTTTGGCGAATTATTACCACGTAATCGCACCATAGCACATGGTAATTGGTTCTGTTGTCGCCCGGCATGACTTTCTGCAGCAGTTTTAAAGCGTGTAGGCCCGCTGAAACCAGTTTGGCTCAGTGGATAGAGCGTCGGCCTGCAGACTCAAGGGTCCCAGGTTCGATTCCGGTCAAGGGGATGTACCTTGGCAGCTGATCGATGTTTCTAACTCTCTATCCATCTCTCTTCCTCTCTGTAAAAAATCAATAAAATATATTTTAAAAAAATAAAATAAAATAAAGTGTGTAGGCCCATGTGCCCATGTGTGCTAAGCCACACCCCAGTCATGTGCATTTGTTTACTCTCAGTGACTGGTGAATGCATGCATTTTCTATAATACATATAGAAATCTTTTCTGTGAAATTAAACTTTTCATACATACTTAGTTTTAATTACAAATGTGTCTACATAAGTAAAAACAGGTAAACTAACTAATTTGTCAACTTTTAATATATATATATATATATATATATATATATATATATATATATATATATTGATTTCAGAGAGAAATGGAGAGGGAGAGATAGTAACATCAATGATGAGAGAGAATCATTGATCGGCTGCCTCCTGCATGCCCCCTACTGGGGATCGAGCTTGCAACCCGGACATGTGCCCTGACCCCCAGAAATCGAACCGTGACCTCTTAGTTCATAGGTCGACGCTCAACCACTGAGTCACACTGGCTGGGCTAATTTATCAATTTTTTAACATACACATTCAGAAAACCTACTTTATTATATGACAGATTTTTGTCTTTAACGCACATCCTCTCACCCAAATTAGTCCGTTATATCAAGGTTTTACTGTATTTCCTTTTATATTTCTCAACTTTATTTTCAGGTTGCTGTTCTGTGCAGTCTTTGACAGAATAACTCACGTGCTTCCCCCGCTTGGATTTCACAAAGCAGACAAATAGGGGAGGCTTTTGTTTTAACATCGCAAGGTCTTAGTCACATACCTTGAAACTATACTGTGATTCCTGAGCTGGCAGGCTGGGTCCTTTCTCCAGCCCAGGACGCAGTTCATACACTGAGTCTTCATGAGGAGGGGCGCGAAGTCAAGGCTTTTCAGAAGCCTGGGTGCTTTGGTTTCTCTGAAAAGACAGTGGACATAGGCCTTTAAAATGGTGAGAATTTTATGATTTTTTTTCTATTTTAGTCATTTCCCTGATTTTACCTCCAAATAAGCATTCTAGGAGGGCACTTGTTTTGTAGAGTTACTGTATCTCTGTAGAGAATTTTTGATGTCACCCACCTTAGTGAATAATAATGACACGAATAACAGTGTCGAACATTGAAATGCAGGGTCCGTGGTTCTGCCACCGAGCGGGAATGGCCGGGTGGCTTGCCCCGGTGTGTCAGCGCGCAGTGTGTCCTCATACACAGACACTGGAACTGAAACTTATTCGAGGGCATGCTGAGTGATGCAGCTGTGTGCAGGAGAGCTCCATTTATGCTCACATTTGGGTGGAAGGGGGCTTAGGGAATGCAAATAGGGGGGGATGTGTAGTTTTTTGAGATGCAGTCTCTTCCTCACACCCACACACATTTATTTACTAATTCTCAGCGCCAACTGTGAGGCATGGAGGGAAAATGGTGTGCCATCGGGGATGCAGCCGCCTGGCCACTGATGTCCCTTCTACCGGCCGTGGCTTTTGGAGATGGGGAAAGAAGAGCATAATTTTTTTCTCTTTGTGTTTATAGTTTTCAGGAAAAGAGCAAACTTATTACCAAGGAAGACACTTAGGAGAGCCATTTGGCGAAGAGTGGCAGCAAACACCTGCCAGGCAAGGTGAGAGGCGAGGGAATGAGGGCAAGCAACATAACAACATGCCAAAGTCACGTGCTGCTGTCTGGTCCTCCTTGCCCCTCCTCCATCCTCCCAAACCACCGATCTGCTTTATATGTTTATACAGATTAGCTTGCATTTTCTAGAATTTTATGTACATATCATTTATACATTATGCATTCTTTTTCATCTGACTTCTTTTCACTCAACAAAACTATTTATAGACTCACTCCTGTCGCTGCATGCATCCAAATTTTTTTTCTTTTTCTGGATGACTAGTATTCCCTTGTGTGAATGTCCTACACTGTGTTTCCTTGTTGACTGATATTTGTTTCCAATTGGTGAGCATTACATATAAAGTTGGTTAAAAAACCCAAGACAAAAGTAACATCTCCCGGTGGCTCTCCATCTCCTGTGGAGGGGGAGGGGCAGGAAAACGTGCTGCAAACGTCTGCTGAGGGTGGGGCTGCAGACTGCTGCCCAGATCATAGGAAGATATAAAGTAAGGGCTGTGGGGGTGCCACCCAGCCATGACAGCTCCCCTGGCACAGGACCGGTTCCTGTCCTTCAGCACTTCCTCCCGGGGCACCTCCACCGTTTCAAAAGGGGGTTGGCTGGGAGACTCAAGTGTGTTTCATGCTGTTCCCCAGCTCCCCAGCAGGGCTGAGCCCGGTGGTTCCTCACAGGAGCTAGTAGCAGCGTTCTCCTCCTGTCCCCCCCCCCGCCCCCCCGCCCCCCCACCCCCACCCCGCCCCGCTCCAGGGTCACCTTCAGGAGGAGAGTGACAGCACCGGAGGCAGAGCAGGCCCCAGGTGCAGCCCTCCGGGCCGGGTACATTAGAGGACACTGCGCCTCCTATCAAAGCAGTGAGCACAGCTCCTGCACCCACATTAGAACAATTCACACACGACTGATAACTAACTGCTACCGTAAGTCTCCATTCTATAGACAGCTCTGTGCACACACACACTTACATATACAGATGTGTGTGTGTGTGTGTGTGTGTGTGTGTGTGTGTGTGTGTGTGTATTTTGTGTGTTTTAAAGGTTTCTTTTCACTTTGAACGTTTCCCCCCCTCAGGCACTTCTAAAACTCCTTCACCAGCTCCAGGCCACTGGCTACTCACTCTGCAGGATCTAAAGGAGGTGGAGAGACAAATTAATTAAGATCCAATTTATGCTTCTATGTATATAAATTTAACCATTTCTTGGTTTAATGTTAAGGCTTTTCCCTTATTGTAACCATTTCTTCTGGGAGTAAATTACAATACACTTTTTAAAATTATATTTTTTAATTACGGTTCACATTCAGGGTTATTTTAAGCGTACAGCATAGTGGTTAGACACTTACATAGTTTACAAAGTGTTTCCTTCGATAAGTCTAGTACCCGTCTGGCGCCACATGCTAGTTGTTATAATATTATTGACTATATTCTCTCTGCTGTGCTTAATATCCCCTTGGCTATTGTGTCATTACCGATTTGTACTTAATGCCTTCCCCTCTTTCACCCAGCTCTCCAACTCCCATCTCCTCTGGCAACCATCAGTCTGTTCTCTGTACCTGAGTCTGTTTCTGTTTTGTTCTTTAGATTCCAATATAAATGAAACCATTTGGTATTTGTCTTTCTCTGTCTGACTTATTTCACTCAGTATAATACTCTCTAGATCTGGTCATGCGATTGCAAATGGTAGGATTTCATTCTTCTTTATGGCTGAGTAAGCTTTAATCAGTGATAACTGTCTTATCCACTCATGTATTGATGATTACTCGGGTGGTTTCCAATTCTTGGCTATTGTGAATTGTGCTGAATATATATTTTTGAATGAGTGTTTTGGATTTCTTCAGATAACTACCCAGAAGTAGAATTGCTGGGTCATAAGGTAGTTCTATTTTTGATTTTTTAGGAACATTCATACTGCTGTCCATAGTGACTGTACCAATTTTCTCCTCCTCCTTGCCAACACTTGTTTCTTGATTTATTGATGATAGCCATTCTGACAGGTGTGAGGTGATAACTCATTGTGGTTTTAATTTGCATTTCTATTATTGATGTTGAGCATCTTTTCATTTGTCTGTTGGCCATCTGTATGTCCTCTTTGGAGAGGTGTCTATTTAGGTCCTCTGTCCACTTTTTAATTGAATTGCTTATTTTTTGGTATTGAGTTGTATGAGTTCTTTATAAATTTTGGCTATTAACTCCTTATCAGATGTATCATTAGCAAATATCTTCTCCCATTCAGTAGGTTGTTTTTGTTTTGTTCGTGATTCCTTTCTGTGCAAAAACTTGTCCCATTTGTTTATTTTTTCTTTTGTTTTCTTTGCCTGAGGAGATACATCAGAAAAAAATGCTACTAGAGCAATGTCAGAGAGTTTACTGCCTATGTTTTCTTTAGGAGTTTTATGGTTTTGAGTCTTACATTTAAATCCCCAATTCATTTTGAGTTTATTCTTGTATACGGTATAAAAAGGTAGTCTCGTTTCATTTTTTGCATGTATCTGTCCAACTTTCCCAACATCCTTTATTGAATAGATTGTCTTTACCCCTTTGTATGTTCTTGCCTTCTTTGTCACATATTTGTTGACTTATAGGCGTGGGTTTATTTTTGGGCTCTCTATTCTGTTCCATCAATTTGTATGGCTGATTTTAGGCCGGTATCATGCTCTTTTGGTTACTACAGCCTTGCAGTATAGTTGGATACCAGGTAACATGATACCTCCAACTTTGTTCTTCTTTCTCAGATTGCTGTGGCTATTCAGAGTCCTTTGTGATTCCATATAAATTTTAGGATTTTTTTGTTCTAGTTCTGTGAAAACTGTCATTGGAATTTTGATAGGGATTGCATTGAATCTATAGATTGCTTTGAGTAGTATGGACATTTTAACAATGTTAATTCTTTCTATTCATGAGTATGGTACATGCTTCTATATATTTGTATCTAATTCAAAAATCTTTCTTCAATGCCTTATAATTTTCTGAGTATAGGTTTTTTACCTCCTTGGTTAAATTTATTCCTAGTTATTTTAAAAAGCAACTGTAAATGTGATTGTTTTCTTGGTTTCTTTTTCTGATAGTTCATTATTGGTATATAAAATACAACTTATTCCTGAATATTAATTTTGTATCCTGCTACTTTACTGAATTTATTTATCAGCTCTAATAGTTTTTTTTGGTAGGATCTTTAGGGTTCTCTATATGTAGTAACATGTCATCAGCAAATAGTGACAGTTTTATTTCTTCCTTTCCAATTTGGATGCCTTTTATTTCTTCTTCTTATCCGATTGTTGTGGCTAGGACTTCTGATACTGTGTCGAATGAAAGTGCTGAAAGTGGACAACCCAGTCTTCTTCCTGCTCTTAAGGAAGACACTTTTAGCTTTTTTCCCATTGAGGATGATGTCAGCTGTGGGTTTGTCATATATGGCTTTTATTATATTGAGGTTTACTCCCTTGATTTCCAATTTGCTGAGAGTTTTTGTCATAAATGGATGCCAGATTTTGTCAAATGCTTTTTCTGCATGTACTGATACGGTCTTATGAATTTTATCCTTCATTTTGTTTATGTGGTGTATTACATTAATTGATTTTCAGATATTGAGCCAAACATTGTATCCCGGAAAAAAATCCCACTTGATCTTTTTATTGTATTGCTGAATTTGGTTTGCTAATATTTTATTGAGAAATTTTGCATCTATGTTCATCAGGGATATGGGTCTATAATTTTCTTATTTTGTAACATTTTTGTCTGGTTTTAGAATCAGGATAATGGTGGCCTCATAAAATGAGCTTGGAAACCTTCCCTCCTTTTGAATTTTTTTGGGATAGTTTGAGAAGATCCCTTGTTAATTCTTCTTTGAATATTTGGTAACATTCATCATTGAAGCCATAGGTCTAGTACTTTTGTTTGTTGGGAGTTTTTTTTATTACTGTTTTGATTTTGTTGGTAGTAATTGGTCTGTTCCAATTTTCTGTTTCCTTTTTATCCAGTCTTTGAAAATTGTATGTTTTTAGGAATTTATCCATTTCTTCCAGGTTGTCCAACTTGTTGGCATATAATTGTTTATAATATTTTCTTATAATCCTTTGTATTTCTATGATGTCTACTGTCACTTTTTCTCTTTTATTTCTGATTTCATGTATATGGGTCCTCTCTCTTTTTTCTTTATGAGTCTGGCTTAAGGTTTATAAATCTTGTTCATCTTTGCAAAGAGCCAGCTCTTGGTTTCATTGATCTTTAGTATTGTTTATTTTAGACCCTATTTTGTTTATTTCTGATATGATTTTTATTATTTCCTTCCTTCTACTCATTTTGGGCTTTGTTTGATATTGTTCTAGTTCCTTTGGGTATAAGATTAGATTGTTTATTTGAGATTGTTTGCTTCTTGAGTTAGGCCTGTATTCCTATGAATTTCCATCTTACTGGTTGGACTGCTTTTGCTGCATCCCATAGATTTTGGGTTGCTGTGTTTTCATTTTTATTTGTCGCCAGGCGTCTTTTGATTTCCTCCTTGATTTCATTGTTAACCCATTTATTGTTTAGCAACATGTTATTTGCCTCCATGTGTTTGTGTGTTTTTCAGTTTTCTTCTTTTAATTGATTTCTGATTTCTTACCATTGTGGTCAGAGAAGGTACTTGATAGGATTACAGTTTCCTTAAATTTATTGTGACTTATTTAGTTGCCTATCATGTGGCCTATCCTGGAAATTGTTTTATGTGCACTTGAAAGGAATGTATATTCTGCTGCTTTGGAGTGAAATGCTCTAGAAAACATAATTTAAGTCAATTTGGTCTAATGTGTCATTTAAGGCCACTGTTTCTTTGTTGATTTTCCACATGGAAGACCTGTCAGTGGGGTGTTAAATTCCCCTACTATGACTGTATTGCTGTCAATCTCTCCCTTTATGTCTGCACCTTTGAGCCTCTTTGCCATCAGCCTAGATGTCCTCATAATTCTCTCCCATATCGCTCCTGTTATTTAGCTACCAGCGCAATCACCTTCATTGTACATTTTTAAAATGTTGAGGAGGAGTTGTCCAGTGATCTCAAGGCATATGTTTTTGATTCTGATAAGATTATGGATACCAAAGGAATAAAAATGGAAATCACTACTGCCAAGATATGAAAGAAAGCTTGCATTGTAAAATAATTTAAACCTAACATTTGGACCCAATAAGGCAAATGGAACATTTTTCCATAATTTTGGAAAATGTGCATTTTCTTCACATTAAGTGGTACTAATAAGAAATAATGATTAAAAAATATTTGCTTTATATTTTTAGGTGCTCATATGTTAGGTGCATAATTGTTTACAAGGGTTATATCCTCTTGATGGGTTGATCCATTTATCATTGTGTAAAGACAGTAATGTTTTAAAATTCCCTTCTTGTGAGAGAATTTCACATGTTGCGTGCCCCAGCTGAAAGATGACCCATCGTGCTGGCCTGGTCAGTTGAACATGACACCTGTCAGAAGCCACCACATGGCTCTGTGTCAGAAGAGGACGGGTATAGCAAATTAAAGTCATAATTTTGTCAGAGGCAGTTTTCTACTATGTTTTCATCTTTGTTCCACAGACATTTAAAATAAATAAGCCAGCCAGAGAAAGACAAGTATCACATGATCTCACTCATATGTGGAATCTAATGAACTAAACTAAACTGATGAGTAAAATAGATCCAGAGACATGGAGGCATGGAACAGACTGTAGAATCTCAGAGGGAAGGGGGGCAGCAGGAGATTAACCAAAGAACTGATATGCACATATGCATAGCCCACGGACACAGACTACAGTGCAGTAGGCCCGAGGGGCGGGGTGGCAAGGACGGCTGGAGGTGGTTGCTGGGGGAAAAAGGGGCATCTGTAATACTTACAACAATAAAGACACACTTTTTTGAAAAGGCTTCTCTTACAAAAAAAAGTAAAACAATACTTAGCTTGATAGTTTAAAAAAAAGTATTTATATAACATGTATACACCTAGACATGCAAGGAGACACATTCTTTATATTAGACATTTACTTTATTGAAAATGTTAGGTTTATTTAAAAAATGAGGTCTCTTCCTGTGTATTCCTCTGGCCAGATCAGAACAGACCATGCCAGAGGTTCATCAGGGCAAATCAGCCTCACTTAAGTTCCTGGCCTAGAACGCAAGACTCATTATTCTTAATAAATGTCGAGTTCTCGTTTGAAAGCAATAATACCTTTTCTCACCAAACAATTAAGAGTGTTTCTTGTTAATTTGCTAGCAGCTATTCCCCTAAAATGGACTTTCGGAGCCGCCACTGCGTGCGTGTCCACGGTCCGGCTCCGCACCGGCCCCGTGTGAGGAGCAAAGGGTCGTGGTCAGGAAGGCTGTTCGCTGGGCTTTTCATCTTCTCCTTGTAAAAATCAGTTTGTAAAATTCTTTGTACAGGCTGGTCTGTTTGCAATGCCCACACACATGTGAGCTGCAGAGAGCCACGGCTACACCAGGCCATGCACCGCAGGGTCAGCCTGGGGGACGCGGGAGCCTGTGCAGAACAGGAGCGGACGAGGGACAGTTCACGACTTTGCTGGAGGCGCTCACCCTGAAGGAAGCGGAGGGACACTTGCATTCTCAACACGCAGGCAGACAGGCTCTGGGGGCGCTTCTTCCAGCCCCGAGCTCACTTGCTGGCTGGGCTGGCTGCCCAGCGGGGGTGGAGGTGACCTCTCTCAAGAGATGTGAGCGCCCAGAAGGCCATCTTAAGAACATAAGTGTAAATGTGCTAGAGACAGGGATCCCGTAGGAAGAATTAGGCAGTGACCCAAGCGGGTGTGATTGGGTGACAACTTTCCTCCAGTGCCAACAGCAGGGACGCTGGCCCAGCGTGGGCACAGTCGCGGGCACAGTGGTGGGCCACGTAGGAAGTACCACCCAGGCACTGCCTGTGGCCAGGGCTCAGTCACGCGCCTGAGCTGGGCCTCTGATGGAGCAGGGGCTGCAGGCGGCTCTGTCTCCTAAGAACGCGTCTCCGTTCCTTAGGTGGTAACTTTCTCAAACAGGATCGCAGCGCCGCATGGCGTTCCTGGGATGGAGTTCATTTACAAAGCATTCACTCACACTTAAAAGGGGGAAAAGGACAATTAAAATGAAGCTTGTCGCGCTTCTGCTCAGGTGTTGGAGCGTGGGCCCTCCCTCTGTGAAGGGGAGGAGCAGACCCGCCTGGCTGCTCCACTCGCCCAGGCACGGGCCAGAGTTGGGCAGGCGGGGCCCCTGGGTGCGCGGCATGGGCTGACAGCTCGCATCCTGACGGACAGGTGTGGATGTGTCCTGGCCAGAACACAGCAGTGCCTGTGACGGGGCCAGAGAGGGATTTAAACCATGGGGAGCTGCCGGGAGAATTTCCTGTGGTTAACCGCGAGGGCCTTCTGTGTGAGACCGGGTGGCTTGGCTATAAACGCACGGGCAGCATTAACCTCAAAAGAAGAAAGAGGCTCGTTTTCTGTTGCAGGGCCCGTGGACACGTCCAGCACGCCGGGAGGGACGGCGCCGGCGGCCCCGACGGGAGAAGCCCCCACCTACGTGAACACCCAGCGCTTCCCGCCGCAGGCCAGCAGCAGCGCGGAGAGCAGCCCGAGGAAGGACCTCTTTGACATGAGTGCGTTTCCATTCGCCTCGGTTTTCTTTCCTTTTGAGGTTGCTTTCCATCTTTATTGGAAATCAGTGCAGCTACTGAACTTCCTGCGAGCCGGGTTTGCTGCACTTTTCCGGCTGTGACTGGGCTTTTCAGGCTTTGAACTTCGGCCAACCTCTGCTTTGGGATTCCATCCCTTTCTTTGGTGCAGAGACAAAGCAATCTCCCCCTCCTTTTGGCATTGACTTAGCACTCGAAGAACTGCCCGTGTATTGAGACAAACAATATACATAAATAAATGCACTCATTTATGTATTCACTTAGATATTAATTGGCTATGTGTACCAAGTATTGTCTCAGTTGCTAAGGATGCCGAAGTGTAATGGCCTGGCCATGTCCTCACGGAGTTCTCAATCTGTTGAGCAAGAAATTGCAACAGACCCTTCTCGGATGCAGGCCCATGCTTCCCTCTCATTGTTCTCTTATTCTCTCTTCCTCTACCACCACAAGTCTCCCCCTACTCGATTGAACACTTAAATGTGTCAAATGAGAGCTAACTCACTTTGCCTATATACACAAAATCCAAATAGGCCAAGTCTCTATTCTTTGGAGCTGACAGCACTACTATGTATTAGCAGTTAGTAACAAGTGCACAGATAAAAACTAAGACAAAGAGAGGCAGGGAACTACTTAGACAGCAGTGCATGGGGGGTGTGCCAAGGACTTTCTGTTTGTCCTAAACATTGCAAAAATTTAATCATCCATGGACTGATTAATGGAAGTGGAAACTGTTTTTAAGGAATTTTGAAAGAACTTCCTAAGCTAACAAGAGTTTTATATCCGCCCTAGCCATTAGACTCAGTGGATAGAGCGTCAGCCTGTGAACTGAAAGGTCCCAGGTTTGATTCTGGTCAAGGGCACATACCTGGGTTGTGGGCTTGATCCCCAGTGGGGGACTTGCAGGAGGCAGCTGATCAACTATTCTCTCTCATCATGGATGTTTCTATTTCTCTCTCCCTCTTCCTTCCTCTCTGAAATCAATAAAAAATATATTTTAAAAAAAGAGTTTAATATCCCAAAATTTCTTTTTCAAATTCCTTGAGAATTGAAAGGCTAAAGAGGGGAAGAGATTAACATTTAAAAACTTCCTACCACTGGCTATGCACTTAATATTTAATTTAATTTTGCAATGATACTACAGGTAGATATTATTACTACAGTCATGTGCCACAGAATGACATTTGGATCAACTACAGACTGCATTTGTGATGGTGGCCCCATAAGACTACAATGCAGTTGAAAAATTCCCATCACCTAGTGAAGTTATTGGTGTCCAATAGTGCAACACATTACTTACGTGTTTGTGGTGATGCCGTAGGTTGTAAACAAACCCACTGCGCTGCCAATTGTATAAAAGTACCAGCTGCATTTGGGTAAGTGCACTCTATGATATTCGTACAATGACAAAACAGCCTAGTGACACATTTCGCAGAAAGTATCTCCATCATGCAGTGACACAGGACTGTATTATTATCACTATTGCTATTATTATCCTTATTTTACAGAGGAGAGAACAGAGAACCCTAGAGGTTAAGTAACTTTACCGCTGGTAAAGGCAACCTTGCTGGCTTGACCCCTGCTGTCCGTGACATTGCATGTGAGTGAGGACAGGATTGAGTGCTTTTATGATTAGGCGGCACCATGATAACAAGAGTCTAACTCTCCCCAGCCACTTTGGGTTCACAGATACTGGACTCCCATCCCGACTTTCAAAGATGGCAGAACCAGAAGAACTGTGGAATCTCAGTGCCTGAGGGCACCTTACCAGTCACCTAGTCCGATCCCTTCACTTCAGTAATCTGGGAACAGCCTGGAGGGGTGAAGTGGCTCTCCCAAGACGCAGAGCCATGTGGAGCCTCTGAGCTCCGCTCAGTGTTAACAGTGCTCACACTGGCAGTTTAGTGGCTGTCCTTGTTTAATTTAGTCAGTTCACCAGTGATTCCTGGCCCCAGGTCTTGGTAGTTAGATTGGCCTGGGGTTTGAGATCAGAACTATGAGAACCAGAGCCAACATTTTCTCATCCATCTATTTCTACTCCTGATCCCGACAAACAGAAGAAAGGGCCCTGGAGGGCTAGTATCTACTGAAAAGTATGAAAAAATAAAGGCAGCACTCTGTTTATTTTTAACCACTAGAGCTAAATAACAATGGTGATGATGGTGATGATGGTGGTGATGGTGGTGATGATGATGATAAATGGTGATAACAGTAGGATAATGGTGATGGTGGTGGTGGTGGCAGTGATGATGATGGTATAGAAAGAGTATAATACAAATTTTCAACACTCCAGGTAATCAGGAAAAAGATAGGGTAAAAACCAAAAATTAATCAATAGTTTTAACTTCTTTTCCGCTCCAAAAATATAAATGATTTAATGAGTGCCAACATGACCTAATTTTGGTGTCATTTATTCACCCACTCCTGCCCATCCTGTATGTTAGTCTTATTTTACAGCATTTGTTGAGTGTTCATGGAGCAGGAACCATGTCCCAGGAGTAATGCGGGGCTTTGGGGTGCAGTTGTGCCCAGGGGGATGCTGTTCTTGTTCTTGCGGTGCTTGCATTGCCTGGGTTGGCAGTGTGGTCCCAAAGAGTCATTATAACACCACACTGGTGTGGCACGCCCCTCGTTTTTTCAGAGTGCTTTTGTATCAAATTACTTATTTGAAAATCAAACCCTGAGATTGGCTTAGGGCGCCTGCTGACTCGCTTGCTGCTGCTCTTTGTTGATGTTAGAGCAGAAGCCTGCCATTGGCGGGTGCCCTGCAGTGAGAGGCTGGTTCTGAAGGGCCTGAAGCCAGGCTCACTCTCAGACCCTCACCCCAGAGCCTTTTCCCACAGGGACAAGTGAAGGTCAAGGCAAGGGAGGGCTCCTGGCCTGGGGCAAGTCACACAAAAGGCACCCAATTAAACGGCAGTTTTGTTTTCTTTTAAGAATTCACCCGGAAATCTTGCAAATTGTCTTCTTTGTGTACTTCCTTTGGTTTGGTAGGTTTCTATTCAGAAGAGAACATATTTGTTAGAGGCTAGCCAACGTTCCAGAGAGAGTAGATGGCACGTAATATGCGTGGCCTCTTGCGGCGTGCAAAACTGAAGGCATTCGAACCAGCCAGACCTTGGCACAAGGCACAGTGCCCAGCTGCCTTGGGAAAGCAGGCTTATCAGGAGTCATGCCAAGATTTGGGCTGTACTTTCAAATGCTTGTTGTGACTCGCCTCATTATATTATCAGCTGTCATTTGTCTCTAGTTCTTCCTTCTGGCAGCGTTGCCTTTGCATTCTCATCCCTCACGTTGTATTGTTTATCATTTGCTCTTCCTGGGTGCACCTGTTGCTGGCAAATGCTGTTGGCAGAACCTTTTGAAGATGCTCTCAAGAACCAGTCCGTGGGGCCTGTGCTGAGCAAGGCGGCCTCCGTGGAGTGCATCAGCCCCATCTCACCCAGAGCCCCGGATGCCAAGATGCTGGAAGAGCTGAAAGCCGAGCTTTGGTACCAAGGCCAGATGAGCAGGAAGGAGGCTGAGGGGCTGCTGAAGCGAGATGGAGACTTCCTGGTCAGGAAGAGCACCACCAACCCGGGTTCCTTCGTTCTCACTGGCATGCACGACGGCCAGGCCAAGCACCTGCTGCTCGTGGACCCGGAAGGCACGGTGAGCACAGGGCGGCTGCTTCCCCTCCTCCACCCACAGGCGCCTGCGGAAGCCCCGATGGCCGCCCCTGCAGGACCCTGAGCCAGGCCCAGGGCCAGTGCTCTCCCACCCCAGAGGTAGAGCTCAACAGCACGGCAGTGCCAGCCCTCTGTGGTTTCACTACTGTCCCATCGTCCAGTCAGCACATTCGACTGCACCCTGCACAGTGCAGGGCCTGCTAAGTTAATAAATGGAATTACATGAACTAACCATGGACTAAATTCCAGGATGGTTGGGAGAAAGCAGAGAAGCAGGTGGAGTTAGCTGAGCAGTGTTTAAGCATGTTGCATTTTTCACTGGGAGGCAGGGGTGCAGGCTTAGTCTTCAGCTGCATGTGGTGACCTCCTGGTTCATAGGTCAGTGCTCAACCACTGGGTCCCATTTGCCAAATAATTCACCTTTTCTCTGCGGTGCTGATGCTCTGCCTATTAACACTGAGTCCCTGTGTCCTGGCTGTTTCTGCACCACCAGCCCTGTCCTGTTGACCTCACTGTTTGTGTGTGCTCATCTGGTTTGGGTGTTTCTTGTATAAGTGCCAGCTGTGCTAGTCTTACGGATTTGAAACTGTCCTAACCTCTGGTGGGGTGAGTCCTTCCTCTTGATTCTCCTGTTGGTAAGTTGCTCATTCTTCTTTGTTCAGATTTTAGATTCACTTTATCAAGGAGAGAGAGAGAGAGAGAGAGAGAGAGAGAGAGAGAGAGAGAGAGAGAGAGAGATGTGGAGGGAGAATATGCTGTGGTGGGGTTTTGGTAAGATTTGCATTGAATTTATAGATTAATTTGGGGAGAGCTGACATTTTTCAATATTAAGTCATCACATCCATGAGCATGGCATAAGGCTCCACTTATTTAGTTTTTAAGATGTCCTTGGTTAGAATTTTAAAATTCTCTTCAGAAAGCTCTTCTGTTTCCTGTGTTAGGTTACTTCCTAGTGTCTAGTTTTAGTTCCTGTTGTAAGTGGTATGTGATTTTTGGTTACCTTTTCTCAACAGTTATTGCTGCAGGGAAGGGAATATGGTTGTAATAGGAACGGCCATTGCAAACATTGACAGTTTTGTTGCCTGCCTTCCAATGCCTGTCAGTGTTCTAACCCCACCGTGCTGGCCAGGGCATCTTTGAGCATTGGCCAGGAGAGGGCGCCCTTGTCTTGTTCCCAACCTGAAAGGCAGTGTTTGAGGTTTTGATCCATTAAGGATGATGTAAGCTTTGGGTAGACTGCCCTTCTCAGCCTAAAGAACTTCCCTCTCTCCCTCTCTCCCTCCCTCCCTTCGTTTCTTCCTTCCTTCCATTGTTCATTCACTAACAAATGTGTACCTAATGGCTATTAAATCCAAGCATTGTTTTTATCATCTGGAATATGTTCATGAACCAGTTAAAAGAACAAGCCTCTGCTCTATTGGAATTGATGCATATTAATTACCTAATTACTTTTATCATGTGTAGGTATTGAACTTTATCAAATGCTTCGTCAGTGTCTTTTGAGATAATTCTGTGATTTTTTTCCTTAAGTCCATTAATGTGGGGTAGTACATAGGTAGATGTTTCTGATGTTATTTATGTCTTGGCATGAACCCTCTTCGATCTTGACATAGGAATTGTGAAATGCATTGTTGGATTTGGGCACCTAATTTTTTTTAGGATTCTTCAGTCACTGTTCCTAAGTGAAGTGTCTTAATTGTGTTTGCTGCTGTCATTTGTGTGTGCTCATCTGGTTTGGGTGTCAAGATTATAGGGTTATATTCATCCATTCCAATGAGCTAGATTTACTCACCATTTCATCTCAAATAGAATCCCCTGGATATTCCCTATTTCTTTACCCTGGTTTATTTTTACTCTCAAGCACTTATCACACACAAGCACTCGTTTATTTGCTAGTTTGTTTATTATTTACCCCCACCCCCAACCTGGACTATAATTGCCATGAAGGTAGCAGTTTTGCTCAGTGCACTATCCCTGAGCACCTGGATTTAGCTCATTTTTGGTACTTCACAATTTTTGACAAGATTTTTTAGTTTTTCTAGAGTTTGTTTTGTGCCTGGCACATAGTAGGTATTCAACAATCATTAGACAAGTGAATTCATAAATTAACCTCGAGCTTTTTTAGGAATTGAGAGCCCAAGAAGGTGACGTGGGGTGCCAAGGATCACCAGCTACTGGCAGACATAGAATCACAAGTAAGGCTTTTCTAAACAGAATCAGTCAACTTCTTTCCATTTGCATAGGCTGTCTGTTAATACACTTATTTTTATCCAAAGAAAACAAGAGAGAAAATACCTAAGCAATTCAATGAGAATATAATATTTCAGTTGAAAATTTTAGGTATTTTAAAAAAATAAAAAGTTAGCCTGACCCGTGTGGCTCAGTGGTTGAGTGTTAACCCATGAACCAAGAAGTCACAGTTCGATTCTGGTCAGGTCACATGCCCAGGTTGTGGGCTCAATCCCCAGTAGGGGATGTGTAGGAGGCAGCTGATTAATGATGTTTCTCAGAAATGTTTCTCTCTCTCTATCCTTCTCCCTTTCTCTCTCTCTCTCTCTCTCTCTCTCTCTCTCTCTCTCTCTCAAAAAAAATAAATCAATAAAAACATTTTAAAAAAATCTAACGTTAAAATTTAGCTAAATTATAACATAGTCCAAAAGTTAATTTTTTTGTTCACTCAGTTATTAGACAAAAGTATGATATAAAGAGATATCTACTATCAGTAACATATGATACATTTACAAACCAGTGTCAGGGTAATGTAGAAGGTAAAGAAAAAATGATTTGTGGTGATGTGTTTAAATGAGGTGCCCAAGCCAGCCAAACCCCAGGCTGTGCCATCTTCACAACTTTAATTTTGGAAGAGAAATTTGTAAATCACACCTACTAGTAACTGTTTGTTTTTTTGGCGTGGGGGAGACTTTTGCTGGATCTAACCATTTAGTTAATTGATCCTCTGGGGGACAGCTCTAGCTGAAAAAGGGAATGGAAATGAAAGACTTAATTAAAAATGCAATGTTGCTACCTTGCTGTAAGGACACCAAAACAGACTGTGAACGCATTCTCTTCAACATTCACTCACCTGGTTTCCATGGGAACTGCTTGGTGTCTGACTGTACGGGGTCACCTGGGCAGAGCGGATCACTCAGAGGAGGAAGGCTGTAAGAACAGTCTCCATTCATCCCGAGTAGAACCTGTGTGCCCGCCCCGCTCGGTGTCCGAGGGGTCTGGCAGCTGGAGCTGTGGGTGAGGTCACCGGCAGGGCTTCTGAGCTGCTGACCCCGAGGCAGCGCTGGAGGGAGGCCGATGGTGCTGGCAGAGCGGCAGAGCGAGGCGGGCACTCTGCTGCATCTGGATGAGCTGCTGCCACGCCGGGCTTGGGTGTCGCGTGGCCTCATGACTGTGGTCTCCGGCTGTGGTGCAGTGGGAAGCACACACTGGGCTCTGCATTCATAAAATCCCGACCGTCCAACACCCATTTCTCAGGTTTTCATTTTACTCTGAGAGTAATTAAGAAAAGGAAAAGTCACCTGTGTGGGCTCTGACAACGGGAATTCTCCTGGTTTAACCCCAGAGCTCCAGTCCCCACGCACCCCAGACCACGTGTGTTGGGCCCCTCTGGTCCTTGGCTGACCCAGGTGCCAGGCGGTGTCATCTCCTGGGATGGCCTTGTCAGCGCAGGAACTTAAAGAGGGGGGAGGCGGGAGGAAGCACGTGGGCGCTCAGTGGCCTGGCGAGAGGGGCTGAGGTGTGGACGGGAGCACGTGGTGGGCCTGACGGACAAGGCTGTCTCAGCAACATGCCTTCTAACTTTTTATCAATGTAACGCCCCCAAAACACAGACGCATAAGGTATTACAAAGAGGCTTCTAATGAAAAGCAATAGCCCGCAATTTCTCTTCCACGTTCTCTCCAGAGTGCGTGACTGGCTGTTCAATTTTACATCATTTCTTGATGTTCCTTCTGAAACCTAAAGATTTAGCTCATTTTTGCTACTTCACAATTTTTGACAAGATTTTTTTTAGTTTTTCTAGAGTTTGTTTTGTGCCTTTAAATCCAACAAACCGCTCTTTCTTGTTCCATTGGTGTCAAGAATGCCGCTCTGCCCTTGACTGGAATGGAACACAGAATGTGTCAAAAATGACTGGTTGCTATGACGCCCACTGCGGCCAGGAAACCGGCCCGATTGGGGGGTGGTACTGCCTGCCAACCTCCCACAGCCCCTCCCCCTGGCCAGCCCCACCCCTGATGGGCCCCCACCACCCCAATCGGCCTGCAGCCCCTCTCCCTGGCTGGCCCTGCCCCTGATTGTCCCCCTACCCCAATAGGGTGTGGGGCCAGTCAGTCCACCACCCACAGCCCCTCCCCACAGCCGGCCCCACTCCCAATTGGCCCCCCCACTCTAATCGGGTGCGGGGCCCGCTGGCCAAGTGCCTGCAGCCCCTCCCTCCAGCTGGCCTGGCCCTGATCTGCCTATTGGGGCCGGGCTGGCTGGACCCTACCCGTGCACAAATTCTGCACTGGGCCTCTATTTACTAAATAACTATGTTTTTCACTTCAATTCTGTCAATTTTTCCTTTATATTTTGATGGTCTGTTATTATATGTGTAAACTAGAGGCCCAGTGCACAAATTCGTGCATGGGTAGGGTCCCTTGGCCTGGCTGACGATCAAGGCCTATTGGGGGGGCCAGCCGGTGGCGGGGGAGGAACCCCGGGAGGTTGGCCAGCCTGGGGGAGAGGCCGCGGGATGTTGGCTGTGGAAGTGCACTGACCACCAGGGGGTAGCTCCTGCATTGAGTGTCTGCTCCCTGGTGGTCAGTGCGTGTCATAGTGACTGGTTGACCAGTCATTTGGGTCATTCTGGTCATTTGGTCTTAATGGTCGCTTAGGCTTTTATATATATATATACTAGAGGTCCGGTGCACGAAATTCGTACACTGGGGGTGGGGGGTGTCTCTCAGCCCAGCCTGTATCTTCTCGCAGTCCAGGACCCCTCGCTCCTACCATCTGCCTGCTTGCTGCTCCCTACTACTCGGCTCACTGCTCCTTAGGGCTGCTGCAGAGGCTCCTGCCACCGCCGCTGCACTTGCCAGCCATGAGCCCGGCTTCTGGCTGAGTGGCGTCCCCCCTCCCCCCCGTGGGAGTGCACTGACCACCAGGGGGCAGCTCCTACGTTGAGCATCTGCCCCCTGGTGGTCAGTTCATAGCGACCAGTCATTCCACTGTTCGGTTGATTTGCATATTAGGGTTTTATTATATAGGATAGATGTTTATAATTGTTACATCTTCTTGCTGTATTGGGACTTTTATTACTATACTAGAAGCCCAATGCATGAAGATTGGTACTAGAATGGGCTTTCCTTTCCCTGGCTGCCGGCACCGCCTTTCCACTCCGGCCCAGTCCCTTTCCGCTCAGGCCCCAGAGCCGCCTCTTTCTGATCTGGCCCCGCCTTCCCACGCTGCCCAGAGGCCCTGAGAGACTGGGGGTGGGGCAAAACACCTGCATTGTTGCCATGGCGATGACACAAGTGTCCTGCCCCCGTCACTCGGTGCCTGTGTATGCAAATTAGCCTCCATCTTTGTTGGGTTAATTTGCATATCACTCCTGATTGGCTGATAGCGTAGCAGAGGTATGGTCAATTTACATGTTTGTCTATTATTAGGTAAGATAATGTTCTTTGTCTCTTGAAACTTATTTTGACTGAAAAAACTATTTTGTCTAATATTGGTAGAGCTACCTCACTATTTTGGTTATTATTTGCATGAAATATATTTTTCCATCACTTTACTTTCAATCTGTTTGTGTCTTTGGATGTAAAATGAATCTCTTAGAGACAGCATATGCTTGTATCATTTATTATTTTTAATCTATTCTTCAAATCTCTGTCATTTGCCCATTTACATTTAAAGTATTTACTTATGAGAAGTGACCTACTTGTCATTTTGCTATTTGTTTTCTGTATACCCTACAGCTTTTTTTTGTCACTCGTTTATTGTATTACTGTATTCTTTTGTGTTTAGTTAATTTTTTTTTTTTTTGGTAGTGAAACAATTTAATTCCCTTTCTTTCTGATTACCATGGGGATTATATTTAACATCCTAAAATTATAGCATTCTAATTTGAATTTATATGATCTTAACTTTAGTAATACCCCAAATATCTGCTACTTTACAGCACTGCCCCATTCCTTTCAGTCATTAAAGTCACCAAATTATATCTTTATACATTTGTGTCCAAAAACATAAACTAATACTTTTAATGGATTAGTCTCGTAAGTATGTAGAAAACAACATTTGGAATTACAAACCAAATATATAATAATAGTAGTTTTCACAATTGCCCGTGTATTTAACTTCACTGTGATATTCATTTCTTCATACGGCTTCTAGTTACTTTCTAATCTCCTTTCCTGTCAACCTGAAGAACCCCCTTTAGCAATTCTTATTGGGCAAGTCTAGTGGAATGAACTCTCTCAGCTTTTGTTTACCTGGGATGTCTTGATTTCTTCTTCACCTTTGAAGGACAGTTTTGTCAGATATAGGATTATTAGTTGGCACGTTTTTTCTCTCTTAGCTTTTTAAATGTATAAATCCACTGCCATCTAGCCTCTAAAGTTTCTGACGAGAAATCTGCTGATAATCTTATTAAGGATCTCTTGAATATGATAAGTCACTTCTTTTTTACTGCTTTCAAACTTCTTTCTTTGTCGTTGTCTTTTGACGGTTTGATTATAATGTGTCTTGGTGTGGGTGTCTTTGTATTCATCCTGCTTGACATTCATTGAGCTTCTTGTATGTTTATATTCATTCATATCCTTCATAAAATTTGGAAAATTTCTGTCGTTTTTTTCTTCAAACATTCTGTCTTCCCCTTTCTCTCTGTCTTCTCCCTCTAGGACTCTCACAATGTGTATGTTGGTCTGCTTAATGGTATCCCATAGATCCTTTAGGCTATGTCCCCTTTTCTTCAATCTTTTTTCTTTGTTTCTCAGAACTTGATAACCAAGTTCCCCAATTTTGTCTGCTTAAATATGCCTTTGAATTATTCTAGTGAATTTTTCACTTCAGTTCTTGTCATTTTCAGCTTCAGGATTTCTCTTCAGTTTCTATTTAGTAGGCTTTATTGATTTTCCATTTTGTTCATACATCTTTTTTATTGATTTACTTTTTTGCTTCACATCTTCAGTTCTTTGAGAATCTGTAAGACAGTGTTTTAAGCCTTTATCTATTAGATGTGCTACCAGGTCCTTTTCAGAGACAGTTTCTGCTTAATTTTTTCCTTTGAATGGTACATACATTCTTGCTTTGTATGCCTTGTGATGTTTCTTGTTGAAAACTGAACAGTGAATCTAATATCTAATTTGACTTTGGGAATCAGATTTCCCTCCTCCCGCCATTCCTGAGGGTTTTCTTTTTCTTTTGTTTTTCTTAGTTGATGTAGGCTATGTCTGTGCTGAGAATTAGCCTGGGGTTAAATTTAAGGTCTTTCAGGTATTTTCTGACTCTGCAGAGTTCCTTGGGCCTGTACAATGATTTTCTAATTTTTCTCATATATGAATTACTTTTGGATGTCCTAATCTTTACTGTTTGTCTACTGAAGGAGGGAAAAGAAATTAATGAAATGGAGGAAAAGAAAACACACTAACCCCTTTAATCCCTTCTTTTTCAAATATATTTTTATTGATTTCAGAGAGAGAGAGAGAGAGAGAGAGAGAGAGAGAGAGAGAAATATCAATGATGAGAGAGAATCACTGATGGGCTGCCTCCTGCACACCCCACACTGGGGATCAATCCCACAACCCAGGCATGTGCCCTGGCTGAGAATGGAACTGTGACCATAGGTTGATGCTCAACCACTGAGTTATGCCAGCTGGGCCTTTTTAATCCCTTTGAAGTCACTTCAATCAGAGGAATGGGGTTACAACAACTGGGGAAGGTGCAGCAATAGCCACCACCTCTTTTCACCTCTGTGATCAGAACATAAATTCCAATTCTTTGGAAGACATGGTCCTTTATGTCCCACTCTGGCTCCTGCGAGCTGTGTGCCAGCTGTCTAGGAGCATGTGTACAGCTGCCTGCCACAGAGCTAGGCAGTGAGGGAGGAGTAGCCACTGCCAAGTTAACAGCTGAAATTCACCAAAGTTAACCACAATTTATCATCTAAACCTGGAAGTTACAAGCCTTCAGTGGACTCTGAATTTCAAGATAGTGACACCAGAAAGATTCTGCCAGGGTAATTGTTGTCTGGGGAGCGTGATTCCTGGTTCTTCTTACTCCGCTATCATCACATCTCCTTTGTGCATTCTTAAATCAGGTTATTTGTCTTTTGTTATTAAGTTCTTTATATATTCTAGATGCAAGTTCCTTATCAGACATAGGATTTGAAAATATTTTCTCCCATTCTGTGGGTTGTCTTTTTATTTTCTTAATTAGAGGCCTGGTGCACAAATTCGTGCACAGGTGGGGTCCCTCAGCCTGGCCAGTGATTGGGGCCAATCTGGGCTGTCTTGCCCAGTCCTGATTGGGGACGATCGGGCCCAGCCAGCTGTGGGGAGGGACCATGGGAGGTTGGCTGTGGGAGCACACTGACCACCAAAGGGCAGCTTCTGCATTGAGCGTCTGCCTTCTGGTGGTTAGTGTGCATCATAGCGTGTTGGTGTCCCTTGTTAGGGCACCATAATGCCGGGGTTCTTTTCCCAGCCTTACAAAGGGTTCAGCATTCTGGAGAAAGGGGCTGTGTGTAGATTATTAAGAAGGAGTCCAAGGATGAAAGATATTTTTGAAAGGCATTGGGCATCAGAGGAGCTTCAGCTGAAGGAGCTAGAAGACTCTCCTTGTCTCAGGACCCTGTGATTTTATTAAACCCAATTTGTCCCAAGGCAAGGTGGAAATATACACTTCAAAGGGTACAGTATCAAAGGATATACAGAACATTGTCAGTTTGGGGAATAGCCTACAGCTGTTCAGGTGTTTGGCCAACAGGAGGCAATAAAATGCCCTGAGCTGTCTGGCAGCAGACAATCATTCTATTCAGGTTTGGGGGAAGTGCTGTTTAGCCATTTCCAACAGGTAAACTACATGTGTGGCTCACCCTTTTTGAGCCCCCAAGTCCCATCAACCTTTTGACGGAACTCTTGTAATTATTACATGCTGGAATTGGTTCTTGGCAATAGCGATCAGTCGACCAGTTGTCCAGTTGACCAGTCGTAACAGTCGCTTAGGCTTTTATATATATAGATGGTGTTCTTTAAAGCACAAAAGTTTTTAATTGAGATAATGTTCAATTTGTTTGTGTGTTTTTTTCTTTTGTTGCTCAGGCTTTTGGTATTTTATCTTGGAATTCTTTTTAAAATCCATTAAGATTTAGCTGCATGCTTTTTCTGGCAGGTTTGTAGTTTTAGTGTTACATTTAAGTCTTTGATCCACTTAGTATATATAGAGTAAGGAAATGGTTCATTTATATTTTTTTGCATGTGTTTGTTCAGTTTTCACAGCATCATTTGTTGAAAACACAATTGTTTTCCTCATGAGTGAGTTAGGCATCATTGTTGTTGTTTTTTTATTGTCTAAAGTTTTACATATGTCTTCTTTTCCCCCAATTGACCCCCCCCCCCTCAAGCCATTCCCACCCCGGGCAAGCCCCCACCACCCCAGTGTCTGTGTCCATTGGTTATGCTAATATGCATGCATACAAGTCCTTTAGTTGCTCTCTAACCCCTTCTTCCCTACCATTTGCCTCTAGATCGATCTAATCTTGTTCATCAAATTATGTTGATCATTATATTCCACATATGAGTGAGATCATGTGATATTTATCTTTTTCCGTCTGGCTTATTTTGCTTAGCATAATACTCTCCAGTTCCATCCATGTTGTTGCAAATGGTAAAAGTTCCTTCTTTTTTATAGTGGCATAGTATTCCATTGTGTAGATGCACCACAGTTTTTTAATCCACTCATCTGCTGATGGGCACTTAGGCTGTTTCCAAATCTTAGCTATTGTAAATTGTGCTGCTATGAACATACGGGTGCATATATCCTTTCTGATTGGTGTTTCTGGTTTCTTGGGATATAGTTCTAGAAGTGGGATTACTGGGTCAAATGGGAGTTCCATTTTTAACTTTTTTGAGGAAACTCCATACTGTCTTCCACAGTGGCTGTACCAGTCTGCATTCCCACCAGCAGTGCAGGAGGGTTCCTTTTTCTCCACATTCTCGCCAGCACTTGTCATTTGTTGATTTGTTGATGATAGCCATTCTGACAGATGTGAGATGGCATCTCTTTGTTGTTTTGATTTGCATCTCAGATGATTAGTGACTTTGAGCATGTTTTCATATGTCTCTGGGCCTTCTGTATGTCCTCTTTCAAAAAGTGTCTATTTAGATCCTTTGACCATTTTTTGATTGGATCGTTTATCTTCCTTTTGTTAAGTTGTATGAGTTCTCTGTAAATTTTGGAGATTAAACCCTTATCTGAAATATCATTGGCAAATATGTTCTCCCATGCAGTGGGCTTTCTTGTTGTTTTGTTGATGGTTTCTTTTGCTGTGCAGAAGCTTTTTATTTTGATGTAGTCCCATTTGTTTATTTTCTCCTTAGTCTCCATTGTCCTAGGAGCTGTGTCTGTAAAGATATTGCTACGACATGCGTCTGCTATTTTGCTGCCTATGGAGTTTTGTAGGATTTTTATGGTTTCCCGTCTTACATTCAAGTCCTTTAACCATTTTGAGTTTGTTTTTGTGTATGGTGTAAGTTGGTGATCTAGTTTCATTTTTTTTGCATGTATCTGTCCAAATTTCCCAGAACCATTTATTAAAGGGACTGTTTTGACTCCATTGTATGTTCTTGCCTCCTTTGTCAAATATTAATTGAGCATAATGGCTTGGGTCGATTTCTGGGTTCTCTGTTCTGTTCTATTAGTCTATATGTCTGTTCTTGTGCCAGTACCAGACAGTTTTGAGAACCGTGGCTTGGTAAAATAGCTTGCTATATGGTAATGTGATCCCTCCAACTTTGTTCTTTCTCAGGATTGCTGTGGCTCTTTGGGGTCTTTTTTTATTCCAGATGAATTTTTGGAGAGTTTGTTCTAGATCTTCGAAATATGCTGTAGGTATTTTAATGGGGATTGCATTGAATCTGTAGATTGCTTTGCATAGTATGGACATTTTAATGATGTTGATTCTACCAATCCATGAACATGGCATATTTTTCCATTTGGTTATGTCTTCCTCTATCTATTTTTTCAATGCCCTGTAATTTTCCGAGTACAGGTCTTTTACGTCCTTAGTTAAGTTTATTCCTAGGTATCTTAATCTTTTTGGTGCAATGGTAAATGGGATTGTTTTTTTCGTTTCTCTTTCTGTGAGTTCATTATTGGTGTATAAAAAGGCCATAGATTTCTGGGTGTTAATTTTGTATCCTGCTACATTGCCAAATTCATTTATTAGGTCTAGTAGTTTTTTGATGGAGTCTTTGGGGTTTTCTATGTATAGTATCTTGTCATCTGTGAATAAGGACAGTTTTACTTCTTCTTTTCCAATTTGGATGCCTTTTATTTCTTCTTCTTGTCTGATCGCTATGGCTAGCACTTCTAGTACTATATCGAACAGGAGTGGTGAAAGTGGACATCCCTGTCTTGTTCCTGTTCTTAGGGGAAATGAGTTTAGTTTTTGCCCATTGAGTATGATGTTGGCTGTAGGCTTATCATATAAGGCTTTTATTATGTTGAGGTATGATCCCTCTATTCCCACTTTGCTGAGAGTTTTTATCAAGAAACGGTGTTGGATTTTGTCAAATGCTTTTTCTGCATCGATTGATATGATTATATGATTTTTGTCTCTCAGTTTGTTTATGTGATGTATCACATTTATTGATTGGTGGATATTGTACCATCCTTGCATCCCCGGAATAAATCCCACTTGATCATGGTGTATGATCTTTCTAATGTAATGCTGAATCCAATTTGCTAGAATTTTGTTTAGGATTTTAGCATCTATGTTCATCAAGGATATTGGCCTGTAGTTCTCTTTTTTTGTGGTGTCTTTATCTGGTTTGGGGATTAGGGTAATGCAGGCTTCATAGAAAGAGCTTGGAAGTGTGCCTTCTTCTTGAATTTTTTGGAATAGTCTGAGGAGGATAGGTTTTAGTTCTTTGAATGTTTGGTAGAACTTCCCTGTAAAGCCATCCGGAGCAGGGCTTTGTTTGCTGGAAGATTTTTGATCGCTGCTTCAATTTCTTCAGTAGTTATCGGCCTATATAGGCTTTTTGATTCTTCCTGATTGAGTTTTGGGAGCTCGTATTTTTCTAAGAATATGTCCATTTCGTCTAGGTTGTCCATTTTGTTGGAATAGAGTTGTTTATAGTATTTTTCCATAATCGTTTGTATTTCTGTGGGATCAGTTGTTACTTCACCTCTTTCATTTCTGATTTTGTTTATTTGGGTCCTCTCTCTTTGCTTCTTGGTGAACCTGGCTAGAGGTTCATCAATCTTGTTTATCCTTTCAAAGAACCAGCTCTTGGTTTCATTGATTGTTTTGTATTGTTTTTTTAGTTGCTATGTCTTTTATTTCTGCTCTCATCTTTATTATTTCCTTCCTCCACTTACTCTGAGCTTTTCTGGTTGTTCTCTTTCTAATCCCTTAAGTTGTAGGGTTAAATAGTTTATTGTTAATTTTTAAGGTAGGTTTGTAGTACTATGAACTTCCTTCTCAGGACTGCTTTTGCTGTGTCTCAGAGATTTTGAGTTGTTGTGTATTCATTTGTTTCCAGGATGTTTTTTATTTCTTTCTTAATCTTGTTGGTAAGCCATTCATTGTTTAATAACTTGTTTTTGAATATTTTGGGATATTTTTACTATAGTTGATTTCTAATTTCATTCAACTGTGATCAGAGAAGATGCTTGATATAATTTCAATCTTCTTGAACTTGTAGAGACTTGTTTTGTGTCCTAACAAGTGGTCTATCTTTGTGAATGATCCATGTACACTTGAGAAGAATGTATATCCTGCAGATTTGGGGTGAAATGTTCTATAAATGTCAATTAAATCCATCTGATCCAGTGTGGCTTTTATAGTCTCTGTTTCCTTGTTGAGTTTTTGTTTGGAAGATCTATCCAGTGAAGTCAGAGGGGTTTTAAAGTCCCCTACTATGACTGCATTGTTGTTGATCTCTCTGTTAAAGTCCTCTAGAAGATTTTTTATATATTTAGGTACTGCTATATTGGGTGCATATATGCTTACTGGGGTTATATCCTCTTATTGGATTGATCCTTTTAGTATTATGTAGTGAGCTTTGTTGTCTCTTGTGATGGCCTTCATTTTGAAGTCTATTTTGTCAGATATGAGTATTGCTACTCAAGCTTTTTTTTTTTTTTTTCATTTTCATTTGTCTGGAAATTTTTTTCCCATCCATTCACTCTCATCCTGTGTGTGTCTTTTGTTCTGAGGTTGGTGGCTTGTACGAAGCATATAGTTGGGTCATGTTTTTATATCCATTCAGCTACCCTATGTCTTTTGACTGGAGAATTTAATCCATTTACATTTAAGCTTATTATTGATAGGTCCATATTTATTGCCATTTTAATTCTGTATGCCTAGTTTTCTCTCTTTATTTCTTCTCATTACAGCAGTCCCTTTAGCATTTCTTATAATGCTGACTTGGTGGTGATGTACTCCTGTATCTTTTTTTTTGTTTGGGAATTTCTTTATTTTACCGCCTATTTAGAATGACAGCCTTGATAGATACTAGTAATCTTGGTTGCAGATCCTTGTTTTCCATTATCTTGAGTGCTTCATGCCATTTTCTTCTGATCTGTAGAGTTTCTGATGAGAAATCAGGTGTCAGCCTTATGGGAGCTCCTTTGTAGGTAACAGTTTGCTTTTCTCTTTGTCTTTGATTTTTGGCATTTTAATTATGACGTGTCTGGGCCTATTTGGGGTCTTCTTCTTGGGGTTCTCTGTGCCTCCTAAACTTGTGTGACTTTTTCCTTTACCAGGTTAGGGAAGTTTTCTGCCATTATTTCTTCAAACACGTTCTCTATCCCTTTCAACCTTTCTGCCTCTCCTAGCACACCTGCTATTTGAATATTGTTATGTTTCATGCTGCCCACAGCTCCCTTAAGCTGTCCTCCTGTTTTTTAATTGTTTTTTTTCTTTTTGGTTCTCTGGTTGAGTGATTTTTTTAACTCTGTCTTCTAATTCACTGATTCGATCCTCAGCTCCCCCTAATCTGCTGTGTATTTCTTCTAATGTGTTCTTTATTTGTGCTATGTCATTTTTTATTTCTGATTTCATAGTTACTATATTTTTTCTCATGCTGTTGAACATCTTTACCATCATTATTCTGAACTCTATGTCTGATACATTTCTTATTTCCATTTCACTTATCACTTTTTCTGGAGAATTCTCTAGTTCTTTCATTTGGGGGTTGTTTCTTTGTCTCCTCATTTTTGCTTTCTGTTTGGATTTGTGACTATGTATTAGGTGGATCTGCTACACCTCTCAATCTCTAGTGCAGGACAGCATCAAATGCTGTTTCTGACTAATTAGCTCAGGTAAAGACTCATAGCCTCCAGAGACCACCTCTGACTATAAAATGATAGAATTCTGTCTTGAATTTTCCTCAGGCAATCATCCACAGGTGTGGTGACAGTTTTTTCAACAAGGTGGTACAATTGCTTCTGCCTGGAGGATAATTGTTATTCTCAGTCTCTTAATGGGCCTTGGAGACTCTGCACCATGGGGCAAGGTGTTTTCCAATAGGGTGGGCCAGCTATCTTCCTCCCAGGTGAAGCCACCTGTATTATAAATGTCTGCATGAGAAAGATGACCTCAATGGTGTGAGGGAATGACTCGGCATAGGAAACTGATGTGTCTGCCTTCTGATCTCTAACCCCCAGTTCCCCAATCCTGGCTTCTGCTCACACAACTCTAGTCCACTCTGCCCTCCCTCTGCCAGAGCACATGGTGAGTGACTACACAGGGAATTTTGTGCATTGGCCCTTTAAGAGGGTACCCAAGTTTCCAGCTCTCTCCCTGGCAGGCAGCAAACCCCACTGCTTTTCACAGCCAGATGTTATGTAGGCATCCTTCTCAGTTCTGGTGCTCTCTGCTGGGGGCCCCAGCTTGGGGATTAGACCTCAGAGTTCTCAGTGGCAACCCCCCATAGCTGAGATATCCTTCCAGAACTTTAGTTACTGTCAGTGGGCGCCCAACCAGTCCCTTTTCGCCTCTGCCCCTCCTACTAGTCTCTATGCGGTCTCCATTTTCTGTTCTTGGAAGCTTTTCTGTATTTTAGTTGTAATTCCAGTTTGGTCCTGGGAGTGTGTCCATGCAGTATCCACTTACTCCGCCATCATTTTACTTTATCTTATTATCCTTTTAATGTCCATGAGATCTACAGTGATGATCCTTTTTTTTTCATTTCTGATATTAATAATTTGTGTCCTCTCTTTTCCTTAGGCAAGTTGCCTGAAGACTTATTGATTTTATTTATCTCTTCCAAAAACTGACTTTATGGATCATTAGTTTTCTCTATTAGTTTCTCATTTCAATTTCATTGATTTCTGCTCTAACCTTTATTATTTATTTTTTCTATTTACTTTGGACTTAATTTGCTTTTCTTTTTCTAGTTTCCCAGGGTGGAAGTTTAGATTATTGACTTCAGATCTTTCTTCTTCCAACATATGCATATTTATTCTGGTCTCCTATGGCCTTTATGTTTGCATCCTAGTTGCTATGCAGAGCCTCACATAGCTTTCTGGGGTAACATTCCATATGCCATAGCTGCAGCAGAATCCTTCTAGGTACCTGGGGAAGTTTGCCTGGGTTTTTCTGGGTGGCTAAGTGCTCTTAACCAGCTCTTGCACTTCGGGCTCATGGCAGCTGGGATAGCTCTGTGGGCTCCAAGTTCTCTGGGCAGGAGCCAGACCCAGGTTTCAGTAAATATTCATGGGAATGAAGTGAACTGGCCTTTTTTTTTTTTTTAATGCAGTGAATTTATGACTTAACTCTTTTGTGTGCCTTTGTTTAAATGTGCCTTTATATTAGCCAGGCCATATACTCCAAAGCACTGATCAGTGGTCCTCAGTTTGGGTAGCAAGTTAGAATCATGGATGTAGCATAAAACACATCAGTGCCTGGGTCCCACCTCCAGTTCCTGATGCAGTCGGTCTGGGTATGGAGTTAGCAAAGCTCCTCGGGTGCTTTTGACATGAGCCCAGGTTGAGACCACTATCTCAGACACTTCCTGTCATAAATCCCCCGTAATCTACCCTTATTGCCCAGACGGACATGAGTGTTAATCATTAAGAAGTGGGAATAAGAAGTCAATGTCAAGGCAACACGCTGACAACACTAGTTTCAAGCTGAGCTCCTGAGCACTCCTGGCTTCCAAGGAAGGGTCTGCCCACGTCACTCAGGTGGTCCCTCTGGGTGGGGAATTCTAAGGAGCTCCAGGAGACTACACAACCTCAATGGAAAGATGCCAGAAAGTCCTACAGAAAGGTTCCTTTCTGAATGTGTCCATGAGATTACATCTCTAGTGAGGCTAATGCCCAAGAGTCAGGTGACCCTGTGGCCTGGGAGGTCTCTTCCCTCTGGTGCTTACAGAGATGGGTGTGGAGGGGCCCACCTCAGAATTGGATCCCAGGAGATGAAAGCATCCTAATTTAAAGTTTCTGCTATTGCCTTTGGCAGCTAATTGGTAGAGCGCGGAGCAGGCGGCCTGGACAGGGGTGTCTGATGTGCACACCTAGAGCATAGATTTGGGGTGGAAGTGAGATGGGGGCTGAAAGCCAGAGAGCAATGTCCCATTGGTGAGATGATGGAGGGGGAGACAGAGTGGCTACCTAGGGAAGGGGAGAGATTAAGAACTTGGAGAAAGGAGAATAGTAGGACAAGTAGGTCAATGGGAGAGTAGACATGCCCTTGGAGTCCCCGAGGGAGGGGTGAGAGACAGCAGGTTGCCATCAGGAAGGGGTGGGCTCCTAGCAATAAGGTGGAGAGACAGGTTGGGCACCCAGGCATCCCAGCCCCACCATGAGGGCCCTCTAAGGGCCTGGAGGGCGAATGGTGTGGCCAGGTACCCGCTCCCTGCCCTGCCTCTCCCTCTCCGAGAAGCAGGCCCCAGGGGGCTGTGTCCAGAGCATATATTGAGAGATTGCCCTTTGCCAGGCCTCATACTGCCTTCTTCAGGTGTGGTCTGTACCTGGAAGTGCCAGCTCAGTGTGTGTGTGTGTGTGTGTGTGTGTGTGTGGTGGGTGGTGGTGGTGGTGGTGGTAGTGGTGAGGGGCTGGGCCCAGGGACTGCCATGCAAAGGCCTGCAGGTGGGAGGGGCATGGAAGCCTGTAAACCTCAGTGAGCAGAGCAGACAGACAGAGGTTTCTGTGGTGGATCCTATGAGGGCAGGAGGGAGCAGGGAAGAGAAGGCTGGCAGGGGCCCGGGGAGCTCACCATGGCACTTGGTTGCCGAAGGTGGGGGAGGCCGTGGCTCATCCCGGAGGGGTGGACACATGAGCAGACTGAATTGACGGGCCAGCGACAGGGTCCAGGGGCCTTGCAGACCGTCTCTGAGAGGGAGGAAGTGGCCCTCCGGTTCAGATGGTCTGGCTGACACCAAGCAGGGCGTGCTCTTTCATTTCTGCCTGTGGGTGACCTGACTTCCCTCCGTGCCCTTCACAGATCCGGACGAGGGACAGGGTCTTTGACAGCATCAGCCACCTCATCAACCACCACCTGGCGAACAGGCTGCCCATCGTCTCCGCCGGGAGTGAGCTCTGCCTCCAGCAGCCGGTGGAGAGGAACCCGTGACCCACCGGCCGCCTTTCTGACACGGCACCGTGGTCAGGGGGCTCGGTCCCTCCCGGGAGATGGGGGCCGGCTACAGGAACTCAGGCGCTGCCTTGGTCCAGAGCCCCGGGAGGAAAGCGTTTGTAAAGCGCAGGTTTTGTAAACTTGTCTGCTCTCTCACATGCATAGGAAAGGTGTACAGACCTATACATCCTGTACAGATGACCCCTCTAAATTTCTATTTTTTAAGACTAAGAAAGGTAAGACTAATGTTCTGTGCTGTATGTTTTTAATGAAAAAAGTTTGACTGTAGTTGTCTGGGCAAAATTTAATTCAACTGACCCATTCCCCTGGGCAAGTCCACCAGGAAGTGCTACCTGCAGGCTGCCCAGTGAGCACACCTGGGGAGTAGACGCTTGCGGGAGAGCGGGTGATGAACAGCGCTGTGATAGCCACCCCAGGAGGTCTGGCCTGCACAGAGCCGTGTGAGCCGCTGGTTCCGGTGGCTTCCCCGCCAGGCTCCGCTGGACTGTCTGCTCACACCTGTGTGCCGGGCCGGCACCTGGGGCTCCGCTGGGCTGTCTGCTCACACCCGTGTGCCGGGCCGGCACCTGGGGCTCCACTGGGCTGTCTGCTCACACCTGTGTGCCGGGCCGGCACCTGGGGCTCCGCTGGGCTGTCTGCTCACACCTGTGTGCCGGGCCGGCACCTGGGGCTCCGGTGGTTGCCCTGAGCAGGTGTCACTTGCGTTGCGTCGGCCGCGCTGAGCTCAGGAATGCTGTCCCCCACGACCTCTGCTGTTCAGGAGTTCTTGGGGATGCATTCTGCCTCACTAATGACTATCTTCACTGGCAACTGCTTCCCTTGTTCCTATCTGAGTGATGACAGAGTGAGTGTGGAGGGGTGGTGGACAAAGCCTTGGCTGGATGTCCTTCCGGCAGACCGGTTGATTCCAGGCTGCTCCGGTAGCTGCCGGTGGACTTGCCCCACCCCTCTGTTCAGTGGAGAAGCCCCGTGGACGAGCTGTGCCAATCCAGTGGGACACGTGCCCCCAGTTCTGTCCCGTGTTCCCCTGGCTCCACGCTGGCCTGACCCGGGGGCTTCCAAGAATCTATCTGAGTTTCTGCTCCTGGAGGACTGGGGGGTAAAGCGACTGGTTGTCTCTAGAGCAGTTTCCCAGTCGCTGCCTGAAAAGGCGCGTGCCCCACGCAGAGCTGAGCGTGGCGCCTTCTGTCGAGGTAAAACACGCACTTCCGGCTGGATTGTCTGGTGTTGGAAGCTGACAGTGTGTGTGCCCGTCAGAATACAGCTGGGATGAGGCCACGCGATTGGGTGGATGTGTTTCAGAGACAGGATTCCCTGTGCACTGGCAGCTCCTCCCGGTGCTGGGGCGGGGCGAGGGGTTTGGGGGGAGGGGGAGAGAGGAAGGGGAGGAGGGGCCTTCTGGAGCGCTCCCACCTCCGCATCGGTGCACCCAAGACCCTCCCCAGGCACTTAGACTTGAATCGTGATAACTTCGGGGCTTCAGGACTGAGGAGCTAAGGAGAGATTTTTTAAAATTCCGATAAACACTAATTTGGCAAAATTCCTAAGTGTGTGAACCCCATTTCAACTTTTGGGGGTTTGTAGCCAGGATGGGAGAGCGGGATATATCTGATGGGCTAAGGTTGGGTCGGAGCAGGTCCAAGGGTTCATGTGTAGCCTTCGTTGGAGTTTTTGCTCTTTGAGGGTCCAGTGAATCCAAGCTGACAGTGGCTTCAATCTTGTAGAATGTTCTGCAGTGGATTGGAACTAATGTAGGCCACGCTGCGCTCCCTGGCTTCAGGCGCAGTGTGGGTGCCCGCTCCAAGTCAGCCGGCAGCAGTGGGGGCTGAGCGGGGCTGCAGGCAGCAGCTGGCCCTGCCCCTGCCCTGCACAGTGGACTGGGGCGGGTGAGACTTCCCTGGCCGCCTCCTGGAGGCCTGCAGCGGGGCACACAGGCACGCCTGCGCTCTGTGAGAAGCGTGCTCCTCCTCCGTGTGTGTGACACGCTACACACAGACAGAATGGCTTTTCTTTCTGCGGCCTCCCGGCCGCCTGCTCTCTTTCCCTCTTGGGGACCTGCAGTCAGAGTGGCTCTGCTCTGAGGTCAGTGCTTATCTCAGTGATAAGCAATATACATATGGTGTTTTTTGCATGAGAATCAATTTAGAAAATTAAAAGTATTTGGGGATCAAATTTTGTTTCAATATGAATTCAGTTTCCCTGACCACGTACAGTGGCACAGCCGCGGCTGGTGGGTGCCGAGGTTTTCGGCCGCGCTCCCTCCGCTTGTGAAGCAGCAGAGCTCACAGGAGTCGGGTCGCCTCCTCCTTCGGCACCGGATGGGCAAGGCTGAGCCTCCCCAGGGCGGGCGCCTGAGCTCCACTTGCTGGAAGCCCCGGGCTGTGGCGGCAGGGCTGGTCTGCGCATCCCGCCTGCTCCCCCAGCTCCGCTGTGGAGCTCAGGGCTGGAGGCAGATGCGATGGGGCGGCCTCCCTGCCCAGGTCGAGGCCCTCCCCCAGCAGTTTCTCCCGCAGTGTCGTCCCCCCCCCCCCACCCTCCCCGGGGCGGAGGCAGGCAGAGCAGCCCTCGGTGTGGCTCCAGGGCCCCTGACGCCTGGGGCACATACGCTGTGGCCACGCAGAGCCACTCTGGGCCCACGGAACACTCCAGGCCTGCTGCCCTCTCCTCGGCCCCTGGCCACCCGCCCAGCCTCTGTGAGTGCTGGGAGCACTGGGCAGGCCGGGCAGGTGCGGGGTGGCCTGGCGCCCGCCCCTCGGCCTGCACCACCCGTAGGAGCTCTCGTGGCCTCAGAGGGCATCCTGGTCCCGCAGGGAGCCCGCAGCCTCCGGTTTGTCAGCGTTGATGCTTGACTCCCAGGGAGCCCCGGGCGGCTGCGTGGACCGTCCGATAAACAGGCGTCGAGACAGCGGCCCGTCCACATCCTGGGCTAAAGCTGCCGCTTCTGCCTTTTTACAAATTGTCGTTTGAGCGGCCAAAGGGCTGTTCACACCCGGCCGTGAGCCGTGTTTCATGTCAGCACAGTTCCGTTTCGGGGTGCCTCGGGCTGGGGTCGATGGGCAAAGACCCTACGGGGACGCATGTGGTGCCCTGAGAGCTTCCTGTGGCGAAGGCCGCCGCCCCTCACTTCCAATGAGGAGAGAGAGAGACAGGCAGGTGTGAGGGAAGGCAGTGGCGGAGGCAGGCCTGGGGAGGAGGACGGAGCCGCACTCTGGCCCCCGCTCGGGACCCTGTTGACATGTCTTCTGACTCCATGCCTGTCCGGGGTCCTAAGGACGCCCCCCCCGCCCGCCCCCGCTCCTAATGGGAGCTTTCCCTGCAGGTGGGGTCAGTGCGCCATGGCCCTGCCTGGTTTCCCTCATCAGGCACCACCCGCAGGCCACCGGGTGCCCCCCCACCGCAGCTCCGGCCTCGGGCTAGTTGCGGCTTCTGAGCTGCGGCCGCCTGCACCGCGGGCTGTGCGGTCCCCGGAGGCCCGTGGGCGTGGGGACTCCGCGTGGCGTGCAGGACAGTCGTGTCCTCAGATGCCCCACACGGAGTGGGCGTCGCTCCTCTCACACGCCGCCCCACGGGCACGCAGAGGAGAAGTGTGGGAGACGGCAGGCAGGGCGCTGCGGGACACACGGATCTTGGCCTTGGGTTTCAGAATTACGCTTGGTTCCGTAGTGAAACTTACAACATTGGCCCCAGGAAGAGCAGCGGGAAAACTGCCGAGCTGTCCTGCGCCCCATGCGCAGGGGGCTCCCGGGGAGTGTGGCTGGAGGAGCCCGGGACTGCGGGAGGTGGCCCCCGGCTGGATCTAGGACCGCGCGCAGGACCCACCGGGCCCTTCAGGGCGGCTGAGGAAAGCTGGCCCCAGGGAAGTGGGCGTGGTTCCTCCCTCCTCGGGTTCACATTTATCCATCTTTTTCCCAAAATGCGGAACGGCAAGCGTGAGTCATTCCCACGGACAGCCCGGAAAGGCTGCCATGCCTCCGCGTGGCTGGGGGGAGCTGGTGGCAGTGTGGACTCTGAGAGCCACCTTCAGGTGTGAGTGGCCAGCCCTTAGATGGCCCTTTCTGCTGGCTGCCCTCCTCTGTGATTGTACAGGGTGGGCCAAAGGCAGGGTTACAGTTGTTCGTATGGAAATTAATACGATCATCAATACATAATGACACAAGAACAAACTGGTTTGCTTACTCACAACAGTAAACCTATTTTCATGCTCCTTCATGTCATGGGTCCCAGGGTGCATGCTGTGAGCTTAAAAGTGGAGGTTAATGACATCTAGAACTCCGTGCAACCATTGCTGGGAGATAAAATGCCAGCGACCAGCCGAATTTATTTAAATGGGGTTTATACGTTTGCAAGCAACAGAAGGCACGGTTTTAAAACTGGCACATTTTATAGCAGCGAGAAAAACTGAACACCATCTGAGAACTTCCGATGCCAGTGGTGTATGTGTCTGCACGCACGTGCACCTGCGCTGGTTACGATGCGTGTGCTCTGCCCGTGTGCCCGTGAGGCTGGCTGTACAGATCGCACCTTGGGACTCCTTCCAGGGTGTTATATTTTGACTAATGAGGACAACCAGACAAAAAGTTAAACAAATGCTGAGAGTCTGGGGACGGACGCGTCCTGGCCTCTGGAGGAGGGTGCTGGATGCTGCAGACACAGGCGGGAGGGTCGCAGGGTCCACGGTGGGGAATGGCAGAGGGACACAAGGGAGGGCAGGCCAGCCGGGGCCGATGGGGGGAAGAGAAGAAGGACAGAAGGGGGCGTCTGTCCTGTGGTCATCAGCAGTGCGCAGTGTCTGGCAGAGGCCCACCCATCCGCTGCCGGGGGGCGAGGCGCGGTGCACTCCTTCAGCAGCTGCGTCCCTGGCGCTTCTCAGTGTCTAACCAGCCTTCTCGTGCTCTGGTCTGTGCCCCAGTTCCCACGCGGCAGGCGCGGTCTGGGCTCCCGGGGTAGAGACGTGCAGGATGGGGGAGCTGCCTGCCTGTGAGTGCAACCCAGGAGGACCACAGGGTGTTGGTGTGATAAGCTGGATAGTGCTGTGGCCAAGGTCAATAGGACTGTGGCGGCCGGAGCTCCTGGGTGGGTCCGAAGGCTTTGGCAACTGAAGGGCAGGAGACACGCAGGGAGACGAGGCAGGAAGGCCCAGGAGGAGGCAGGACCCTGTGCAGCCAGGAGCTGCTGCTAGCAGGGGTGCAGGGTGCAGGTGAGGCAGCTTCCCGCCCTTCTCTCTTCCTACCCGTGTTCACAGGGGCCCCAAATAAGTGAGTCCCCGGGGCTCCTAGACACAGGGCTCCCTCACGTGGGAATTGAAATCTCCAAGTTTCCGTTCGGCTGAGTCACCTCAAGATGCTGTAGACAGAAGAGTGTGCATGTGGGAGGGCACGCTGTGGTCCTGAGGTTTGGTGGTTCAGTTACTAGTAAGTGACAATTAACAAAGCAAAAAATAATGGGAAAACCCATCCTTAAAACAGAATTGCCTCTGACAACTATGTGTTGATTGCATATGGAATGTTCTCTGTTCCTTTGACTTTTGAATATGACTTGTTCTAGCATAAATATTGTAAATTACCTGAATGTTCTTTGTATTCAGATTTAAGCAAGAATTAAACAGTTCATCTTTAAAGCCAAGAACTCCACATAAATTTAATGTGTAATAAGATTTCCTTTTTAAAAAGCATTTGGATGACAAATTATACATACTGACAAATATTATTTTAAAATGTTGTGTTTGGTTTTCCATTAACTTTTGTGAAGCAGAAAAGCTTTCCTGTGAAGTTCTGTGTCTGGGTTTACTGCCCGCTCACCACTTCCTGCGGCGGCACTGGCAGGCAGACCTCGGGCCGCCGAGTGGGAATACACGCCTGGCTGCAGGTTCTCTCATCTCCGCTCTAGGAAAGGGGTAACGCCAAAGTCATTTGGCTGGAAGCTGGGAGCTTTGGCGATGCAACAGGGAAGGAAACTGGCTTCAATTCCCTCCTCACCCTCCAGATTACTCCTTCAGGAGATGACGTGGTCCCAGCTGCAAGCCCTTGACGCGCACCTGGCACGTCCCTGTGCCTCTGGGGTGGCCACTGGAGGGGCTGCTTGGCCCCCAAGTGTCACCACTGCACCCAGGAGGGAGGTCGTCACCGTGTAGGCAATGCTGCACTTCCCACCGGTTATCAGAAAATGTGCCTTCATTTTCAGAACAGCGGTGTGTGCACTTCTGAGGAGAGGGCAAACCCTTTGATACTTGACTTAGCCACTCAAACACTGGGTTGAGGTTTGCCCTCCTAGCGACCATTTAAAAGCATGGACTTGATAACTTAGTTTTCTATAAAATGTACCTTGTTACACTTCTGTGGAAAGCTCTTTGCCAGCTCAGAATAACCATGGGTCCAGGGTTGAGATAACAGCTGTTTTCTATTTTGTCCATTGTTTAAATGACTGTCATTGTAACTCCGTGGGCAATAAAGAACATCATGAAAAGTCTCTCATTTGGATGGTGGATCATGTGTTGCCTGAAAAGAGGGGAAGGGAGTTTGAATCCCTTCCACCGGAAGCAGGTTCTCCCGGTCACTCTCCAGACTCCACAGCACGAGCGCAGCCACGCCCGCCACGGCCCAGGTGTGGGTGAGCACAGCATGGGCAGGTGCGTTCTCAGGGGCCTGTGTCACTCACTGGCCTGCGCAGAAGCAAAGGTGGCGGAAGGCTGTGTCTGTTGCCACCATCCTAGTCATGCCAAATGCTGGCCTCGTTCTCTGTAGAACACAACACACACACACACACACACACACACACACACACACACACACACACACACAGGAGCTTACCGCTTGTAAAGGAGAAAGCCAGGAAAGGGCCAGTTCTGACTCTCCTCTCCTTTTGCAAATGGAGAAGCAAACATCCCGTCTCGTGGCCCCACCTGACTGCCACGGCTCTCCCCGCCTTCTCCATCGAAGGGCAGTCTACTGACCTTCAAAACAGCCTGGCCTGCCAAAACGGCGATAGCCCGCTGCACCTGGCTGCACGGAACCCAAGATACACCGGAGGGAAGCATCGGCGGAAAGGTTATGGGGTTCTGCGCGCTCTCATTCCTGAAGAAACGCTGGGACCCGGTGAGAGGTCAGGCTGCCATCTTGCACACCTCTAGGCGTCGCCCCGCGTGCACCCCCCACATGGACTCCCAACAATGGTTTACACAAAGGCTTGTGGTTTTATTTTTTAACACACATACATGGGACATCATGCAGGTTGCTAGCTGAACGAGACCTTCCGGGCAGGCTCTGTGGCGGAGCACTCAGCTTCTAAGTGATCCGCTGGCTGGTCAGGAATGCGCCTGGCATGTTACAGTTGGTTATCTTTTGCACATATCAAATGAACACAATTACTTTTTTGAGTACTTTTCATTCAGATTGCTTGAACGTTTTGTGTTATTTCAAAGGGAAGTTGTGGCTATGGTGCAAAGTGTTACTATTATTAGCACCCGAGATCTGGGGCCCCCAAAGCAACTCGAACTATGACAGGCACGCCGTGACCTCCGTGAAAGGTAATGCCCAACATTTTGGCTCTCTGATGCGTTTTTTTTCTGAACCCAGTACCTTAACGCTTAACTTTGCAAGAAATGCCCTGGGTTTTCTCACGTTACAGGGTAAAAGAGTAAGTTCTTTTTCAGTGATGTGAAAAGGTAACAAAAAATGCCACCGACGAACCTCTCCTTACGAACAGGATGTACGTCATCAGTAATAAAATGAGGACCGTCTCTGGTCAGTACACAGAGATGCCCCAGGACCACAGAAACGTCCCTTAAAGAGAGGAACTTGCGTCAGAAAAAACAGGAGTCAATTTCTCTGCAGAGACGTTGGCGTGTTGATGCTACTCTTTCCGTGTCTACTCAGGTTACATTCGTGCTTACATTCACGCCGAACCTAAAACTTCATGGAAGGTTTCCCCAAGTAAGAATCCTTTTGAAGGTTGTTTGCTTTAATTTTTCAAGAACTCAACACGTCAACCGTGTGCTTATGAGAGCTCTACAGACGTGGCTCTGGCCATGGGTCTGTGCTCACGAACCCTTGGGGACGAGCGCACATGAGAGCGCCTGCGCGAACCCCTCGGAAGGCGACAGAGTGACACAGAGCCAGCCTGCGCGGAAGGGACGATTGTGGCCGTCCACTTCCTGGAGGAGGGCTCAGTCCCCAGCTCCCGTCTGCTCCCTGACAATGCAGGTGCTGGACAGTGACTGTCAGGGCAGCTTTCCGGAAGTGGGGACACTGCGGCTGGCCCAGCTCCTCAGCTGTGACAGCACGTGGTGCTTTCCTGATACAGAATCGAACTTCACACAGGATCAAAGCGATGCCTCCTATACCGGTCCTAATTCAGTAGAAATTTTCCATTCAACAGGCTGCTTCTGGCACCTTGATGGGACGGCCCAGGGGCCTGTCCTGGCTTCCCCATTAGGTGCATTTCTTAGTTGGCCTGGGGCTCAAGCTCCTGACGGACCTTGGCTGACTTTTTTGTGATTTGGGGAAACTCAAGAATAATCATGTGCCCTGACCGGTTTGGCTCAGTGGATAGAGCATCGGCCTTCGGACTGAAGGGTCCCGAGTTTGATTCTGGTCAGGGGCATGTACCTTGGTTGTGGGCACATCCCCAGTGGGAGGTGTGCAGGAGGCAGCTGATCACTGTTTCTCTCCCATAGATGTTTCTAACTCTCTATCCCTCTCCCTTCCTCTCTGTAAAAAATCAATAAAATATATTAAAAAAAAAGAATAATCATGTAATTTGGCTAATTTGGCTCCGGTGTCCTTAACACTGTGCAGGGACACGTGGCAGGTACTCGGGGAACTTGGCTGTTCTTGCCAGGATCCTCCAGACACTGACCTGCTCCCGGGCACGTGTCAGGACTGTGTGAGGTCAGATCCACACTTCTGGGACCGCCTTGGACAAGGGCTTTTTGAGAATTTTGGCATTCAACACCTGCTCAACTCCAGACTTCACGTCTGTCTGAGACTGGGACTGGTGTCACCTGCTCCCAGTCATGTCCTAACAGCACGGTCAGAACATGTCCGTGTTGCCTGTGAGCTGCACTGAGTGCGGCAGCCTCTGCACATGCCACAGTGGCCATGTGAACCCCCTGCAGCTTGGTACCCTGGGAAGGCTTTGGACCCGGAAATGGACAAAGAGCGCCGTCTACACTGAAATGGGATGGCGAGTCCTTGAGTCCCAGCCTGACGAGACAGCCTCACCCAGCAGGCTGTTGGCAAAACAGATTTCCCGAGTCTCAGCTCTGGTAAAGCCCTGGCGAGGCTGCTATAAATAAGTGGTTGAGTGTCAACCTATGACCCAGGAGATCATGGTCCATCCCCGGTCAGGGCACATGCCTGGGTTGCAGGCTCGATCCCCAGTGGGGGTTGTGCGGGAGGAAGCTGATCAATGACTCTCTCTCATCATTGGTGTTTCTGTCTCCCTCCCTCCCCCCTTCCTCTCTGAAATCAATACAAACATATTTAAGAAACAATAAGCAGGTGCCGCAGGGCTGGGTGCTGCTCCTCCCGTGGAGATGCGAGGACCTGCCCCGCTCTCACTTGCAGAGGAGCCCATTCTGCAGGGTTTTGTTTCTGTCTGTTATGCAGGGTGAGGGGGCCGTTTGGGTAATGTCTTCCTTGCTCTTCGGGGAGGGGCTGCTGTTGCTGCCACTGGACTTGCTCTTGCTCGGGTCGAGAGCGAGCTGGATGGGCAGGGAGCGGGTGCCCTGGGCCCTGACCAGGCAGTTGCAGACCAGCCGGAAAAAGGCCCGCCGCATCTCCTTGCTGGCCAGCGTGTAGATGACGGGGTTCATGGCGGAGTTGAGCACTGCCAGCACAATGAACCACTTGTCCTTGAACAGGACGGCGCACTCCTTCACTTTGCAGGCCACGTCGGCGAGGAAGAGGATGAAGAGTGGGGACCAACAGGCGATGAACACACTCACCACGATCACCACGGTGCGGAGCAGGGCCATGGACCGCTCCGAGTGCTGGGGGCTGGCCACCCTGCGGCTGCTGGACTTCACCAGGCAGTAGATGCGCGCGTACAGGATCACGATGGCCACCAGGATGGCGGTGAAGATGCTGATGCAGAAGGCGATGTACTTCTTGGAGTAGAGGGGCAGGATGGTGGAGCAGTCGGGGAGGTTTTGCAGGCAGTTCCAGCCCAGGATGGGCAGGGCTCCCAGCGAGAAGGCGATGAGCCAGCACATCCCGATGAGGAGGAAGACCCGGTGCTTCTTGTTGGCATTGTACGGCCTCATTTTGATCATGGTCAGGTGCCGCTCGATGGCGATGGCCAGTAAGCTGCAGGTGGATGCCCCGAGGGCCACGAACATGCTGCCTTCTCGCAGGAACCAGACCGTGGGAGACAGGCTCAGCGTCCTCTTGCCTGACATCAGGATGTTGACCTTGTAGGCGATGCCAGCCAGCAGGTCGCAGAGAGCCAGGTTGCTGATGAAAAAGTACATGCGGTTGTGAAGCTTCTTGTTTTTCCAGATGGCAATCAGAACCATCAGGTTCTCCAGGACGATGAAGCTGCAGATGACCAAGAACAGCACGGTGGTGAGGGCGCTGCCCTCGGGGGCGTCCGTCAGCCGGCCGGCCAGCTTGCCCACGTAGCTGTAATGTTCGTACAGAGTCCCATTTCCAGGGGAGGGCCTGGGCGGCGGTGTGAGGACCCTGGACATCACTTGGAATTTACAGACCGTCAGCTCCAGATCCACCAGAGGGCGCCTCAGGAACGTCCATTTCTAGCAAAGACCAGCTCAGGCTTCGGTAGTGATCCTGGCCAGACCCCTGCTGGGGTGTTGGGAATGGGCTCCTGCAAACAGAAAAAGGGGGGACCCAGTGCAAGGGTGGCAGCAAGGCTGGAGAAAGGCACCCAAAATGCCAACGCGCTTGGACGGCTGGGCCTAGGGGCTCAGAGGGGGCCTCTCAGGGCAGGCCGAGTTCCCGGGGACGGAGGAGGGCTGGGAGCGCTGGTGTCTGGCTGCCAGGAGGGGAGTTCAGTGGGGAGCCCTGGTCATTCACAGACCCAGAGAGCACTTCCCTCTGGAAATGCCATCGGCTAACCCTCACCTACGCACGGGAGCTGGCAGCCCATCCTTCTCAGCAGGAGAAACTGAGGAGCATCTGAGGCGGGAAAAATAGCATGGACTAGGGAAGGTGCCCACCTGGTTTCTGAGAGCTCTCTGGTGAGTCTCAGAGTGACATCACAGGACACGCCCACACTGCCCCGACAGAGGGCCCAGGACAGAAGCCAGATCCTGATGGCCCTTAGGTCTGCAGGGCCCAGAGCCCTGACCTCAGACCACGCTGCCCCTAAGGAAGGACGGCGTGAGAACTCGAAGCCGCTTCGCTGGTGCACAGCTGAGCGTGGAGCTGGGAGGGAGGAACACACGCCTGTACAAGTGGAGTCGACTTCCACTGAGCTTAAAGGGAGAAAGAGAAAGCAAGGCCAAGCATGTGGACTTGGAGTTTGGCTTAAAATTCAAAGGCCTGAATAGCAGCATAACTACCTACTCCCCCTGCTCCCTCCCACTCCCCCCCCCCCCCCAAACTAAATCAAATCAGTGCACATGAGCCGAAAGACACAACCAACTTGGGAGACTAGTGAGACAGTGAAGGTGCTAAGCCCACGAGCCAGGCCCTGGGTGGCCCTGGATTTTAATGCCTCCCCTACTTGACCTGGACACTCCCCACCCTGCCTGCGGCCTCCTGGGCTGTCCAGGGGGACCCAGCTACCAAGGAGGAAAGGGCTTTCAGTGGACTCACTGACTTTACCTTTAAGTTATTTGAATACATAAATGCGTAGCTAAGATCAAATGGCGTTCATCTACAACAGCCCACCGTGTGTATCGGTGAAGCTTTTTGTACTTTTTAACATTTAATTCACAAGCTTAGATATGGGTTGAGGGCAAATGGACACCCTCCAATGACCTGGGGCTCTGCACTTCGGGGTGTGATGGGCTCTGAAGGCCGCCCCTACCCACTGAGCTCACTGCAGGCCCAGACAGGCCTCAGCGCCTGGAAGGACGCAGGGATCAGCATGGGCAGCTGCTGAGCAGGGGGAAGCAGAGGAGACCCCAGCCAGGGCCCCCTGCCCACGGGACCCTCCAGGTAACTGCTTTCCTGCCCTCGGGTGCTGGTCCAGGGGCCTGCAAATACTGTCAGGCCCTCCCTCCCTCCCTTCGCTGGCCTGGGGGACCTTGTCCTCTGAGCCTGGGCAGAGGGCCCCCTGTGTGTGCCTGAGTTTCTCCCAGTGTCCAGGAGCCTCACCGTGCTGCTTGTTCTGGAAACCCGCAGGTCCTGGCACCTGAGCCGCTGCCTCCACTCTGCCCGGAACTGCCCCTGGCCCTTCCCTGGCCCCTCATGTCAGCTAAGGCCACGGAGGACCTGGAGGTCAGCGTGAAGGCCAAGTGTGGCGGAAACCTCTCCTAACTTCAAAAGGGAACCGTGGGCAGGCTCTGCGGCTGGACTAGCAGTGAGGCCTGCAGCCCCCCCCCCCCCCCCCGGGTGAGTCTCCTCCTGGACTAGCAGTGAGGCCTGCAGCCCCCGCCCCCCCCCCCGGGTGAGTCTCCTCCTGGACTAGCAGTGAGGCCTGCAGGGCCCCGGACCAGTCTCCTCTCTTGCTCAGCAGCCCAGGCTGCCTCCCTGGACGGGGCCCACTCAGGCCAGGGGCCCCGTGCTGCCTTGGGCAGAAGGCAAGGCTGCCCGGTGCCCCAAGCCCTGGAACCCCGCCCCCCATCCAGGAAAACAGACCCCTATTGCTTCTTCCAGAGTTAACAGGGCAAGCCACCTGGTGTCACCTCCTTTCCTGTCCCTCCCCCATTGTCACTTAGATCTTGTCAGTCCTTCAAGCCTGAGTCAAATGCTACCTGCTCTGTGGCATTTTCTGGAATCTTTTCTGAGGCTGTGCACCACTCTGTAAAACAAATCCCAAGCTGTGCTTTTAAAAGTAGAAATGGTAGCAGCTGGCAGGCTCCGAGGCCTGTGCCTGCAGTGCCTGGCCTGACCCTCACACTGACATCCCAAAGTTCACAGCGTCTCCCACGGCACCTGGGGCGTTCCCGGGCGCCCAGCAAATGTGTGCGCCCTCTGCACGGCTTCTCCCTGCAGTCTCCATCTGTGGGCGCTGAGCGCGGCGTCCCAGGCCCCCTCGCTGGGCCCCAGGCCCAGGAGAACTCAGCCCAAGGGCACCCCCGAGTGCGCGCTCACACAGCCCGCACGGAGGAAGGGGCCGCCAAGGACACCACGCGTGTCCGTGTCCATGGGAAAGGCCCAGCACCAGGGCAGGGAGAGAAGCTGCTTATTGATTTTCAGAGAGAGAGGAAGGGGCAAGGAGAGAGAGAAACACCGATGTGAGAGCCTAAAATCCACCGGCTGCCTCCTACATGCCCCATACTGGGCACTGAGCCCGCACCGGCATGTGCCCTGACCAGGAATCCACTGGCAACCCCGGTGCATGGGACAACCAACGGAGCCAACAGGCCAGGGTGAGGAGCATATTTTTTCAAGAACACGTTTCGTTAAATGTGAGTCTCCACATGTGGAGACATCCAGTTGTCTTTGGAATTTAAAAGCGCATTTTCTTTGGATTATCAGCAGTAGAAAGTAGACCCATCCTGAGAGTTGAGTGCTGGCTACAGGCCAGCCTGATATGCGTCTCAACATTGCTGCGCCTCCTCAAAGGCATCTTGTGGGAGGCCCGCAGCTCACCCCACAGAAACGGGTCCCAACCCAGCCCCCGTGAGGCTGGCCCCTCGGTGCCCCAAGCCCCTTCCCAAATGGGGCCACTGTCTGGGCTTCTCATCCCTAGTGCAGCCTGTTGCTGACCTTCACATGAAGGAGCCCCGCCGGAAGCAGCTGTGCTTGGGGGTGGGGTGCTCCTGCCAGGCATGGGGGTGGATGCTGATTGGACAGATGCGCCGTGCGTTGTTTGTGGACCTGGGTGCCCTCTCTGTGCTCTGAATGCCCACGTCCTATGTGAGCACGTGCCTGTATGTCCGCGCTACCACTGATCTGTGAGCACGCTGTGCTGGTGCCGAGCGTGGCTCTGACGCAGAGGGTCCCTGGACAGGCTTCCTGGGCTCGGCCAGCGCCCGGCAGCTGAGTGTGTGTGTGGAGCGGGAGAGAGCCTCCAGAAGGTGAGATTGACACATTTCACATTTTGTTTTATTTTAAAAATTAGTGTCTGGGGCTGGCAGACAAGTACAAGTTTGATCGCTGCTTAAATTCCACCTGAACACGCAAAGCCCAATGCTGAGAAATGTGTGCTGGCTAGTCCCGTCCCTCCTTAGAAAGCTGGGCACATTACAATAGATACGCGGCTCGTTGGCAGAGGTCTTCCAAGGAAGCTATATTGCCATGTGCTGCGGCCTGGAGCAGGCCTGGCTTACGCCCAGGACGGAGGCACTGCCCAGGCCCGAGTCCCTCATCTACTCACAGAGGCGGTTCCTGAGGGCTCTCCCTTCGCCTCATAGGCTGGGATCTTCCAGGCCACCTCCAGGCATTCCAACACCAACACCTCTCACAGAGGAAGAATAAAATGCCTTCTGGAAGGTGGTGCTCAGCTGAGTCACCCCAGTTTAGACCTGTCAAGCCAGGGGTGCTCCCTTTCCCTGCATTCCCAAGAGGCACATCCACGGGGAGCGGAGGAGAGAGCACGGGCGGCCGATGGGTTCCAGATGTGCTTTCTATGCTAAGGAGTCACTCTCTACGGGTCAATTTGAAAAGTAAACAAACTATAAAAAGAAGAAAGAGGAAAAAAGCACAGGCAAATATGCCCACAATGCCGGGGGTCTCCTCCTCTCTCAGGCGGGAAAGGAAAGCACAATAGGATAGTGAGGGGTTTCTCCTGCCAGACGCAGGACCGGTGCTCCAACAGGCATGTCTCCCAGGGAACCAACTAGCTCTCCTCCAAACGGAATGAGAACACCACGCGTTTGCCAACAAGCAAAATTCCTTGGAAAGCAAGATTTTTTTCTTCCAAAAGGAAAGAATGAGTTGGCCGCTCATGGCCCCAGGACACCCCTTTCCTGGCGAGCACCCCCTCGCTCTGGGTTTCTCAGGTGGCCCTCTGCTTTCAGAAGTAGCTCACAGCAGAGGCTTTGCGCACCCCGCCTGGCACGCTGCACTGTGCTCCAGGCCACCGGGGAGCTTCCGGTGAGAAAACCACTGCTGTCCACGATCCAGGTGAGGGTGAGGGTTTCACGGTGGAGTGCTCATTCCCCTGGGCACCCAGGTCTGTCCGTAGGGGGACAATTGTTTTTGATGCAAGAGGTCTTACTCTCTTTGTTTCTCAACTAAGCTTTTCAAACTCTCTCTCCCCTGCCTGCTCTAAGTAAAGCACAGGATTGATTCCTACCCAGATTGTCACAGGACCAATAGGGTGTGTGGAATTGAGCTCCTCAAGGCAGCTAAAGGTATATGCAAATAAGAGGTGTTCTGCCTAAGAAGTCCTAAGGGCGGGGTCCCAGCGCTCTCGGCAACAAGGCCTGTGCTATGCACACTGCACCTCGAAGAGACCACGTCTGCTCTCCCATCTGCCTTCTGAATGTACACAGGAGGAAACTGAGGCTGGGCGGGGTAGGGGTGGGGCGGGGAGGCGGAGACTTGGAAGAGGCCCAACTGGGCTGGATGTCTGTGCCCAGATCACCACATTACTCATAAGCTTTTCCGGAGGTGACCACCTTCCACGTGTCCTTCACCTTGATGGTGATAAGAGCATCCCTAGCGTGCTTTCGTGCTTTCGAGCCAAATCGCCTCTAGCTACTGTGCTAGCAAATCCTGGAATGCCGGCCTTACTGAAGTAGATGGAAAACTCTGCCTCCAGGGAAATGGAGCAGCAGCGTCAAGGCCAAAGAGCCTCATCAGCTGACCAGGACTCCCCCTCCAGCTCACCGTGCCAATGGGACGCGGATGCACCACCAGGTGCCATATTCTCCACCGAGCAACCTTGTCACTGATTTGACCCCACTGGCCTGATGTCTGGTCTCTTACAGACAAAGCTTCAATTCCTCAAAATTGGAATAATACAAAAACAAACAAAAGAGGCAACTTCATGTCCAGTAACTGTAACAATATTAACTGAAATGTACTATTAATTGACACTAGATAGGATTCCACACCGTGTGTCATATTATCTCCAAGAGCTTATGGAAAATCTCTTAAGGCAATTAATTACTTGAACAGAAAGTATATGGCAAAGAAATAATAGGAAATAACTCCAAAACGGGTGAAAGCATTAGGAAGCCAAGTGCGAGGCAATGGGCTCGAAGGTGAGGTCCTGGCTCACGGCGCCCGGGCCGAGGGTGCCTCGTCAGCGGTGTCAGCACCCAAGTCATGGTCCTAAGTCCTGGCAGACAAAATGGGGTTCTACAAGACGGCACCCCTAACTTTTCAAGATTATGACATGCTCAAATTCTCAAATTTTTTGTAATAAGAATATATGCATACACTGTAGATACTGAATCATCTTTAGGGGATGGAAGAAATACAATGGAATCAAAAGTGTGTCATAATTCCCAGAAAAAGGAAAATCAATTCCGCATTTTGAGAAAGAAAGCCATTAGTCAACATGTAAGGCTCCTTCCACAGCAGGCGTGGGAACGTCCTGCCCACAGGCTGTGTAAGGCCCGCGGAGTCATTTGGCCTGGCCCTGCCAAGGCAGTCGGAGTGGGTTAATTAAATGTTTGACCAAATACAGCAGGCTAATGTTTAAGTTGATAATTTTGTATGGCCCACGAATGATCTTATAAATATCCAAAAGGCCCTGGGCAGAAAAAAGGTTCCCCACCCCCGATCTACAGGAAAACGGGAGTTTCTACTATCCACTGCGTACAGAATTAGGAGAGTCATGCACCTAAGGAAATTCACAAACATAAAGAAGAACGGCCTTTTCAAAAATGAAAATTGGATGAGGAATCCTTGGGCCTCTATCTTAGAGGAGGCTCTTAAGGGCTGACTCTGCATTTTAGATCTTGTCCCCGTGCCCAGTGACAAGAGCGGCTGGACTAGCAGGCCCCGTGTGAACATCTGCTGACGGGAAAACACAATGTGTGGCTCCCCTATGACAACAAAAGTTATTCCCACTGGCATCGAGCTCTGCGCCAATTAAGTGAGAAATTGTACAGATCCAGGCACTTGCACAACTTGAGCATCACACACACCACCACCACCTCCTGCACCACCCCAGCCTGGCCACCTTGTCAGTCGCAGCCCCGCAGAACCGAATCCTGCCCTTGCACTTTCTAGGAGTTGCGTTTTTCTTCATCACGCCTGCACGATGTTCATCAGTGAAGTAAAGAATGCTGGAAAGGTGAAGTATGAACATGTGACCGTAGGAAATGTCTCAGCCTCTGATGTCCAGAAATTCCTGATTCTGGAAGTGCTTAGGGCTCCAGCTGGGAGGGCACTGCCTGCAGGGTGGACTTCGCATTTTTTAAATAGTCTCCCAAAGGAGCCTCTGTTCATGCTGCTGTCCTTCCTTTATCTCCAAAACAAACTGTGTCCTTCTGAAAACAATTCTAGCAAGAATTCCCTCTTTTACATCTAAATATAAAAACACCACTAAGAATATGTCATTGGTAGTGTCCGATGTCAGAAAGGGAGAGGAGAGTCAGAGGGAGGGAGAGCGACCGTTCAGAGACTGGTGGAGAGAAGTGGAAAGCCAGCCAGGCTCCCCGCACGCAGGGGCTCCGGCCCCTTCCCCGGCTTCATCTGCTAGGTGTGCAGCGCACCGGTTTCTGTGGGCGCCCCCGACTGCACCCGGACTTGACCTTCTGGCCCGAATCTGACAGCCCTGGTTGCCTTGTTTGAGAACTAAAAAGAAAAAAGGAACTCTGGGGCGAGTATAACTTTGGAAAACGATTTTACCCGGAGGTAAAATGATTTTTACCACAGCCACACATTCCAGAGGCCCCGGGTCCCCTTTCTGGGAGGGCACCGAACTTTCTAATTGTCCAAGTTAAAGGACGGGTGGACTTTCTCCGAGAAAAGCCACTGCTCTTTCATTCAGGTTACTGAGAAGCAGCTGAGTTTAAAGGCTCCCAATGTCGTTCACAGGGAAGCGCCCCCTCCCCCTACCGCGGCTCGGTCGCCGGAATGGATGGTTTGGGGGAGGGGGTGCTGTTGTGGTGTGCACGTCCGCCCAGGTCACTGTTGCGCCGGAATCGGCGGGGATTTCATGCGAAAAGTGGACGCAGCTGCCCCCACCCACCCCGGAGTCCGCGACCCCGGCCCTGCCGGCTCACCTCCGTCAGGGTAGGGCACCTGGGCCACCGGCATCCCGGAGCCCGCTCCTCCGCTCAGGCGCCAGCTGGCTTGGACCACCCGGGTAGTCTTGGGGCTCAGGGGTTCCCACCAGGCCTGGAGGTTTCGCCTGGGCTCGTCCTGCCACCACGTTCAGCTCCGGGTCCCAGTCGCGCGTCCCCGGGACCGGCTCCCTCAGCCTCTGCGCGCCCCAGCCGAGCGCAAACTTCTCCGGCGTCCCCGGGGGCGGGGCCCGGCCCAACCCGCCTCCAGCCCCGCCTCCAGCCCCCGCGCCGCGCCCCCGGCTCCTCCGGCCCTTCTCCACACCCTCCCCGCCCCGCCGCCCCGGCGCCCGCCCTCCGCCGACAGCCTCCCGCCGCCTCTCGGCCACTCTGGCCCCAGCGCCCCTCGCAGTGCTCCGGGGGCCGCTCACCTTCCGCCCCTGCCCCAGGTCCACCTCCAGACCTTGCGCCTGGCAGGCTAGCTCCCGGACCGACCCGGGGCCCAGACCCCGCGGGGACGGGTCCGAACGGGACCCGGGGCTGGGAATGGGCGGGTCGCGCCGACGGCGAGTCGGGGCCAATTATTACTATTAACGATCATTATTGCGATCACGGTCACATCCGTTTGAAACGGACGAACCCTAGCTGGTAGGGTAGCGCCTGGCAGACTGCGCCTGGGGCCGTCGTGCGCCTCCCCTTCGGAGCCCGGGTGCAAGGCGGGCGCGTGCCCACGGGTCCCGCGTCTCCATCCCGCCCGGGACACGCAGGCCGCCCGGCCGCGAACCGCCGCGGGGACCTCAGCGACCCCTCGCCCACGCCGCACGGATCTTCTTTTGTGACTAAATGAGATGCTCCCTGCGAAGCACCTCGGAAAGGAGAAGGCCGGGAGGCGACTACCGAATCTTCTCTCGGAAACGGAAAGCGAAGGCCCCGGAGAGCGAGCACAGCACCGACCCCAGACCTTCTGGCGGCGGAGGGGAGGAGGGAGGCGTAAGGGACCCGGGACCCGGGACCCGAGAGGCTGTGCCTTCCTGAGCGGAAAGACTGGAGCCGCACGCGGCCCGGAGCGAGGGGGGGACCTCGGGGAGGGGCCTCCCTCGGATACCGGCCCCTCGCGCGCCCTCTGGCTCCGGAGGAGGCGCCCAGAGCAGCCTTCCCCGGCGCTGGCGGGTTTGCGCGCCGAGGGCACGCGCCGCGTCGGGGCAGCAGTGCCGCTGCGGGCTGGGCTCCCGGAGGAACCCGCGCCGGGGAATGCTGGCGGGAGGGCGGGGTGGCGCCGGCCCGGGCTGCCCCCAGGGCTCCGGGGAAGGCCGGCCGCCTGCCCTGCCTTGTCCGCCCTGCCTGCCCGCCCTCAGCACCGGGCCTTCTGGACTCGCTCATGGTGTCTGGTACAAGCCCTGAGAAGCCATATCTGTGCCCAATTGCAGGTGAGACCGAATGTGTCTCCATTTCCCACTCCTACAGCATCAAGTCAGGAAAAGGCGAGGAGGGACTGTCTTGGGCCACTGCCATCACCAGGGCAACAAGATACTGCACTCGCCCCGGTGTCGGCAGACTCCCAAAGCCCTAAAAACTAACGGGGCTCCTTATCGCAGGTGGCCGGGCAGCCGGCAGTGGGCACACAGGGGCTCTGCTGAAACTCCTCTTTGACAAGGCTCCGTTCCCCCAGGTTCCCAGCCCCGGGAGGCTCTCCCCTCACCAGCCCCACCCCCACTCACTCCCTGCCCCCTGGCCTAAAGCTCAGTCCCTGGAGCCTGACAGGGGCCCCTCGGAGCTCCCACACAGCCCTGCGACCAGGCTGTCACTGCTCTTCAGGAGGCCAGCCCGCACCAGTCTGTGAAGGCAAGTCTCGGCTCGGCACCCCTGCTCAGCAGGCAGGCTCTGCCCAGAACAAGGCCAGCCTGTGCATGCAGACATGGGGGTTAGCAAGTTCCCAGCCTGCAGCCCTCGAGGACAGAGTCAGACCAAGTGACTTCGCGCCGGGTGGAGAACTGGCTAACCACGCCATGCCAACTGGTGAAAGAAAACATTTTTCCAGTTGCAACGGCCAGCCACGCCTGGCTTCCAGCATTTTAATGGGATCCAGTATGTAATGGGATCCAGTATGTAACGGGATCCAGTATGTAACAGGATCCAGTATGTGAGTGTGTAACAAGAGCCGGGCATGCTGGATCAAGCTGGCAGCACGGGGTGCAGAGTCCAGCGCACAGTAGCACCCAGGCTCTGTTCTTGTTAAAATGCTTAGCTTGAATCCGAGGTCAAGTGTGGAGCCTGCACGTCCACTTCACGGGATGGAGAAGGGAGGGCAACAAGGTGAGTGACACCGGGCAGACGCGGTCAGAGAGGGGCCATCCTATAGCCAGTCACCGGCCTGGTCTCCTCAGAAAGGCCAACGTCACAAAAGGGGTGACAATGGTCCCAGTACAAGCACAGCTAAAAGGACGCATCATTCGTAACAACAAGTGTGCAGCCTGATGGCACCTGGTCAACTGACCGTCACGGAAGACAAGGGGAGGGCGTTTCAGTGTGATGGGTATTGAATGCTATCACGGGGTTATTGTTAATGTTATTGGGTGTGATAAGCGCACACTGCTTCTCTAGGAGAATAGCCTTATTTGGGGGATGTTTCACCCTATTAAAGGGTGACATGTGTTGATGTCTGAAACTTGTTTATAAATTATCCTGCAAAAACAATACATCCACATAAAGCTGATATGACAAAATGTTAGCAATCTTATTGGTGGGCATGGAGAGGGAGTTGTACAATGTGTTCCCTTTCTTTATATGTTTAAAACTTTTTTCATGGTAAAAGTTGGAGAAAACTAAAATGTCAGGGACTAAATAACTCAAATATTTCTCCACCTCTGAACTCAGGCTATCACATCAAATCTAGGCTTATGGGATAAAATAAAAAGATAGTATGATTTATATCTGTATACTTTGGAAAGCCACATGGCCCCAAAGCTGAATAACATTTGAACAAATATATTACTTATTTATTTGTAATTTTTAAAAAGGAAATGCATTCTCTTTCCCAGCACGAGCGCCTGAGTCTGGCAAGCAGGTGCAGTGTGATGAAGACCCTCAGCACCAGGGCGCTTCCCGGAGAGGCCGGCGTTGAGAAGTGGACCGCAGGGCTGAGGGCTGGGAAGGCAGACCCTTCCTCCTGTGAATGTCCTTCTTTTCCCCATCCCCCTCCCCCCGGGCCTCTGCCCCCTGCTCCCAGGATGCCTTTCGCAGTCCCTCTTAAGAACTAATCTGCATGTGCCTGTTCTTAGCTCTGTTTTGGCTCTTATCTTGAGTAAATGTGCGTGCTGTCTTTTGATTTTCAGAGGCAGCGCTTCAAGGGTGCACTCAGGATAATGTGGTGTGACCCACAGCCGTGGAGGCAGCTCTGGCGCTGGGGCGGGCGGGGGCGGGGAGGGTACCCGGGCAGGGTTGGGACCCCGGTGTGGTTCTCTGACATCACCGTGAGTGACGTCATTCACACAGGGCCGGGGAGAAATGACCTGATATGGATTTGCGAAGGGAAACTTGGCCCTGTGTACAGTGACCCCGTCTGGACTCGGAGCCAGAACTCTTTCACAGGAAATACTCATTCATTCACAGACACCCAACGCTGAACTTCGCAGCTTTAATCGTGAGTTCATTACCACAGCGCCTGTCCCGTCTTTATGCCTCATGCACCCCTTTCTCCACCCTTAATGGCAGCCAGGAACCAACAGAGATTCCGAGAATTGTTCTATTTACATTTCATATTTTGTAAGGATGTTTATGATATTCAGACACCTAACTAGTGTGTGTGTGTGTTCATGTAAGGATGTAACTGTGTGCATGTATGTGTATGTACTGTACATACACAGTGCACATGTGTGTTTGTGTATATGAGTCTATGTACATGTGTGTAGATATGGACATGTGTGTGCATGTGTGCTTATGAGTATGTGTGTGGGTGTATGTGGGTGTTTGGTGCGCGTGTGTGCTGCCCGGGAACTGTACTTTTGTGAGGGTGGTAATGTGCCCGCCCCTTCATGGACCATGAGCACCTGGACCCTGTGGTAGAAGACAAAATAAATGTTTGGTCTCCTGGTCCTAGTCCTTGGCCTGGATCTCCTAAACCCGGTCAGGATTGGGGCTGGAGTGGGAGGGGCTGGAGATGGAGTTAATCACCAATGGCCAATGATTTCATCAATGCTGCCTGCATCACGAAACCTCCACAGAACTCCTACACAGCAGCGTTTGGGGCGACTCCAGGTTGGGGCACACATCCGTGTGCTGGAGGGCGGCACACCCAGAGAGGGCACGGGGCTCCATGGCCCTCTTCCCAATACCTCGCCCGATGCACGTCTTCCATTTGTTCCAAATGGTACCCTTTACAATAAACCAGTCACATAAGCGAAGTGTTCCCTGCGTCCTGTGAGCTGTTAGCACACGACCAAACCCGGGGACGGCAGGAGCCTCCGAGTGTGCAGTCGGCCCGGCAGAAGATCCAGTGGGAGCAGACAGCGGGAAAATGTGAACTCAGCCCGGGGTGTGTGTGCACAGGGGGTGTTCTCTGGAGACACCGCATACTCTGAAGGCTGGAGGAGAAAGGAGGACTGGCACTCTCGATTCTCTCCATTATGTTGACAGAGGCGAGTTGTCTGAGGGCTTATGGTGATGCCTGCACCTGACTCCCACAAACTGGGTGGGTAGCTCAGTCTTCAGCAGCCCTGAGGCTTTGAGTTAAGTTAGCCCCCAAATGTGCCTGCCTTGCCGGCTGCCACGGCTGGGAGACTGGGTGTGGGTGTGGGTGTGGGTGGGGGTGGAGGTTGGCGGGCCGGCCAGTGCTCCCTGTCTCCAGAAGGTGTTGATACACACTGTCTGCGGTGAGATTCGGTGCTGCCGGGGCAGGCGGTGTGCAGGCCTGCTGCACTCTGCTGGGACCTGTTCTGTGTACCCGGCCGCCGCGGGCTTTTGGAGCGAGTGTCTGCAGCATTGTTGGATAACTGCTTTTTCTTGGCCGCAGAAGGGTTTCCTGGGCGTGGGGTGGAGTTAAACATAATAGTACTGTGGATGTTCCACTCCGCCAGCGTCAAAGGCCTGTGGGTTTTAAGCAGAATAGACTGAAGGTGTCCTGCTGGGAAAGAAAGCCAATCTCAGCCTGACCTGGTGCATGTTCAAGAGCTTCACACAGCACCACTCCTTAAGCCTCACGACAACCCCAAGACCAACAGCAACAACATCCCACTTTTCAGATGAGAAATCTGAGGCCCAGCGATGACTGTACATTCGCCCAGTGTCACCCAGTGGCAGGGTGGAGAGCTCAGTCCACTTGGAGTTTGTTGATTTCAGCTCTTTGGAAATTGCAGCCCCCCTGAAAGACATTGGACTGAACTTTATGTGTGGACCCCTGGACCCCACGTGGCTGGCACCCGAGGGCAGGAAGGGGAGGAGGATGACCATCTGCAGACCTCACTCCTGCCAGTCCCCACATCTGCTCTTGGTTCTGGACTGTGTGGCTGGTTTGGGGGGCTGGATGGAAGCTGCCCAGATCCTGCCGAACAGCCCCTGTCAAACCCAGTAGGACCACCAGCCAGGCTGGAACGCTGTGGTGAGCAGTACGGGAGTCTGAGTCCACCAGCACGCCTATTTCATAAAGAAACTGTGGAACTGCTGATCGTCAGTGTCTATGGTATATTGTACCATGCTCACTGGTAAAATGTTCACCATCCTGGCATTTGAGTGGGTCACAGAAATTCTGCAACGTTATACAATATGCACACATGTGAAGCTTTCCTTCCACACTAATTGAATGGAACCATCCACAAGCCTTTCTTCTTCTTCCTTTTTTTACAGTGAAAATATTTTTTGTTTCATTATTTTTTAGTGGCTCTGGGATTTTAAAAAAAATCTTTTTTGTTGAAAGTATTACATAGATCCTCCTTTTTCTCCCCATTAACCTCTTCTAGCCCACTCCCATCCTCCCCTCCCACCAGGCCCTCACCACCCACTGTCTGTGTCCACGGGTTATGCATAAATGCATACAAGTTCATTGATTGATCTCTTCCCACTCACCCTCCCCTGCCTTCCCTCTGAGGTTCAACAGTCTGTTCATGCTTCTATAACTCTGGGTCTATTTTTGATCATCAGTTCATTTTGTTCATTAGATTCCACATATGAGTGAGACCATGTGATACTTACCTTTCTGACTGGCTTATTTCACTTAGCATAATACTCTACAGGTCCCTACAGGCCGTTGCAAATGGTGAGAGTTCTTTCTTTTTTATTGCTATGGAGTATTCCACTGTGTAAATGTATCATAGTGTTTTTTTTTAAATCTTTATTGTTGAGATTATTACAGATATCCCTCTTTTTCCCCCATTACTCCCCTCCACCTGGTTCCTGCCCTGCCCCTGGCCTTTGACACCCTATTGTCTGTGTCCACAGGTTTTGCATATATGCATACAAAATCTTTGTTTAATCTCTTCCTGCCCTGCCCACTCCCCTTCTCTCAGAGAATTGTCATTCTGTTCCATTTCCATGCCTTTGATTCTATTTGATTCACCAGTTTATTCTGTTCATTAGATTTCTTATTCATTTATTTTGATGTTTAGATTCAATTGTTGATAGGTATGTATTTGTGGCCATTTTGTTGTTTATATTTTTTTATCTTTTTCTTCTTCTTCCTCTTCTTAAAGAATACCCTTCAACATTTCATATAATACTGGTTTGGTGGTGATGAACTCCTTTAGCTTTTTCTTGTCTGTGAAGCTCTTTATCTGACCTTCAATTCTAAATGAGAGCTTTGCTGGGTAGAGTAATCTTGATCCTTGCTATTCATCACTTTGAATATTTCTTGCCACTCCCTTTTGGCCTTCATAGTTTCTGTTGAGAAATCAGCTGACAGTTGTATAGGTACTCCCTTGTAGGTAACCAACTGCTCTTCTCTTGCTGCTTTTAAGATTCTCTCTTTGTCTTTAGCCCTTGGCATTTTATTTTATTATTTTATTTTTTAAAATATATTTTATTAATTTTTTACAGAGAGGAAGGGAGAGGTATAAAGAGTTAGAAACATCGATGAGAGAGAAACATTGATCAGCGGCCTCCTGCACACTCCCTACTGGGTATATGCCTGCAATCAAGGTACATGCCCTTGACCGGAATCGAACCTGGGACCCTTGAGTCCGCAGGCCGATGCACTGAGCCAAACCGGTCAGGGTAGCCCTTGGCATTTTAATTGTGACATGTCTTGGTGTGGTCCTCTTTGGGTTCCTCTTATTTGGGACTCTCTGAGCTTCCTGGATTGTAAGTCTATTTCTTTCACCAGGTAGGGGAAGTTTTCTGTCATTATTTCTTCAAGTAGGTTCTCAATATCTTGCTCTCTCTCTTCTTCTGGCACCCCCATAATGAAAATGTTGGTACGCTTGAAGTTGTCCCAGGGGCTCCTTACACTATCTTCATATTTTTGGATTCTTTTTGCTTTTTGCTTTTCTGGTTGGGTGTTTTTTGCTTCTTTGTATTTCAATTCTTTGACTTGATTCTCAGAATCCTCTACTCTACTGTTGAATCCCTGTAAATTATTCTTTATTTAGTTAGTGTATGCTTAATTTCTGACTGGTCCTTTTCCATGTGTTTGGCATGCATTCAGAGATTATAATAATCTGGCCACTCAGTGTTTATGTAGGTTTAACACAATTTCTAACAAAATCCCAGCAAATTTTTGGTAGAAACAGACAAAATTATTCTAAATTTATATGAAAAAACCAAAGTAAATAGCATTACTAGAACAATTATAAAAACAAAGAATAAAATAGGAAGAATCACTTTACCAAATGTCAAGATTTATAATATAACTCCCTTCATCAATGGTGTTATTGGCAGAAACAGAGACACATAGATCAATGGAACAGAAGAATAGAGGACCCAGAAATAGCCGCACATGGGTATCAACAGGTATTTGATGTAAGTGCAAAGCAATGCAGTGAAGGGATGATGGTCTTTTCAAAAAATGGTGCTGGAGCAATCGATATCCAAAAGCAAAAAAAAAAAAAAATAAGGTCTTGACCTTATACAAACACTAATTCAAAGTGGATCACATATTTAAATGTAAAGTGTAAAACTATAAACTATTTAAAAGATACCATAGGAGCACTCCTTTGGGACCTGGGGCTTGGTGAAGAGTTCTTAGACACGACAGTAGGGCATGATCTATAAAAGCAAAAGGTCAATAAATAGACCTCATCAAAATTAAAACTTTTGCTCTGCAAAACCCAGTTAATAGGGTGAAAAGACACACTATACACTGGAAGAAAATATTTGCAAACTATTCATCTGGTAAAGGACTCATATCTAGAGTACACAAAGAACTCTGAAAACTCAACATTTTAAAAAATCAAACAGAAAATGGGCAGAAGGCATGCAGAAGAATGTGGATGGAAAACAGGCACATGGCTAGCCATTAGGAGCAAGAAAATCAAGGCTACAATGAATTTTCCCTACGTACCTATGGGAACAACTAAAAGAAAACGCTGGTGAGGGTGGAGGAGAACCGGATCGCCGCAGTGGGAATGTAAAATGGCATAACCACTGTGGGAAACAGTTTGACAGTTTCCTAAAAAGTTACACACGCAATACCATGTGACCTGGCAACCACTCCTAGGCATTCCTCCCACTGGGATGAAAGCTTTGTCCACAGAAAACTTGGTTATGGTTGTTCACGACAACTTTACTTATAATTGACAAAAACTGGAAACAACCCAAACACTCCTGGATGAATTGTGAATTGTTCAACTACAGCACATCTATACTAAGAGTTATACTCAGCAATCGATAGGAACCACTGTTCATGCTGCTGGATGAAATAAGCTAGTCTCTAAAGGCCACACACTGTATGGCTCCATTTATATGCCATAAATGGAGATGGAGAACACGTTAGGGAGGCCAGGGGTTAGGTGTTGGGAGGGGGCTGCTGCGTGAGGGGCGGGTGTGGGTGAGAGATCTTCATGGAGAGGAAACAGATCTTTGTGGTAATAAAAATATCAAAACAAATTTTACAGCTACACAGAAAATATTTTATCAATAAAACAAGAACAATCTATGAAAAAGGAACAATCAGAGGGAGAGCCTGGGTGGGAGTGGGAGAGAAGATGGCTCTATAACACTTTTAAAAATGCTTTGGATGGGCTTGGAAGATAAAGTAAAAAAAATCATTAAAAAATTAGAGTAAAAAGACAGAGAGTAGAGAGTATATAGGGAATAAAAGAGAATACAATTATAGAATAAATCTGAGGAATTCGCCATTCAGAATGAGGACAGAGAAACGAAGGAATGAGCCCACCTGGCCTCCCTCCCTGACTCTTGCTCCCTTCTCTGTGGCGAACGGCAGGGAAGTGAAAGGACTCGTCCCGTCCCCAGCCCTGGACTGTGTGAGCACTCGCTTCAGGGCTGCCGGCCTCTGAGTAGTAATAGCAACCAGAGGTCCCGGACCCCGAGCTCCCTGGGCTGTGCAGCCTTAGGATCGTGCAAAGTCAGCTGAAAGCAGAGGTAACCACACAGCAGGAGATAAACCTGCCTGTGAGGAGCCCACCGGTAGTCGGGAGTCCTCGCTAACGGATTCATGAGGAGCACAGCTAATTCCGTTCAGTAAAAGCCATGGGAGATGTTCCAGGGCTTCGTGGGTCATCATGTCACTCAGGTACTTGAAGATAGACAAAGGGGACAGAAAGAGGGGAAATGTTTGGACTTGGAGCATCATGATTTTCAGTTTGGAGGCTCAGGCTCAGCCAGAGGAGAGTCGTAGGTCAGCAGGAAAACACACTCAGCTGTGAGTGATGGGTGGTCCGAGAAGCTGAGTCCAGGCGGTGAGTAAGGAGAACCCGCAGGAAGGCAGGGGCTGGCTTTGGGCACTTCCCCTGAGCACCTCGGCCTGCAGCCCCGGCCCTCCTCCAGCCCCCCGCTAGCATGGCATCCCGGACTTGCTGGCTAAGGGTGTTCAGTGCTATGACGCTACGGCGTTGTCCGGAAAGACGTACCTCAGAAGAAACCCGCTCCCCATTCGGACCACAGCGCGAGGAGCAGCACGGCCATGGCGCTCCCGGGTGGGGTCTTTTTTCATGACAGACAGTAGCCTGGCTCTTCCTCGCAGGGGTCCGCTGCCCCGTTCCTGTCACGGTCATTGGAACACACTTACCCTTCACCTTTCCCACTGCAGCATGGCATCACGTGGTAAATCTTTTACCAGAAAATAAAAATGGACATGCTGATTTTCAGTGATTTAAAATGTTAACTTTCTGTTTTGATATAATTATAGATTCGTGGGGATCTGCAACGTTGGTGCAGAGAGACCCGCGGAGCCTCCATGCACTTGTCCTGATGGTTACGTCTTACCCAGCTGTGGTGCAGCGCTCAGCCCAGGAGACTGGCAGGCACAGTGCATGTGCAGTTCTGTGCCATTCTATGACATGTGTAGATTCTGTAACCACCCAGGCTGTGCTCCGAGAGCAGGTGGGAGGGGGAACGGGGCCCTAGCTCCCTGGGGTTCCCCTGTTTCAGCCCAGCCCGCAGACTCAAGGGCTCCCTGGGCTTCCCACGGTCCGCACCATCTCTGCAAGTCCAAGGTGCAGCTCCTTCCACATTGCTAAGGCGGCGTCCACCTCTCAACCAGGTTTCCTCCCCAAAAAGTTTCCTGAAGGCCTTTCCCGGAGTCTCCGGTCCATTCCTGTGTCCCTTGGCCTCCAAACCTTGTGCATGTATTGCCACTCTAGTGGGCTTTCAGGAAGGAGAGAAGAATGTGGTCCATGCAGTGTCTTCAGCTGGAGAGCCACGGGCATTTAAACACGGAAAGCATTCTCCTTTTAAACAGTAACAGCAGCAAAGCCACCCCTTCCTCGCCACTTCCTCCTCCCAACCTGCCGTCTTTCTCTTTCCTAAAGTTCCTGTTTCTCCTCTCCCCAGCTCACTCCCATTTGGCTTGAATCCACTGCGCTAACCAAAACATCTCTTGCTACTGTCACCAGGGGCCTCCGAGTTGCTAAAGCCTCCGCCCTTTGCCCTCACTGTGGCCCCTCTGCCGACGGGGCGTGCCGACCACACTTTCTGGAAGTCCTTTCCTGGCCGGCCCCCCCCTCTCGGAGGCCCCCTCGCTCCTCTTTGCAGGCGCCCCTGGCTTTCAAGAGATTCACCTCCCCGTGGACACAGACAACAGTGTGGTGATGGTCAGAGGGAAGGGGGCGGGGGCGGGGTGGAAGTGGGCGAAGGGAGGGGAAATGGGGATTCTGTAATAGTGTCAACAATAAGACCAAAGTTAAAAAAAAGAGAGGCTGGCCCTTGGCTTTCCTGGTGGCTGGATCCGGGCCTTCTCAATTTTAAGTTCCATGACGACAGCACACAAACACAATTGAACGGCCCCCTCCTGCTCCCTTCACACTGCAGCCTAGAGGATCTTTTCAAAGTACAAAGGTGATTACATCTCTTCACCCCTTCCTGGCTCCCCGGCTCCTGGCAGAGCCGCACTCGTTCATGGCCTCGTGCCTGCGTATTCTGGCTCCAGCTCGCACCCATATCACACGCACGCATGGTCGCTCGGCTCTCTCCTCTTCACACGGCAACCGCCTCCTGCCACGCTGCTGCCTCCCCAGGGCCTGTGCACATGCACGGCCCCCAGTGTCTGCCATCCCCCTCGGCTCCTGAGACCCTACATGCACCTTGGCTTCCACACAAGAAGCCCTCCTTGATGCACCTCATTCGCTCCTCCTGGCAATTGGAGGGATCAGGGCTCCTCTAACTCCTCCCCTCCCACCGGGACTCCGCTCCTGCTCCTGCCCCTGAGCCCGTGCTGAGAAGCTGGGACCTGGGCAGCCTGCAGCGGGGAGGGTGGAGCACAAACACAGTCCCGTTCGCTCTGCAGCCTGCCAGGAGAGGAGGCATGTCTGACTCCCTTTTGGGGATTTCTATCTTTTCCAAGAAGTGATATTTTTATTTTTCATTTCGCGTAAGTCAATGCACATGTCATGGCAGTGCAGCTCAGGATGTAGAGTGTTGTGGATCTCACCCTGGCTGCCACGGCGCCCCCACGCTGGCCCTGACACCCCACGGCTGGGCCTGGCACCCGCCTGGGGGAAGCCGCAGTGGCCCAGAGGAGTGTGCACGTCTGCATGTGAATATCTGTGTGTACCTGTGTGTTCATGTGCATGTGTCTGCGTGTGTACCTGTGTGTGTGTGTGTTTGCATATGTGTCAAGCATGCACAGAGTGGAGGTCCCAGGTGCAGACAGCTCTGCCCTCCATGGGCTGAGTTTGCACAGCTGCCCCGCTGTCCTCTTTGGTTAGCGGTTGGCTCAGGTGCCTGGGAGGCCTGACCCTGATTCTGAATGGCTTATGCCAATTACCACTTTGGTCTCTAATACGATCACCCCATTTTCTATTAACTGTGTTGTAAGACCATTTGAGATGAAACCTGTCGTATCTTCCTCACTTTCGATCGCATTTGGTTTGGATTTCAATGAAGCACAGCGTTCTCTGTGTTGACCTAGAGCTTTAAATACCTACTCCCGCCGGCATGTACAGCGCACAGCCCGAGCTTGCGGGCAGGGACGCGCTCACCAGGCTGCAGACTGGGCCCACTGGGCCCTGAGGAGCATCGGTTTACACTCCAGCCCCTGCGCCAGTCCCTGCGAGCTGACTCCCTCAACCACACACCGCCCCATCCTCCGGTCAGCGAGAGTCAACGCCAGGGCCTTCAAAAAACCAGAAGAGGTCGCGCCGGAGGGAGGCCCTCGGGCGGCAGCTTGGACGGCCTGCGGACGGACGGACTGACCGCCGGGTGGGCCGAGCCGCAGGCCCCGCGCCCTCCGTCTCCCGTCCGCCTGCGCCGGGCCGCGCTGTGGCCTCTTCGCCGGCTCGGGCAGCGTGAGAAGATCGCGCTGCACACGCAGCGCCAGGCCGAGGAGACGCGGGCCTTGGAGCAGCTCCTGACCGACCTCACCCTGTCGCGGGTTCCGTTTCAGAAGCTTCAGCAGCTGCTCCGGACACAGCACCACGGCGGGTCCTTCCCCACCGTGAGCCAGCTGCGGGCCAGCTGCGGACGGTCCTTTCATCAGGCCCACAGCGCGGGGCACCCGCCACCACGGGGACCCGCTTCCACCCGCTTCACCGACGCCTGGAGACAAGCCTGGGCGCAATTTGATGGTAGCACGTTGGAGCCAATTGCTCCTCACAGCCCCTGGGCGAGAGTTGGCCAAGGCGGCAGCGTCCTTGGAAGGAAGAAAAGCATCCTGGGTCAGGCTGACATCTGCGCTTAACAGGACCCGTTCTGATTCTGCTCTTCACACGAGTGCTCCAAGCACCAAGCCCAGGACCCCTATGGAGGAGGGGGCGGTCGGCCTGGCCGGCTGCATACATGGGTTTCTGAGATGGTGTGAACAATGGACTTGGGGAAGCGATGTCTTTCCCTGGTTCATTGAAAGAAGAGAATCTGTCAAACGTTCCCAAGCCACTGCCAAAGCAACTGCGGAGACCAAGGAGATCCGGTCGCTGTCAGGGCGCCCTCGATCCTGTGACGTTGGCGGCCGCGGTGCTTTTCCACACAACAGTCCAAACATGGGCCTCTCCCCCTTTCAGGGGACCCCGAACACCGGAGGGCCCCTGCCAGACCTAACCAACCTCCACTACTCGGCGCCGCTGCCGGCCTCCCTGGACACCGGCAACCCCCTCTTCGGTGGCATGAGTATGGGGAACAGTGTGGGCAACCTTCCAGCTGCTATGACTCTCCTGGGCATAGAAGCTCTTCTGGTCTCCAGAGCTCCCGGAATAACCCCTCCATCCAGGCCACACTCAATAAGACAGCGCTTTCCTCTTCCCTGAACAGCCACGCGCAGACATCTCCCAGCCTCTGCTCTTCACCCTTCCCGGGCCTCTTTTCCCTCAGCCACCCCTTTCTCTCCACCACAAACCTGAGCGGCCCCTCTCGGCGCAGGCAGCCTCCCGTCAGCCCTCTTACGCTCTCTCCTGGCCCCGAAGCACATCAAGGTTTCAGCAGCAGCTCTCTTCCATCAGCCCAATGAACCCCTACCCTGCCTCGCAGATGGTGTCCTCTGATGGGAGCCCGCTTTCCTTCCTGCCCACAGAGGCTCAAGCTCAAGTGTCCCCACCTCCCCCGTACCCCAGGCCCCAGGAGTTCCCCAGCCTCCCCTGCAGCAGCCCCACGCCCAGGAGCCCCCTGCTCAGCAGCCTCAGGCAGCCCCGTCCCTGCCACAGTCAGACTTCCAGCTCCTCACGGCACAGGGCTCATCTTTGACCAGCTTCTTCCCAGATGTGAGCTTTGACCAGCAGTCCATGAGGCCGGGCCCAGCTTTTACTCAGCAGGTGCCCCTGGTGCAGCACGGCCCCCAGGAGCCACAGGACTTATTTCATTTGAGGCCAAACCTGTATTCCAACTGTGGGAATTTCCCAAACACCCTCCTGACAGAAGACTCAAGTTCCGGCCTGTTCAGAGACCTGGGCAGTGAGCTGGAGGGCATACCCGAGGTCAGTCTGAACATGGATACTTCATTCCCATTGGAAGAAGAGCTCCAAAAGACTTAACTACAACAGGCTGTGCACACAGTCCACAGAGGGGTGCACCAAGAGTGTCCACCTCAGGTAACTGGGGAGGCCAAGCCACTGGGCCCTAAAGGACACCTAGCACACAAAGCTACTCTACCAACTCAGGGAAGCAGCAAAAATGTGGAGACAAAGAAACAGATAAAAAAACAAAGAAATGGAGGAAAACAAACGACTGGAGATAGAGTTCAAAACCACGGTTATAAGGTTTTTCAAGAATTTCCTAGAAAAGGCTGATAAATTTAGCGAGACCCTCGAGGATATGAGAGAGACCCTCGAGGATATGGAAAAGGACCAACTAGAAATTAAACATACACTGACTGAAATAAAAAATATTATACAGACACCCAACAGCAAACTAGAGGAACGCAAGAATCAAGTCAAAGATTTGAAATACAAAGAAGCAAAAATCACTCAACTGGAAAAGCTAAAAGAAAAAAGAATCCAAAAATTTGAAGATAGTGTAAGAAGCCTCTGGGACAACTTCAAGCGAACCAACATCAGAATTATGGGGGTGCCAGAAGAAGAGAGAGAGCAAGATACTGAAAACCTATTTGAAGAAATAATGACCAAAAACTTCCCCCACCTGGTGAAAGAAATAGACTTACAAGTCCAGGAAGCACACAGAACCCCAAACAAAAGGAATCCAAAGAGGACCACACCAAGACACATCATAATTAAAATGCCAAGAGCAAAAGACAAAGAGAGAATATTAAAAGCAGCAAGAGAAAAACAATTAATTACCTACAAGGGAGCACCCATATGATTGTCAGCTGATTTCTCAACAGAAACTATGCAGGCCAGACGGGAGTGGCAAGAAATAGTCAAAGTGATGAATAGCAAGAACCTACAACCAAGGGTACTCTACCCAGCCAAGCTGACATTCAGAATTGAAGGCCAGCTAAAGAGCTTCACAGATAAGAAAAAGCTAAAGGAGTTCATCACAGCCAAACCAGTATTATATGAAATGCTGAAAGGTATTCTCTAAGAAGAGGAAGAAGAAGAAAAAGGTAAAGATAAAAATTATGAACAACAAATACATATCTATCAACAAGTGAATCTAAAAATCAAGTGAATAAACAATCTGATGAACAGAATAAACTGGTGAATATAATAGAATCAGGGGCATAGAAAGGGAGTGGACTGACAATTCTCGGGGGCGGGGGGAGAAGGGGTGTGAGGGTTGCGGGAAGAGACTGGACAAAAATCGTACACCTATGGATGAGGACAGTGGCGGGGAGGTAAGGGAAGAGGGTGGGATGGGAACGAGGTGGAGGGGAGCTATGAGGGGAAAAAAAGAGGAACAACTGTAATAATCTGAACAATAAAGATTTATTAAATTTAAAAAATATAAATAAATAAATAAATAAATAAATAAATAAATAAATAAATAAAAGAAGAGCTCCAAATCGAGCCCCTGAGCCTGGATGGACTCAACATGTTAAGTGACTCCAGTATGGGCCTGCTTGACCCCTCTGTTGAAGAGACGTTTCGAGACAACCGACTGTGAACAGAAGGGAACGGGGTGGAATAATTTATATTTGAACAGCTAAAGTGAAAGGGAACAGAATGGAGCCCGCAGCACCCCTGGGCTTTTGTTATCCCGGGCTTCTGACATGGAAAGAACCAATTCCACGGCTCCCAGCTTTCTGATGAGGTCCCACCTCATACACAGTGACTCATCCTGGACCACAGAGCGAAGCCTCGCCTCTTGGGCCTGCGGTGCAGATGCTGCCGCTGCAGGCAGGCTCATTTGGAACTTCCAGTGAGCTGGTCATCACCGTGACCATCACCCAGCTTGTAAAAGGTCATGGGCGGAGGCCCCAGGAGCACCATGCAGTGCTCAGACCACTGACCCACGTCAACACTGAGGAAGGACCTGCTGGGGTGGAGGCAGGTAGGGGCCCCAGGCCTCCGAGAGTTGGCTCAGCCTCGAGCGACGGTACCACAGCCCCAGACGCCTTCTCTGACCCGGCTGTGATGGCTGGGCCCCTGCCCGCTGGCGGCAGGGCTATTCAGGGCAGAATCGAGAGCCGCAGCTCTCAGATGCCTTAATTCTAATATGAAGAAGAATTTGCACCATGAGTCCAAGAACAGACTCGAGTTGAGCAAGCTGAATATTTATAATCTCCTTTCTGCTGCTTCAGTTTGCCTTTTCCTCTGGACAAGAGGAAAAGGAAGACGATTGTGTTCAGTCACTGAAGGAAACGTCCCTGAATGAAGGAGCAGTGCTTCTTGGGGACTAGAAGAAAGAAGGGGGCCTGCAGTGTCTCGCAGCCACGTGACCTCCTTCAGTCAAGCTCTGGACCAGCTCCAGGGGTGCAGGCCTCTGCGCACACAACACCTGGAGGGGACGGCGAGGTCTGGCGCAGACGCAGCCGGCAGCTGAGCAGCAGCAGAGCGAAGCTCTTATCTGTGGACTGGGAGCGTTCATGTAACTCCACTGGACCCTCCGCTCCTTGGGCAGCAGGGACTGTGCCTTACTCACCATTGAACCCTCAGTGCCAACAAGTGCCTGGCACTGAGCAGGTGCTGTGTAACTGTGTGCTGAATGTGTGAATGAGTGAATGAATGAATGAATGCAGGAATGAATGCTTCTGCCTGCTGTAAGGCAGTCTAATCTCTACTGTCCCTATTCCTCACCAAATCTTCTCAGAGCTTTAGTTTTTCGGACACTTGGGCCTGTGGTTAGGTCACACGTGCACTTTAATATGCTTTTAACACTAGGTGAGCAGACCCCCCGTTAGACTGGGCCTGTCCTCGAGGTTGAGCTCCAAGCAGGTAGGTGCAGACCGTCTTCTGAGCGCGTCCACATGGCCAAGCGAGCTGAGGCTGCCCAATGCTGGGCTCCAGGGGTCCGGCAGGCCTCCCCTCAAAAGTTCTTCCCTCTCAGATCCATGGTTTGCTCTAAATTGCTTTAAAATTGAGCTTCAGCCTTTGGAGTTGAAGGACTTCTGTAGTAAAATGAAGGCCTACTTCATCAAACCATCATTAGTCATTGGTACCATAGCATAAAAGAGTATTACCAGGTTCCCAGTGTCCTCTCACTTAAGCTGGGCCAGCCCGACCAGAAACCTGACGGTTGGGTTTGAAGGGAGCAGAGGGGACAGGGCCTACTGAGCACCCCTTGGGAGGGGTCTGGGCAGAATCCAGGCAGGGAGACCAGGCAGAGAGGACAGGCACTAAAGGAGAGGTGAGAGATGCTGGAACTTTTGCCTAAACAGCCACTGCCCGTCCAGAGATGCCAGGCGTGCCCTCCCTGATGGTCACGAGGCTGCTCCAGCCCCAAGCAGCGCGGCTGTGTCTGCGGGCTGTCACACTCTGTGCCTCACTGCAGGAGGAGCCTGTCCCAGGGTCCCGGGCACTGACCTCTGCAGACCTCGCCCGTCCTTGTCCTTCCGCAGGGGCGTTGCCTGCCCTCTGGCCTTTCCAGCAGCCCTGGGGGTGAGCAGCTCCTCTCTCCCTATCAACCCAAGTCAGCCCGCTTCACAGCAGCCCTCAGTTCCTCCTGTTGAATTAGGAACTCAAACCAGAGTCCTCCTTGCCGAGAGCTGGCTCAGGAAGGAACAGTTGGCCTCCCCTTCCCAGCTTTATTCCCAGTTGAACGTCCAGATCCCTGAAAAGATCTGAGAGGGGCCCAAGGAGTGACTGGTAAAGCAAAGGGCCTTTCCTTGTGAGGGCACACAGCACCCCAGGTGCCGAAAGAAGCCAGCTCCTGGCTGCCTTCCCTGTATCCAAGGCCCCCAACATCTGGTCTGGCCTTTCAGACAGAACGGTTCTGATGTTATAAGAGGTTTTTATTAAGAGTGGGGATCCCAGATTAAAAGCATCTAGTGCTGATGCGGAGACCATGCCATCTTGAGAAACAGAGCTGCCTGAGACTAGGATCCTGGCTTTAGACACAAACCAGGACCCTGCAGCCACTGGGGACAGAGAACTGCTATCACAGCTTCAGATCAACACACAACAAGAATCCAGACTTCCCGGCAGCAGATTTCCGTGAGTCAAAGAGCCTATCCCCCTCCCTGCAGGCTCGCGGATAGCACCATAGTAACTGATAGACCCGCCCCTCGCCCAAGCTGCAGAGCGCCCAGGCACGGACGTGCTCCCCTTTAGGGAATTTGGCACGCGGGACAGACGCAGCTCCCCTTCGGGGAAATCTGACAGCGCACACAGAAAGCTCCTCTTCGGGGAATTTGGGGGAATTTGGCTTGCGGGACACAGCTCCCCTTCGGGGAATCTTAGAGCACGCACAGAGGGGCTCCCCTTTGGGGAATTTGGTGCTCAGGACGGACTCCGCTCCCCTTCGGGGAATCTGGGAGAGTGCACAGAGGCAGCTCCCCTTCAGGAATTTGAGAGTGTGCGAAGCCCTAGCCGGTTTGGCTCAGTAGAGAGAGCACACACAGGACGCAGCTCCACTTCAGGGAATTTGGCATGCCGGACACAGCTGCCTGGGATCCCTGACTCACAGCGCATTCACACTAAGAGCCCGTGACCCCAATTGTTGGTGCATGCACACACAGGGACCCTTATTCTCAATGAGAAACCACATGAGGCAACAGAGACTCTGACACTCGATTCTTGGTGCAGACACAGGGAAACTCTGACTCCTGGCACATGCTAAGGATCTCATTTTCAGCACATACCAACAGTGTGGTGCAGACAGGGCCCCTGATTCTAAGTGTGCACACGAGACCACACACAACACCGGGGACACTGACCCTGGGCAAGCCTGGTTCCCACCAACCTACGACAGCCACACGTCCTAGTGTCAGTGCACTTCAGTGAAACTCGGGTGGAGCGAAGTCCCCACAGCACACGGCCCAGGTCCACGCAAACTGAAGCTTGAGCTTTCTGATGATAGTCAGAATGGGGAGACGAAACAATTCACAGAGAAAAGAAAATGAGGAGTCACCAAGAAAGGAAATTAGTGAAACTGAAGCTTGCAACATGACCGAAAAAGAGTTCAGAGTAATGGTCGTGGAATTTATACATCGGATGGATGAGAAAATCAACAACTTATGCAAGAATCAGGAAGAAATGAAAAGTGATATAGCTACAATCAAAAACAGCATGGAAAGTTTCAACAGTAGACTACAAGAAGCAGAGGACCGAATTAGTGAGTTAGAAGATCAGGTACAGAAACAAGCTCAATCTGAACAGCAATTGGAGAAAAAAATTAAAAAGCAGGAGGAAAGCCTAAGGGAGCTTCGGGACAACATGAAACGAAGTAACATGCGTATAATAGGGCTGCCAGAAGGACAAGAAGAGCAGCAGGGATTAGAAAATCTATTTGAAGAAATAATGCCAGAAAACTTCCCGGATATGGGAAAGATAAAAGTTACACAAGTACAGAGAGTCCCAAGCAGGATCAACCCCAAAAGACCCACACCAAGACATGTCATAATTTCAATGACAAATATAAATGATAAAGAGAGAATCTTAAAGGCGGCAAGAGAGAGACAGAGAGTTACCTAAAAGGAACACCCATCAGATTGTCAAATGATTACTCAACAGAAACACAACAAGCTAGAAGAGAATGGAAGGAGGTATACAAAGTGTTGCAAAGCAAAGGACTGAATCCAAGAATACTATATCCAGCAAGGCTATCAATCAAAATTGAAGGGGAAATCAGGTGCTTTGAAGACAAAAAAAGGCTCAGGGAGTTTATCACCACCAAACCAGCAATGCAAGAAATGCTAAAGGGAATACTGTAAAAAGAAGAAATAAACAGGTAAGAAGGAACACAGACACAAAAATAGATATGACTACAAACAAATACCTTTCAGTAATAACTTTAAATGTAAACAGACTAAATGCTCCAATCAAAAGACACTGTGTGGCTGAATGGATAAAAAAACATGACCCATATATATGCTGTCTACAAGAGACCCACCTCAGAACAAGAGACTCACACAGATTGAAAGTGAAGGGATGGAAAAATATCTTTCAGGCAAATGGAAATAAAAAAAAGCTGGGGTAGCAATACTTATATCTGACAAAATAGACCTCAAAGTAAATGCCATAACAAGAGATAAGGAAGGCCACTTCATAATACTAAAGGGAGAAATCCAACAAGAAGAAATAATTCCTGTAAACATATACGCACCCAATATAGGAGCACCCAAATACATAAAAAAACTCCTGGAGGATATCAAGGGAGAGATTAATAGCAATACAATCATAGTAGGAGACTTTAATACCCCACTATCACCATTGGACAAATCCTCTAAACAAAAAATCAGCAAAGAAACATCAATCCTAAATGACTCACTAGACCAGATGGAATTAATTGACATCTTCAGAACATTTCACCCCAAAGCCACAGAATATACATTCTTCTCAAGTGCACATGGGTCATTTTCAAAGATAGACCATATGCTGGGTCACAGGCAAAGTCTCTTCAAATTCAAGAAGATAGAAATTATATCAAGCATCTTCTCAGATCACAGTGGCATAAAACTGGAAATCAACTACAATAAATACAACCCAAAGAAATCAAACACATGGAGACTAAACAGCATGCTACTAAACAAGGACTGGGTCACCAGAGAGATCAAGGAAGAAATAAAAAACATCATGGCAACAAATGACAATGAAAACACAACAATCCAAAATCTATGGGACACAGCGAAAGCAGTATTGAGAGGGAAGTTCATAGCTCTACAAGCCCACTGCAAAAAACAAGAAACAATGGTAATAAATTACCTAACCCTACAACTCAAAGAGTTAGAAAAAGAGCAGCAAGAAAAGCCCAGTGTAACCAGAAGGAAGGAAATAACAAAGATCAGAGCGGAGATAAACGACATAGAGACCAAAGAAACAATACAAAAGATTAACAAAACCAAGAGCTGGTTCTTTGAAAGGATAAACAAGATTGATGAACCTCTAGCCAGGCTCACCAAGAAGCAAAGAGAGAGGACCCAAATAAACAAAATCAGAAATGAAAGAGGTGAAATAACAACAGACCCCACTGAGATACAAAGGATTGTTACAAAATATTATGAACAACTCTATTCCAACAAACTGGACAACCTGGAGGAAATGGACATATTCCTAGAAAAATATAACCTTCCAAAAATCAATCAGGAAGAATCTAAACAGCTCAATAGGCCAGTAACTATGGACGAAATTGAAGCAGTCATCAAAAAGCTTCCGGCAAACAAAAGCCCGGGGCCTGACGGCTTCACAGGAGAGTTTTACCAAACATTCAAGGAAGAACTAAAACCTATCCTCCTCAGACTATTCCAAAAAATTCAAGAGGAAGGAACACTTCCAAGCTCTTTCTATGAAGCCAGCATCGCCCTAATACCAAAACCAGATAAAGACAACACAATGAAAGAGAATTACAGACCAATATCCCTCATGAACATAGATGCCCAAATCCTCAACAAAATTCTAGCAAATTGGCTCCAGCAGTACATCAGAAAGATCATACACCGTGACTAAGTAGGATTTATCCCAGGAATGCAAGGATGGTACAATATCCGCAAATCAATAAACGTGATACATCACATAAACAAATTGAGAGATAAAAATCACATAGTCATATCAATTGATGCAGAAAAAGCATCTGACAAAATCCATCACCCTTTTTTGATAAAAACTCTCAACAAGGTGGGAATAGAAGGCTCATACCTCAACATAATAAAAGCGATATATGATAAACCCACAGCAAACATCATACTCAATGGACAAAAACTAAAAACATTTCCCCTAAGAACAGGAACAAGACAGGGATGCCCACTCTCACCACTCCTGTTTGACATAGTACTGGAAGTATTAGCCATTGCAATTCGACAAGAAGAAGAAATAAAAGGCATCCAAATTGGAAAAGAACAAGTAAAGCTGTCTTTATTTGCAGACAACATGATATTGTACATAAAAAAATCCGAAAGACTCCGTCAAAAAACTAATAGACTTAATAAATGAATTTGGCAATGTAGCAGGATGCAAAATTAATGCCAAGAAATCTATGGCCTTTCTATACACCAATAGTGAACTTACAGAAAGAGAGACTAAAAAAAAAAAAATCCCATTTACCATCACACCAAAAAAAATTAAGATACTTAGGAATAAACTTAACTAAGGAGGTGAAAGACCTATACGTGGAAAACTACAGGACACTGAAAAAAGAGATAGAGGAAGACGTAAACAGATGGAAGAACATACCATGTTCATGGATTGGTAGAATCAACATCATTAAAATGTCCATACTACCCAAAGCAACCTATAGATTTAATGCACTCCCCATTAAAATACCAATGGCATATTTCACAGACCTTGAAAGAACTCTCCAAAAATTCATCTGGAATAAAAAAAGAACCCGAATAGCTACAGCAATCCTGAGAAAGAAGAATAAAGTAGGAGGGATCTCAATACCAGATTTCAAGCTGTATTGCAAAGCCACTATTTTCAAAACAGCCTGGTACTGGCACAAGAACAGACATATAGATCAATGGAATAGAATAGAGAATCCAGATATTGACCCAAACCACTATGCTCAATTAATATTTGACAAAGGAGGCATGAACATACAATGGAATCAAGACAGTCTCTTCGCCGAAACCGGTTTGGCTCAGTGGATAGAGCGTTGGCCTGCGGACTCAAGGGTCCCGGGTTCGATTCCGGTCAGGGGCATGTACCTTGGTTGCAGGCACATCCCCAGTAGGGGGTGTGCAAGAGGCAGCTGATCGATGTTTCTCTCTCATCAATGTTTCTAACTCTCTATCCCTCTCTCTTCCTCTCTGTAAAAAATCAATAAAATATATTTAAAAAAAAAAGACAGTCTCTTCAATGAATGGTGTTAGGAAAATTGGACAGATACATGCAAAAAAATGAAGCTAGATCACCAACTTACACCATACACAAAAATAAACTCAAAATGGATACAGGACTTAAACATAAGCGGGAAACCATAAAAATACTAGAGGAATCCACAGGCAGCAAAATCTCAGACATATGCCAAAAGAACTTCTTCACTGATACTGCCCCTAGGGCAATGGAAGCTAAAGAGAAAATTAACAAATGGGACTACATCAAAATAAAAAGCTTTTTACAGCAAAAGAAACTATCAACAAAACAACAAGAAAGCCCATTGTATGGGAGAACATATTTGCAAATGGTATCACTGATAAAGGTTTAATCTCCAACATCTACAGGCAGCTTATACAACTTAATAAAAGGAAGATAAATGATCCAATAAAAAAATGGGCAACGGACCTAAATAGAATCTTTTCAAAAGAAGACAGAAGGAAGGCCAAGAGACACATGAAAACATGCTCAACGTCACTAATTATCCGAGAGATGCAAATCAAAACAACAATGTGGTACCATCTCACACCTGTCAAAATGGCTATCATCAACAAATCAACAAACGACAAGTGTTGGCGAGGATGCAGAGAAAAAGGAACCCTCATGCACTGCTGGTGGGAATGCAGACTGGTGCAGCCACTGTGGAGAACAGTATGGAGTTTCCTCAAAAAACTGAAAATGGAACTCCCATTTGACCCAGTAATCCCACTACTAGGAATATATCCTACGAAACTGGGAACACCAATAAGAAAGGATATATGCACCCCTATGTTCATGGCAGCACAATTTACAATAGCTAAGATCTGGAAACAGCCTAAGTGCCCATCAGCAGATGACTGGATCAGAAAACTATGGTACATCTACACAATGGAATACTATGCTGCCATAAAAAAGAAGGAATTCTTACCATTTGCAGCAACCTGGATGGAATTGGAGAACATTATGCTGAGTGAAATAAGCCAGTCAATGAAAGAAAAATACCACATGATCTCACTCATTTATGGATAATAAAGAACATTATAAACTGTTGAACAAAAAGATAGACACAGAGGCAGTAAAGCATCAAACAGTCTGTCAAATTACAGCAGGAAGGTTAAGGAGAGGTGGGGAAGATAAGAGATCAACCAAAGGACTTATATGCATGCATATAAGCATAACCAATGGACACAAAACTCTGGGGGGTAAGGGCATATATGAGAGTGGGGTGGGGAGGCAATGGTAAGATATGTACACATATAATACCTTAATTTAAAAAAAGTGATTTGTTAAAAAAAATAAAAAAAAAATAAAAAATATATATCTATACTAATAAAAGGGTAATATGCTAATTAGTCCAGGTCGACCAGAGATCTTCTGGATGTCCAACTTCCTTCCAGACAAAGCCATGGTGGTGGGGGCCGAGGCAGAGGCAGTTAGGGGCAATCAGGCCAGCAGGGGAGAGCAGTTAGGGGCAAGATCAGGCTGACAGGGGAGGGCAGTTGGGGGCAAGATCAGGCCGGCAGAGGCGGGTAGTTGGGGGCATAAGTCAGGAAGGCAGGTGAGTGGTTAGGAGCCAGTGGTCCTGGATTGTGAGAGGAATGTCCAACTGCTGGATTGGGCCTAAACCGGCAGTTGGACATTCCCCGAGGGGTCCCGGATTGCAGAGGGTGCAGGCCAGGCTGAAGGACACACCCCCTCCCCCATGCACAATTTTTGTGCACCAGGCCTCTAGTATATATATAAAAAAAAAGAGTGGGGATCCCAGCATAATTCACTCTTTGCACAGTGCCTTACCCATGGGGATCATCAGTGTCGGGGTCCCAGCTCTCTTTGTCTGCGAAGCAGCCCCACCTTACAGTTGGGGACCCCGAGACCTACATGATGATGTGCGCTGCCCCAGGGGCTTCTGGCAAAAGTGGCTGTTTGGGGAGTATAATAATGACAGTAAGGCTTAGCACTGAATTGAATTTGTCCTTAGGTCCATCAGCCCGATCTTTTCCTGTGGAAAGGTTTTGGGCATTGTACAACCCCCTTTGCTTAGTTGGTGGCAAGGACAGCCAGGGGCAGGTGGTCGCTCTGACCTTCAGCGGGTAAGTGCACTCACTAGTGCCTTTAAAGCAAGCCAGGCGCGATCCGCGGCCTCCGACGTGGCTGCATTCTAAATATTTTTCAATATTTAGTTTTGTTACAAGAAATCGATCCCTGTACTATTACTAGGAGTTAAACAGCATAGAACTAAAACCTTCTCTTTCCATTTTTTCTCTCTGTACGGTTGTGGTTTTTAGGACATAAAGTGTTCGGAGAACATTTTCTTGATCATGTCAAGATGAACATGAATTCTCCTCTGTCCTGTTTCCTTTCTCCCAAGTCTACTGTATATTCCCTGAGCTGAACTGTTTGTTGTGTATTCCCGTCCATTTGCATATCTGAAGACATTTCCAGTTCTGACTCTCGTCAGCTCTTCTGATTTATGCTCAGATGGTTCTGAGCATGTTTTCATTGCTCATGACGGAACCATCCCAGCAGCGAATCAGACTCCCCACCAGTGTCCTAACTCCCAGGTCCCTTGTCAAACAATATTTAAAGATTGGACTTTGTATAAAGTAGCTTCCAAGTTTTATAATGCATCATTTTACACCTTTCATAATTAAAAGCACAATGAGGTTGTACCTGCAAAAAAAAAAAAAAAAAAGAACCGGAAGAGAGGTCTCGCTCACTCCTTTTCTCCCTCCCACTCATCTGTATGGTGCCAAGCCCAGAATGGCATTGGGGACCCAGAGAACAGAACCCAATAGTGTCCTCTCACCTAGTGGGGGTGGGGTGGGGGGGCTCATAGAGGAGGCCCCGGGAGAGCTGCCTCGCGCGGGGTGGCGGGGGGGGGGGGGGGGGGGGGGTGGTGGAGCTCAGCAGGCCCAGGGGTGAGGCTGCCAGCAGCCTGGGACTTGGGGCTCCAAGGGGTCCTCGCAGGTGAGAAGGGCAGACATTTAGTAAACAGAAATTTCCCTGCCCTTCAGATGGTAGTTCAAGGGAGGGCCCACGTTTCTCTTCAGCCTAAAGCTGAAATTGCTTTTAGCTCAGAGTAACCTGCACACCACCGAGGCACAGCTTGGGGTGCTCATTCTGAACCCCCACAGTTCCCTCCTTGGAAACCTCCCGGCAGCCTCACATTCCCAAAGCTGGGCTGATGGAGCTGTCTATCATCGCCCAGGCTCCGTCTTGAGGGAAGGGCGGTGCCAGGAAACGGCTGTCTCACTGCGGGAGGAGGGACGCCGCCGCCGCCCAAAGTGTTTCCCAGGGGCGCAGAGACCGAAGCTTTGCCCTGGGCTGCCTGTCGGGGATTGATTTTAAGCTGTTTTTTAGAAACAGGGCTCAGGACTAAATGTTGGCCCTCCTCCTTTCCTGCCCAAGAGACTCAGAAAGAGCAGCCTGTTGCAGGAAGGAGGTCTTAGGATGGGCGCTCCTTGCCGAATTTGCATTGAGTTTGGTAAAAAGAGAAGGTTTCAGGCAGGCCCGGTAGCTCCAGACCCACCGTGTCCCATTGCTTCTAAGTCTCCTACAGGGTCGTCCTGCCACGTGTGTCTGCTTTCCTCCACTCCCTGTACATCAGCCCTTCTCCCTTCCGAAGTCTAACACCCTGTCCTCCCTGTCTTTGTCTGAAAATGTCCTATATACCCAAGTTTGCCTTGTCTTTGGAATTTTCATGGATGTATCATGGCTTTGTGAATTCTCGTGTACAGGTGTTAAACTTTGATTTTTCTCCTGCTAATCTATCTCTGTTAATTTGATAATTAGCCCAGCAAGAAGACTTAGAAGGTAGGAGAGAAAGTACTAATGTGTTTAGCCTCCACGTAGAGGCATCTCTAGGGACAAAAGAGAAACAGAGGTGACCATTATCCCAGTGTGTGAGTCCCGAAGGCAGGCAGGCAGGAGATGGCTGCTGTCTGTCTCCATCGCCTTCTGGGGGGTGCGGCAGGCAGTGGCGGCCTCTAGTCCTCCTGACCTGCAGTGTGATGGTCTCTGGTGACGTTTCTGCAGCTGCATGAGGAGTGGCCACCATGAGCGGCCGGGGCGACTTCTGAGGAGTAAATACAACACTCACTAGGCAGCTCAGGAGCCACGTTAGCTTGCCCGGCCTGGGAAATGGTCATTGTAGTTCCCAATGATTCCAAGTCCCTGGATGGTAAAATAAAAGTGTTAGTTTGGAGGGTTGCAGTCAAATATTTAAGAAAACTGGAAACATTCAGGATACAGTCCAGCTTATAGGTGGAAAATTTAAAAGCACACACAAAACTTAAAGATGATGAACCTAATATGCCCAAAGGTATTGTGGGGAATAAAAAATGTAGTCATTTTCCTCCCACGTTCTAAGTTCTTCTAGCTGAGCCAATCATCAAATGAACAGAGACCGATTAACAGGAGAAAATCTAAGTTTTAATACGTGTGCATGGGGAAATCACACAAGCATGAAAATTCCAAAGACAATGAGGCAACGTTGGGCACATAAAATATTTTTGGACAAAGGAGAAAAGGAAGGGACGAGGTATTAGATTCAAGAAGCGAGAACGGGAATTTGCAGGTAGTTGAGAAAGAGCAGGGCATGCATGGCAGGAATATTTTTGCCAGGCAACTCAGAAGCTGTAGACACAGGTTATCCAGCTACAGACTGGAGTCTTCCTGCTGGGGGAAGGTGCTTAAGCCAAAGCCCCCTTGTTAAAGCAGGTTTCTCCTCTGAATCTCTGCGGCAGGAAAGGAGAGAGGGTCAAAGGTTCTTTCTGAGCCGTGTTTCTTAAAAAACAGCTTGAAATCAATATCGCAAAGGGCAGCTTCAGGGCGGCAAACCTTTGGTTCCCTTCAGTCCTACCTTTGAAACTGTAAGCAGGTTTTATATTCCAGAAGCTACATTGGTGGTCTGCTCCATATTTCACTGATTCAGTCATTCAGTGCTGAGAGTAAGTCGTTCAGTTCCTCTGTAGAGTCTCATTTCAGGAGGCAGTGAATGAGGCCTGTAATGTGTAGGCAAGCAGTCAGGTGTTTCATAAGGGGTCTGACTGTGAAAACAGAAATGACCAAAGGTTAATGGTCAGAGCAAATTAGAAACCCGTTTCTGAGTCCGTCAGGCTGTCCGTGGAGAGGATTTCTGGGTGTACAGCTGAGCTTCCTTTGCTGGAATGAAGGAGGCCGCGGTGACAATCACATTCTCCTGGCCTGTAGCTTTCACCTCTCTGGCGACATCCTCAGGTGCGCAGGTAAATTCTCTGTGTGGCTACACAGCATCACCCTGAGATTGTTCAAGCCTAAGTTATGTGACTTCTTTGAAGTTTATATTATGTTGTTTCAGAAAAAAATAAAAAGTGCTATTTCTCAATAATTCCAACATTCGTTTGAAGGGTTATAGCCAAATATGTAAGAAAACTAGAAATATTCAAGATCCAGTCCAGTTTCTAGGTTAAAAAAAATAAAGCTTTAAAAACAATTGATAACTAGAATCTAATATCCACAACCGCACATTACAATTTCTCTCTAAAATCACCCTCAGTTTTAGCAACGATAGCTAAATTAACACTAATTTACTTAATTTACTGTCTAAGTCTAGTTCCAATAGATTCAGCCTGATTACTTGCATAAATACAAGAACAGCAGTAAATCATATAGGCTTTTTCAAATCTGCTTTGCTGGAATTTTGTAAGGAACCTCCAGACTGAGCTTTAATGAGCTTCATGAGGCTAAGAAGCCAAGCCACATAGTTACCATCAGCCTTTGTCTGTGAGACCTATTGATTTGGGTGAGTTCTTCAGGTTCTCAAGCTCCCCAAAATGTCCTGAGGTTCTTTCTTTGCTGTCTCCCGGAAAGCAACTTGGGTTCCTCACTTGTAAAGACTGCTCGAAGGACTTGTATGCATGCATATAAGCATAAACAATGGATGCAAAACTCTGGGGGGTGAGGGCATGTATGGGTGTGGGGTGGGGGGGGGTAATGGTAAGATATGTACACATATAATACCTCAATAAAAAAAAAATGTAAAAAAAAAAGACTGCTCTGAACCATGTAAGCAATGTATCAGCCTGTATTTCCAAGGGCTTTTATTGGCTTCCAAAACCAATATATTTTTTATTTTTTTAAATGGATTTCAGAGAGGATGGGAGAGGGAGAGAAAGACAGAAACATTAATAATGAGAGAAAATAATTGATTGGCTGCCTCCTGCATGCCTTCTACTGGGGATTGAGCCTGCAACCAGGGCATGTACTCTTGACCGGAGTCAAACCTGGGACCCTTCAGTCCACAGGCCAATGCTCTCTATCCACTTAGCCAAACGGTCTAGGGTCAAAGTCAATCTTAATTCCTTCAAGCTTTTTGGTGACATCAAAGTCTATGCATGTCCCTTTCAACATTATATTTAATCGAACCTTTTAAAATAATATCAGTTTCCAATTCTGTCCTGTTATAAAGAGAACAGATTTGTATTGAATTTATGCAATCAACCATATTGACATGAAAATAATAATACTCATTAAGAATTTCCAAATTCTATAGAGATCAGGTACAGAGAATAATATAAATGCTTCAATATTGCCCACAAAGATATAATTTACCAAATTTCTCTACGATAAACAAGTTTTCTTATATTTGGAAACAAAACAAAAAATTTCAATTCAGCAATAGTTCAAATAAAAGTTATAAAGACTAAATTAATCCTCAGTTCATTCAGTCCCATGCAATTCTTGTTTATCTTGATCATTGGCCAGCATTTCCATGAATCCAGTTATTCCTGAGAGTTCTATAAATCTTCATATAGTTTAAAGTTATGATCTGAAAGTTTATTCTCAGAAAACTCTATTTTAGAATTAGACAGTCCTTTCCATGAATCTTTCTGAAGATAAAACATTTTCAAAGCATCAGAGGAAAACAGTAACTGTCTGTAAATGACAAAACTTAAAATGACACAGTTATAGATACGATTATAATACAATTAACAGAGAACTGTGCTTTCTTATAACATTTTAAGATAACAATCAGCATTACAAATGAAAACATATCATGACTTTGTAGACTTTTAAAGATCTTTATATAATCTCTAGATCATTTTAGTATTAATATATGCATACAAATACAACATAAGCATTATTTTTTTAGTTGACAAAGCTTTCCATGTAATTTGAGCATGTCAAATAGGCCTCATTAGTTTAAATTTTCTCTTCTATAAGGAGAGAGAACAAACCTTTGAGATATTCCATAAGCTCATTGGAATAGCTCAAAGACATTTATAGGTTATGAAAATGTCTCCTTTTAAAGTCTGAACCCTGAGAAGGCTATCAAATATATTTGACCAAAAAGATCTGATGTCATCATGGAACAATATTTAATTATCTCACACGAAGTAAAACAAATGGTCTCAAACATAAACCCTGGTTTCCTATTGTTAGCCCAGCTTTAGCTCTCAGGATTGAGAAGATAGTTTCCTTAAGAAATGAAGGAACTGATTAGAACAATGAGACACAGAACTATTTTAATAAAACATAAAGTTTTTGCTTTCTGAATAGAAAACTTTTCATAATGTCTTTTTTTATAGAATTTTAAAAATATATTTTTTATTTATTTTAGAGAGGAAGGGAGAGGGAAAGATAGAAACATCAATGATACGTGCCATTCATTGATCAGCCACCTCCTGCTTGCCCCCTACTGGGGATCGAGCCTGCAACCGGGGCATGTGCCCTTGACTGAGATCAAACACGGGACCCTTCAGTCCAAAGGTGGATGCTCCATCCACTGAGCCAAACCAGCTAGGGCTCATAATATCTTATCTGGAGTAGGACAATACATATGGGAAAAACTCTCCTCTTAACAGAGTGGAAAAGAACCAAACTCTGGTTTTGCATTAGCTTACTTTTGATATTTAAATTCATTTATTTAGCCTTGGCCAGTCTTACTCAGTGGCTAGAGCATCAGACTGAGCACCCAAAGGTCACAGGTTCAATTCCTGGTCAAGGGCACCCACCTCGGTTGCAGGCTTGATTTGGGGCCCCCATCTGGGTGCATGCAGGAGGCAACCAATCACTGTGTCTCTCTCAGATGTTTCCTTCTCTCTCCTCTTTCTCTCTCTCCCTTCACCCCTCCTTTCCAATTTCTCTGAAAAGCAAGCAATGGAAAAAATATCCTCAACTGAGGATTAACAAAATAAATAAATAAATAAATAAAATTCATTAATTTAATTATAATTATTCCCACCTTATTCTGCATAACCATATATAAAATTTTCTTTTTTAACATGGCTGTTCACAAACTTTCTACAAATTTCCTTGTCCCTTTTAGTTTGCTCCTTCTTAACTCATTCAGAAGTAACCAACTTCAGGACAAATTATTTTCCTTTAATTGCCTTCAAATAGTATCTTCATACCTTATACCTTTTATTACCAAAAACATAGTTTTTTTCTAATTTAATTAAAATTCTTAACTCCTTGAACTCTAATTTCTAGTGACAATTAAAAGTAAGCATTCTTTCATTGTCAAATACATTTATAATTTTTAAGAAACATATATTAATAAATTACAAGACATTTATTAGCAGATCCAAATTTATCTTTTTTAATCTTTCTGTAATAAGAAGCCAAAAGTACGTAAACTTAAAATAATCTAATAATGTTTCAGAATTTTATTTTATTTTGAAATATCTAGATATTCAATAATTTATTTCATTTAACTTAATTTAGTAAAACTCTAAATTTTAAGTTTGGGAAACTATGGTTAAGTATATATTTGCTTAGATATGTTATATATATATAATATAATATGTACTAGAGGCCAGGTACACAGGATTTGTGCACTGGTGGGGGGCGTGGCCTGCGGGGATCGGCCCGCTGCGGGAGCAGCGCTCCCACTGTGGGAGTGCACTGACCACCAAGGGGCAGCTCCTGCGTTGAGTGTCTGCCCCCTGGTGATCAGTGCATGTTACAGCGGCTGGTCGACCAGTTGTTCTGGTTGTTCCACCGTTCGGTCACTGGGCTTTTATTATATAGGATTATATAATATGTATTGTTATATATCATATAACAATTATTATTGAAAACTTGTATCTGAATCCTTTTATTTTAGTTACTAGTGGCCCAGTGCATGAAATTCGTGCATGGGGGTGGGGGCGGGTTCCCTCAGCCCAGTCTGCACCCTCTCCAATCGGGGACCCCTTGGGGGATGTCTGACTGCCAATTTAGGCCTGATCCCTGTAAACCAGCAGTCAGACATCCCTCTCACAATTTGGGACCACTGGCTCCTAACTGCTCACCTGCCTGCCTGCCTGATCACCCCTAACTGCCTCTGCCTGCCTGCCTGATTGCCCCTAACCCCTCTGCCTGCCTGCCTGATCTCACCCCTAACTGCCTCTGCCTGCCTGATTGCCCCTAACTGCCCTCCCCTGCCAGCTTGATCTTGCCCCCAACTGCCCTCCCCTGCTGACCTGATTACCCCTAACTGCCTCTGCCTCAGCCCCCACCACCATGGCTTTGTCCGGAAGATGGCCGGTTGACCAGGTCTAATTAGCATATTACCTTTTTATTAATTAGTATAGATAGATTATATAGGATAGAATTGCTTAAATGGGGGGGGGGAGAGCCTTTTTCAGCAGGAGGAGATGCTCTTGGCATAAATATACATAATCCCTATATCTGGACTTATAGCCAGCCATATACACTATACTGCCAAACTGGTCATTAAAAAATTGAACCGCTTTCTTACACCTTACACAAAACAGCTGTTGCCCTTAAAACCCCTCCTCAGTCCCCACCTTAGGTTCTGCCTTCACAGTTCACCCAGATTAGGTTCTGATTGGTGGGTTTCTATGCCAGTCAGTGTCAGAAGCTCCGCCTCCTAGGCAGCCATTGGCTTCTCACAGTTCACCCAGATTTGGTTTGATTGGTTGGTTTCTATGCCAGTCAGTGTCTCTGGGCCTATCTCCGGGCCTGATCAGAGAGGTGGGGCTGATCAATAGCCACCCCAGGCTGCTGGCCAGTGGGCTGAACTGCTGATCTCTCGGAGAGAGAGAGAGGCATGGCTGCTGGCAAGGCCTGGAGAGAGAGAGAAGTAGGGTCTAATCCACAGCCTCCAGGATCAGACTTTTCTCTCTCTCTCCGGGGCTCACCAGCAGCCACAGTAGCCGCTGATCAGCCTGGCCTCTCTTTCTCCCCGAGAGGTCAGCAGTTCAGCCCACTCTCCAGTCCCCGCCCACCAGAGCCTGCTGCGCGCACAGACTGGTATTTGGTTGAGCCTTTGGTTGTTACGGACCCTGGGTTTTTATATATTAGGATAACTATTTATTAGTTCTTATTAACTCTATGATATTTCAAAGTTTATTATTAACCAAGCTATTTTCTTGACACGTAACAAATATCACAGGAACTTATTTTTGTAAATCCAGCTTGCATTCAAGGGAGGGGAAGGAAGCTCCACCTTCTGGAGACTGACGTGGATGTGTGTTAAAACCAGCATGGGAACGAATAAACATGTGGTGGTAGATCCGATGTGGCACGTCAGTATCCTGCACCTGTTTAGTCTTTTCACTAATTAATTACAGGATCACCCCTGCACCTTCCCTGCGGCAATTATTATCATGGTGCTCTCATGACACTGTGCCTGCCCCCCCGGACCTCCTGCACTTGCTGTTTGGGATTCTTGAAGGAAGACTTGTCCTGATTCCCCATTTATTTATTTCTCAACCACTTATTTATACCAGGACTCACAGATAATTTATTTCTTTCTCTGGGCCGCAACCTGATATTTTCCTTATTTACTTTCTTGCTCAATTTGTTCCAGTTTTGGTATTGGGAGTGTTTCCAGGTTGGATTTTGATGCTCTTTCAAAACGTCCCCAACTTGTTATCTTTTCCTTCCTTTTGTGAGTACTTTTTTTTTATTCCTGGCACAATAAGCTGTTCCTGGCTCATCTTGTATTTTCCTTGCCCCTGTCCCAGAACCAGCCATTTCTCCGGGGAGCTGTGGTTCCCTTGTTTTTGGAAATTGCATTTAGAAACTAAGATATGGAGCTGGATCTGCCTGTTGATCCCTGGCTGTCACTGCTGAGACCTCATGGTGGGTGGAGCTGGTGACCGTGTGTGCGACACTAACCCTTGTATGCACACAATCTACATGTAAGGGGAGTCTACATTAAAACACGGGCTCATACCGATGTGTTCAGTTTTATTCCATCATCAGTCTATTGGTTTTGTACTTAAGATTAGGATAGAGAATTAAAAAATACAATTTTAATGTATTTTTACTGTTCCTCACAAACCCTCTTGTTTCAGCCTCGGTTTTCTAAAGTCTAACAAACACCAAACCACCACAGTAATGCAAACTTCACTGGCCAGTGCACACAGACACGACATTCAGTTCCTCCCTGTCCGACGTCTGACTCTGTCTGCGAGGCTGATGGAGACGTGGTTGCAGACAACCATGGGCCCTCCTGTCCTGCCGGGTGGCACCTGCCGGGGCAGCACACCTGATGGCAGGGCCTCTGAGCCGACATCCGTCCTGTGGCTGCGGTGTCCCCATTGTCTCAGTGGCCACGGCCCGTCGAGCCGGGAGCTCTCTGCTCCGGCGGGAAACAGCTGCGGAGCGTGGAGGCCATCTCTCTGTCTTCCCTCCTCTGGGTCCCTTCTTTCCACTCCCAATCCTCCTACCTCAGTGGTCGGCAAACTGCGGCTCGCGAGCCACATGCGGCTCTTTGGCCCCTTGAGTCTGGCTCTTCCACAAAATACCATGGCCTGGGCGAGTCTATTTTGAAGAAGTGGCATTAGAAGAAGTTTAAGTTTAAAAAATGTGGCTCTCAAAAGAAATTTCAATTGTTGTACTGTTGATATTTGGCTCTGTTGACTAATGAGTTTGCCGACCACTGTGCTACCTGGTTTCCCACAAAGGCTCTTAGGACAGTCTCTTTAACACACTCGGCCTTAGACAAACATGGAGTCCTGCTGGTCCCTCTGCCCTGACAGCCCGGCTGCCTCCCAGATGGGACAGTGAGAAGCAGGCAGGGAAGAAAGAGGCAAATGGTGTCAACACTCTGTATGTCCGAAATGGCTCCGTCCCAGACGGTGCTGGTGTATCCAGGCTGGTCCCCGTCCACTCTTCGGCAGTATCTCCTACGTCACGGGGGACGGACCGGGAATGTCTGTGTCTGGTTTTTGTCCCCTGCATGGCTGAGCTTCCAGATGTTCTGGTGACCTGTCCCTTGGTCTCCAAAATCAAGCACCATTTTTTGTGATTGTTCTTTTAGTATTCATGTTCTGGCCTGCCACACACTGAAATTTTGTGCAGATTTTTAAAGTTTATGTTCTTGGTTTTTCATATTACCCTAACATACCCTTTTCATAAAAAAATTGCTATTGCTTCATTAGTTTAAAACTCAGCTGATTGCATGCAAAACTTTTGCAGCTTTTGCATACAAAAGTTTTAAGGAGAAATCAACTGTTAATTTTCGCTAGAAGAATTAATCTAGCCGAGGTAGTGTAGGGGAGGAAAAGGAGAGTTGGAAACAAAGAAATTATTCCTGTGTAATAGCTACTGTATCTGTTGGGATGCTTTGAGCTGCAAATCACAGAGAATACAAATCACCTGCCTGAACCAATAGGGATGGGGTTCAGGTAGAGGATGATCCAGAAGCTCTGTGATGGCATCAAGAATGCAGATAATAGGGTGTGGAGTTTCTCTTACCTGTTATTCTTGATAATACTTTCTGAAGGCATGGGTCCTAAGGAATAATATTATAAGAGAAACAGCTTGATGATATTCATCTTGCTTTATTTGTAGCTCTTTGGATTTTGAATAAATTCCACATTAAACATAATTCTCCCACCAGTCCGGGACACTCCTGCCAGCATCGTGGATCACTCAAGTGTGTGTGAACAGCCAGTACCCAAAGAAAATTGGTTGTTCTCCAACAACCTTCACCCCACGTGGCACCTATGCGACATGGTCATCTTGTCCTTGTCTGAGCATCCCCACTTCCGACTCTGAGCATAACCAATCCCTATGTACCCCCGGCTGTGAAGGGTTCTGGGACTGCAGGGCTTTCCCGGGCCATTGACCCCCTGCCCAAGGTCTCACTGCCTCCTTCACAGCCCAGCTCCCCTCGGACACTGTTTTACCTCCTTCTACACCTCTAAACTCCCTGCCCTCTGTCCCCGCCACCGCTGTCCCCCGGGATCCGTCCAGCCACCGGCCTTCTCTCTGCAGGGCTGCATCCTGCTGACTGGCACTCCCACAGCCGGGCCCCGAGCTGGGAGCTGGTGCTCTCCCCTCTTCCAGCATCCCTTCCCTTCACCCTACATCCCCCCTGTGCCTCTCGGGGAGCTGCCGGCCCTTGCACTACCTGACACTCGCCCCGCCCCGCTCTGACGCTCTCACTCAGGGATGCTTCATCCCGCATTTCCACGCCTTGTCTGGCCGGCCTCCTCCCTCCCATCCTCTCTACTGGCTCCTTCTCACCTCATCCGCCATCAGGCAGGAAAGCGTCCTGCTAAATCCATCGCGCTCTGCTCCCTGCCCTCACTGCCCAGAGCCCACCAGAGTCTCCCGCTCACCCCACTCCTCGGACCCTGGGCCAGGCTCCCGCACCCACGCCTCTGCCAAGACATCGCGATGCCCTCTTGCTTCTCCTCCTTCCCCGTGAGGTCTCCTTCGCACAGAGAGGCAGGGAGGGGGCCTGCTGCCCCGCCCTGTGCCCGCTTCCAAGGGCGTTGGCGGTGGGCTCGGCCTTCGGAAGGGCCCTCGGGCCGGTTCCGCGGTCGGGGCCGGAATTCCTGCTCACGCTCAGCTGCTCGGGTGCGGGCGGTGCGCTCCGCCGGCCGCCCTCCCCGTGGCTGGTGACACAGGACACGCGTGGGAGCCGCTGTCCTTCCAGGACACGGTTCCATCGCAGCAGCTGCGGGGAGAGCCCGCGCTTTGCAGTTGGGGCGCAGGGACTGTCCGACAGAAGGGGTGGCCGGCGGAGCCTTCCTTCCCGCCGGCATTGAGAGCCAGGTCACCGCAATGGAGGAACCCCGCACACTGTGAGCACTGAGCACCAGGACCCCTCCCGGGCGTGGCCTGCCAGGCCCCTTCTCCTGTCCCGTCCGCGCCTCTCCCCGCTGGGCCCGCGGAGGGAGCCCCCAGGGGCACGGGCCCTGCTCGCCTGGGCGTTGTGGCCAGAGAGACAACTACCCGTGCCTGGCCTGTGGCAGCACCCACTGCTTTGTGCAGGGCGCGCCCACTCCTCCTCCGCCAAGGCCCGGACCTTCCGCCCCAGCAGGGTGCTCTCCGGCGCCCACGGCCCCCGCGCCAGCCCCCGGGGAAAGCGGGGAGGCCGCCTCTGGGCGGGGGAGGGCTCCGGGCACAGCGCCGCCCACGCGGCCTTGGCTGCGGGCCTCCCGGGGGCGCCGAGGCGGGGGCGCCGAGGCGGGGGCGCCCAGCGATGGCCTCTTCCCCGGCTGCCTCCCCGCGGGACCCGGTGCTGAGCAGCCTGCTTCCCGCCGGCGCCCGCGCTGGGGGTACGGCCTCTGTGACCACGGCGGCCTCTGCGGTGCGGGTCACGGTGCCACTCTGCAGACGGCGGACCGAGGCCCAGAAAGACCAAGGGAGAGGCCGCCCGGCCGCACCTATGCTGGGCTCCCCGGACCCCTCCGGGCCGCGCAGCTGCGGCTTCCAGCTCTGCCCTCGCGCTGGCCGGTCCGCCTGGCGCTGCCTGGCCTGGGCGGCGGCCTGGGTGCGGCTGCTGCTGCGGGGCCTGGACGGTGCAGGGCTCAGTCTGCGCCCGTGAGCTCCTCGGAGAGGCCGCTCCTCCCTCCCCCTGCCTCCTCTCCACGCTCCTCCCTCCTCTCCCCTCTCCCTCCTCTTGCGGTCCTCTCCAAGGCTCATCCCGAGCCTGCAGCGGCACCCGCCCCCCCCCCCCTGCCCGCGGGCTGTGATCATCACGGGCTGCCCAGGACCTGGCTCTGTCGCCCTCCTCGCACCCTGAGCCCAGGGCCTGAAGAGAGCGAGCTGGGGTGTGCCGCACAGCCGCCCGCGGGGCGGGAGAGCTGCGGGAACGCGCGTTTCTCCCAGCTGCCACTCCCACTCCACAGAGCAGGTGCCCACTCCCAGGGCGAGGCCACGGTGCAGTGCCACCCATAACACTCCAGGGCGGGCCTCACAGCCCAGACACTCTCCAGCGCTCCCTCCTCTCACGACCTCGCCCTCCCCCCTCCAGGTGCTCTCAGTCCTTCCTTCCTGGACATGTCCCTCCTCAGCGGGACCTCAGGTGGTAATCCCAGGTGAACCTTCTCCAATGTAGTCCCATTCCCTCTGGCCCTGGGAGGAGGCACACGCACGACCGGTCTGCCTCTTCAGGCGCCCTTTCTCTCTCCCTCACGAATTATGTATGTGCCTGAGCTGCTCCTGTTTGAACTTTACAGAACTCCACACTGCATGCATCCCACCCTCCGGGACGTGCTGGCCGCATTTTGTGCAGAGCTGTGGCCCAGGTGTCCAGAGGCCGTATGACTTCCCATGTCCAACAGGCAGCGCATTCCGCTCTTCTTCTAGCGATGGGCCTCCGAGTGGGAGCTGGCACCGCTTAGGGGCTTCTCCTGGATGCGCACTTGGGAGCAGAGCTGTGAGTCATATGTACATGGTTTAAGCGACAGTGGTCAGTTCACTTCCAAAGTGGTCACTCTGATCTGCACCCCCAGGACTGTGTCCAAGAACTGGTCCATCCACAGCCTTCTCCACTGTTGGGGTTCCCAGGACCCTTATCTTTCTGCCAATCAAATGTGAGTACATTGGTATCATATTGTGCTCTCAATTTCCATTTTCTAAGTGACAACCTGTAATTTTCTGGTACTATCTGGGTCTCCGACCATTCAGTTCAGTTCAATCCTGACATTATCCACCCGAATTAGTGCAGCCCTCACAGGTTGAGGGCTCAATCCCCCAAGATTGTCCCCACTTCTGACACCAGCTGTAAGGGGGGGCCAGGCCATCCATACTTTTGCCCAGCCAACTGCCAATCTGGGGGCTCCCACAACCCTTTAAGTTTGGTAATTTGTTAGAATGACTCACAGAACTCAGGAAAGCAGTTTACTTACTGGCTTACTGTAAAGGATATACTAGTAAACGAAAAGCCGAATGGAAGAGGCTGAGGGCAAGGTATGCGGGGGGAGGGAGCGTGCACGCCACCTCCAGGCACCCCATCCTTCCAGACCTCCGTGTCGTCACCAGCCCTAAGGTGCCCACACCCCGTTGCTTTGGGGTTTTTATCAGAGTTTCATTATGTAGACATAATTGATTAAATCATGGTCTTTGCTGACTGACATCAATCTCCAATCTCCACCCCTCCTGTCCCCCAGGAGTTGGGGAGTGGGACTGACAGTCCCAGCCGTCTGATCAGGTCTTGGTCTCTCTGGACAGCAGCCCCATCCTGACACGCCCATCGGCATACAAGAGGCACTCATCCCCTGGGGCCCAGGGCTCCAGCTGCTGTGTGCCAGGAGCTGGGAACGAACCCAAGCCTATTTTCTGCCTATACCTCAGACAGCAAGTTTCACATGCTTGCTTATTCACTGTATCTTTGAACTGTCTCTTCCTTTATTTTGCCCATTTTCCTATCAGATTGTCATTTGGTCACAGTTTCTTCATTCCTGTTGGTACACTTTCATGTTGGAATTTTTATAAAATACTTTTCAATTCCACTTCCTGATTTCAACATTTATAATTGAATCTCTGTGTATTAGGAACCATAAAAGCATTAAAAAATTGTTTCCCCAAAATGTTTCAGGCACCAATTTTCTCTTCCCACGTATCAGTATGAAACTGTCAAAACATTATCCTCTCCTTCATTTATCCCTACTACCCCCAAGTCCCAGTTTGCCAAGAGTTTAAAACTTGTAACTCTAGCCATCACTAGATTTTAAAATACAGTATGTCTCTTCCTTTTCAACCAGTCTCAGTGCCTGCACACCCAAGCTCAGCCACAGTATCGCCACCACTGGCCTCGACTTAGCAGATTCACGGTGCGCTGTCCGTACAGACCCTCTCTGTGCCTGGGTCTGAGACACATCCTCCAGTCGGACCACTTCCTCAGCAGGGCCACATGCACAGACACAGAGGGCCACATGTGAGATACAGAGGACCACATGCACGGACACAGAGGGCCACATGCGAGATACAGAGGACCACATGCACGGACACAGAGGACTATGTGCACGGACACAGAGGGCCACATGCGAGATACAGAGGACCACATGCACGGACACAGAGGACTATGTGCACGGACACAGAGGGCCACATGTGAGACACAGAGGACCACATGCACAGAAACAGAGGACCATGTGAACAGAAACAGAGGACCACGTGCACGGACACAGAGGACCATGTGCACAGACACAGAGGACCATGTGCACAGACACAGAGGACCATGTGCATAAACATAGAGGACCATGTGCACGGACACAGAGGGCCACATGCACAGAAACAGAGGACCATGTGAACAGAAACAGAGGACTACGTGCACGGACACAGAGGACCATGTGCACAGACACAGAGGACCATGTGCACAGACACAGAGGACCATGTGCACAGACACAGAGGACCATGTGCACAGACACAGAGGACCATGTGCAACGACACAGAGGACCATGTGCACAGACACAGAGGACCATGTGCATAAACATAGAGGACCATGTGCACGGACACAGAGGGCCACATGCACAGACACAGAGGACCATGTGCAACGACACAGAGGACCATGTGCACAGACACAGAGGACCATGTGCATAAACATAGAGGACCATGTGCACGGACACAGAGGGCCACATGCACAGAAACAGAGGACCATGTGCACAGACACAGAGGACCATGTGCACAGACACAGAGGACCATGTGCATAAACATAGAGGACCATGTGCACGGACACAGAGGGCCACATGCACAGAAACAGAGGGCCACATGTGAGACACAGAGGGCCACATGCATGGACACAGAGGACCATGTGCACAGACACAGAGGACCATGTGCACAGACACAGAGGACCATGTGCATAAACATAGAGGACCATGTGCATGGACACAGAGGACCACGTGCACGGACACAGAGGACCATGTACACAGACACAGAGGACCATGTGCACAGACACAGAGGACCATGTGCATAAACATAGAGGATCATGTGCATGGACACAGAGGACCACGTGCACGGACACAGAGGACCATGTGCACGGATACAGAGGGCCACATGTGAGACACAGAGGGCCACATGCATGGACACAGAGGTACACATGCATGGACACAGAGGGCCACATGTGAGGCACAGAGGACCACGTGCACGGACACAGAGGACCACGTGCACGGACACAGAGGACCACATGCACGGACACAGAGGACCACGTGCACGGACACAGAGGGCCACGTGCACGGACACAGAGGGCCACATGTGAGACACAGAGGACCACGTGCACGGACACAGAGGACCACATACACGGACACAGAGGGCCACATGCATGGACACAGAGGGCCACATGTGAGACACAGAGGGCCACATGCACGGGCACAGAGTACCACGTGCATGGACACAGAGGGCCACGTTCAAGGACACAGAGGGCCACGTTCACGGACACAGAGGACCACGTGCATGGACACAGAGGGCCACGTTCACGGACACAGAGGACCACGTGCACGGACACAGAGGGCAACATGCACAGCACATTGACCCTATCAGTCTTGGCTGGAGGGAGGAGAAGGAGCAGTGGTTTTTCTGGTTTTGGTGGGCGGGGGAAGAAGGCTGTTTTCTCCTGCCCTTGAGGACACAGAGCCATCAGCCTCATCATGCTTCCTGAGGGTCAGCCATGGCACGAGGTTCCCTAGAAGCCCACCCTGCGCGGCCCAGCCTTCTTGGGTAGTACCACCCCCTCGGCCCCCAGTAGAGAATGTAAAGCCGCAGTTTTCACGCCAAGCTTCCAGCAGGGCACTGGCTCCTCTGTCGCTCCTAGAAATGGGTGGAGATGGCTGGGGGCCAGCCCAGGCCCCGCTGTCGCCCCAAGTAGTTACTCCAGAGTAGGAGTGGTATGTCCCAAAGCCCCCACTGGCAAACAGAAATGATCAGCAGTTTTGTGGCAGTAATTGTGCTGTGGCTGCCTTCTTGAAGGGGAAAACCTGGGTGGTGGGGGAGACAGAGTTCCCGTGAGACCCCCATCAGGGAGTGCCTCTCAGGCCCCAGGCCTCAGTGGGTTGGGCTGCACTTCCATCTGGAAATCACACCAGCGCTAAGGCAGAGTCTAACACAGAGTCGGCCGGAGGTGAAGCCACTCAACTGGCTGGAGGGCTTCTCCCAGGGAGGAAATCACCGCTGGTTCTGGATTTAATGTCAGCCCAGCTCCCTGAGGCAGCGGCTGGAAGGGAAAGGTGAGAAGGATGTCTTTCACCTGTGACCACAGTCTTACCTGGCTTAGGGCCATAATTCTTTAATAACAGTTTTTCTCTTTGTATTATAAATATTATATGCATATATTATCCTATCTAATAAAAGAGAAACATGCAAATTGACCATCACTCTGCTATGCCCACCAGCCACTCAGAGCAAATATGCAAATTAACCCACCTAAGATGGTGGCGGCCACAGAGCTGGAGTAAGCAGGAGGCTTGGGTTGCCCTCGGGGCAGCAGGGGAGGGCAGTTGGGGGCGACCAGGCCAGCAGGGGAGGGCAGTTGGGGGCGATGGGGCCTGTAGAGGAGGGAGAGAAGTTGGGGGGGACTAGGCCTGAAGGGGAGGGCAGTTAGGGGGAACCAGGCCTGCAGGGGAGGGCATTAAGGGGGACCAGGCCTGCAGGGGAAGGCAGTTGGGGGTTAACAGGCTTACAGGGGAGGGCAGTTGGGGGTGATGAGGCGGATAGGGGAGGGAAATCAGGCTGGCAGGGGAGCAGTTAGGTGTCAATCAGGCTGGCAGGGGATGGGAACCAGGCCTGCAGGGAAGGGCAGTTGGGGGCAACCAGGCCAGCAGGGGAGGGCAGTTGGGGGCAATCAGGCTGACAGGGGAACAGTTAGGCATTGATCAGGCTGGCAGTGGAGTGGTTAGGGGGTGATCAAGCTGGCAGGCAGAAGCAATTAGGGGCAGTCAGGCAGGCAGGCAGGTGAGCGGTTGGGAGAGGATGCAGGCTGGGCTGAAGGACACCCTTCCCCCAGTGCACAAATTTTGTGCACTGGGCCTCTAGTATATATATAACTGTATACATATTATACAAGTACATATAACTTATAAGGTTGGATCTGTAACATATAAAATGCAATATATTTAAAAATAACTGCAAAAAGGAGGTGGTTGAACCAACATTGCACTAGAAGTTATAAAAATATATACTTGCTCATTTTTTCTAAACTTTTAAAAAGATACAAAAATATTTAAAATAATAACTATAGCAATGTATTATTGAGTTTGTAACAAATATAACAACAATAAAATAAATATTTGATATATATATAAATATAACTATGAATATGTATATTTCACTGGAATTAAATTAATGTCACTCTGAAGTAGATTATGATATGTTAAGATGTGTATTGTAAACCCTAGAGCTACCACTAAGAACATAACTTTAATAATAGTGAAAAATCATTAAAAGGATTAAAATGTTCCATTAGAAAATATTCACTAAATGCAAGAAAGTAAAGAAGGAAGAGAGGAACAAAAAAGCATGAGACACATAAAAACAAAAAATAAAACTGTAGATGCATTAAACAATCAATCATAAGCAGAGATTGTTCAGGAGTATTAAAAAAGATCAAATGATATGCTGTCTACAGGAGACACACTTTAGATTCAAAAGATTAAATAGGCTGAATGTAAAAGAATGGGAAAGCATGTATCTTAAATACAGTAACTATAAGAGAAGTGGAATATCCCCAAAATAAACTTTAAAATAAAAAATATTGCTAAGATAAAGTGGGACATTTTATAATGATAAAAGGGTCAATTCATCAGGAAGATATAACAATTAAAAGCATCATGCATATGACAATAGAACTCTAAAACACATGAAGCAGAAATTGAAATAATTGAAGGGAGAAGTAGACAATTCAACAATAAAAGTTGGAGACTTTAATACTCCATTTTCATTAATGGGTAGAAAACATGGGCATGTGATCATAAGGTGTATAGAAGGCTTGAACAACATTATACGCCAATGAAGCCTAATCAACATATAAAGAGCATTCCACCCACGAGCATGAGAATGCGCATTCTCCTCATGCAACATATAATGTTCTCCTGGATAGACCATGTGCTAGGCCATAACACAAGTCTCAATAAATTAAAAGAACTGAAATCATACAAAGTATGTTTTTTGACCACAGTGCATGCAATGGAATAAAGTTAAAATAAAATTATGGGTAATTAATAAATAATGTAGAAAGTAAACAATGCATTACTTAATAACCAATGACCCAAAGAAGAAAATCACAAGGGATATTAGGAAAGTCTTTGAAATGAATGAAAATGAAGACATAATATACTAAAACTTATGGGGATTCAACTAAAATAAAGCTTAGAGGAATTTATACTTTTAAATGTTTTATATTAAAAAAAAAGAATAACAATCTCTAATAAATAACCTAAACTTTCCCTTTAAGATAGTGGAAAAATATGAGCAAACTAAACCTAAAGTGAACAAGAGGAAAAGAGTAAAGATTAGAGCAGAAATTAATGAAATAGAGAAAAGTAAAACAATTAATAAAATCAACAAAATCACAAAAGTTTGTCTACACTGATTGAGAAAAAAAGAAAGACATGCCCTTATAGAAATAAAAGGAATTATAAAGGATAATTATAAATTTTGTGCCAATAAGTTAGTTAATTTAGATGAAATGGACAAATTCCAAGAAAGATAAAAATTATTAAAACCTACTAAAGAAAAACTAGAATGTCTGAATAGACCTAAAACAAATAAAAGGTCAGATTAGTAATTTAAAAAACTATCCACAAAGAAAAGTCCATGGTCAGATGGCTTCATGGGTGCATTCTACTGAACATTTAATGAAGAATTAATATTAATTCTTTACAAATTTATCCAAATAATAGAAGAGGGAACACTTCCAAACTGCTCTATCAGGCTAGATACTAAAGACATCAATAAAAGCTACAGACCACTATTCCATATGAAAATAAATGTAGAAATCCTCAACAAAATACAAATTAAATCCAGCCACATGAAAATAATATTGTATGCCATAATAAAATAGAACTTATCTCAATAATGCAAGGTTGGTTTAATTATCCAAAAATCAAATAGTGTAATGCAGTATATAATGGAATAAAACCCCCCAAAAAAATGATCATCTCAATAGATGCAGAAAAATTACTTTACAAAAATTCAAAACTATTTTATATTAAAACCACTCAACAAACAAGAAGTAGAGGGAGACTTCTTAAATCTGATAAAGGACATTTATTTTAAAAAACAACAAAACCCCACAACTAACATAATCTTTTTAAAAAATTTTTTTATTGTTTAAAATATTACATATATTAGTACATATATCTCCTTCCCGCCCCCCCCCCCCCCCGTTGACCTTCCCCCAGCCTCCCCTACCCCCTGTTGCATGCCTTCATCCCCCACCCTGGCCCCCAGTGTCTTGTGTCCATTGCTGTGCTTATCTGCATGCATACAAGTCCTTTGGTTGATCTCTTTCCCCCCCTCCCCAACACTCCCCAGCCTTCCCGCTGCAATTTGACAGTCTGTTAGGTGATTTACTGCCTCTGTATCTATCTTTTTATTCATCAGGTTATAATGTTCTTTATTTTCCATAAATGAGTGAGATCATGTGGTATTTTTCTTTCATTGCCTGGCTTATTTCACTTAACATAATGCTCTCCAGGTCCATCCATGCTGCTGCAAATGGTAAGAATTCCTTCTTTTTTATAGCAGTGTAGTATTTCCATTGTGTAGATGTACCATAGTTTTCTAATCCACTCATCTACTGATGGGCACTTAGGCTGTTTCCAAATCTTAGCTATGGTGAATTGTGTTGCTATGAACATAGGGGTGCATATATCCTTTCTGACTGGTGTTTCTAGTTTCTTGGGATATATTCCTAGAAGTGAGATCACTGGGTCAAATGGGAGTTCCATTTTTAGTTTTTTTAGGAAACGCCATACTGTTCTCCACAGTGGCTGCACCAGTCTGCATTCCCACCAGCAGTGCACAAGAGTTCCTTTTTCTCCACATCCTCACCAGCACTTGTCGTTTGTTGATGGTTGCCATTCTAACAGGTTAACATAATCTGAATAGTGAAAATCTGAATGCTTTCCCTCAAAAATCAGGCACAAGACAGGGATGTTTGTTCTTGCCACCTTTACTGAATCTTGCACTGGAAGTTCTAGCCAGGACAATGAGGCAAGACAATGAAGTAAAAGGCATCCAGATTGGAGAAGAGGTAAAATTATAATCACAGATGCCATGACAATTTGTATATAAAAAATCCTAAGGAACCTACCATAAAATTCACTATTAGAACTAATAAATAAGTTTAGCAACATCTCAGAACATAAGACCAATATTCAAAAGGCAATTGTACTTCTATATACTGGCAATGAACATTTTGGAAAATAAATAAGTAAACAATTCAATTTTCAATAGCATCAAAAAGAATAAGATACTTAGGAATAAATTTACCAACAGAAGTACAAAACTTTTACACTGAAAAACTATAAAACATTGTTGAAAGTCAATTAAGTAGATCAAAATAAATGAAAAGACATTCCATGTTCATGATTTATAAGAGTTAACAGTGTTAAGATTATCATACTCCCCAAAATCATCTTCAAATTCAACATGTTCCCTGTTAAAATCCCAGCTAGAATTTTTGGCAGGAATTGACAAGCAGATACAATTCACATAGAAATGCAAGAGGCCCAGAAAAGCCAAAACAATCTTGAAAATGAAAAACGAAGTTATAGGACTCATATATCCCAATTTTAAAACTTAATATAAAGCTGCAGTAGTCAAGGTAAGGGGATAGACAAACAGATCAATGGAATAGAATTGAGAGTTTAAAAAAATCTTTACATTTATGGTCAATTGATTTTTGATAAAGGAGCCAAGATAATTCAATAGTCTTTTCAACAAATGGTGTTGGGGCAACTGGATATCCACATACCAAATAAAGAAATTGGTTTCATACCTCACTCCACACACAAGAAGGAATGCAAAATGAATTATCACCCTAAATGTAAAAGCTGAATCTTTAAAGTTCTTAGAACAAAGTGTAGGAGTCAATCTTCATGGTGTTGGCCTCACCAGTGACTTCTTAGATGACACCTGCAGCACAAATAACAAAATAAGAAAAACAGACTTTATTAAAATTAAACACTTTTGTATTGCAAAAAGATGAAAAGACAACTTAGAGCATGGGAGAAGGTGTTTGAAAATCATATATCTGGAAAGGGACTTCTATCCAGAACATATAAAGAATTCTTACAACTCAAGCTTAAGGAGACAACCCAATTAAAAATGGGCAAAGGGATTGAACAGATATTTCTCTCTCGTAACAACTTGCATATCATACAGCGTGTTAATGGAGGTTGTTATGCTGAACACCACATCCCTAGTACTTATTTATGTTGAAACTGAAAATGTGTATCTTTTCACCACCTTTCTCCTATCTCCCTCCCCAGAGCCCCAACCTCTGGTAAAATCAAATCCCTTTTTCTATGAGTTTTTATTATTTTATTTTTAGATTTCATATATAAGTAAGATCATATGGTATTTGTCTTTTTCTGTTAGACTTGTTTCACTTAGCATTGTGCCATCAAGGTTTATCCATGTTGTTGCAAATGGCAGGATCTCTCCTTTTTTATTATGGCTGAATAATCAGCTTCTTTTTTCCATCCATATGTTGATGGACACTTAGGTTTTTACTATGGCTATTATAAATAACTAGAGGCCTGGTGCATGAAATTCGTGCACTGGGGGGAGGTCCCTCAGCCCGGCTGCACCCTCTCACAGTTCGGGACCCCTCGCTCCTTACCGCCCACCTGCTCACTGCTCCTTACCGCTCGGCTCGCTGCTCCTTAGCGCTGCCTTGGAGGTGGCGAGGCTCCCGCCACTGCTGCTGCACTCACCAGCCATAAGCCCAGCTTCTGGCTGAGCGATGCTCCCCCTGTAGGAACGCACTGACCACCAGTGGCAGCTCCTACATTGAGCATCTGCCCCCTGGTGGTCAGCGCACATCATAGCGACAGGTCATTCTTGTCGTTCCGCAATAACAGTCGCTTAGGCTTTTATTATATAAACTAGGGGCCTGGCGCATGAAATTCATGCGCAGGTACGGTCCCTAGGCCTGGCCTGCGATTGGGGCCATCTTTCCCAGCTGCCCGCAGCCGGCCCCGCCCCCCACCGCCACCCACCCCCGGTTCCCCATTCATCATCGGATGATTGGTGCCTGACGGCTGAGGGAAGGGACTGAGAGGTCGGCTGTTCCGGCCCACTTGCCAACCCCGCCCCCACCGCGGGTGGCCATCAGGTGATCAGAGCCTGCCGGCCAGGGAAAGGAACCAAGAGGTGGTCAGTGTGCCTCATAGTGCCTGGTCCAGTGGTCGTTCTGCCATTAGGGTCAATTTGCATATTACCCTTTTATTATATAGGACTAGAGGCCCAGTGCATGAAATTCGTGCACGGGGGGGGGGGGTGTGTCCTTCAGTCCAGCCTCCACCCTCTCCAATCTGGGATCCCTCTCACAATCCAGGACTGCTGGCTCCCAACTGCTCACCTGCCTGCCTTCCTGATTGCCCCTAACCACTTCTGCCTGCCAGCCTGATCACCCCCTAACCACTGCCCTGCCAGCCTGATTGATGTCTAACTGTTCCCCTGCCAGCCTGTTTGCCCTCAACTTCCCTCCTCTGCTGGCCTGATCACCCCTAACTGCCCTCCCCTGCAGGCTTGATTGCCCCCAACTGCCCTCCCTTGCAGGCCTGGTCCCTCCCAAATGCCCTCCCCTGCTGGCCATCTTGTGGTGGCCATCTTTTGTCCACATGGGGGCAGGATCTTTGACCACATGGGGGCAGCTATCTTGATCTTGTGTGTTGGAGTGATGGTCAATCTGCATATTACTCTTTTATTAGATAGAATAGAGGCCTGGTGCATGGGTGGGGGGCAGCTGGTTTGCCCTGAAGGGTGTCCCAGATCAGGGTGGGGGTTGCCTTGGGGCTACCTGGGTGAGGGGCCTGTGGTGGTTTGCAGGCCGGCCACGCCCCCTGGCGACCCAAGTGGAGGCCCTGGTATCTGGGATATATTTATCTTCTACAATTGAAACTTTGTAGCCCGGAGCAAAGCCAAGCCTTCTGCTCGCTCCGTGGCTGCCACCATTTCTGTTTGGATTTGTTTACCTTCTATAATTGAAACTTTGTAGCCTTAAGCAGAAGCCTGGGCCGGCCAGGGCAGGTTGAAAGCTTGGCTTCCTCGGTCACCAGGGGCAACCCTAGCCTGCTCTCTCCAGCTCCATGGCTGCCACCATTTTTCTTGGGATTTATCTTCTATAATTGAAACTTTGTATTCTTGAGTGGAGGCCTGGGCCCGCCAGGGTGTGTGGAAAGCTTGGCTTCCTCTATTGCTGAGGAAACCCAAGCCTCCCTCCTGCTCTCTGTGGCAGCAGCCATCTTGGTTGGGGTTCATTTGCATACTCACTATGATTGGCTGGTGGGGCATGGCTGGTGGGCATGGCTTGTGGTGTGGCAGATGATGGTTAATTTGCATATTACTCTTTTATTAGGTAGGATGCTGCAATGAACACGGGGATGCAGATATCTTTTCAAGTAGTATTTTTGTTTCCCTTGAATATATTCCCAGAAGTGGAATTGCTGAGTCATATCATAGTTCTATTTTTCATTTTTTGAGGAACCTCCATATTGTTTTCCATAATAAGTACACCAATTTACATTCCCACCAACAGCATATAAAAGTTACCTTTTCCCAACACCCTTTCTAGGACTTGCTATTTCTTGTCTCTTTGATGATGGACATTATAACTGTCATGAAGTGTTATCTTATTGTGGTTTGGAGTTACAATTCCCTAATGACTAATGATGCTGAGCCTTTTCCTGTACCTTTTGTATATCTTCTTTGGGAAAATGTCTATTCAAGTCTTTTGCCTTTTTACATTATTTAGTTTTGTGCTATTGAGTTGTATGAGTTTTTTTTATATACTTTGGATATTAACCCTTTATCAGATATATGATTTGCAAATATTTTCCCCATTCCACAAGTTGTCTTTTCACTTTGTTGGTGGTTTCCTTTGCTGTGCAGAAGCCATTTATTTATTTACTAGTAGCCCGTTTGCACGAAGATTTGTGCAATAGACCTTCATTCACCTGGCTGCCTGCACCAGTTTTCTGCCGGCACCAGGGACCCAGGCCTTGGCTGTGGCCACCGCCTTCTGCCTTTTTCAGGGTCGGGGCTTGGCCCCGGGCGGTGGCCTTGGGCTCGGCGGCACCCAACATCCTTGCTAAGGATCGCAGGAGCCGACCCCCAGTGGTTTCCTGCGATCCGTGCAGGCTGCCCACTGGTGCCCAAGGCTGGGAAAGCCTCCGCCCCAGGCTTTCCTGGCCTTGGGCTCGCTGTACCCAGCGTCCCTGCTACCGATCACAGGAGCCGACCCCCAGTGGTTTCCTGCGATCGGTGCAGGCTCCCCGCTGGTGCCCAAGGCCCGGAAAGCCTCGGCCCCTGGGACCCCCGGGAGGGGCGGGAGGGGCCGGGCCACGCCCCCCCAGGTGGCCGATCGCCACCCGGGACCCCCGGGAGGGCGGGAGGGGCCCAGACACGCCCCCTAGGTGGCCGATCGCCCCAGGCACCCCCGGGAGCGGCGGCATGGGTCCAGCCACGTCCCCCCGGGGTGCTGATGGGCCCGGCCACGTCCTCCGGGGTGCCGATTGCCCCAGGCACCCCCAGGAGCAGCGGCATGGGCCCGGCCACGCTCCCCCGGGGTGCCGATGGGCCCGGCCATGTCCCCCGGGGTGCCGATCGCTTCAGGCACCCCCAGGAGCGGCGGCATGGGTCTGGCCACGCACCCCCCCGGGGTGCCGATCGTCCCAGGCACCCCCGGGAGCGGCGGCATGGGCCCGGCCACGCCCCCCGGGGTGCCGATCGCCCCAGGCACCCCCGGGAGCAGAGGCATGGGCCCGGCCACTGGGCACCGCCATCTTGTTCTTCTCAAAGGCGGATATGCCACCCGGAGTCCCGCCCCCAGCCTCCTGCCGGCCCAATCGTGGGCATAGCGGAGGTGCGGTCAATTTGCATGTTTCTCTATTATAAGGTAAGATTTATTTATTTATTTATTTATTTATTTATTTCTCTTTTGTTAATCCTCACCAGAGGATATTCTTTCCATTGATTTTTAGAGAGAGTGGAAGGGAGAGAGGGAAGGAAGGAGGGAGGGAGGGAAAGAGAGAGAAATAGAGAGAGGGAGAGAGAGAGACCAGTTGGTTGCCTCCCAAATGTGCCTCAACTGGGTGATCAAACCTGCAACCCCAGTACGTGCCCTTGACCAAAAACCGACCCTTAGACCCTGAACCACACCAGCCAGGGCTGTGCAGAAGCCTTTTAGTTTGGTGTCTTACCACTTGTTTATTTTTTACTTTGTTGCTTGTGCTTTAAGTGTCATATCAAAAAAATAAAGATTCATGTCAAGTAGCTTTTTTGCTATGTTTTCTTCTAGGAGTTTTATAGTTTTAGGTCTTACTTTTAAGCCTTCAATCCATTTCTAGTTAATATTTTGGTAAGTGTAAGATAGAGGTCCAGTTTCATTCTTCTGCATATGAATATAAAATTATCCCAACACCATTTATTGAAGAGACTGTCTTTCCTCCATTGAGTATCCTTGGCTCTACCATCGGGTCACCATGTATGCTTGGATTTATTTCTGGGCTCTTGGTTCTGTTCCGTTGATTGATTTGTTTTATGTCAGCATCATGCTGTGTGATTACTGCAGTGTTATGTATGGCTTAGAATCATCAAGTGTGATGCCCCCTGCCTTGCTCTTCTTTCTCAGGATTGCTCAGGCCCTTCACGGTCTACCATGGCAGCCCTGTAGGCACTTGACAAGAGGCAGTCTGCTTCTTCAAGGACAGCAGTAGTGTCCCGTTTATGCACACAGCATGACGGTCATACATCCTTATTATAACCTACTCAGGGCAGTCACATCCCAGCACCTCTGCTGTCCCTCTTGGTTAGAAGCAACAGCCACGCACACTCAAAGGTCAGGAGGCAGAAGCGGAGGAGCATGGGAAGGAGGGGGGAGGGGGTCCTGGGAGCCATCTCCACATGCCACCTGTCCCACACATCGCCCCCTCTCCCCTGACAGATGTCCATTCCACAGAGGTATTTTTTTTCCTGAACTGAGCAATTTATGTTTGAACGGGATTTTCAGTCAAAAACATGTGAAAAGGACAGTTTATTTCTCTCTCCCCCACTCTTTCCCTTTCCTCATGAAGCTCTTACTTTCAACACGTTAACCTTCAATAAGGGAGACTGGCTTTAAGAGCTACATCCCAAGCCCTCCTTCACAGCCAAGTGAACATGTTTAGAGCATTATGCGTACTGCAGTGAAGGTGCCTGCTGAGAGACCGGGGCGTTTACAATGTTAGGAGCTGCCGGGAATCAGGTATTCATGACGAATTCCCGTCTTGGCTCCTGGAAAACATCCCCAAAGTCTTTTAACAGCTCCTTGTAATTAATTTGGAAATGCTTTTATGGGAGTCGTTTCAAGTGTATGACGCCATGAAATGGCTGTGTTGGTTTCGGGAGAATTATAGGAAAGCCTTGTTCAGTGCCTTTTCTCATCACACACTGACACAACTGACACACTGCCTACAGCACCCCCTCAGCCCACCCACATCCACACCTCCCTCCGGCCCACCGCCCTGCACACTCCCTTACACACGCCCTTACACACACCCTTACACCCCCTCTACACACTCCCTCTACACATACCCTCTGCATGCTCTCTCTACACACACCCTCTACACACTTTCTTTATACACTCTCTACACTGTCTCTACACAAACCCTCACACACCCTGCACACACACCCTCTACACACTCTCTCACACACCTTTACACACTCCCTTACACACCCTCCACACACCCTCTACATACTCCTTCTACACACTTCCTGTATACACATCTTTATACTTCCTGCACACACACCCTTATACACACCTCTCCACACTCCCTGTACACACACCTTTACACACGCCTTCTACAGACACCCTTTACACACAGCTCTCTACACACGCCTTCTGTAAACCTTCTCTACGTGCCCATAACCGCCCTGTGCATCTGCTCTTCCTTCAGGAATATGCAGTTGACCAGCACGCGCTGGACCAGCAGTTTTTGTCCTGGCCACTTGCTGTCTTTTGGAGGGCGAGCTTCTGGAATTCGCAGCTTCAGATCCCGCAGCCGCTGGGTTGAGCCTGTGCACGTTAGGTCAGGGTGTGGCTGGGTGAGCGGGAAGATAGGCCCTTCTGACCCTCTGTCCCAGCACTTCTGCTTCTCTTCTGCTGGGCAGGACCCGGAGGCGGCGGCCGGGCCCGGTGCGGACAGGCAGCGTCTCTCCTCTGGACTGGCTGCTCACAGCAGGTCTTTCCTCCTGGCTGAGGGCACGTCTGGGGAAGGACTGGAAGTTGGGTTCAGGTGGCTCCAGGAAAAATAAGTTGGAGGCTGCAGCCCTTTGGCCAAGGGCCCCGCAGGTGCAAGGGCCATCGGGGCGGCAGACGGTCCCGTCCCGCTGCTGGGAGTTTCTGCAGGAGGAGCTACTCCTGGTGCCCAGCGCTGTTCCCGTGCCTCCGGCCAAGAAAACAGCTGAGCTGCAGGTCGGGAGGGGCCCGCGGGGAGGGGTCTGTGTGCCAGGGCTGGGGTTTGCTAAATAAACAACCTCATCTTCAGAGAGCCAGTTAGCTGGCTGACCTCCCCCCAGGGGAAGACTGAAGATGTCAGGCTTCAAATACAGGACAGACAGGGCAGGGACAGAGGTGTGGACAGCCCGAGCGTGACTCCCCTACCCCTGCCTCTTCCAAGGCCGCTCCTCCCAGAGTCGGGGCTCAGCCTGCACCCTGAGCTCACGGAAATGTCTCTCAGGAGCGCTTGGCCACAGGCAACCTGAGGGTTTATGTCTTAAGTGTTTCCAAGGGCTCTATTAACCAAGATATGACTGACCTGGACAAACTCGGCTCAGACCTGAAACAAAATGAACCCTGGGCTGATGGGCTCTGCGCAGGGTCACCCCTCTGGGCCAGGGGGAGCTGGGCAGGAGCTGCCGGGCCCTGCCCCAGGGCCAGCGAGGGAGCCGTCTCCCAGGGTCCAGGGGCCTGAGCTGCCGCCACGGGGCACTTACTGGCCCTGGTTTCTTGGGAAGGAAGCCACAGTCCCTGAGGTTGTGAGTTTCCACGAGTGATCATCTGTGTGTTCTCTGTAAACTCGCATTCCTCCCCCTGCAACTCTGTGGAGCGGATCGCCGGCAGCCATGGACCGAGCTGCAGGGCACCGGGCTGGGGGGGGGGGACAAGGTGTCCCTGGAGCGGGTTTTCAGAAATACTAGCCTCCTGCTCCCCAGGTGCTGACTCAGCCAGCAGACAGCGGCGTGGGAACTTCTTGTCTAATAACGGGAAGGACCGGCCAGACCCAGTCTGGTCCCTGGCAAGGGCGAGCCTGCTGTTCACAAGGTCGCTTTGCTTCCCTGTCGGCTCTCACCTGCACCGGCGGCGGGGACACCGCGTGCGGAGGGCGGCTTCCAAAGCCACAGGCCGGGCCCCCAGCCCCGGAGCTCAGACAGCCCCGCAGCCGAGCCCGGAGCCCGGAGCCCGGGGACGGCGCCTGGTTAGCTGCTGCAGCGCAGAGCGGAGCGGGGAACCGCGCAGCGGGGCCGCCTGGCGCTCGTTCATCATCAGAGAGAAGGGTCCGGTTCCAGACTCGGGATGATGCTGACATTCCTGCGGATGAGAAATGTCTTCTGCAAATTAGGCGCGGAAGGGGGAAGGAGTGGTGCCCGAGGGGAGGGGACAGTAACAGGCCGCTTTGAAGCTCTGGGTTGGTAAGGGGACGCATCCTGCAGGTAAAACCACCTGAACGGAGCGGAGACCCCCCTCGGCAGCCAGGGCCTCGGACTACCTGGGCATCCTGCGCTCTGAGCAGGCGACCGCCGCTGAGCGCCGCGTGCAGGCGGGAGGGACACAGACCCCCGTCTCCCCGCGGCACCTGGTCACCGTGAGCGCCGCCGGGGTCTGCTCACCACACCAGCATGTCCGCGTTCATAATTCAGTGAGGGGCATGCGAGGTAACCAGGGAAGAAAGCGGAAAGCCGGCCTGCTCTGGATGTTGATAGCTAGTGCTTTGTCAGAACACGGAAACATTGAGGTGAAGAATCAAGGAAGTCCTAGCTGGTGTGGCTCAGTGGACAGAGCCTCGGCCTGCGGACTGAAAGGTCCTGGGTTCGAGTCTAGTCAAGGACACATGCCGGGGTTGTGGGCTCAATCCCCAGTAGGAGGCGTGCAGGAGGCAGCCGATCAATGATTCTCTCTCATTATTGATATTTCTATCTCTCCCTCCCTCTCCCTTCCTCTCTGAAATCACTTAAAAAAAAAAGAATCAAGGAAAAGAAAAGGGGAGAGAAAAAGGACAGAAAAGGCTCTGACCATTAGAAGAAATTCCCAGGAAGCACAGCCACACGAGGAAGAAAGGGGGCGTGACAGAGGGGGACAGGGGTGTGCTGAGAGGGCCTCTGGCACGGCCGGAAGTGGGGAAAGGAAGCTCTTCTCATACGTTTTCATTTGGCGATTCTCTGGACGGTGAGATATGACGCATCTCTGATAAGTGGCCCTCTGCCTCCCCCACCCCGTCCACCCAGGAGGCATCCTGTGTACATACAAAACATCAACGAGCCACATCTAACCATGTGTACTTGGAAAAAAATGTCAGTTTTCAGTTCTTCTATTGGGCAAATAAAGTTAGGGGTCCTCAGAGTTCCACCCTATGATCTGAGGTTTAAGATTGAAAAAACTCTATGTTTATGCTTAGGGGATTCATTACATCCAAGTGAGACAGCTGGTCAGAAAATTAAGGTCTTAATATTTGAATAAATTTCCCAGGTGAAAGGTGGTGAAACAGGTGTGAGATGGATAAAAAACAGGAAGTGAAAGTGGGTCCTGAGGAGGAAGGTTGCTTGTGCATTGTCTAGGCTATAAAGTTACAGGTCAACGTCAAAGGTCAAGGTGCGGGGCCCATAAAATGTTCGCCCCAGAAAGTTATTGCGAGTCTCACGTCCAAGCAAGGCTTGTGGTTCACTGTTCGCAGGCAGCAGTGGAGAAAGAAGGGGTCTGGTTGTGCGAGGGTCCCAGGCGCGCAGGGCAGATCCGCCCGGGTCTTTTAGCGCTGGCAGCCTGCACGGTCTCCAGTACCCCTGACCCCACTTCCTGGGGCCACGGGCCAAATAGTGTCCCCTCCCCAAATCCATGTGCCGAGGGCCGTCAGGAGCTCCTGTTCCAGCGTGTGTTTGGAAGGTGGGCCTTGTCTTATTCATGACGTCCTTGTGCGTGTGGCTAGTTTCCGTGGCTGGACCACATACGTGGTCATTTTGTTCATTTCCCCATCTACATGGTGCAATTGTAAGAAAGTTTGTGGGCTCGTCTGGAAGCCACCTGCCTCTTGCAAGACAGTTCACATGAGAACAAAGGCTCTGTGGTTCCCGTCCTGGGGACGGCAGGCAGCATCTTCCCACAGCGCCCCACCCCCCCCCACCGCTCTTCTCGCCCGTGGGGACAGCAGGCAGCATCTTCCCACAGCGCCCCCACACCCCGCCACCTCTTCCCGCCCTTGCTCACTGGCTTTCCGTGGGCTGGGTCCGGCAGGCTTGCACTTGAAGTCTGCCTTTGCCTCCTTCCCCAGTGCCTTTGAACACCCTCTCCCTCCAAGCGGAGGGGGACAAGAAAACAGAGGGCTTTCCCAGGCCTCCTCCTGGGAAGAGCACCTTGCGGCCGGGGGTGGGGTGGGCCTGCTTCCCCACCTGAGGAAGCCAGCCCTCTGGCCAACGTCCTTCAGACTCGTGGGGTTTTACTCACCCTCCAGGGCCTGTGGAGGGGACTGGGGGTTCCACTGTGCCGAGCGTGGCTCAGTCCAAATCTCTCAGGCTGTTTGAAACTCAGCACCACTGTGAGCTCTAACTGCCCAGTGGAGTTGAAGTGTGAATTCCCCAGGCTTTGTCTCCTCAAACTGAATTATTTGAAGTCTTTTTTAAGATGTGAAAATTACTGAACACTGGGGGTTTGCTTCAAATTTTTACATTAAAATCAGTTATATGTGCCCAAAGCAGAATACTCCCAGTTCCATGTGCATGTGACACCCCCCCACACACACACACACGCACACATACTTAGCAGAGCTCACGGTGGAAATACTTTTTCTTAGCTATATTTGGTAATTTTCCAACAAAGCACACGTATACCTGTCATTTCAAGTAAACAACAGTCTCTTGCAGAACAAAGTAGGGCCTCTGCCACCTGGAGGGGACCGTAAGCCAACTCCAGCCTTCCCCTCCGTGGGAATCGCGGGATTCGCCGAAAAAGGGGTTTTATGTGCTACAGTGTAAGCTATTTTTAGATAATCAAACCTGCAGAGAGTAAATTATCCTAAGATCGCCAACTTCTTTATTTTATTTTTTAATTATCTTTGTTGTTGAAAATATTACAGAAGTCCCCCTCTCCCTTTTTACCCCATTGACCCCCCTCCTCCCCGCTCCTGCCGCGCCTAGCTTCACAGCACTACTGTCTGTGTCCATGGGTCATGCATGTATGCATATAAGGTCTTTGGTTGATCTCTTCCCACCCATGCCTCCCCTGCCTTCCCTCTGAGATTCCACAGTCCATGCCATGCTTCCATGCCTCTGGATCTATTTTGCTTGTCGGTCTATCCTGTACTAGTATAATAAAAGTCTAATATGCTAAGTGTCCAACCGTTCATTCGACCCTTTGACCGGTTGCTATGATGTGCACTGACCAACAAGGGGCAGACGCTCCAACCTGTAGGTTAGCCTGCTGCTGGGGTCTGGTTGATCGGGACTGGGCGAGACGGGCAGGACATGCCCTGGACGAATCCATGCACCGGGCCTCTAGTCTTGTTGGTAAGATTCCACATATGAGTGAGATCATGTGATACTTTCCTTTCTCCCACTAGCTTACTCCGCTTAGCATAACACTCTTCCTTTGGATGGAGGCAAGATGTAAACTTGCACTCGCTCTTCCCTCAGGCTGAGCAGGAGGCCTGTCTCTGCCCCCACCATCAAGCACTGGGTTTCTCACTTCTTTTGCTTGGGAGTCCGGGATTCACGTCCTGCTGGCTCTGCTGACGGTGCCCGGTGGCTCTCGGCTCGCTTTGTTCCGCACAGGGCAGCAGGCCTCACAGAGACGTATTGGATGGTTGGGACTGGTGTGCAGCTGGGTCCTGGGGCTTTGGTGGGTGCACAATGTGGCCTCTCCTGCACACTGTCCCCTGTGCCTGTTCACCGGCAGGAGTGGGCCCCTCACCGCGACATGGATGACCTTCAGCAGATAAACAAACCGTGGCACATTCCGACAGCGGCTATATATCATTCGGCACTGAAAAAAGAGCAATTAAAACATGAAAGAAACTTACATACACATTGCTGTGTGAATGAAGCCGATCTGCTGGCAAAGAGGCTGGATATCGTATGATCCCAACTGAGAGGCTCTGGAAAAGGCAGTGCTGTGCGGACAGTGGAGGTGAGTGGCTGGTGGGGGCTGGGATGGGAGGGATTACTAGGCGGAGCTTCGGCACCTTTAGGGCAGGGGAAGGGCTCTGTGTGATGCTGCCGTGGTGGGAACAGGCCAGCACACAGCTGTCCACACCACGGAAGGTCCGACACCAAGAGGGGACGAATGTAAACTAGGGCTCCGGGGAGGATGTGGGGTCAGTGCAGGTTCCTTGACGGGAACAAACGTGCCACTCGGGAGGGTGTGGACGGTGGGTGGGGCTGTGGGTGTTTGGGGCAGGCGTATATGGGAAATCTCTGACCTGCCCTCCGTTTTGCGCTGAATCTAAAGCCTACTTTTGGGAAAAGGGATTGGAAAAGATCCGTGGGAATGGGAGGCCCTTGCACCTGACCAGCTTCCTCTGGTGGAAACAAGGACGCGTCCAAGTCCCTGAGCATCTGCAGCGCTGCAGGGCTGACTGCCAGTGACGGGGGCCAGCCGCGCCCCTCGCCCTCCCCTGCGGGGCTGGAGCGGCTCCCTTTCTGTGGACAGGCGGTCTGCCCGGCTCCGCAGGCGGTCTGCCCGGCTCCACAGGCGGTCTGCCCGGCTCCACAGGCGGTCTGTCCGGCTCCGCAGGCGGTCTGCCCGGCTCCGCAGGCCTTTCCTTTTCCTCTTTAAGCAGCAGGTCTGTTTGCTTCACCACAAAGCCTTGTTTGTAGGTTGCTGTGAACAAACAGTAGGTGTGAAATGTCTTTAGAGCCTCAGAAGAAAGCCGCCCTGAAAACCCAAGGATTCTTCCTGACGAAATGGCTCAGGACTTCCATCGCCTGTTCGTCCACCTCGTCAGTTAAAACACCTCCATCCTTCCCCTGGCCAGCACCGTCCCACACCTCCCTCCTGCCAACTTCCCTAGAGAACAAATATCCAGTTTGGGTTCTTTATGGGACTGTTTCTATTTGCTCCTATAGGATCTCAGAGCCCCTCCTTTTAAACCACTCTGTAGCTCCCCAGAGAGAAGTAGAGGAGGACAGGGCCCAGTGCCCACTTTCCGCTTTCCTTCCCACTTCAGCACCATGGCACTCTCAGTTCTGTAAAGTGCATGAATTTTCTATGTTGGCTCTCAATACAATTGCAAAGTTTCCCAAAAATACTGAACCAGGTTTTTTATCTAGTCATTATTATTTTACTAGTAGCCCTGCGCACATATCCGTGCGCCAGTAGCTCGCTGGTAGCTCGCTGCCACCCTCCAGTAGCTCTCCGCCCGCTGCCCCACCCTCCTGTAGTTCCCCCCCATCCCTCCTCATAGCTTGCTGCCCTGCTCCCTCCTGTAGCTCTCCACCACCCGCTTGTAGCTCTCTGCCCCACCCTCCTGCTGATCTGTGATCTAGTTGTTACGCGGTCGGTCATTACGCTTCACAGTGTAATGACCATTTGCATATTACATCTTTATTATATACAACTAGAGGCCCTGTGCATGAAACTCATGCATGGAGATGTGTATCCCTCAGCCCAGCCTGCACCCTCTCCAATCTGGGACCGCTCAAGGGATGTCCGACTGCCCGTTTCACATACCATAGACATAATGCATACCATAGCCTTCTTAGGCTTAGGAGCAGGGTAGGATCAGGCCTAAATGGGCAGTCCGACATCCCTCTCACAATCCAGGACTGCTGGCTCCCAACTGCTCACCTGCCTGCCTTCCTGATTGCCCCTAACCACTTCTGCCTGCCATCCTGATCACCCCCTAACCACTCCCTTGCCAGCCTGATTGATGCCTAACTGCTCCCCTGCCAGCCCAATTGCCCCTAACTGCCCTCCCCTGCAGGCCTGGTCCCCCCCCAACTGCCCTCCCCTGCCGACCCGGTCACCCCTACCTGTCCTCCCATGCCAGCCTCATTGCTCCTAACTGCTTTCCCCTGCTGGTCTGCCCCCCTGCCAGCTGCCCTTCCCTGTAGGCCTGGTTCCCTCCCAACTGCCTTCCCTTGCTGGCCATCTTGTGGCAGCCATCTTGTGTCCATATGGGGGCAGCCATCTTTGACCACATGGGGGCAGCCATCTTGTGTGTTGGAGTGAGGGTCAATTTGCATATTATTCTTTTATTAGATAGGACAGAGGCCTGATGCACAGGTGGGGACTGGCTGGTTTGCCCTGAAGGGTGTCCCGGATCAGGGTGGGGGTTCCCTTGGGGCGTGGGGCGGCCTGGGCAAGGGGCCTGTGGTGGTTTGCAGGCTGGCCACGTCCCCCGATGACCCAAGCATAGGCTGGAAGCAGGTATCTGGGATTTATTTATCTTCCATAATTGAAACTTTGTAGCCTGGAGCGGAGCCAAGCCTCCTGCTCTATCCAGCTCCGTGGCTGCCACCATTTTTGTTGGGATTTATTTATCTTCTGTAATTGAAACTTTGTAGCCTTGAGCGGAGGCCAGGGCAGGCCAGGGTGGGGAAGCTTGGCTTCCTCCATTGCTGGGGGCAACCCAAGCCTCCTGCTTGCTCCAGCTCTGTGGCCACCACTATCTTGGTCGGGTTAATTTGCATACTTGCTCCTGATTGGCTGGTGAGCGTGGCTTGTGGTTGTAGCAGAGGTACGGTCAATTTGCATGTTTCTCTTTTATTAGATAGGATATCTTTTAAACAGTCTGGCTATGAAGTAATTTCTAATATTTCAGGGTATATGGTGGGGCATGACTCACTGAAGCCTTGGCAATTGTGGCCATGGGGTCTGTGGGTGCTTAGAGACCCACCTGTGCCTGCTCAGGGGACAAGTCTTGGCTCCAAGTGCCCGTGGCTCAGCCGCACAATGCTCATCACTGTGGAGGCATGGCTGACCCCTCTGATCAGGGCACCCTCCCAGAGGGCTGCAGCTGCTGGGGTTACTTCCGGACTAGGCTGTGGCAGGGCGTGAGGCATGCTTCTGAGCAGACGGTTCCTCAGTAAAATGGGGAGAAGAGCCCCTTCCTTTTGAACTTGGCTAGTGAGCCTGGTAGTTGTTAGGAGTGTGGGGTCTGAGGCTGTTCCTGAAACACAGTTTGTGCCAGAAACAGGGTGGCTGAGAGCATGTGCCAGCGCTTCCTGCAGTCCTGCCTGGCATTCCCGGTTAGTCCAAGGTCACACTGCAGCGGCTCTGCAGGCCACGTGGCATATGCGCTGCTGAATGGAGCGCCCTGCAGACCCCTTTGGAAGAGTGACTGTGAGGCGCTGGGTCATGCCCACAAGGTCACAACTTTCCCTCAGTTTTATCAACAACCCTCAACAGAACTGCCTTCAGTTCCGGTAGTTCTTTGAATCTCGATAAACCACAAGCCTCCCATTTTCCTTGTATATTTATGACATCTGATACAAACCTCGGAAAATAGTGATTTTGAAACTGTAGACTTTTTATCTTTTTATTATCACTCCTCTGTGTTTCTCCTTTATTTATGGCAACCTCATAACACGCCAGGTTACCTTGGTAGCTAATGATCCTTTCTGCCCCACATTCTGGCCATCATTTTGCTTTGTAAAGTAAAACAGTGTTTTCACTTTAAAGGGAAATTTATCTACATTTGTAATATTGCAACAGGTTACCAAAAAAAACCCAAAACAACCAAAGTCATCTTGCTAAGTGTAGCTATTCAATTGTTGCAGCGCCTTGTAATGAAAAGGCTTCATTTCTCCATCAAGTTGCTTTTAAAAGTTGGTTAAACTCAGTTGTCCATATAGTGTGGGTACATTTCTGGACTCTCTATTCTATTCCATTGATATTTTGTTTCTATATTTTCAACAAAATTATACTGTCTTGATTACTGTAAGCTTATTATAATCTGGAAATCAGACAGTGTTAGCTTTCTAAATTTGTTCTTATTTTTAAATGTTTTGGGTATTGTAAATATTTGCATTTCTGTATAAATTTTAGGTTTAATTATAACATTTTATAAAAGACTTCTGGAGTTTCTATCGGGATTGCATTGAGTCTATAGAGCAATTTGTGGTGAACTGACATCTTAACAATATGGAGACTTTCAACCCATGGACACACAGTATATTTATTCATTTATTTAGGTCTTTTTCAATTTTTTTCAATAATCTTTGTAGTTTTTAGTGTGTAGTTCTTTCACTTCTTTTGACAGATTATTCACTAAATATCTCATGTTTTTATGTTAATGCAAATGGTATTGTTAAATTCCCAATGTCCTATTGTTTGATGTGAGTACATAAAAAGAAAATGATTTCTGTATATTGAACTTGTATTCTGGAACCTTGCTAAACTCTTTTGCTAGTTCTATTAGCTTTTGGATTTCTACATAGATGATCATGTCATATGCAAATAAAGATAATTTTACTGTTTTCTTTCCCATATGAATGCCTTTAGCTTCTTTTTCTTGTCTGTTGTAGGCTGGAGCCTACAGTCCCATGTCGAATAAAAGTATATTGTTTCTGATCTCAGGAGGAAAGCATCATTCTTTACTAGTAAGTTTCATGTCATCTGTGGATTTTTGGTAGAAAGCTTTCTAGTCTTTGTTTCATAAGGGCTTTCATCGTAAGTATGTGTTGGATTTTATCAAATGTATTATCTGTGTGTATTGAGATGATATTTTTCTTTTCCAGTTTGTTAATATGGTGAATTAAATTAATTTCTGAATGTTGATCCAACCGGGCATTCTGGGGATACATCCCACTTATGCAAAATGTCTTTTGCTTTTAATACATTGACAGATTAGTAAAAAAATTTTTGAGAATTTTTCCATTTATATCCATGAGAGATATTGGTCTATACTATCTTTTATTTAATATTATGTCTAGCTTTTGAGTCAGCATAAGCAGCAGGTCTCAGAATGAGTAGAGAAGGAGTCCTTTCTTTTAAGTTTCTGGAAAATGTTTTGTAGAACTGTACTTTTTTTCTTCTTTAAATATTTCATAGAATTCACCAATGAAGCTATCTAGGAGTAGAGTTTTTGTGAGTGTGTGATAAGGCTTTTAATTACAAATTAAATTTCTTTATTTTAGGATTACTCAGTTTATCTGCCTTCTTGAGTGAACATTAGTAGTTTGTGTCTTTCAAAGACTTTATCCATTACATCTGGTCACCAAATTAATTGGCATAAAATTGTTCATAATATTCCCTTAGTGTCCTATTATCTTTTGATTCTGAGGTGATACCACTTTTATCCCTTTGGATTTTGATAACTTGTGACTTCTCTCTTTTCTTTCTCCTAATCAATCTAACTTAAAGTGTGTCAATTTAACAATCTTCTTAAAAAACAAACAAACACAGTTTTTGATGTTCTTGATTTTTTTCCTATTGTCTTTCCACTTTCTGTTTCATTAATTTCCACTCTGATCTTTGTTACTTTGTTTTTTCTACTTACTTTGGGGTTTAACTTGCTATTTTTTCTACTCTTAATGTGGAAGCTGAGATTCTAAGTTTGAGACTTTTGTTTTCCAATATTGATGTTTAGTGCTCTATATTTCTCCTTGGATGCTCTAGTGACACCTCATAAACTTTGATTTGTTGTGTTTCTATTGTCATTCAGTTCAAACTGTTGTCTAGCTTGATTTCTCTCTGAGCCATGGCTTATTTAGAAATGGGGTGTTGAGGTTCCCACGTCTGAAGGATTTCCCAGAGGTCTTTTTGTCATTGACTTTGAATTTAACTCCTCTCTGAGTGGAGCACAGGCTTTGTATGGCTTGGAACACTGTACATTTTTTGAGACGTGTTTTATGGTCCCAATTTGACCTATCTTGGTAAATACTATGTGTACACCTGCAAATAATGTGTCTTATGCTATTGTTGGGTGGAGTGTTCCATAAATACTGGTTAGGTCAAGCCAGGTGACAGTGTTGTTCAAATATCCTATATCCTTCCTGAGTTTTTGTCTACCTGTTCTGTCGGTTATTGAGCGAGGGTTACTGAGTTCTCTAACCATAACTGTGAATCTATATATTTTTCCTTGCAGTTATATTAGTTTCTGCATCAGTTATTTTGATTTTCTCTTGTTAGGTGATATTCAGGATTATTATGTCCTCCTGAAGAATTGACCCCTCTGTCATTACAAAATCTCTTTCTTTGTTTTAGGTGCTGTTGACTCCTGGTGACCCTCTGAATGAGTGACATCCACAATGTCCTATTCTCAACAGCCCTGCTCAGCTCCTGTACACACATGCCAATGACTTCTTTTATGGGCCAATTCATCTCACATGTGGTCTTCCTCTCTTCCTGAGGCCTCCTATTTTTTCCAGCATTATTTTCTTTCCCATTTAACTCTGCCTTGACATGATGTGCCTGAAGTAGGACAGCTTCAGTTTTATTATTATTATTAACTAGAGGCCCAGTGCACGAAATTTGTGCACGGAGGGGGGGAGGTGTGTCCCTCAGCCCAGCCTGCACCCTCTCCAATCTGGAACCCCTCAATAGGATCGGGCCTATAAGGGAAGTCGGACATCCCTCTCACAATCCAGGACTGCTGGCTCCCAACTGCTTGCCTGCCTGCCTGCCTGCCTGATTGCCCCTAACCGCTTCTGCCTGCCAGCCTGATCACCCCCTAACCACTCCCCTGCCAGCCTGATTGATGCCTAACTGCTCCCCTGCCAGCCTGATTGCCCCTAACTGCCCTCCTCTGCCAGCCTGGTCACCCCTAACTGCCCTCCCCTGCAGTCTTGATTGCCCCCAAATGCCCCCTTGCAGGCCTGGTCCCTCCCAACTGCCCTCCCCTGCTGGGCCATCTGTGGTGGCCATCTTGTGTCCACATGGGGGCAGCCATCTTTGACCACATGGGGGCAGCCATCTTGTGTGTTGAATGGTCAATTTGCATATTACCCTTTTATTAGATAGGATAGAGGCCTGGTGCATTGATGGCAGCTAGTTTGCCCTGAAGGGTGTCCCGGATCAGGGTGGGGGTTCCCTTGGGGCATGGGGTGGCCTGGGCAAGGGGACTGTGGTGGTTTGTAGGCCAACCACGGCCCCCGGTGACCCAAAGAGGAGGCCCTGGTATCTGGGATTTATTTATCTTCTATAATTGAAACTTTGTAGCCTTGAGCAGAGGCCAGGGCCGGACGGAAAGCTTGGCTTCCTCCATCTCCAGGGGCAACCCAAGCCTTCGGCTGGCTCCAGCTCCATGGCTGCCACCATTTTTGTTGCGATTTATTTATCTTCTATAATTGAAACTTTGTAGTCTTGAGCGGAGGCCAGGGCAGGCCAGGGCGGGTGGAAAGCTTGGCTTCCTCCAATGCCGGGGCAACCCAAGCCTCCTGCTCTCTACAGTTCTGTGGCCACTGCCATATTTGTTGGGTTAATTTGTATACTTGCTCCTGATTGGCTGGTGGGCATGGCTTGTGGGCGTATCAGAGGTATGGTCAATTTGCATGTTTCTCTTTTATTAGATAGGATTATTTGTCTCCAACGATGGTTTCAGGATTAACTTGCTCTTTTGGTGGGCCAAGGTATCCACAGAGCTCTCCTCCAACATCACATTTCAAATAAATCTAATACTTAAAAAGGCAACAACAACCTGGCCAACCTCTTTATCCCTGGTTATTTCCTTTGTTTGACATCTACTTTGGTATTAACATAGTAGCTCCAGCTTTATTTGATTTGTGTTAACATGGTATATCTTTTTTTCATTACTATACTTTTAATTTATTATGTCTTTACATTTAATATGTGTTTCCTATGGGCAGCACATAGTTGGATTTTGCTCCTGATCCAATCTGACAAACTGCTTTTTAATAGGGGTATTTAGACCATTTATATTTAATGTGATTATTAATGTAAATGTTCCCTCTGTTTTTCCCTGTTTTTAAAAGGATTTTTGGATTAACTTCTTAATTTGGAGTATTTTAATACAATAATTATAATTGTTAGAATTAATGTTTTTGTTTTATTTGATTTGTTGACTTAATTCACTAGAACTTTTTGTTTTGCTATTTAGTGGTTGCTTTAACTTTTTGTATACATCTTTTAATTATTACAGACTAGTTTTTAGTGCTATTATACCACTTCACATACTGTATAAGAACCTAGCAGTAGTATACTTCTATTTTTCTTATCCCCAACTTTATTCTATTATTGTCATATATTTTTAAAAAATTAATTACAGAATTAATACACTTCATAGAACATTGTTATTCTAGTCAATTTTTTAAAATATACAGGGTGCCCCAAAAATGTATACACACTTGAACAGCCGATAGCTCCACTTTAAAAATAAAATGTATTTTAATAAACACTTGCCTTTATAATTATTCAAAGTGTGTATATACATTTTTGGGGACAAACTATATTTAAATAATAAGAACAAAATATTTTATCTCTACCTATTTAGTTCCGGTACTTTTCATCCCTTTGTACAGATCCATGTTTCCTCTGGTGTCATGTTCCTTGTACCTGAACCATTTTACCGTTCCTCATAGTGCAGGGCTGCTGTGGTGAATTCCTTAAGCTTTTATGTGTCTGAAAGTGTCTTTATTTTGTCTTACTTTTTGAAAGGCATTCTCATGAAGCATAGAATTTTGAGTTGACAGATTTTTTTCTTTTAATTCTTTAAAGATGTTACTCCCTTGATTTCTCACTTGCATTATTTCTGACAAGAAATGCCATTATTCTTATTTTAGTTATTCTTTACATAATTTATCTCTTTTCCCTGGCTGATTTTAATATAGTCCTTTTATAACTGGTTTTGAGCTATTTCATATTAATGTGACTTGTATTTTATGTTTCTTGTGATTGGGCTTCAATCAGTTTCTTGAATCCATGAGTTTATAGGTTTCATCAAATTTGGTAAATTATGTCATCAAATATTTTTCATGTCCCTACTCTCTTTTTCAGGGACTCCATTTATCTATTTATTTGCAACTGGAAATTTTCCTACAGAACTGATGATCTGTTCGTTTAAACATTATCTTTTCTCTGTGTTTCAGTCTTCCTGAGAAGAAAGATTGCCCGGCAGTGCTGACGGAAACGGGCTCTGCTCTTGGACATGATGAGTGCTTTGGGTCCCGTTCCCTCTAATCCTGTCTGGTGGTTCTCCGTTCCTCCCTGACCTCAGGCAGTTTTCCCCACATCCCTGGTAATGAGACCTCAGCTGAACCCAGAGGGAAGCCAGGACGGGCTCTCTGTGCATTTCTCCTCCAGGACTGTCCTCTCAGCCCCATCTCCTCAACTGGGGAGCTGGGGAGTCTCCCTGGATTCTCCTTCCTGAGCCCCAGCCTGACAACGCGCTTCCATCAGTGGGCTGGGGCAATGCTGGACTTGCTGCATTTGCTCCCTGACTCTCAGGGGTTACTGTTCTTTGTGGCCTGATGTCCAGTGTCTGAAAAACAATGGTTTCATATATTGTTTTAGTTCTGTGTGTGGGGGGAGGAGGGGAGGAGGGATAAAATATGGTATCTGTTATTTTATCTTGATTAGAACTTTATGTCTTCTCAACACTTTTATTTAAATACCTGGATAAAATATGTAATTTTTAGGAATATATAATTTATTTAAATAGACTTGAAAAATATAAAGAGACTGACTATCAGAGAGGAAATAGAAAATCTCCAGAAATCACTAAGTTCAGTTGTTTTTGCAAGGAATTCTACCAAACCTAAACAGAATAACAATCCCAATGCTATTAAATGGTTCTGTTCTAGAACTTAGCAAAAGAACTGCTTCCAGTCATTTATAGAAAAAAGAAGATGGCACAAAAGAATATTATAGACCATGCTACATAGGAATATTGATTTAAAATTAATAAATAAAATATTACTAAATAAAACCTGCAACAAATAAAAATGGTTATTCAACATGACATAGCATGTTTTACTCCAGGAATCTAAGAGTGACCCAAGGACAGGAAATTATTGGAATGGTTAATATGTTAGTGAAGCTAAGTTGGAAAGTGTGTGCCTATTTTCAAGAATGCTTTTAAGGCATTCAATAAAATGTACTATTTATTCATGATAAAAACTGCTTAATAAAATAGAAATATAGGTATATATGCTACATTGATAAAATAAAATATAACTATTTTATCCTCAAGGCAAAAATTTATTTTTATTGAAAAGTACTTCTATTAAATTAAAAAAGGCAAGAATGCCCACTGTTATCATTATTATTTGGATTTGTTTTGGAAGTACCAGTCAACACAATTAGAACTACTAATAAAAATTGGAGGTAAAAAAATTGAAAACATGGAAATAAAATTATGAGTAGTTTTACATAACATATAAGCTATATGTTATGTATTAATTCATTATACCTGGGAAAATCAGAATATTGTCTGAAGAAAATTATTATAAACAATAAGAGAATTCAATAACATGCTTAGTCCAAAAATAATACATACAGTTTTATAACCTTAGTGCATAAAAGCAGCAAATTAATTGGAAGAGCTAAATGGAAGGAAAGAACCCACCTAAAATATAAGGAAAAATAATGGCTGTACTAAAAGTGTAGAGAATCTATAAGAAAAACTGAATTCTTTTGAAGATCATTAACAAAATACACCCACCTGTACAAGTGGAAAGACTGCCTACATACCCAACCAGAAGGCTCAACATGACAAAGATGTTAATTCCCCCTGTGAGTTAAATGTTAACATTATTTGGAACCCAATACAAATATTGTTAAAATATTTTTTAAAAAATTAGCCAAAGATCTTATGGAAAAATAAACAGCAGAAAAGGAAATGATATGAAAAACTAAAATATGAATAAGGACTAACCTCTTAGAAGTTCAAACATATTATGAAGCTTCAATAATTAAAAGGGCTTGATATTGGTGCCCGGATTTCTGGATTAATGCCACAGAATAGAATGTCCAGAGATAGTTTCATGGACTAGAGAAAATTCATTAGATTGTAGACTGGCATTTCATTGGTGGAGGAAAAGGATGGATTATTTAAAAAATGCTTTTGGACATATGGGTGGGGGGGGGGGCTGGAAAGCATAAATCTCTATCCATACCTCACAGTTTACACTAGGATTCTAGGTAGGTCAAATCTTTAATTTTTGTATTGTTAAAAATGCCAGAAGAGATGGCCTCACATGTGAGGAGCTTTGAAGTCACTATTCCCATCCCCACACCAAGAAAAAGGCTGAAAACCAACAACCTTTCTAAAATCCATCAAAGAATTAAGGTCACAGGACAAAACACCACCTAAAAGCCAGAGAGACAGGCAGATACAAAGAAGGACAGCTCGCGGGGAGCAGATCCAGCCCAGCAACCAGCGGGAGCTGGCAGGGTGCAGATGCGTTCCTCCAGTGAAATCGCCTAGTTGTTGGGCTGCTGAACCACTAGCTTGAGAGGTAAAAGCTCCTGGCGCTGAACCTGGGCGGGAGGGTGGGGGTGGAGGAGGGAGGGGGTACCCAGTTTCCTGAGTTGTAACTCTAGGAGCCTCATGGGGTTCTCCGGTGGAGATCAGAGGAAAGTCCCCTCCTGTTTCCAGCGGGAGGAGTGGAAAAGTAACCATTTTGAAACAGCCCAGAGCATTCTGTTCTCAACAAAGAAACTATTTCACCAGAGCCTCACCCACTGGGTTTTTCCTGAGCCTCACAGGGAAAGGAAATCCCCAACTCCAGCCCCTGCAGCCCTCCGGTGGGAGCGGGAATACCGGCCCAGCTCCCCTGGCTGTCCTGACTCACTCAGGGAAGGTTGGGACGAGGAGCACTGGAGACCATGCTGACCTCATCACAGAACGAAAGAACACTGCCCCTCGCCCCATACCCCACCTGCACACAGAAGGGCCTGTTTACCACAGTTCCTTTTACCTGGTACATCAGGCCCTGCTTCCACCAAAATCACAAGGCACACTAAAAAGCAGAAAACACTTCGAAGAGACAAGTTAGCCATTGGAACCAGGTTCAGGCATGGCAGGGAGGCGGGGACTATCAGGGATTCATTGGAGATTTAAGAGACATATAATTTATACACTGTGGGCTTTCACAGAAAGAGCAAACCACATCTAAAACAGAGGGATAATGTAAACAGAGAGCAGGAAATTCTAAGAAAGACTCAAAGATAAATGATAGGAAAAAAACCTATAATGAAGAATGCCTTTGATGGGGACGTAAACTGACTGGACACAGCTGAGGAAAGAATCTGTGAACTTGAGGATATATCAATAATAATTTCCCAAACTGAAAAAAAAAGAGAAGGGACTGGAAAAAAAGAGCAAAATACCCAAAAACTGTGGGATAGTTACCAGAAAGAAAAGAAAACAGAAGAAATACTTAAAGCTTGCCCTAACCGGTTTGGCTCAGTGGGTAGAGCGTTGGCCTGCGGACTGAAGGGTCCCAGGTTCGATTCCAGTCAAGGGCATGTACCTTGGTTGCGGGCACATCCCCAGTAGGGGGTGTGCAGGAGGCAGCTGATCGATGTTTCTCTCTCATCAATGTTTCTAACTCTCTATCCCTCTCCCTTCCTCTCTTTAAAAGTCAATAAAATATATTTTTTTAAAAAAAGAAATACTTAAAGCTTAAAGCAGTAATGATTATTTTCCAAAATCAATTTCAGACAACAAATTGTTATATTGGAAATCAGCGAGCTGAACAGAAGATGCCTTAGTAAGCCAAATTTGGAGTCTTTATTATGCTAGCAGTCTCAGAGGAGTAGCCTCCAGAGTCTGAGCAAAACAACATGGAGGAAACTTTCCCTTTATACCCCCCAGTTCCTTTGTCTCCTAAATATGGGTTTTCCGGACCTTTTGCAGGCTTTACAAAGAGCTCTATGCAGATATTTTGCAGGCAGCTTGTAACCTTGAGTACAGCACAACTTGTAGCTTTGAGCACAGTACTATTCAGATAACTAAATGACACCTGGCATGGGAGTAACCAGGGATGGCAGCAGAGCGGGTTGCAAGGCCAGATAATTGAGCTTATTTTCCCTATTATTCGAGCAAGCGTGTTTACAGAAGCCAAGAATAGCAGAGTTAATTTACAGAACAAAGGACCATCTATGTTTAGTGGAAGATTTCAAACTGCGGTTTTTACAACATAGAAGTTACGGAAATAAGATGGAGTGCCTATACTTGAAAATCACAGATCCAGAAAGCTCAAAAAACACTCGGAAGGATAAATGCAAAGAAAAAAAAAAAAAAGCCTACACTTACACATACATAATTAAAAACAAAGAAAAAAAGAGTAAAAAAAAATACCTACTTACAGAGAGCAGAGATAAGAATTACATTAGACTTCTCTTCAAAAACCATGCAAGCAAGAGGAGAACACAATGAAGTATTTATAGTGTTGAACAACAACAACAAAAATCTCAGTGGCCTAAATTTTTGTATCCAGTGAAATTACCCTTCAAAAGTGAAGGAGGAACAAACAAAATTTGAAGAAATGTATTGCCAGGCCACCTGCTTTGTAAGAAATATGTAAAAGAAGTTCTTCGGGGAGAAGGAAAATGACGTGGGTCAGAAACTTGGATCTATATAAAGAAAGTTATAATAATTCCAGGCAAAGCTGACTTCAGAAGGAGGAAACTTACCAGGTATGAAGAGGAGCATTACATAATGATAAAGGGGTCAATTCTCCAAGAAGACATAATAGTCCTCAAAGTGTAAATGCTCAACAACAGAGTTTCAAAATACGTGAGACAAAAACTAGTAGGACCTCAAGAAGAAATAGTTGAATTCACTCTTATAGTTGGAAACTTCAAGCCCCGTGTACCTGACAGATCCAGCAGACAATCAGTAAGGATAACACTGAACTGAACACTGAGATCAATCAACAGTATCTAATTGACATTTATAGACTACTTCATCCAACAACAGAATACACATTCTTCTGAAGCTCGTAAAACATTCACCAAGACAGGTATCAGTCTGGGCCATAAACCACACATTAACGGACCTGGAAGAATTGAAGTCATACAATGTCTGCTTTCAGACCACAATAAAATTAAACTAGAATTCAAGAACAGAAAGGTAGCTGAAAAAATCCCCAAATATTTGGCTTTAAACAACATTCTTCTAAATAATACACAAGGAAAGAAAAAGTCTCAAGAGAAATTTTATAATATTTTGAACTAAATGAAAATAAAAATACAACTTCCCATAATTCATGGGATGCAGCAAAATTGGTGCTTAAAGAGCATTGCATTGAATGCATATATTTAAATATATATATTTAAATCCCACAAACACCTAAGCTTCCACATTAAGAAAAATGAAAAAGAGGAGCAAATTATACCCAAAAAAGCAAAAGAAAATAAATAATGACATTTAGAGCAGAAATCAGTAAAAGAGAAAATTAAGAGGTCAACAAAATCAAAAGTTGGTTCTTTGAAATGACCAATAATATAAATCGATAAACAGCCAAGGCCTGTTTGGCTCAGTGGATGGAGCGTCGGTCTGCGGACTGAAGGGTCCCAGGTTCGATTCTGGTCAGGGGCATGTACATTAGTTGCGGGCACATCCCCGGTGGGGGGTGTGCAGGAGGCAACTGGTCGATGTTTCTCTCTCATCGATGTTTCTAGCTCTCTATCCCTCTTCTTTCCTCTCTGTAAAAAATCAATAAAATATATTAAATAAATAAATAAATAAATCGATAAACATCTAGCCAAGCTAAAGAAAAGAGAAAACACAAATAACTAACATCACAAATGAAAGAGGGGCCATCACTATTGATCATATGGACTGTAAAAGAACAAAAGAATATTATGAACATTCTATGTCCATCAATTTGATAACCTAGATGAAATGGACCAATTCCTTGAAAGACATAACCTTCCAAAACTCACACAAGAAGAAACAGGATATCTGAATAGGTCTATGTCTATTAAAGAAATTGACAAATAACTAACATCACAAATGAAAGAGGGGCCATCACTATTGATCATATGGACTGTAAAAGAACAAAAGAATATTATGAACATTCTATGTCCATAAATTTGATAACCTAGATGAAATGGACCAATTCCTTGAAAGACATAACCTTCCAAAACTCACACAAGAAGAAATAGGATATCTGAATAGGTCTATGTCTATTAAAGAAATTGAATCAATAACAAATAATCTCCAAAGAGATTCACTGGTAAATTCTGCTAAACACTCAAGGAAGAAATTTTACCTGTTCCCTATAAACTATTCCCGGCATTAGAAGCAGGGGGAATACTTCCTAACTCATTCTATGGGGCCAGAGTTACCCTAATATTAAACCCAGACAAACATCACAACACCAATAAAACTACATAGCAATATTTCCCATGAACATAGATACCAAAAATCCTCAACTAAACAATACCAAGTTGAATTCAACAATGTATAAAAAGAATTAAACATTGTGACCAAGTGGGATTTATTCCAGATATGCAAGGCAGGTTTGATATTTGCACATCAATCACATCAACAAGCTAAGGAAGAAAATTTTCCTGACCATATGAACAGATGCAAAGAAATACATGACAAACTTCAACACCCATTTATGATCAAAATTCTCAGCAAAAGGAGAAGAGAGAAGAATTCAACTTGATAAAGAACATCTGTCAAAAACAAAACACCCTACAGCTAAAACACTCTAAGTATTATCATCTTCTCTAATAAAATGGTAATATGCAAATTAACCATCACTCCGCTACATAAGCCACGCCCACCAGCCAAGCCACACCCACCAGCCAATCAGGACGAGTATGGAAATTAACCCAAACCAAGATGGCTACAGCCACAGAGAGCAAGGTTTCCCAGGTAACAGAGCAAGCCAAGCTTTCCATAGCCGTTGCAGGCCTAAGCCTCCACTCAAGCTACAAAGTTTCAATTATAGATCTCTAATAAAATGGTAATATGCAAATTAACCATCACTCCGCTACATAAGCGACGCCCACCAGCCAAGCCACACCCACCAGCCAATCAGGGCGAGTATGCAAATTAACCCAAACCAAGATGGCTACAGCCACAGAGAGCAAGGTTTCCCAGGTAACAGAGCAAGCCAAGCTTTCCATAGCCGTTGCAGGCCTAAGCCTCCACTCAAGCTACAAAGTTTCAATTATAGAAGGTAAACAAATTCAAACAAATGGTGGCAGAATGGAGCTTGAGAGAGCAGGTCAGGGTTGCCGGTGGCAACAGGGGAAGCAAAGCTTTCCGCACACCCTGGCGGGGCCCAACCGCTTAAGGCTACAAAGTTTCAATTGTAGAAGGTGAATTAACTGCCACAGAAATGGCTGCCGCCCCGGAGGGAACAGCAGGCTTGGCTCTGCTCCAGGCTACAAAGTTTCAATTGTAGAAGGAAAATAAATCCCAGATACCAGGGCCTCTGCTTGGGTTGCCAGGGGGCATGGCCGGCCTGCAAACCACCACAGGCCCCTCGCTCAGGCCACCCCACGCCCCAAGGGAACCCCAACCTGATCCAGGACACCCTTCAGGGCAAACCAGCTGGCCCCCACCTGTGCACCAGGCCTCTATCCTATATAATAAAAGAGTAATATACAGATTGATCATCACTGCAACACACAATATAGCTGCCCCCATGTGGTCAAAGATCCTGCCCCCATGTGGACACAAGATGGCCACCACAAGATGGCCAGCAGGAGAGGGCAGTTGGGAGGCACCAGGCCTGCAAGGGAGGGCAGTTGAGAGGGACCAGGCTTGCAAGGGAGGGCAGTTGGAGGTGATCAACCCTGCAGGAGAGGGCAGTTAGGGGTGACCAGACCGGCAGAGGAGGGCAGTTGGAGGTGATCAACCCTGCAGGAGAGGGCAGTTAGGGGTGACCAGGCTGGCAGAGGAGGGAAGTTGGGGGCAAACAGGCTGGCAGGGGAGCAGTTAAGCATCAACCAGGCTGGCAGCGGAGTGGTTAGGGGGTGATCAGGCTGGCAGGCAGAAGCGGTTAGGGGCAATCAGGAGGGCAGGCAGGCAAGCAGTTGGGAGCCAGCAGTCCTGATTGTGAGAGGGATGTCCGACTGCCCGTTTAGGCCCGATCCCACCAGGATCGGCCCTAAAGGGGCAGTCGGACATCCCTCCAGGAGTCCCAGATTGGAGAGGGTACAGGCTGGGTTGAGGAACAACCCCCCCGCTGTGCACGAATTTCGTGCACCGGGCTTCTAGTCCTATCTAATAATAGACAAATATGCAAATTGACCATACCTTCGACACACCCACAAGCCACGCCCACAAGCCACGCCCACCATCCAATCAGGGCGAGTATGCAAATTAACCCAAACCAAGATGGCTACAGCCACAGAGAGCAAGGTTTCCTAGGTAACAGAGGAAGCCAAGCTTTCCGCCTGCCCTTGCCCGGCCTAAGCCTCCACTCAAGCTACAAAGTTTCAATTATAGAAGGTAAACAAATTCAAACAAATGGCGGCAGAATGGAGCTTGAGAGAGCAGGCCAGGGTTGCCACCGGCAACAGGGGAAGCAAAGCTTTCCGCACACCCTGGCCGGGCCTACCCGCTTAAGGCAACAAAGTTTCAATTATAACCCCAACACAAATGGCTGCCGGCCTCGGAGGGAGCCCCAGGCTTGGCTCTGCTCCAGGCTACAAAGTTTCAATTGTAGAAGGAAAATAAATTCCAGATACCAGGGCCTCCTCTTGGGTTGCTAGGGGGCGTGGCCGGCCTGCAAACCACCACAGGCCCCTGCTCAGGCTGCCCCACACCCCAAGGGAACCCTCACCTGATCCAGGACACCCTTCAGGGCAAACCAGCTGGCCACCACCCCTGTACCTGGCCTCTATCCTATCTAATAAAAGAGTAATGTGCAGATTGATCATCACTGCAACACACAATATAGCTGCCCCCATGTGGTCAAAGATCCTGCCCCCATGTGGACACAAGATGGCCACCACAAGATGGCCAGCAGGAGAGGGCAGTTGGGAGTCACCCGGCCTGCAAGGGAGGGCAGTTGAGAAGGACCAGGCCTGCAAGGGAGGGAAGTTGGAGGTGATCAACCCTGCAGGAGAGGGCAGTTAGGGGTGACCAGGCCGGCAGAGGAGGGAAGTTGGGGGCAAACAGGCTGACAGCAGAGTGGTTAGGGGGTGATCAGGCTGGCAGGCAGAAGTGGTTAGGGGCAATCAGGAAGGCAGGCAGGCAAGCAGTTGGGAGCCAGCAGTCCTGGATTGTGAGAGGGATGTCCGACTGCCCGTTTAGGCCCGATCCCGGTGGGATTGGGCCTAAACGGGCAGTCGGACATCCCTTGAGGGGTCCCATATTGGCGAGGGTACAGGCTGGACTGAGGGACAACCCCCCTCCGTGCACGAATTTCGTGCACCAGGCCTCTAGTACTTAATAAGAAGAAACTAGATGCTTTTCCCCTAAAATCAGGAACAAAACAAGAATGTTCCCTTTCACCACTCCCATTCAATATTGTACTGGAAGACATAGATAATGCAATAAGACAAAAATATAAAAAGGAGATAAAAGTTATACAGATTGGGAGAAATAGGACATAAAACTGTCATTCATAGATTATATGAAGGTCATAAAAAATCCCAGAGGTAAAAACAAACAAATCAAAAAACAAATAACAAAGAAATTTGGAACTAATAAGAGACTATAGCAAGATTGTAGGGTCCAAGGTTAAATTACAAAAGTCAATTGTTTTCCTATATACCAGCAATGAACAATTGAAATTTGAAATAAAAAACATATCATTGGCATTAACATTGAAAAAATAAAAGTTATTAAAAATCTAACAAAATATATACAAGATTTGCATGATGAATACTACAAAACTTTGAAGAAATATAAAAGTAAATAAATGGAGAGATATTTCATATTCATGGATAGGAAGACTCAAAATTGTTAATTCTTTCCAAATTGATCTACAGATTCAATGCAATCCCAATCAAAATCACAACGAGTTTCCCTAACCGGTTTGGCTCAATGGCTAGAGCGTTGGCCTGCAGACTGAAGGGTCCCAGGTTCGATTCCGGTCAAGGGCATGTTCCTTGGTTGCGGGCACATCCCCAGTAGGGGGTGTGCAGGAGGCAGCTGATCGATGTTTCTCTCTCATCGATGTTTCTAACTCTCTATCCCTCTCCCTTCCTCTCTGTGAAAAATCAATAAAATATATATATTTTTAAAAATCCCTATGAGTTACTTTGTGGATATCAATACAACTCATCGTAATTGTTTTATGTAAAGGCAAGAGACCTAGCATAGACAGTACAATGTTGAAGGAGAAGACAGTTGGGGGACTGACAGACTGACTTGAAGTCTTACTTTAAAGCTGTAACAGGCAAGACAGTGTGTACTGGTGAAAGGACTAATAGTCAATGAGTCAGAACAGAAAGCCCAGAAATAGCCCCACACAAATACAGTCATCTGTTCTCTGACAAGGAGCGAAGGCGAGGAGGAAGGAGAGGCTTTTAAACAAATCATCGTGGAACAACTGGCCATATGCATGTGAAAATGATCCTAGACACAGGCCTCCAATCCTTCACAAAACATGTATTTAAAATGGGCCAGAGATCTAAATGTAAAATGCAGAATCTGCACACACAGATTCTATAAAACTCCTAGAATATAACATAGGAGGAAAGCTAGGTAAATCTGGGTTTGGTGATGACTTTTTATGCACAACACTGAAGGCACGATCCATGAAAAAACCGTATATAAAAGAAAAAACTGCTTTGTTCAAGACACTGCTAAGAAAATGAGATGGCTAGAAGACTGGGAGAAAATCTTTGTAAAAACATACGTGATCAGGATTAGTTACACAAAATATAAAAGAACTCTAAAATTCAACAATAAGAAACAATAATTAAAAAATTAAAAACGGGCAAAAGATGTAAACAGACACCCCGCTAAAGAAGATATACAGATGGCAACTAAGCATATGAAAATGTGCTCCATACCATGTATCACTAGGGAATTACAAATTAGGGCAATAATAAGCCCCACTCCACCCATCGGGATGCTGAAATCCGGAACTCGGACACCAGTGCGCAGCAGCAGGGACTCACACTCACTGCTGACGAAGGCACAGTGGTGAGCCACTTTGGAAAACAATTTGCACTCCTTGGTGTTTAGTCAAATAAGTTGAAAATGTGTCTATACCAAAACCTGCACACAGATGTTTATAGTAGCTTTAGTCATAACTGCCCAAACTTGGAAGCAACCAAGATGTCCTTCAGTAGGTGAATGGAGAAATAAACTTTGGTCCATCCGGACAATGGAATATTATTCAGCGCTAAAAAGAAATGAGCTGCCCTAGCTGGTGTGGCTCAGTGGATAGAGCACCGGCCTGTGGATTGAAGGGCCCCGGGTTTGATTCTGGTCAAGGGCACATGCCCGGGTTGTGGGCTAGGTCCCCAGTAGGAGGCAGCCAATCAATGATTCTCTCTCATCATTGATATTTCTATTTCTTCCTCTCTGAAATCAATAAAAATATATTTTAAAGAAAGAAGTGAGCTATGAAGCCGTGAAAGCACATGGAGGAAACTTGAATGTACACCACTAAGTGAAAGAAGCCGGTCTGGAAAGGCTTCATCCTGTGGGTTCCAACTATGCGACATTCTGGAAAAGGCAAATCTACGCACTCAGTAAAGAGATGAGTGGTTGCCAAGGGTCCAGCGAGGGAGGGATGAATAGTCAGAGCACAGGGGACTTTGAGGGCAGTGAAACTGCGCTGTATGATAACACCATGGTAGCTCACATGTCCTGTTACCTTTGTCCAAACTCATGGAATGTACATGCCAGGAGTTACTCTAATGCACACGGTGGACTTTGGATAATTGATTATAACAAATGTACCACCTTGGTGAGGGGTGTTGATGGTCAGGGAGGATCGGTGTGGGGAGCAGCCAGGGGGTGTGGTGTGTGCAGACAGTGTATGGAAAACCTTTCTAGTTTCCTCCCAAATTTTCTGTGAACCTAAAGGTGTTTTTAGAATATAAAGTCTACTAATGAAACAAAAATACTGGAAGGAGAACTGAGGAATTTTTGAAAAGTTATTGTAGAATACAGAAAGTGTGACCAAAGACTCCAGAGGTCACAACCAATAAATCTGACATTTTTAAAATGAGAAATGAGTTGAGGATAGTGCGGCTTTTCATAGCACAGGATCAATGAAAGCATTAATTGGTAGGTGTGGTATGCACAGTCATGGAGTATCACTTGGTCTTTTAAAAGAATAAGGAAATTATTTGCTTCCTATTGTGGAACAATCTTGAGGGTATATTTTTTTAAAAAGCAAAATCCAGAGCATTTCTGTTAAATCATGAAGTCTTCTATGTCAAATTAACCAGCACCTGCCCTGCTAGCCACCTCTCAGCCCCGCTGCGACAGGCAGGCTATAATTTGCCTGGCTGATCGCTTCTGACATAACACTGGACCTGCTTCTCATTGATGTCGTGGTGTGGATCTGACCCTGCTTTTCTCTTTCATACAACCACCGATGCATTTTCAAATAATTGAATTACTTTAAAAGTTATCATCTGGAACCACCTCTTTAAACCAATATAATATTATCCTTTTTAGGTTAAAATAATTGTTTTTTCATGTCTGACACCAGTGTAGTTTAATGTGATTATTGTTCACAGTTTCTCAAACAAGAGCTACAAGATATCATACATGCAACATCAAGGTTTAAGATCATTTGCAAAATAAAATACTATTGACTGGCAGCTGTTAATGTGAATCAGAATTCATGTTCAGGGATGAATATTCTTTTTTTTTAAATCCTCACTGGAGGGTATGTTTTTATTGATTTTTACAGAGAGAGAGAAAAAGGGAAAGAGAGAAACATCGATGTGAGAGAGGAACATCCATTGGTTGACTCCCATATGCTCCCTGACTGGGGATCGAACCCACAACCTAGGTACGTGCGCTGACTGGAAACTGAACCTGACCTTTTTGGTGCAAGGGATGAGGCTCAACCGACAGCCACCTGGCCAGGGTGAGGAATAATCTTGTAAACTTGCAAATTTGCTGGCACATTTCTTACCTCTGAGTTTTATGGAAAACGCTTTTTCTTTCTAATGATGGCCGTGATGCTGTGACCCTTCGTTGGTTTCACAAAGCCTGCCTCTTGGACGCAAGGTCCAAGGTCGGAATGCGGCGTTTCTTCAGAGAACGCACTCACGCGTCCCTGCAAAGGTTACCATTTCTTGGCACATGCACAATCACTGCCTGCGGGGTGAGGAGGTTAATGCTTCCCAGGATGTCTTGTTGCCTGAGGCCGGGGGAGGAATGTCAAGAAGCCTCAGCAGTTTTGTAACCAAGATCTATCCAAGGGCCTGTGAAATATTCACACAGGAAGCTCAAAATCTCATGTGCGTCTGGCTTCGGGATCATCCCAGCATCATTGCTCTGTGAACTCTAACAGTGCCCGAGCTACCTCCAGCGCGGCCGCACTCAGAGGGGTCTGGGCACGGGGTCTGCCCCTCACAGGCCCGCTGGAAACGGGCTGGGCATTGGTGTGGGGTTTTCCACAGTAAAGGTGCACTCATTCGCGGTACAGAGTGTCCCCACACTTTTCAGAAATAATAGGATTTCCTACTAGAGAATAACTCAATGGACCAAACAAAATACCAAGATGTCAGCTGTTAGACAGGGATGTTTTTTCACTGAGAAAGAAAAGTATCTCCTGGTGAATCTGGTGCTCCCCCAGCGTTGGCTCCCGAGGGAGGCCTTCTCCTGCTGCGTGAGGCAAACGCTCCTTGTCTTAGAAAGGGGTTCCCGCACCAGCTGTGGCGTGCAGCTGCCTCACACCCTCGCCCGCACGTGGTCTAGTCAGTCGTCAGTCTCAGCCATTGTGGTGGGTTCGCGTGGCTGCTTGTTGTAATGACTTTCCAGTCTCTATTGGCCATTCGTACACATGGCTTCCTCATTGAAAAACGTTACAGGAATGCAGATGCCCTCACTTCTGAGAAACTACAGGTAAAATTATTTCTTGATTCTTTTTCTGTAGTCTTAAAAAATATAAGAGAGAAGACAGAGTGGGCCTCACTCTATGAGGCAGAGCAAATGCCAACAAATTGGCAAAATGCGCTTAAAACATTGTGGGATTTTTGCTTTTCCGTTTTGATTGTCTGCCCCTCAGGTTGGGCGCCGTAGGCCTCCTGGTGATGTTTATCCTTATCTACCTCCCTCACCAGAGACAAACTCTGTCCTTCATGACTTTCAAGACTTAGCAACCTGTCTACATTTCTCTCATGGCCTTGCCAAAATAATTGTATGTCAAATGCAATTACAAATTTGGACCAAGGTAATGACAAATTATGAAGAATCACACTGGTAACTCTATACCGACTTTACTGCAGGGTACACGCACACCCCCCACACACAAATCGTGTGTTCACCCAAGAAAATCCATACAAAGCGAACAACTCAGATCAAAGTATAAACCATTTAACACCATGAAAACGTCCTTCCACCCCCTCTCAAGCATTACAACCACAAGGATAATTGCTATTCTGATTTTCATTAAAACAAATTGGGTCCCTCTTGTTTTTCAATACATAAAAATCTGATTATCCAACATGAAGTCTTTGTGACTGGCTTCTTTCCCTCAACATATGTCTATGAGACTGACCCATATTGCTGTGTAGAACAGCGGTAGTTTATTTTTCATCACTGTGTAGTATTGCACAGTATTTCAGTATTTCAGTACACAAATATGCTTAACTTATCCATGCTCTACTTGGGCAATAGGGTTATTTTCAACTTTTGGCTTTTACAAATAATGCATTATTAAATTGACATATATGTTTTAGGTGCACATACATGTACCGGTGTGTGTGCATCTCAGGTGGGTGTGCATTGGTGTGTGTAGGTTCTGCTTTAGTGAAGCTGCCGCTGTCTGACGTGGTTGCACAGTTGGGCCTCTCAGGCAGAGCGCTCCCTTCCTTGTTGCTCTGCATCCCACCGACACCTGGTCTGCTCGGGGGTGGGAGTTGTACGTTAGTCATCCCGGAGGGCATAGTGTTATCTTATTGTGGTTTTAACGTGCATAGTCCTGGTAACCAATGGGGTGGAGAACGGATGTGTTGTTATTAGCTAAAGTCCATGGCTGGCACTAAGGCTCACTTGGTGGTGTGTACCCTCTGGGTTTTGACTCACGCCAGGACATGTCTCCAGTGTGGCATCTGATACAGGACAGTGCCTCCTGTTCTGTCCACTCATCCCCACCTCCAAGCCCCAGCTGCTGGAGACACGGATCTTTCTGCTGTGCCCATAGTTTTGCCTTTTCCAGAATGACGTGGTCGCAGCCATACAAAATGAAGCTTCCTTGGGTCTACATAGTCAAACACTCGGTTACAGATCCGCCCTCTCTTTTCATTAGTAGCACAATTTTTTTTTCTGGTTATTAAAGCAATGCATGCTTATCGAAGACAATTTAGGACATAAGAGAAAGTGTAAAATAAAGCCATGACCTCAAAACAAGAGAAAGGATTCAAGACTGTGTGTAAAGAACCCCAGCTCTGTGAAAGAACCACAGCAGCCCTGTGACTAGCACGGAGAGTTGAGTGGCATGTCCTCCACCTCACCAGCGGAGCGGTGAGGGTGCTAAGGCTCTCCTCTCACCTCAGTGAAGGTGGCTCGGGGCCCTCCCCTGTGGAGGGAGTATCCGACCGGATCGCCTCATTACCCCACTGGTTTGGGGCGTGTCCAGGAAGCACTAGTGTGTCCGCAGGAAGGAGGTGCACAGTTCCCTGACCTGCTCAAGGCCTTGCACCACTCCCCACCCCTGAACCCCCACCCTGCAGCACCCTGGAGGGGTACTGACAAGGGGCTGTGGTCCCCAGCACTTGTGGCCAAGAGCAGAGCCCTGTCTGGGGCTTGTGGGAAGGGAAGCCATTCTTCCGTTCTTTCCCACCCCTAACCCGGCCGACTCCTCCCCCAGACCAAATGCAGCCCTCCTGCACGTGGCCCTGCATGTGGTCCCTGCACATTGCCCCTGCACGTGGCCCCTGCACGTGGTCCCTGCACGTGGCCCCTGCACGTGGTCCCTGCATGTGGATGCCCAAAGGCCACAGTGCAACGCTGTGCAGAGGGCAAGTGCAGGGGCCCCTGCCCCACGGGTGGGTGCTGAGAGCAGGGCTGATCACTGCATTCCTTTTCTCTCTTTCAGCGTTTCCTAAGCGCTCTACAGTCCACATTTAAAATCACAATAAAAAACAAATCAAGAACCAAAGAGTCTTAGCAGGCGGCACCTATTTGGCGGGATGGCTGGTGAAAAGTTGCATCCAGAAGTGTCCTGCTGTGCCTGCAGCTCTGTGACCCCCACCGAGGGTCAGGACGGGGGGTCATACAACTCCCATTGGCCGGCTCGGCTCTCAGGAGCAGTCTGCGTGGCGGGCCGAGGCCCCGCTTGCTGTCCCGCAGAGTCCGGCATCACAGGGGGACCCCCTCTCCAGCCCTCCGCCTGGCCCGGGTGCCTGCTGATGGCGACGCAGCACGCGGGTCCAAGGGGGAGTGGAGGCTGCTTGTCTGTGTTCCTGCCAGAGACCTGACTTTGGGGGGGATGGGGGTGCACGCTCTGCTCCCCAGCAGCCACAGGGACAGGGCGTGGGAGCACGTCCAACCCTTGGACTCTGTCCATACCACCCGCCACCGTCTCTTCCAGGACTTTCCCGCTGGCCCCCGCACTCAGTGCCCGAAGCGGGGGGAGGCTTGCTTTGGCTCCGGCAGCCTTCGCCCGGCGGGTGCCAGCTGGGTTCATTTCCTTCTCACACAAGGAAACGGAGCTTTGTCAGGTGCAGTGACTGGGCCAGAACCGCAGTGTGCAGGCGGGCCCCGCGGGCAATGACTTAGTGGGGACTGGACGGCAGCAGGCTCCATGGCGGCCCCGCCCCCGTGGGTGCGGGCAGAGTGCCAGCTGTGCCGGAGGGCTCGCGGGGGTTCCTGTTGGGGGCGGGGGGGGATGTCCAGGAGTGACTGCACACGCAGGGGAGGAGGGGGCCTCCCCGCATCCTGCTTGGGCGTCAGGGACCCTTGTTCAGCTCCCAGGCCGCACACCAGCCGGCTTTGGCTGCGCGGCTCCTTCCCAGCCGGGGACAGGCTTTGCCGCCAGCTGGGCCGCCCGGGGCCAGGGGACAGAGGCTGCGGCCACACGCAGCCAGCAGAGCTCCGGGCGGCTGTGAGTGTCCCAGGAGCTCCGGACCGCCCGCCCACCCTGAGGGGCAGCCCTCCGCTGTTGTGTCTGAGCCCCAGCACGCTCACCCGGCAGGCGGGCTTCCTTCAGGTGGGTGTGCCATTCCACCCACAACACGCACTGGTGCGTGGGGCAGGCAGCCGGCTTGCGGCACTCACCCCTTGCCCTGGGGATCCCCATTAAAGCACCCCATCTTCCCGCCCCCTGGGTCTCACAGGTTTGTCCTGGTGCGTTTCTGTGGCCCCGCCCGCCGGCAGCGGCTGCTTCAGACCCGTCTGCAGCTCACCAGGCACGGCTGGCCTTCTGCAGTCGCCCCGCGACCCCGGAGACTGGCTGCACGGTGTCCATGGCCCCGCGACCCGGGAGGCTGGCTGCACAGTGTCCATGGCCTGGCTGACCCGGGAGGCTGGCTGCACGGTGTCCATGGCCCCGCGACCTGGGAGGCTGGCTGCACAGTGTCCATGGCCTGGTTGACCGGGGAGGCTGGCTGCAAGGTGTCTATGGCCCAGCTGACCGGGGAGGCTGGCTGCACGGTGTCCACGGGAGGATGCGCCCCTGGGAGGATGCACCCACGGGAGGATGTGCGCGTGAGGACAGCCGTTCACTCCATCACGTGTTTGCCATCTGTGTGGCGACATGGGCACCTCCAGGCCTCACATGCGATGTGCTGTGGAGGGTCCTGCTGTAGAATTTCCTCTCAGTTCACTGGCGCTGAGCTGACGAGAACACAGAGACGCAGTGTGGGCCTCCCGCAGCCGGGCTGTACGGGGAGAGGAGACGGGAACCAGGCTCACAGGCAGCGGCCCACGGAGCGGCTGGAAGCGAGGCCTCTGCTTGGGGAGCGTTTGCAGGCACAGGGCGCTCTTCGGCAGCCTGTGGGGGGGGGGGGGGAGAGGAGGGGGGGGGGCCTGCAGTCCCCGGTGCAGGACCAGTCCCGTCCGCTCTGCGATGCCGAGACATGTGAGCACATTTCCTGCAACGAGAGCAAACATGGAGGCATTGGCATCTTTTAAGGATTTAGCCATATTTCTTGGGAAACAATAAAAACATTTCTAAGCTGAATGCTCAGCTTCTCGAAGCTCTTGGAATGTCTTTGGAGCGAAGTGGTTCCCTCATAACTGTGGGCGGGTGGCCACGGGGCCTGGAGAGCCATCTCTCCTGCAGGAGCCCGCCCAGGTAGAAGCAGCCTCAGCAGCCAGCCTCTGGGCAGAGAGGAGGGCCTGGCCGGAGGGGGTGGGGGGCTGTGCTCCTGGCAGGAGTGGGCCACAGCCAGGGCACACTTGGAGGGCAGAGGAAAGGGGGCAGAGGAAGGGGGGGGCATAGGAAAGGGGAAGAGGAAAGGGGGGCAGAGGAAAGGGGGAGAGGAAAAGGGGTGAAGGAAAGGGGGAGAGGAAAGGGGGCAGAGGAAAGGGGGGCGGAGGAAAAGGGGAGAGGAAAGGGGGGCGGAGGAAAAGGGGAGAGGAAAGGGGGGTGGAGGAAAAGGGGGAGAAAAAAGGGGGGAGGAAAGGGGAGAGAGGAAAGTGGGAGAGGAAAAGGGGAGAGGAAAGGGTACAGAGAAAAGGGGGAGGAGGAAAGGCAGAGGAAAGGGGACAGAGGAAAGCGGGGAGAGGAAAGGGGGGAAGGGAAAGAGGGGAGAAGAAAGGAGAGGGGAAAGGGAGGAGGGGAAAGGGGGGAGAGGAAAGGAGCGGAGGAAAGGGGGCGGAGGAAAGCGGGGAGAGGAAAGAGGAGGGGAAAGGGGGGAGGAAAGGGGGGAGAGGAAAGGGGGGAGGGCAAAGGGGGAGGAAAGGGGGGAGGGGAAAAGGACGGAGGAAAGGGGGGAGAGGAGAGGGGGCAGAGGAAAGGGGGGAGGGGAAAGGGACGGAGGAAAGGGGGGAGAGGAAAGGGGAGGGGAAAGGGGGAGGGGAAAGGGGGGAGGAAAGGGGGGAGAGGAAAGGGGGGAGGGCAAAGGGGGAGGAAAGGGGGGAGGGGAAAAGGACGGAGGAAAGGGGGGAGAGGAGAGGGGGCAGAGGAAAGGGGGGAGGGGAAAGGGACGGAGGAAAGGGGGGAGAGGAAAGGGGGCAGAGGAAAGGGGGGAGGGGAAAGGGGGGAGAGGAAAGAGGAGGGGAAGGGGGGAGGGGAAAGGGGGAGGAGAAAGGGGGGATGGGAAAGGGGGGAGGAAAGGGGGAGAGGAAAGGGGGAGGGGAAAGGGGGAGGAAAGGGGGGAGAGGAAAGGGGGGAGGAAAGGGGGGAGGGGAAAGGGGTCGGAGGAAAGAGGAGAGGGGAAAGGGGGGAGAGGAAAGAGGAGGGGGGAAAGGGGGGAGAGGAAAGAGGAGGGGAAAGGGGGGAGGGTTAAAGCAGGGAGGGGAAAGGGGGAGGGGAAAGGGGGAGGGGAAAGGGGGGAGAGGAAAGGGGCAGAGGAAAGGGGATGGAGGAAAGGGGGTGGAGGAAAGCAGGGAGAGGAAAGGGGAGGGGAATGGGGGGAGGGGGAAGGGGGGGAGGAAAGGGGGCGGAGGAAAGGGGGGAGGGGAAAGGGACAGAGGAAAGGGGGGAGGAAAGGGGACAGAGGAAAAGGGGAGAGGAAAGGAGGGAGAGGAAAGGGGGAGAGGAAAGGGGGGAGGAAAGGGGACAGAGGAAAGGGGACAGAGGAAAGGGGACAGAGGAAAAGGGGAGAGGAAAGGAGGGAGAGGAAAGAGGGAGAGGAAAGGGAGAGAGGGAAGGGGGTGAGGAAAGGGGGAGAGGAAAGGAGGGAGAGGAAAAGGGGACAGAGGAAAGGGGGGTTGGAAAGGGGACAGAGGAAAGGGGGGGAGGAAAGGGGACAGAGGAAAGGGGGGAGAGGAAAGGGGGCAGAGGAAAGGGGGGAGGGGAAAGGGGGAGAGGAAAGAGGAGGGGAAAGGGGGAGGAGAAAGGGGGGATGGGAAAGGGGGGAGGAAAGGGGGAGAGGAAAGGAGGGAGAGGAAAGAGGGAGAGGAAAGGGAGAGAGGGAAGGGGGTGAGGAAAGGGGGAGAGGAAAGGAGGGAGAGGAAAAGGGGACAGAGGAAAGGGGGGTTGGAAAGGGGACAGAGGAAAGGGGGGGAGGAAAGGGGACAGAGGAAAGGGACAGAGGAAAGGGGGAGAGGAAAGGGGGAGAGGAAAGGGGGACAGAGGAAAGGGGGACAGAGGAAAGGGGGACAGAGGAAAGGGGGACAGAGGAAAGGGGGAGAGGAAAGGGGGTGAGGAAAGGGGGCAGAGGAAAGGGGGGAGGGGAAAGGGGGGAGAGGAAAGAGGAGGGGAAAGGGGGAGGAGAAAGGGGGAATGGGAAAGGGGGGAGGAAAGGGGGAGAGGAAAGGGGGAGGGGAAAGGGGGGAGGAAAGGGGACAGAGGAAAGGGGGGAGGAAAGGGGACAGAGGAAAGGGGGGTTGGAAAGGGGGAGAGGAAAGGGGACAGAGGAAAGGGGAGAGGAAAGGGGGAGAGGAAAGGGAGAGAGGGAAGGGGGTTGGAAAGGGGGAGAGGAAAGGAGGGAGAGGAAAAGGGGACAGAGGAAAGGGGGGTTGGAAAGGGGACAGAGGAAAGGGGGGAGGAAAGGGGACAGAGGAAAGGGACAGAGGAAAGGGGGGAGGAAAGGGGACAGAGGAAAGGGACAGAGGAAAGGGGGGAGGAAAGGGGACAGAGGAAAGGGGGGGAGGAAAGGGGACAGAGGAAAGGGGGAGAGGAAAGGGGGAGAGGAAAGGGGGAGAGGAAAGGGGGACAGAGGAAAGGGGGACAGAGGAAAGGGGGACAGAGGAAAGGGGGAGAGGAAAGGGGGAGAGGAAAGGAGGGAGATGAAAGAGGGAGAGGAAAGGGGGAGAGGAAAGGGGGACAGAGGAAAGGGGGAGAGGAAAGGGACAGAGGAAAGGGGACAGAGGAAAGGGGGAGAGGAAAGGGGGACAGAGGAAAGGGGGAGAGGAAAGGGGGAGAGGAAAGGGGGGAGGAAAGGGGACAGAGGAAAGGGGGAGAGGAAAGGGGGAGAGGAAAGGGGACAGAGGAAAGGGGACAGAGGAAAGGGGGAGAGGAAAGGGGGAGAGGAAAGGGGGAGAGGAAAGGGGGGAGGAAAGGGGGGAGGAAAGGGGGAGAGGAAAGGGGGAGAGGAAAGGGGGACAGAGGAAAGGGGGAGAGGAAAGGGGGAGAGGAAAGGGGGGAGGAAAGGGGACAGAGGAAAGGGGACAGAGGAAAGGGGGAGAGGAAAGGGGGAGAGGAAAGGGGGAGAGGAAAGGGGGGAGGAAAGGGGACAGAGGAAAGGGGACAGAGGAAAGGGGGAGAGGAAAGGGGGAGAGGAAAGGGGGAGAGGAAAGGGGGAGAGGAAAGGGGGAGAGGAAAGGGGGAGAGGAAAGGGGGAGAGGAAAGGGGGGAGGAAAGGGGACAGAGGAAAGGGGACAGAGGAAAGGGGGAGAGGAAAGGGACAGAGGAAAGGGGGAGAGGAAAGGGGGGAGGAAAGGGGACAGAGGAAAGGGGACAGAGGAAAGGGGGAGAGGAAAGGGGGAGAGGAAAGGGGGACAGAGGAAAGGGGGAGAGGAAAGGGGGGAGGAAAGGGGGGAGGAAAGGGGACAGAGGAAAGGGGGAGAGGAAAGGGGGAGAGGAAAGGGGGAGAGGAAAGGGGGGAGGAAAGGGGACAGAGGAAAGGGGACAGAGGAAAGGGGGAGAGGAAAGGGGGAGAGGAAAGGGGGGAGGAAAGGGGACAGAGGAAAGGGGGAGAGGAAAGGGGGAGAGGAAAGGGGGGAGGAAAGGGGACAGAGGAAAGGGGACAGAGGAAAGGGGGAGAGGAAAGGGACAGAGGAAAGGGGGAGAGGAAAGGGGGGAGGAAAGGGGACAGAGGAAAGGGGACAGAGGAAAGGGGGAGAGGAAAGGGGGAGAGGAAAGGGGGAGAGGAAAGGGGGGAGGAAAGGGGACAGAGGAAAGGGGACAGAGGAAAGGGGGAGAGGAAAGGGGGAGAGGAAAGGGGGAGAGGAAAGGGGGAGAGGAAAGGGGGACAGAGGAAAGGGGGAGAGGAAAGGGACAGAGGAAAGGGGGGAGAGGAAAGAGGGAGAGGAAAGGGGGAGAGGAAAGGGGGAGAGGAAAGGGGGACAGAGGAAAGGGGGAGAGGAAAGGGACAGAGGAAAGGGGAGAGGAAAGGGGGACAGAGGAAAGGGACAGAGGAAAGGGGGACAGAGGAAAGGGGGAGAGGAAAGGGGGAGAGGAAAGGGGACAGAGGAAAGGGGGAGAGGAAAGGGGGAGAGGAAAGGGGGGGAGGAAAGGCACTGGATGGGGTGGTACTCGCAGCGGAAGGGCCAGGGTCGGCCCTGATTTGCAGCCTGTTAGGTGTGGCTTTGGGGTGATGGCTTCACCTCCCCAGAAATCAGTGTCCTTGTGTGTAGAGCTGCAACAACAACAAAGAAATTTTCTGCTCAGTGGGTCCCTGGGAGGGTGAAGTGGGCGGTGTCACTAGATCACGTGGTGCGTGGCTGGCTGGTGGCGAGGGAATAGGAACTGGAACGGTGACTGGCATTGCTGGGCTGGCTCTTCCAGCTTTCTGAGCCCTGTGGCCTCACCTGTAAGGCAGGAGTCGCCATTTTAAACACACCAGACCCTCTTCTATGACAGAGATTTACTGGTGTCCCTCGTTTGTGGGACTAGGAAACTCGGGGTTTCGAAGGTCCTGGTGAGAGGGCTCCCCATGACTGTCAGAGGCACTTCTGGTTCTCACCACATCCCCCAACGCCAGGGCCTCTTCCAAGCACAGTTCACTCCACAAAGCAGTGATCCTGCTTCTCACTGTCAGGCACCTCAAGGCGGATTCCTGTCGCTCAGGTAGTTCGAGGGAGGTGACACCATTCTGTTGAGACCTTCCAGAAGACGTTTGGAGCAGTGGCAGCCTTCTGGACAAAGCGTGGCCTCCAGGTGACCACTGCAAAGGGGCACCACTTACTAAGTTCCAGGTGTGGTTTCCTCGGTGGGGGCAGGTCATAATGTATTTCCTGCTGAGGAAACAGCGGAGGGAATGGATGAGTTGGGGTGACCCCGGAGGTAAGTCATGAGGAGGCATTTAAGGAACGAGAAGGATGGAGGGGCTTTTTCAGCGAGAGGCAGGGGAGTAGCCAGGGCAGGAGGCTGGTGCTGAGCAGGCCTGGGGCAAAGCTTGGGGTGAGGACCAGTGCCTAAAGCTCATGCTTGGGAAGATGTATCAGTCAGCGCAGGCTGCCGTAACAAACACCACACATGGGCATCTTAGACAATAAGAATTTACTGTCTCCGTCTGGAGGCTGGAAGTCCGAGATCAGCGTGCCGCAGGGTAGGTCTCCTCCGAAGCGCCCTCCTGGCTTGTAGATGGCCATCTTCTCCCTGTGTCCTTCGGAGGTCATCTCTGATCTGTCAGTGTCCTAACCGCCGCTCTTGTAAGGACACCCGTCATGTTGGAGTAGGGCCCACTCTAATGACCTCATCTCCAACTCCAGTGCCATTCTGAGGTGCTGGGGTTACAACTTCAACAGATAGATTTTGGGGAACACCTCAGCCCATAATAGAAGCCAAGCTCGGGTCACGGGCCTGCAGCTTTCTGGGACAGGGGAGTGAACGGGGGAGGACTGGGGACCAAGGGCAGACACCTTTGCCGCAGTTCCGCTTGCTGCCACGCCATGACACCTGATTCCTGCTGCCCTGACCCATCCTGGTCGGGGCTGGTGCAGGACACAACCAACTGATGTGTCTCTCTCACTTTGATGTTTCTCTCTCTGTGTCTCTCCCCCTTCCACGCTCTCTAAAAACCAATGGAAAAATATCCTCGGGTGAGGATCAAAGTCAGGGTGAGAGGCTGCCCACACTCACAGGGTGAGGAAAGAAAAGGCTGCACCGAGTCCTGGCAAAGACGGAGGCCGGCTGGACCCTGCAGCCGCCCTGGGAAACAGGGACTTTCTTGGGAATTTAACTAAACGGTGACAAGTAACCCAGCCATCCTATTAGTAGGTTCTATCCATGGGAAATGTCTACACACCCTCATACACAATGTTCACAGCAGCTTTGTTCGTAGTATCCTAAAACTGGGACCGCCCCATGTCCACCACAGGCGGGAGGACTAACAAAAGGAGGTTTGCCACCTGATGGGTAATGCTCACACCAGAAGGCCAAACCGCCTCCTCACAGATGCCCAGTGCGGAGACTCAGCCATGGCGCTGAGTGCGAGGAGCCAGGTCACCGGAGGCTGCATACCATGTGCCCTTTCCTGACATAAAATCCGAGCAAGTGCAGACCGACTCAGGGACAAAGCAGAACAGCAGTGGCCTGGGCAGGGCAGCAGGTGGAGGGTAGCAGCGAGGTGGAGAGGTCAGCAGGAGGGGTCAGCAGGAGGGACCAGCAGGAGGGGTCAGCAGGAGGGGTCAGCAGGAGGGACCAGCAGGAGGGGTCAGCAGGAGGGGTCAGCAGAAGGGACCAGCAGAAGGGGTCAGCAGAAGGGACCAGCAGGAGGGGTCAGCAGGAGGGGTCAGCAGGAGGGACCAGCAGGAGGGGTCAGCAGGAGGGGTCAGCAGGAGGGATCAGCAGGAGGGGTCAGCAGGAGGGACCAGCAGGAGGGGTCAGCAGGAGGGACCAGCAGGAGGGGTCAGCAGGAGGGGTCAGCAGGAGGGACCAGCAGGAGGGGTCAGCAGGAGGGGTCAGCAGGAGGGACCAGCAGGAGGGGTCAGCAGGAGGGGTCAGCAGAAGGGACCAGCAGGAGGGGTCAGCAGGAGGGGTCAGCAGGAGGGGTCAGCAGAAGGGACCAGCAGGAGGAACCAGCAGGAGGGACCAGCAGGAGGGGTCAGCAGGAGGGGTCAGCAGAAGGGACCAGCAGGAGGGACCAGCAGGAGGGGTCAGCAGGAGGGGTCAGCAGAAGGGACCAGCAGGAGGGGTCAGCAGAAGGGACCAGCAGGAGGGGTCAGCAGGAGGGGTCAGCAGGAGGGGTCAGCAGAAGGGACCAGCAGGAGGGGTCAGCAGAAGGGACCAGCAGGAGGGACCAGCAGGAGGGACCAGCAGGAGGGGTCAGCAGGAGGGGTCAGCAGGAGGGACCAGCAGGAGGGGTCAGCAGGAGGGGTCAGCAGAAGGGACCAGCAGGAGGGGTCAGCAGAAGGGACCAGCAGGAGGGGTCAGCAGGAGGGGTCAGCAGGAGGGGTCAGCAGAAGGGACCAGCAGGAGGAACCAGCAGGAGGGACCAGCAGGAGGGGTCAGCAGGAGGGGTCAGCAGAAAGGACCAGCAGGAGGGGTCAGCAGGAGGGGCCATCAGGAGGGACCAGCAGGAGGGGTCAGCAGGAGGGGTCAGCAGGAGGGACCAGCAGGAGGGGTCAGCAGGAGGGGTCAGCAGGAGGGGTCAGCAGAAGGGACCAGCAGGAGGAACCAGCAGGAGGGGTCAGCAGGAGGGGTCAGCAGAAAGGACCAGCAGGAGGGGTCAGCAGGAGGGACCAGCAGGAGGGACCAGCAGGAGGGACCAGCAGGAGGGGTCAGCAGGAGGGGTCAGCAGGAGGGACAAGCAGGAGGGGTCAGCAGGAGGGGTCAGCAGGAGGGGTCAGCAGAAGGGACCAGCAGGAGGAACCAGCAGGAGGGGTCAGCAGGAGGGGTCAGCAGAAAGGACCAGCAGGAGGGGTCAGCAGGAGGGACCAGCAGGAGGGACCAGCAGGAGGGACCAGCAGGAGGGGTCAGCAGGAGGGGTCAGCAGGAGGGGTCAGCAGGAGGGACCAGCAGGAGGGGTCAGCAGGAGGGGTCAGCAGAAGGGACCAGCAGGAGGGACCAGCAGGAGGGGTCAGCAGGAGGGGTCAGCAGGAGGGACCAGCAGGAGGGGTCAGCAGGAGGGGTCAGCAGGAGGGGTCAGCAGGAGGGATCAGCAGGAGGGGTCAGCAGGAGGGGTCAGCAGGAGGGACCAGCAGGAGGGGTCAGCAGGAGGGGTCAGCAGGAGGGACCAGCAGGAGGGGTCAGCAGGAGGGGTCAGCAGAAGGGACCAGCAGGAGGGGTCAGCAGAAGGGACCAGCAGGAGGGGTCAGCAGGAGGGGTCAGCAGGAGGGGTCAGCAGGAGGGACCAGCAGGAGGAACCAGCAGGAGGGGTCAGCAGGAGGGGTCAGCAGAAAGGACCAGCAGGAGGGGTCAGCAGGAGGGACCAGCAGGAGGGACCAGCAGGAGGGACCAGCAGGAGGGACCAGCAGGAGGGGTCAGCAGGAGGGGTCAGCAGGAGGGACCAGCAGGAGGGGTCAGCAGGAGGGGTCAGCAGAAGGGACCAGCAGGAGGGACCAGCAGGAGGGGTCAGCAGGAGGGGTCAGCAGGAGGGACCAGCAGGAGGGACCAGCAGGAGGGGTCAGCAGGAGGGGTCAGCAGGAGGGGTCAGCAGGAGGGGTCAGCAGGAGGGACCAGCAGGAGGGGGCAGCAGGAGGGGGCAGCAGGAGGGGGCAGCAGGAGGGGGCAGCAGGAGGGGGCAGCAGGAGGGACCAGCAGGAGGGGTCAGCAGGAGGGGTCAGCAGGAGGGACCAGCAGGAGGGACCAGCAGGAGGGGTCAGCAGGAGGGGTCAGCAGGAGGGACCAGCAGGAGGGACCAGCAGGAGGGGTCAGCAGGAGGGGTCAGCAGGAGGGGTCAGCAGGAGGGACCAGCAGGAGGGGTCAGCAGGAGGGGTCAGCAGGAGGGGGCAGCAGGACGGGGCAGCAGGAGGGGCAGCAGGAGGGGGCAGCAGGAGGAACCAGCAGGAGGGGTCAGCAGGAGGGACCAGCAGGAGGGGTCAGCAGGAGGGGTCAGCAGGAGGGGGCAGCAGGAGGGGGCAGCAGGAGGGGGCAGCAGGAGCAAGCGCTGTCTTGCTCACTCCGCGGGCAGCCGTCTTGCTCAGGGGCCTGTGACTCACTGGCGGGGTGCTGTGGTAACTACCCTCCCGCCGTGAGTGGTTTTAAAGTGTCCCAGGCTCCTCTTAACCCAGGGCACCGAAGGCAGGAGGAGACCTGTTACTGTGCCGGTGGAATCGGAGCCGGGAGGCTTCTGTGAGTCACTGACTTGTGAGCAGTGGAACTGGTGACGTCATTGTCAGGGCGTCCCCCGACCCAGAGTAAAACTCCCCCGGGTTTTTAGGGTGCAAACAGGACCTCAGGCCGCCTCGGGCCGCCTTGGGCCTCAGTCTCTGTGTGGGCTGAGACCGGAGACAGAGTCCAGTCTAAAAGGTAAGCTCTTCCCCCCAAAGGGAATAGGGCCTTGAAACAGCAAATAGCCTCGGAGGAGACGCCCCTGTTGGCAGAGGGCACCCACAGACATCTGGGCTCTCGGTCACCATGGCAACGTCCCCTCCTGACCAGCAATGCCCGGCACTCACAGGCAGTTTCCAACTTGCACTTCTGGTTGCTCCTGCCCCGGAAGAGAGCTCATTACGGGTGATCCTTCCACCTGCTCTACATCCGGCCCTTTGTGGTGACAAAACGGGCCCCTTGCGAGAGACACGGTCCGAGCCTGGGAAAGCGGCGTGACTGACTGTAGTTGCCCATCAGCTCCTGGCCCTGTGCCCGGGCAAGGCCCGGGGGGTGCCCACCCTGAAGGCCCTTCGCTGCTCCTGAGTCAGCGCCGAAAACCAACAGCACATTAATTAGAAAACTATTATCCATTCATAACAAACTACGGTAAGGACAGACTTGGGGTTCATGCCTTCCACTTCATTCCTGAGTGCCTCTGCTACCCCTGAGGTGACAGCAGCTCCCACATTCCTCATTAAAGAACGGACATCCTAACCGGCCTCCCAGAGCGCCTTGCTCCCACACACGCAGAACAGAGAGAACAAAGAGCTCTTCAGCCGTGAACCAGCATCCCGAATGACTAAGACCTCCTGAATGGGCTCTGTTCTGCTCCTGCTGGGCGCTCTCTCTCTCTCTCTCTCTCTCTCTCTCTCTCTCTCTCTCTCTCTCTCTCTCTCCCCCTCCCTCCCTCCCCCCGCCCCCCACCTTCCTCCCACCCTCCTCTCTGTCTCTCAGTCTCTGGGAGCTCAGACAAGGGTGGGGAGGAGAGTAGTGAAAGGTCACTGAGGACTGGGGAGCAGGCCCAGCTCTAAAGACCACATTCCAGACCCTGAGAACGTCACATTGTATCAGGTCCAGGTTGGGGACAAGAATTGGGGCTGACATTTGAAAGGGCCGATGGGGTGAGACTGGAGAAAGGAAAGTGCAAAGAGACAGTTTTCATAGTTTTTACTTATTTGCTTGACTCAAACGTATTATCGATAACAAAGAGTGAAATAAGAGAAGCTCAGCTGTCCGGTCACCGACTTCTGAGTCCCCTGAGCCTGTGCAGAGCAGGCGGCGGTGCTCTGAGCCCGGGCGGCTCTGGAATGCTGCAGGGGCAGCGGCGGGAGGAATTGCATTTTCCGCACCAGAGTAGATGGACACTGAATTCAGGAGCCCTCAGAGGAATTCCCTGCCTCATTTGGCCGCCTGACTTTTCTGGCTGAGAATCTCTGAGCAGATGCAAACGTCAACAGCGAGGGCATCTGGGTGAGAAAGAAAAGCCGCCTTTGTAGCCGCTGCAGCTAAAAAAGCCGAACTCCTCCTTTCACGGGCAAGACTGCACTTCAATCCAAATCCGGGCTTGGGGTCAGGCTGGGGGTTGAGCGGAGTGGGCTCTTCATTCAAAAAGGCCTCATTTGGTGCGTGGACGAGACGCGCGGGCGGGAGGGGGGGATGGGGGGAGAGGGGGTAGCAGACCCTGTGCGGGTTGTCCCTGGGAGGAGGGAAACTTCCTCCTGTCTCCCCTCCCGAGGGAACACGAGGGAATGCGGTGACAGCAGGAGGCTTGTCTGAGTGCCAGCTCACAGCTCAGCGAAGGGAAAGCCAGGCTGCCCCTCCGCCGGGCGCCGGGCTGCAGGAGGGTCGGGTTCCGTGGCCGCGCAGGCCCCTGCAGCTTCGGCAGGTCCCAGCTTCTCACACGGTCATGACCACTGAGGTCTGGGATTCCAGCCGAGGGAGGAGAAACGCATGTTCCTGAGTCAGGATCAGGGCGCATTCCTCGGCCGCTCCTGCTCCGGGTGGTGCTCTGTGAAGCCGCAGAGGCCTTGGTCTCCGCCTAGAGCTGCTGCACTGTGGTTAGCGACACGGCTTTTAAAACAGGGCTGGGCCCTGGCCGGTTTGGCTCAGTGGATAGAGCATTGACCCGAAGGGTCCCGGGTTCGATTCAGGTCTAGGGCATGTACCTCAGCTGCAGGCTCCTCCCGAGCCCGGGCCCTGGTTGGGCGGGCAGGAGGCAACCAATCGATGTGTTTCTCTCACATCGATGTCTCTCTCTGTCTCTCCCTCTCTCTAAAAATCAGTGGGAAAATATCCTCGGGTGAGGATTAACAAATAATTAATAAATAAATAAATAATAAATAAATAAAACAAGGGCTGGGGCAGCTTAGAATCACTGGACTCAACCTATTCTTGTAGATGAGTGTGCATGTACATCTACACCTGAAGTGTGTAATATAAATAGGAGGACACATAAGATGTGTGCTATATATGTGATTATGTGTATAAAATCTCGTGCGGAAAATGAAATGGGAAAGTTTTTCCTGAATTACTGACTTGGCTCTTTAGACGAGTTATTTCACAACATGCATTCTACTACATTCTGAAAGCCTGAATTCAAAAACTCCAAATGTCTCTAGAAAAAGGGAACTGATCGGCAGTAAACGTGTGTTCAGGGCCTTAGGCCACGTGAGAGCCATCGAGAGGCCCTGGGCCGCTGCTCCCCGACACCGGCGGGGCCCAGCCCGCCCCATGGAGAGTGCCGTGGGTTCCCACAGGCCGCCCACCCCGCCTCTCCCTCACCAGTGGAGCTGGGTTTTCCACTCAGTCTGGCAGCGAGGAAGGAGGAAGTGCTTCCCTGGGTGCTGAAGGCCGAACCAGGGTCTGTCTGCCAGGACGCAGGCACTGCTGGAGGCAGTCTGTGTGCCGGGCGAGCGACTGCTGGCAACTTAGAGATAACGGCTGTCACGCCTGAAGGACGGCATTCTTCTCTTGAAGCCGGAGTTTTAAAATATGGACTAAAAACCTGGAGGGGACTTCCATGCACTTCAAGTGCTGGACAGGACGGGTGCAAGTTACTGCGGACGTGAGTATCCCGCCCGGCCCCATGTTCCAGACGGATGGGTTTGCTTTCATTCACAAAGCCCGCCATTCGGCTCTGCGCAGCCTTTCCCAGGCAGCAGGCAGAGGTTTGTCTGCGCCCCCACCCTGACATTAGAAACGTTGCTACCCAAGAGTCTTGGGCTGCTCACGCAGTTCCAGCAGCAAACGATGATTCAGGAAATGGAGGCGGGGTGGGATTTCAGGCCTCCTGTGTCTGCAGTGGACTCTGGAGCCAAGCCATGCGCAGGGGCTAGTTCTCACCTCAGTTTAATTTTATTCACGTCAACAGCAATTTATTAAAAACAAAACAAAACTCACACGTTGTGTTATTTTTTAAAATCCTCAAGGCCCTAGATTGGGGCTTAGCGTGCCTAACCCCTGAGGAGGCAGCTGTCTGGAAACCTGTTTCCATCAGCATCAGTGTCTCTCCTGCACACAGACCACATGCCATTGGTCCTGGCTGGTGTCAGACCCGTTCCTGACCCTACAGATAACGAACAACGCCAGTTCAAGCCCACGGATCAGAGCTGTGCACTGGCCGCTGCCTGCTGGCATTAGGAGAAGCAACGGGAAGAGAAACCCACACAGGATCTTACCATTGAAACAACCAACACTGCAATGACAGCTCTGAGCATGGGCTGAGCTACAGCACCCAATAAGGAGAAGCGAGAGAAGAGAGGATCTGAGGGAGCATAGCATGCACGCACATCGGTGGGCAGGCAGGCAAGTGGTTAGGGGCAATCAGGCAGGCAGGCAGGTGAGCTATTGGGAGCCAGCAGTCCTGGATTGCAAGAGGGATGTCCGACTGACTGGATTGCGAGAGGGATCACCCCTAACCGCTCGACCCTGATCACCCCTAACCAGCAGTCGGACATCCCCCGAGGGTTCCGGGATTGTGAGAGGGTGCAGGCCGGGCTGAGGGACCCCCACCCCTGTGCACGAATTTCGTGCACTGGGCCTCTAGCAAAAAATAAGGTCGCCTCTGGTGTCTCGTTTCCAACACAGAGAGAGTGTTTTCAACTCTCTTGGACAGAAATCATTGGGAATTCATCCATCTCGTATGTAATTAACATCTAACCTTACAAAGTCTGGCAGGACATACTAGTAAACAGTAAGTGTGCCAATTATCATTCCCTAAAACATCACACGACTCTCAGGTGGGCTTATTGGACAGATTGAATTATGACATTTACCACTTTTGCCAGGTTTCCTCTTTTTTATTTTTTTTCTTAATCCAAGCATACAGGATACCTCTTGACTTTTAGATGGCTCCAGAAGGAAGACCTTAGGCAGAGCAAAGTAAAGTGACCCATTATCTTAGTTCACTTAGAATTTACCATCAACAGAATGATCACATTTGATCTTTCCCAAACCCTTGGATTTACTCCACATCAAAACCAATCATTTTCCTGAACCTAGGAACTTATAAAAAAAACACATTCTTTGTAAAGGCATTTCTCCTACTGTACATGTTTGCATAACATAAACCATTTATCAAGAAAACAATTTGCATTTAATATATGGTTATAATAGAACATTATTAAAATCTGTTACCTGAATCTGGAGGAGAAGAAGATGATGCCATAGTCGATTTGGCTCAGTGGATAGAGGGTCCTCCTGGGGACTGAAGGGTCTCAGGTTCAATTCTGGTCAAAGGCACGTACCTCAGCTGCTGGCTGGATCCCTGGCCCTGTGTGATAGATCCTCCCTTCCCCCAACTGATGGACGGAGAATGACGTAAACTGCACCTGCGGCCTGAACATTCCTGAGCACCTAACCAGGCACCTTATATGGACTGTACATTGAACCACCAATCAGCACCTGCCAAATACCCTAAGCCCCCGATTCCTAAGTCCCTAATCATGTGCCTTATATGAAACCACCAATCAGCATGTGCGAAGTACCTAAGCCCCATCCCTTCCCTTTCCTCCCCTCAAAAGGCGCCTTCACCCCTGCACATGTGCTCTTTCTTTCTTGGAAGGTAGCCCGGCAGGGGTCTTCTCCTCTAATAAAGCCTGTGTCCTGGTCTCCTGGTCTCCGGCCCTCTGTTTCATCTTTCACTGTGCCAGGGTGTTTTCCACATCTACAAGGGTTCAGGAATTTGGAGAAGGGGCTGTGCATAAATGAATGAAGAGGCTAGAGAAGAAATGTGAATTTGGAAGGCATGGGGGAAAGCCAGACGGAAAGTTAGTTCTAGTGACTAAGCTCCTCGAATCTCTGCACCCAGGGCTTTTTATTCACACATTTTTCCCTATAGCAAAGCAGATATACATATCAAAGGTAAGGTTTGGTAAACAGTAAAGGACCATCACATTGGGGGAATTGCCCTCAGCTGTCTGGCAGCAGGCAATAATATGTAGATCTTCAGCCCTACTGAAGCCCCGAGGTTCATCAACCTTATGATGAACTTCTTGCATTTATGACCTGCTGGAATTAGCCTCCAGCAGCCCTGGTTGGGGTGAGAACAAGAGGCAACCAATTGATGTGTCTCTCTCACATCAATGCTTCTCTCTCCCTGTCTCTTCCCCTCCCCCTCCCTTCCACTCTCTAAAAATCAATGGAAAAATATCCTTGGGTGAGGGTTAACAAACAAACAAACAAACAAAGGAGATAAAACACAGGTCCCTTATCTGAATGGTCCTGTGCTTTTCGTATTGGCAGATGTGTCAGAAGCCCCTGCTAAGGGCAGTGTGCTGGTCCTGGGAAAAGGGCGTCTTGCTTGGGTAAGAGGCATCCAGTCATTCACTATCGTTTATCATTGACGTCCTCTGTCAAGTAGAGGAAGCTCCCTTTCTTTCCAGATTGTGAGGTATTTTATCCTGAATGGATGTTGCATTTTGCTTAAAGGCTTTTTCTGTGTTAAATGTATTGATCTTTGTAAAAATCAACCATTTTTTTACTGATAGTCTTACCATTTTACTGTTTTCAATTGAACTAATTTCTGTTCTTATCTGTTTATTGCTTTTCTTCTGCTTGCTTAGAGCTTATTTGGCTCTTCTTTTGCTATGTTTTCAAGGTAGGAGGCAATTCCTCTTTTCTAATGTATGCATTTAGTGCTATAACATTTCCTCTCACAACTGCTTTGACTGTAGTACACTTAACTGAGTTCTTGATATGTTGCATATTTTATTTTCATTCAATTATATGTATTCTTTTATTTTCCTTCAAATTTCCTCTTTGAGGAAGTTTGCTTAGTTTCTAAGTGTTTGAAGATTTTCTTATTATCTTTCTATTAATGATTTCTAAGGACAGAAAACACACTCTGTATAATTTCAATATTTTTAAATTTTTCAAGGTTTGTTTTATGGCCCAGGATATGACCTGCCTGAGTATGTGGTCCATGGGTGCTTAAATAAAATCTGTATTCTGTGTTGTTGGGTGGAGTGTCTTATAATGTCAATTAGATACTGTTGATTGATGGTGTTGTTGAATTCCTCTATATAATTGCTGATTTTATGTCTAATACTAATTGTTAAGAGAGGGGTATTGATTTCCACTTTTCTTGTCTTACTAGCCTGTCTCAGTATCTTGCTTTATACCTACTTACTTCTGTGAGGTTGAATTATTGTTAGTGTTTACTCTGGTAAACATTTTTTTACCCAAATGTTGGATTCTAAAAGTTAACTACTAAAACAAAAGACAATATTCTGTTCTATTCTATACCATTCTACTTTTTTTAAATGTTGATTATTTATAAATTGATCTCACAATCCACTAGTGGATCATAACCCATAGTTTGAAAACATTGTCTTAACCCTTTGCACTCGCTTGCTTTTTTCTCGATTCCTTTATTCTACTCAGGATTTAATTTTTTAAATACCCCAGATTTTACAGAGCGCGGCAGTAGAATAAAAAACTGGAGTTTCTTTTCATACAAACTTATTTATTTGGATTTTTTAATATTTCAAATTATTGATACATTCAATACAATTCGACATACGAGCTGCTACCGATGCTAACCATGTCGCGTCACACTCGACATCCGAGTGCAAAAGGTTAAATCATTCATAAATATTAATAGTATCTTCTGCAGCTGATATTATCAGTTCCTCTAACTCTATCACTGTTTCTCTGTGTGTCATAATTATTTCTGCTGCTTACTTCTTTAAGACAAGGCCATTCCAACCCACTTTGTAGGACCATCTGCACAATACTCTGCATTGCCTGTGATATATACTTATTGTGAGGAATAACAGAGTTGAATCACCTTTCTCTGTTTTCTTCAACATTTGCCATCAGATTTGCATAAATCAAACTTAACTATGATTTTTATTTATATTTTTGATAATCCTCACCAGAAGATATTTTTTTCCATTGATTTTTAGACAGAGTGGAAAGGAGGGGGAGATGCAGAGAGAGAGAAACATTGATGTGAGAGACACATGGATGTGGTTGCCCCAAGCAGGTCCAGGGATCCAGCCTGCAAGTGAGGTAAAAAAAAAAAAAAAAGAGGGGGGGGCGGGGTGTTGAAGTCTCTAATGATAATTGTGGGCTTTTCCATTTCTCCTTTCTGTTTTTTTAATTTAAAATTTCTTTTAATTCATGTTTTATCTTCACATATTTTCCTGCTTCTTGTTTAGTGCATAGATATTTAAGATTACTGTATTCTTGGTGATTGACCTTTTATCTATAACTAGAGGCCCAGTGCACAAAATTCGTGCACGGGGGGGTGTGTCCCTCAGCCCAGCCTGCACCCTCTCCAATCTGGGACCCCTTGAGGGATGTCTGACTGCCCGTTTAGGCCTGATCCTAGTGGGATTGGGCCTAAACGGGCATTCAGACTTCCCTCTCACAATCCAGGACTGCTGGCTCCCAACTGCTCACCTGCCTGCCTTCCTGATTGCCCCTAACCACTCCCCTGCCAGCATGATTGATGCCTAACTGCTCCCCTGCCAGCCTATTTGCCCCTAACTGCCCTCCCCTACAGGCCTGGTCACCCCTAACTGCCCTCCCTTGCAGGCCTGGTCACCCCTAACTGTCCTCCCCTGCAGGCCTGGTCCCCCCCAACTGCTCTCCCCTGCAGGCCTGGGTCCCCCCCAACTGCCCTTCCCTGCAGGCCTGGTCGCCCCCAACTGCCCTTCCCTGCAGGCCTGGTCGCCCACAACTGCCCTCCCTTGAAGGCCTCGTCCCTCCCAACTGCCCTCCCCTGCTGGCCTGATTGCCCATAACTGCCCTCCCTTGCAGGCCTGGTCCCTCCCAACTGCCCTCCCCTGCTGGCCATATTGTGGTGGCCATCTTGTGTCCACATGGGGGCAGGATCTTTGACCACATGGGGGCAGCCATCTTGTGTGTTGGAGTGATGGTCAATCTGCATATTACTCTTTTATTAGATAGGATAGAGGCCTGGTGCATGGGTGGGAGCCAGCTGGTTTGCCCTGAAGGGTGTCCCGGATCAGGGTGGGGGTTCCCTTGGGGCGTGGGGCAGCCTGGGCGAGGGGCCTGTGGTGGTTTGCAGGCTGGCCATGCCCCCCAGAGACCCAAGTGGAGGCCCTGGTATCTGGGGTTTATTTATCTTCTACAATTGAAACTTTGTAGCCTGGAGCGGAGCCAAGCTTTCTGCTCGCTCTGTGGCCGCAGCCATTTCTGTTGGGATTTATTTACCTTCTATAATTGAAACTTTGTAGCCTTAAGCGGAGGCCTGGGCCAGCAAGGGCAGGTGGAAAGCTTGGCTTCCTCCATCGCCAGGGAAACCCAAGCCTCCCTCCTGCTCTCTGTGGCCTCAGCCATCTTGGTTGGGTTTATTTGCATATTTGCTCCTGATTAGTTGGTGGGCGTAGCTGGTGGGCGTGGCTTGTGGGTGTAGCGGAGGTATGGTCAATTTGCATATTACTTTTTTATTAGATAGGATAATAAAAGTGTAATATGCTAATTAGACCGGACAGCCAAACGACCTTCTGGATGTCATTCTGGATGTCGTTCCAGACAAAGCCACAGCAGCGGGGGCCAAGGCAGAGGCAGTTAGGGGCAATCAGGCAGGCAGGCAGAGTGATTAGGGGCGATCAGGCAGGCAGACAAGTGGTTAGGGGCGATCAGGGAGGCAGGCGAGTGGTTAGGGGAGATCAGGGAGGCAGACAGAGTGGTTAGGGGTGATCAGGCAAGCAGGTGAGTGGTTAGGGGCAATCACACAGGCAGGCAGCGGAGTTAGGGATGATCAGGGAGGCAGGCAAGTGGTTAGGGGCGATCAGACAGGCAGGCAAGTGGTTAGGGGCAATCAGGTAGGCAAGTGATTAGGAGCCAGCAGTCCTGTATTGAGAGAGGGATTTCTGACTGCCTGGATTGCGAGAGGGATCACGCCTAACCACTCGCCCCTGATTGCTCCTAATTGGCAGTCAGACATCCCCTGAGGGGTCCCGGATTGCAAGAGGGTGCAGGCAGGGCTGAAGGACCCCCACCCCCATGCACAAATTTCGTGCACTGGGCCTCTAGTAAAAAATAAAAATAAGACTAAAGTGAACGTTAAAATATAAAATAAATATAATTAATTTTGGTGACTTTATGTCTGGAAAACAGTGCTGGCCACTGTGTAGTCCCCAGTGGTTTGGCAAAGATAATAATGAAGATGATGGTAGTAAAATGTACTAAGGGATATGTGGGACTAGCCAGAAAATTATAAGGGAAAAATAAATGATGTGAGTCTAGCCATATCTGTTAGGTACAATATATTACAATACTATTATGACAATACAATCATAATAGATAGAAGGTGGCCCAAGTTTTATTCCTGAACATCACAGTTTGCCATGTCCCCATGAAGTAAAAACCACTTGCATTATGCAAAACAAAAAGAGAATTCCTTAATATATAAAAGGCCCAAACTGTTAGCATAGGCAGGTAGACATTAATGAAGAAAGGGAGCAAAGGAAATCAGACCTTGAGCATGGTAACTAGGGAGCTGAATCCAATGTCACCCCCACTTCACTAGAAAGCTACAGCTTCACACACTCCCTAGGGGACCGCCGCATCCTGCCTCCAGGACCTAACCCCAAGCGGTAGGAAGGATCCTTACTGGGAGGAATAGAAACAGGAGAAATCCCTCTGCAGGGCGCAGGCGCAGAAGCCAAGAGGGTGCAGGGGAGGGGCTTCTACTGTGAGACATGCGCAGTAGGAACTAAGAAGGTGACCATGAGGGGCGGGGCCTAGCCTGGGAAAAGGATCAGATTGGATAAGAGACAGGTAACCCAGAAGATCTTGGAAAAGGATTGGTTAGGGGGTGGACCCAACAACCAGCCCCTGAAAGATTGGGAAAATGACTGGTTAGTTTGAAGAAGCACCTGGTCCTTCCCAAGCCTGAGGTCATATAATCCCAGTTTACCATAGCTCCTCTCTCCCTTCCTCCCTCTCCCTCTCAGTAGCAGCTGTTCACCCCATACATGTCCCTCCATAGCAGCCCGGTGGGCCTGGCAGCTGCCTGGGGCCCAGCCAGCCTGCAGGCTCCAAGCACGGGTAGCATGGACTCCCAGAGCCGGCCTGGACACGGCAGCGGCTGGAGCACAGCCAGGAGCAGACTACGTAGCCAACAGGGACAGGCCTGGACCAACCTGGCCTGGCTTCGGCATGGCACAGAACTTTTGGACACTGGCCTTTGCATTGGGCCTGATGAAGACAAGGCGGGCTTTCCCACAGTGGGACAGACAAAAAGGAGATATCAGGACCTGGGGGCAGCCATTTATTTCAACCTCAATAAAAATCTTACCGCTAAATTTTATCCTCCCATGTGGGCCCCCAGAAATGCTTTTATCACAACCCCGTGAAAGGACCCCACTTCCACCAGCAACAAAACAGTGAAAAGGAAAAGATGAACAATCCAACCGAAAGTGACCTGCAAAGGACTTGGACGAGTAGGTCACAGAAAAGGAAATTGCAATAACATAAATATATGAATTGAGGCTCAGCTTCATCACTAATTTATAAAATGCAAATGTAAATAAGGATGAGATGCCATTTCCTATCAGATTAAAGTGTGATGTTAGTCAGTGCTGGCAAGAGGGCAACCTTTTTAGTGAGAATGTCAACTGGTATCACCTTCGTTGGAAAGCCATTTAGCAACACCTTTCAAAATCTTAAATATGTGTGGCCTTTTTCCCAGTAACTCCACTTCTTGGTAGTTTATCCGACAGAAATACAGTATTGGCATGACTGTGCAAAACACACCCGCACACCTGGTTGTGGTAAATATGTTTATTTCAGGAACTATCATGTGGCATTATTTTCCTTAGATATAACGGTCTTTGGTAGAATTCTGAAATGAAATTGAATGCAAGCTGCCTGCGTTTCCCTAAAGGTGTGCCTGCTTTAAAATAATTACTTATTTGCTTACAATCTGTTGATGACTTTACCAGAGATTGGTGATTGCCAACTTCTTGGGTGCAAACTGAGAAAACCACCAGGGCTTCCTGGTCAGGGAAAGGACACTATTTTATTTCTGGGAAAAGAAAGACGCGGCATTTTGTAACTGCCTGCCCAGGGACCACAGACAGAAGAATGCCTCTGTGAGACTCTTCACGGAGCTCCGGCAGCAGCTGTGTGGCTCCGGGCCTGGGAAGGAAACCAGGCTCTGAGGCAGGAAAACATCTGAGACAAGGACTAGTGAATGTGTACTGGGCTGGTGCTCAGACTCAAAGCCCTGGTTTGCTTCTGGAAAGAGCACTCCGACAGCCACAGCCTGAGTTCATTAGCAAAATAATCCGGGGATCTGACTCAGGTTGAGGTCTATCTCCCGAGACCAAAATGTGCAGGGAAACAAGAGAACTCTGCACATGTGGGAAAGTAAAATATGTTCTCTCTGGTTATCTGTGTAAAGAGAAATGAAATGTGAAATGCAGTAACTGTGGTCTTTAGAAGAATTCAAAATAGAGGCCTATTGAATTCGCTAGAACATGGTTTTGTGTAGACATTAAATAAATACTAATCAATATAAATGGACATGTCTCAGGTTTGTGATATTGGTCAAAGCAAGGGTCTGGCATTTAAAACAGGTCCTATCATATTTTCCACAAAATAAATTCTTGCCTACCACGAGCCTTTGCTGCTGTTCCAGGGGGTCCTTTCCATCAATGCAGGACAACGAGTGGGCTTCTTTGATTATTTATCAAGAGTCAATCAATTCTGAACAAAACACCATCATTGCATTCCATGTGGGAGGGACTCTTGCCTTAGATACCAAAATGATCACCACCTGGAATCGTGGAGATAAATTATGATGATGATTATGATTATCACGGGACTCCAGATTTTTTTTGTAATCACTAATTACTTTCTGACAGAGTGTCAGCTTTGACGATGACAGGGCCACCCATCTGAGATGGCAAATGTGAAGCATTGTAAGATTAAAACACCTGGGACTCATGTAACAGAGTGAAACACTCACCTCTCTCACTCCCTCGGCCCAAGCCTGCCTTCCCCATGCCTCGGGCTAGTAGCTCCTGCTTAGTTTTGCATAAACGTGGGGATCCTGCTGTGGCGGGAATTTTACAGAAACCGCCCCTCCTATTTCCCTTCCCTGACATTAAAGAAGCCTGAACCCTGTACTTTTGGAGGATGGATTTGAGGCACCTTTAAGTCTCCCATCTTCTCGATCAATAAACCTTTCCTTACTCCAAATTCGGACATTTTCAGCGGTGGCCGATCAAAGTATCAGCACGTGGACTTTGGATGGTAATACCCAACATCCTTCTCCCATTTTCAGAACAGTCTCCGAGCACCCACCCCTCACTAGCACTCAGCACCCACCCCTCACTAGCACTCAGCCCTCCACGCCAGAGCCTGCGCTTACTGTGGGCCTCCAGCCCAGGCTTCTTCTGAGGGCATCAAGGACACAGAACAGAGCAAAGCACCCAGAAATCCTCTTTGGGCACTTCTGTCTCAAGGCCTCATTGCTCTATCCCTGGCCCCGCCTCCTCCACTCTGCACCGGCCTGTGACCACCCCTTCTCAACTCGCTCCTTCAGCCCCCACGTCTCATTCCCTCCCAGGTGCCCAGCCGTTTCTGCCATAGGAGCCCCTATTCACTTCTTTGCCAAACAGAAACTTGATGATGAGGAATAAACAAAGTGTGTCCCACAGAGGTGGGAAGGGAAAAGGTTGCACATATAAGTGATTTGAGTTTTCCTTGTCAAACGCTAAAGCGTTTCTTGCCTCCCTTTAGCTTGTTGAGCACTGGCTACATGGCGGGCACTGAGAGGCAGCGCTGAAGGAAACACACTGCCCACCCTCCAGGAGCTCACCATTTCCAGCTTTAACAACCAGAACTTCTCCAGGACAGAACGGAGGAAAGAAACCAGCTGTGGGGCTCAGTGTAGTTGGCTTCTGGCCCACGCAGCAGGCCCTGACTTCACCGTCCTGCAGAGCACACGTCGTGGTGAGCGCTCTAAGGAGACGATCCTATTTGAAGTTGCTGCTCGACCTCTCAGAAGTTTCCCACCAAGAGACTCTCTACCTTGGCAACCGCAGGAGCACTTTTAGCATTTCCTTCAGAAGCCTTTGCCTTAACCTGAAGAGAGGGATCTACGTGCTCCTGCGTGACCTCTATGTGCAATGCTACGGCGCGGTTTCTGCGGCTGTAAGTCACCGTAAGTCGGCCAGTACAGACGGTCGATGCCAGGGGATTTCTTCTTCTGTTCCATGACTTTCCAGCAAACAAAAACTTTCCAAACAAAAAATTTGATCTTCTCATCTGCTAGTAAGCTTTTGGCTTATAAAAAGAATCTTAAGAGTTTACACGAACAATGAATTGAAGGTCTGGTGCTCGTAACACTTGAACTTCTGTTGTCTCCCTTTTTAAATGATTCACAGGACGAGTGCAGAGAACATTTCTTTAGAAGAAAAGTCATTTGCTCCCTGTATACTTCACATATTTTGCAGATCAAGAAGCACAAATAAGTGACTGGGAAGAGTCCTACACAGGAGGCAATATGAGACCACAACTGTTTACTGCTCACCACGGTACCCCCAGCTCTCAGCACGGCCATGGCACAGGTGATGTATTCAGTAATTACTTTCTAAGAAAATGGATAAATGAGAGAAAAGGAATCTGGCATTTCTACTCTGTTTCCTTGCTTTTCATAATCCCAGCACACTCTATGCCAAGATAAATCCTTTCAGATATAAAAAGAAAACTATGATTTTTTGTTCCTTTTACATAGCTTCTTAGACATTGTCACTGAAGACACAGGCTGGCCTGGAGAAACTTCTGTGGAATGAGTTGCTTGCTGAATGCTGCGGCTTAGCCACAAATATCATGGTTAGAATTCTCTTCCTGTGGATAACATGTCAAAGGATGGTGTTGATAAAAAGGAGGTTGGGAAGCTCTTCCCACAAAATACGTGGCCTAATCTTGCCAGTCTTCCCCCTGGAACAGGGCACTGGAGCCCGGGTCACTAACTGTTTCCATGGGCGGCACTGAGCTTGGTGTTTGTTGGCGTGCGCTGGTGAAGACTATGCGATGTGTAGCTGTAATGGCTTACGGCATAAGTATGATAGCCCCAAACACTTACTGCATTGCTTTGTTCGTGGGGAAAGCTTCCCAAGACTTCACAGCTTGTGTGAATTTTGCGATGAATCTTTACGTTTCCTGCATACACTAGAACATTTTAAAATTCTGGAAGTTGTCCAGGTCGGGTGTCCACTTGGCTAGACTCTTTCAAAAGCATCAGTAAGAAGACTCCAGCACACCAAACCTAAAAAGAAGTATGGTCTTTGCTCAAAAATGGAAGAAATATAACTTCAATCTTTTGGTTAGCCACCTTTAGTCAATAAATATTTCACTTAAAAACTCGAAACTGATTCTAAGCTCTGGTTATGGATTGGTTAAACTGGGAATTAGCCTCAAGATTCGTGGTGATGGTTGTGTTCTTGACATTTTATCTAAACTACATACTTATGTGGAATCTGACAACTTTCAGTAATTTCTATTTCTTGCATTTGTAATTGACTAATGAGAAGAAATTTATTACTAGTGGAAGTGTCTTCACTGCTTTTTACTGCGTACTTTTTGAACATGAGGTAAAGCAATTGGGAATTTGGAAGTTTAAAATCTTAAAGCAAAAGCCCCCTTCAGCAGAGGGGCGTGGCTTGGTGGGAGGTGGGAGGTGGGAGCGGTACAGGGGTCCCCACGAGGAGACGTGGGGGAGCTTCTCCCTGTAAAGGGGGAAGCAGAGAAAAGAGGCTTTTCTCACATCACTAGCCTTATTGCTACCAAAGTGCAAGTCACAGGACAGATGCTCCAACAATGTTGAACAAAGGAATGCAGAATGAATGAATGAAAACAAATTGTGGGGCATATTTAGGCTTTAGAAAATGTTGTTCAAAATTCCCAAAGGGGATGATTTCCTTCCGGTCTGACTGGCCTTCTTTCTGTCCCACTCACTTCGGAGGAAGGCCTGCTGTTGGGGAGAATTCCGGAGCCTGGTCTACAGGGGAGGCAGCGGGAAGGACACAGGCGGCTAGGGGCTGGTGGTTTTGGCTCAGAGACCACAAAAAGAAGGAAGAAAGCTAAGTCTGGGGTAAATGGCCAGGCGCAGCCTGAAGATGAGATCATTGCATCTGGAAAGGAACACCGTTTCACTGGGTTCGCGCCGGCAAGCCCACAGGCCTGTCCGTACCTCCGGGAAGCCCAGGGATGATCGACTTGGGTGTGCTGGCTTTTGTATTTGCTTCTGAAATAAAATAATGGAGAGTAAAGATCTGAGCTAACTCACAAGCATTTTAAAGTAAATTTTAAAAGCTATTTTAAATCAAATGATAAATGATTTAAATATTGTTATCCCAAAAGTCTTGTAAAAAGAAAATCCTGCCAAAGAAACCCATCCTTGCTCAGCGGCAAGCGCTCTTTTAAGGTTTTTAGCTGTTTCTTTGAGCCACCCCCATAACTCTAAATGCTGTGCTTACGTTGTCTTTTTATTATTATTATCATTGCTTAAAGTATCACAAATAGTAGTACATACGTCTCCTTTTTATTCCCACTGACCTTCTTCCGGCCTCCCCTACCCGCTGGCCCATGCCCTCACCTCACCCCCCAGTGTCTGTGTCCATGGGTTGTGCTTATACGCATGCGTACAATCCTTCGGTTGATCTCTTACCACCCCCAACCCCCAACACTCACAGCTTTCTACGTAATTTAACTGGTGATCGTTGAGGAGTGCGGTCTCCGCCCCCGCTCACCCCCTGGGCTGCCCTCCGCTAAGAGGCTCACTGTCCTCGGTGGAACCCGTTCACCGCAACCGCCCTTTCGTTGAGTCTGGGTTCCTAGGTTCCTTTTTAACCTAACGATGTGCTCTCCCTCATGTCCTCACTCTGGCTCCCCTCCCCCAGCTTCAGGGTCTCCGTTCCTTCCTGGAATTCCTCCGAGTTCCAAACTCCTGCCCCGACCTGGCGGGGTGCCTGCAGGGACCCCGAGCTCCTGCCCCGACCTGGCGGGGTGCCTGCAGGGACCCCGAGCTCCTGCCCTGACCTGGCGGGGTGCCTGCAGGGACCCCAAGCTCCTGCCCCGACCTGGCGGGGTGCCTGCAGGAACCCCCGAACTCCTGCCCCGACCTGGCGGGGTGCCTGCAGGAACCCCCGAACTCCTGCCCCGACCTGGCGGGGTGCCTGCAGGAACCCCCGAACTCCTGCCCCGACCTGGCGGGGTGCCTGCAGGGACCCCCCGAGCTCCTGCCCCGACCTGGCGGGGTGCCTGCAGGGACCCCGAGCTCCTGCCCCGACCTGGCGGGGTGCTGCAGGGACCCTGAGCCGCTGCGTCCTGGGCCTTCCTGGCCTCACTCTTCCCCCGGATCCCGCCCCCAGTTCCCAGGAGGCTTTCTGCTCTATTTGGCGTCAGTTAGAGGAGCACATCCGTAAGCATCTCCAGGGAAATACACTTGTTAAGTCCTTGCTTGTCTAAGATGTTCTGATTCCGTCAGAGCACGGACCACGTGTGAGCATGAGAATTCCATGTTCAGACGGCACACCCGCAGAATGCTGTAGGCATTGCTCTGCTGCCGGCAACATCCAGGCAAATGCCCTTCGCAGTGGGGTTCCTTTCAACGTGGTATGTTTTTCTGTTTGTTTTTTTAATTAAAATGTTTTTAATTTTGAGGTAAAACTGATATATATTATATTCATTTCAGGTGGACAACATAATGACTCAATACTTGTATATATTGTAAAATAATCAGCACAAAAATCTATCCGTTCTTTACTTTTAAACACTTTCTTTATGAATTTATGTCCTAAAGTTCCATAATTGTGTACCTTTGCCTGTCTTTGCTTTTTAAATTTATTGTGCTGACCTTCTGGAAGGTGTGTTCAAACTAGAGACGCACGTTCTGCAGTTCCCAGAAATCCTCGTGTGTGTGTGTGTGTGTGTGTGTGTGTGTGTGTGTGTGTGTTTATAACTTCCCCCTTACTCTTTTTCTGCTCTTTTCATCTAGAACTCTTGTTACTTGGTGTTTGATCCCCCAGATTTATCCTCCAGGTCTTTTGTCTCCTCTCTCTTATTTTCCTTATTTCTCTCTCTTCTGGGAGAGCCCCCAACACACTTGGGTGAACTTTAAAATAACTGACAGCTTTCATTCCAGAATACTAGTACGCCGAGCTCTGCAGGCCTGCTCTAGAACAGCCTTAACGGATGAAAAGTATTGGAAAAACTCAACCACTTAAAGACTGGAAATTTTCCAAAAGGCACACAGAAATGAAGACATATTCATGCAAGAAGCCCAGCAGGTTTTGGCGGAGCGGAAAGGGGCTGTGGCACGTGTGCTGCCTCCCGCGCCCACGGCAGCAGGACGAAAGCTTTCCTTGCCGGGAGGGAAACAGGGCTCCACCCCCTCTGTCCTCCCGGCAAAAACGCTGCTGTTTTTCGGGGAGAGCGGGGAGGGCACCAGCACTACACGTCTTCCCGGAGCTCTGTGTCTCAGAGGTTAAATTCCCGGTGAGCGCAGCTAAGAGGTCACTAGCTCGTCTCCCAGCCCATCCTCCCCTTAGAGGGTGACGCTCTACTCCAAGCCTGAGGGAAAGGACACAGATTCCTGTGGCCCTCAGAGCAGTTTGCCACTAGGGCCGGCTCCATGCAGGCGTGAGCACGTGGAGAAAACCACAGGCCACAACTCCGCCCAGGGCCCTGCCTCGCAACCAGTTCCAGGGCAAGGACTCGAAGGTTTTGCTCAGCAGAAGAGGCAGCTATAGGACAGAATTCCAGCACTCGTCACAGAAGCTGATTGATTGGGAGCAGAATGTGGGGGAAGTTCAAGCCTCAGGGACCTTGGGAATACAGTGGCGACGGTGACAGTGAGCCTGAAGAAGAGACTGGCAGCTCAGGAGCGCAGCGAGCAAAGCCAGCGCCATCTAAGTCACAGGGGCCCGAGGAAGAGACAGCGAGGGAGGCTCTCCCAAGGCCAGGACCAATGTCACCGTCCGCCTCACAGCCGCCCTGCACGGAGCCTGAAGGGAAACATTTCAGACAGTAGAGAACGCTGCCTCAGAATATTCTGGAAGGCAATACAGCAATCAGCTGGCAATGAAATGATTAAATTATTAGCATAATAACTGGGTGATAACAACAGAGAAAGTTCGCTTTAAAGAGACCTGAGAGGGACATGGAGAAAATGGCAGCCGAACAGCCAGACCTTTCTTGCACCTCCTCTGAGGGCCAGGCTGGAAGTAAAACTAAATCGGGGAACATCTGCCCAGAATTAGCCACCGCGGTCCAGCTGAGGAGGAGACCTAGCACGGAAGGCCGGGAACACCTGCAGACCCGTAGGGAGGGCGAGGCCGCCAGAGGGGCTGACCTGACTCCCGCAGGCGAGGGTGAAGAGGGACCTCCGGGCTACGGAGGGTCTTTCCCCGGGGATGGAGGCCCAGAGCCCAGCCCAGCGCCCAGGTAACATCCAGCCCTGAAAGGCGCAGGGCTTCTGGCAGCCTGGGAGTCCAGAGCCGGTCTGAGATAATGCCTCAGATTTTGTTTTGTTTTGTTTTTAAAAAAAACCAGAGCACAGGGTTTTCGTTTGCAGCTCCTCAACCCAGGCTTCAGTGGAGGGCGGGCGGTGTGGACGCTGGTGCCTAAGGAAAGGCTGGGGGGAGGCTTTGGGGAGGAGGTGGAAAAGGAGCAGCAGGGAGACCTGCATTCATTCAGACACCCGCAGATAGAAATTACCATTTTCCCTGAGAACCGCCGGCCCCTCCCAGAAGCCACAGCTCAGGAAAAGGAAACCTACACCTCCCCCCCACACCCCCAAGGCGATACAGCACACGGACCCTCAGGATCCCTGCTTGCCACACCTGCACCTTAACCTTTGCCGAGGAGACAGCAGCAGGGCCAAGCCCCTGGCTGTGCACCCAATACAGCAGCACCTAAACATATGCAAAAGCTCCTGAGGACTTCAAGGACAGATCGACAGTGATAGAGTCATAGGAGGAGACCTTAACACCCCACTGACATCACCGGATAGATCTTCCAGACAAAAACTTAACAAGGAAACAGTGACCCTAAATGACACACTAGATCAGATGGATATATTGACATTTATAGAACACTAGAGGCCAATGCACAAAACTTGTGCAAGAGCAGGCCTTCCTTCCCCTGGCTGCCGCACCGCTTCCCTCTGGCACCGGGGACCCAGGCTTCCCTCGCAGCCCTGGCTTCGTCCAGAAGGTCATCCTGTCTAATTAGCATATTACGCTTTTATTATTATAGACTAGAGGCCCAGTGCACAAAATTTGTACATGGGGGGAGGGGGGTCCCCTCAGCCCAGCCTGCACCCTCTCCAATCTGGGACCCCTTGGGGGGTATCAAACTGCCGGTTTAGGCCCGATCCTAGAGATTGGGCCAAAACCGGCAGTCAGACATCTCTCTCACAATCCAGGACCACTGGCTCCCAACTGCTCATCTGCCTGCCTGCCTGATCGCCCCTATGCCCCCCCTGCTGGCCTGGTCAACCCCAACTGCCCCCCCTGCTGGCCTAGTTGACTCTAACTACCCCCCCCCGCCACCGACCTGGTTGCCCTAACTGCCCCCCACCAGCCTGGTCACCCCTTACTGTCCCCCCTGCCATCCTGGTCACCCCCAAGTAGCCCCCCCTCCGCCAGCCTGGTCACCCCTCACTACCCCACCCCTGCCGGCCTGGTAGCCCCCAACTGCCCCCACTGCGGGCCTAGTCGCCCCACGCAGCCTGCTGCTCGGTCATTTGGTCGCCCCTCACTAACCCCCCCTGCCAGCCTAGTCACCCTACACAGCCTGTTCGGTCGTCCATTGGGTTGCGATGGTCGCTTAGGCTTTTTTATATATAGATTCCACCCCAAAACACAGAACATACATTCTTCTCAAGCGCATATGGAATATTTTCAAGGATAGACCACATGTGAGGACCCAAACTGAGTCTTTACAAGTTCAAGAGATTGAAATCATATCAAGCATCTTCTCAGATCACAATGGCATGAAATTAGAAATCAACTACAATAAAAACACTCAAATATATTCAAACACACAGAGGCTAAATTATACATTATTAAACAACTAGAGGCCTGGTGCACAAATTTGTGCATGGGTGGGGTCCCTTGGGGTGGCCTGCAGAGTTTGGGCCACAGCTCGTACCCCCAGCCTCACAGGCCCGCAGCCCCGCCTGGCACCTCACCTTGGCCTGGCACCACCCCCTCACCTGCTTCACCATCTCACCTGTGGGGTGATCAATCAGGGCCAGGCCCCCCACCAGGCTCCCTTAGCGCCTGGGAGCCAGGCAACGGCTCCAACACCCACTGCCATTGCTGGTCACCATCTGCAGAATGATTGATGGGGCAATTGGGTCCCCTGCCTTGGCCTGGCGCCACCCACTCACCTGCTCCACCATCCCACTATGGTTCCACTGTAGTCGGGGCCACAACTGCCCCCCCATGCCAGCCATTGGGGCTAGAATCGTCTCCACTGCTGCCTGCTGCGAGTGCCACATCACCGATGCCCACCATGGTCCGCACCACCCCCTGATGGTCAGTGCACGTCATATTAGGCTTTTATTACATAGGACGAATGGGTTACCAATGAAATCAAAGAAGAAATGAAAAAAACTTCCTGGAAACAAACAAAAGTGAATACACAACAACCTAAAAATCTATGGGACACAGGGAAAGGAGTCTTGAGAGGGACATTCATATCCTTAAAGGCCTACATCAAGAAAAAAGGAAAAACTCTAATAAACTATCTAAAACTACAACTAAAGGAATTAGAAAGAGAACAATAAGAAAAGTCCAGAGTAAGTAGACAGAAGGAAATAATAAAGATCAGAACAGAAATACATGACATAGAGACTAAAAAAATACAAAAGATCAATAAATGTAAGAGCTGGTTCTTTGAAAAGACAAATAAGTTTAATGAATCTTTAGCCAGACTCATCAAGAAACAAAGAGAGGAAAATAAATAAAATAAAAAGCCAAAGAGGTGAAGTAACAACTGACACCACAGAAATGCAAAGGATTGTAAGAAAATACTATGAATAATGATATGCTAACAAGATGGACAACTGGAATGAAATGGACAAATTCCTAGAAAAAGACAGTCTTCCAAAATGAAATCAGCAATAATCAAAATCCTGAATAGGCCAATACCAACTGATGAAAATGAAACAGTAATAATAATTTTTAAAATTAAAAAATAAACTCCTAGCAAATAAAAGCCCTGGTCTGGATGGCTTCACAGGGGAATTTTACCAAACATTCAAAGAAGAACTAATACCAATCCTCCTCAAAATATTCCAAGAAATCCAGGAGGAAGGAACACTTCCAAACTCTTTTTCCTAGGGCAGCATTATCCTAATTCCAAAACCAAAGAAAGACACTACAAAGAAAGAATTACAGACCAATATTCCTGATGAACACAATTGTGAAAATCCTCAATAAAACATAAGATATACGTAAGTGGAAGAATATACCATGTTCATGGATTGGTAGAATTAACATAATTAAAAATTCCATATTATCCAAAGCAATCTGTAGATCCAATGCAATCCCTATTAAAATACCAATGGCATATTTCACAGATATAGACCAAATACTCCCAAAATTGATGTGAACCAAAAATAAAACAAAACAAAACAAAAAAAACAAACAAAAAAACACACCACCAAATAGTCACAGCAATGTTGAGAAAGAAGAACTTGGAGGGATCACAATATATCAAATTTATACTACAAAGCTGTTGTGATCAAAACAGCCTGGTCCTGGCACAAAAAGCAGAACAGAGAACCCAGAAATTGATCCATGTCAAATTTAGCAGATGAATCTGTATAGATTGGGCTATCTTGAATTTTTTAGAGAAATGGAATTGTATAATATGTAGACCTTTGTTACTGGCTTCTTGCACTTAACATAATATTTTTAAGGTTCATTTATATTGTAACATGTATTTATACTTCATTACATAGTCTTATATGCTATTTTTTCTTAAATAAATTGACAGAAGAAAAGACAAATGCATTTATACTGCATTTTATGATTACCTAATTACCTTTAAAGACTAAAGAAAATCTTACATAAAGAAGTAATGAAAGGTATGATAACAATGTATCACCAAATAAAGACAGAGAGATCAAAAGATCAAAGTAAGAGACAGAAACTAGAAAAAGAACTTCAGGTCAGTTCTGAAACTGACATGAACACCTCACTAGAGGGACTCAACAATAAATTTGAAATGGCATAAGAAATAATCAGTGAACTTGAAGATATATTGGTAGATATTATGTAATCTGAAGAACAGAGAGAACAAAGAAGCAAGAAAAATAAACAGAGCCTCAAGAAATGTGGAACACCATTAAACATTCTAATGTGTGTATAGTAGAGGAAAGAAAGGATCATAGAAAATATTCAAAGAAGTATGGCTGAAAATGTTTCAAATTTGATGAAAAACCATCTATGTATATAAAATGCTAATATACAAAGTGTCCCCTCGGGAGTTCGACTGGGAGACCAGGAGTTTGATCTCTCACTATGACATGTGCTGACCACCAGGGGGCGGCGTGGAATGAAGGAAGACCCTGGCTGGTTCTGGGGAAAGGAGACCCCAGCCAGCAGCCAGAAGGCTCCAATAAGCCCTGATCTCCTGCCAGGCCTAGGGAACCTACCTAGGTTCATGCACCGGGCCTCTGGTGTTGATATAATTGCATTATTGGGCATGTAGCTTACAGAAATGTAATATATTTTTCTTTTTTAAATCCTCACCCCACAAGTGAGGCTATTTTTTCCATTGATTTTCAGAGAGAGTAGAAAGGACTAAGAAGAAGGAAAGTGAGAGAGAGACATGGATGTGCTAGAGACACATTGATTTGTTGCCTCCTGATTGGGCCTGGGATTGAACCTGTAACTGAGGTGGGGGTTGTTTCTTTGTTTCCTCACCTTGGTTGTCTGCTTGGGTCTGTGACTATGTTTTAGGTACACCTCTCAATCTCTAGTGCAGGACAGTGTTAAAGGCTGTTTCTGACTAATTGGATCAGACAAAGACTCAAAGCCTCCAGAGACCGCCTCTGTCTACAAACTAATAGGATTCCGACTTGTGTAGTGAGAGTTTTTTCAACAGGGTGGGGCAGTTGCTTCTGCCTGGAGGCAAATTGTCACTTTTAATCTCTTAAGTGACCTCAGGGCAAGGAGTTTTCCAATAGGGTGTGTCAACTATCTTTTCCCCAGGCAAGGCAGATGTCTATGTGGGAAAGATGTCCTCCGATGCATGAGGCAATGACTCAGCCCAGGAAACTTGGGGTGTCTGCCTTCTGAGCTCTATCCCCGGAGTCACCAGTCCTGGCTTCTGCTCTCACAACTCCAGTCCGCTTCACCCTCCCTCTGCCAGAGCACAAGGTGGGTGGCTCCACAGGGAATTTTGTGCATTGACCCTTCAAGAAGGCGCCCAAACTTTCAGCTGCCACTCCCTGGCAGACAGCACCCCACTGCTTTTCACAGCCAGTTGTTATGTGAGTACCCTCCTCAGTTTGGTGCTCTCTCCTGGTGAGCCCAGCTTCAGGATTAGATCCCAGAGTTGTCAGTGGCAACACCCAATAGCTGAGATATCTCTCCGGGACTTCAGTTGCCGTCTGTGGGTGCCCAGCCAGCCCTTTCGTGCCTCCGCCCCTCCTACCAGTCTCTATGTGGTCTCCACCTTCAGTCCTTGGGTATCAGGGTTCTCTCCTGTGAGTTTTCCATTGACTATTCAGGAATCCTTTCCACATTTCAGTTGTAATTCCAGCTTGTTCCTGGGAGCGTGTCCGTGCAGCATCCTCGTACTCTGCAGCCATTTTTAATCTCTTGGAGATGATGCTGTTTTAATGGCTTTTGCAGAAGGTCAGTCACCTTCTGAGAATCTGATAACCTCCAATGTAGGATTCAAGATTTCCTCAAAACAGGATGGGAATAACTATCTTTCGACTTTCCCTAGGAATTTAGTGGGGGATATTTTTCTCTTACTAAATTTTTAAAAAAGGAAAGAGAACTTGCAGCCTGTGCTGTGCTTGGAAAGGAGGGAGAACCTCAGATGTTCTTTGTTCTCTCTTTCAGCGCAGTAAATACAACCTCCTTCGGGCTGTTCTCAGGAGTCGCTTAGTGTGGAGGAGAATTTAGAGAGGGTGTGTGGGGGCGGCCTGCTGCCCACCGGGGGGAATGACTTTGCTCCCTCCGTGGCTACATGGCCCATTGGGTGAGGGCAAATGACCTTTCCAAATAAATAAGACCAAAACATTTATTAGTGTTTGCTGTGCGTTAGACATTTAATTCTTGTTCCTGTGGGGACTTAATTGCCCGAGGCCCCAGTTTCTTCATCTGCACAGTGGGCAGACCAAGAGAACCAAGCCCTTAGTTTTTTTGTGAGAAAATAGATTGACGTCATCTAACAGTCAGTAAGCACTAAGTAAATGTTTTGCTTTTGCCGTGTGGACCCGCCGGCTCCGTGCCTCTGTGTTTGAGGGCTGGCGTGCCCCTTCTGTCTTCTACTGGCCACCACGCTCCTCAGCAGCACAGAGAGGGAGTGTGAGTGACAAGGTGAGGCAGGCTCCATGCTGGGCACTGAGGACCTGACTGTGAGAGGGCTGGTGAAGGGGAAGAGAGGTGAACAGCGCTGGAGCATGTGTATTACTCTGGCTCCTGGAGTGGCCATCTTTTGCCAGGTGTATGACTGACTCAAATAAATGTTTGTTGCACCTGCTCTAGGTATCAGGCCTGGTTTAGTGCAAGAGAGATGCAGAGGACAGATGTGCGTCTCTCATCCACCCGGAGCAGTGGCGCAGGTGAGCATTCACCCATGACAGCACTGAGCAGCAGTAGCAGCCCCATTCACACAGGAACTGCCAAACAGAGGCACCCAGGGGGCCTGGGGCGCTGGCTCTGGCCTGCTGTGTGGGTGTGAACTCAGCAATGCTATTCGCAAGGTCTGCAACCTGCAAGGTCCCTGGTGACTTGAAGACAAAAGGACCTCTTCAAAAAGTAGGCTCAGTGTTGCAAAATCTCAACGCATGAGAGCCCTGAAGACAATAACCAAGTCACATAATGACTGCCGTATGGCGGGGCTGGGATCACAGCCCAGCTCTGACTTCCCCTCCTAGGGTTCTGGCTCCAGCACCACAGCTCCCAATGTGGGTGCCACGCCACGTGGCCACGTAAGGAGTGATGGGCACAGACACCACACAGCAGGATTCTTGGAGAGGTCCCAGAGGAAGAGGCAGGTAAGGAGGCTCAGGGATCTACTGGGAAGGGAAGGCAGGCGTGTCATTGCTAGGACAGTGATGAGAAGGAAGAAGCCTAGAAGCATTTGCCCAGCCTGAACAGAGGCCAAGGGAGAAGAGATTGGAGGACGCAGAAAGGAAGATGAGGTTTGGGCACGGCATGGAGATGAGAACAAACACAGGAAAAGGAAACAGTGTATGCCTGCACTTGGGGGCCAGGCACAGTACCAGCTCCCAGGCACAGTCTTACACATGGTTCGACCAGAATCAGGGTATCAAGTATGCATTGCTGAGACAATCAAGTATGCATTCCTGTTATTGTGCCTTACATTCCACAAGAGAAATAAATGCTTGATGTTGCTTATTTCCTGACCAAGAAAAGAGATCTGGAAATAGAGATGGCCAAGAACCCCTCAGTCCTTCTCCTGTGAACATCCATTAGTGATGGAGAGGAGATGGCCCAGGACTCCCGAGTCCTTCTCCTGTGCTCACCTCCATTAGTGATGGAGAGGAGGTGGCCCAGGACCCCCGAGTCCTTCTCCTGTGCTCACCTCCATTAGTGATGAGAGGAGATGGCCCAGGACTCCCGAGTCCTTCTCCTGTGCTCACCTCCATTAGTGATGAGAGGAGATGGCCCAGGACTCCCGAGTCCTTCTCCTGTGCTCACCTCCATTAGTGATGAGAGGAGATGGCCCAGGACTCCCGAGTCCTTCTCCTGTGCTCACCTCCATTAGTGATGGAGGAGAGATGGCCCAGGACCCCCGAGTCCTTCTCCTGTGGTCACCTCCATTAGTGATGGAGAGGAGGTGGCCCAGGACCCCCGAGTCCTTCTCCTGTGGGCACCTACATTAGTGATGGAGGGGAGGTGGCCCAGGACCCCCGAGTCCTTCTCCTGTGCTCACCTCCATTAGTGATGAGAGGAGATGGCCCAGGACTCCCGAGTCCTTCTCCTGTGCTCACCTCCATTAGTGATGAGAGGAGATGGCCCAGGACTCCCGAGTCCTTCTCCTGTGCTCACCTCCATTAGTGATGAGAGGAGATGGCCCAGGACTCCCGAGTCCTTCTCCTGTGCTCACCTCCATTAGTGATGGAGGAGAGATGGCCCAGGACCCCCGAGTCCTTCTCCTGTGGTCACCTCCATTAGTGATGGAGAGGAGGTGGCCCAGGACCCCCGAGTCCTTCTCCTGTGGGCACCTACATTAGTGATGGAGGGGAGGTGGCCCAGGACCCCCGAGTCCTTCTCCTGTGCTCACCTCCATTAGTGATGAGAGGAGATGGCCCAGGACTCCCGAGTCCTTCTCCTGTGCTCACCTCCATTAGTGATGAGAGGAGATGGCCCAGGACTCCCGAGTCCTTCTCCTGTGCTCACCTCCATTAGTGATGGAGGAGAGATGGCCCAGGACCCCCGAGTCCTTCTCCTGTGGTCACCTCCATTAGTGATGGAGAGGAGATGGCCCAGGACCCCCGAGTCCTTCTCCTGTGCTCACCTCCATTAGTGATGGAGAGGAGATGGCCCAGGACCCCCGAGTCCTTCTCCTGTGCTCACCTCCATTAGTGATGGAGGGGAGATGGCCCAGGACCCCTGAGTCCTTCTCCTGTGCTCACCTCCATTAGTGATGGAGAGGAGGTGGCCCAGGACCCCCGAGTCCTTCTCCTGTGCTCACCTCCATTAGTGAGAAGGGGGAAGAGCAGTTTGGCCTTCGAGCAGGTGATCCTGGGGGAGCTTGGGGAGCGTTCTGAGTGCACTAGAGACAGGTGATAAGAGTCCCTGCACACAAAGTCCCAAGCAGGGGACTGTGCTTGGAGGATATTCAGAGCGTGCCCAGGGGTGCAGGCAGGCCAGCACTGTCCAGGCTGCGAGTGCTCCCTCCCTCCTAGTTCTGTGGTGACTGTATGTTTCAGGGTCTCATTGCTGACACGTCCGTGAACTAGAGGAAAGCCCGTCACTAGTCCTGGGCGGTGTTTCCCACTCCAGGGGGAATGTGTGCCCCGTGTGCACGCGTGCGGCCCGATGGAGGATGAAGTGTGTCTGTGTTTATTGCCTCAGTCCATCCTCCTGAAGCTGCTGTTAGGCCCTCATAGGTCCAGTGTCCACACCTGCCTGGGCTAGGGTTGGATTTCAGGTCCCGGACCCCCATGTCATTCCCCAGCAGCGACTTGGGTTTTGTGAAGTTTTCATTTTAGCAATAATGACATCACAGATTGGAAAATGCTAAGGGGAAATAGCTAATATCATGGCTAATAGGTATTGACCTCTGTGCCAGGCTGCGCTGTAGCCTCGAAGGCATGATCGCATCTGAAGAGGCATCAGCTCCAGGCGTGACCCACTATGCGGAGCACTGAGCCCGTCACTGAAGCCCACAGCAGTCCTGGGCAGCCTGGCTGCGAGCCCAAGCACAGTCTGCGATGCCCTATTCCCCGGGGGCCGTGGATTTTAGCGGAAGCCACAGTGTGCGCCTGGGCCGTTTCCCTCCCCGCGGGAGTCCGGAGGCTGGAATCCCTGCTCCAGCGGAGCCGGGCTGCACCGGGTCCAGGCGCTCCCACCGGTTAAATGGCCCCGCAGGCCCGCACCTGCTGGCGGCGGGGCGGAGAGGAGTCCTGCTGGGCTGGAGTTAATCACGCGCTGCCAGGACCTGCATTTCCTCCGCACTTCGCACACATCTGGCATTAATTTTAAAAGGAAATGGCTTGCTGAGTATTTGAAGTACCGAGGGAATAAAATACTTCATTTTGATCTTTTTTTGAAAAACCAAGCGAGCTTGTCAGGTTTTATACAAGCAGCATGTTTATGACCAAAGTGCAGACCCACGCAAGGGTTCGTGTGTTACTTTCTGTCCGGAGGGGAGTTTGCCTCGAACCGGCCTCTTGGACAAACCCTAGGCTGGAACAGTCACTGGGGAAGAGGGAACGAGGGAGGCAACGCTGGTGCTGCTTGCAGGCCTCGCCCTCCCCGTCTCCCTCCTGTCAGTCCTCTGCGCGGCCCCGCCTGGCCTTCCCGTCCCCTCAGCCCGAGGTCCCTGGCCCAGGGCGCCCTGTGAGAAGAGGGAGCCCTCCCGTCACGGGGCAGTGCACCCCACGGTGCGTCCAGGCGCCTCTCTGTGACGTCACGCCCTGGACTGGCCGGCTTGCCTCCTTCTGAGCAAGAAATTCGAAGTGATGCTCGCCAAGTCCTGTCTGGTCTCCAGGAGGTTCCTTGCTCCAGGGGAGCCAGACTTGCCCCTGAGCTCTGACCCCTCCTCTCCGCCTCCCTTCCTGTTTCTCGGAAACTATCCACGGAGTCGCCTCCTGGGCTCCCGCCCACAGCACTGGCCTCTGCGGGCGGATTCCCCCTGAGGTGTGGTCCCGCCGCCCCTCCAGGCCCCCTCCCGCGCTGCCTCCCGCAGGGCCCTCACCTTCCCCACTGCAGCCTCACCGGGGCACTCAGGGTCCCCACCTTGCCGCCCGCTCTCCTCCTGAGCCCTCCCTGGCGAGCGTGTTTGCATGGGGAGCCCCGTTCCTGCCTCTCCAGCCCGCCCCTGGGCTGCAGGGCCCGCACCCTCAGGCGCCAGCAGCACCGCCTCTGCCCCTCCGCCGCGCTCACTGCCCACTGCCACCGGAGTGGGAACCTGCTCAGCTTGGACTCCTCACGTCTCTCCCAAGACCATCACGTCTCCCAGATGCTGGGCACGGCCTCCACCAGCCTCCCGCCCCGCACACGCACCCCGCAGACCCTCACGAGCCTCCTGCCACCGCAGATGGAGGGCCCGCTCCCTAACAGGAGGTGGAGGCCTGTGTGTGCTGCTGCTGTGCCACCACCCCCCACCCCGGGCCTGGCGAGCCCCGCGCAAGCTTGGCACACACGCACACACTCACACTCACACACTCACACACTCTCACACACACACACACTCACACACACACTCACACACACTCACACTCACACACACACACACTCACACACACTCACACACTCACACTCACACTCACACACACTCACACACACTCACACACACACTCTCACACACACACACTCACACACACACACTCTCACACACACTCACACACACACTCACACTCTCACACACACTCACACTCACACACACACTCTCACACACACACTCACACACACTCTCACACACACTCACACACACACTCACACTCTCACACTCACACTCACACACACTCACACACACTCACACTCACACACACACTCTCACACACACTCACACACACACACTCTCACACACACACTCACACACACACTCACACACACACTCACACACTCACACACACACTCACACTCACACACACTCACATACTCACACACACACACTCACACACACACTCACACACTCACACACACTCACACACACACTCACACACTCACACACACACTCACACACACTCACACACACACTCACACTCACACACACACTCACACACACACTCACACACTCACACACACACTCACACACACTCACACACACACACTCACACTCTCACACACACACACACTCACACACACACACTCACACACACACTCACACACACACACACACTCTCACACACACACACACACTCACACACACACACTCACATACTCACACACACTCACACACTCACACTCACACACACACTCACACACACACTCACACACACTCACACACACACACACTCACACACACACTCACACACACACTCACACACACACACACACTCACACACACACACACTCACACTCTCACACACACTCACACACACACTCACACACACACTCACACTCACACACACTCACACACACTCACACACACTCACACACACTCACACACTCACACACACACACACTCACACACACTCACACACACTCACACACATTCACACACTCACACACATTCACACACACACACTCACACACACTCACACACACTCACACACACACTCACACACACTCACACACACTCACACACACTCACACACTCACACACTCACACACACACACACACTCACACACTCACACACACACCCCCGCGTGGCCGCGTGGCCCTGCATCTGTGCTGCCCGCGCGGCACCCCAGCTCTCCACCTGTCCACTGAGGACAGGCTCGTTTGCCTTGAAAAGACCTCTGAAGCCCCACGCTGCTCCTTGCTGGGTCCTGTCCGCCGCCTGGCGGCTCAGTCACAGCCCGACCCGGTGAAATCCCTCCGCAAGTTCACGTGGGACCCGCCTCTGCGCACTCCACCCGCAGGCCCCGGTCCCGTCCGCGTGTGCCCCGCACCTGCACCTCCGGAGCCTGCGAGCCCAGCAGACACCTACCAGCACCAGGGAGTGTTTGCTGGGCCAGTGAGCAGGCGGGCGTGTCTCAGCGCTGCCCCTGCGCCCTGTCTCCCCCCCAGCGCTCCTCCGAGGCCTTTGCTGCGCTCTCCAGCCTCTTAGGAGCCCGTGGCTCAGAGAGAATCAGGGGAGTGTCCAGGCGCTCCTCTTGGAAGGGCTGCGGGTGCTCCAGCCAGCGCTGGGCCCCGCACCCCAGGGCCCACACCCCTCGGGCAGCCTGGCAGTGGGGGAGCCAGTGTTTCCTTCTTAGATTGTGGCTCCCAAATCCTTATTTTGCCAACATACACTTTTCTGAAAAACAAAAGTAGCCACAGCCTATAACCTAGCCAGTGCCTGTGCAATCCCTTCTGCTCTCACTCTACAGAACAAGGGCTTATGGGAGCCCCTCGCTGCTCTCGCCTGGGGAGTGCACCTGTCCTTCAGGAGGGTGGGCGAGTGCGCCTGGGACAGTACCACGCCTCCTGCGCTGACCCAGCCTTCCTGGGAAAGCCTGGCTTGTTTGGTTTGGTTTTGTACCTGCGTGGTTTCAGTTATGTACACACTGCAAGGTTGCACCCCACAACCCCTGTCTCCCGAAGAGCCTCCCTCACGTGCAGCAGGAGGAGCGGCTTGGAGCAGGGCATCACCGGGGCGTCAGCCCCTGAATCTGAGATCCTGCCGCTCCCGGGTGGCTCAGAGGAAGAGCCAGTTTTCCCCCCCACTCATCTCTGCCGCTCTGATCTCCCCCTTGGGTTGTCAGAGAGGTGTGGGGATCCCCCACCTGGGGACTGGTTCCTCCTCCTCCCCTTGCACCAGGGACCTGGGGGCCTGGTCCCCAGTAGCCCTCGATGCCCCTGGAGACCACCCTGCCATCTCCACACTCAAGGCCACTCCACGGTGACCCTGTCCGGAGAGACCCTCAGCCACCGCATCCTGTCCACGTCCTGCGGGTGCAGGGACCTGCGCACCTGGGCACCGAGGTCCTCCCTGCATGCAGACGTCCTTCCTGCGTGCCCACCGCTGATTGCAAACGGCCTGCCCCTGTCCACACGCTAGAGGCAGCCTGCGCACCAGCCACTCCCGTCTGCTGCTCCAGCGAGCCCCTCTGCTGGTGTGGCCACACCACACCCTCTCCATGTTGTCCTGCCCTGGTTTCTCTTCAGGCGTAGGATAGCTTAGAGAGGCCTGTGTGTCCTGCGGTCATTCTTTTATTATCGCCAATGATTCTGGTATTAAACTTCCACCGCGGGCGTCCTGGCCCCAGCACCTCTGCTGGGCAGCTGTCCTTCCTCCACGCAGCCCAGTCCTGTGGGTCCGGTACCAGCCCGGGTCCAACGGAAGATGGAGCCAAGCAGTTAGCTATGTTTCCCCCTTATTTATCGAGTCTGCAGTTGGTATATGTTCTGAGGCTGTGACAAAAGTACATGATCTCTGCCCGTTAGAAAGGGGAAAACGAACGCTCATGCTTTAATCTGCATTTCCGTTTGTGATTTCCTTCAGTCACAGTAGTGCCTGTGTATTGGCATTTATCTGCTAGTATAAGGTCATTAACATTTTTTTCAAAATGGTTAGTAAATTTCCCAATTACCCCTTTTTAAATAAAAAAAAATATTTTTGAAATGCTTTCCTTCTCCTATATTAAAATTTGATAGATATTTCAATCCGTTCCTGGAATTTGTCTGTTTTACTCATCTATCTACCCATTCCTTGGCCATTGTCCTGGTTTTAAAAATTATCGTTTTCGAATATGACTCCACTCTTGTACACGAAGTGGCCCTTCTTTCATGACTTTAATGCATGTGTTAGCTCCTCGCAAGCGTTTCTTCTCCAGGTAAAGTCCCAGGTAAAAGGCACCGCTGTGGACGCGTTTTCCGGCACTGTTCTCCCCGTGGCGCCACACACCCAGCGTCCTGGGAGAGGTCAGCTCATTGCCCTGCCGCCAATCACGATGCCAAGGGCAGGCCCAGCCTTCTATCCGGGCGTGTCTTCCTCCTCCACCTGACAGAGCTGGGACCCTGTGAAGGAGGAAAGAGCAGACTGGGAGTGGGGCTGAGAGCCTGCTCAGAGCAGTCCCAGCTCACAGGAGGGAGCCGTGGGAATTCCTGTGAGGGGAGAACTAATGATGGCCAGGTGGTGGCAATTTCCTCCCAATGCCACCCTCAGGGCTGTCCCAGGGCTGCGGGGCCTCCATGGGGCCTCCTCAGGGTTCCTTCCCAATCTGAGTGCGGGGAAATTGCGCTCTGTGGGCCAGGTGTCAGGTGACAAGGTAGGCCCAGCCTCAGTGAGCACTGCGGGCCGCACCTGCCGTCAGCACCAGGGGACAGACCATCATAGGAATGGCCCCAAGGCGTGAGTCGGCCGAATCCATTGCTCTGAATTAAAACTACATTTGCAGGGAACAAACTACGGGGGGTCATTTAGACCTACTCCAAGATCACGGACAAGGGTTGGGATCACTTGTTTCTGATGTACTAGGTTTTGAATATTTTTCACCTAAATTTAAAAGCCGACCGCTTCTTTGTAAGAATATGGTCATTAGGTCGCCAGAGAAGGCCCCGAGCAGGGACCGCTCCAACAGAGCAGTGAGGCGGCAGGGCAGGGGCTGAGACAGGGTGGAGGCTGCGTTCACCCGCTCACCCCCGGGCTCAGAGCTGGAAACGGCTCTACTCCTGTTTCCAGAGGTTTACACACTCCGGTTGTTTTGCTTGTTAAAGAGAATTCTACATCTCATTGCTTCATATCACTAATACTTTCTATTGAAATAACTCATTTCCAGACATAAAGAGAGAGGACAGTGTGTGCACCCGGGTGTTAGGATGAGCTGCAGCCTGAACCAGTGGCACGCTAATGCTGCATTCTTTGTCTTCTAAAGCCACTTGACTGAGTATGACTGGCAAGTGAAAAGCTGCATGTATTAGTGTACACAGCCCGATGAGCTGGGTAAGTACACACCTATCACCATCACAAAGCCATAGCAAGCCCATCACCTCCCAAGGTATCTCACCTCCTTCATTAGTGTGTGTGTGTGTGTGTGTGTGTGTGTGTGTGTGAATGTGTGCATGTGCGCGTGTGTGTGCGTGCGTGCTAACACTTCACATAAGATCCACCGCCTCAGAACATTTTAAGTGGACAATGCAGTACCGTTGGCCACAGGCACGCTGCCGTGCAGATCTCCGGAAGGTATTCGTTTTGCTTAGCTGAAACTTGGACCCTCCAGTCATCGCCTGTGCAGGTCCCCTCTCTCCAGACCCTGGCAGTCACTATTCTAATCTCTGCTTCTATGAATTTGACCATTTTAGATCCCACATGTAAGATTATACTGTATTTGTCTTTAAGTGTCTGGCTTATTTCACTTAGCATAATAAACTCCAGGCCCATCCATTTTGTCCCAATTGGCATGATTTCTTCTTTTTATGCTTGAGTGGTACTCCATTGCATACATGTACCACATTTTCCTTATCCATTCATCCATCTAAGGGCATTTAGGTTGTTTTATGTCTTGGCTATTGTGAATAATGCTGCAAAAACTTGGGAATTCGGGTATTTCTTCAAGATTCTAACTTAAATTCCTTTGGATAGATACCCAGAAGTGGGATTGCTGGATGATATGGTAGTTCCATTTTTTATTATTTGAGGAACCTCCATACTGTTTCCCGGCGTGGCTGCATGAATTTACATTCCCACCCAGCATTTACAAGGGTCCTCTTCTCTTCACAGCTGCCCCAGCACTTATCTGCTGTCTTCCTGATGAGAGCCATTCTAACCGGTGGGAGGTGACAGCGCATTGGGTTTTGATTTGCATTTCCCTGGTGATTAGTGATAGCCAGCACCTTTTCAAGTACCCATTAGCCATCTGCATGTCTTCTATGGCAAGGTGTCTATTTAGTTCCTTTGTCCATTTTTTAAAAATCCTTACCTATTGAGAGAGAGGGGGCGGGGGGAGGGAGGGAGGGAGGGAGGGAGGGAGGGAGGGAGGGAGGGAGGGAGAGGGAGGATAAACATTGATCTGACGACCTGACCAGGAATCGAACCTATGAACTTTTGGTGTATGGGACGACACTCCAATGCAGCCAGCCAGCCAGCCATTTTTTAAATCCAATTTTTGTGGGGGTTTTGCTATTGAGTTGCATTAATCCTTATATATTTTGGATATTAACCTCTTAGCAAATATTTTCTCCCAGTGTTTCCGTGAGGGGGTGCAGACTGGAACCTCCTATTCCACCTCTTGCTGACGTCACCTCCCAATGGCTGCATTTCAAACAGGGTGCGTGCAGAATCTCACGCAAAATTTACAAAGGAATTAGTTAAAAATTAGCCTTTCAACTTTAGGACATGTTCAAGCCCATCCAGGCTTCCCATGGGGACATCATCGTAAGGGGGATAACGTTGGGAGGGTGGTTATGTGAACACTGGCCCCGGCAGGGATAGAGGGGTTTTCTTTTTAAGCTCAAGGCAGCAGAGCGAGCCCCGCCTGCCTGTGTAAGAGCAGGAGGCTGAACGGCCGCTGGCCGTGCGGGTGGTCAGTGGCTCCGAGGCTGCTTTACGGGTGGGACGCCGCTGGCCAGCCGTGGGCCTCCTGCAGAGGCAGCCAGTGCCCAGGGCCATGGTCGCTGAGGAGAGCCTGGAGCTGACCCCAGCTTCAGGAGGAAGCAGCAGGAGCAGGACAGCAGGAAGTGAACGGACCAGGCGAAGGGGCTAGAGGCCAGAGGCCCGCAGGGAAGGGAGCCTGTGAGCCAGGGGACGCCCTGTGAGAGCAGCGGGAGGCACTTCCCAGGCCCAGGGCAGGCTGTGTAAGAATCCCCCCCCCCCCCGGGTGTCTCCTCCCAGCTTTAGCGGGCATTCCGTCCCTCCTGGGCCATGGGGGGGTGCACGCTGGCCAGCCGCCCAGGGTGCCTTCTGGGGGAAGGAACTACGGGAGGTATTTAAAATGAGTTGGAAACAGAACTTACTGAGTGTAGACTGTGTTCTGAGACTTAAAACGACCCCAGGGTTTTGGAAATTTGACATTAACCAGGTTCTTCCATCAAGGGTTTAAAAGAAGTAAGACGCCTGCTGGAATTTTCCCAGGCCCCACAGGTGTTTTCTAAGAGTCTGTACGTACCTTCAGAGAGACGAAGACAATGGCATTTTATTTCTTAAAATATATTTTTATTTATTTCAGAAAGGAAGGGGAAGGAAGAGAGATAGAAATATCAGTGATGAGAGAGAATCATTGATCCGCTGCCTCCTGCACGCCCCACACTGGGGATTGAGCCCACAACCTGGGCATATCTCTGAGCGGAAATCGAACTGTGACCTCCTGGTTCATAGGTTGATGCTCAACCACTGAGCCACGCCGGCCGGGAGACAAAGACATTTTATAAAACTTTCTATGGAGGCCCAATATATGAAACCCACAGAGGAGCAATTCTCCAACAGAAAGTGAGGGTCTCCCAGCCCAGGTTACAGGGCTGCTCTTGGCCTTGCCCCCACAGCACCGTGCTGGAGACCCCATTTCTCAACCTGACAACCACTGTGCTCACTCAGGCTGCTCAGGACGGAGGAGACCGCGGCCCAGAGAGGCCTGCACTCTGCCACCTCCAGAGGGATGGCTGGGCCTGGCCCGTCGCTCTGCAGGGACCCGCTGGGCCAGGGCTGGGACCCCATTCCACACTTTGGTCTCTGTGCTCCCTTCCAGGGTGCCCGGAGTGCTCAGGGTGCCCCGTTAGTCGGGGAAGACAGAATTAGGGAGAAAAAACCTTGCATCAAATATCTGCTCTACACACACCATTCCAGAACCGAGTGGCTTACAGCAGCTCCGGAGTGTCACCTGTGGGTGCGCTGACTGCAGCGTCTGCTATCTCGCTCCGAGGGCTCAGTCACTCAGCTGCAGATGGCATTGGCATTGTCTACTGTGCCCTCCCATTGGGCCAGGGCAGGACTTGGGTTTTCTTCGGGTATCTAACAAAATCTATATCATAAACGGCCTGTGGTCGTGACGCCCAAACGAGCAGCTGCTCTCCCGGCAGGCGGGGCGGGGCGAGGCTGGGCCTCCAGTACTTTATAAGGTCACAGCATAGCCATCCAGCTAAAGTTGACATGCATTCTACAACCACTCAGTTGTTCATTCAACAAACATTTGTTGGAGAGCCAGGGATTGGGTGGAGGCTGGCTGAGCGACCTGCTCCTGACCGTCCCAAGCCCAAGGGCGACCAGCAGGTAGCGGCCACTCCCCAGTGTTGGCCTTTGGAGGAGCCATGGAAAGCCCAGAGGAGGAGGCGGGTCCCACCTGGGCAGCTCAGGGGCTTTCAGAGGAGGTGTCCCTGTGCTGAGGCTAAGACCCTCACGGTGTGAGAGACCCTGCGGGAGGCCATCCAGTGAGGGGTGCAAAGTGTGTCTGGTTTAGGAGACCTCAGTACGCATTTCCCTACCAACACAGTTTCTTACTTAAGAATGGGTTGCCACCGCCAAAGGGTCACTTGTCATAAAAAACGAGAAGAGAAAACTGAGTGAACACAGGTCTGAAGCCCAGTTCTGTCAGCACGAGTTCCTGCTATGTCTGTATTCAGGCGGGCGGGGTGGGGCCAGTGAAGGCCCAGTGCTGTTAGCACGCAGGCTGAGCGTTATTCATTAGAGGCTTGTTCCACCCACGCAACCTGAACTCAGAAGGCAGCCCAGGTCTGGCGCAGGATTCCATGGTGCCTCAGTGCCCCCGTCCATGGCTGACATTATCCCCTGCCCTCTGAGAGCCCACCTCAGCGTCCCCTCATCCTTGGATGTGACCCCCACTGTCAGGGTCCCCTCATCCTTGGGCATGGCCCTTACTGTCAGGGTCCCCTCATCCGTGGGCATGGCTCCTACTCTCAGGGTCCCCTCATCTGTGGGCATGGCCCCCACTGTCAGGGTCCCCTCATCCTTGGCCCCCACTGTCAGGGTCCCCTCATTCTTGGGCATGGCCTCCTCCCTCAAGATCTCTTCATTTTTGGACCTCGCTTTCACCCTCAGGGTTATCTCATCTCATCTATCCTCAGATTTTTCTCATCATCTCAAATGACTGCTGCCCTCCAAACATCTTATCTATATTCCTGGTTCAAAAGGGGCGGGGGTTGGGGGGGAGGAAAGAAAAAGGATAAAACACCAATAGAATCAATTGTGTCCCTATATATCTCCTCGTGTAGACTCCTAGCTGCAATGCGGGATGGAAAGTCTCCTTTTATAGCTTGGAAACTAGCACTCCCAAATAAATTAGACTCCTGTTACGGCCTAAAGGAACAGCAAATGCTGGGCAGGCAGCCAGCCAGCTATTTCCTCACTGGAGGCCACTGGGAAGGCTGGGAGAGAGGCTAAGGAGTGTGGGTGTAGAGGCATCGGGGCTTGGAGAGCAAATCGTCCTGCTTGTCTTTGCTGGGAGACTGCCCTGGAGAGGGGTGCCAGCCTGCGGGCAAGGTGGGCCAACTGCACTCGGCTGCCTTTGTATGTAGATTCCTTTCCCTGAAGGGCAGAAAGGGAGGGCCTGTGTGTTGCTGTGGTTTCCAGTTGAGTTTACACAGCATCACGAGCTCTCTGACCCTGGTAGGCAGGTGGTGGAGGGGGCTGCGGGGAGCCCTGTTCCCACAGCGCTGGCTCGTGGCTGTCCTTACAGCTCCCAAGGATGCCAGGCGTGGAAAAACTCCGGTCATGCTTGTGTTTCACCATCATGCTCTGGTTAAAGTGACACAAGACTATTTTTCAAGATCCATAAAATTCACCCTTCCTCTCTGAGTCCATATCATGGCAGCAAGCAAGCAACTTATGAGCAACTTTTCTGCATTTAATTCATTGTTTTCTGGTGTTGCTCCCAAGTCAACAGCGTCTCAAATGCATTGTGGAAGCTTGCTGTGTTTGGAACTTGACCTTGGTTAGAGACCAGGTAATAAAGATGCACAATGTACTGACTGTGCTAACGAAGAAAAATGAATGGGATCAAGGAGGGGAAACTTCCTTTGGGTTCTGTTCCTAGCAGTTCATACAAGTTCATGTTGGTTGTTGACTTAAATATGTGCAGAGATGAAGCTGACAGGACTGGCTGGCTCATGTTTGAACTTTATCCTCTTAAATCTTATCTTTCCAAACTGGGGCGAGTCAAGCAGAGCCCCATTACCCGGGACTGGATGAGTTTTGAATTGTTTAGGGCCAGAGGAGCATGTCCCTAAGGGCAGTAGCATTCGAGCAGGCGAGCTCCCGGTCCGGTCCGGGCACAGCTGCCTGCCTCCTGCCATCCCTGCTGGGCCCATGGCAGCGCAGAGGGGAAGCTGCTCCGTGCACCAGGCGGCCTCTTCGGGGGGCCAGGGCCACGCTCACAGCTCTCCAGGGACAAGCACGCTGGTGTGAGGCTCGCCTCCTCTCTCCTTATGCTTCCAAGAATAATAAACAACTCCGTACCCAAACTCTGGGCTGATGTGTATCTCTTGGGTTGTGGAGACATGGAAAGAACCACAGCTTCCCACTCGATGGAGAAATTTTGCCATTTGAACCTGTGAGCCCCCCCCCCACCCCCCCCACCCCCGCCGCCGCCCCAGGAAGTGTGGCGGAAAGCTGAAATCTGTGTGAGGGCAATGGTCACTGCACCCATGTTTCACAACGATAGTGTCCTAGTGAAAACCGGAGGGACAGTGAGGCCAGCGGGTCAGGATGTGACTGCCAGCGAATAGGTCATTTGTTCCGCACCGTTCCCCAGAGGACAGGACACTCCTCACCGAGCAGGGCCCCGTGGGGAGGCACCAGCATCCATCAGGAGGCAGGGGGAGGGGGAACCTGGGCAAGAGCCTTTACTGTGGTTCCCGAGGGAAGGATGGGCGAGGCAGGGTGGGCAGGCCCAGGATTAGCCCGTGTGAGTCATTCCGGCGGGCTCAGGGCACAGGGGCCATCCTGCCTGTCTGGTACCTGGCCCTGGAGTGGCTAGAGAGACAGTGACCAAGCGTGAGAGCTGCAGGGGAGGCGCGGCAGTGTGGGCTCTGGATTGGTTGGCTTGTATTTGAAGAGCATCATGCTGGCTGGTGAGTTGTTCGCTCTCTCTAAACTTGGCTCACCCTGGGGGTCCCTCCAGGGTCAGCAAGACCCCAAATGTCAGAGCATCAGCCCAGCTGATCCCGTGAGGCATGGAGGCTGCGTGCGAAGCTGTTTGTTGGAGCGACATGAGGACTGGCTTGGGACCCGTGAGTCTAGTGGAGGGAGGGATGCCTGTGCGCGTCTCCTGCAATCCCCTGACGCGGGGAGGCAGCGGCCCTTTTGCCAGCGGCCACCCCAGAGGCAGGTGGGCCTTGTAAGGGCACTCAGCCTGCTCCTGCAGGCCAGGGTGAGGAGCACGTGGGCTCCCGACAGAGGTGTGCTTGCCGCTAACTGCCTGCTCCCGAGGTCTTCTGAGTGGTTGTCCAGTGCTTCCTGGAGACACCACGCACACTCCTGAGCGAACCTTCGGGAGACGCTCCCTGTGGAAGAAGCCCTGCCCTGAGTACGCACAGCTGCCCACGGAGTCCCACCCCGTCCTGGCTGCTGGCCTGTCAGGCCGCTCCCTTTCTCTTAGACTCAAAGGAGCAAAGTCAAGGGAGCTTCTGCCCCTTGCTCACCCAGACTCGTTTGTCACACTAACTAGAAATACAGACTCTAGGGGTGGCCAGGGCTGGGGGACGGTCCTTCTCCTGCCCCGGGCATCCCCACAGACAGGCATTTCCCCCTTCCAGCTGGCCGTCCTCCCTTTGTGGGCTCAATGCCTTGTGACTCTGTGCCTGTTGGTTCTGAGATGATTAAGAGCAGTTACTAGTAAACTAAAGGAACTAGTCCTACATGTCAATAAGAATAAACTGCCCTGACTGGTACTCAGTGGTTAGAGCCTCGGTCTGTGCACCAAAGGGTCTTGGGTTCCATTCTTGATCAAGGGCATGTACCTGGTTGTGGGTTTGCTCCCTGCCCGCCCCCCCCCCCCCCCCACAACACCCCTGTCGGAGCACATGTGGGAGGTAACCAGTCAATGTGTCTCTCTCCATTGATGTTTTTCTCTCCCCCCCCCTCCCTTGCTCCCTTCCACTCTCTCTAAAAAAGCAATGGAAAAAATATCCTCAGGTAACGATTAACAAGAAACAAAAAATGAATAAATAGAAAAAAAAATCCACAAATTCCGAGCACGCAGGATCAGAAAAGCCAAGAGGCTTCCAGATCAAAAGCCATAGCCACAGATTGTCAAACCTTTGGCCCACGGAGCCTGCGCGCCCCGGGCCGGAGGCAGGAGGTGAGAAAACAGTGACAAGGAAACAGGCCTCTCCATTCAGGGAAGGGAAACAACTCTGGGAGCGGCACGGGGTGTGGCGCTGACCGGAAGCGAAGAGACAAGAAGCCCACCTAGCTCCTGAGGCAATCACGTCGTCAAAGGAACATTAATGGGACAGGAACGTGGACTGCGGTGCCTCTGTGGCGATTGCATTTCCCAAGCTGGCCACAGCTCTCCCCCCACCCCCGTGCTCTTCTGCACTGTGACCCCTCCACCTGCCTTCAAGGGCCGGAACTGGGCTGGTTCCCCTGCCGTGGGCCTGGGGCCGCGGGGGGACTGCCGTTCTGGGAGCTCCATGGCCAGGCCGTCGAGGGGGATGTGTTTTGTACCTGGTTCTTGTGGGACGTTTGCTCAGGGAACTCAGCCACCACCCTGAGGAAGCCTGGTGTCCTGGAGAGACTCCGGGGCGCCCGCCTGCCAGCCCCGGGCCTGAGCCCTTTGGAAGCGGGTCCTTCCGCTCCCCGTGAGCCACCTCGGGTGGTGCCGCTGGCCCCGCCCATGTTGCCGGTTTGTAAGCTAAATAAAGGGTTTCTGCTTAAACTACTAACCTTTGGGGTGTTTGCTGCGTAGCAATCAAAGCCCAGAACAGTCCGAAGAACAAGATGTAGGCTTCAAAGGCCGTCCGTTCCCAAGACGAGCGCCCACATTGCTCCCCACACGTCTCTCGTGTGGCCAATGACAGGGACAGGACGAGCTTCCTGGGTGTCACATCATCAACACCAGTGGAGCAGAGAGCTCGTCCTCAAAAAGGCGAGGGCCCTCCCAGGGGCTGTGGGCGGGAACACAGGGTAACTGGAACCAATGGCTGATCACTCAGTGGAACGAAGCCCGCGGGTCAGATCAGACATGCAGTGAGCAAAACCAACCTTTATGGTGCTAAGTTACCACGATTTAGGGTTTTGTTGCAGTAGGCGGGGTTAGTTAGCCTGACTAGTATAATATGCCAAAACATAAAGACATACCTATATTACAGAGGGAGACCCAGCGGTCCATACACATGAAACGATGCTCAGTGTGAGGAAAGTCGAAATGGCACTAATGGGCCATTTTCCACCCATCAGACTGCAAAGAGCAGCCCCCGGGCACCCAGGGCAAACAGAAGCCCCCGCACCCCACAGTGCTGGGGGAGTGTGTGATCAGAGGTCAGGGTAGGACACAGAAATCACCCCAAGTATTGTAAGCTGAAAGGTTTCCCACAGAGAGCAGTGCGCAGGCAGGATGGGGGGAGGGACAGGAGGACTGTCCCGGAGCACGGAGCACGCAGAGCCCCGCCCGGGCAGGGGCTTCCGAGGTTAGGGGCTGCCATCCACAGGCTGACTGCCCGGAGCAGGTACCTACAGGCTGCAGCATTGTTAGCCACTAAGGCTGTCATGTGGCAACGTGGGAAAATACTAGAGATGATAGGAGCGAGGCCCTGAGGATCTAAGTGTACATAATATGATTAGATTCACCTCAAACAAAACGAAAGTCCGCTTTAGAAAACATGGGCAGAAATGGACCAAAAATATTAACAATGGCCATAGTTAGATTTTTATTGTGTTTTCTACTTTTTAATATTTTTGAAAAAAAATTTAGGGAAGTTCAAAATGAAAGCATCTTTTTTTTTTAATTCTTACCTGAGAATATTCTTTCCATTGTTTGTTTTTTTGTTTCTTGTGGTTTTTTTTTTTTAGAGAGAGTGGAGGAGAGGGAAGAAGGGAAGAGAAAGAGAGAAAGAGAGAGAAAGAGAGAGAGAGAGAGAGAGAGAGAGAGAGAGAGAGAGAACACCGATGTGAGAGAGATACATCAATTGGTTGCCTCCTGCACCCATCCAGGGATCGAGCCTGCAACTGAGACACATGCCCTTGACAGGGAATAGAACCTATGACCCTTCAGACCACGGGCCAACGCTCTAACCGCTGAGACAAACTGGCCAGGGCAGGAATCTTCTTTCAAAAATTAAAAACAGATAAAATAAAGGCGTTACAATCTTTGGGTGTCCCTGGGAAATTCTTGGAGAGTAGGCACTGCTCCACTGTGGTGATGGAGGGCTTATCACGTGCCTCCTGATTTAAAACTGAATGACTATCATTCCCACTTGTTGGATATTTCCACTATAATTCACCTGAGAATGGAGAGTATGCTGAGAGCTAATTCATTTTTGACTAGTTGAATACTGTTTTATAAGGATACTATTTCTTCTGGAATTTCTCCACTTTCCTTTTAGTGATTAATTTTAAAATATATCAAACGTACAGAAAAGTTGCCAGAACAGTATAAAAAAATTCCATATCTCCTGGAAGTGGTTCAAGTGTTAGCATGTTCTCTCTGTCATACAGTCTATCTACCTCTGATCATTAAACCATTCGTCTTTTTTGGAACTCTTTGTGAACAAGCTGCAGAAACACCTCAGTATTGCAGTGTGCTTTCCCCCGAAGACTGTATGTGCATAAACACTGTACAACCCTCCTGATCAAGAAATCCACACCGATACCTTAGCCTCCGGCCCACAGGTCCCACTCAAAGTTTGCCAACTTTCCCAATGCGGCCGCTATTCCTTTCTGGTCCATGATTCTGCCCAGGATCAAGCATTGCATGTAGTTGCCATGTCTTTCCCGTTTCCTCCCGTCTCTCATGTTCTTGACAAGCATAGAAAGAATGAGGTGTGATGGACAGGCCTCCGCCACAGGAGTGACTCCGTGCTCAGCGCACACAGAGTCGGGGTTCTCACCGCTGCAGAGTGCCGCCCCCACTGCGAAGTCACCGCTCCCTCGTTTGTGATTGATCAGTATTTTGCGGAAGATGTTCTGAGACTACAACTCGCACCCTTTTCCCACCTCGTTCCTCCCACCGGCACAGCACCTAGTGCCGACTCCTGCCCGAATCGCCCTTACGATGCTTCCCACAGGTAACGCCCCCTCCCAGCATCCCTTCACAGGCATCAGTGGGCCCTCTGCTCTAGGGAGGACCCTCCCTTGCCCCCACTCATTTGCTTGTATCGGCGTGGACTCTCGGAAGCCCACTTTACTCAAGGGGCTGTAATCCATGGCCCTTATTTATTCTGATGCTCAAATTGTCCAAGATGGAACTAGTAAAGGCTTCTTTCATCTCAACCCTGTATCTTTTAGACAAAACCACATAAGAAATCTCTGACAAACCCTTCAGCAATGTTATTCTCGTTCTCTAGAAAACAACCCAGAAAAGTACTGTCACGTCATCGATAACCAATTCTTTAGCATTCTTAATTTTTCCGGAAAAAAATTTGGTTGAAATAGGACTTGGAGCTCATAAACCATGGAATTTTCTAGCTTACACTTGGTCACCAAAAATTACCTCTCATGAATGTAAGATTCGGAGGATTGGCGGTCTGGGATTCCTGGTTAAAGACCACTCCTCGGCCGACCAGCTGTCCACTTGTAAGTGACCTGCCTGAGGTGGCTGCCGGTCACTGCAGGCTCAGGGCACAGGGCCAGCCCTGGTGTTGGCGACATACACTGTCTCATCGCGGGAACAGGCTCCGGAGATCCCACTCCCTCCACCCCATCGCCATGCTCCGTGCAGCACCTGGCAGCGTGCATGGGCAGTCTCCTTTCAAAGTGTCCCGATTTCTCCTTCAGGGACGTAAGCACAGGTGACCAAGGGTGCCTCAGCCAGTCTCTAAACAGACACTGACACGTACGACCCAAGGCACTTACTTAATATTGACCGAGCATAAATTACACAGGAGGTAGACATGCAATGCACGAATCACACACGGTTTATTTACAGAGTCCTGGTGGTTTCCAGACCTCGGCAGGCCACCCGGGGATCCGCGCCGACAGACACACACACTGGACGTTGGACGTTGCAGCTGCGGCTCGGCGTCTTGTTTGAGGCCTCAGTTTCCGGCTCACTGTTTGGACTCACAGTCCACGGCAGAGCTCGGGCAGATGCAGGAAGGGGGGTGGAGAGTGACCGTCTGTGGAGGAGCAGAGCAGGCCTCTCTCATCTTCCTCCTGTGCTTCCTCTTTTATGTGCCTAGATGGGCGTCTTCAGTGTGTCTTATCAGCGGGTCCCAGGAGCCTTGCATATCTGGTTTTACATATGGGGAACAGATCACTTTATCTATTTTCTACATACAGGCCACTCAAGGGTGTTTATCAACCTGTTTACATTACATTCAATACTTTTTAATATCACACTTTAATATCACACTGTAATTCCACACTTTGATACTTATTCTATATTATTCTTATCACTATTACTATAACACAAAGCGTTCCCGATCTTTCATGAGGATGACAAAACGGGCTACATGCACATGACTTGCTATCAAATAGCACTGAGCAAGGCTGGGATTACTTAACTGATGCAACAGTCTCCTAAGCCCAGATGGAGGGGAGAGGAGAGAAAAGTGGAGACAACAGATGAACAGATGTAAGCAAAGTAAAACCGAGTCGGAAACATCGTCAGCCCCCCCATGCTGTAAGTCCGCGGAGCTCCACTCACTAACCAGCTCTGGAACCGAGGGCAGTTTTCCCACTCCCTGAGGCCACAGGCTTCTCCTCGGGAAAAACAATAAAGCCTCAGTCAGAGGCTTGGCTGGTGCAGCTGAAGCTTGACCGTAAGAAGCCCCCAGAGAGACTGCCATTCCCATCAGCGTGGATTAACCGCACAGAATGTGGCATGATCGCTAGGGAGACCACAGCAAGCCCTGTCGTTCTCATACGGACTAACTACATAAAAATTCTCTTTGATTTTTGAAACAATGCTTCCTTAGTCTGGGCAGGGTCTCCGCAATCCCATCCTACGTGAAGCCGCTCTGCAGCCAGGCGCGGCTCGCATTGGCGCTGCCATTAGAGCTGCGCCAGGCACTGTCAGATTGAGCGGAGGACCGGAGCCCAGCGGCCATGCTGGCTTCCCCACGGCCGTGTCCTCGCACTCTGCTCGGCTGCAGCCGAGGCCGGTGCTCAGGCGCCTCCACTTCTCTGAAACGCGTCCCCAGTGCCAGTTGGAGATAAGTCAACAGTGAGGACAGGGCTTCCCTGGACTTTCCAAAGACGTCTCCCTCCACCAGGAGGTCAGGCCAAAGGCCACATTAGAGGGGGAGCGAACGCACATCAACATGTACAACAGAGTTTAGGTTCAGAGATTTTTAAATGTAGCTCAGACATGCAAATGAACTTGGGGGAAGATACAGAATCTTGCCACTGTTGTCCTGCTTGGATGGAGGCCTGACCGTGGTAACAGACTTGAACGTGTCGAAGGGATCGGTCAGGGGTCAGCCTGGCTGGAAGGAGCGGAGGCAGGCAGCCTCCTGGGAGAAGAGGAGGTTGTGGTAAACCAAGCAGCCGCAGTAAAGTACTGAGGAAGGGCGACCAGGCTCAGCTCAGTATCAGAAATATTTGAGGTGGTCCTACAGCTGGCTTTCTCAGTTTCTCCTTAGTCCGGTGGCAGCAGACACAGCACCCACTCTTACTCTCACCCTGTCTGCCCAATTCCGAGCTCGGGGCAGCAGGTGGGTGGTGGGTCCGTGAGGACAGGACCAGGGCGCCCTGGGGTCCGCCCCTGAGGGCTGGCTGAGTGTGCAATGGCTGCTTCAGAGCTGAGTCCCAGGCATGGCTCAGAGCACTCTCACAGGCGGCCCCTTCTGTCACCTCTGAGCCGCGGGGCTTACTTTCTTGATTTCAAGTGTTGGTATCTTCTCCTTTGTTTAGTTTCTTAAGAAAGGTCTGGAGGTGAGGAGAAAGGACCTGGCCGTAATTGTACTATTCATGTTACTGACTGGCTTGACTTCCAAGCATCTTGGTCACAGTCACCTCCCCGGGCACAGCACAGCCCATTGGAGTGTGAGCCCCCGCAGGCAGGGATGACACCTTGGGCTCCCCTCCTGGTGATAACAGAATCCTGGGTACAGAGCCGCTCAAATGAGGGAGGGCCGACTCTTTAATCAGACCTGTCCATCTGTACAAATTTTCAAGAATCCTCCCCATAATGATTTTCGTGAAATATGTCCAGTATTCCTAGTAGCATGCGGGACACACACAGCTGTCGCATTACAAAGCTATGTTCTACCGCCGGCCAAGCTCAGTCTGCAAAAGTGCCTTTTTCTTTTTTCATTTCCGGCACCTGCAGGCTCTGGGGGCTGTCGCTCCCTGGCCCGCCGGAAACCCGTGGGCGGTGCCGCTGCCGCTGCTGCTGCCTCGGGCCACTGCTCCCCAGTCACTGGCTGCACGGTGAATACTGACTACATGTTGATGGTACCAAGAAATTATTGGTAACCTTTAAATATAATAATGGTACTTTGATTATGTTTTCTAAACATAGTCTTTACATTTATGTTTTAATCCTCACCGGAGGATATGTTTTACTGATTTTTAAATGTATTTTTATTGATTTCAGAGAGGAAGGGAGAGGGGAGAGAGATAGAAACATCAACAATGAGAGAGAACCATTGATTGGCTGCCTTCTGTATGCCCCCTACTGGGGATCGAGCCCACAACTCAGGCATGTGCCTTTGACCAGAATTGAACCTGGGACCCTTCAGTCCGAAGGCTGACGCTCTAGCCACTGAGCCAAACTGGCTAGGGCTGTTTTACTGATATTTTAGAGACAGGGGAAGGGAGAGAGAGAGAGAGAAATATCCATCAGTTACATTCCATACACTTCCCAACTGAGGATCGAACCTGATACCTAGGCATGTGCCCGACTGGGAATCAAACCACAACCATTTGGTGCACGGGATGACATTTCAACCAACTGAGCCACACCTGCCAGCGATACATTGTAAATGTATAGTTTTCTATTTACACACCTACACACAATGACATGCACACAATACATTCATGCACTCATTCACTTACACACACGCACATGCTCTCTTGACACACTCAAACACTGACACATGCTTACGTATACATGCACACTCATACATTCTCACACACACCAACATGCACACACACACGTGCATACACATCTCACTTTCACACACCAGTATACTCAGATGCTCAAAAACGTTCACACACTCACATTCATACACTCACACACCCTTTCACATTTTAACAGGCTCTCACACAGCCACACACACATGCACACACCACTGCCCGCCGGCTCCCAGTTCCTGCTCCCACCCCCACCCCCCCATCCCTTCTCCTTGTCTGCAAGGTTGAAGCACGGCAGACACAGGCCCGTCCATCACAGGCTTGAAGACAAGGCCCAGAGGCCTCCCAGCCCCCCTGTGAGCCGCCAGCCCAGCCCCTGACCCCGCCACGCTCTTCCCCCCCAGCTTCTCCCCACGCAGCTGGCCGGGCAGCAGACCCTAAAGAATTTCAAGAACAGGAAATGACTGTCCATCCGGTTGAACTTGTCTTCTGGGTCTCTTGGCTGCTCCCCTTCTTACCTTCCGGTCTCCGATTTTGCCTCTTGGGACCTGCGCTCAGTATTCTCTGCACAGCGACCTGCACTCCATCATGTGGGGCTCCGAGGGCTGCGGCCCAGAATCCCGGAGGAGAAACAGTGACAAAGCACAAAAGGGCCTGCGATCCGCTGTGGCCCTGTTAAAAGACAGCCTTGCCCTGCCAGGTAGCTCGGCGGTTAGTGTCGACACATCAAGGTTGTGGGTTTGATCCCGGTCAGGGCACATACGAGACTCAACCAATGACGGCATCAATAAGGGGAGCAACAAATCCATGTCTCTTTACATTTATTTTTTAATCCCCCCCCCTCTCTCCCTAAAATCAATCAACCAATAAAACTTTTTTAATAAAAAATGTTCAAAGACAGTCTTAAAACCCTAAGAGAGAGAATCAGAGAAAGACAAAGCACGAGCCCCTGGTGCACCTAAGCCGTCTCAGAAGACAGGAAGTGGCTGTCAAGAATACTTCACAAAAGTAGGAATTTTCTTTTTGTACAATTATAATAAAAATTACTTTAAAAAACAAGTTCTTGAATCAAGAAGCCCAAGGATGTTCCCTGATGCTTTATCGGTTGCATTGTGTCCCCAAGGACATGCATTCACACACGCACACGCACACGCACCAGCGCCCTGTCTCCTGGGCGCGCTCCGCCGCCCTTCCCACGGGCTCGGGTTTCCTGCCCACTTCTTCCCTGAGATGCCCGCCCCCCTGTGCTCCATCCACCGGCGGCATGTTTCCTCTCACAGCCCTGCTCAGCGAAGGGGCCTCCGAGGCGGCAGCGCCAGGCCTGGAGGCCCGCACCCCGCTGCCGTGGGCCCCGCAGGGGCTGGAGTACAGGGAACACGGCGCATTGGAAGAGGGACCTTCCAGAGACTTGCCACCCGCGGTCGGCCACCGGCCAGCCCGTGAGGACCAGGGCCAGCCCGTGAGGGCTAGGGCGGGGCACCGTCACACCTGCGTGTCCGGCTAGTCAGCACCTGGGACACCGCCCTTGAGGATGGCTGCAGGTGAATGGAGGACAGAGTCCAGTGACGGGGGGAGCAGTGGAAGGGGTAACACATGTACATCCCACAGGAAATCAATCACTTTTATCTTACTAGGGGTAAACCTACTCACAAAATACTTCATTGACCTCTCAAAACAAACGCTTTTATTGTTATGGAGATCGGTACCCTTTATTCCCAAATCGATTTTGAAAAGCATGCTATTCATTTGATCTGCTGATAATCTGAAGCCAATTTGGTGAAGATCATGAGACAGTGACACTTTTTATTCTCAGTGGTTTAGTCCCAAGCAATTTTCTTTTTATATATATATTTTTATTGATTTCAGAGAGGAAGGGAGAGGGAGAGATAGAAACATCAATGATGAAAGAGAACCATTGATCGGCTGCCTCCTGCACGCCCCCTATGGCCGTTGGATCCCACAACCCAGGCATGTGCTCTTGACGAGAATCAAACCCGAGACACTTCAGTCCACAGGCTGATGCTCTATCCACTGAGCCAAACTGGCTAGGACCCAAGCAATTTTCTTGATTTGGAATTCAAGTCAGCAAAAATTATTGAGGTCCTGCCAGGTCCCAGACATTGGGAATGTATGAGGTCTACAAAGGCTTATGGCTAAGACATTGTCCCTTTGACACAAGGATATTCAAGGTAAGTAAAGGCATCCTGAAAACAAGTAGTTCTCACACTGTGCACTTTGTGCTCTGGAGACCTGGATAAGGAGCACTTATTTTTGCCTGAAGAGGAGGTAGAGAAAGTGCCACAGAAAAGTCGTGTGTAGAATGAAGACAGTGGGTGATGAAAAAAAAATCTGCTAAATTATCATTGAGAAAAAAAATGAAATTAAAAATAGCATGTTCTATTTACACAGTGTAGATAAATAAGGGCAGGAGGGGAAACTGTTACTATGAATGGAAATGTGAATTATGGCTTTCATATCTCTTTAGACATCCATCGCTATGTTTATGAATGAAATACACTCATCAGTGTAAAACGTGGTCAACTGGAAGCCCTATTTCCTTAACTTACCTGGAAAAAGCTACGGTCAGAATCTGAGACTCTTTGCCCCAGAAAAATTACCCACTTAAGGGTAATTTTATTTTTAGGAGATTTTCAATCACAAATTTAATCCTTTAGTTGAACAGGACTATTTAGATTATTTCAATTCAGTTGAATTTTGGTAGTGTGATTTTTGAATAACTGATTCTTTTTTTTAAGTTATCAAATGTATAAGCATAAAGTTATTCATAGTACTCTTTTAATGATGTCAGGACCTATAATGATATATTTCATTCTTGACATGGATGATTTGTGTCTTCTCTTTTTATTTTTGTTAATCTTGCTAGAGATTTATTAATTTTATTGATTTTTTTTAAGGAACCAGCTTTTGTTTCATATATTTTCTTTCCACTTCCTTCATCTGTTTTGGGTTTATTTTGTTCTTCTTTTTAATCTCTTGAAGTAGGAACTTAGATTATTGTTTTGGGATCTTTCCCCATTTATGATGTAAGCATTTATTGCTATAATTTTCCCTCTTGGTACTTCTTTAGTTCCATTCTATGTAGGTTTGATATTTTCTATTTTCATTTTTACTCATAATTCAGTTCTGGTTTTTTTTATTTGTTTCAAGACTTATTCTTTGACCCATGGATTATTTAGAAATGTGTTGTTTCATTTCCAAGTATTTAGAGATTATCTATTATTGACCTCTAATTTAACTCTATTGTAGTCAGAGAACACTATGATTTCAGGTGTGTTTTTTTTTAAATTATGTTTGTTTTATGTGGCCAATCTTGGCGAATGTTCCACAAGTGCTTGAAAAAAATGTGTATTGTAATATTGTGTGTGGAATGTTCTAGAAATGCCAATTAGATTCTATTGGCTGAGTGGTTCTTCAGATCTTCTATATCCCTGCTAATTTTCTATCTAATAGTTCTGTTAATTATTGGATGTTGAGGAGTCTTGAAGTTTGCAGTCAATAATTATGTCCATAATTGTGGATATATCCATTTTTCCTTTTAGTGCTATCATTTTTATTATACATACTAGAGGCCCAGTGCACGAAATTCGTGCACTGGGGAAGAGGGTGTCCTTCAGCCCAACCTGCACCCTCTCCAATCTGGGATCCCTTTCACAATCCGGAACTGCTGGCTCCCAACTGCTTGCCTGCCTGCCTAATTGCCCCTCACCGCTTCTGCCGGCAAACCTGATAACCCCCTAACCACTCCCCTGCAAGCCTGATCAATGCCTAACTGCTCCCCTGCCAGCCAGATCATCCCCAACTGCCCTCCCCTGACAACCCGGTCACCCCCAAATGCCCTCCCCTGCATATTCCCTCTTTATTAGATAGGGTTTTTTCTTTAACATATTGGACAGCCCTAATTGGTTTGGCTCAGTGGATGGAGCATCGGCCTGCAGACTTAAGGGTCCCAAGTTCGATTCTTGTCAAGGACATGTACCTTGGTTAGGGGCACATACCCAGTGGGGAGTGTGCAGGAGGCAGCTGATCAATGTCTCTCTCTCATAGATGTTTCTAGCTCTCTAGCCCTTTCCCTTCCTCTCTGTAAAAAATCAATAAAATATATGTAACAAAAAAAGAAACATTTAAGACTTCTCCATATCTGCCTGGCTGGTGTGACTCAGTGGTTGAGACCACAGGCTGCCACCACTGGGATGGGGATCATGCCATGGGGGTGTGCGCCCCTTGCAGGCTTAGACTCAGCCCAGGCTATGGCCATTGGGGTGCACACCCCTCGCAGGCTTAGACTGAGCCCAGGCTATGGCCACTACGAGGGGGATCGCGCCGTGGGGGTGCATGCCCCTCACATGCTGAGACCCCAGCCCAGGCTATGTCTGCTGGGAGGGGTATTGCGTTGTGGGGGTGTGCACCCCTCGCAACTGAGACCCCAGCCCAGGCTATGGCTGCTGGGAGGGAGATCACGCCGTGGAGGTGCGCGCCCCTCGCATTCTGAGACCCCAGCCCAGGCTATGGCTGCTGGGAGGGGGATCGCACGCCCCTTGCACTCTGAGACCCCAGCCCAGGCTGCCAAAGCTGGGCCTGAATCGTGGTGTGGTGGCGCAGGCGCCTCCAAGCTGGACAACCTGCGCTGCCAAGGCTGGGCGGACTGGGGGACTCCGGCTGGGATGAGAGGACTGGGTGCCGCCATCTTGTGGCCATGGGCGCCGCCATTTTGTCGTGGAGTGATGGTTAATTTGCATATTACTGTTTCATTAGATAGGATTTTGAGACTTTGTTGTTTTTTGTGTCTTCAGTTAGTTTTGTTATGTCTTTCTGGTGGATTAATCCTTTTATCATTACATTACGTCCCTCTTTGCCTTTAGTCACTTTCTTTGCTCTGAAGTCTACATTATTAGATATTAAAACAATCACTCCTGCTTTTTCATTAATATTTGGAAGGTATATTTTTTCTTTTATTTTCAACCTACCTATGTCATTGAATTTAAAGTGAGCTTCTTGTGAACATTACATATATGGGTTGTTCATTTTAAAATCTATCGTACCAACCTCTATCTTTTAATGAATGCATTTAGACCATTTATATTTAAGATTCATTCATTAGGGGTTATACCTACCATTTTATTATTTGTTCTCTGAAGATGGAATAGTCACCAAAATAGAACACATTCTGAGCCATAAGACACACTTTAACTAATTTAAAATAGAATTCATATAAAGTATGTTTTCAGATAACAGTGGAATTAAATTAGAAATCAGTCACAGAAAAGAATGTGGCAAATCCCCAATATTTGGAAATTAAACAACATACTTCTAAATAATTCACAGTAAAAGACAAAATTTCAAGAGAAGTTTAAAAATATTTTGAAGAAATGAAAATACAGCATATCAAACTGTGGGATGCAGTGAAATCAGTGCTTAGAAGGCTTTTATAGCATCAAACACATATTAGGAACAAGGGAAAATGTAAAATCAATACCCTAAGCTTCCAGCTTAGAAAACTAGAGAAAGAAGAATAACTAAAGTCTAATTCAAGGGGAAAGGAAGATATAATAAATATTGGAGCAGAAATCAAAGATATTGACACAAAAAAATAGAGGAAAAAACTACAGCTAATATCATATTTAATTATGAGAACTGGATCCTTTTCCCCCCAAAGATTGGGAACAAAATATGGATGTCCTCTACTAATACTGCTATTCAACAGAAGGCCAGAAAAGGAAATAAAGAATACAGATTGAAAAGGAAGGGAAAGAAATGACTTTTTTGCAAAAAACATTATCTATGTATAAAATGCCAAAAAAATCAACAAAAATACTCCTGAAATAATAAGCAAGTACAGGTAACCTCTGAACAACATGGGTTTGAACCACTCTGGTCCACTCATATGCAGATTTTTTTTTTTCAGTGAAAACTGTACTGTCCTCGATCAGCAGGACGGAGTCCATAGATGCATAGGATCAACTGCATGCATTGATCTACACCATTTTACTCAATGGATTTGAAAATTTACATTTATATGAAACCTGCATGTGAATATTTATTTATAAACACCAAAAACTGGAAGCAACCAAGATGTCCTTCAATGGGTAAATGGAAAAACAAACTCTGGTACATCGATAAAATGGAATATTATTCAATGCTAAAAAGAAATGAGGATTAAGTCCCAAAAAGATATAGACAAATCTTAAATGCATATTGCTAAATGATAGGAGCTAGTCTCATAAAGCTACACGCTGCATAATTCCAATTATAAGATATTCTGGAAAAGGCAAAACCATAAAGATGATAAAGATCAGTGACTAACAAGGGATCAAGGGGAAAGAGGGGTTTAGACATATGGGAAATGGTGATTTTTGAGTGAGGAAACTGCTCTGCATGATTCTGTAATCACAAATACATTACATTTTTGATACCCATAGAACTTCTCTAAATTGGACATACAGATGTTCAAGAGACATATGAAAAAAATGCTTCAAAGTCACTGATTATCAGAGAGATGCAAATTAAAATGACAATGAAGTATCATCTCATACCTGTCAGAATGGCTACCATCAACAAATCAACAAATGACAAGTACTAGCAAAGATGTGGAGAAAAGGGAACCCTCGTGCATTGCTGGTGGGAATGCAGACTGGTGCAGCCACTGTGGAAAACGGTATGGAGTTGCCTAAAAATAATTAAAAATGGAACTGCCATTTGACCCAGTGATCCCACTTCTAGGAACATATCCCAAGAAACCCGAAATACCAACCAGAAAGAATGTATGCACCCCTATGTTCATAGCAGCACAATTTATAATAGCTAAGATCTAAAAATAGCCCCAGTGCCCATCAGTAGATGAGTGGATAAAAGGCTGTGGTGCATTTACAGCATAGAATACTATGCAGCTGTAAAAAAGAAGGATCTCTTACCATTTCAGACAGCATGGAGGGACCTGGAGAGCATTATGCTAAGTGAAAGAAACCAGTCAGAGAAAACAAAGTATCACATGATCTCACTCATATGTGGAATCTAATGAAGAAAGTACACTGATGAACAAAGTAGATCCAGAGACATAGGAGCATAAAACAGACTGAAGGATCTCAGAAGGAAGTTGAGGGTCAGGTAGTGGGTGGGGAGAGTTTAATTGGGGAACTTATATGCATATATGCATAGCCCATGGACACAAATAATAGTGTGGTGAAGGCCTGGGAGGGCAGGTGTAGTGTGTAAGGGGTCAACGGGAATTATTAAAAAAAGGACATTTGTAATACTTCCAACAATAAAGATAATTTTTTAAAAAGAGAGATCATGAAAGTATACTAATGCCGGTGGTCTTGATCCGGCATCTAGAAGGGTTCAGCAACCTGGGGAAGGTGCTGTGCATAAATTAATAAAGAGTCCAGAGACAAAACATAATTTTGGAAGGCATTATGGGGGCCAGAGGAGCTTAACTAAAGGAACTAAGTTCTCCCTTGTCTCAGGACCCCTTGCTTTTTATTAACACAACTAGAGGCCCGATGCACAAAGATTCATGCAAGAATGGGCCTTCCTTCCCCTGGCTGCCGGCACCACCTTCACTCTGGCTGGAGCCACCTTTCCACTCTGGCCCCGGAGCCACCTTTCTGCATTCCCACTCTGCCCAGAGGCTCGGAGCAGTTGGGGTGGTGCGGAACGCCATCTTTGTTGGGTTAATTTGCATACTCACTCCTGATTGGCTGGTTGGCATGGTGAAGGTACAGTCAATTAGCATGTTACTCTTTTATTAGTGTAGATTTGTCCTAAGGCAAGGCAGAGATATACACATCATAGGCCAGGGTTTCGTACTCAAATCCATTGTCAGATTGGTGGAGTTACCTCCAGCTGTTTAGGTGTTTGGCCAGGAGGAGGAAATAACATGTAGATTAAGATGCCCTGAGCTGTCTGGCAGCAAGCAATCAATTTATGTATCCTTTTCAGGTTTGGGGAAATGCCCTTTAGCCATTCCCCAGCCAATCAATGATTCTCTCTCATCATTAATGTTTCTACCTCTCTCTCTCTCCCTTCCTTTGTCTGAAATCAATAAAAACATAATTTTTAAAAACATACCTTTTTTTTATGGGTGCTGGGCCTGGCGGCAGTGGCTCAGTGGTTGAGCATCAACCTATGAACCAGGAGGTCACGGTTTGATTCCCTGTCATGGCACATGTCCGGGTTGTGAGCTTGATTCCCAGTGGTGGTGTGCAGGAGGCAGCCGATCAATGATTCTGTCTCATCATTATTGTTTCTCTCTCTTTCTCCCTCTCTCTCTCTTTCTCTCTCTCTTCCTCTCTGAAATCAATAAAAATACATATTTTTTAAATGGGTACTGGATTTTGTTGAATGCTTTTTCTGCATCTGTTGATATGATCATGTGATTTTTACCCTTCATTTTGTTCATGTGATACATCATGTTTATTGATTTGTAAATATTTTACCAGCCTTGTATCCCCGGAAAAAATCCCACTTGCTCAAGGTGGGTCATTTTTTTTAATCCACTCTACAATCTCTGATTTTTATTTTAATTCTCCAAACAGCAGGGTGTGTTACGGTTCTTTGCAGTGGAATGTTTAATGCGCCATTGAGGCTCCCATGGAGTTCTCAGGAAATGCCAAGGCTACCTGGTGCTGATTACTTCCACTTATAATCCAGCTCAGAAACGCAACTTAACACTTTCCATCTGCTCTGGAGCTGGAGCTGCGAGCTTGAAACACACGGTGAGGACTGCTCTGTGCACCCCCATCCCCTCTCTCTGTGCTGGCCTCCCTCTGGGGGACCTTGTCTGGCACCACCAGATGGAATTCACTCTTCTCTTTATTTTCCCAGGGAATGGAGCCTGGGATGTATCAACTCAGGTTTCATCCTAAATATGGAACTCATTTTATACCATCAGGCTTTCTGCTATTTAACCCTTGTGTGTTGGCTCACATACCCTATCATCCAGGGCCAGCGCTGTGAAGAAGCCTCTGGCACTTGCAAGGGCTCCAAGGAAAAGGGGACTCGGCATTTAATTGCACGTTCCCTTCAAGACCCACGGAAGTGCCCCTGCCTTTCTCTGACGTTCTGCAATATTCATTTATTCCACTTGTTTTGGTAATTGAACATTAAAAACCACCCACTAAAGGTCCTCTAGGTTCTCAGTACTCTGTTAGGTATTGAGGTTGAAAAGGGGGATTAGGAGATGGGAAAAGTCCGTTTGCAATGTCCTTGTGATCCCGCAGTTCAGACGAGTAATAGGCATCCATGCTATTCCCTGGCTGCAGCGAGCACTGGGGCGGCGGGCGGAATGGGGGAAGGTTTCGCACTGCTCATTTGCTATCCCCCAGTGGTCTCTGGCAGGGCCAGGCAGAGTGCACGCATGCTCTGAACATTAACCGAGTGACTTGCTGAGAAGACTCAGTGTCAGTGTATTCCGAAGGTCCTCTCTGGGTGTCTTGTACCCAAGTCCACACCCCAAGCAGGGACGGTACTCCAGGTCTTCCCTGCATGTTCTGCTAGGGCCTAACGTGGACATCAGATGGAGTCCAGAGCCCGAATGCAGGTCAGAAGGGCTCTACTCTGAAGCTCATCTAATTCAGTTCCCAGAAGAAGACTACAAGCCCCAAAGGGCAGAAATGTCAAAACAAAACAACTGGGCTGAGTAATCAGATCAGCATGTGTGTGGCCAAGTAAAGAGAACCTCGCCCTCGGAGGTGAGAGCCGGAGAGCCTGGGGGGACAGGGAAGTAAGCCCCTGTTCTTGCTACTTTCCATCGACCAAGCCCAAGTACACAATGAGTACCCGACCCAGTGCCTCACAGCAGGAGCGAGCACCAATCTTGGTTAAAGAGAAAAAGTGAACTGAAGTTAAATCTCCTTATAAAGAAGGCAGTGGAAGGCGCTACCTTATAAACTTAAGCCATATCCTGGAAAAGATCCAAACAAACAAAGTTTCAACTATTGGCCATCAATTCACCCCTCCGTGTGTTTATTTTAAAAATGGTTCCACTCTCTGGGGACACGGCCCAGTGCGTCAAATGTCAGCCACTGGAACCCCTGCCTCAGACATGTCCTGGTGCACCTGCTCCATAAATGCCAGGCAGGTTCGGAGCCCTGCATGGTGGCATTGAGCACTGGGTGAGCTTTTATTCTGGCACCAACCAGCCTCGGAAAAAATATCTGTGTTTTCCGATGGTCTTAGGCTCTACAGCAGCGGTTCTCAACCTGTGGGTCGCGACCCACAGGTTGAGAACTGCTAGCAGGGTTGCTTAAGACCACCGGAAAACACAGATATTTACAATATGATTCATAACAGTAGCAAAATTACAGTTATGAAGTAGCAACGAAAATAATTTTATGGTTGGGGGTCACCACAACATGAGGAACTGTATTAAAGGGTTGAAGCATTAAAAAGATTGAGAACCACTGGTCTAAAGTCTTCCCAAAGGAGTTAGTCACTGCCAAAACCTACCTCAAAGAAATGTAAGTCCACACATGTAGTCATACATGAAATGACATTAAAACAATTTTTTAAAAGTCTATTTCCTGGTCTTTTCAGCAAATGGTGCTGGAGCAATTGGAAATCCATAGACAAAAAAAAAAACAAAACTTTTTTTAAATTTTATCTAAACCTCACACATTATATAAAATCAATTCAAAATAGGTCATAGATTGACATATGAACCATAAAGCTATGAAACTTTTTTTAAAGAACCATAGGAGAAGATCTTCAGGGCCCAGCGTTGGTGAATAGACAGGACATCAAAAGCATGATCCATCAAAGACAGAAAAGCAGTAAGTTTAATCTCATCAACATGAAAGACTTTTGGTCTGAGAAAGCCCAGATGAAGAGGATGAAAAGATAATATTTCATGTATATATCACCTATTACAACAGCTAAAATAAAAATTAGTGAAGACTGGCCAGCGTATCTCAGTGGTTGAGCATAGACCTATGAGCCAGGAGGTCATGGTTCAGTTCCCCGTCAGGACACATGACTGGGTTGCTGGCTTGATCCCCAGTGTGGGGCGTGCAGGAGGCAGCAGATTGATGATTCTCTCTCATCATTGATGTTTCTCTCTCTCTCCCTCTCCCTTCCTCTCTGAAATCAATAAAACTATATTTTTAAAAAATATTTCAAAATTAGTGAAAATATCAAATGCTGATAAGGATGGGGAGATATTCGGTTCCTCATACACTGCTGTTGTGAATGTAAAATGGTATGGCCACTCTGGAAACTAGTATGGCAGTTTCTTAAAAACCTAAACACAGTTACCATACAATTTATCAATCCCACTCCAGGGCATTAATTCCAGGGAAATAAAAATTAATCTCCACAGTTGAACCTCATCATGAATATTATAACAGCTTTATTTGTGATAACCCAAAACTGAAAACAACCTTAAGAAGCGTTGAGTAAACAACTGTGGTACATCCAGACCACAGAATACTACTCCGCAGTAAAAAGAAATGAACCGTGTCACACGGTGTGGAGAGATCTCAAGGACATCGTGCTGGGCAAAACATTACATGCTGTATCATTCCATTTAAAAAACATTCTCAAATGACAAAATGATAGAGAGGGAGAGCAGGCTGGTGGTGTCGGGATGGGGTGGGGGTGGGAATGGCGGGTGTAATGACAAAGGCGGCACAAGGTCTCTGGTGGCTTCAGCCCTGTGTCTTGATGGTGATGGTGTCACAGGAATCCACCCGGGAATGAAATAGTCAGGACTGGACATGCACACTGTACCCATGTCAGCTTCCTGGTTTGAGACCATACAGTGTGGTATGAAAGGTTTCATAAGATATAGCCTTGGAGGGAAGTGAGGTGAAGGGTCCATGGGCATCTCTGTACTGTGTTTGTAACTTCCTGTGAACCTGGAATTATTTCAAAATTAAAAGCCCCCCCCCCATTCCAATATCCCATAAGTTTAATTGAAATGGAAACTCTGTTCTAAAAATGACTACAAATTGTTGAATTGGGCTTCTTGTGGTAGTTTACATTTTGAGGGCAGAGATATCTATTTTTCCCAGTTTTGTATTTGTTGGAACTGTTTTGTCAGGATTGATGTTTGAATCAGTGTTGAGCTTTTATGGGCACCAGTTTCCCCTATAGATCTGTCTTGCCATTTCTGCAGACCCTAGAGCTACCCCTCAGAGGTCCTGCTCCTTCCCCGCTGGCCACGCTAGGCAGGTATTGGGGTGATACACCTGACCACACACAAGTTACCCCGTGAAGCAGAGAAGCAGGGTTGGTGCTGCCTGCCCATCTCTGTTGGCATTGTACACAGGCAAAGGGGTGGCAGGTCAAGCCCACAGACTGCCTTCATGGATGAAGGCATCCCCGGGGCAGCACCTTCCCTCCCTCATGCTCTGCTGAAGCAGCTCCCCAGTATTTCCTTGAGTGAAGAACCAGAGCACCTTCCTGGTCTCAGGGCCCACTCACCAGGGAAAGGGATAAGGTGGGTGAGGGCTGCCTTCTTGGCCTTCCACGCAGAATCCAAAGCTGGGTGTGCAATGGGTACAGAGGTGAGAGTGGGTGTGGAGGTGAGAGAGGGCATGAGCATTTAGGAAGGACCTGGGCTGCTTCTTTCATGTGGGCAGTTAAGTCCTTAGACATGACTGTCTGCATAAGGAAAATGGAAGTGCTTCAATCACAGAAATTAGGGTCCTCCCACCATGGGAGGTCCTCGGCTGGTGGATGCGCTGCTGTGTGGCTGGGGGGGGGGGGCCTCTGCACTGCCCGCCAGTGCTGGGGCTCTAGGCTGCTTGCTAGAAAGCAGGATAAGTGTCCACTCCTCTGGGCTGGCAGAGGCGCCACAGCCCCTGGATAGTAGGATGGTTCATTGATATTTCACAGCAGATTCGGGAATAAGAAAATGCTCTGGAGACTCCGATACAAGAAGGCAAAATAAAGAGCAGGAAATTGTGCTGTTCTCTGCGTGTTTACACTAAGTTATATCTGACGCCCATCAGACACAGGGGTGCGGGGGGCTGATGTGGTGGGGACCAAACATGGCAGGGATCTCCCTTTTCTGCGTCCCGTGTGGAAAGAGAGATGAACGAACCGGTTCTAAATGGAGGCGGCCAGGGATTGAGAAATAATAGAAATAAAGAAAGAAGACACAGAGATAGATTTAAAGCTGGGAGCTGGGTGGGATGCCGCCATTCTCTCTGAATGGAGAGACAGGAAGACTACGATGACCCAAGCCACGCAGCGTGTTTATTTTATAGGCCTAGATTTACATATCTAGTCCCGCCCCTACCGACACCTGGGCTGCTATGAAGTCCAGCCTTATTGGGGAAGCATGTTTCCAGGGTGTTCATGCTACTTTGAAAGCCCTGAGTTCAGCTGACGATAATTAAAGGAAAATGCCCATGTGTCTTCCCTGGCGGTCCTCTACAGCTCACCCTTTTTTGTTTTTTAAGCTACTATAATAAAAGTAAAATTTAAACATTAAGAATAAAGCTCTAATATTAAAACAATTGCAAACAATGCCAATGCAAAACTAAACTACATACATGTTATCATTTTAAAACTTGAACGTCAAGGGCAAAACTCTGGCGGTTAAATAATAGCAAAACAATGCCAATGCAAAACAACAATAAAAGAAATCAGAACTATGGACATGTTAACATTTTTAGCTACTAAATGAAAGAAAGTATCTTTTGCTGCTGGTGTATATTTACTCAGAGTCCTTGGACTTGGCTGCGGAAGACTTTGCAGAAGACTGGCAGCTAACAGATGCTAGCATGAGCAGGAACATGGTTGAGGAAGTAGCTTCCACTTCTTGCTTTTCCACAATCTGCTGTGCTTCAGTCATTAACTTCTTCAGATGACTCCATATTGGCACCTCAGTCCCTTGTGTAGCCTTCAGTTTTTTTCTTCTTCCCATTTGCTGTCATTGGGCAACTCTCAGTCCTTTTGAGTGAAGGGACACAGGAGCTTCTCTGGGTCCATTGTGGTGACGGACATAATGCTCTGGCACCCAAATTAGTTGCATTGCTCCTTCTGGAAAGATATAAAAAAAAACAACCTCTTCCCCACATTATTACTGAATCTGATAAAACTTTTGTCTGGTTTTGTGCTTCCTCCCACCTAGCTGACTCGGTGGAAGCTATTGTACAGGAGGCCTGATGCCTTTCACCTGCTGTACGATCCTCTGCATCACAATTCAAAAATTTTTAAAGTATAAAAAGCATGACTGAGCTTCTCTTGAGGTGACACATAACACCTGTCTCCCCCTTTTGTTTTTAGTAAATGATTTTAAGAGTACGATTGGCTCTTTCCACAATTGAGTGACACTCATTTTGTCAGATTTGATTAGGTTTAAGTCCTGAGGGATTTACCCCTAAAGTTGGCACAGAGAGGTGGATAATACATTGAGGACATTGCTTCCAATAAAATATAGAAATTGTTGTTCTCAAATAACATTTTAAAGGCTGAAAATTAAATGAAAAGTTTCCTCTGAATTAGTGTGCCCTATAGTAGCTGTTTCAATAAATTTGGCCATACTTACCACATAAGCACTATTACTATAGGTTGATGGGCTCCGTAGCAAAATCTGTTAAGGCATAAATAAGAGCTTGTGTTTCTACTGAAATATAAGGGGTTTGAAGGACCTTTACTTCCCTGCTGCAGTAGATCCAGCCTTTCCAGAACTGGATCCATCTGTGAAAATGGTTAATGCCTGAGGTATAACATTTCTTTTAATGTGGCAGCTAATACTATTCCCTGTGTTAAAATAAGGCAAGCACCCAAGCCAGGGGTCCTGGTAGAACACAAAATATCAAACATTGACTTCTATGCAGAAGGGTGTGCACACATGGTCTGTAAGCGTGCTCACCGACCTTCCTTGCCCTTGTTTCTGAGCATCCTGAAGCAATGCACAGGTGCTGACTGCTAGCATGGCAAGGCATCTTCACTATTTTTATTTATGGACTATTTCTCCTCTGTTCTTGTGGGCTACTGCTTATTCTGTGGCTGGAACAGTTAGTTCTATCAGGTCCTCTCTGGGATCCGTTGTTGCAGGAATCCATATGATCTTGGAGTTTTCTGGAAATATAAACATATTCTCGACCAAAGGTTAATAAAGAAATCTTTTCTATAAATTAGACTTGGGATCCTTTTGATTTTTGTCCAAATGATTTTTCTTTGGTTTATTTTGACACCATAAGATTTTTCATGGGTACCTTGTTATCAGCATTATAAATGAAAATTAATTTTAGAGTAAATTTTTAAAGCAATTAAGGCATGATGCTATTTAATTACAGGATATTTCTTACAATATATTATTCTACTATCCTTTTTTTATTTAATATTATTATGAGACTTTTGTAAAAAAAATTTTTAATGCAGTCTTGATAACTTTAAAATTTAATTTTTTGCACAAAAATAGGTTCATCACATGTTAAGCAATTTTACCATGAGATGAACTACCAAGAGAAATTTTAGTTAATGCTTTAGGAACAGCTTTTTGTCTAGTACAATTAAATTTTCTTGAATATTCACTTATTTCAATTAGCCAATTAAATTAATCTGAAAACTTGATTACTATTTTACTGTCAAATTTAATACTCTAACAACAATCTTAGTTTACCCTGTAAATATTAGTGGAAAGGATTATTTGCATTCTTGGGTAGGCCCTGAGCATTCCTGGTGCTAGGCTGGATTTAGATATAGGGCAGCTGCTGTCGGCCAAGTCTCTGTTCCTTGGTCCCGATTTGAGCTGGGCCAAGTCTCTGTCTGTTGCCTGGGTCCTGATCTGAGCTGGGTGTGGGAAGCAAAGCAGTCATGGGGCAGGACACCTCCCTCAGAAGGGGCGAAGGTTCAAGCCCCTGCAATGTTGGGGGAGTGAGTCTGTGCCCCACCTCTGTTGACCCCCAAGTTCTCTCCTGATGGCCCCTCTGCGACTGTGCCTATCTTAGGTTGTTCCTTCCTTGAGGAATCTTACCCGTCTCTGGATAACCAGCCATCCTCCGGGGCCAAGCAGGGTGATGTGAGGTTCAGTTCTATCTCCTTGGTAACCTATGCCCCCGTGGCCTCCATGCCCAGCACCTGCCTTGGGATCCCCTCGCCTGCTGGCAGGGTCCCAGGCACTGATCTCATATCTTGGGGAACCCAGGTTTCTTCTTTAGGGAGGACCCAGTTCACACCATTGTGCGAGAGACAGATCCATGGTACCAGCCACCAAGAGGCTTCAACCTCAGCAGGAACAGAGAGCTCAGGCAACAGCTGTGGGCAATTGGATTGTGAGAAGTGGGTCCCTCTTGGCAAAAGGGGCTAGAAGGGCCAATATAGAATGCTCAAGTGCCTCCCCAGGGGGCCTTCCACACTGTGGAAGGGATTAAATCCTTTCATGTGCTTTTAAATTGCTGCAAAACATTCAAAGAATTAGTTTGTAAGTTTGTTTGGGATAATTGTACAATATGCTGTTGTAAAATATCAAAAATTATAATGAAATTGTAGAATAATATCATGTAAGGATATTCTTTGCTCTAGGCCATGGCCAATTCAATTTCAAACTGGCTGTCAATTTCTTTTTGTATAGACAAGGTCTTAACCAATTAATGTCCCCTAATAATTTCTGAAAGTCATTTAAAATTTTAAGACAATCTTCTTATCTCCACCTTCTGAGGCCTAATGCATTGGTTATCAATTACAATCCCTACGATATTTGAAGGAAACCTCTATTTCCTTCCAAAATAATTTTCAGGCTACAGAGTTTCATTTAAAAATCTTTGCCACATGAAACAATTTCTCTTAAGGTTATGGTGACCACTAGTATGCATTAGATTTAATATTTTAATAACAAACCTCAGTTTATCCTGTAATACCAGTGAAAGAGATTTCAAAATTTTAAATTTTCTCCTTTTTTATTAAAATTATAATTATATTTTTAAAGTATCCTCTTAGGCTTATTTGCATATACAGAAGGATCATGGGAAGGCTTCAGTAGCTTCCTTAAAAAACTTATTTAAATTGCTTACAAAGACATTGACTTATTTCAAAGGAAGGGGATTGGCCTTTATTATTTCAAGATGGTGGGCAATAAGCCACGTGGCCAGAGGGGCAGGCCAGATGGCAGCTGTCTCACAAGTCTCAAATGTTGCCCCTCCTCTAGCTTAATTAAGAATGCAGGCAGCTACAATGGTGGCTTCTAATCTGTTCCTAGATTTTATTTGGATTCAAATATTTAAACATTGGCTTCTTATGTAACTTAATTTATATGAGACCTTGATTATATTTAAAAAATCTAATTTATAAGGTAACTTAAGTAGGTATCTTTAATTAAAAAAGCAAAGAAACTTATTCAGTAAAACTTATAGGTTTGATACTTTATTGGTCTGATCCAAAAGCATAAACACTGTCCCACCTCCAGCCCATTTAAAATGGAGGCTGCTTGGGGCTTGTCTTTCTTGAAATTCTACTGCTGTTGAAAATTTTGGCTATATTTAAGAAATATATTGTTTTTGCCCTTCTTAGAGGCAAAAACTTTCATAACATTTAATATATATGTATATAAGTAAAATATACGAATTAATTTTTATTTGATAAACTTTCCATGAGATTTTAAGTATCAATTGGTTTAATTAAAAATATATTTCTTTTAAGAGAGAAACAGACTTTTGAAACATTTCGGGGCCTGTGAAATGTCTAAAAGCTACTCTCAAAACCTTGAAATACACTTGGAAAGATCAAATATATACATTTATATATTTATATATATGATTTAAAGATTATATACTTAAATTATCTTAAAGAATATCAATTACATTTAATCTGGATCACAGAATTAATCCTCTTTTTTAAATCAGACCAATAAGTAACATTTTTGAATTTCTAATTATTTAAGAGAAAACACATTTTATTTTCTCAAAAAACACGTTTTTATATTTTAGGTATTATTACCACATTTATATAATTTCTCCCAATTCAATTTGAACCTTAAACTTTCAGAGCTTGTAAGTCAAATATTAGCAGTTCTTAGATTAATAACACCTTTATATTCTTAAGAATAAATTTTAAAAATCTAATAATCAACTTTAAACCATGTTTTTTCTGCCCCGGGGAAACTGTGAAGCAAACTTGTAGGTTAAAGGAGCCACTTTTGCAGGAAAAACGTTTTGGCCTAGCCACTTGACCTTTTCTGGGAAGGTCAGCTGGCAAAAGGTGTAGCCATTTAAATTCAACTTAACACATTCTTTAAATATGGCTGCTGGCGGGAATTGGATTACCTGTTCTTCTGGGGGAAGGGTCTACCCCTTCCTCCGTTAAAAAGGGTGTAGCTTTAAAACCTCTTCATGGCAAGAAAAGAGACCTTAAACTTTCAGAGCTTCAAATTTTAGGTAGCAAAATTAAATACTTAGCATTTCTCAAATCAATAATACTTTTACATTTTTAAGGATACATTTCAAATAAAATATAAGGCATATTCAATTAATAGATTAACTTGTATCATCTAGACTTCATACTAGGCATACTCAGATCAACATTTCAGTATTATAAATTTCAATACATTTATATCAGTGAACTTAAAAGTTTTAAGTTTCCAGCCAATAGGCCTGGCACAACTGCTAACTTTTAAAAGAATTTTCCTGCTGGGGAAGTCAAGAAACAAACCCATAGCTATTCACATGTAAACTTGCTTTCTACTTCCTGGTGGTTACTTGCCCCTGGGCGGGAAATTTCAAAAGAGCCTTGGGAAGCCCACCTGTATCCACCATCTTTAAGGCTGTAAAACATAGCGAAGATGAGGCCTTTTTAAATGGCTTTTTTGGGGAGTGGTGTCCATATTGGATCACCACGTGTCTCACTTCCCCCACCTCCTTCTCTCTTAGCGGGAAGATTCAGTGATGGTCTGTCTTCTACTATTTTTATTTTATTTTTTTTTCCAATTTTTATTTATTTTTATTTTTAAGGAAAGAAAAAGATTTTTTAAGATAAAGAATTATTGGCAGTTGCTGAGAAATTCCTTTAATCCTTTTCTACTTGGTTACAAGTCTTCGATCGCAGGAAGGACACGTGGAGGCGGAGGAGGTACAGATGGTATTCTTAGAGATTTGCACTCTTCCACTGCAGGCTGTAAGGCCGTGGCACCCCACTTAGACATTCTTAAACTCTCCTGTGCTGAATCAAGGATTAAAGTAGGAATAGGAATTTTCTCTGGACCTTCTGTTGGGTATAGGTCGCACAACTGCTTTCTAACCTTTCCCCAGGTTTCATCAACAAAACTTAAGAAAGAAATCAAGAATCTGACTATGCTTAACAGCATCTTTGAGTTATGAGCATAGTTTAAAGCATTTAGAAGGATTACCCATGTTTTACACCCGGCTAATCAATTCAGTTCACAATACACTCCCCTTACCTTACGCTTTCTTAAATCTGTGGCGCGCAATTCTTGGAGTGATCCCTTGACCCATATCTCTTGTTGCCTCTTTCGTACCCCACGTTGGGCGCCATAATGCGGGGGCCTGATATGGCAGGGGCCAAACATGGCGGGGATCTCCCTTTTCTGCGTCCCGCGTGGAAAGAGAGATGAAAGAACCGGTTCTAAATGGAGGCGGCCAGGGATTGAGAAATAACAGAAATAAAGAGAGCCGACACAGAGATAGATTTAAAGCTGGGAGCTGGGTGGGACGCCGCCATTCTCTCTGAATGGAGAGACAGGAAGACGACGATGACCCGAGCCATGCAGCGCGTTTATTTTATAGGCCTAGATTTACATATCTAGTCCCGCCCCTACCGACACCTGGGCTGCTATGAAGTCCAGCCTCATTGGGGAAGCATGTTCCCAGGGCATGGCTCTGCCTACGCCCTGAGTTCAGCTGACGATAATTAAAGGAAAGTGCCCATGTGTCTTCCCTGTCGGCCCTCTACACAGGGGATGGAAGCCGCAGGAGGGCCCGCCATCGCCGGTACTGGCTGCGTGGTACTTAGGAGGTGCTTTGCACTCACGTGTGCCATGCTCTCTGCAGCTCTACCAGGCAACTCTCACCTGCCCCCGGGTTTGCAGGTGCCACCTGGCACTCCCACCCCCAGGGGACTAAGTCTCAAAGCCCAGGCTGCCCTGCTTCCACGCACACACTGCCTGGAGACGGAATGCGCCTGAATCAGGTCCGCAGACGTCCCGGTCCGGTCTGGGTCACAGCATGCTCCGACGCCCGCCTTCACTGGAGCCAGAGGCCGATTCGCCAGGACCCCGCTTTCCACTTCCCAGCAGCGGATGGGCCTGCAGGGAGCCACCCCCATTCACTCCTGTGGCAGGGCCTGGCTCCCAGGCACTTCCGAGATCCCTTTTCACGGGTAGATTTCTATCCCTGCGTGGGAATGTTTCAACTTCCAGGCTTGTAGGGAAAGCCGGACCTATAATTATGGAAACCAGGAATGCAAATGTCCCCATTAATACTGGTCCCAAATAAACCACCTACTCCTTGGGCTCACAATATTTGGCCAAGAATGAGGCGGGATGGAGGCCGCGTTTGGGATCTTCCCACACGAAATCCCAGGCTCTCATTGCAGCTGCAGGCTTGCTGTCCTGCTTAGTTTTAAACCCTGGAGTTCAGGGGGTTGCAGAAGGTTCTGGATCTGGTTTTGCATTCACTGACGTCTCCATAGAGCGTCTTCTCCTTGCACTTCAAAGGGTTTCCTGGGCCCGGCTCTGCTCCCAGCCCAGCAGCTCCCAACAGTGTTTACTGAAGAGGCAAAGTGAGCCAGGAAACAGCTGCTGGCGGGCCCCACGCGGTCCCCTGGGTCACACTTGGCCATCTGTGTCTCCTGCTACGGCTAATCTCGCCAGTTCTCAGAGAAACAGCCCATTAACTCAGACAGCTGGGAAAATGACGGAAACCATCTTTCTAAAAAACGTTCTTATTTTGCAATGTTTATGTTTCCTGATCCAGGGGACTTAAGAACGTCGACCTTTTACCAGCCGCCCCAGCCCCCTCACTCTGCCTCTCAGACCCAGGCAGGTCCACAGGCAGCCGCTGAAGCCAGGCAGGGTGGGAGGCGGCGGCTGGATCCCGTCAGGTCGGGTTTATAGCTCAGGGCAATGAGGCCTGAGGGCTGGGCTGGGTTTCTTGCAGCTTCATTTTGGGTGGAGTGGCAGAGTCCTGAGACGGGGCTTGCTTTGCCCCTCCCCTCCTAAAGGGGTGGACAGTCAGGTTCTGAGAGGCTGTCGCCAACCTGGAAAGCGTGTGTCTTCACATGAGGCTCCTTCATTCAACTCGGTCCCTCTGCAGTTACCCCTCAGGGAGGGCCCAGCCCCCTAAAGCCGAGGGTAATAAATCTGCTCTCCCAGCTCGGCCAGCTACTCCGCTTTCATCCCCAGCTGCACGGAGGGCTCCCTTTAGAAAAATAAATACAGAACAGGATGCTGGGTCACGGAGACTGAGTATGAAAAATAATAAACGTTTAAGGAAAGTCCTCTTTTCCCTTTCAAAGTCAGGGAAACAGCCCACTAACTCAGACAGCTGGTGAACATTCTAACTCTCCTGATTTTAAGGTGAACATTTCACTCTCTTTTTATTTCTTTGTGGCGGGCTGCCTCTGGGCTGGTTTTCAGCAGGACAGGTATTTGATTCAGAAATGAGACGTGTTCAACATGTTATGTCTCTTCATATTAATGCAGTTTTTCATGTTAACGGTTTTAAAGCATGGTTAATTTGTTTTAAAGAAAGTTTGATATTTATTTCTAAAAGATGGTGATTTCATGTGGATTTTAGCAAACAAGGGACCATTGGACAAAGAGCAGAAAAACACGCCAATTTCCTCGGTGGCTCCAAAAAGGAGAGCGATTGCCCGGCAGGCCTCAGTGATGTACATCGGGCCTCCCACCCTGGGGACCTGCCTTGTTTATCTGTCTCCTACAGGGTCCCCTCTCTTCAGGGTCTCTCCACCGCAGGGTTTCCCTTCTGCAGGGTCCTCCCTCTGCAGGGTCTCCCCTCCACAGGGACTCCCCTCCACAGGGTCTCCCCTCCACAGGGTCTCCCCTCCACAGGATCTCCCCTCTGCAGGGTCTCCCGTCCGCAGGGTCTCCCCTCCGCAGGGTCAATCCTCCACAGGGTCTCCTCACCGCAGGGTCTCCCCACCGCAGGGTCTCCCCTCCGCCGGGTCTCCCCTCTGCAGGGTCTCCACTCCGCCGGGTCTCCCCTCCGCCGGGTCTCCCCTCTGCAGGGTCTCCACTCCGCCGGGTCTCCCCTCCGCCGGGTCTCCCCTCTGCAGGGTCTCCCCTCCGCCGGGTCTCCCCTCCGCAGGGTCTCCCGTCCGCAGGATCTCCACTCCGCCGGGTCTCCCCTCCGCCGGGTCTCCCCTCTGCAGGGTCTCCACTCCGCCGGGTCTCCCCTCTGCAGGGTCTCCCGTCCGCAGGGTCAATCCTCCACAGGGACTCCCCTCCGCAGGGTCAATCCTCCACAGGGTCTCCTCACCGCAGGGTCTCCACTCCGCCGGGTCTCCCCTCCGCCGGGTCTCCCCTCTGCAGGGTCTCCACTCCGCCGGGTCTCCCCTCCGCCGGGTCTCCCCTCTGCAGGGTCTCCACTCCGCCGGGTCTCCCCTCCGCCGGGTCTCCCCTCCGCAGGGTTTCCCCTCCGCAGGGTCCCTCCACCGCAGGGTCTCCCTCCGTAGGGTCTCCCCTCCGCAGGGTCCCTCCACCGCAGGGTCTCCCCTCCGCAGGGTCTCCCCTCCGCAGGGTCCCTCCACCGCAGGGTCTCCCCTCCGCAGGGTCTCCCCTCTGCAGGGTCCCCCCTCCGCAGGGTCCCTCCACCGCAGGGTCTCCCCTCCGCAGGGTCTCCCCTCTGCAGGGTCTCTCCTTCGCTGGGTCTCCCCTCTGCAGTGTCTTCCATCCCCAGGGTCTCCCCTCCGCTGGGTCTCTACTCAGCAGGGTCTCCTCTCTGCAGGGTATACCTTCTGCAGGGTCTCCCCACCACAGGGTCTCTCCACCGCTGGGTCTCCCCTCCGCAGTGTCTCCCCTCCGCAGGATCTCTCTCTGCAGGGTCTCTCCTCCGCAGGGTCTCTCCTCTGCCTGGTCTCTCTTCAGGGTCTCCCCTCTTCAGGTCTCCTCTCTGCAGGGTGTCTCCACCTTAGGGTCTCCCCTCCATTGGGTCTCCGCTCCGCAGCGTCTCCCCTTCGCAGGGTTTCCCCTCTGCAGGGTCTCCCCTCTGCAGCGTCTCCCTCCGCAGGGTCTCTCCTCAGCAGGATCTCTCCTCCCTGGGTCTCTCCTCTACAGGGTCCCCCCTCTGAAGGGTCTCTCCTCCGCAGGGTCTCTCGACAACAGGGTCTCTCCTCAGCAGCGTCTCCCCTCTATAGGGTGTCCCCTCCGCAGGGTCTCCCCTCCGCAGGGTCTCCCCTTTGTTGGGTCTCTCCTCTACAGGGTCTCCCCTTTGTTGGGTCTCTCCTCTACAGGGTCTCCCCTTTGTTGGGTCTCTCCTCCGCAGGGTCTATCCTCTGCAGGGTCTCTCCTCTGCAGGGTCTCCCCTCCACAGGGTCTCTCCCCCGCAGGGTCTCCCCTCCGGTGGGTCTCTCCTCCGCAGGGTCTCCTCTCCGTAGGGTCTCTACTCTTGAGGGTCTCCTCTCTGGAAGGTCTCCCCTCTGCAGGGTCTCCTCTCTGCAGGGTCTCTCCACCGCAAGTCTCCCCACCGCAGGGTCTCTCCTCTGCAGGGTCTCCCCTCCAGTGGGTCTCTCCTCCGCCGGGTCTCCCCTCTGCAGGGTCTCCCGTCCGCAGGGTCTCCCCTCCGCAGGGTCAATCCTCCACAGGGTCTCCTCACCGCAGGGTCTCCCCACCGCAGGGTCTCCCCTCCGCCGGGTCTCCCCTCTGCAGGGTCTCCCGTCCGCAGGGTCTCCCCTCCGCAGGGTCAATCCTCCACAGGGTCTCCTCACCGCAGGGTCTCCCCACCGCAGGGTCTCCCCTCCACCGGGTCTCCCCTCTGCAGGGTCTCCCCTTTGTTGGGTCTCTCCTCCGCAGGGTCTATCCTCTGCAGGGTCTCTCCTCTGCAGGTCTCCCCTCCACAGGGTCTCTCCCCCGCAGGGTCTCCCCTCCGGTGGGTCTCTCCTCCGCAGGGTCTCCTCTCCGTAGGGTCTCTACTCTTGAGGGTCTCCTCTCTGGAAGGTCTCCCCTCTGCACGGTCTCCTCTCTGCAGGGGCTCTCCTCCGCAGGGTATCTCCTCCGCAGGGTAGCCCCTCCGCAGGGTCTCCCCTCTCCAGGGTCTCCCCTCCGCTGGGCCTCTCCTCTCTGCAGGGTCTCTCCACTGAGGGTCTCCCCTCCGCAGGGTCTCCCCTCCGCAGGGTCTCTCCACTGCAGGGTCTCCCCTCTGCAGGGTCTCCCCTCTGCAGGGTCTCCCCTCCGCAAGGTCCCCCTTCCGCGGGTCTCCTCTCTGCAGGGTCTCCCTACTGCAGGGTCTCTCCACTGCAAGTCTCCCCACCGCAGGGTCTCTCCTCTGCAGGGTCTCCCCTCCAGTGGGTCTCTCCGCTGGGTCTCCCCTCTGCAGGGTCTCCTCTCTGAAGGGTCATCCCTCCGCAGGGTCCCCCCTTGCAGGGTCTCTCCAACGCAGGGTCTCCCCTCCGCTGGGTCTCCTCTCCACAGGGTCTCCCCTCCGCAGTGTCTCTCCTCTGCAGTGTCTCCCGTCTGTAGGTTCTCCCCTCCGCAGAATCTCCCCTCTGCAGGGTCTCCCCTCCACAGGGTCTCTCCCGCGCAGGGTCCCCCCTCCGGTGGGTCTCTCCTCCGCAGGGTCTCCTCTCTGCAGGGTCTCTCCTCTTCAGGGTCTCCTCTCAGGAGGGTCTCCCCTCTTCAGGGTCTCCTCTCTGCAGGGTCTCCCCACGGCAGGGTCTCCCCTCCACAGCGTCCCCCCTCTGCAATGTCTCCCCTCCGCTGGGCCTCTCCACCGCAGGGTCTCCCATCTGCAGGGACTCCCCTACGCAGGTTCTACCCTCCGCAGGGTATCCTCTCTGCAGGGTTCTCTCCAGAGCAGGGTCCCCCCCTGCAAGGTTCCCCTCTGCAGGGACTCCCCTCAGCAGTGTCCACCCTCTGCAGGGTCCCTCCACCGCAGGGTCTCCCCTCCGCAGTGTCTCCCCTACGCATGGTCTCCCCTCCACAGGGTCTCCCCTCCACAGGTTCTCTCCACCACAGTGTCTCCCCTCCGGTGGTTGTCTCCTCTGCTGGGTCTCTCCTCTGCAGGGTCTCTCCACTGCAGGGTCTCCCATCCGCAGTGTCTCCTCTCTGCAGGGTCTCCCCTCTTCAGGGTCTCCTCTCCGCAGCGTCTCCCCTTTGCAGGGTCTCCCCTCTGCAGGGTACCCCCTCCGTTGGGTCTCCCTTCAGCAGGGTCTCTCCTCTGCAGGGTCCACCTTCTGAAGGGACTCCCCTCCGCAGGGTCTCTCCTCCGCAGAATCTCTCCTCCGCCTGGTCTCGTCTCTGCAGAGTCTCCCCTCTTAAGGGTCTCTCCACAGGGTCTCTCCACCGCAGGGTCTCCCCTCCATTGGGTCTCCCCTCCCAGCGTCTCCCCTCCGCAGAGTCTCCCCTCCGCAGGGTCTCCACTCCACAGGGTCTCTCCCCCGCAGGGTCTCCCCTCCGGTGGGTCTCTCCTCCGCAGGGTCTCCTCTCTGCAGGGTCTCTCCTCTTCAGTGTCTCCTCTCTACAGGGTCTCCCCTCTGCAGGGTCTCTCCTCCGCAGGGTCTCCCCCCGCAGGGTCTCCCCTCGCAGGGTCCCCACTCCACAGCGTCTCCCCTCCGCGGGGTCTCCCCTCCCCAGGGACTCCCCTCCGCTGGGTCTCTACTCCACGGGTCTCCTCTCTGCAGGGTATCTCCTCCGCAGGGTCTCTCCTCCGGAGTGTCTCCCCGCTGTAGTTTCTCCCCTCTGCAGGGTCTCTCCTCCGCCTGGTCTCCTCTCCGCAGTGTCTCCCCTTCGCAGGGTCTCCCCTCTGCAGGGTCTCTCCACAGCAGGGTACCACCTCTGCAAGGTTTCCCCTCTGCAGGGTCTCCCCTCTGCAGGGTACCCCCTCCGTTGGATCTCCCCTCAACAGGGTCTATCCTCCCTGGGTCTCTCCTCTGCAGGGTCCACCTTCTGAAGAGACTCCCCTCCGCAGGGTCTCTCCTCCGCAGGATCTCTCCTCCGCCTGGTCTCGTCTCTGCAGGGTCTCCCCTCTTAAGGGTCTCCTCTCCACAGGGTCTCTCCACCGCAGGATCTCCCCTCCATTGGGTCTCCCCTCCCAGCGTCTCCCCTCTGCAGAGTCTCCCCTCCGCAGGGTCTCCCCTCCACAGGGGGTCTCCTCCGCAGGTTCTCTCCTCTGCAGGGTCTCCCCTCCAAGGGTCTCTCCTCCACAGGGTCTCCTCTCTGCAGGGTCTCTCCTCTTCAGGGTCTCCTCTCGGGAGTGTCTACCCTCTTCAGTGTCTCATCTCTGCAGGGTCTCTAAACCGCAGGGTCTCCCCACCGCAGGGTCTCCCCTCTGCAGGGCCCCCCCTCCCCAGGAACTCCCCTCCGCTGGGTCTCTACTCCTGTGGTCTCCTCACTGCAGGGTCTCTCCTCCGCAGGATCTCTCCTCCGCCTGGTCTCATCTCTGCAGGGTCTCCCCTCTTAAGGGTCTCCTCTCCACAGGGTCTCTCCACCGCAGGGTCTCCCCTCCATTGGGTCTCCCCTCCCAGCGTCTCCCCTCTGCAGAGTCTCCCCTCCTCAGGGCCCCCCCTCCCCAGGAACTACACTCCGCTGGGTCTCTACTCCGCGGGTCTCCTCTCTGCAGGGTCTCTCCACCGCAGGGGCTCTCCTCCGCAGAGTCTCCCCTTCGCAGGGTCTCCCCTCCGCTAGGTCTCTCCTCCGCAGTGTCTCCCCTCCGCAGGGTCTCTCCTCTTCAGATTCTCCTCTATGGAGGTTCTCCCCTCCGCAGGGTCTCCCCACCGCAGGGCCTCCACTCGCAGGGTCCCCACTCCACAGGGTCTCCCCTCCGCAGGGTCTCTACTCCGCGGGTCTCCTCTCTGCAGGGTCTCCCCTCCGCAGGTTCTCTCCTCTGCTGGGTCTCTCGACCACAGGGTCTCTCCACCACAGGGTCTCCCCTCCGCAGGGTCTCCCCTCCGCAGGGTCCCCCCTCCCCAGGGACTCCCCTCCGCAGGGTCACCCCTTTGCAGGGTCTCCCTCTACAGGGTCTCCCCTTTGTTGGGTCTCTCCTCCGCAGGGTCTCCCCTCTTAAGGGTCTCCTCTCCACAGGGTCTCTCCACCGCAGGGTCTCCCCTCCGCAGGGTCTCTCCTCCGCAGGGAATCCCCTCCGCAGGGTCTCTCCTCCGCAGGGTCTCCCCTCCGCAGGGTCTCTCCTCTGCCGGGTCTCCTCTCTGCAGGGTCTCCCCTCTTCAGCGTCTCCTCTCCGCAGCGTCTCCCCTTCGCAGGGTCTCCACTCTGCAAGGTCTCTCCACTTCAGGGTACCCCCTCTGCAAGGTTTCCCCTCTGCAGGGTCTCCCTCTGCAGGGTACCGCCTCCGTTGGGTCTACCCTCAGCAGGGTCTCTCCTCCCTGGGTCTCCCCTCTTCAGGGTCTCCTCTCCACAGCATCTCCCCTTCGCAGGGTCTCCCCTCTGCAGGGTCTCTCCACAGCAGCGTCCCCCCTCTGCAAGGTTTCCCCTCTACAGGGTCTCCCCTCCGCAGGGTCTCCCCTCCGCAGGGTCTCTCCTCCGCAGGGTCCCCCCTCTGCAGGGTCTCTCCTCTGCAGTGTCTCCCCTCTGCAGGGTCTCTCCTCCACAGGGTCCTCCCTCTGCAGGATGGCTCAGCCTATGGTCCACAGCAACCTTCCCGAGGATGGCAAGGCTCTGGCCGGCACACACCTGGCCAGGCAGGGGAGGGGACCTCACAGCCAGCATCGGAAATGAGTGTGTAGTTCCAGAGGCCTACAGCACCTGCCCGGAATGTTTGCTTTAACCTTTTGCACTCGTATGTCGAGAGTGACTTGACACGGTTAACATTAGAATTAAAGAATCGAGAAAAAAGCAAGCGAGTGCAAAGTGTTAAGCATTTTAATGAACACAAACCTCTGAAAATGGTTCTCAATGGGAGAGTGGCCTTAGGCTCTCCGATAAGGAAATTAAGAGCAAAACATACTCCCAGAATGTGCTGCCGTTTGGGATGGGATGGGAAGGAGAGCCTGGAATGTTATGACCAGGAGGGTGAGACGTTATCTTCTTTCAAAGGACGAAATGCCTGAGCATCACAGTCCTCAGAGCCTGGCATGGGCCATGGCACCAAGAACGAGGACCCATACGTCCCATTCTGCCCCACAAGACAGCAGGGCCCACTGAGGGAGCGACCGCTCGGGGAACGGGTCCAATGAGGCAGCCTGCATCTCACAACCTTGTCCAGAGTGGTAGCTCCAGCCCCGTCCCACTCTGCTTCCAGAACCTCCCAGCTCCCTGCTCCAGGGGAGGCCAAGGCCAAGGAAACAGGAAACTGGTGTCTAATGGACAGAGAGTTTCAGTTTGGGAAGAGGAAAGGGTTTTGGAGAACTTGGTTGTGATGGTCATACAACAGTGTGAATGTACTAATGCCACTGAGTTCGCCCCCCTCTCTCCCCTCCCTCTCCCTCTCCCTCTCCCTCTCCCTCTCTTCCCCCTCTCCCTCTCCCTCTCTTCCCCCTCTCCCTCTCCCTCTCCCTCTCCTCACCCTCTCCCTCTCTCTCTCCCTCTCCTCTCCTCTCCTCTCCTCTCCCCTCCTTGTACCTCTCCCTCTTTCTTCCCCCCTCCCCCCAATTTGTCTCCACACTCACATTGGAACCCGCCCTTGTGGCAGCCTGAGGAAGTGCAAGGCACATGCCAGTTGTTCTGACCTGACCGAAAGCCCCGTATCTGGATGTGCCCCCCCACACCCGCCCGCCTCCTCGGCAGCCTGAGCAGGGACCCATTTTTCCCACCCCGTCTAGTGTACAGAGGGCAGGGCCGTGGGCAGAATGATGTTGGTGTTTCCAGCCACCGGGTTTTGCTGTGACCCCTCTTCTAGCCACCAAGGCTAGGACACCAGTGACTGTCCTCAGGGAGCGTCTGCTGGGCCCCCCGGCGCTGGCCGCACAGGGGCTGGGACACAGAGACCAAGGGGTCTGCAGGGCGGCGGCCCCTCACCGAGGAGGGTGCGTGCTCTAAAGGGTGCCGAGCAGAGATCTCTCCGGGCCCTTCCGACCGAGCTGCTCCAGCGCGCCAGGCGTCTCCTCAGAGCTGAGATTCAGAGGGAACGGTTAAGTAGAACACTAACTTTAATTACAATTTATTTGGGATGTGTGCCCGGGGGCATCCAGGAGGAAAGCCCTAAAGATGTGACCTTTGACCTCAGACCTGAGCATGCGCTGAAGGAAGAGGGTTGGGGGGTGCAGTCACGGCCTCATCTCTATCAGACGGCCAAGGGACTCAGGAGCGAGCTTGGGCACTGGGGGTCCCCCAGTCCTCACCCCACAGCTGCCTCACCATGGACTCAGGCTGGGAGGGCTTTGCAAGCTGGACTACGGGGGGCGGGGGGCGGGGGGAGCAGTGGGAGTGGGCATGGGGGATAAGTGATGATGGGAAAAATAAAATAAGAAATTTGGACTAAGAGGTTCAACGTCCATCCGCCAACAAATGCTGAGCGCATTGGGGCTCTTCCCTTCGCAGCTGCCAGCCCTCCTCTCAGAGCCCCGGGCTGGGAGTGGGAGTCCAGCAGGAAACGGGGGGCGCCCGGAATCCGCAGCCCCTCTTCCCGGCCCGGCAGCCTCTCTACAGCCTGCTCTGGCCTGGTCAGCCTCCTGGCCGTCCCTACCCTGGCTGCACCGAGCAGCTGCCGGCCTCTGTCCCCACCCTCCCCGGCGCCTGTCAGACCTGCCGCATCAGGTAGAAAGGCACCCAGATGCACGCTCTCCCTGGTTCCCCACCGCACACTCACCCGGGCGGCTCATGTCTGACCGTCTGACCGTCTGCCCTGTGCCCTGGCCACGGGCCTCTGCCTCGGCGCCCTCACCAAGCAACACCTGGCCCAGGCCCGGTCTGACTTGACCGAGTCAGTAAACACCCAAGAGGTCATCTCATGCCGCTGGACACGGCTCCCAGAGGGCAGGGTGGCCGCAGAGAGCAGGACGGCTCACGCGGGGCTGAGCCGCCTCTACAAGGTCAGGCTGAGTGGCCGCGGGTCTGGCTGTGGTACTCTTCCCGTCTAAGTGCTGACGCTCTCGGAACTTGGGAACTTCGCCCCAGGCTGGGTTCTCGGGCGCCAACCCCAGGAAGCGCTGCGTGTCCCTGTCCAAGGCCACGTTCTGCTTGTCAGGAGCCCGTGGCTCGGGCCCCCGCTCGGGGAGGGGAGCAGATCCCACCTTCCAACGAGAGGCGGAAAGGACTGTGGACAGTCTGGAAGTCCCCACACTGTCCTGGTCAAATGTTGCTAATTAGCAAGGAAGCGCCTGGCCTACTTCCGAGTCCTCCACGCGGTGTGCCGTCCGCAACTGGCCATCGCCTGGAATTAGCACTGAACTTGAGACCCCTCCACACGCCTGGCTCAGGCCAGTGGTCCGGGCAGGGCCGGCACGAATTTCTACGCCTCCATAACAACACCAGAAAAGTCTGAACAGCATCTTAGCTTTTCACAGACACATTTATCTACGTACAGACTACTCATCGTTCCGAGATTATGAACTTCCTGAAATGTGGGGCATTCAATACACTGTCCTTTCTCTTAGGAACTGGCGATGGTGATAAGCATCAGCGTGGTCGTCGGCGTCGCCCTTGTACACATCGCTGACCTTGGTGCCTGAGCTTCCCGCGGTCACCCTCACGGCCGATGGAAGGTACGATGGCGCAGGGCTGCGTGTCACTTATGGCTCAACACCTGGAGCAAGTGCTGGCGCCTGGGATTCAGAAGGCCTGGCCCACTGCCCAGGTCATGGCTGGAGGTTACGGTGGGACTGCTCTGAACTTGGCTGGAGCACTGCACGGCCAAACGCTGCCTCAGCCCTCTTCTCCAAGGGGCTCCCTCTCAAGGTCGGCCTGCACACCCTTGGACGAGTGTCCCTGCCTGAGTCCTGGGTCAAGACCGGTTTTCTTTTCTCTCTCTCCTTCCATCTCTCCCTGGCTGGTCCTGGAGGCGGAGCCAGGGGGAGAGCCTTCCCGGCTGAGGCCCTGGCGCTCAGAAGGGGGTGAAGCAGCCCAGCGCTCAGCCCGCGGCGTCTCTCAGAAAGCCCGGCGCCCGCTGGGCCAGTGGAGACCTGAGGCCCCGCAAAACCAGGCGTGGGCTGAGGCAGCGCTGACCGATGGCGGCGTGGAGTGCGACATGGAGATGTGGGAAGTCAACCCAAAGGGCACCGTGAAGAAAAGATAAAGTTGACCGTCAGTATCCAGATACAAAACGAGTGCTGGGTTTAAGCAATGGCTATGTGCATGCCTTTCCTTTGCCGGGGAAGTAACTGGCATTTACCCAGAGATGGGGGAGTCCCAACTGATGGAGGAATATGTGGCTCCTTTTCATGACAGTCTCTGCAGTTTCAGAAAGGCCAGGGAACGCAGCGAATGTTGCCGTGCACAGGGTATCGAGGCCGAGAGGGAAGGACCAGGAGGAGAGAGAGCTGAGGGTTCAAAGGCACGTTCACTACGCTGCCCTGAGAAGAAGCAGACAGAGCTGTGAATACACTGAGGCCCGGCTGCTGCCTGCTCCTCCCGGGAGCAGAGCCTTCCTGGGTCCCACTCTCATCGCGCTCACCGGCCGAGGACACGCTCCGCGCCGGACAGCCACAGGGACTCGTTTCCCAACTGGTCACCGCGACCCCCAGAGCAAGCGCAGCCAAGCCCCCCGCAACCCCCAGAGCAAACACAGCCAAGCCCCCGCGACCCCCAGAGCAAGCACAGCCAAGCCCCCCGCAACCCCCAGAGCAAGCACAGCCAAGCCCCCCGCAGCCCCCACCCCGCAGGCCCCAGGGGACACTGAGGAAGGCTGCCCCTCGGGTGAGCCATTGGGCAGGAAGAGAAGAGCCAGGCTCGTCCCGCCCTCAGGCTTCCAGCCACAGTGCCCCCTGGGGCTGAGCCGAGCAGCCCACCTGCGAGGAGGGCAGAGGGGTGCTGGGCCTGGGGGTGGGACCCATCACATGGGACCATCAGCTGACTCACGGCCTTCAGCCCCTCCCTCTCAACCAGGGTGGGGGCCCAAGTGCCTTCCCACCCACTTTCTCTTACGGCAGGCCCCGGCCGGCTCCAGCGGGTGCTGGGACCCCAGGTCCTGCAGACGCCTCCAGGCACACACCTGCACGAAGTCGTTTCTGGTGGAGCTTTACACGCCGGTGGGGGCTCCCCTGGTGCCTGGCTGGGAGCGGCCCTGGCACCTCCCTGCGGACCAACCCGAGGCTGCCCTTCGCCTCGCTCCTCGTGGCCTCGGGGACTTCCCTCGTCCCACACCGCAACCTGGAGGACTCTGCTGTCCTTATTTTAAGAGTTGTTTCCAGCAGACAGAGGGCTTCTCCTCCATCTCCCAAGATGCACAGGGCAGAGAGCAGAGGCCAGCGGCCGCCCTCCCCTCGGGCTGTGTAATTGTTACCCTGTGCTCAGAGGAAATGAGCGGCCAGGCTGACAGGTAGCAGTTTGGGAGTCGCCGAAAGCCCTGTCCCTACAAACAAATTGCACTGTAGCCCAAAACCAGAGGCCGCCCCGCCGAGAGGCCGCAGAGCCAGGGGAGCCACAGAAGCAGCATGGGACTCCCTGCAGGGCAGGGGGCCGGGCCGCCAGGCTCCTCACGCCCGGCCCTTTACGGAGGGGCGCGAGCCGGAGGCCAGGGCGGCCAGCGTGTGGAGTTTGTGTAGGAACAGGGCTTCCACAGCCAGGAGCTCTGTGACTTTCTGGGTCAGGACAGCACGCAGCAGCTGTGAAATCAGAGTGAAACCAGGAGGAAACACCTCCCACAGGCGAGGGCTCTGTGCAGGAAGCAGGGGAGGGTGGGAGTGAAGATCTGGGTGCTCACCCTTTTATAAAGCAGAACCCTCACAGAGCTGTGGCAGCAGCTCCGTGGCCATGGCCCCTGTGGCAGCAGCTCCGTGGCCAGGGCCCGTGCCTTCGGCCCAGCTGGAGCTTCAGGACGAAGGACGAAGGCCTTGCCCGACAGTGAGGCCCGGAATCCTGGCTTCGCCCCTCCTCTGCTGGGTACAAGGGACTTTGCTTGTATGAGACTCGGTCCTTCAGTTGGATTCCGGGGAAGTGATGCTGGGAAGGTTTGATGGTTTTGCCCAGAGAGGGGCTAGTCTGGTGATGGAGGTTTCTGTTGGGGAGAGTTGACAGTCAGACCAGTAGGACTGGGAGGAAGCAAACCAACCTTCCAAAGACCCAGGGGCCCAAGTCAAACCGGGCCTCAGCCGGCCCAGGCTGCCCACGGCACGTCCTCCGGCTCCTGGAAGTCCTTTCTGGCCCCTCAGGGAGGAGGCGTCTCCCTGACACCCCCTTGGAGCACCCGGGATTCTCCCGCAGAGGATCGGCACGCTGGAATCATTAATGTCCCCCTCTCACTCTGGATGTGGCACAAGGGCCAGCTCATGACAGGCTCCCTGTGCCAAGAGCTTGTATTCACTGACTAGGGGGGTGATGAGAAGATGGGTGAGTGCATGGGTGTGATGGGTGTGTGAGTGGATGAGCAGACCGACAGACAGACAGACAAATGTACGGACAGGTGGATGGGTGAGGCCCACAGGATCATTAAAGCATTGTGTTCTTCTCTAGCTTCTGGAACGCCACCAGCATCACTTCTTTTTTTAAAAAATAATTCTTTATTGTTCAAAGTATTACAGGTGTTCCCCTTTCTCCCCCATTGACCCCCTCCAGCCCGCCCCTGCCCCCTGCCCCTGCCCCAGGCTCTCACTGCCCCATTGTCTGTGTCCATGGGCCATGCATACAAGGTCCTTGGTTGATTACCTCCCACCTATGCACACCCCCCCCCCATCTCCCCTCCAAGATTCCGCACGCTGTTCCATGCTTCCATGTCTCTGGATCCACTCCATTCATCGGTTTATTTTGATTCCACATGTGAGATCACTTCTATTGAAAAGCTGGGTATCGGTTGTGTTCGACCTGATTGCAGGCAGCTGGGACAGATGGACACGTAGCAGACAGATACATTCCTGCCCCGCTGCACGAGGGGAACAGAGCCCCGTCCCTCGGGAGGGCACGGCCTGGGGCTGTCAAGCAGCCTCCGGGCCCCGTCTGCCGGGCCCACAAAACCAAGTCCGGCTGTGTCGATAGGGCCTCCTCACCCTATAAACCATACGTGGATTTCTGTAGCTCTGCGGCCTAATGGAGGCCAGATGTGGCCAGCGGGGGCTGGGCTGCGCTGGAATGCAGAGCGCTACACTTGAGTCCTTTATGGCTGCTCAGGCTCAGCAGTCTCTTCCCAACCTTAGGTCTGAGCCTCGATTTCATCCATTAGCTGCATTCTTCTGTGACACGGAAATATCTGGCAACTTCTACTTGAAATGTTAGAAATGCGTTTCTGGACGATCTCTATGATCAGTCAGCTCAGTGCAGCATAAAGAATATCCATAGGGATGCAAGCACGCCAGGGGCCCAGCTGGGTGGCCTTGGGCCAGCTGGCAATCTCCGGGACCCCGTGCTTGCAGTGAATACACTGTCGCCGCTTTGCAAAGGCGACCTCTACCTCCCTGGGGATCGCCAGTGGAGTCAGCCACGCCCGCTCAGCTGACCTGAAAGTAATGCAACTTGCATCTCTCGTTTTAAGGTCTCAATCCCTGGACAGGCCAGACCTGAATTCAGAGGTGACATTTGCCCAGTGCAGTTTCCCCATTGAATAGGAAAGCACAAATAAAACATAACCATTAAGCTTTTGCAACAAGCTTTTAAGAAAAATTAAATTGCAAAGATTCAATCAGTCTGCTTTCAGGCGCCCTGCCGCTCTGCCGTCCCAGCTTCTGCGGCAGCCGAGGACACACGTGAGGCAGAGGGCGGCCCTGTGTGGGGCAAGGGGTGTCCACTCCGCTTCAGGACCCGCCCCTCCGAATGCCGGCCTGGAGCGCTCGCGGTACACCCAGCACCGCTGCAAGGGCGGGAAGGAGCTGCACGCAGAACCGTGTTAGTTCGGGGCGCTGCAGCAGATGGCCGGCCTGCAGTGCCCGCAGAGTGAGAGCCAGCGTCTGACTCCTCTTGTCTGACCGAGGGCCGCAGCGGTCCTTCGGAGTCCGGAGACCCTTCCCGGAGGCAGTCACCCCAACCCCGGGGGTCCCTCTCTGCGAGCTGCACCCACCCAGGATGGGGGGGCTGCCAGGGACTCTGCCATCACCCCCCAAGCTTGATGGGGTGTGCCACCTCAATGCCAGCAGTGACGGGCACAGCGTGCGGTCCCGCTTCCTTCCTAAGACACAGGTGGCTTTGGAAAACCGAGAGGAGAGGGCCTCCTTGTCTCCTTGGGGCAGGTTTGCAAACAAATCAAACATGCGGCTCCCAGACCAGCACAGCCCTCGCTGCCCGGCAAACAGCGCCCCCCGCGCCCCTGTGCCGCGGCCTCTGAAGGATCTTCAGGGCCCATGTTTCTATTCACCCTTTCTTTAAAAAAAAAACACAAAAAAAACTGTCTTGCTCTTTTAAATTGTCTAAACTCAAACAAAGGCTGCTTTGCCCAGACAGAATTTATAACTAGTAGTTTCCTACTAGTTAAGAGCCTCGTTGTTTTGTTTTGTTTTGTTTTACTTTCATTACTCTCTATTACATTATGGAAACGTGTCAAAAGCAAGAGCATTGTTGCTTTATTGCATTAAACAAAAATTCAAATTCCCCGGATGGAATTTTGAAAGTAACGAATGGCCAAACAGGCATGTCTCCTATTTACGCAATCTAACACCCTTTTCACTTAAACTTCCTTTTACTCTGATGATAAAAATTAGCCATGTTTAGTAAATACAATGTGAAGAATATGGAAAGCACCTAATAAAAGAACAAAAAGCACTGTTGGTAAACTCAATTTGTCATTTTTTCCTAAAGGAAATCATTATTCTTTTTTTCTTTTTAGAAATCATTACTCTCAAAAAAGACCCCTGAAACCCCATGAAACCATAATCCACGGCGACTACAACATCCACGAGGTTAGCATTTGAATGGCTTTTGGCACTAAAACTGTGTTTCTGATCATGAAAGAGGAAAAATGAGCAGTTTCATATGAACTTGATACTATAGCAAAATTGCTATCCTCACCGTGCCAGGTCCCAGAAAACTACCAGTTTCGCGTGGCTGACTCTAGCTTAACAAAAGCTTCACTTACCTCCATGTCCAGCGTGCAAACCGGCCCCACAGCTCCTGGTCCTGCAGATGCCGGGGTCACAGCCAGGCGGAAAGGGCCGGTGGACAGTGTCGCTCAGGGATGTGGATGCTTGCCTGCCTCGGCCCTCAGACCTGCAGAGGTGTCCTGGCACCAGCGTAGAGAGCCTTCGCTGCAGATGGTCTCCGTCCCCACGCTCTAGGGCCGTCAATGTGTTGCAAACCCATTTTACTTGAAATTATGCCTTTGCTCTACGTGTATCTATGTCCTCCCACTGCACCATACGTTAAAGCGGGAGGCAATGATTTCTCAGTGCTGCATCTGCTCCATGGCTGGCACTTAGAACAGTGTGGACAGCAGCCACTCAGTGCACACTCTGGAGGCACCACACTCAATGAGCACGATCCACTCCAACCGGAGCACTGCGGTCACACCCAGGTGGCCCACCGGATGTTAGCTCTGCTGCCGCAGCAAGCACCAGCCTCAAGGGCTTAAACCACAGACACCCACCTCACAGTCCTGGAGGCTGGGAGTCTGAGTCGCGGTCGGCGGGGCTGGTCCCTCCCGAGCCTCTCTCCCTGGCTTGCCGGTGGTCATCTTCTCCCCGTGTCCTCACGTGGGCTTCCCTCGGTGCGTGTGGCCTACTCTCTTCTTATAAGGACAGCAGTCAGGTTGGATTAGGCCAGGGGTCCTCAAACTTTTTAAACAGGGGGCCAGTTCACTGTTCCTCAGACCGTTGGAGGGCCGGACTATAGTTTAAAAAAACTATGAACAAATTCCTATGCACACTGCACATATCTTATTTTGAAGTAAAAAAACGAAACGGCAAAAGCACCCACATGTGGCCCGCGGGCCGTAGTTTGAGGACGCCTGGATTAGGCCCTCATAAGGACTCACTTAACCCTAATTAGCTCTTTAAAGGCCCCATTTCCGGCACAATCACATTCCGAGGTACTCAGGTTAGGGCTTCAACATTTTGGGGAGACACCCGAGCAATGACCCCGACCCCACCAATGACACTGTCCAGCGTGTCCCTTCAGGCCCCCACTGTCCCCCTGGAGGCAAGGTTGTGGAGCCCAGGACATGTACATGCCCCCAGGCAATGTGTTCACGGTCATGCTTCCCTAAGATTTGAAAGGAAGGTCATTGTAGTGGCAACCAGTATGACAGCTCTCCCAGGCTCCGCTCGCTGCCGCTGGGTGGGAGGCCTCTGTGTAGCTGTGATCGGGGGTCCAGCCCATGGGAAGTGACTTGGGAGCTGTTTAATTGGAGCCTCGGTGACAATGTTGTTGTGGTTTTAGTCACCTCTGTGTATGGCTAGCTTACTGCTAAGCATTCCGGTGCTGGAATGACCACACTGTGCCCAGCCCTGGCGCCTTGACAAGAGGTGGATCGCTCCCTGCAGAGCTGTGAGGGAGCAGAGGGAGAAACACGGTGTGAAAGGCCGGAGCCGGAGCCGGAGCCGGAGCCGAGCTCGCCTCTGAAAACTCCCGTAAGCGCAGCTTCCACTGAAGAGACGTGTTCCCTCATCAGCACAATGTTTACAATGCAGTACATTGTACTACAAATGTAACATGCATTTTTCTCTCATTTTGATGAAAACCATGTGCAATGGAACTTACAACTGTTTTGTCTGGCAAAACAGGAGCAGTTCCGCAAATAGCTGCCTGCGGAGTCACAGCGCATCGCCCCGCAGACGGGAGGGTGTGCCGCTCTTACCCTCGGGAAGCAGGCAGCCCCGGAGGAAACGTACAAGTTGCTACCCAAGCAGTAAAACTCCTGAGACGGCTCACAGTGTCAACTTATTAAAAATATGCTAGTTTACGATATTATGACATGTATGGCGTTGGTCAACTTTCAAAAATGTGTAATCTGCTGTGACTTCTTTTCTCACTCTACGTCAACTTTCTTATGTAAGTTCGCATTTATATAGCTGTTACAGCTCTGCTAGTTACAGCCAGCGCCCCATTCCATCCCTCTGGCCCTTCACCTCTGGCACAAGAACAGGTCCCAGAGCTGCCACGCCTCCCACATGGGATGGCCAGAAGCAGGACTGCGGGGCCCTGGACACGGCAGCGGTGGGGAGGGAGCAGGCAGGAGTGACGGCAGAGGCAGCGCTGCAGCGAGACCCACAGACACAGGAGCAGCAACGACTCAGCCAGCAGGTAAAACCCGGGCCGAGTGAGTTCTGCTTCCTGAACATGGCTTGTGTGCAGTGGACTGCGCTTGTTTACCATCGATGCCTTTGCCGCATCCAAGGGACACATCTCTGGACAATTCTCCTTATTTCTAGAGGAGGGGTTGACCTTGACTTCACTAGTTTGAGTGGGGATTACTGTGCTTTGTAAACTGGGACGTACAGACATTATGGGTGTCAACAGAAGGTCCTTAGCACCAATTCAATGCCAACAGGAATCTCCAGTTTGGGGTGTGATGACTTTATTCGGTGAAAGCAGCTCAACGATAGCACAGCCTAAGAAGAGCACTGCTGCGGAACAGCTAGACTGTGTGGCCACCAGAGACAGGAATACACAGTACGCCGTCTCTGTTGGAAAATGCTTCCCCAGCCAGAAGGGAGCTGGCTTATACGAACAGAAGTCCTGGTCCCTGGTCCCTGGTCCCTGGTCCCTGGTCCCTGATTGGTCTGTCTCATATAAATGAGGGTGTGAATCCTCACAATTTAATTGGTCCAAAAACACTGTCTGCTTGGTCAGAATTGAGCCACTCTGATTGGTCAGAATTGCACAATTCTGATTGGATGGGGAAAGCTTCAGTCCTATTGGTTGAAATAGGATTCCAGGAAACCTTTGTAAGGGCTAGTTCCCAAGGCAGAAAGAGTGCAGAGGGCAGGTTAGAGGGGCAGAGGCAGCCAGGCAGTCCAGCGCTGAGCTTCTCCACAGAGTGCAGTTGGTGTGAGAGGCCCCTGTGCAGAAATGGGCGCTAAGCTCTGCTTTTTTTGATTTGCGCCCAGTTGGCCATCAGGAGCCCTTCTTAGAGGTGTCTCTCTTATTTTTCTTCTCATGATTCACAAGAGTCACTTTTCAAAGCACAGTGAGGTATGTAAGAATCTAATTTTTTAAAATATATTTTTATTGATTTCAGAGAGGAAGGGAGAGAGAGATAGAAACATCACTGATAAGAGAGAATCATTGATTGGCTGTCTCCTGCACAACCCCCATTGGGGATTGAGCCCACAACTCTGGCATGTGCCCTTGACTAGAATCGAACCTGGGACCCTTCAGTCTGCAGGCCGATGCTCTATCCGCTGAGCCAAACCAGCTAGGGCAGAATCTACTTTTTTAAAAACAGGTTTTAGCAGATCCCTTTCCACAGAGAGCACCACTAAGAGGTGGGAGGGCGAGGAAAGGCCAAGATGGTCAAGAGGGGAATAGTGCTTCAGACAAGGCTGGCCTTTGAGCCCTTGGGGTACTGCCATCAGAAAGAGAAAGATGAGACTCAAGCAAGTGCTGAGTCATCGCAGGAAAGCCGGGCTGCCTGGCCTGAGGCTCCCCAGGCAAAGTGCCTGTCTGGTCCCTGATAAAATGAGCGTCCTAAAGCCCCTTGAAAAACGTGTTGCGGGGACAATAAACCCCCTGCCTGAGGAAGGAGAGCAGCGAGCCGGACTTCACTGCTACAGGGGCCACTTGGATTCTGATGAGGCTGTCTGCACTCACGCTACTTCGAGAGGGACAAGTGTGGTTTGGTTTTCTCCCGTTTATGGTTCGGTAAAAGAAGGGATAATTAGCTGAAATCATTCACCATTAATAACGCAGACATTACAACATTTGGATTGGGTGGGGCACAGTGGGATACATAAAATGTAATACCCAGTAGGAGAAACTTTTGTCTAAAAGCTGAGACTGTGCAGCTGCAAATGCCAGAAAATCCTGGTGCTCCCAGCCCAAAGGACAAAACTGGGTTTTGGAATAATTGAGCCCACGCGGTGCTGTTATCAAAGACCTAGATCTTTCTGAGACATTCTTCTCTGAAAAATGTGCAGGCTAATACTCAACAAGGAAGCATGAATTTCCTCCCAGACCACACTGAAGTCATCTTAATGGTAATTGGTTTCGAATTTGGGTTGGGAAAGGAGTCAAGGCTACTGGGTTGTAGAAATCTGGAGTTAGCAATGGGCATATGCATTTCTCCAACTTTCTCCCCAAGAGTGACCGCTTGCCTGGGAACCCTCAGAAGACAGCCTCTCTCTGCGGGCCCCCGGCTGGCCCCGATGTAAGGGGGTTTCTGAACCCACAGCAGCCCGTCTCACTGTCACTCCTTCGGCTGGAAATTACCTGACTGGATCCCAAAAATATAATTACAGCTGCTAAGATGAATGAAAAAGAACAAGATAAGGAAAGTTGGTCACCCTGTACAGACCACTGATGGCAGAACTTTCCAATGGAGGTCAGTTCCCAGCAACTCTTCTTGTTTATATTTTTCAGAAAGAAAAAAAAAATGAGTTTGAAAACTTTCTGGAAAAATCCTCCTACACCAGAATATTGTGTCCAAAGGAACTTATTTTTTTTTTAATGTCCTTGTTCCAAAAGGACTACTTAGGGGACGATGTAAAATAAACAACACAAAATCTCCTCATATCATCAAATTCATGAAATACCAAAACACGTTAAAAATATTTCAACTTGTTACTCGTGTTTCCGCCCTTTCTCTTACAATGCCACGTGTTGCCTAAAGTCGTCGACAAAAGCTGTTTCAGGAGGTGCTGTGCGGGACGCTGTGAAGGCAGAAGGCAGGCCCGGTTCCAGCAGTTACCTGCCTGCGCCCAGGGGCCGGAGGCCACACGCAGGCCCCCAGCGCGGCTCCCAGCCCTCCTCTCTGCGCAGCCTCTGTGACCTGAGAGCAACAAGTGCACAGGGTGTTCTAAGAATAAGTAAGTTAATCAAGTAAGTTCTCTGAGCAGCGCTTGACCTGTAGTCATGAGTGCTAACCGTTCTCATTGTTTCTACTCATTGCAGTGCAGCTGTGGCCAACTGTAAACTAATCAGGGAGCAAGTCCTGGAGTGTACTTTACTCTGGCGAAATTTTCCCATTTCACACTTTTTGGATAAGTTCGTCTGGGACAAAGAAAAGATGAACGTAAGAGGAATCCGTTTTCTTCCTTCTCGAAAAGCACAGATGGGGATGGAGTTTATCCAGCTGAGGCGAGAGGGTGCGCCTGGTGCTGTGGCCGCAGGCCCCTCCCAGCTGCCTCGGGAAGCCTGCAGCTACCACAGTGTTTTCCGTAGAGCCAACTCAGCTTTGCATGTTAGGAGGTGAGCTGGGCAGCGCCACGATGGCTCCACTGACCCGTGCATCCTGCTATCCATGCCCTGGGGGATCCTCTGCCCTTGGGTATAGACTGGACTTAGTGACTTGCCTCTAATGAATAACATACAGCAAAAGGAACGGATGCCACTTCCAAGATTCAGTGACTAGGAGAAAAGCGGAACCACATCCTCATTCTCCACTTAGCTTTTGTCAAGTGTAGCGTAACACTAAGTCATGGTCATGCTCCCTGGCCTGAACCAGAGATCACTGCTTGTCTACGAATATTTAAGTGTTGACCTGGACAGCAAGAATGGTCACTGTCATACTGGGAGGGGTTTTAGAATGGAAAGAACATTCTAGAGATAATAAACAAGTAACTTTGGACTCACTCTAGCTCTCAAAGTTGTATAACATGGAGATGAGCTTAAGGTTAGCTTCAAAATCTTTAAAGCAAGTGTAACAAAAGCCAAGAATGCAGCTGTTGATGTGAGAACTCCTGTGTCTGTTCCCAGCAAAGCCCATCTTGGTCCTCCCTTGGAAGCTGGCAGGGCAGGGTGGGCAGGTCCTGTTTAGGAAGCCTCGCCTTTAGCAGAATGCTAGGCATTTGATTTTCACTTTGGAAAGCTTTGCATTGGAAGATATATTCTAGCAGAATTTGTGTATTCAAGAGAAAAAGAGGAAAAGAAAGGAGGTTAATTGGGGAGAAAGCAGTGCTGGGAGATGGCTATGAAAACTTCTTCTTTTGGCTCTGTCTATTTGTAGCAGCCTAGCCTGCTGATGTCTCATTGGAAAAGTTGGATACAATTCTAAAGCATTTCTCTTATGATGGAAGCCATATTTGAAGACAGTTTCTCAAAAGTCATGATACCCACGAATTCAAGAAGTTCCATGAACCCCAAGCAGGTGAAATACACAGAAAACCATATCTAGGGAACATCAGGGTAAACTACCAAAAACCAACAACAAAGAGAAGAGACTTTAGAGTAGCCAGAAAAAAATTAAAAGACATATAAACTTCAAAGGGGCAACAATAAGACACATAGCTGATTTCTCAGGACAGACAATGGAAACAGAAGTCAGTGGAATGACATTTTATGCCACATAAAAGTCTTAGCGCAGTAAAGACTTTGTTTTCTTTTAATAGGCACAGAATCCATGTTTCCTATAACCTGGCAATACTACAGAAAAAAAGCAAGTTCTTTTAGCATGCGTGCGCCCTCAAAATCCAGCTGTGGCACCCATGAGATGGCAAGCCCACCATGACTAAGCATGTTCTCCTGGCATGGCCTCATGGGGGAGCAGGATCTGGGTGTCCCAGTTACAAGTGGTTTGTAAAGAGGGAAGGAGGAAGGTTGTTAATCACTTTATAACACCTCCTCACTCTCTGGCAGGCACTAAGTAAGCACCAGGAATGTTCTGCTCCTGGGGATCTGTGACACTACTAACACCCAGGAGCCTGCAGCAGTCTTGTGAGGGTTTGTGCATGTCTGTTCCAACTGTGCACCTACTCCTTCCCCTTGAGTGATGTAAAATGGGAATACGCGGTGAGGATTTATCTTCTGGATTTGGATTTGTGGTCTCTGCAGTCTTCCTTTGAGTCTCTTGCCTCCATCTATAAAGCTTCATTTCTCACGCTCAGTAAGGAAAAATGGTGAAAGCAGACAAGTGGTGACTGTAAATGGTGAGTTCTTAAACAATCCCTTCAACAACTATTCTAAAGTGGGGGAGGGTGGTCTCTAGAGTTCATTTTAGTTCATTAGAATAGTTACAGAATTGAGAGAAATGCGACATGATTTTTAAAATAATGTTTTCAGACACAAATTGATTAGGTTCAACTTTATGATTCTAATGTCTCTAAGTAGAGTGTGATCTGAAACAATACTGAAAACCCAGATTATAAATTTTTCAGCTACACAGTACATATTCATGATCTCTTTCTTTGTTTTCTCTTTTAATCAATGAAATTTTTCAATCTTTTATGGAAGTACTAGTGGCCCAGTGCATGAAATTTGTGCATGGGGGCGGGGGGTGTTCCTCAGCCCGGCCTGCACCCTCTCCAATCTGGGACCCCTCGAAGGATGTCCTACTGCAGGTTTACAGGGATTGGGCCTAAACCGGCAGTCGGACAATCCGGAACTGCTGGCTCCAGCTGCTCACCTGCCTGCCTGCCTGCCTGCCTGATTGCCCCTAACCACTCTGCCTGCCGGCCTGCTCGCCCCCAACTGCCCCCCGTCGCCGGCCTGCTCACCCCCAAATGCCCCCCCTTCAGCCTCATCACCCCCAACTGCACCCCCTGCTGGCCTGCTTGTCCCCACCTTCCCTCCCCACTGGCCTGCTCACCCCCAACTGTCCCCCTGCTGGCCTGCTCACTCCAAACTGCCCCCACTCCACTGTCCCGATCACCTCCAACTGACCCCCACTGATGGCCTACTCACCCCCAACTGGCCCCTCTGCTGGTCTGCTTACCTCCAATGGCCCCTGCCGTCCCATCCTGGCCTGATCACCCCCCCACGACCCAAGGTCCCAACCCCTCCTTTTCTTCTTTTTTTTTTTAAGCGGCGGGGACAACCCAAGCCTCCTGCTTGCTTCAGCTCCATGGCCACTGCCATTTTGTTGGGATTTATTTATCTTCTATAATTGAAACTTTGTAGCCTTGAGCGGAGGCCAGGGCCGGCCAGGGCGGTGGAAAGCTTGGCTTCCTCCATCGCCGAGGCAACCCAAGCCTCTTGCTTGCTCCAGCTCTGTGGCCAGCCGCCATCTTGGTTGGGTTAATTTGCATACTTGCTCCTGATTGGCTGGTGGGTGTGGCTTGGCATACGGAGTGATGGTTAATTTTCATGTTTCTCTTTTATTAGTGTAGATAATCTACAGTATAGAACAATACATGTATCTCAAACGCATGTATGTACCCTAAGTCTGTACATATATCATAAAAGAATACCCTTGATGTATTTTCACAAAATGAAGCACCCATGAGTCAACAAAAAAGTAACCTACCAGGTGGCCGCATCCTCAGGCCCCTGTGCTGGAAAGCTGAGTGGGTGGGGTTCCACTCATTCCTTCCCACCTTTTACAGTTCAGCCTCCACCACGAGGGTTGTTTGAAGGATTGTGGTTGGGCACTAGAGTTTGTTTGTGAGGGGTGGGAAGAAGGTCCTGCTAATTTTAAAAAAAAAAAAGTTCAAAGTAACAATCTCTTTCTCTGTAAAAGTTCCTCAATGAAAGCCCTGAGGTTCAGGGTTCCTTTATGTCCACAGATCAGAACATGGGGTGCACTATCATGGCCAGGCAGAAACCCTGAACCAAGAGCCAGAGGCAGCTGTGAGCTCACCAGAAGGGCCCTGAAAGAACACAGGGCCCAATGTGGGCAGGAGGCCCTGACTTGGAAGCAGGGCATGTTCCAGAGGCAGATGTGTGGGGCATTGCTGGTCAGGAGTCAAAAAATGGACAAGGTGCCAGCACTAGAGTCTATCTAAAGCCATCTCCTCTAACAATGGCTCGCATGTGCTCTTACAAAATTCCCGACCTCTTAAGAACAGGCAGGTTAAACAAATGTCACGAAGTTATTCTAAGAGTCAAGTCTAAAACATACCATCCTCCCAGGCAACAGCTGTGGGAAGTTTCAGTTTCAAGTCTCCACACAGGATTCAGCCCAAGTTCCCAGAAATGGTATGGGTACTTCCCAGGCATCAGAATCTGTGCCCATCCCTCTAGTGGATGGCATTCTGTTCTGTCTTGGGTGGCAATTTCACCCCGCCCTCATTTCTGCATTAAATATTCTTATCTGCTGTCCCCTTCATGCACTCAGGGATGTGTTTCTCAGAACACAGCCAGTGATGTGCATCTCCTGATACAATGCTAGAACTACGTGAGTTCATTGTCAGCTCTGTAATGCTTAGATATACTTTTCCTAATGGCCCCACACTGCAAGGATACTCAGTTAGACTATTTTTATATATTTTTCCCACAGCCTTTCCTTTCCCTCTGAGCAGTTTTCTCTAATGAAATTTTAAGGCATCCTTTCTCTTATTCTGTTTTTCAGAAAACATTTCTGTGATACCTTTGGAGGCTCGTAGGAAATGCATTTGGATTATTCTGTTTTTATCCTGCTGCCTCCTGCAACACAAAATATATGAATCATCAAATTTTTCCCTGTCATTTTTTTAGAGACCACAATATCCAGACACTAAAAGAGGCCTTGTGGGGATAACACAATGGATATAAGAAATGAGATATGGTCCCTGCCCTTGAGTAAATGGTGAAAGGAATGTTAATTAATACCTCAAATGCCTGAGAAGACTCATCTCAGCATTTATATCATGCCTTGAGTTCCTAGAGACCTTGAATAACATCTATGGAAATAATATTTTTTTATTATTAGAAAAAATAATATTTAGTAATATGAACCACTGTTTTAGAGCTTGAGATATGTTGGAGCCTCAAGTAGATGTTCTGATATAGATGGGTGGATGGATGATGGATGGATGGATGGATGGATGGATGGATAGATAGATAGATAGATAGATAGATAGATAGATGCATGAATAGATGCATAGGTTAATAGATGGGTGCATGCATGGATTTATGTATGGAAAAGTGGGTGCATGGATATATGCATGAATAAAAAGATGTATTACTTTATTTGATATTCGATATCCCACTAGGGAGTCAGCTGGTGTGGGAGTCTGATGTGGCTATGTGAACATGAAGTTATTTAATCCTCTTGTGTCTTATTTCCTCATATGTAAAATGAAGACAGTATATGTCCATGATCTCTTACCCATGGATTTGTTAAGAATTCAGAAGATAGACAATGGCCTGCACTAGAAACTGGGAGTCATAGCAGATCTACAAATACATAGACAAACCCAAAAAGTCACCCAAAATGGGGAGAGAGAAAAACAAGCCCCAAGTGAAAGAACAAGAAAATTTTCCAGAAGAAAAACTAAATAAAAGAGAGGTAAGAAATTTATCAGATATAGAGTTCAGAATAATAATTTCAAGGATGCTCAAGAACATGAGAAAAGATATAGAAACAATAAAAAATGACCAGTTGGAAATAATAACATAGCACTAATAAAGAACACATTAGAAGGAATACACAGTAGATTAGAAGAAGCCTAAAATGGATTAGTGAATTAGAAGACAGGGTAGAAAGAGTCATTCAAACAGAAATCCAACAAGAAAGTAACAATTAAAAAAAAAAAGGAGGATAGCTTATGGGAGCTGTGGGACAACATGAAACATAACAATATTCACATTATAGGAATGCCAGAAGGTGAAGAAAGTGAGCAAGAGAGAGAGAAGCCATTTGAAGAAGTAATTGCAAAAAACTTCCCTAACCTGGTGAAGAAAAAAGTCTAAAAGTTTAGGAGGCACAGAGAGTCCAAAGTAAGAAGAATCCAACAGGCCCATGCACAGACACATCATAATTAAAATTAAAGACAACGAATCTTAAAGGCAGAAAGAGAAAAGCAATTTGTTACCTACAAAAGAGCTCCCATAATGCTGTCAGCTGATTTTTCATCAGAAACTCTACAGTGCAGAAGGGAATAGAATGAAGTATTCAAGATCATGAAAAGCAAGGATCTGAAACCAAGATTACTATATCCAGCAAGGCTATCATTCAAAAAAATCATGAAATAAAGAGCTTCCCAGATTTTAAAAAAAAGGGGGGCTAGAGGAGTTTAACACCACCAAACCAGCACTGCAAGAAATACTAATGAGAAGAAGTAGCGAGCGAGAGAGAGAGAAACGTATGCTTAAAGAAATAAAATGGCAATAAGTACCTATCAATAACCTTAAATGTAAATGGATTAAATGTTCCAATCAAAAGACATAGGGTAACTGAATGGATATAAAAATATGACCCAAATTTAGGTTGTCTACAAGAGGCCCACCTCAGAACAAAAGACTCACACAGGATGAGAATGAAGGGATGGGAAAAAATTTTCCAAGCACATGGAAACGAAAAATAAATCTGGGGTAGTAATACTCATATCTGACAAAATAAACTTCAAAATGAAGGCCATCACAAGAGACAATAAAGGGCACTACATCATACTAAAGAGATCAATCCATCAAGAGGATATAACCCTAGTAAACATATATGCATCTAATTAGAAGCACCAAAATATATTTTAAAAACTTCTGGAGAACTTTAAGGGAGAGATAGACAGCAATACATTCATAATATGGAACTTAAACACCCCACTGACTTCACTATATAGATCTTCCAGACAAAAAAATTAACAAGGAAACAGTGACTCTAAATGACACACTGGATCAGATTGTTAAATTGACATTTACAGAACATTTCATCCAAAGCTTCAGAATATACATTCTTCTCAGTGCACATGGGTCATTTTCAAAGATAAACCACATGTTAGGACACAAAACAAGTCTCTACAAATTCAAGAAGATTGAAATCATATCTAGCATCTTCTCAAATCACAATGGAATGAAATTAGAAATCAACTACAGTAAAAACACTCAAAAACATTCAAACACCTGGAGGCTAAATTGCATGTTATTAAACAATGAATGGGTTACCAATGAGATCAAGAAAAAAAATCAAAAACTTCCTTCAAACAAATGAAAATGAATACACAACCTCCCAAAATATCTGGGACAAAGCAAAAGCAATCTTGAGAGGGAAGTACTATGTAGCCCTGCAACTTAAAGAATTAGAAAGAGAACAACCATAAAATCCCAGAGTAAATATAAGGAAGGAGATAACAGAAATTAGAGCAGAAATAAATGACACGAGACTAAAAAAAAAAAAAAAAAAAAAAAAAAAAAAAAAAAAATCAAGGAAACCAAAGAGCTGGTTCTTTGAAAATATAAACAAGATTGATGAACCCTTAGCCAGACTCATCAAGAAACACAGAAGACCCAAATAAATAAAATCAAAAACAGAAGGAGAGAACAACTGACACCACAGAAATACAAAGACTTGTAAGAAAATATTATGAACAAATTTATGCCAGCAGGCTAAACAATGTGGATGAAATGGACAAATTCCTAGAAAAATGTAATCTTCTAAAATTGAATCAGAAAACCTCAATAGGCCAATAACAATTGATGAAATTGAAGCAGTAATGAAAAAACTTCCCACAAACAAGAGAACTGGCCAAACGGCTTCACAGGAGACTTTTACCAAACATTCAAGGAAGCACTAACATCTATCTTCCTCAAACTATTCCAAAAAATCGAAGAGGAAGGAAAACTTCCAAGCTCTTTTTATAAGGCCAGCATTATCCTAATTCCAAAACCAGATAAAGATACTACAAAGAAAGAGAATTACAGGCCAACATCCCTGAAAACAGAGATGCTAAAATCCTCAACAAAATATTATCAAATTGGATCCAGCAATATATTAAAAAGATCACAGCCTGGCCAGCGTGGCTAAGTGGTTGAGTGCCTACCTAAGAACCGGGAGGCCACGATTCGGTTCCTGGTCAGGGTACATGCTTGGGTTGTGGGCTCTATCCCCAGTGGGGGCGTGCAGGAGGCAGCTGATCAATGATTCTCTCTCATCACTGATATTTCTATCTCTCTCTCCCTCTCCCTTCCTCTCTGAAATCAATAATATATATAATATATATACTAGAGGCCCAGTTCACAAAATTCATGCATGGGGGGGGGTGTCCCTCAGCCTGGCCTGCACCCTTTCCAATCTGGGACCCCTTGGGGGATGTCTGACTGCCGGTTTAAACCAGCAGTTGGACATCCCTCTCACCATCTGGAACTGCTGGCTCCTAATCTCTCTTCTGCCTCATTGCCTCTAACCGCTTCTGCCTGCCAGCCTGATCGCTCCTAACTGCTCCCCTGCCAGCCTGACTGATGCCTAACTGCTCCCCTGCCAGCCCGATCGCCCCCAACTGTCCTCCCCTGCTGGCCTGATCGCCCCCAACTGCCCTCCCCCTGCCAGCCTGATCTCATTCCCAGCTGCCCTCCCCTGCAGGCCTGGTTGCCCCTAACTGCCCTCCCCTGCGGGCCTGGTTGCACCAAACTGCCCTCCCCTGCTGACCATCTTGTGGTGACCATCTTGTGGTAGTCATCTTGTGGCAGCCATTTTGTGGCAGCCATCTTGTGACGACATGAGGGAGGCCATCTTGTGGTGGCCATATTGTGATGACATCAGGCGAGGGTGTCGCACAACGCCACCTAGGCTTTTATTATATAGGATATATTATGAAACGATCATATACCATAACCAGGTGGGATTTACTCCAGGGATGCAAGGCTGGTATATTTGCAAATCAATAAATGGGATACATCACATAAATTGAAAGATAAAAATCACATGATCATATCAATAGACACAGAAAAAGCATTCAACAAAATTCAACACCCATTTTTGTTTTAAAACTCTTAGCAAAGTGGGAATAGAGGGATCATACATCAACATAATAAAGGCTATATATGACAAACCTACAGCCAACATCATACTCAATGGGCAAAAATTAAACCATTTCTCCTAAGAATAGGAACAAGACAGGATGTCCGCTTTTACCAGTCTTATTCAACACTAGAGGGCCGTTGCATGAAGATTCATGCAATAGGCCTTCCTTCCCCTGGCTGCTGGCACCAGTTTTCCTCTGGCACCTGGGACCCGGACCGCAGTGGAGCCAAGTCTTCAGCCTTTAGGCTTGGCTCTGGTCACAGCGGAGCCTTCAGTCTTCAGCTTTCAGGCTTGGCTCTGGCGCAGCGGAGCCTGCAGTCTTTGTTCCGTGCCTGCGTATGCAAATTAACCCAACATCTTTGTTGGGTTAATTTGCAAACTCACTCCTGATTGGCTGGTGGGTGTCGCGGAGGTATGGTCAATTTTCATCTTTCTCTTTTATTAGTGTGGATAGTACTGGAAGTCCTAGCCACAGCAATCAGACAAGATAAAAAAATAAAAGGCATCCAAATTGGAAAGGAGGAAATAAAACTGTCATTATTTGCAGATAACATGATAGTGTACATAGAAAATCCTAAAGACTCCACCAAAAATCTACTAGATTTAATAAGTGAATTCAGCAATGTAGCAAGATACAAAATTGACACCCATAAATCAATTTTGATACACCAATATTGAGCTTTCAGAAAGAGAAACTAAAACACACACACACACACACACACACACACACACACACACACAAACACACACCAAAAAACCAAAAAAATACCATTTACCATAGCAAAAAAAAAAAAAATTAAGATACTTAGGAATAAACTTAACAAAGGAGATAAAAGACTTGTACTTGGAAAATTACAGGACGTTGAATAAAGAGATAGAGGAAAATATATCATGGAAGAATATACCAATCTTCACGGATTGGTAGAACTAACATCATTAAAATGTCCATACTACCCAAAGCAATCTACAGATTCAATGTAATCCCTATTAAAATACCATCAGCATATTTCACAGATCTAGAACAAATAATCCAAAACTGTATATGGAACCAAAAATGTCCCCAATTAGCCACAGCAAGCCTGAGAAAGAAGAACAAAGTTGGAGGGATCACAATACCAGATATCAAGTTAAATTACAAAGGCACTGTAATCAAAACAGTCTGGTACTGGCACAAGAACAGGCATATTGATCAATGGAATAGAACTGAGACCCCATGAGCCGATCTAAGCCATTATGCTCAATTAATATTTGACAAAAGAGGCAAGAGCATACAATGGAATCAAGACAGTCTCTTCAATAAATTGTGTTGGTAAAATTGAACAGATACATTCAAAAAAATATAGACCACCAACTTACACCATACACAAGAATAAACTCAAAATGGGTAAGAGACTTAAATGTAAGACGTGAAACCATAAAAATCCTAGAAGAAACCAAAGACAGCAAAATGTCAGGCATCTCTCATAGCAATATATTTACAGATACATAGGGCAAAGGAAACTAAGGAGAAAATAAGCAAATAGGACTGCATCAAAGTAAAAAGCTTCTGCACAGCAAAAGTGACCATTGACAAAATGAAACAAGATCCCACTCTATGGGAGAACATATTTGCTTATGATATATCTGATAAGGGGTTAATATCCAAAATATATAAAGTACTCAAACAACTCAACAAAAGGAAATCAAACAATCCAATTTAAAAATGGGCAGAAGACTTAAATAGACACTGCTCCAAACAGGACATACAAATGGTCAAGAGAAATATGAAAAAATTCTCAAAGTCACTGATCATCAGAGAGATGCAAATTAAAATGACAATGAGTATCACCTTACATCTGTCAGAATGGCCACCATCAACAAATCAACAAATGACAAGTGCTGGCGAGGATGTGGAGAAAATGAACCCTAGTGCACTGCTGGTGGAAATGCAGACTGGTACAGCCATTATGGAAAACAGTATGGAATTTCCTCAAAAAATTAAATACAGAACTGCCATTTGACCCAGTGATCCCACTTCTAGAAATATATCTTAAGAAACCGGAAACACCAATCAGAAAGAATGTATGCACCCCTATGTTCATAGCAGCACAATTTACAATAGCTAAGATCTGGAAACAGCCCAAGTGCCCATCAGCAGATGAGTGGATTAAAATCCTGTGGCCATTTATACCATGGAATACTATGCAGCAATAAAAAAGAAGGATCTCTTACCCTTTGAGACAGCATGGAGGGACCTGGGAAATATTATGCTAAGTGAAATCAGTCAGAGAAAGACAAGTATCACATGATCTCACTCATATGTGGAATCTAATGAACAAAGTAAACTGATGAACAAAATAGATCCAGAGACATAGAACATAGAACAAACTGTAGTATCTCAGAGGGAAGGCGGAAGTGGCTGGGTGAGTGGGAAGAGATCGATCAAATAACTTATATGCACACTAGTAGCCCTGCGCACGAATCCATGCGCCAGTAGCTCTCTGCGGGGACTGGCCACTCCGCGCCCGCTGCCCAGAGGCTCTCCGCAGCCCAGAGGCCCATCCGCGGCCAGGCGCGGAACGCTTGCCTAGTCATCACGGTGACGAAGCAAGTATTCCACCAGGCCACTCACGCTGCCTACTCTCAGCGGCCGCCCCTGGGACTTGGGTACTCCGGCAGGGCTGAGAGGACTGGGTGCTGCCATCTTGTGGCTATGGGCACTGCCATCTTTGTGACGGAGTGACGGTTAATTTGCATTTACCCTTTTATTAGATAGGATAAGCATAACCCACGGATACAGTGTGGTGAAGGCCTGGGGGGGCGGGGCAGGTTAGAAGGGGTCAATGTGGGGGGAAAGGGGAACATATGTAATACTTTCAGCCATAAAGATTAAAAAAAAAGAATTCAGAAGCTTTCAGAATTTAAGAGGGTAATACAGTATGTTACTATAGTTTTTGCCACCAAATGAGTTTCAGAAGTGTTTGGTTTTCTGATTTTTCTATCAGCATATATGCTGATAGATAAAGCCAGAGAGTAGGTGAGGTATCTTAAGGAAAATCTGCAGGGGGAGAAGATGACAGCATTGTGAAATGAAGAGCAATGAACATAAAAGAATGTGAATTTGTCTTCTCTACCTTAAATGCATTTGAGAATTACCATAGGATCATTAGCACATATATTGGTTTACCTGATTATTCTCTATCTTCCCCACAATATTAATAAGATATGGCTGACACACAGCAAGTGTTTAATAAAGACAAGTGGGATGAAAGATGGGAGGTGGGGTGTGAGGGGAGAAAAGAGGAAGGGAGGGAGGGAAGGAGTTAGAATCCTGACTGTACATTTCCTCCACCATGCTCTGCCAGCAACAACAGTGTGTCCATGCTCCCAACTCAGCAGGCGCGGTGGTTCTTGTCTTCCTTAACCATCTTCAGCACACACCCCCACCGGCCACTTCCTTCTTCTTGAAGCATCTCTTTCCTTCCATGATATGGCATCTTCCTGTTTTTCTTTATCTCCATCTTCTTTGGGGTGCCTCTTCCTCCTCCTTGTTCCCTAAGTGCCAATACTTTACACGTTTCATCTCACAGTGCTGTTTATCTTCTCCCTTCCTCAGGCTCCTCACCTACGCTCTGCTTTAACTGTTAGTATATATGCTAATGACTTCCAATCCAAGTCTATCCTTGAGGAAGAGCTCTCATGAGCTCCAGAACCACATATGCATGTCCTCTGGAATGTCTGATAAGCACCCCAATTGAAACATCCCCAAAAGAATCCACCTTGTTTTGTCCAAAACTAATTATCTCCTGTATTCAATTATCAGTGAAACCCAAGGAGGCAACTCTTCCTCTTCCCTAAGTCACATCAGCCCAACCCTCCCACTGATCTAATGCCATGCCTGCCCTCTCTCGGCCCACCCCCACTTCCCGTTTCACTTTCTCTCCCGTCATGGTGGTAGAATGGTGCCAGCAAACCAGGGATACACACTCCCTTATCGTGTCCAGTGGTTCAGCGTCTTTCTTTTTAAATATTTCACAAAAGAACAGGGCTTCCCTCTGGTGGGGCCATAAGTCACTGACCATTGATGAGCAATAACTTGAGTTCCAAAAAGTCCACAACAGATAACGCCATGTATTCCCTAGTTTGAACAATGTACTGTCCTACACCTGACACTGACTGTGGTGAATAGACTGAAACTGCTTGCATAATTGCCTTTCTCTCCCTTGACTCTGAGTTACATGAGGTCAGGACTTGTGTTTGCCTTGTTTAATGCTGTATCCCCAACTCCTCAAGTAATGAGGCCTTGGCATGTAGTAGGTGCTCGATAAATGTTTCTTGGTTGGAGAAAAGTAGAGGAGGGGAGGAAGGCAAGTCGGGTTCCCGCAGAAGAGGATCTGGAGCAGAATGAGGAAAGATTCCTCCAGCTCGGAGAGTGTGTTGGTCCTTGCTCTGAGTTTTCAGGTGGCATCCTGGTGATTATCACTTAAATAAACCATATCTTGGAAGTATTAAAGAAGATACAATTTAGAAGTCAAATTTGATTCAGAGATTTCTGTCAGTCTGGTCAAAATAATTAATTTTAAGGAGTTTTTATTATAAAATGAATTGTCTAGTCAATTTTTTAAATTATCTTTTAAAATATATATGAAGAGTTTTGATAAACACAGGAGTAGAATTCTGAATTTCACATTTCATCATTTGTTCATATCCTGTCCCAAGAAGCAGTTTAGCTCCCGGGCCCTTGGCTGTGTGTCACCTGAGAAGACCATGCGCTGCCGTGACTGGTGTGCTCCGCGGACCACTGCGTGAGCAAAGAGCAGGCTTGCTGTGTAACTGCATGGCGAGAGCCCGGCCACACAGGGAAACCCAACCTGAACACTAAGGGGAAAGCCCCAGATAGTATTAATTTTAGATGAGGAGAAAAAAAACTGTGTATTTTTCTTGAATACTTTTTGATTATCTGAATTGTGCCTAATTAGTATTTTAAAATATTTACTATGCAGGTCCTGTCATTGCTCTTCTGCTCTTAAAAAAAAAAGGAAAAAATTAAAAGTCAGCTCTGGATTAACAAAGTCATGAGAAGGCTTTCAAAGAAAAATCTTAGTTTAAAAAATAATTTAATATCTTCATAAAACAGACACACAGATGCTTCTGAAATCAGAGTGCATGTGACATGTTTTATATAGCTCACTGCTTTGACCAAAACTCAATTAAATCTAAAACGTCAGAATCTGCCACCAGGCCCCAACGCGATGCTCGGCTGAGCCTCCGTCCCAGAGGGGCCCCTACGATGTTGGCTGCTAAGTCAGCCGCATGTGGAACCCTTAAACCAACCACGTGTGCCCCAGAAAGGCCCAGTGGAGATGCCCTCTGATGATCTGATGCTTACGAAGCCCCATGGTGACAATGGCAAGGCGACCCACTCTGGATGGTTTTGCAAAAATGATATAAAGACTTGGCCAGTGCATTGACCATGTGTTTTGTTTCCTGTATTTCTGACGCTGCCACATCCGGAGCCTTTCTGACTCTGGACGGACTGCCCCTCCCAGGAGCCAATTCCAGAGAGAGGAGAGGATGTGGCTCTGCCTGGAAACACACCCCTCACATCAAACCGGCTCATCCGGAGCCGCACACCCACCTCCTCCGTCAGCTCTCGCACGCTGGTCCACTGTCCACCCGCCCCGGCACCCCGGGGACAGATACCGGACGAGGACGACCCCTGTGCCCAGCGCCCACTGCGGTTACTCACATGGCCAGTCCTGAGCTGGACCAGCTGTCCTTTCCATGGCAGCCGCCTTCTGACCTGTGGGCCTCGCAGCACCTCACGTTCCGGTAGCTCCCTGGGCTTTAGACCAGCAGGAGTCGCTGCTCTCACCCCGCTCCCAGGAAGGACATTGGAGGAGGACTCACGCAGTCAGGGAGCTCCGCGCCACAGGCGGGGCTGGACGGGGCAGATCAGGCCCGGTTCTGCGGCCGGCCATCCCAGGTCCACGGCACCCAACGGAGCAGCTTCTCCGTCTGAACACTTCCCGCGCGTGCCCAGACACGTCCAGATCTTCTTTCCAGGTTTTGACCTTCATGACGACGCTCCTCTGCCCGAGTCGGGAACACCTGTCACAGGGACTCGGCAGAGGCATCGTGTCTGTCCGGCTCCCAGCGCGGACGTGGTCGGGACCTCAGGGCCGAGGTCTGCGGCAGGCGGCTGTCCTCGCTCCCACGGTGTCTCCCACAAGCAACTGGCCACCCTGGCCCCCCCTTTGGGATGAAGACCCTCAGCCCCAGTGGACAGTGCGCAATAGTGGCCTCACGGGGGCCCGAGGGGACAGCTCACAGGCATCACTGGGCCCAGTGGAGGCCCCGCATCCCTGACCGCCCCGCCCCAGCACAGCCAGTGACAATCCATTCCCAGGGGAAACACCACCGGAAGTGAGCGGTGTGGGGGTGAACACAGACCTGGGGGCAAACAGCCCACGTGGTGAACAGCGGAGAAGAGGGGGACCCCTGAGGGGTGAGGAGGCCGCGCGCCCCTTACCTCCCTGTTCACCTAACGGACTCCGGAGGCCGCCATGCCAGGCCCCACGCGCAGCCTGGGCGGCAGTTGGGGACCCTCCCTGCCGTTAGCGCATGCGCGCGCCTCTGGGAGCCAACCGCCGCAACGGACGCTGGGAGCAGTTGTAAGACAGAGCCCCGCCCCCAGTGGGCGTGCTCCTGCGTCCTGCCGCGAGGCCCCCTGGGAAGAGGCCCAGGCTGTCCCTGCAGCAGAGGAAGGAGGTGGAGGGAGGGGGCGCCTGGGAAGCCTCCTGCAGGCCCTCCTCCTCAGAACCTCCCAGCGCGTGTGCAGGGAGCACTTGGGTTTTAAAGCTGCAAACGTGCAGGCCATGCACTTAGCTGCCCCTCGGGACAGAGGTTGGGAGAGGCGGGCCTGAAGCACTGTCCTCGGAGGGGCAATGCCTCCATACCCTTGGACTGCATTTCCGTGGTTTCTGAAGAGCAGTCCTTCCTCCTAGAAGTCTGGGCGTTCCATCGCACAATTCTGGCCAAGAATTTTAGACCTCGGACACACCCTAAGAGACACTTGCCCCTGACCCCGTTCCTCCTGTATTTATTTATTACGTGGAGGCTTTTCAATAAATGTTGCTTCACAGATGTTTCCGTTGCAAGGTTGTTGTTCAAACATTGATCAAAACGTGACTGTCTGAGCCAGGTTCCATTGACAGGGCAGGTAGCATGGGAACAATATCACCCTGCCCGCCCTCCATTTTTGTATTATATTGCAGAATTTCAGTCGTCAATAAAACATATTTATAGTAGCAGAATCAACTTACTAACTTGAGTTTGTCATACTTTCCAAAGAAACTGAAATAATCTGATCCCCTTTCTGGTCATTTGCAAGAGAGGAAAGAGGCAGGAGAAAGACGCATCACTGCATTTACCATTTTGCACAATTTGTGAACTATGCAAAGGCATTACTTGTTTAAAACATTACATTAAAATCACTCAACAGGTAAAAGATTAGACATTGAACAACCCAATACTCTGAGAAACAAAAAGTGGTCATTTCTGGCCTTGCCCTGTAGGCTGCAGGGCCTTGCCCTGATGGACTGGGGCAAAGGGGATGGGTTGTAAGGCTGGGCCGGCTGCATCTGCAGGGCTCCCAGCACTGGGCGGGACTAGGGGCCACAGGACTGCTTCCTAAGGAATGAGGTGCACACAGCCACCGAGCATGCTGCCTCGGCGGGGTCAATCCTAATTTCAAACACTGGGATCCGTGAGCCATAAGTTCCCATTATTTCTTCAGGCCACATGTTCTGAATTTTCAGAAAGTGTAGCCTGTGTTGAAGTAAACCAAGACCAGATAGGAAGCAGGCTGAGGGACCCAGAACTAGGGTTATGGATCAAGAACTGAAATAAAGGGCACATCAATGACTGGGTGCCAAGAACTTACCTTGGAGAAGGTCATTACTGCTAGTGTGTCTTTAAATTTGTGACTTTAAATTTGAAAGGAACTGCTGGTTCTTGCCTACCTATCAGAGCCCTCCATGGAATGCCCCCCACCCAACCCCAGCCTATGGTCCTCTGCCCCTCCCCCGCTGCAGAATGTCTGGAGTCCCACATTCTACCGTTCAAATCCAAACCTTCCCTCCACTGGATGCTGAGCAGCTGTTGGAGCAGGTCACTCTCTGGATCCTCGACTTGACTTTTCTCGTTGTGGAGGCTCCTAGGCAGCGGTGGTCAGTGAATGAGCCTGCGGCGATGGCTTCAGTGGGAGGTAAGCCTATAGATTGGAGGGGGGGGATGGTTTAAACACTGAGCTGTCCCTCAAAACTTGGGATTGAAATGTGACACTGGGGAAACTCGGTTTGAGTGAAGTAGGGGGAGAGAGCACTGGACCTCCAAGGACCTGTCCCCGGGGCGGCTGGGAGCCAGTGGGAACCTGTGACGGCACTGGCCAGGAGGGCTCCTCAGAGGGGGTCAGGGTGGCTCAGGGACATGCCTGGGTGTGGAGAAAGGACGGCAGCAGGCACGTGGGCTCTTCCCAGAGGGGAGACGAGCCACTTCCACGTGTGTGGGGGGAGTGGTGGGCGATGTCGTGGGGGTGGCACAGGGTGGTCACGGGAAAGCCCAGTCCTGTGGGCTGTTCTTCGGGCGCCTGGAGCTGGCCCCGCAGCATCCTTCTAAGGGATTGAGCTGAGTGCACCAGAGCGAATGGGGCAATGGGAGGGTGGTCTTAGCCAGAAAGCTGTCCAGTGGGGCTGTGTGTGGCCACGTCCACAATGAAATGTCCGCCCGAGGGCTGGGCTGGAAGGTCCTCCGCCTGCTGCAGCCCAGAGCTTCTCCCCTGCTGCCAGCCCAGAGCGCACTGCTCCTCAGCCCAGGGAGCTGCTTGTTGGCTGGGAATCCACACGGGCAGGGCGGCCCGGAAACTCCCACCGAGATGGGGCCGGTTCCCTGAGCTGTCCCGAATTGTCCCCCCGTGCCACCCAGGTCTGCAGACCGACTCCCTCTTGTCCCGCATCTCATGGCGCACCCTCTGCCCCGCCCTTTACCTTTGAGATGAGGGTTTTGCTGAGAGTCCACGTCCCTGCTTCAGGGACAGAAAACAGATGTGGAGGTGGGTGGTGTTCCGTGGAACGTGTGCGAAGGCGGATTCCTTTTTAAAGGGGGAGGGAGCACAGGGGCAGGAAGACCATGGTCGGTGTCAGTAGTAAACGGCCAAGGCCGCCTGTCCTGAGTAATGAGGGCGCGGTGTGCAGCGTGCTCTCCTGGACGAGGTCTGCTCCAGTCCCTCTGAGCGGGGACGTGTTCAGACAACTGTGTCCCACTGTCACCGCTCACACCTGCTTCCTCCTGTGCCTTCACTTCCCACTGTTGGGAGCTGGAGGGGGAAGGGCCTCACCCCGTCTGCAGTCCCAGGACCCATCTAACAGGACAGCAGCTCTGGAAGTTTCTGGAAACCCCTACCGCCAGCCCCACTTTGCCCCATTCCGTGGCCCTCCTCTAACGCTGCAGCCATTGCTGGCTGTGAAACAACAGAGCTCCTGAGGGTGGCCATCAGTCTGAGCGCTGGGGCCGAGTGGCAGGACCTGGCCCGTGTTAAGTGTTCACTGTTGGTTCCGGCACACATGTGCATGCTGGGCGGTGTGTTGAAGGGTTAGATCAGGGCTCCTGTGCCTTCTTGTGGAGAGACATTACTCCAGTGTTTCTGTGTTGTTGTGCAAGCCCGGGACAGAAAGGGGGTGATTGGTACTGAGGAGCAGATGGGCCCTAATATGTTAGACACGGCCTGTTCTCAGAGGCCCTTTGGTGCCTAGAACTTACCTCGGAGATGTAAGTTCCAAGGTCACTACCGCTAGTGGGTCTGCCTAGGGTCGTTGCCCCAGAGCAGACGTCTGCCCAGGGCCATGCCTCTGAGGCTGGCAGGGCCGGTGCCGGGGAATCCTTAGGAGGCTCTCAGGGTCAGCGCTGGCTGGGGCTGTTGCTTTTCGCAGACAGTGGTCAGGGAGCCTTGGTGAACGGGGAGCAAGCTCTCCAGTGGAATAATTCCCAACTGGAGGTCAGAGCGTGACAATAACCTGAGGACATTTGCCACCTCTGCAGTTTGCCCATCCAAATGGCCCTCCCTGGTGAGACTCACGGCCCTGGTTCCCCAGTGGCTGAAGAGGCCCAGAGCGCCTCAGTGCTGTGTGCTGGTTCCCCTCCTCCATTCCCCCTTTCCTTTGTCTCAACAGCATCTGCAGCGCGGGGAGCGGATGTGAGCCTGAAGCCCGGTGCCTCCATGACTCCTTCCATGGCCCAGCCCTGTCCCCCGCCCTCTTCTGGCCCCGCACACCGGCCCCCTGGGGAGCAGCACCTGCTGCCCCCCAGGACCCCGTCCTTCCCTCCTGGCCGCCCCCTGGTGCTGCCGGCTTGGCCCAGGACACCTCTGATGGCAGGAGATGCTGGTCAAGGCCCCGTTGGGACTGGGGCTGACAACATCATGGACCAGGTCAGGTCAGAAGGGAGAGGACCACAGCCCTCCCAGACTCAGACCATTGTCCTGACTCAGGCCCCCCTCTACGGCAGTGCTCCAGGTGCCATCTGTGGGGGTGCTGTGTGTCCTGCACCCCTCTTCTTGGAAGCTACTGCTGTGGAGACGATTATGCCCGCCTTGGCTTTTGGGGGCACCCAGGCCGGCAATGGAGGCTGGTGTCCCGGCCTTCCTCCTCAAGCTCCACCGCCAGCTGCCCAGCTGGCCCCCGTCGTCCTCCGAGTGGACCCTGGAACACGGCCACATGGGGCTTCCAGGGAGGGTGGCCTGGCCGCCTCCCAGTCCAGGGCCTCGCTGGAGGACGCCTCTAACCCCAAGAGTGTGTCCGAGGACTTCCGTCGTTGGCAGCGCTTCAAGGCCCTGGCCCGGGGGCACCTTCCCCAGAGTCCTGATGCGGCAGCTCTTTGCTGCTTCCTCATGTGAGTGCACTGGGCAGGGCAGGGGGCGCCCGGAGCTCTCCCATCCCAGAGGAGGTGGGAGGGCCTGCAGGCTGGCTGATCCTGGGGCGCTGGCGGGAAGGCCTGAGGGTGGGGTCCCAGCTATGGGTGCGAGTGCGGGGTCACCTCCAGTCCTGGTTCCCAGGCTGGTGTGGATGTGAGGCCGTGACAGCAGCAGCTGGAAGGCGTGTCTTTGCACACAGACGCCTCCTCCCTCACCTGTGGGTGCTCAGTCCTGCCGGGTGGGGGTGGGACTGGCTCCACTGAGCTGGGGTGGCCAGGCGGGTGGAGGCCAGGCTGGGCCGTGACTGACCCTGAGGCATTACAGGCCAGCGCTCCGGCCCCTGTCCCGCCTGAAGCCCACCATGACGCTGGAGGAGGGAATAGGGCTGGCCATGCAGGAATGGCAGCGCAAGAGCACCTGTGACCGGAGGGTCTATTTCGAGATGGCAGAAAAGTGAGTCAGGGTCCTGGGTCCCCACAGCTGGGGGCGGGGGGGCTGCCTGCGGGGCAGGGTCCAGCTGTGAGGGCTCATCAGAGAGGAGGGGGGTGGGAGGGTGTCAGCACGGGGTCCCCGCAGCCCAGAGGCGCTTCCTCCTGGGGGCGTCTCTTCCTCAGCTTCAGAGTGTGGGTGCTCCTGTCCCACCTCCCCGGGAGCTCCCCCTCCTCTGACGCTGACCCGTCCTGGGCGGGACATGAAGGCTCAGGACAGGCTGGGGAGGAGGTGCCCGCCCAGGGGGCCAGACTCCAGCCAGAGGGGCTGTGCAGCAATGTGCTCAGCCAGCCTCCTGCCTCCCCGGTGTCCGGGCCCTGGCAGCCCCAAGGCCCTTGCTCTCCATCCTCCATCCGCTGCTGCCTTTGCGGGGCTCCGGGCGGCCTCCTTCTCAGCACAGCCTGTGCCCTCACCCCCAGGTTCATGGCGTTTGAGGCGGAGGAGCAGATGCAGGTTCAGAAGTTGCAGTTGAAGAAGGGGGCGCAGACCCAGCCTCCTCCTGCCCCACCGAGACCTGATCCTCGGGGGCCCCCAGCCCCAGTGGTGGACACGCAGCCAGGTAAGCCAGCACGTTTCCAGGGGAGCCCATGGCCAAAGGCAACAGGGCCTAGCGCAGGCCACTGTCCCCCCACATCAGCCTTCTCCTCAGGGGGCTTTGGTCTTTCAAGGGAAACAGCCCTGAGAGCCGGGCCTCAGCGGCCCTGTGTCCCCATGGGGTCTGGACCGGGTCCACCCTCTCATCCCCTCGCCCCGCTCCCTGTCAAGGCCCCACATGAAGTCTGCTGAGAAGCGGGCTGGCTGCGGGTTCCCTTGGAGAGTCGGTGGCTCCACTCGTCCTCACAGCTGACTCTCCTGGGTGCTCCCCTCTGGGCTCTCCTCACACACTCACAAGGCGTCAGTGGCCCCGACCCAGCCGCACCCCTATTAATGCCCCAACACTGCCCTCAGCATCGCATGCCCTGGAGGTGGGAGCTTTATCCCCTCACGCTCCCTCCTCTTCCCTCTCTGCCCAGCGCCCACCCCCAGGAAGGCTGTACCCAGCGCCCAGTGCACCGACACACCCCAGCCGCCCTGGGAGACCGAGTCACGCGACGGGATCCCCCCTGAGGCCGAGCAAGAGGACATGGACATCATGGATGAGCTGCCCTTGGGGGCGCCCGGTGGAGGATGGGAAGATGAAGTGAAGGAGTGGCTGCAGGATGAGGGTCTCCTGAGCTACCTGGACCAGCTGTGCTCCCAGGAAGACTTTGTCACCCAGGTGGGCTGGCTCACAGCTCGGGGCCCACAAGGTCCCAGAGGGTGGCGCTGCTGCACCCAGACCCGGGTTCCCCCAGGCTGATGGGATTGGGCTCTGCTCTTTGCTGCTGAGCTGGGCGAGTGAGAGTGTGTGTCTGTGAGCGCGCGTGCGCGTGTGTGTGTGTGTGTGTGTGTGTGTGTGTGTGTGTACCTGATGACCGTGATGGAGTGAAACACCCACCTGTGCCGGAGGACGGGGTGGGTCTTGGCTTTCCCACTTGTCCTCCAGGCCCCGCTGACTCCCAGTTCACTCCCTGCCAAGGGGCTCACGGCCGCTCCCTTCTGTCCCAGGTGGAGGAGGTCATTGACCCCCAGTTCCTGAAGCAAATGAATTCCCCAGACGCTCAGCAGGACCCCTTGGCCCTGGCTGAGGAGTTGGAGCAGGAAGAAGGGCTCACTGCTGCCCAGGTGAGCCAGGGGAGGGTGGGACCTTAGGGAGATGGGGGGGGACCCCAAGTGAGCCATAGGACCAGGGACCCCAGGAGAATTAGAGGAGGGACAAGCCCTAGTGAGTCAGGGAGGGAGGAACTCCAGGTAGATTGGGGGTTCAGGGAGCCATGAGAGGGAGCACCCACGTAAACCAGGGCAGGGAGCAACCCAGAACCAGGGCGCACATGCCTGTGTCCACGCCACCCCTGCCTGCAGGCAGCGCATGCCGAGGGGCCAGCCCTGGGTGGGAGCAGCCGGGACAAGAAGGAGAGGACAACAGAGAGGAGGAGGGATGGGAGCCCCGAAGGGCAGGGCACAAAGCTGGGAATATGGCACAGGGGACGGAGCAGAGCCACATGACTGTCGTGGATTCGAGTCACGGTGTCCCCTCCTCCGCTCCTCCCCCCAGTGCCACTGTCCCATCACCCACCTCCTCCTCTCACACGTGTGCAGCGCCAGTCACTGTCCCCTTCTTCCTCCAGCTGGCAGAGGAGCGACTCCTGGCCTCCGAGGAGGGGGGCGTGCAGGCACCCCCGAGTCACGGTGCTCCCCGGTGGGACTCCAGTCCTTCTGAGTCTGCGAGCAGCCCAGATGCCCGGAGGCGTGAGCCCGGCCCCCAGCTGGGGGTCAGTGACACAGCCTGCCCGCCAGAGACTGGCTTCCCGGACGGGCAGAGGCGCGGCCCCGCACACGCCCCCCGCTCCAGGCCCCCGGCTGCTGCTGTCTCTTCGGGACGTGAGGAGCACCCACCGCTCCGGGCTCGGTGCCCCCCCGCTGCTCCCCAGGGCCACGGGCCTGCTGACTGTGCACGGGGACCCAGGGGCGCCTGCGTCCCCAGAGAGGCCTCTCTGGCCAGGGAGCCGCTCGGGCCAGCGGACAGGCCCCGTGGGGACGAGGAGGACCTCGCCAGCCTGGCCTTCCTCTGGGCCTCTCCCGGCCGCCTGCTGCCCTGCGCGCTCTCTCTGAGTCCTGTCCCTGCCTCGGGCCTGGCCTGCCCTGGAGGTCGGGGGCCCCGGGGCGCTGCCCGGTCCCGGTCCCTGCAGAGACCAGGCCTCAGCCGCGCTCCCCCTGCAGCTGGCCAGTCTGGGAAGCGCGCTCTGGGGGGAGGCCCCGCCCATGCGGAGAAGACCCCCCGCCCAGGGGCCGAGCTCGGGGTCTGGGGGAGGCCAGCACTGGCTCCGGGGCTGGTTCCCTCCTCACAGCCTCACAAGAGAAAGTGTGACCCGTCTGACCCAGGGAGCTGGAGGAAGCGGCACTGCAGCCAGTATGGAGCGGAGGGGGGTGCCCCCCACTGCCAGCGCCCCGAGGGGCCCAGACTCCATGGGACCTGGCTGTCCCCCAGAGGAGCCAAGGGCTCCTTGTCATCGCAGGGCTGATCCTGCTGTTCCACTGACATGGGAGGATGGGAGGCAGGGAGGGAGGGCAGGACCCTTAGGGTGGGGGTGGGCTGGGGTGGGGCAGGAGGGAGGGCAGGACTGTTATGGCGGGGGTGGGCCTGGGGGGGTAGGAGGGAGGGCAGGACCCTTAGGGCGGGGATGGGCCTAGGGGGGTAGGAGGGAGGGCAGGACCCTTAGGGCGGGGGTGGGCCTGGGGGGGGGGGTAGGAGGTAGGGCAGAACCATTAGGGTGGGGGTGGGCCTGGGGGGTTAGGACTAGCACCTTTGGGGCATTGTGGGTCAGTTATGAATAAAGATAATTTTGTTTGAAAATGCTCTGGGGCTGCTGTGTCCATACTCGGGTCTGCGCTGCTCCTTGGAGAGGGGACCTCAGAGGAAGGGAGGATGCAAGCCCTGGCCCTCACCCCCTGCCTCCTGCCAATGTCTCTTCCCCATGTTCAAGTTCTGATTCCGTCCCGGGCTCAGGTTGGGTGGGAAGGCTGAGGCTCCCGAGCAGGGCCCCAGCCCACCCAGCATGCAGAGCTGTGGCCCGGGCGGTGGCCCCGCAGCAGCGATGGGAGGGCTGAGGCCGGGCAGTCCCAAAGGAGGCCTGGCCCTCTGCTGCCCCCACACAGAGCTCGGGCGGGAATGGACTCATGTCAGGGCCTCCCCCTCCCACAAAATCGCAGGTCAGCCCTCACCTCCTCCTCCGCTGCCTTCCCTTGTCCCTGCGGCGGGCAGCACCCACTCTCCCGGCCCCCTGGGCACTTTGTGAAGGAGACTTCTCACCTGGGCCCGTCTTTCCCGGCCGCTGCCCCCTCCCTGCCCAGCTGGGCCTCAACACAGAGAAACGGGCTCGGCGGTTGTGCCAGACTCTGTGTGTGTCGTGGGCTGGTCCAGAAGCTGCCAGCCCTCCCGGGTCAGCATCCTCCCCATGTGCACCCGATGTGCTGGGGTGGCCGGCCCTGGATGCCAGTGTGTGGCTGAGGGACAGAGCCTGGACCCTCGTTCACTGGTGCGAATTAGTCCTGCGACTTCTCTGCTTTCAGGGTCTCGGTGGTGAAACAGGTTAACCACCCCCCACACCCCCACCACCAGGTTGTCAGGAACACTGAGTGTGTTTGAAGGGAACACACTTGCTCCGCCCTGTGTGCCTTCCCCATCATCAGGTTCACACCTGGCCCGGGTGTCTCTGCGCCCGTCCTCACTTGCCTGCTGTGTCTGCCTTTGAGTCATTGTTTGGATGAACAGGTCCCAGGGGGAGGCAGAGCCTGGGCTGCCCCCACCTCGGAGCCCTGGGAACCCCGAAATCTCCCTGGAACCTGTACAGGGGGGCTGACTGGAGGCCCATCGCTGCTTCAATCGTGGGCGAGGCCAAGTCCACGGCTCCGTGGAGTCCTGGAGAGATTGGCACATTAGCGTCTGTAAAATCTAAGCTGGGTGCAATGGGAAGAAGAGGGAAGAAGTGTTCCCTATTCCCCTGCAGCCAACCCTCTTTATCACCGGAAAATAAACTTGACAGGACACCCTGGAGGGCAGTGCGTCAGGCGGGAAGCAGGACGGGCTCCTAGTGACTGAAGTGGAATCTGTGGGAAGGGCAATGCCCTCCCATCACTCCTCCAGGGAAATCACGATGCTCAACCGGAGAAGGTGCTCCCTGTGTCCCTGTGTGCTCAGCGCTCCCTGCTGCTCCACTTCCTTGTAGCTCCCGGGGGTGGGGTGGGGGTGGGGGGGCGGGCGCACACAGAGCCTAGGAGTTCGTTCCTTTCCCCCGTTTTTCTGTGGGGAAAGTGGGGTTGGGGAGGTCAGGGGACTGAGGGCAGGTCACACTCCAGGAACTGGGACAGCCTGGGAGGCACCACGCAGGTTTGGCTGCAGAGACTTCCTGCTCCTCCAGGAGGAATAAATCCCCGGGAGGAAGCCCTGGCATCCTGGGGAAATGCCAGGACATAGGAGCAAGTCCGGTCACCACCCTCGTGGCCCGGGAGCGGCATCTCATTGCGGATGGAGATTGCGTTTCCCTGACGTTGAGCATCTTTTCGTATGCTTCTGGCCATGAGTGCATCTTCTTTGGAGCAATGTGTCCTCACCATTTGCCACCGTTTGGTTGGTTTGGCTTTTATCATTGAATTGTAAGAGTTCTTTATATATTCTAGGTAAAAGTGTCTTTCCAGAGATAAGGTTTCCACAAAATTCTCCCATTTTGTGGGTTGTTCTTTACTTTCTTGAGAGTGTCTTTGGAAGGAAAAAAGTCTTACCTTTTAATGAAGCCCAATTTATTTATTTTGTTCTTGTGTTGCTTTTGTGTTTGGTGTTATATCTACAAATCTGTTGACAATCTATGTCATGGAAATGTATGCTTATGATTCTTCCTTTTTTAAACCATCTTTACTATTTTTATATGTACCCTTCAGTGGTGTCAACTATATTTGCATTGCTGTGCCACAGATTTCCAGAAAATCGTCATTTTTCAACCCTGGATCTCTACACAGATTAGACACTAATTCTCCCACCTTCTTCCCCAGACCTTGACAACCATCCTTCTATGTTCTACCTTTGACTTTGGCTACTTTCAATATTTAGTATGAGTGGAATCACACAGTATTTGTCCTTTTGTGTCTTGCTTATTTCACTTAACATAATGTCCTAAGGTTCATCCTCCTTGCGACTCACTTTCCTTGTTTTCAAGGCTCTTGGTATGTATAGACCACATTTCTTTATCTTTTCATCTGCTGATGGACATTGGGGTTTCTCTTAGCTATTGCAAAAAAAATGTAGCAATGAATGTGGGTGTGCAAATATCTCATTTTATTTATTTATTTATTTTTAATCCTCACCCAAGGATATTTTACCATTGATTTCTAGAGAGAGTGGAAGAGCGAGGAAAGACAGAGAAAAATATCAATATGAGAGAAACACATAGATTGGTTGCCTCCTTCATGAGCCCCGGACAGGGTCAGGCCAGGGAGGAGCCTGCAACCGAGGTACATGCCTTTGACAGGAATCAAACCCAGGAAATATCTCTTTTAGATCCTGCTTTGAATTCTTTTGGATACATATCCAGAAGTGGATTGTGGCATCACATGGTAGTTATATTTTTAATTTTTTGAGAAAATTCCAACTTGGTGTATGTACATCTTATAAAAGTGTTTATGTTGTTATTACAGATGTGGGTAATCAAAGTTATACATAGTGATAATTTTGGGGGTTATATATCCTATATAATAAAAGCCTAATATGCTAAGTGTCACCATCCAGTCGTTCGTTCAACCAACCAAAAGCATAATATGCTAATGATATGTTAAGGCTGCTCAGCCGCTCACTATGACATGTACTGACCACCAGGGGACAGACGCTCCGACCTGTAGGTTAGCTTGCTGCTGGGGTCCAGCCGATCAGGACTGAGTGAGACCAGCCACACATGCCCTGGAGCCCTCCTGCAGTTCCTCCCTGGCTGGCCAACCTCCCGCATCCCTCCCCGGCTCCGATTGTGCACCAGTGGGGTCCCTCAGCCTGGACTACGCCTTCTCACAATCTGGGACCCCTCAGGGGATGTCAGAGAGCTGGTTTCAGTCCGATCCTGCAGGCCAGGCCGACAGATCCCACTGGTGCACAAATTTGTGCACTGGGCCTCTAGTAGTGTCATATTGTATAAGTTTTTATATTGCCTTAGTCTTTCTGACTTCAGGGTAATAAAAGTGATATATTTTAGATGTCATTTAACTTTTGAATTATTCATAATTTTGCATTTTAAGTACACATTCAAAATAATTTATAATATTGTTGAGTTTTTATGAATTATAATGTTACAGAATAATCAGTTCTAGATGCAAAGGTTTTCCACTTAAGGGCCTTAAAAATTATTGCATGTCATATGCTTTTTGTAATTGCTATTGAAAATCATGCCATCATTTTAATAATCCTTACTTTGTAGGTGATCATCTTACTTGCTCACTGATTTTAAGATTGTCTTTTGAATTCTACTGTTTTAAGAAGTGTAGCTAGTTTCAGGTTAAAAAATCCTCTATCCGCCTCGTGATCTCTTTTGCTTCATTAACTGACAATACACATTCTTCTTCAACTCTCGAACATAGTATCATCTTTTCAATGTTGCATCTCCTCATCTTCTCCTGTCTCTACTCTCACAACGCCAAAGATATGTATATTGTACCATCTTATGTATTCTCTATGCCTTCATCTGCTCAGGCTGCTATACTAAATACCACAGACTGAGTGATTTAAACAACAGTATTTATTTATTTTGTTCATTTTTAACTTAAACATTTTTCGATTACAGTTGATATTCGATATTATATTACTTTCAGGTGTATTACATAGTGGTTAGACATTTCTGTAACCTACAAAGTGATCCTTCTGGGAAGTGCTGCACCCACCTGACAACATATTTAGTTATTACAATACTAGAGGCCCAGGGCACGAAATTCGTGCATGGGGAGGTGGTGTCCCTCAGCCCAGCCTGCACCCTCTCCAATCTGGGACCCCTCGGGGGATGTCCGACTGCCCTGTCCGACTGCCCGTTTAGGGGCAGTCGGACATCCCTCTTCAATCCAGGACTGCTGGCTCCCAACTGATCACCTGCCTGCCTTCCTGATCACCCCCTAACCACTCCCCTGCCAGCCTGATTAATGCCTAACTGCTCCCCTGCCAGCCTGTTTGCCCCTAACTGCCCTCCCCTAGAGGCCTGGTCACCCCTAACTGCCCTCCCCTGCAGACCAGGTCCCCCCAACTGCTCTCCCCCGCAGGTCCGGGTCCCCCCCCAACTGCCCTTTCCTGCAGGCCCGGTCACCCCCAACTTCCCTCCTCTGCCAGCCTGGTCACCCCTAACTGCCCTCCCCTGCTGGCCATATTGTGGTGGCCATCTTGTGTCCACATGGGAGCAGGATCTTTGACCACATGGGGGCAGCCATCTTGTGTGTTGGAGTGATGGTCAATCTGCATATTACTCTTTCATTAGATAGGATTATTGACTGTATTTCCTAAGCTGTACTTTACATGCCCATGACTGTTTCATAAATGTCAATTTGTGCTTTTTAATCCATTCACCATTTTCATCCACTCCATGCAACCCCTCTCCCAACAGGCAGCCATCATTTTGTTCTCTGTATTTATGAGTTAGGGTTATTGATAGGTATGTAGTTGCCATTTTATTATTCATATTTTTACCTCTTTTTTTCTTATTATTATTATTAAAGAAGCCTCTTTATCATTTCTCATAATATTGGTTTGTTGGTGATGAACTCTTTCAGCTTGTTCTTGTCTGGGAAGCTCTATATCTTTCCTTTGATTCTAAATGATAGCCTTGCTGGGTAATCTTGATTGTGGGTCCTTGGTATTTGTCACTTTGAATATTTGTGTCAACCCCTTCTGGCCTGCAAAGTTTCTGTTGAGAAATCAGCTGATGGTCTTATGGGAGCTCTGTTTTACATAACTAACTGCTTTTCTCTCAATGTGCTTTTCAGATTCTCTGTCTTCAACATTTGGCATGCTAATTATATGATGTGTCTTGGGGTGGGTCTCATTTGGTTCATTTGGGGGGGGGGGGGGGGCGAGACTCTGCATTTCCTGGATTTGTATGTCTATTTCCTTCAGGTTAGGGAAGTTTTCCGTTGTAATTTCTGCAAGTAGGTTTTCAATCCATTGACTCTCTTCTCCTTCTTTTACCCTTGTGGTGTCAATGTTGTTACACTTCATGTTGCCCCAGAGGTCCCTGAAACCACCCACATTTTAGGGGGAAGTTCTTTTTTCCTTTTCTCTTTGGGTGTGTTCTGTTATTTTGACTTCCATAACATTGATTCAGTCCTCAGGTTTCATCTAATCTGTTGTTGATTGATTCCTATGTATTCTGACTGGTTCTCATTTATGTTTTCTATCTCCTTTTTACATTTCCTATCTCTTTGTTAAAGTTCTCACTGAGATCATCTATTCTTTCCCTAAGTTTGCTGAGCATATTTATGAGCAGTGTTTTGAAATCTGCATCTGGTAGATTGCTTGTCCCCATTGTTGAGTTCTCTTTCTGGAGTTTTGTCCTGTTCTTTCATTTGGGACATATTTCTTTTTCTCTTCATTTTGGTTGCCACCCTGTGTTTCTTTCTATGTATTGGGTAGATCTGCTATGTCTCCCATCTTGGCAGAGTAGCCGTATGTAGTAGGTGTCCTGTGAGGCCCAGTGGCACAGGCTTCCTGATTTCCTAAGCAAATCCCCAGGGGTGTCCCATGTGTGGATTTCGTGTGCTCTCCTGTTGTAGTTGAGCCCTGATTGCTGTTGGCACATGAGTCGGTGGAACTGACCCTCAGGGTTACTGCTTGTGAAGACTTGTCATCGCTATAAGCTGTTGTGTGGAATGTGAGTAGGATTCATTTGAGCATGGCTGGTGCCTGCCATGTTCACCTTTTGGTGTTTCTTTTTTCCTTTCAGTGTGGTCTGAAGACAGCCACCAGGCATATTGATATTAAAGCCTCTTGGGAGGGGTTCTGGTGCAGACTCAGGTCAGCCCCTATTTGTGTTTGGCCTGGGGCCACGTGGTTGGCAATGCAACATGATCTGTGGTTGGTTGCTGCCTGTGCTGGGTTTAGCGGCACCTGGGAGTGGTTATGCTGTGAACCGAGGCTGGCTACTTCTAGGGCTGCTTAGCAAAAGGTACAGGGCCTGCTGCTATCTGCTGTTACTTGTTTGGGATTTATGAACTTGTGATAGATTTTAGAAAACTGCATAGTGTGGGCCCAGGTTGTGTGGGTTAACTTCTGAAAGAGATTCTGGCAGGCCTACGAATTGGGTGGGGCAAGAGAATCACCAGTGTGGGATGAGAGCTGCGCTATGCAGGTTAATGGAGACTCACATTTGACACCGGCCTTCAACTGCAGGCTGTGTATATGTTGGGGGGTGGGGGGGGGGGGAGTGAGGGAAAGGACCTACAAAGGAACAATGGCTCCTGCCATCACTTTAGTCCACCAACCCTTTCCCTAAAGCCAGAACATTCAGTCCCTCCCCACATGTCCCTGGTGCCTTTCAAACTCCTGACCCTTTGCTGGAATTTGGACGAGTTTTGGTGAGCAAGTGTATCTGTGCTCAAGTCCTTTAGGAGGATGCCTGGGCCTATAGCAGCCCTCCATCTCACCGGGACTTAGTCCCTGCTGATTTTCACGACAGGGACTCTGACACTATGGGCTGGGGAGTTTGATTTGGGGCTGAAACCCCTCGCTCCTCAGTGGGGACCTTCACAGCTGGAATATCCCTCCCAATTCTTACCTGCCACAGGTGTGTGGGGGACCAGCTATTGTTCGTCTTTGTCCCTCTTTCCAGTCTCAACGTGGCTTCTGCTTTATATCATGTTGTAGGAGTTCTCTTCAGCTAGTCTTCAGGTGGCATCCAAGAGCGGTTGTTTGATAATTTATTTGTAATTTTGATGCAGTCATAGGAAGAGGCAAACAAAGTGGTTTCTTGCTCTGTCATCTTGACCAGAAAAACAACATTACTTATTAAACAGACACTTAATTTCTCACTGGGGCCAATGTTTCTGGAGGAATGGGCTCGACCAGGGGACCCGGTGGTCCTGGCTCCACCCTTTATGAGCAGCAGAGAGCCAGCACCGGTAAGTCCCCAGTGGGAGCAGGCACTTGATGGATGTTATTTCATTTCAAAGTAAAAAAACCCTGCAGATTTGCTGTTTTATTTCAAACTTGTAGATGAAGAAGTTAAAGCAGAGAGAGATTAAGAAAGTGCCAGAGTTACAGAGCCACTGAGCAATTGAACAGGGACAGGAACTCGGGTCTGTTTTGAGCCAAAGGCCTTGCTCTCGTCACAAACAGGCTGCCCTGGTGGGTGATTTTGGGCCCAAACACTACACAGCCAAGTATGAAAAGAGTGCAAACTGAGTCACTTAATTCCTCTGAGATCTGAACCTACTTCCTAAGGATGTGGTGAGCATCGGATGAGATAGGAAAGCCACTTTGACACGTGTTAAGTCCATGCCAGCTTCTAGAATGTTTACTAAGAGGGTGCGACAAAGTCTACCAGCCTGGGTCCCCGGGGGCCTCCGTTGTCCGGGAGGCACCCACCAGGCTTCGGCATGTGCTCCGCGCCACCAGCAAAGGCCCGCGCAGTTCCCTGGTTTCCAGGCTGTAATTACAAAGGCTCGCTGGTCCATGCCATGCTTCTGGGCAGATGGAGACCAGGGCTGCTGTCTGCTAATTGCATGTGGTGGAGGCCACAGCTAATTCAGGACAATGTTTCTGGAGGAATGGGCTAAGCCATTGGGAATCAACCCCACAGCAGCAGAGCGCCTGACGGTGTGCCAGGCAGTGCCACGTACATACACCACCAAAGGCAGGGAGACAGACACAGCAGGGTGTGGAGGCCACCTTCTCTCAAAACCTGGCTCGGATTCCATTCAGAGAAGAAATCAATTCCTGTTGCGTAAGACATCTGGAAATCATCTGGACATCCCCCTGACATTTAATGCTGTGAAGGCACAGCGGCTGGGAAAAGTGTGTGGGCGGTGCTGGACAAACGTTTGCCTGGTGCGTGGGCGAGTGAATACTGAGAAGGAGAGGCGGGTCCCCAGCTCTCTGAGGACGTCTGCATTGGGACCTCAGCCCTGTGTCTGTGGGAGAGGCGCTGCCAGGAGCTTCCTCTCGGCTGGTCGGGCACACCCCACCTCAGCGCGTGGCCTGTCTTGCTTTAACTAAACATTGGTGTTCGAACTGCTCCCCCCTTGTTTACTATCCGATTGAAGTGCTGAGAGAAAAAGACCATCATCATGCAATCTTTAAACAGAAGTGGTCTTTTTACCAGAATATGGCTTGCTATGTTTTAAACCCTCATATTCAGACACAGGAGGTCTCTGTAGCCTACATGTTGTGGAGAACACATTAGTGAATGATGCCTGTGTATTGTATTTGTTGCAATCCTGTATTCACCATCTTAGGTTGTAGCGGGAGAAAACGTTATGTTCATTGAATGCCTCCTCTGTGCCAAGATCTCCATTGACATTCATCGGTTGCGTATTTTCTTGGTCCAACTTGTCAGGCATGCAATGTTCTGTACTGACCACCACTCGGTGCTGGGGACACAGAGATGCGTGAGACACAGGCCCTGACCTCGGGCCACGCTCAGTTCATGAGAGACTTATTAAAAAAGCATTAGAGGAGATTCTATCATTAAATTATGTTCAGAAGACTATGAAATTTAAAAGTAAGACAAAGCTGGGTATTTTATCCAAAAGAGTTGAAACCAGGGTCTCAAAGAGATATTTGCATGCCCATGTTCTTATCTCCCTCATTCACAATAGGCAAGATGGGGAAACAACACAGGTGTCCCTCTATGGATGAGTGGATAAACAAAATGTGGGGTGTACATACAATGGAATATTATTCAGCCTTAAAAAGGAACGAAATAGTGCCACTTGCTACAACATGGATGAACTTTGAGGACATTATGTCAAATGAAATAAACCAGTCACAAAAGGGCAAATACTGCAAGATTCCACTTATCTGAGGCACTTAGAGTAGTACTTGGACTCGTAAAGCAGAGAGTGGAATGGTGGTTGCCTGGGGGAAGGGATGCTGTTGTTCAGTGGGTTGCAGAGTTTCAGCCATGCAGGGTGGATACATTCTAGAGATCTGCTGTACAACCCTAGGCATATAACCAACAATGCTGCCCTATTCTCTTAAAAGTGGTTTTTACCACCAAAACAAAAGCATGGCAAGGTCAGAGGTGACCTCGCAAAGGCTGGGCCTCCATTAAGGCCCCAGGAACATGGAGGAAGGCGGTACTGTCCCATTTCACAGATAGGGGAGTCGAGTAGTGTGTTCCAGGTCTGGTGACGTGGAAGCCCGTGTTTTTCCATTACCCCCATGTCTTCTTCGTGACAAATCTTACAAAACTTGCACACGGCAAACCAGAAAAGGCAAAATTCCTTAGAGTATACATTGATTCTGCAAACCAAAAATGAACTAAGTGAAGAACGAAAAACTGGGGAGAAATGTACTACACATCGATTTTTGTTTACCTATATCTGTTTACTTAACTATTAAATGGCAATGGCTTAAATTTTTAAGTTTTTAAAGCTATAATGTGAAAACCATCCTCCAGCCAAGCAATGATTTCAGTCGGATGGAACCCAGTTCCTGCACGAGGCCCCCCAGACGCGCTCCTGCCAGCCAGCAGCACAGGCAGACTTCTGCCTCCCGTGGGCATGGAACATGGGATTCTTGAAACTTTGTAAAAGACCTAAAATATCATTTTATAAAGAGACTTCTGTATCTCCTTCACTGAAGTTATATTCCAAATTTTTGTTTATTGTTTTTTGCTTGAAATACTAACTCAAAATATGATAAACACACTACCCTTGCCCCTAAAGAAGAAATATGAATTCTCAGAAAAACCTATAGACAACATGCATAATAAATAATACAATTGTGGATGCATTTGTTGGGTTATAGCCATTGCTATTCTTGGTTGTCAGATCAGAGTGGAGGCAAACTCTCAGGGGATGATATGTGAATGGACCTCAACCTGGGAGACTTCCCTCGGGGAGTTGGGATGTCACGACCTGAAGGCACCACTACACAGCCTGCTCGCACGGAAGCCCCAGGACAAGTCGTTATTTGGTCCAAAATGTCCCTCCCCAGTGCTGAGGGGGAAGGCCCTGGAATGCTCTCTCCTGCTCTCCGGACAGTGGGAAGAAAGGGCAGCGTCATTCCCGGCCAGGAATCGGTCCGCAGAAGCACTCTGCTCAGGGCTGGGAAATGTTTGTTTTCAACTGTGGTATTTTTATACAAATGACATCAATTCATCCAAAAAGGGTTAGAATGATAAAATGCAGGCGACAGGGACACCACGTTCCCTTCAGAGCTCTGTGCTGGCTTTGCGTCAGATCAAAAAGGGTGTGCCACATGTAAGGAGATCAAAATGGTACGTTTTCTTGATTTGCTACCAGACCTGGGAAGAGCGGCACATCCAAACCAAGTTCCCAAAACGCCAAGCACCTGTTTCCCTTCCTTTGCAAGTTCAGGTCCGTAAACATTGCATTCAGTTCAAGTATCCCACTGAAGAATACACTTGGTATACAGCATAACAAGGTTAAGTTAAAATGAGAGGACAAGGTCAGGTCCAGCAAACTATTTATTTACAGTTAATTTACAGAAATAGTAGGAAGTCAACCCAAGAGGCAAAATCTTCCATGTAAACTCACACAACCAGGGCGTCAAGCCATGTGACTCGCTGTGGTTGGCATGATCTCGCTCGCAGTTACCCAGTTGTCTCTGACATGTTTCAGGATGGCCACCCATCATCTCGTTCATATAGTTGTGTGTCCGCTTGCTTGGTATATTTTTGCTATTACATCATGAAATGTTGAGACCCTTGATGTGTGTCTCATTTATCTCTTGCTGTAAACAATTGCCCTACACGTTAGCAGCTTAAACATGCACATTTATCATCTCACAGCTTTTGTGGTCAGGAATCTGGGGATGGGATCTCTGCTTCAAGATCTCTCACAGAACTGCAGGCAAGTGACCACAGGGGCCTCGGCCTCCTCCGGGGCCCAAGTGGGGAGTGAGCTATGTGCGAGCTTGCTCATGTGGCTGCCTGTGGGCAAAATTCAGCTTCTTGAACGCTGTTTGTCCCAGGCCCTCGCTCTCCACAGCTGCTGACTTCAAGACACCCTAAGTTTCCTGACAGATAGCCCCTTCATCAGGACAAATACGCACAAAAGCCAGGCCGGAAATGCCAGTAGGGTGGACGTCCCAGTCCTTTGTAGCCTAACCTCCCAGTAGCTATGTCCAATTTTCAGAAGGAATCAGAGGTCTGCTCTCAGGGGCCGGAGCGCACGGGGTGTGCAGACGGGGAGTGGAGCCTGCAGGAGGCCGCCTACCTCAGGGTGTGGATGGGGACACACTTGCTTTCTTTTTGAGAATGGTCCACGTTTGGCAGCTATCTTCCGCTAGAGACGGAGACAGACTCAAAGCTTTCAGTTTCCCTTTATTTCTTGTCAAATGCACTGCTAGCAGCATGTAATTACAGGTCCTACTTTTAGTCACAGCAGTCCTACACCACTGAGCCAGTGTGTCTGTGCATCTATGGGTGTGACTACAGAGGGTTTAGCCTCAGCATGTCCCCTACGCTGTCAGAGAAACTAAGCAACAAGTGGAACAAAGGAAATGTATACGTTAGGGGCGGGGGGGGGGGGGGGTGCGCTGCATGTGCCCACTTCTATCACTTTCCCCGGAGCTGCTCAGAAGGTCCCCCACAGCTTTCCTTCCTTTCATTTGGAAAGAAATGTGATAGCCTTCTCCGTAATTGTTCATTGAAATGTGCGTATCAAGATAGAAAGCAAGTGATTCTCTGGGAAATTGTAGGTGGTCACTCTTCTGACCTAAAAGACACGCAGCTCACCTTCCGGGAAGGGCTTGAAACTCTCTTGATCAACAACACTCAGCAGTAACCACAATATGATGACCCATCTGTCTCAGCAAAAGGGCGTGTGGACTCCCAAGCTCTACTTACAAAGGGTCCCACTTAAGAACCCCTCACTACCAAAATCAGCAGCAGGTGCTCACCCAAGTTCCAGGGAGAGAAGCTGAGGCTCAGGTCCACAACGGAATCCCCAGGAACGAGGCAGGGGGAGCAGAATGGTGTGAGTTGGGAAGAACAAATGCAGGACATGCCCGCCCAAGGTGGCCTCGCCTCCTGCAGGAGAGCGGCGGAGTCTGTCACCTGGAAGCCTCTGAGCGGCCCCCTGCGGCCAGCGCTCCTCCAGACGTCTGCCAGCAAGGGGGGCGGGCGCTCTCGCTGGCCAGCAAGTCTCCCCACGAGGACAGCTCCCTTTACCTCTGCCATCAGAGAACCCCTGGCTGGGGGTGCTGTCAGCTGCCGGGTCACCGTGGAACTACCCGACATATGACAGTCATGGAGTTCAACACACCTTCCTCCAAGGAGCAGAGAAATCTCCGCTCCGCAGCCCAGGAGAATTTAATCGCTGCCTGGCTACCTTCCTAGAGGTCACAGTGTCCTCAAGCAGGAAATCTGGGAGCACAAATCTAGGGCCGTGTGTAATGGGTCTGATACAACAACAAAAACATGCATTCGCTTACAGTGCCTTAGTTTTAAAGGTTTTTTTAGGCTAAGGACTTGGGATGGGTCTGGAGATGCCGCACAAGATGTCAGAAGTGAGTAGAGACAGCAAGCCCAGGTGTGTGGCAGTTGAGGAGTCACCTGGGACCTGGGCACCCAGGATCCCTGCAATGGGCTTCTGTGGCAGCTCGGGTAGAAGTAAGAAGATGAAACCAGGGGTTACGGGAAGCCAGACAGAGCCAGTCAACTGCGGATGAGTGCACAGGTCACAGACGGGGGGTGCACTGTCAGGTCGTGGGGTGTCAGCAACATGTTGGGCAGTTGCACATACCCTTCCGGCATGTAACTATACCAGGTACTATGTTGGGTGTTGTGAGTTAGCAAAGATAAATAACAATAAGTAAATAAAGCAACCATAACACTGATAAGCGCTAGATAGGAAGTAAACAGAGGGATGAGGAAGAGGGTAATTGGCTATAGTGGTTACTAGCAGTGACCCCATCCCTGTCCCCCTGGCACTGATGAAGGAAAAAGACACAAATCCAGGATGCACAGAATCCCAAGCAAGAAGAACCCAAACAGGTCCCACACAGACACATCATAATTAAAATGCCCTGAATTAAAGACAAAGAATCTTAAAGGTAGCAAAAGAACAGCAATGTGTTACCTACAAAGGAGCTCCATAAGGCTATCAGCTGATTTTTTTTATCATAAACTCTATAGCCCAGAAGGCAATGGTATGAAGTATTCAAGGTAATAAAGAGCAAAAATCTGAAATCAAGATGACTATATCCAGAAGTCTATCATTCAAAAAAGATCATGAAATAAAGAGCTTCCCAAATTTAAAAAAAAATGGCTAAAGAGTTTATCACCATCAAACCACCATTGCAAGAATTGCTAAAGGGACTGTGGTAATGAGAAGAAGAAGAGAGTGGAGGGGGGGGCGGTGGGGAAGAAGAGAAGAGAGAAATATAGGCATAAAGAATTAAAATGGTAATAAATAAGTACCTATCAATAATAACCTTAAATGTAAATGGATTAAATGCTTTAATTAAAAGACATAGGGTAGGTGAATAGATACAAAAACATGACTCAAATATATGCTGTCCATAAGAGACCCACCTCAGAACAAAAAACTAACACAGGATAAGAGTGAAGGGATGAAAAAAAAATTTCCATGCACATGGATGTGAGAAAAAAAGCTTGGGTATCAATACTCACATCTTAAACTTCAAAATGAAAGCCATCACAAGTGACAATAAAGGGCACTACATAATACTAAAGGGATAGATCCATCAAGAGGATAACCCTAGCAAACATATATGAGCACCTAATATTTAGGTGCTCCAATACTAATATAGGAGCACCTAAATATTAAAAAAAAAATTCTAGAGGACTTTAAGGGAGAGATGACAGCAATACAGTCATAGTAGGGGACGTTAATACCCTGCTGACTTCACTGGGTAGATCTCCCAGACAAAAAATTAACAAGAAACAGTGACTATAAATGACACACTGGATCACATGGATTTAATTGACATTCATAGAACATTTCACCCCAATGCTGCAGAATATGCATTCTTCTTAAGTGCACATGGTTTATTCTCAAAAATACACTACATATTAGGACACAAAACAAGTCTCTACAAGTTCAAGAAGATTGAAAGCATATCAAGCATCTTCTCAGATCACAATGGAATGAAATTAGAAATCAACTGCAGTAAAAGCACTCGAAAACATTCAAACGCAGGGAGGCTAAATTGCATGTTATTAAACAATGAATGGGTTACCAATGAGGTCAAGAAAGAAATCAAAAACTTCCTTCAAACAAATGAAAATGAACACACAATAGCACCAAATCTCTGGAGCACAACAAAAGCAGTCCTGAGAGGAAAGTTCATAGTATTACAGGCCTACCTCAAAAAAAAAATATTAATAATCTATTTAACCCTACAACTTAAGGAATTAGAAAGAGAACAACCAGAAAAGCCCAAAGTACAAGTAAGGAATTAGAGCAGAAAAAATGACATTGAGACTAAAAAAACAATACAAAAGATCAATGAAACCAAGAGCTGGTTCTTTGAAAATATAAACAAGATTGATGAACCATTAGCCAGAGTCATCAAGAAACAAAGAGAGAGGACCCAAATAAATAAATCAGAAAAGAAAGTGGAGAACCACTGACACCACAGAAATACAAAGGATTGTAAGAAAATAATATGAACAACTATGTGCCAACAAGCTGGACACTGTGGATGAAATGGACCAATTCCTAGAAAAATATAATCTTCCAAAACTGAATCAGGATGAATCAGAAAACCTGAATAGGCCAATTAACAACTGATGAAATAGAAGCAGTAATCAAAAAACTCCCAGCAAACAATAGCCCTGGTCTAGACAGCTTCACAGGGGAGTTTTACCAAACATTCAAAGAAGAAATAACACCTACCCTCCTCAAGCTATTGCAAAAAAATCTAAGAGGAAGGAACACTTACAAGCTTTTTTAACGAGGGCAGCATCATCCTAATTCCAAAACCAGATAAAAACACTACAAAGAAAGAGAATTACAGGCCAATATTTCTGATGAACAGAGATGCTAAAATCTTCAACAAAATATTAGCAAATTGGATCCAGCAATATATTAAAAAAAAATCAGACACCATGACCAAGTGGGATTTATTCCAGGGATGCAAGGCTGGTACAATATTTGCACATCAATAAACGTGATACATCACAGAAACAAATTGAAAGACCAAAACCACATGATCATATCAATAGATGCAGAAAAAGCATTTGACAAAATCCAACACCTATTTTTGATTAAAAAAGAAACCTCTCAGCATAGAGGAATCTTACCTCAACATAATAAAGGCCGTATATGACAAACCTACAGCCAACGTCATACTCAATGGGCAAAAACTAAAACCATTTCCCCTAGAACAGGAACAAGACAGGGATGCACACTTTCACCACCCTTATTCAACCAAGTACTCGGAGTCCTAGCCACAGCGATCAGACAAGAAGAAACAGTAAAAGGCATCCAGAATGGAAAGGAGGAAATAAAACTGTCATTATTTGCAGATGACATGATGTTATATACCAAGAACACTAAAGACTGAACCAAAAATCTATTAGATTTAATAAGTGAATTCAGCAATGGAGCAGGAGACAAAATTAACACCCAGAAACTGATATCATTTTCCTACAGGAATAATGAATTATCAAAAAAAGAAACAATCTCACTTACCTTAGTAACAAAAAAACTAAGATACTTAGGAATAAATTTAACAAAGAAGGTAAAAGATTTGTACTCGAAACACTGCAGGTTGTTGAAAAGAGAGATAGAAGAAGATATAAACAAGTGGAAGAATATATCGTGTTCATGTACTTAAACAAAGATGTTGGGGGGATGTTTACATAAATGGAACCATCTCTGCAAGTGGTATTGCTAGGCATTTTATGTAACAACACTAGAGGCCCGTTGCAGGAAGATTCCTGCCTGCTTCCCTCCCTTCTCAGCCGCCCCGCTTGCTAGCTTCTCCGCAGCTTCGCTACCTTCTGCAGTGCTTGGCTTCCTTCTACGCTGTCTTCAGTCTTCGCTCTGCGCCTGGATATGCAAATTAACCACCATCTTGGTTGGGTTAATTTGCATACTCACTCCTCATTGGCTGGTGGGTGTGGCTTTGGTGTAGCAGAGGTATGGTCAATTTGCATGTTTCTCTTTTATTAGATAGGATGGGTCATGAACTCTGCTTTGTGTATGACATTGAGTTTTCTATGCCACTGCTTTGCATTCTGAATATGCAGCCATATTTTTCCATAATATAGTCAGGCTTCTCCCTTATTGGAGACACAAAGTAAAATTAATATGTCCAGGGCAGCACATTGTATAACTTCCTGTCAAAACAGTTTAGAAAAGAACCAAATGATGTGTAGATGCATCTTTCCCCACACAGTTGCAAATCCTTGAATATAATCAATTTTTTAAAAACCAAAACAATTTTCCCATTCAAATAAGCAAATCCTGGGTATATTGATGTCTTACTTTGCATTTTATGATTAGAAATGAGATTGAGCAACTTTTCATGTGATTGTCATTTATAGTTTTTCTGTAAATATCCTTTTTTTCCTTTGATATTTTTAATGACTTGTTTTACCTTTTATTATTGATTTATTGGAGCACTTTTGTTTACCAATATTTCATCTTTTAAATATGTTGCAAATACTGTCTACTAATTTATATTAATTTTGCTTGTAATCTAGTATGCTATACATAAGTTCTAAATTTTCATGACTTAACCTGACAGTCTTTTCATTGATTTCGGCATTAGTCTTTACTGTGGGTTTATATTTAAACTCCAATATCCTAGTGACTTGAGATACATACAAATAATTTTCATTTCCAGCACAGAGGTTTCTGGCCCAGCAACCCTTCCTGCTCTCCTCCAGGTGGTGACTCGGAGGCCTACGGCCCTTTTATGGTGTCCCTGCCATCCCAGAGTCCATCCCTCACCAGGAGAGCACAGGCCCCAGTGCTTGGAAGCCAGCGAGGGCCCGCCGGGCTGGCATCTGTCACCGCTCCCACATTCCCCCAGCCAGAGCTCACTCGCACGTCCCCACCAGGCCTGGGAAGCATGGTGTGCTGTGTGCCAAGGGAATCTGGGTGCAGATGGGGCCTCTGTGCTGAGCTCTTCCTTTGTTTCCTGCTTGGAAAATCCTTCCCCACCTTCAGAGGGCTGGAACGCTTCTCCTAGACCACCTTCCACTGTTTTCAGAAAGTGTTTCTGTTGGAACTCAGTTCCTTCATCCTGCTCCACTCTGCCAGTGGTCAGGTCTCAGTTCCCCTGTCCGGGGCTGGACTTCCTTGGATGCCAGGTATTGGAAGACAGAGAAGCCATGAGAAGTTGTTGGTGTATAAGAGAGGCTTTATTGTAGAAGCCAGTGGCCATGTAGCCGTTGCTAACAAGGAGCCATTAGACAAAACAGTTCTTCAAACAAAGTCTCGTACATTAGCTGCTAGGTGACAATACATCTTTCCTACACAGCAGCAGCAGCCTCGGTACCCACAGCAGCAGTCTGCTGGTCAGTGATACATCTTCCCCATAATACAGCCCCTGACATAGAGCTTGCCTCACCAAGCAGCCGCACTGGCTGGTCCACAACAACTTTATACGACTGAGACAAAAGAGCTTCCTTCCAAATAGTGACCTCGGTCATCTGGGTTATAGAAGGGCACGCTTGCGCAGTGTGCATACAGATTCCTGTGCCTTGCTCTTGCACCTGTGTATAGTCCTTGGACACCCTGATTAAGATCCTCACGCTCAGAGTGGCCTTGGACATCCAGCGTACTCTGAACAAGGCCGTCACACTCCAATTGGCCTTGAGCATCTGGTGTACTCTGAATAGGGTCCCCACAGTCTCCTCTTTATTTTAATTTTTGAGAATATAATAAGGGTCTCAATGGATAACCACTTATTTCAAAATCTGTGCCTAAATAGTCCTTTTCCTACTTTTTGATATACCTCTTCTTTTTCCAGTTTCGTTGAGATATAATGGACATATAACATTGTATTTCTTTAGGTGTACAACATCATGATATGATATTTGTATAGATTTTGAAATGATCGGCATCCTAAGTCTAGTTAACATCCATCACCTCACATACTTACAATTTTTTTTTGTGTGATGAGAACTTTTAAGATCTACTCTCCTAGCTACTTCCAAAAATAAAGTGTCTCTCATTCTGAGTCAGTACCACATTGTTATAATCACTCTGCCTTTGCAGTGTATTTTCGTATAATCAATCCCTCTTCTTATCTTCTTTCTCAGAAGTGTCTTGGCTATAATTACACACAAATTATATAAATTTCCTTTCCATGTTAGTATTATCATCTTAAATATTCCATTATACAGACATAGGATAATTATTGAAAATTAGAATTTTCAAATTTTTTACTGACATGCGTTTACATGGAGCTAAAGCTTTGTTCGCATTCACATTTATTTCCCCGGGGCCATTTTTGGAAGTAAAGCTGCTGGGTCACAGGAAATAAACATATCTGTGGCTATGCTACCAGCTTGTCCTCGGAAATAGTTGTACCAAATATATTCCCACCGGCAGTACATGACAGGGCTTTTTCCTCCACATGGTTGTCAGCTCTGAGTATTATAATCTTCAAAAAATATTTAATCTACTCCTGGCCGGTGTGGCTCAGTGGTCAGGGCGCTGGCCCGTGCACTGAAGGGTCGCAAGTTTGATTCCCAGCTCTGGTCAGGAGCGTGCGGGAGGCAACCAAGCCTCTCTCTCCCCCTCCCCCTTCCACGCTCTCTAAAAATCAATGGAAAAAATAGCCTCCATTGAAGATTAACAACAAAACTGTTAATCTAAAGAATACTTTACTTTATTGTGGATTCATTTGAATTCAAGCGAGGTTAGATTGTTGTTATTGAATGCTTTCATTTCCACCGTAAATTGCTTCCTTGGGCGCGAAGTTGAGTAAATTAAAGGAAGAGCAGCCGGGCCGTCCTGAGATTCACCGCCGGGAGCTGCGCTTGGCTCTGCGCCTCCTGCCCACTGGCCTGGACTCTTCCCCGCCCCCCGGACTCCCTCCTCCGGGTACGTTAGTTGGGGGAGTTCTACTGCCTGAAGCACTGGGGTCACACAGACAGCTCTTCCGCATGGGCCCCGTGACCCTGGGGTGTGGCCTGTCCCCCCCCCCCCCCCCCCCCCCCACACACACACACACACACAGCACACACCACCTGGGAGCAGTGGCCTGCTCCACAGTGGTGTCCCCGCTTGGCCTCTGCCTGCCCAGTCCCACAGAACCCCACAAGCCCACTGGGCCCTGCCTGCCTGGGAGCCGGGTCCCTCCCTGCAGGAAGCTCCTGATAGGCCCCCAAATATAAGGGGCTGACATTTAGGGGGCTCCGGGACCATCGACAAGTCTGGAGACTCTTTCTGCTAACTGCTGGTGCCGGAGGGTGTCAGATGCCAGCACGGGGGGCCCTGGGGCAGCGCCTGCCTGGCGGGGCCCCGGTTGCTTTGCCCATTTGAGTCACAGCGGGGACAGCGGGGACAGCGGGCTTTGCCGGGGCTGAGGGCGCACATGCGCTTTCGCACCAGAAAGCGCTGGGGCAGCTGCTGACGCCTGGGGCTCCCTGTGTGCGTCCGGATGAACAGTCTGAAAGGACGGCCGCCACATTCTTCTGCGCTTTGTAATGTCAGCTGGCGCGGTGCTCTGAGCGGCAGGGGCGCAGCTTTGACAGAGCCCCTTCCTCCGAGCGGCCGGTGGCACTCGGAGGGGGGAAAGGTCCGGAGCCCCAGATGCGCTCTGGCGCCGCGGAGGGAAGCGGGAGCCGGGATGTTCCGGGCCTCCCAAATGGACTGGCATGCGGGAGGGGGGCACCAGCAAAGCTGAGTCCTGCCGCCGGAAGACTGACCACGCCCCGAGGAGAGCATCGGCCCTGGCATCGCTGGCAGGGCCGGATGGAAGAAGCAAGCACGATGCGCGGTTCAGTGTGAGCGCCAGCTAAGCCGGTCATTGTCCGGTAAGGAGGCCCCATGCAGACGTTTCCGGTCATGGTTCTTTGTACTAAAAACTCCCGGTATTGGTGAGATGTGTGACGTGCGGCAGAAGGACTGGCCGAGGTGGATGTTGCCGTGTTGTTGTTTTTTTGTTTTTTTTTTTAATATATTTTATTGATTTTTTACAGAGAGGAAGGAAGAGGGATAGAGAGTTAGAAACATCGATGAGAGAGAAACATCGACTAGCTGCCTCCTGCACACCCCCCACTGGGGATGTGCCCGCAACCAAGGTACATGCCCTTGACCGGAATCGAACCTGGGACCTTTCAGTCCGCAGACCGACGCTCTATCCACTGAGCCAAACCGGTTTTGGCATGTTGCCGTGGTTTTAATGGTCACAGATTACAATGACCCCTAGATCCTGCCTCTCGGAGGCGCTAGCTCACCGAGGAACCTACCCTGGGTTGCAGGTTGCTGTCTCTGAGGTAAACGCTTTAGGACCCCTGACTCAGCAGCTTTGCGCCCACGTGTGGGTGATAAAGGGAGCAGATGCACAGATACATTTGTGGGTGAGGCCCCAAATGGCTGTGAGCATCCTCCTGAACTGTCATCCCCAAGACCCGCAACCAACAGGAACTCCGCTCCAAGCCCGAACAGAAGGGGTGTCTGCTCCTCCTGAGTGCTGCGGGGTGTATGGGGCCTCCGACCGTGCAGGCACCGTCCCGCCATTGAGCCCACGGCCTGTGCAGGACGTGGGAGGGATCGTCGCTCTGAGGCAACGCCCCAGAAGGACTCCCACCGCTCAGTGGATCAATCACAGAAGAGCAAAATAAAGACAGAACTGCAGCGGCACCGGGAAAACTGACTAGAGAGATTTGTCGCCCCTAAACCCAGAGGAGCCACGAGGAGACTGGCTATGAGTCTGCAGGCACGTTTGTGTGGCCCCAGCTGCTGGTTCCATCGGTGGGGCCCAGGGCTCTCCCGTCTCCTTCTGAATGCCACCTGCTGACCAGGCCCTGAACGGTAGGCTCCCCTCTCTGCCTGGGGAAGGGCAGGCCTCTGATGTCAGGCATTCAGTTCCAGAACTGCTGCACCCTCAGAAACAGAGACCAACCCAGCGGGAGGGACACAGGAGCCACCGGGAGGCACGTGCCCGCACAGGCAGGTTTGATGAAGTAGACAGGAGGCTGCCAGGGAGAGACAGGTGGCTGAGTCCAGCTTGTAAATGACATCTTTCTACTCGCAGAAGTCCCAGGGGCGGAGCCCGTCATCAAGGGTACCCGCCACAGGGAGAAAGATTTCTAGCTTAAATTAGGAGCTATTAAAACACTAGAGGCCCGATTGCATGAAGATTCGTGCAAGAATGGGCCTTCCTTCCCCTGGCTGCCAGCATCTCCTTCGCTCCGCCTGGAGCCACCTTTCCGCCTTCCCACGCTGCCCAGAGGCACAGAGCGGCTGGGGCGATGCGGAATGCCTGCGTCATCGCCATGGCAACAATGCAAGCGTCCTGCCCCTGCAGCTCGGCGCCTGTGTATGCAAATTAACCTGCCATCTTTGTCGGGTTAATTTGCATACTCACTCCTGATTGGCTGATGGGCGTCACAAAGGTATCGTCAATTTGCATCTTTCTCTTTTATTAGTGTAGACTAGCGTTCCCGTTGCAGGAAAAATCCTGCAATAGGGTTTCCTGCTGCACTCTACCCCGCCCTGCCTGCTCTCCTCCCTTGTCCCCTGCCCCGCCTTCTCCGCCAGCCCGCCCGCTCTTCTTCCTTCTCCCCTGGCCCCGCCTCCACTCCTCCCTTCTCCCCCGGCCCCGCCTGCGCTCCTCCCTTCTCCCCCAGCCCGCCTTCTCTGCCAGCCTGCCTGCTTTTCCCTTCTCCCCCGGCCCCGCCTCCGCTCCTCCTTTCTCCTCTGCAGCTCTTGGCTTCTTTCTACGCTGTCTTGATATGCAAATTAGCCGCCATCTTTGTTGGGGTAATTTGCATGCTCGTCCTGATTGGTTGGTGGGCGTGGCTTGGCTGGTGGGCGTGGCTTGGGCGTGGCAAAGGTGCGATCAATTTGCATATTTGTCTATTATTAGGTAGGATAGGCTGAATGTTCACCTGGTAGGACCCAGAAATCTGAGCCTTCCACCCAGAGATTGAGATTCTGTGATCGAATTCCTGTCTGTTCTCCAAATACAATCTTTTTTAAACCAACCTGTCCCCATCTTGCCTTTAAACAAGCTTTAGGATCCCTGACTCAAGCTTTACGCCCACATGTGGGCACTGCGGTCAGCCCCCAGCCACTCAGCTAGCCCTGTCCACACTCGGTCCTGCGTGTGCTCACTTCCAGCACGCCAGGTGCGGGACAGGGCGGAGACCCACACACACTGCTGACACTCGTGCCCGCAGGGCTCGGTCCCCGCCGGGCACTGCCATTCTTGCACTTCCTTCCAGCCCTCTTGCAATGCCAGGCACCACTCCCACGTGGTTATTTCCTGAGTGATTAGTAACAGAGTGATGTAATTTAGTGTTTAATAATAATTACATGGGAAAATGACTGTGTCATATTAAGTTTTCTGCTTTATTTTCCTGCCCATAGTGTTGCACTGAATAAAAGGATTGCTGAGCCTTAGAATCAAACCTTCTTTGTTTGAAGTTTTGCTCCCTCAACCGGAGTTCTTAGCCCATCCCAGCTGATACTAACATGTTCCCAGATCAGACAGGGTGTCTGTGGGCTGCCAGCTGCCAGCTCAGCCAGCGAGACGGCGCGCCTGACTCCTCGCTCAGGGTCCAGGCTGCGTTTGCGGCTGTGACATCCGTGGCTCCATCCCTGGGCTGCGACTTGCCTGCTTTCTGGTTTGGTGGGAAACTGAGCTCAGCTTGAAGCTAGCTGACCTCTCCTACCCTCCTCCTGCTGCGGAAATGAGCCTCCCCTCTGTCCCTGACCCCCTGAGGTGCCCACTCCGTTCACCAGAGTTGCCACCTCGTGCGGTTCTTCTTCTGATCACCGTGAGCCAACAATGATAAGCCATGTCGTGGTACACACTCTTCCCAGCGGGGTTTTAGGAATCTAGCTCCTTCCCTCTCTGGCCCTGTGCAGAAGAAGCTCGTGGCCCCTGACCTGGTGAACAGGGGCGTGCGTGCTCATTCCTCACTGAAGCATTCTTGGAAACAGCTCGTGAGTCAGCCTCTTTGTGTCTCTCAAACCCCGTCCTTCTGAGCCCTTACAGAGGCGTGTGGTCCCCAGAGAGCAGGCGTGCACGTGGAATGCACATGGCACCTTCCCCTTTGGTTTGTGAACAATGGAGGGGGTTGAGGGCTCTCCTTCTAAGCATGTATTTCCTTCCTCCTTCATCTTCCATCCTAACCTACTAGCAATTTCTTCCCATTGAGAGGGCATTTTTTGGTCCATTAGGAAATCTCTTTCTTTTTTGGGAATTTCCTAGATTTTAATCTTGTTTTTGTTTTTCGCTCAATCCCTCCACCCCCTCGCACCCTGCTCCCTAACCTCACACCCACTCTCTAACATCACCCCCCACCTGCTCTCCATCCATGAGTCTGTCTCTGTTGTGCTTGTTAGTCAGCTTGCTCATCAGATTCCACATCTGAGAGAGATCATGGGCACCTGTCTTTCTCTGACTGGCTCACCTCACCCAGCACAGTGCCCTCCAGGCCCCTGCACGCTGCGGCGAAGGGAGAGGGACTCGCCTCATCTCTGCAGCGAGGTCGCTGCTGCTCTTCAGCGGCTTGAGAAACACTGTGCTCGGGGTGTGAAGTGACTCTCACTCTTCAGATCTGGCCCTGAAGATGGAGAAGCAGCAGAAGGATGTCACAGCAACAGAAAGACGGCTTTTTCTTTCATCCACGTGTCAAGTCAAAGCAGGCCGGGAGGGGCAGACCATGCTGGGCACCGCCACATCACGCTCAGAGGCAGAGCAAGGGGCAGAGAGCTGCCCGCCTCGGCCGGCTGCCACTGAGATCGCTCAGCCGCTCCTTTGGCTTGGCACTGATTGGGGCAGAATCAACTGGATGTTTCTACAGAGATGAACCCCGTTTTAAAAGACCGAAGAGCTGTATAGGGAGAAAAAGTGAAGGCAGGAGGGAGCCAGCATCTATAACTGAACCAGTCCGGGTTCTTGGATGCAAACTGATTCCACCGAACGTGAGCACAGCATGGGCGGTTGCCAGGTGCTCAAGAACCAAGAGAAACCTGGACGCCGGCTGGGAGCACACAGGAGCAGAGAGGTGGGGCGCCAGGGCACAGCCAGAGCCCCCAGTGGGCAGAGCGTCCCCTCTGCCTGAGGCATTGCCGCCCCCACCTCGGCTCCCTCCTCTGCCAGGCTGCCTAGCCCACCGGCGCCACCAGGAGTGGTGTCTGAGCATCACCCACCCAGAGCCCAGGAGGAGCTTCCCGTGGGCCTGGCCTGGATCCTGTGCCCACCCTCCCCCCGGGGGGGGGGACAGGAGAGAGCGCAGGGCTCCCTTGAGCTTGCAGGGGAGGGGGGCCTGTCTCCCACCATGTCCGTGTGGTATCAGATCCCCAACATGAGAGAAGGGTTAGTCCTGGCTGCCACAGAACACCAGTGAGGACCAACCCCTGTTCACCTGCGGCCCGTGACCCCGGCAATCGCCACGCCATGCTTCTCGCACTCCCACCACAGAAAGGACGCCGCTCACCGCCACACCAGCCATCTCAGTGGGACAGGCTTCCTCCCCCGGAGAACGCCCAAGCCCCCCGGTCAGCACCACGCAGCCAGGCCTCTTGGACACAATGTTCCTCACAGGATAGGTCAGGAGGAGGTGAGAGAAGACCGTGGGGGCAGGGGCTGCCTGGGCTTTGTGGGCACGGAAAGGCGTCTGTGACTCCGAGAGAGGTGGGAGCCCTCGGGCCAAGACAACTCTGTGTGGACAGTAGACTTGAGCGACAAGTGTGGAGATGGGGAGACGGGGAGATGGGGAAGGAGGCCTCTCAAATGCCTTGGACGCAGTGTGGTGATCTTGGCTGAAACATGGAACAAGTGTGAGCTAATAAGAAGCGAGCAGATTCCGGATATGCTTTAAGAGTAGGCCTGGGCCGTGGCCGGGGGGTTCAGTTGGTTGGAGCGTCGTCCTGTGCACCAAAGCATTGCGGGTTCTATTACTGATTACTGTTCGGGGCACCTACCTAGGTTGTGGGTTGGAAACCTGGTTGGCACATGCAGGAGGCAGCAGATCCATGTTTCTCTCTCATGTGATGTTTCTCCCCTTTACTCTATCTCTTTGAAAAAAAAAAAAATCAATGAAAGCATATATTTAGATGAGGATTAAAAAATAAAAGTAGGCCTTGGTTAATAACATCTGTGATAGATGGTGAGTGTTTAGTTATTTCACAAACTGCCCCCCAACGCGTACACACCCTCCTCCCTCCCTCCCAATACAGTGCAATCACAAACTTGGGCTTAGTAAACACACCATGTGTTCCTGTTACCTTCTGTTACATACTGACGCTAGCCGGTCGCAGAGATTGGCACTGAGCATGTCAGAGAGGACAGCGTGCTCACCTATTCCCAGACCGTCTGTACACCAGGCGTCACCATGTTCCCCTCATTCCATTGGGTTAGCGCATGCACCTCTACACCACAGGTGTGCTGGGGCAGGAGTTACAGTGGTGCAAAAATAAGCGGGTGTCAGTGAGAAGGAGGGAGTGAGAAAGAGAGAGGGAGAGAAAGAATTAGAGAGAGGGGCAGAGAGAGATGAAGGCGGGGTGATAGAAAGAGAGAGAGAGGTGTTTGTGGGTGAATGAGTGAGTGTGGATTAGTGAGTGAGGAGTGGTGTCAAGGTGTGACCGGCCCCATCTGGTCCAGGACTTGCCACCTGATGGCGAGTGCTGGTGCAAACTCCTTCCGTGAAGGAGAGAGGAGGCAGAAGATGCATAACCTTCAATGTGCTACTAAGGCTGTGTGCTCACCTGGGGTGTGTGTCAGCTTTCTATCGCTGTGTAACACGTTCCTACAGACTCAGAGATTTAAAATGCCCATCATGAGCTCACAGCTTCTGTGGGTCAGGGGTCTAAACACTGCTTAGATGGTCCTCTGCCCAGGTTCACAGCACTGGGTCAAGGTTCGGCTGGGCTGAGGTTTCACAGGCCACTCGGACTCCACCCCGGCTCACGAGGCAGTGGGTGGGCGTCCACTCCTCACAGGCCCTGTCATCAAGCCGCATTGGCTCCCCTCTGCTCCCAGCGTCAGGGGCTGCCACACACCCCACGGGACCCGAAACCATGTAAACCTGCTTGTAGTCCAGCCAGGCTGACACCTAAAGTGACCGTCTCACTGTCTTGTGGACCAGTGTCGCCTGCACCCTTGGCACATGCTCAGACACACATCCCCGAGATGCTCCCAAGGTGAAGTAGCTTTGACTTGCGATTGATTTGGTGGGACTGTGTTCCAGCTTTTTATTCTTGCAAATGAACCATCCTAAAACAGTGGCTTGAAATGATACGGTCACATATTATTACCCCCTCTGTCAGTTCCGGGTGGACCAAGGGCAGGTGGACAGTTCCCACCCGGATGTCTCACGTGGTAGTCAGACAGTAACCACGGTGGTGCCATATTGAAGGCTTCTTGACTCCCAGGTCTGGCTCCTGGGCTGGGCGCTGTAACAGCTGGGCTGTCCCTGGCCATTTCACTGTGTGGTCCCTTCACAGCATGGACCCAGGGTAGCCAGACTTCTTATAAGAAAGCTGGAGCCCTAGCCAGTTTGGCTCAGCGGACAGATCATCAGCCTGGGAACTGAAGGGTCCCCAATTCAATTCCGGTCAAGGGCACAAGCCCGGGTTGCAGGCTCAATCCCCAGTAGGGGGTGTGCAGAAGGCAGCCAATCAATGATTCTCTCTCATCATTAATGTTTCTATCTTTCTCTCCCTCTCCCTTCCTCTCTGAAATCAATAAAAATATATTTAAAAATCAGTAAAACATGCCAGGGGAACTGCCTTGCATGTCTCCTGCCTCAAATCTTTAGGATGTTAAACAGGACAAAATTATCACTGGACTGGGGCCCAAAGAACTGTTTCCCAAGATAACAAGAAAGCAGATATGCCTCCCTAGAGAGTCATGGGATGAAAATTAAAAATGTATGTAGACTGCTGCTGAAATCTCTCCCAGAGCGGCCGGCCCCGCCACAGAGACCGAGCCATCTTGAAGGGGAGAGTGGCTGTGATTGGAAGCCTAGCCTTACCTTCAATCGGGAAGAATCGGATACCTGCCAGGACCCCACAACCACAACACCCAGGGACCAGCTGCGAACCCACAAACACCAGGTCTCAAGCAGCATGAATACACGGACACGGACGAGCCCTGCACCTTCTCACAGAAAGGTCAAATATCGCCTAGAGCAGTGGTCGGCAAACTCATTAGTCAACAGATCCAAATATCAACAGTACAACGATTGAAATTTCTTTTGAGGGCCAAATATTTTAAACTTAAACTTCTTCCAATGCCACTTCTTCAAAATAGACTCTCCCAGGCCATGGTATTTTGTGGAAGAGCCACCCTCAAGGGGCCAAAGAGCCACATGTGGCTCTTGAGCCACAGTTTGCCGACCACGGGCCTAGAGAAAGGTGAGGTCTGCGATCCAGGCTGGAGGGAGAAACACGAGCAGCGGGATCTAGAGGTTCAGAGGAAGTCTGCGCCCCACAAAATCTGCAGACGTTGGGGCCAGCATAGCCCCGTGAATGTGGAAGGTGGTCCACAGGGCTGCTGGCAGAAGGGAACTCTAGAAATCAACCCATAGCCGGGCTGGGCACAGAAAGGCCGACTGAAGCTTTACCAGTAAATGGGCTGCGCAGGGCCAAGGGAAAAAGACGGGCACAGAGACACGCGCAGAGATGTGTGCAGTGCTGGGGGGAAACATCGCAAGTCCGCACGTTTACTCTGGCTTTTTTTTTTTCTCTTTAAATCCTTGCTTTTGATTACTAAGCCGAGTGCATAGGATCTCCCAATTAAAAACGCTCTCAGAGACTGCAGGGGAAAGTTGTTTTTGTGGAACCTGGGGATCAGAGTGAGGAGAAACGATCAGAAAACCAGCTCTGGGGCAGTCCATACCCCCAAACCAGTATTAAGTGCAGCAGGGAAAACAAATTCTAAATACTGGGTAGAGGGGACTTATAGCCCCGGATGTCAATACAGAAACACTGGCCCCAGGGGTTGAATCACAAACTGACTCTTGTGTAAATACAACCACAGGCAGGCTGAGAAACAAAGAAATACTGCCTGCTTGAAAACAGGATTGTGGCTTACGACACAGAGGAGCTGTGGAACGAAGAGAACTTCAATACTGTCCTGAGTACCTGACAGAAAACAGGCATGCCAAACAGAACAATAGAGGAAGTGAATGACCTTGAATACTACACATTTTTATTTTTTTTATCTTTTACTTAAGAAACTAAATTTTTCTCACTTGATTTTACCTTTTTAATTATTATATTTTTATTTTTAATTAGTATTATTACTACTATTACTTTACCTTTTTTTAAAGTTTCATTTTATTTTTTCTTTATTTTATTTTATTTTATTTTATTTTATTTTATTTTATTTTGGGATGAGTGTCCTACATTCTATTGTCATTTTTCCTTTAACATCATTTTACTGTATCTCAACTTTACCTTTATGCCAACACACTCTTCCTCACTTTTCCCCTTTTGTTGTCCTGTTTCTCTTACCCTAATTCTGCTTTAGATTTACCCTATTCTTTCTTTTTACCCCATTAAAAATGCATCCTATTTATATATCTAATTTCTGCTCCAAGTCCATACACACTTCTCTCTTCTCTTTCTTCACTATCCAATTTTTTTCTCTCTTCCCTTTTTTTTTTCTTTTTTCTTTTTATTTATGTTTTTTGTTTTGTTTTGCCCTTCTTTCTCTCTGCCCTATTGTTGTTGTTTGTTTGATTGTTGATTAGTTTGTTTCTTGTTTGTTTGTGTGATTGTTTCTCTCTTTTTTGCTTCTGTTTTTCCTCTCCTCACTTATTATTAGTTATTGTTTGTAGTTTGCATTCATCTCTGGGCATTTGTTGTTTGCATTTTTTTATTAATTGTTGTTCTATTGGAGTTTTCTCCCCATATAAATAGTTTTCCCCCCTTCTTTTTTTATTCTCTTTCTTTTCTCTCTTATTTTTTTCTTTTTCTCAATGTCACTTTGCATTTGGCAGAAGGAGAGGAAACTGAGAAAGGAATGGAAAACCTGTTTGAAAAATAATGACAGAAAACGTCCCTGATATAGGAAAGAAAAAACTCACACAAGTCTAAGAAGCTCACAGAGTCCCAAACAAAATGAACCCCAAAAGACCAATGACACATTATAATTAAATTGGCAAACACCAACGACAAAGTAAGAATCTTAAAAGCAGCCAGAGAGAGACAGAAAGTTACCTACAAAGGATCCCCCATCAGACTAGCAACTGATTTCTCAGCAGAAACACAACAGGCCAGAAGGGAATGGAATGAAATATACAAAGTCATGCAAAGGAATGGTGTGAATCCAAGAATACTGTACCCAGCAAGGCTATCAATCAAAATTGAGGGTGAAATCAGGAGCTTCCAACACAAAAAAAAAAAGAACTAAGGGAGTTTATTACCACCAAACCAGCAATGCAAGAAATGCTAAAGGGTCTGCTATAAAAAGAAGAAATAGGAAGAGAAGAAGGAACACAGGCATAAAGAATAAAAAATGGCAACAAACAAGTACCTATCAATAATAACTTTAAATGTAAATGGATTAAATGCCCCAATCAAAAGACATAGGGTAGCTAAGTGGATAAGAAAACATGACACATATATCTGCTGTCTACAGGAAACCCACCTCAGAACAAAGGACTCACACAGACTGATGGTGAAGGGATGGAAAAAGGTTTTTCAGGTGAATGGAAATGAAAAAAAAGCTGGCATAGCAACACTTATATCTGACAAATTAGACCTCAAAGTGAAGGCCATAACAAGAGATAAGGAAGGCCACTTCATAACACTAAAGGGACAATTCAACAAGAAGATATAACTCTGGTAAACATATACAGGAGCACCCAAATACATAAAAAAAACTTCTGGAGGATATCAAGGGAGTGATTGACAGTAATACAATCATAGTAGGAGACTTTAATACCCCACTAACACCACTGGACAAATCCTCTAAACAAAAAATCAGCAAAGAAACATCAATCCTAAATGACTCACTAGATCAGATGGAATTAATTGACATCTTCAGAACATTTCACCCCAAAGCCACAGAATATACATTCTTTTCAAGTGCACATGGGTCATTTTCAAAGATAGACCATATATTGGGACACAGGCAAAGTCTCTTCAAATTCAAGAAGATAGAAATCATATCAAGCATCTTCTCAGATCACAATGGCATAAAACTAGAAATCAACTACAATAAAAACAATCAAAAAATCAAATACCTGGAGGCTAAATAGCATGCTATTAAACAATGACTGGGTTACCAGAGAGATCAAGGAAGAAATAAAAAACATCATGGCAACAAACAACAATGAAAACAATGAAATGAAAACACAACAATCCAAAATCTATGGGACACAGTGAAAGCAGTCTTGAGAGGGAAGTTCATAGCTCTACAGCCCTACCTCAAAAAACAAGAAACAATGGTAATAAATTATCTTACCCTACAACTCAAAGAGTTAGAAAGAGAGCAACAAGAAAAGCCCAGCGTAAGCAGAAGGAAAGAAATAATAAAGATCAGAATGGAGATAAACAACATAGAGACCAAAAATACAATACAAAAGATCAACAAAACCAAAAGCTGGTTCTTTGAAAGGATAAACAAGACTGATGAAGCTCTAGCCAGGCTCACCAAGAAGCAAAGAGAGAGGACCCAAATAAACAAAATCAGAAATGAAAGAGGTGAAGTAACAACCAATCCCACAGAAATACAAACGATTACGAAAAGATACTATGAACAACTCTATTCCAACAAAATGGACAACCTAGATGAAATGGACATATTCTCAGAAAAAATACAAGCTCCCAAAACTCAACCAAGAATAAAAAAACCTGAATAGGCCAATGACTACCAAAGAAATTGAAATGGCAATCAAAAATCTTTCAGCAAACAAAGCCCTGGTCTGAACGGCTTTACAGGGGAGTTCTACCAAGCACTCAAAGAAGAACTAAAACCTGTTCTCCTCAGACTATTTCAGAAAATTCAAGAGGAAGGCATGCTTCCAAGCTCTTTCTATGAAGCCAGCATTACCCTAATCCCAAAACCAGATAAAGACACCACAAAAAAAAGAGAACAACAGGCCAATATCCTTGATGAACATAGATGCTAAAATCCTCAAAAAAATTTGAGCAAATCAGATTCAGTAATACATTAGAAAGATCATACACCATGACCAAGTGGGATTTGTTCCGGGGATGCAAAGATGGTACAATAGCCACAAATAAATAAATGAGATATATCACATAAACAAACTGAGAGATAAAAATCACATAATCTTATCAATTGATGCAGAAAAAGCACTTGACAAAATCCAACACCCTTTCTTGATAAAAACTCTCAGCAAAGTGGGAATTGAGGGATCATACCTCAACATAATAAATGCCCTATATGACAAACCTACAGCCAACATCATACTCAATGGGCAAAAACTAAACCCATTTCCCCTAAGAACAGGAGCAAGACAGGGATGCCCACTTTTACCACTCCTGTTCGATATAGTACTAGAAGTGCTACCATAGGGATCAGACAAGAAGAAGAAATAAAAGGCATCCAAATTGGAAAAGAAGTAAACCTGTCCTTATTTGCAGATGACATGATGATACTATACATAGAAAACCCCAAAGACTCCATCAAAAAACTACTAGACCTAATAAATGAATTTGGCAATGTAGCAGGATACAAAATTAACACCCAGAAATCTATGGCCTTTTTATACACCAATAATGAACTCAGAGAAAGAGAAATTAAAAAAACAATCCCATTTACCATTGCACCAAAAAAATTAAGATACCTAGGAATAAACTTAACTAAGGACGTAAAAGACCTGTACTCAGAAAACTACAGGACATTGAAAAAAGAGATAGAGGAAAACATAAACAAAGGAAGAACATACCCTGTTCATGGATTGGTAGAATCAACATCATTAAAATGTCCATACTACCCAAAGCAATATATGGATTCAACGCAATACCTACTAAAATACCAATAGCATATTTCAAAGATCTAGAACAAACTCCAAAAATTCATCTGGAATAAAGAAGATCCTGAATAGCCACAGCTATTCTGAGAAAGAACAAAGTTGGAGGGATCACAATACCAGATATCAAGCAATATTACCAAGCCACACTTCTCAAAACTGCCTGGTACTGGCACAAGAACAGACATATAGACCAATGGAACAGAAGTGAGAATCCAGAAATTGACCCAAGCCATTATACTCAATTAATATTTGACAAAGGCAAGAGCATACAACAAAGTCAAAACAGTCTCTTTAATAAATGGTGCTGGGAAATTTGGTCAAATACATGCAAAAAATGAAACTAGATCACCAACTTACACCATACACACACACACAAAAAAAAACTCAAAATGGCTAAAAGACTTGAATGTAAGACGGGAAACCATAAAACTCCTACAAGACTCCATATGCAGCAAAATTGCAGACATATGTCGTAGCAATATCTTTACAGACACAGATCCTAGGGCAAGAGAGACTAAGGAGAAAATAAACAAATGGGACTACATCAAAATAAAAAGCTTCTGCACAGCAAAAGAAACCACCAACAAAACAACAAGAAAGCCCACTGCATGGGAGAACATATTTGCCAATGTTATCTCTGATAAGGGTTTAATCTCCAACATTTACAGGAAACTCATACAACTTAACAAAAAGAAAATAAACAATCCAATAAAAAAAAATGGCCAAAGGACCTAAATAGACACTTTTCAAAAGAAGACATACAGAAGGCTAAGAGACATATGAAAACATGCTCAAAGTCACTAATCATCCAAGAGATGCAAATCAAAACAACAATGAGATACCACCTCACACCTGTCAGAATGGCTATCATCAACAAATCAACAAACGACAAGTGTTGGCGAGGATGCGGATGAAAAGGAACCCTCGTGCACTGCTGGTGGGAATGCAGACTGGTGCAGCCACTGTGGAAAACAGTATGGCGTTTCCTCAAAAAGTTAAAAATGGAACTGTAATTTGACCCAATAATCCCACTTCTAGGAATATATCCCAAGAAAACAGAAACACCAATCAGAAAGGATATATGCACCCCTATGTTCATAGCAGCACAATTTACAATAGCTAAGATTTGGAAACAGCCTAAGTGCCCATCAGCAGATGAGTGGATTAGAAAACTATGGTACATCTACACAGTGGAATACTACGCTGCGGTAAAAAAGAAGGAGTTCTTACCATTTGCAGCAGCATGGATGGAACTGGAGAGCATTATGCTAAGTGAAATAAGCCAGGCAATGAAAGAAAAATACCACATGATCTCACTCATTTATGGATAATAAAGAACATTATAAACTGATGAACAAAAAGATAGATGCAGAGGCAGAGAAGCATTGAACAGACTGTCAAGTTACAGCAGGAAGGCTGGGGAAAGTTGGGAGTGAGGAGGTAAAAGGTCAACCGGACTTGTATGCATGCATATAAGCATAACCAATGGACGCAAGACACTGGGGGGCGGGGGTGAGGGCATGTGCTGGCGGGTAGGGGAGGCTGGGGGAAGGTCAATGGGGGAAAAAGGAGACATATGTACTACTATTTGTAATACTTTAAACAATAAAATAAAATTTTAAAAAGTAAAAAATAAAAACACTAAAAAAATGTATATAGAATTAGCATCACTGTGTTATGTCCGTGCACCATAGAAATGCCTTCCTTCTATTGATGGAATGGTCCCCTTCCCTTTCTCCTGATACCCTTTGCCTTTGTCTCCATTGGGAACGTTATTTGGGCTCCTGCCAGAATCAACGCTTTCCTGAATCGCTGTTCCTATTGATCTCAGTAAATGCTTGCTGCCTTTCCCTTTGAAAGGCCTTCTATTTTAGGTTAACAAACATATTTAAATAGGTACTATATCATAGTATATATCATAAATACATAATACAGATTGAAGAATCAGGAAAATGAAGAAATATTTTTCATTGAACAGCTTGACCTCAGTCACAGGGATCCCAGCAGGGGCTTAGTGGGAAGGCTGCAGCCTGGTGGGCGCCGCGCTGCGCCCCTGGGCCACCCATCTGTGTGAGCCTTCCCCATCCCCACATCCTCCCCTGTGCCCGGGCGTCCTGCCGAGGAGGACCCCATTCTCTCCCTCCCTTTCTGCTGACCTAGTGTTTTCAAAGCGGGGTCCCTGCCCAGGACCCCAATAAAGACGCTTGCCCGCCACCCTCTCCTGGCATGTTTTCTGCCAGCCCAGCTCAGCCCGGCTTCCAGGGATGTGGATGGCCCTCTGACATGCTGGGCCTTCTTCTCTGAAACCTGTGAGTATTAATAAACCCTTAATTTCCTTTTTAAATTATTTTTATTATTTTAAATATTATTTTTTAATTACAGTTGGCATTCAATATCATTTTGTATTAGTTGCCAGTGTAAAGTGTGGTGGTTAGACAATCTTATACTTAAACAGAGACCACCCCCACCTCAATATTTCAATTACCCACCTAGCACCATACATAGTTATTACAATATTACTAATTTTTTATTATTATTATTTTATTTATTTATTTTTTAATCTTTATTGTTCAGATTATTACAGTTGTTCCTCTTTTTTCCACCCATAGCTCACCTCCACCCGGTTCCCACCCAAACCCATGCCCTTAACCACCCCCCACTGTCCTCATCCATAGGTGTACGATTTTTGTCCAGTCTCTTCCTGCACCCCCAAAAACCCTTTCCCCCCAAGGATTGTCAGTCCACTCCCTTTCTATGCCCCTGATTCTATTATATTCACCAGTTTATTCTGTTCATCAGATTTTTTATTCACTTGATTTTTAGATTCACTTGTTGATAGATATGTATTTGTTGTTCATAATTTTTATCTTTACCTTTTTCTTCTTCTTCCTCTTCTTAAAAAATACCTTTCAGCATTTCATATAATACTGGCTTGGCGGTGATGAACTCCTTTAGCTTTTTCTTATCTGTGAAGCTCTTTATCTGCCCTTCAATTCTGAATGATAGCTTTGCTGGGTAGAGTAATCTTGGTTGTAGGTTCTTGCTATTCATCACTTTGAATATTTCTTGCCACTCCCTTCTGACATGCATAGTTTCTGTTGAGAAATCAGCTGATAATCATATGGGTGCTCCCTTGTAAGTAACTAACTGTTTTTCTCTTGCTGCTTTTAATATTCTCTCTTTGTCTTTTGCTCTTGGCATTTTAATTATGATGTGTCTTGGTGTGGTCCTGTTTGGATTCCTTTTGTTAGGGGTTCTGTGCGCTTCCTGGACTTGTAAGTCTATTTCTTTCACCAGATGGAGGAAGTTTTCTGTCATTATTTCTTCAAATAGGTTTTCAGTATCTTGCTCTCTCTCTTCTTCTGGCACCCCCATAATTCGGATGTTGGTACGCTTGAAGTTGTCCCAGAGGCTCCTTACACTATCTTCATATTTTTGGATTCTTTTTGCTTTTTGCTTTTCCAGTTGAGTGTTTTTTGCTTCTTTGTATTTCAAATCTTTGACTTGATTCTTGCGATCCTCTAGTCTGCTGTTGGATCTCTGTATATTATTTTTTTTATTTCAGTCAGTGTATGTTTAATTTCTAGTTGGTCCTTTTTCATATCCTTGAGGGTCTCACTAAATTTATTGCTCTTTTCTAGAAAATTCTTGAAAAACCTTATAACCATGGTTTTGAACTCTATATCCAGTAGTTTGCTTTCCTCCATTTCTTTCATTTGTGACCTGTTTCTTTGTCTCCGCATTTTGGCTGCTTCCCTGAGTTGATAGAGTGGCTTTGTGTGCTAGGTGTCCTATAGGGCCCAGTGGCTCAGTCTCCCCAGTTACCTGAGGTGGACACTCTTGGTGCACTGTTTTGTGGGCTGTTTGCATGTAGTTAAGCCTTGATTGTTGCTGCTATCACTGGGAGGAATTGACCTCCAGGCCAATTGGCTTTGAGGATCAGCTGTGTCTACGATGCAAGAACTTCTGTGCTGGAGACACCCTTATGAGGCAAGACTTGCTTCAGTGGGGCTTTGGTGCTCCCTGAGTCTCCCTCCTGAGTGTGTCCCTTATGGATCTGAGGAGTTGTAATCTGAATGGTTCTACTCTGACCCCTGGGTACACTGGCTCTTAGATATCCAAGGAGGTGCTAATTTAGTCTCTGCCTGAGGCCACCCAGCAGGAGCTACGGAGAGATCTGCAGATTCCTCTTCTTTGATTGGGTTTTGGAGATGCCCAGATGAGGCCCAGCTGTGAAGCAATACAAGTTGCTGTGGAGCCTTGGGCCTTCTTTTGGATGTTCTGGGTCTCTCTGACTCAGCTACAGTTTGTTAGGTAAGTTTAGATGTCAAAGGACCAGGCCATTCATATGCAAAAGTCTCTGCACTCACCTTGGATGGGGCAGAGTCTCAGGGCAGAGCAAACAGCAATGGCTTCCCGTTATCCCTGCCCTAAGAGGCCCCCGGGTCTCAGTGTCCCTTGGTAATCGCTGCGAGCTCCTCTGAGAGAAAGCCGCCCTTGTGTTTCGCCTGCTGCCAGACAGTCCAGTTTCTCCCCATATGAGTCTGGGTCCCCAGAGTCTCGCCTGGAACTGGAGTTCAGAGCAGTCAGGAGCTTGTGTCTCCCTGCAGATTGAAAAAGGCAGCCGCATACTCAGTTGCCAGCCCTTCCCATGTGCGCGCCTCCGTACCTCTGGACTTTACTTCTGCAGCTCCTCTGAGTCTCAGTGTGCTTTTCTCTTCCCTTCTAGTTGTAGAATTTCCACTTAGCCAGCCTTCCTGTTGTTCTGGATGATGTCCGTTTTCTCTTTTAGTTGTAGTTTTGAAGTGGTTGCGCAAGGCAGCAAGTTCAGGTGCTTACCTATGCCGCCATCTTGGTTTCTCTCCAGTTTTTACAATATTATTGACTACATTCCCAGGCTGTACTTTACATCCCCATGACTATTTTCTAAGTACCAACTTGTACTTTTTATTCCCGTCACCTACATCACTCAGCTCTAAGGCCCCTCCTGTGTGGCAGCCATCAGTCTGTCCTCTGTATCTGAGTGTATTTCAATTTTGCTTGTTTGTTCTTTAGATTCCACATTTAAGTGAAATCATATGGGATTTGTCTTTGTCTGTCTGACTTATTTCACTGAGCATAATGCCCCCTAGGTCCATCCATGCTGTTGCAAATGGTAAGATTTCATTCTTTTTTATGGTTGAGTAATATTCCTTGTATATATGTACCACAACTTACAAATCTTTAACTTCTTATGCCTTTTAATTATGAAGTGATCCCCAAAGACCCAAACTAAGGGGTTTAGCCCATTTACAAAACAATTGGTATGCTTATCTGTTCTGGGTTTTTCTCTGATTTTACCTTTTCTGGCCTAAAATAGCCAAGGCATTGGGCAGCTGGAGGGGGAGGGGAGAGAAAGCAGCACTGTTTTGATGCATAAATGAAGACAGGCATTCATGCGCTGTTTTTAATATTTCAAAAAGGAAATCAGACCTTTACCATCATCCTTGCTGACAAAAATATTGTGTCCATTTTGAAATTTCATCGTTTAGCTTCCTTAACCTGGTTAAGGAAAAAGTCACACAAATTCAGGAGGCACAGAGAGTCCCAAGCAAAAAGAACCAAACAGGTTCACACCCAGACACATCATAATTAAAATGCCCAAAATTAAAGACAAAGAATCTTAAAGGCAGCAAGAGAAAAGCAATTTGTTACCTTCAAAGGAGCTCCCATAGACTTCCAGCTAATGTCCAATCAGAAACTTTACAGGCCAGCCTGGCCACGATGGCTCAGTGGTTGAGCATCAACCTATGGACAGGAAGTCATGGTTCGATTCCCGATCAGGGCATTTGCCCAGGTTGCAGGTTGGATCCCCAGTGCAGGGTATGCAGGAAGCAGCCAATCAATGACTCTCCCATCATTGATGTTTTTATCCCTTTCTCTTCCTTCTTCTCTAAAATCAATAACATATATATATATATATATATATTTTAAAGAAACTCTACAGGACAGAAGGGAATGACATGAAATATTCAAGGTAATGAAAATCAAAGATCTGAAACCAAGATTACTATATCCAGCAAGGTTATCATTCAAAATAGATTGTGAAATAAAGTTTCCCAGACCAAAAAAAAAAAAAAGGCTAAGGAGTTATCACCACCAAATCAGCATTGCAAGAAATGCTAAAATGCTGTAATGAGAAGATGTAGAAAGAGATAGAAACATAGGCATAAAGAATTAAAATGGCAATAAATAAGTACCTTACAATAATAACCTTAAGTGTAAATGGATTAAATGTTCCAAACAAAAGGTATAGGTAGTTCAATGGATTCAAAAACATGACCCAAATATGTGCTGTCTAGAAGAGACAACCTCAGAACAAAAGACTCACACAGGATAAGAGTGAAGGGATGAAAAAAATTTTTTCCATGCAAATGAAAACAAAAGAAAAGCTGGGTTAGCAATACTCATATCTGATAAAATATACTTCAAAATGAAGGCCATCACAAGAGACAATAAAGGTCACTACATAATACTAAAGGGATTGATCCAACAAGAGGATATAACCCTGGTAAACATATATGAACCCAATATAGGAGCACCTAAATATATTTTTAAAAAACTTCTGTGAGACTTGAAGGGAGAGATAGACAGCAATACAGTCATAATAGGGATTTTAACACCCCATTAACTTGACTGGATAGATCTTCCAGACAAAAAATTAACAAGGAAACAGTGACTCTAAAGGACACACTGGGTCAGATGGATTTAATTGACATTTATAAAACATTTCACACCAAAGCTGCAGAATATACATTGTTCTTTTTTTTTAAAATATATTTTATTGATTTTTTACAGAGAGGAAGGGAGAGGGATAGAGAGTTAGAAACATCAATGAGAGAGAAACATCAATCAGCTGCCTCCTGCACACTCCCTACTGGGTATATGCCCGCAACCAAGGTACATGCCCTTGACCGGAATCGAACCTGGGACCCTTGATTCCGCAGGCCAATGCTCTAGCCACTGAGCCAAACCGGTTAGGGCTATACATTGTTCTTAAGTGCACAGGGGTCATTCTCAAAGATAGACCACATGTTAGGACACAAAAGAAGTCTCCACAAGTTCAAGAAGATTGAAATCATATCAGGCATCTTCTCAGATCACAATGGAATGAAATTAGAAATCAACTACAGTTTCATTCAAACACATGGAGGCTAAATAGCATGTTATTAAACAATGAATGGTTTACCAACAAGATCAAGAAAGAAATCAAAAACTTCCTGGAAACAAATGAAAATGAACACACAACAACCCAAAATCTCTGGGGCACAGCAAAAGCAGCCCTGAGAAGGAAGTTCAGAGCACTACAGGCCTACCTCAAAAAACAAGAAAAATTAATAATAAACTATTTAACCCTACTACTTAAAGGATTGGTAAGAAAACAAGAAGTAAAGCCCAGAGTAAGCAGAAGAAAGGACATAATGAAGATTAAATAAAAAATAAGTGATATAGAGACTAAAAAGAAAAAAAGTACAAAAGAAAATACTATAAGCAACTATATGCCAACAAGCTGGACAATGTGGGTGAAATGGACACATTCCTAGAAAAATATAATCTTCCAAAACTGAATCAGGAAGAATCAGAAAACCTGAGTAGCCAATAACCATTGATGAAAATAAAGCAATAATAAAAAAACTCCCAGCAAGAGATTAAAAATGGCAGTGGAGTAAATGGATGCTGCACAGACATGCTCCCAAGACCAAACTGGAATTACAACTAAAATACAGAAAAACTTCTTGAATAACAAAAAGACTTGCTAGAGAGAACTCTGATAACTGAGGACCAAAAGTTGATACCGCATAGAGACTGGTAGGAGGGGCAGAGGCATAGAAGGGCTGGCAGGCTCCCACAGACAGCAACTAAATTTTCAGAGAGATATCTTAGCTGTGTGTGCAGACTTGCCACTAAGAAATCTGGGGTTCCCCAGCAGAGAGCACCAGAACTGAGAAGGGTAGCCACATAACATCTGGCTGTGATAAGCAGCAGAGTTGCTATCTGCCAGGGAGAGATGGCTGGAAATGCAGGCACCTTCTTAAAGAGCCAATGCACAAAATTCCCTGGGGAGCCACCCACCTTGTGCTCTGGCAGAGGGAGGGCAAAGTGGACTGAAACTGTGAGCAGAAACCAGGATCGGGGTCTCTGAGGTTAGAGCTCAGGAGGCAGACACCCCGGTTTCCTGTGTGAGTAATTTCCTCATGCTGTGGAGGTCATCTTTCTCACACAGACATTTGCAGGTGACCTTGCCTGGGAGGAAGTCAAATGACCCACCCTCTTGGAAAACACCTTACCCTGCAGTGCAGAGTTTCTCGGGCCCATTAAGAAACTGAGAATAATAATTAGCCTCTAGGCAGAAACAATTGCCCCATCCTGTTAAAACAAACTTTTGCCACAGCTGTGGACGATTGCCTAAGGGCAATTCAAGACAAAATCCTATCCTTCTGTAGACAGAGGTGGTCTCTGGAGGCTTTGAGTCTTTGCCTGATATAATTAGTCAGAAATAGCATTTGATACTGTCCTGCACTAGCAATTGAGAGGTGTAGCAGATCTATCTAATATACAGTCACAAACCCAAAACAGGCTGCCAATATGAAGAGACAAAGAAACAACCATCAAATGAAAGAACTAGAGAAGTCTCCAGGAAAAGAGATAAATGAAATGGAGATAAGAAATTTATCTGATATAGAGTTCAGAATAATGATGATAAAGATGTTCAACAGCATGAGAAAAGATATAGTAACTATGAGAGTAGAAATAAAGAATGACATAGCACAAATAAAGAACACAATCTACAATAACTAAGATTTGGAAACAGCCTAAGTGCCCATCAGCAGAGGAGTGGATTAAAAAACTGTGGTTACCTCTACACAACAGAATACTACACTGTTGTAAAAGAAAGAACTCATCATTCGCAACAGCATGGTTGGACTTGGAGAGCATTATGCTAAGTGAAATAAGCCAGATGGAGAAAGATAAGTATCACATGATCTCACTCATTTATGGAATATAATGAACAACATAAACTGATGAACAAAAATAGATCCAGAGACACAGAAGCATTGAACAGTCTGTTAATCCTCAAAGGGAAGGCAGAGGAGGGTGGGAGGAGGAGGGATAAGAGATCAACCAAAGGACTTGTATGCATGCGTATAAGCATAACCAATGGACACAGACAGTAGGGGGTGAGGGCACATGCTGGGGGGTGTGAGCAGCCAGGGAGAAGTCAATGGGGGAAAAGGAGACATATATAATACTTTCAACAATAAAGAACTTTTTAAAATGCCCTAGCTGGTTTGGCTCAGTGGATAGAGCATTGACCCTAGGACTGAAGGGTCCCTGGTTCGATTCCCTTGGTTTCAGGTTCCCTGGCCATGGTCAGGGCGTGTCTTCCTCACATCAATGTTTCCCTCTGTCTCTCCTTCTCCCTTCCACTCTCTAAAAAATCAATGGGAAAATATCCTCAGGTGAAGATTAACAAACAAAAAAAAGAATTAAAAAAAAAAAAAAAACAACAGCCTGGTACTGGCACAAGAACAGGCATATAGACCAATGAAACAGAACAGAGAACCAAGAAATTGACCCAAGCCATTATGCTCAGTTAATATTTGACAAAGGAGGCAAGAGCATACAATTGGGTCAAGACAGTCTCTTCAATAAATGGTGTTGAGAAAATTGGACAGATACATGCAAAAAATGAAAGTAGACCACCAATTTACACCATACACAAATGTAAGATGTGAAACCATAAAAATCTTAGAAGAAACCATAGGCAGCAAAATCTCAGACATCTCCCGAAGCAATATGTTCACCAATACATCTCCCAAGATGATGGAAACTAAAGAGAAAATTTAAAAAGTGGACTACATCAAAATAAAAGGCTTCTGCACAGCAAAAGAAACCATCAACAAAACAACAAGAAAGCTCACTGCATGGGAGAACATAATTGCCAATGATACATCCAATAAGGGGATGTATCTCCAAAATTTACAGGGAACTCATACAACTTAACAAAAGGAAGATAAGCAATCCAATCAAAAAATGGGCAAAGGACCTAAATAGACACTTTCAAAAGCAGAAGGCCAAGAGACATATGAAAAAATGCTCAAAGTCACTAATCATCTGAAAGATGCAAATAAAAATGAAAACGAGGTACCATCTCACACCTGTCAGAATGGCTGTCATCAACAAATCGACAAAGGACAACTGCTGGTGAGGATGTGGAGAAAAAGGAACCCTCGTGCACTGCTGGTGGGAATGCAGACTGGTGCAGCCACTGTGGAAGACAGTATGGAGTTTCCTCAGAAAATTAAAAATGGAACTCCCATTTGACCCAGTAATCCCACTTCTAGGAATATATCCCAAGAAACCAGAAACACTAATCAGAAAGGACATATGCACCCCTATGTTAATAGCAGCGCAATTTACAATAGCTAAGATTTGGAAACAGCCTAAGTGCCCATCAATAGATGAGTGGATTAGAAAACTGTGGTACATCTACACAATGGAGTACTACGCAGCTGTAAAAAAGAACAACATAAACTGATGAACAAAAATAGATCCAGAGACAGACCGTCAAACCTTAGAGGAAGGCAGGGGAAGGCGGGTGTGAGGGAGGTGATCAACCAATGAACTTGTATGCCTATATGCATAACCCATGACACAGATAATATGGAGGTGAAGGCCTAGGGTGGGGGCTGAGGGCGGGCTGGGAGAGGTCTATGGTGAGCAAAGGGAACATATGTAATACTTTCAACAATAAAGATTTTTAAAATGCCCTAGCCCCGTGGTCGGCAAACTGCAGCTCTTTGGCCCCTTGAGTGTGGCTCTTCCACAAAATACCACGGCCTGGGCAAGTCTATTTTGAAGAAGTGGTGTTAGAAGTTTAAGTTTAAAAAATTTGGCTCTCAAAAGAAATTTCAATCGTTGTACTGTTGATATTTGGCTCTGTTGACTAATGTGTTTGCCGACCACTGCCCTAGCCGGTTTGGCTTAGTGGATAGAGGACTGGAAGGTCCCAGGTTTGATCTGGTCAAGGGCACATGCCCAGGTTTCGGGCTCGGTCCCCAGTAGGGAGCATGCAGGAGGCAGCTGATGTTTCTATCTCTCTCTCTGCCTTCCTCTCTTAAAATTATATTTTTAAAATAATATTAAAATTAAATAAAATAAAAAAGACATGTGCACTGCACAGAAGCTGGAGATGGCAGTTTAATAATAAGTGGCAACATTTTTCAAATATATAAATACTTTTTATTTCAGAGAGGAAGAGAGAGTGGGGAGAGAGAGAAACATCAATGTTGAAAGAATATCATTGATCGGCTGCCTCCTGCATGCACCCCACTGGGGATTGATTTCCTGACCGGGAATTGAACAGTGACCTCCTGGTTCATAGGTTGACACTCAACCACTGAGCCACACTGGCCGGGTAAGTGGCAACATTTTAATAGGTATCAATTTTGATCCAGCGGGTCACTTCTAGAATTTATTCTGAAAAAATAATGAGACAAATCTAGAAAAGGATAGATAAAGATATAAAGAAAGATAGAAATATATATATAAAGATAAAGATAGAAAGACATAAAGTGATTTTCATTCTTACATTATTTTACAATAATCTTAAAAATGGGGGAAAACTACATCTCAAAACCATCAACTCTTTCTAAATCCCACCCCACTTTATTGGTCTAAGCCACCGTTAACTCTCACCTGACACGTTCACAGTGGTCCTCTCACTTTTGCTCCTGTAACCTGAACACCCTTCCTTACCAACAGCCAAGCTCAAAATCCTTGAGAGACCAATAAGGCCGTATCCAGTCTGGGCCCTCCTGTGTCCCCGGGACTGACCATCAGCCATGATGCTTTTCTCCATACAAGAAACAGGTCAGATCCCTCCTGAGCTCTCCCGCCAGGAGGCTCCGTCCCTGCCCCTCCCATTCCAGGCCGACCCTGAGTCCTGGGCCTCTGTGAGCACCACCTCACCCGCCACTCCAGCTCTTTGTGCATCACAGCCTCAGACCCCCTTGTGTTGTCCCTACAAAGCACTGAGACGTCTCATGAAGCCGGGACAACGTCCCTGTTTTATATCCACATCTATGTTCTTCACGCCTCCTACCAGAACACAGCAGGTGCTCAATAAACACTTGCTAATATAACGGCTAAGTCACAGAACCAGGCTCTCTCTCCTGACTGACAGGCTCAGCACCAGCCGCCTTCCAACCAGGAAACCGGGAATATGGGAAGAGGCTCTGGCAGAGGCCACACCCCTCCGTCGCCTCAGCCTGTGGCCATGCTCGGCCGTGAAGCCTCTGCAAGATAGGTCTTACTTTTTCAGCATCTATGGTGGATAAAGATGAGCAAAAAGGGATTGAAAATTAACCCAAAACGTCTATATCCACCATCATTTACCCATAGAGATAAAAATACAAGGGCCTGTATGGTTTCAACTCGAGGACATTCTGGAAAAGACAAAACTCTGGCGACAGTAAAAAGATCAGCGGTTGCCAGGCTGGGGTGGAGTGAAGAGGAGGGCTTTTAGAGCATTCTAGTGATGGATACGCGATATCACCCTTTTGTCAAAATCCGTAAGTCAGATGTCCAACAGCAAGAGTGAGCCTAAAGGAAACCGGACGCCGACGGTGATGGCGTGTCAGTGCGGGTCCATGGACTGTCAGCTTTGGGGGGAGGGGGGATGATAGTGGGGAGACTGGGCGTGTGGGGAGGGGGAGGAGTATCTGGGAAATCCCTACACCTTGTTACTCTTGTTGTGAACCTAAAACTGCTCTTTAAAAAAATGAAGACTTTTGAAAACTGAGGACATAGTATTTACGGAAGCATTGTTTATGGTGATGAAAAGGTGACCTCAAATAAATGCCTGTTAACAGAGGGACGGTCAGATACATGCTGGTCGCCCACCCACAGCCGTCAGGAAGCATGTGGCGTGTCTGTGTGCAGACGTGTAATGGAGCAGACCACGGCTTCCCGTCACAGCTGTGCAGGAGGCAGGGAGGCGTCTTGGGAGGGATAAGGGGAGAAGAGAAGCAAAAAAACAAAAAAACAAAATTCTGAAAAGCAGCATTATGATGTGACTCGTCATGTATTGATTTAAATACACGTGTGTGTGTTTACATGTGCAAATGGGAAGCTTTATCTATTGTCTCTTCCCTTGTCGCTCATACCAGGCGTTTAAGACAATGCCAAATTTTCACTTGTTCTGATTCCTCATAAAATGTCCCCTTTCTCCGAGGTGGAGAGAAATTGGCCAAATATCACTTCATCGGTGCACTCGCAGCGACAGTTCTGAGTAAGAAAACTGCCATTTGAATCTCATCAAATAAAGTTTTTGTTTTTCTTTCCCGCTGGAGTTTTTCCTTGGGGAAACAGCTCCATAAATGTTTAAAATGGGCATAACTTGTCATGCTGGATAAAATATGGTTGCATCAAAAATTGGTTCCAGGAAATTCAAAACCAAATGCACTCTGTAAACTAAAATAGAACGGGAAAAGTTGCCCTGTCCACACGGAGATGCCGGGCCCTGGGCAGCCTGCCCCAGGAAGGCAGCGTGCCCTCGCTGCGGGAAGGAGCAAACTCTCTCACTCCCTAGGCAGCCAGCTGTGGAGCTCGCTGCTAATTCACCTCCTTCGTTTTACTGCACTTGTTGGCAAATCGCTTGCTCAGGATCATCCAGGCCTGAGGACATCCTTGTCTAATTAAGATCTCCACTGAATATTCTGACTCTGACCTCATTTGAGTTACTTTAGTCTTAAATCTTGATTCAGAATCTTCAACCAGATCTTAAAGAGTTGAAAAATGTTTACTGTTTCTCTGAGTAACTATCCAAACTTAGGGATGTTTAAAATAGCAGCTGATGATAAGATTAAAAATAGTTTAAGAGAATGATTGCTTATCTCTGGCTCTCGCTTTCCACTCGCCTTTGAGTAGGTTTGCCTGTGCCCACCCCCCAGGGCCCTCCCTCACCCCATCCGGATCCCAGGGTTGGGGAGTTAGTTGTTGAAGAAGCTGCCCCACCATCAGCCCTGACTGGCGCTCCCTGGCTGTGGAGAGGACAGACGGGCAGGGAGCGAGGCAGGGAGCTGTCCTTTGTAAGCCCTACGCATGCCCCGCTTCCTGGGCCTCTGCTGTTTCCTGTATCAGGACAGACACCCAGCTGTAGGCGCCACACTTGGCAAAATCCTCCAGGGCCTGAGGGGTGGCTGCCATAAACACAGAGTAGAAGGCAGGGGTCCTGGCTGCCCGACAAGTCCAGGGTAAGCCCACAGGGTAGGCTGCCCCCTGCTGGTTAGTCTAACGGATCCCTCCCGGCCTTCGGCATCTTGGCATGTGGAGAGCAATTATGACCTGGTGGTATGCGTTCCTGCATCAGAACTACCCGTGACCTTGAGAGAGGGGCGGCGTCTTTCCCTGGTTTGCTCACTGGGGTGTCGCACACACCTAGACATCCTGCTCACTGTGGGTGCTCAGCGAATGCTTGCCCGATGGATGGCCAGTTGAGGCACACAGGTGAGCCTCGGCCGGGGTGACCAGCAGAGGGACTCTGCCTGCCCCAGAGCCGGGCACCGATATCCAGGATGCCCTGTAACTGCCTTATAGCATCATGGGTGGGGGTTCTGCTACCTGGTGCTTCCAAGGAGATGCCAGGCCAGTCCTCCCCCGGAAAGTCCACTCAGTCCCTCTTCAGTGACCATGAGCTACCATCTCTCCATGCACTCAAGACACACAGTGACTTGTGCCCTGGGATGGGAGATAATGCAGGTGCCTCCGTCAGCGGCAGCATGCATACACAATGTGAATTGTTGTTTCTCTTCCAGGCTTCAGATGAATATTCATTAAATGAGCATCATTACAGGCCTCCGATAATAGGTCAGATACTCTCCCATCTTCACCTTGGTTCAAACTTTTGGATGCTTTGGCTATATTTTGGCCATAATAAGAAAATACCCTTTTTGACTGACATTCAGCTGTTGCAGAAGACCAAAGAAAACCAAAAACGCTTCAAAGAAAAAGGAGGGACACTGTTTAATACACCCGCGGACTCAGGGAACAGCCTTCCAAATCCGAGTGAAGGAACACGCATGGGGCTTTCCTTTATATCTCCCTCCCTGTGGTCCTTGTCCCGCAAACATGGATTATGCTTCCGGTCCTTTTCGCGGGCCTTGCAAGAAGGCCCCCAGGCGCTGGGGGTCTCCAGGCCATATGTGATGGTCTGGCCTGGTGCCAGTGTTAACAACCCTCCCTCCGGGGCAGTGCACTGGTCACAGTAACAGGTTCTGCAAGACCAGTATCTGGGAAGGAGATAGGGACTTAATTACAGCTTCTCAGGAATGTACACTGAGCTTGCTGGCTTGGATTCAGATCACTGGCCCCAAATATCAGAGTTACATTGGAATTAGCCCTTTTTAGCCTTCTCACACGTAACTGGTGTCTCCCCAAATGACCTTTGTTATCTTGAGCCACACAACACGGAGGTGAAAATGAATTACATAAAGAGCGAAGCCATGGACAGCAGTGTGGTGAATGAGGTAAGGAGCAAAGGGGTAGAGGTGCAAGCGAGCATAGAGGGAATAAATGGAGATGGAAAAAATAAAATAAAATAAAATAAAATAAAGTAAAATAAAAGAGTGAAGTGTGGAATCTCTTTGGTTGGAGCCTCGCCAGTGAATTCTCAGAGGCTCCAGGCCCTGCTGCTAGCCTCTCTCCCTGGCCTGGCTCAGTGGAACTGCCCTGCCCATCAACATCAGCATCGTCTGGGAACTTGATAGAGATAAAAAAATAAAATAAAAAGTCCTCGGCCCCACCTTACACCTACTGAACCAGAAACGGTGGAGGTTGGGCCCAGTGATCTGAGTTTGAACAAGCCCCTAAGGTGATTCTCATGCACGCTAAGGTCTCAGAGCAACTGAACTAAACCTTTAGAATGAGGTTTTTCATTTCTGAGGGTTTCGGGGGAATTCTTGTGCAAATATCAGAAGAGAGTTGCTAGAATTCTTGCCAAAACAAGTTAGTAAATAACTTACCTTTCTAAGGTACTGTGTGCAATGTTCAGAACTCTAAGAAGAAAATATATTTATGACTATATCATGAGAAGTGCCTTTACTGTATGGAAATAATATTCCCCTTAGAAAGGGGTTTACATGAACTTGGTGATTGGTCTGATAGGAAACAGACAAGAAGGGTCAAGAATCTTCTTGTTGTCTCAGGTCACCTACCCCCCTTTTTATCTCGTGCCCACCTGGAACAAACCAAGCTCATCTCTCCCTCAGAAATGTACCCTCGTTTCCTAACTTATTTGGCCCCTTCCATCCTGAAACCCTTTTCAAGCTGTTTTCCATGTTGAAGCCAGAATGATTTTTTCTGAAAATATGAGCTTGCTTAAGGCCCTTAAAGTATTATAATTTCTCACAGGATAAGGACAACAATGTTTGACAATTGTAGGGAACCACAAGAGACCCCAGGGGCTGAAGCAGTCTAGAGGAAGAACAAAGCTGGAGGCATCACAATTCCTGATTTCAAAGTATATTACAAAGCTGTAGAGAGCCCCTGGGAAGGCACATGGGCATTAAATTGTCAGCTGAATCCAGGGCGGTAGGCAAAGCCATGTGCTGGAAACACATTCTGCCAAAAAGCAGAAGTGTTGTCAGCTTGACCTTCATTTCTGCCCAGGTGCCGGGGAGTGGGTTTTATTATGTAAATCCAGCCAAGCACTAGGAATTCGAATAATCTCCTTTGTCTTGACTTTTAGTAAAACGTCCTGTTTTTCTCGCTGTATAAAATAAACACCCTGTATGGGCTCAGAGTCACTGTTCCTGTCCCTGTCCCTGTCAGAGGACAGTGGTCCCACCCGGCCCCAGCTTTTTCCTTCTATCTCTGTGTCTGTCTCTTTCTTTCATTTTCTCAATCCCCAGCCGCCCCTACTCAGGAACTGGACCGCTCTCTAGCTGTGCTGGATGCAGAAAAGAGAGAAATATTTACACAAAGCTACAGTTATCAAAACAGTATGGTATTGTCATAAAACAGACACATGGGTCAATGGAACAGAATAGAGAACCTAGAAATAAACCCATGTATATATGGTCAGTTAATACATAACAAAGGAAACAAGAATATGCAATGGAGAAAAGACAGTATCTTCAATAAACGACGTTGAGAAAGTGGACAGCCACATGCAAAAGAATGAATCAAACCTCCGTATTACACCATACACAAAAAATCCATCCAAAATGCACTAAAGACTTGAGCATAAGACCTAAACTATGAATCTCCTGGAATAAACATAGGGAGGAAGCTCCTTGACAATAATTTTTGGATTTGACACCAAAAGGCAAAGGCAAGAAAAACAAATATAAACAAGCAGGACTACATCAAAACTTAAAGCTTCTGCACAACAACAACAAAAAAACCATCAACAAAATGGAAAATAAACCTATTGAATGGGAAAAAACATTTGCAAATTGTCTATCTGATAAGGGGTTAATATCCAAAATACATAAAGAGCACATACAACTCAATAGAAAAAACACACAACACACATCTTTCCAAAGGAGACACACAACTGACTAACAGGTGCATGAACAGGTTCTCAACATCACTGATCATCACAGAAACCTCAGTGAGATATCACCTCACACCTGTTATAACTATCATCAGAAAAACAAGAGGTAAGTATTGGCAAAGATGTGGATAAAAGGGAACTTGTACACTGTTGGGAAGACTGTAAATTGATACAGCCACTATGACATACAGTATGGAGTTTCCTCAAAAAATAAAAATAGAGCTTCCATTTGATCCAGAAACCCCATTTCTGGGTATATATCCAAAGGAAATGAAGTCAGCATCTTGAAGAGATACCTGAACTCCTGTGTTTGTTGCAGCATTATTCATGATAGCCAAGGTACAGAGACAACCCCAGTGTCTGTAAATGGAGGAACGGGTAAAGAAGGTGTTATACATACATGTCCAATGGGAAACGTATGGTGAGAAGCAGCATATTTGCACAGTCTGAAAGGTCTGCTCACTAGATTGTCATTAATGACGGAGGGGGAAATGGTAACTCAACACACTCCAAACCTTCTACTCTGCCTAGATCCCTTGATATATTAAAGAAAATACCTACAACCCTATTATTTTATTAATTTATTACTTTATATATTTATTTATTTATTTATTTATTTATTCTACCTCCCTTATCCCCTCTCTGACCTCTTCCACCTTCACCCAACCTCCTCCCCCTCCGTAATCACCACCCTGTTGTCCATGTCCATGAGTACTCTCTCTTTTTTTTCCTTCTTCGCTCAATCCCCCCACCACCCCCAGCCACCACACACACACACTGGAGCTGTCTGACTGCTCTCTGCACGTCTATTCTCAAGCAGTCCAACCCAGTCATCCAAAACCACCTTGGGAGTCACTGCTGGCCTTATCCTCTTCTTTAGTACTCAGTACCCACGGGGCCACTAATCCTGTGGATTATTGTCCTGCTAGAGCTCTGCCCTAGTCCAAATCTTCATCCTCTCTTTCCTGGACCATTACTCTAGTCTCCTAAGTGGATTTTACTCTTCTTCTCCCTTCAATTCATTCTCCACATTACAACCTAAGTGATCTTTCCAAAACTATTGTGGTCTTGTTATTTCAAATAACAAGCCATGTACCGGTAGATGTACCTGTGTGATGGGTGCACGTACACACACACACACACACACACACACACACACACACGATACCAAAAGCATTCTCTTCATGCTTAAACATGGCTGAGTACTGGCAGGCTCCACTTATCTGCCAGATAATGCCTTTTTCTAGACCCAACTAAAGAAACCCACTTTTTGTAAAAACTTTCCCTAAAATTTCTCTTAAAACCCCATACATATCATGACACCCTTCCTTGTGCCCCAGTCCCCCGCCCCCATACACACACACACACACACACACACACACACACACACACACCATACCTCATACCTAGCTATGGGCAACCATCCAGCATAGCAGTAAGTCCTCACAACTCCCAGGTGCTTGGAAGGTGGGCTGTGCTGTTCGTTTCTGTGGCCTCAGTGCGTGCATCCCTGTCTGACACGTGGTGCATGAGGAGCCCAAGTGATATTTCCGTCCGGCTCATAGATTACGGGGGACACTGTCCACACAGCACCTGCTCGGGCAGCAGCGCAGCCGGCCACTGGTTCTGAACGCAGAACAGCGCACAACAGTTCCATCTGCACACAGAGAGCTAGGAGGGAACAGAGAGAACAGAGCTGAAGTTTGGGAAATTTGGGGAAGGCTAAAGAATCAACTCAACTTAAAAAGTGGAGGTTAAGAAGGAATTTAAATATCTTCAAACAAAGCCCGTGCGAGGGAATCAATGGTGTCCAGGCACAAGCGACCAGGCTCTGTCTGCAGACGCTCTGTGGGCCGCGACCTCGCTGGGCCCACGCTGCTGCCTGCACGTGCACAGCTGGCTGCTAATCGAAGGCCCGGCTCTCCAGTTACGAGTTAAAAATGGAATAAATACATACAAATATAAATCGTTACACCGAACCCGAAGCTAATATAATGTTATGTCAATTATGCCTCAATTGAAAAAGACAGAATTTTAAAAATTCACAAATGTCAGCATGAGGAGCTCTGTTAGATGCAAGAAAGCATTTTCCCAGAGCAGCCTGGCGGGGCACCGCGGGCGGCCAGGGCGTGAGCCCTCCTCCTGCAGGGCCTGAGCGGGTTCAGCCTGGGTGGGAGGCCCAGGAGGTTTGGGCCAGATCCCCAGCCTGAACCTCTCTGGTTTCGATAACCATCACAGGCCTGAGGCCTTCCTTCCCAGAAGAAAGCCTGGCGCGGCTTCTCCGGCTGTGTCAGGAGGACCCGTGATGTGTGTCATAGGAAGGTGTGGCACAGTAATCGCGGTGACAATCTCATACAGCGGGGCCTGCTGTGAGGTAAGGAGGAAGTGCTCTTTGTACAAAATGTAACTTTGTCCTGAAATTCTATAAATTCTATAAATGCAACTGGGGCTGTGTTTTCACAGCAGGCTGAGTTTCCATCCAGGATCCGCCGGGATGGCGCCCTGCTTTGTCTTTGAGAAGCTTCGTGCCAGGAAAAGCCAACCGCTCTCTGAAAAGGCACATGACAAACCGGGGGCAGCTCCCGGCCGGTCTGGGTGTTTTGCCCTGACGGCTCTTCGCGTCCATATTTAGCATGCTCTGATCGCGTGAGCACACAGGCTCTGCTCAGCTCAGCCCAGAGCATCAGCTACGCTTCACTCCACCCGCGGTGGTAGACCTCCTGTTGGGCTTGTACTCACTGCTGCTGGACAGTTTCCGGGGTCAAAGCTGTAAAGCTATAGAATAAAAATGGACGGAGACATCTACCTCTATAGATCTGCTCCACTGATTGCATCCAACAGCGGAGAATAATCACTTTAAAACGTCGTTAATTATGGTCATTTGCTCCAGGATCCATATATTTGGGGGGTGGAGGGCCTCACCTTCCAGTAACCACTTGCCTCGCTGAGATTTCCGTCTGAGAGAAGTAAATCCCGGATTTCTTCCAGCTGCTGAAAATGGCAGTTCCCCTACAGCAGCGGGAACACAGCCCTCGCAGGGAGAGACACTGAGGCCAAACTGGACTTTGAGATGAGCTCCTTCCCACTTACGGGGACTGGGGTCGAGCTGGGTGGAGGTGCGAGCACATCCGGAAACGACAAGGCTCACATTTGCATTCCAGGAACTGCAACCTGCCCTGCCCAGGGGAGGCCCTTCCCTAGATGCCCCTAGGGGCTCTTCCTGCCAGCACGACTGTCCTTTCCCGGACTCAGGAGGGTGGGATAGGAGGGAGAGACATGGAGCCTGGGCTGGATACGGCCAGCCATGTCACCGGGTCATGGCGTTGAGGTTTTGTGCTCATTCAGTTCAAATTGTTGTGGAGCAAACACGAGTGAACGATCACTGGAGTCCAGACCAAATTAAAATTTAGGGAGCCTTTATTAGCCGACCGGCGACTGCTCTGCCTTTCTCCACGCAGGGAGTCCAGAGAGCAGCCCCCACCCTTTGTGCAGGACTGCTTTTAAACCCATTCACCGCATCTTGTTTTTGCAGAGTAAGTAATTTAAAACAAAACAGTTTTTCTTAAGTAATGTCAGGGTCATGTTATTGATGACCATGTTATTTACAGGGTCATCCTGTTCTTCAGAAAGCTGACAGTGTTCTATCTTGCAAGGCTATTTTGTGAGGTGCAGCTGGGATTCAAGGCTAAGTCGACTAGGAGGAAACATGCTCAAAAATGTCTACTCTCTAACACAAATGTCCCTAGCGTTTCTTCCCAGGAGGAGCTGTGGATCCCACCATGAGCCAGCTTAGCTTGGACCCTCCGGTGGCTTCTCAACAGGATCCTGGTGGAAGAAATCCCGATGCTCGAGGGCAGCCAACAGGCAGTAAGCGAGCTTATCTGCTCCATCTGCAGTGGTTCCTGCTGTGTGGCACTCCCGGGGACCTGAGAAAGGAGGCACTCCATCACTCATCTGTCGGCTTGTGGAATCCAGGTTGAAATGGTTGTGGTTACAAAACTTCAGGAATTGGATCAAGTCTTCCGAGACCACGAAGCAGACCCCTGCACTCCATCTGGAACACAGAAGATCGGGGTTTCCGGGGCTTATCTAGTCCTGGCATGGAGATCATGCCTTTGCCACCCAGTGAGGCCACCAAGGTTCCACAGAATCTGCCGACTTTGCTACCCCGATGCAGGCCCGTCGTCAGATTGCTCCTGCTGCGAGGGAACCCACTCATATGCAGGAAACGTTGTTCCATCTGGTTTCTGTCCTGCATGCAAAAATCCAAGGTGAGTTCCAAGGCCTGAGGAGGTTGAAAGTCATGGCCAAAAGCAATGACTTCTACAGAGATGTACTCATCCCATTTCTCTTTTTAAAAATGTACTCTCGCTGGCTTTAGGGTGTGGAGGTTGCAGCCGTGGGTCCTTGAAACAGACAGAACTGAGTCTGGCATTCTCTCTGTCTTATCACTTACACATTCCCTGCAAAGTCGCTCCGCCTTTCTGCACTGAACATAGGCAATGAGTGACAGTGTACCTGAGAAATGAAAAACAAACAAGGTGAGTCCTCCAATTGCCCGGCTTACAGACCTGAGCAAGTTACCAGACCATGAGGGGGACTGGAGGAACCCGGGAACTCCCTGAGTTGAGGAGACAGAGCTGAGAGCCGGGGGAGGAGCGGGGGCGAGATGGCTAGAGTTCACAAGACAGAAAACCAGAGAGGAGAGAGCGACACAGAGAATTCCAGAGCAGAGGGTGGCACAGGAGTATCCGTCGCATGTGTAGGAAGATGCTGCCCAGGCCAATGAGAGGGTTAAAGGGAACAGTCCCAGTGCTCATCAGAACAGGCTGCTGCGTGTTTCCTCCAGCCAGACCGAATGACCACACACCCGCGTTCACAGCAGCACAGGGGGGGTGGGAGAGAGCTTGCCTCGGTGGTGGAGAGTAACTAATCCTGGACAGAACTGCTGTGGCCGCAAAGCTTAAAACACAAATCGTAAAGACTAGAAAGAACCAAGATGTTTCCATGAAACAACTGTGTCCCAGAACAAAGTTCAAGAATATTTATAGAAATACAGAAATATCCAGCACCAAACAGGGTAAAACTCACAAAATCTGGCATTCAACTGTTAGAGAGTGGGAATTTTTGAGCACTGCTGAGGGCGTGGACTATGCCCCAGATAGAGTTGTCAGTGCTGACACCAGGCCAGGCCTTGAGATAGGGACTCATGGCCCCTTCCCAGCACGTAGGCTTCTTTCATAGAACACTGTCAGCTTTCTGGAGAACAGGATGACCCTGTGAATAACATGGTCGTCATTGGCATGATCCTGACGTTGCTTGGGAAAAACTGTTTTGTCTTGGGTTACTTGTTCTGCAAAAACCGGATGTGGTTAATGTGCTTAAAAGTGGTCCTACACAAAGGGTCGCTGCTGCTCTCTGGTCTCTCTGCGTGGAGAATGGCAGAGCAGTCGCCGGCCGGCTAATAAAGGCTCCCTTAATTTTAATTTGGTCTGGGCTCCAGTGGTCATTCACTCGCATCCGCTCCACAACACAACCAAAAATTAGTTGATATTCAAAGAAGCTAAGTACAACCCAGAATGAGGAGAAAATCCAATCAAAAACCCACGCCAGGACCCGTGTGGCTCAGTGGTTGATCATTGACCCATGAACCAGGAGGTCATGGTTCAATTCCCAGTCAGGGCACATGCTTGGGTTTCGGGCTTGATCCCAAGTGGGGTGTGCAGGAGGCAGCTGATCAATGATTCTCTCTCATCATTGATGTTTCTATCTCTCTCTCCCTCTCCCTATCTCTGAAATCAATAAAAACATACTTTAAAAAAAACAGATGAGAGAATTAGCAAAGAAGAACATTAAAACAGTTATTTTAAATATATTTTTTATGTCTTAAGTAAAGACAGGAAAATTATTTTTTAAAACCACCTGACTCAAACTTTTGAACATAAAAACTACAATGTCTGAGAGAAAAAAATAAACAAAATTAATAGCAGATTATACATTACAGCAGAAAAGATTGGTGGCTTTGTAAACAACAGCAATAAAAATCGTTCAAATTGAAAATGGGGAAAAATAATAATAAAGGAAGAAATCAGAAAGAACCAGTAAGTTTTGGGACAACTTCAAAAGGTCTTCATACATTAATTGGAGTTCCTAATGAAGAAAGGAGTGAGGAGGACAGAAAACATATTTGAAGAAATGATAAATAAGATTTTTCCCAATTTAGTGAAAACCCACAGATGTAAGAAACTCAATAAATTCCAAGCACAGGAAACATAAGGAAAACCATACAATCGCTTAAGACCAGGACGAAGATAAAATATTTGTAAAAGTCAGAGAAAAAAAAAACAAAACAAAACATCATGTAGAGGGGGAAGAAGGTACGTCCGACTGCAAATTTCTCACCCAAATTTATGCACGTGAGAAACAGTGGGGAAGAAAGAAAAACACCTGTTTACTTAGAACTCAACATACAGGAAAACATCTTTACTGTCAAAGAGATGAATTCAAACTATTTCAGACTTACAAATGGTGAAAGGATTCCTCACCGGCAGACCCACATGTCCAGAGACCGTGAAGGAGTCCCTAAGGCCGTGTGAGGAAGCCGGGCGGAAATGGGGTCTAGCGAGTGAACACATCACAGAACTGGCCCAGCACGACCCGCAAGCCTCTGACCTGGGGGGATGTTCTGCAGCTGAGCTGGCCCCGGGCCTCCTGCTGCCGGCGGAGACCTCGTGGCCGAGAGGAGGGCGAAGCTCCCAGAAGGTACATTACTGTCAACATTGCGAAGTGGGCACTGGCCCTCTGGGGAGCAGCGGGCAGAGCAGGACAGGCTCCTGTGCCCACTGGGCACGTGTGCAGGACACAGACCGATTCCGAGCCTTCCAGCGGCTGCTCTCAGCAAGTAGGGCCGCCCCACCTCCGTCGGTAGCCTGCCCTCTTCCTGGCCCTCCCAGCCCCGGGAGGTTTCTGGGAATTGTTCGGCCCACCAGCTAATCGCCCTAGCTCAAGGCCAAGTGCACCATATAACAACCAACCATGAGAGCAACATCTGTCGCATTCACAGTCCCAGGAGACATCTTGCAGCTCTGCCAACTGCAGACAAGAACTTGGTAGATTTTAAAAGTCACAAACCAAAGATGTAATGTATTAGTCAGTGTGCTGCTAAGAAAATTGTTGCTCTCAGGAAAAAGAAATCCGTTTGGGGCCTGATTTCATGGTACATATCAGAATAAATAGTGGATGGATTAAAACATTACATATAAAACTGAAATCATAAAAATAGTGGGAAAAGATGTAAGTGGTTAGTTATCTTTCTATTGCACGAGTGTGCGGAGATTTCTATGCATAAAAAACTGATAAAACGGATCACGTGCTGGTTGAAAATTACTACAAATAAAATTAAACATGCAACAAGCAAGGGCAATGTCTGCATCAACTAGGATGAAGCTTAGTGGTCATGAACTTCGGGAGCTCACAAATTGGGTGAAAAAACTAATTGAGAAATAAACAAGGTGGGGTGAGGGAATTGGATGAAGGTCAAGCAGTTCACACCTCCAGCTGTAAGACAAGTAAGTACGGGGATGTCATGTACAGCAGGTGAGTTAGCACTGCGGCCGCTTACCTGGAAGCTGAGAGTAGATCCTATAGGCTCTCATCTCAGGGGAAATATTTTAGTAGCTATAGAAGGTGACTTATTGTGGTGATCCTTTTGCAGTATAGCATTAGGCTGTGTACCTTAAACTTGCAATCTGTATGTCAGTTATATCTCAATAAAACTAAAAAGATGAAAAAAATACACAATGGACAGACTTCAAAACAGGAAATACAAATGTGTAAGTACGCGTGGCTCAGTGGTTGAGTGTCGACCTATGAACCAGGAGGTCATGGTTGGATTCCCGGTCAAGGGCACATGCTCGGATTGCGGGCTCCATCCCCAGTGTGGGGGGTGCAGGAGGCAGCTGATCAATCATTGATGTTTCTATCTCTCTCTCCTTCTCCCTTCCTCTCTGAAATCAACAAAAGATATATTTTTTAAAAATAATTTCAAAATAAAGGTCTGCCCTCCCGGTGAGGAGAGGCACAGTGGGGGAGGTTTCACCCATCAGACTGCAAATATTGAAAACACTGACCTCCTAGGATACCAGCTCTGCTGCTGTTGAAATTGTTAAATCAGAGCAACGGGTCTGGAATCAGATTTTAACAATGTGCATCAAGAATATTAAAAATTCTTTAAAATCTCTGACCTAAGAATCCCACTTCTAGGAATACACACAACGGAAATTAATTGGGAAAGAGTCAAAATGTCACAGCCCCGGCAAACCGCGGGCCGAGCGTCCCGGCCGCCAGAGGGCGCTCGGAGGGGGCTGAGCCCGGGCTCCCAGCGGCACGGAGGAAGAGAAGAGGGAGCCGCCGGGGAGAGCGGTCTGGTTTAAGCCTGCTTCGCAACATTCCCTCCTGGGATGCTCTCGCCTGGAGTCCCGGGCCCCCTGCTGGTGGAGGACCTCAGAGAAGCCCCAACATTGCATCCGGAAGCCAGCGCCTCTGCGCCGGTTTCCCTCCCCGAAACAAGCTCCTGAAATGACAAAACCCTTTCCCTCTGACCCGCAGGAGAGTGGACGCATTTTTGACAAGAAAGCAAAGAGGCTCTAACCACTCTTCCCCTTCACAGCTACCTTTCCGGGCAAAGGAAAGCCTGCCAATCAATGCCACGGAGCCGGCCCGCCGCTCCCCTCCTTTGCTACCCCGGCCCCCTCTCACCCCGCCCCCCGCCCCCCAATGTCTCCAGAGCTCAAGACAGAGGCAGGTGTGCCCAGGCCATGTGCCCGGGAGGCTGGGAGGAAGGCTCCCCTTCTCCTTGATTGGTTGGTTTTGCACTTCTGTTTTGGGGGGTTTTTTTGCATTTTTTCAAAAGGTAGGAAACTTCCTGGCTCACTCCCCCCCGCCTGGGAGAAGATGCAGGTGGACCATGTAACCCGTGAAGATGGGTCGTCCTGAGCCTGCAAAGTCCTCGGCGCTGCTTCTGCTCCAGGAGCCACACAACAGAGATGTCACACCTCGTCTGCTTTGGCTTGCTCGGGCTCTCCGAGTGGCCCTGGCGGAGCGCGCGGTGCCTCTGGCCTCTGGCCGCCCACGGAAGGGCCCACTGCTCCTGGGCGCTGCCTGCTCGTGGCCTCCAGAGCCGAATGGCCCGATGCGTCAACACCATCAGGGTGGCTGGGGGACACAGCCCCTAGTGCCCGTCTATGGGCTCAGCGTGAGGCCCGATGGGTCCTTTGGGTCTGCTGTGGCCTTTTGACCCCAGAATGCCTTCGCACCAAGTTTCCTGCGTGTTCCCTCCCAGGGAAGTACAGAGGCCTGTGGGGAGAAGCGCGCCTACCCCGTGTCCAGGCTGCCACTCACACAGGCTCAGAGGGCCTGTCTCTCTCTCTCTCCAAAAGCAAGCTCTGGGCTAAGTCCAACGGCAACTATGTTTCGACTGTGAGTTAGCCGGGCCGGGCCGGGGGTCCCCTGCGGGCTGGGCTGCTCCCTCCTCCTGAAGTCAGGGTTTGGGGGTTGAGGGGACGCACACACCTTTACTTACTTGTTTATTTATTCACTAACTGGCACGACTGTTCCTTCCCTCCACCACTGCACACCAGTGTCTACCTCCGGCTGGCGGCTGAGGCCGGGGACGGGGCGTGCGGGGCCACAGAGCCACTGGCCTTGCTCCCAGCATGGATGCCCGCTCACGGGCCCCACCCCTCGGGGTTAGGACTCTGTCCTAAACTGACAAAATCATTTTGAAGCTGACCCCCAAAATGCCAGGGTGCACCAGCATTTGTCACTTAGTTAGGCCCCAGCTCTGGTCTTTAAGCCGATGGTGTGGCCAGGAGTGCCGAGGGCGGCCGGCGGGCTCCTCTCCTGGCCGCAGGCAGCGACTTGGCTGGAAAACAACCTCCGTCCTTCCTCTGTGTAACATGTCCGAATCTCATGCACAGCACAGAATTTGGAACTTACACAAAAAGCGTAGACTCGTCATTTTACAGGTGGTTTCCATGAAGAACTATGAAGTACAGAGGAGGACTCCCCAGGGAGGCTGAACCCCGACCAGCACCAGCGCAGCCCTGGCCGCAACCTTCCCAACGAGGAGCCCCGCGCCAAGGACTCAGAGCTGCCGCAGTCAGCACGGTGCCAGCGGGGGGGGGGGGCGGGGGGAGGATCAGCTTTAATGGAACCGTCCATGGAGCTGAGGGTCAGCCTGCCCTGTCCGGTTGTTTACGGCAGACAGAGTCCTTCTGGAAGATTCATCGTCTTGAGGACACACAGTCCACCGAGGGAGACTGAGACTCCCTTTCCTCCCTGTCCTTTCCGCCTCTTCCTCATGGAAACATCAGCAGCTGGGCCGTCCCCGCGGGTCCCGCTGTCCCTTCCTGCAGAGAATGCTGCATCTGCTCACATTGCCACTTCGGTAGGAATCCATTATCAAGTGCCCTGACAAACGGTCAGAGGCGCCCCAACTCCCCATCACTTCGCTTTCCTGTTCCCTGGGTAGCGTCCGCCTGGACACCCGTGGTGTGGGCTTGGGGGCCTGGGTGAGATGAAACACTGAAGTGAGGCGGGTGGTGACCCCACCCCAGGCATCGCGGGGAACGGGGCAGGGGGGACACAGGAGTGGGACCGACCGCCCCCACTTGCCCATCCTCGGACAGACTGGCATTGGGCGCCATGTGAGATGCTCTCTAAAGAGCTCCACTCTTCTTTCTGTTCTTGATCCTGGAGCTGGTGTCTGTCCATCTGTCCCATGAAGTCACTGTCCTTGAGGACATTGGGGGGGAGGCGTGTCGTCCACACCACACTGGTCCTGCCCCCATTCAGATCAGGGAAGACCCCTCTTCTCGGAGCCACCGCCCCAAAACCTCCCTCCCAGCACCCCACTGCCCTCGGTTATCACACTCAAAACCATAGGCAATGGTTGGACTTACTTCTCGTTCCTGAATGATTTCCGCCTGCCCTGTGGGCCCTCGGTCCTGAGTTACCCCCTGAGCCCACCTCACCCCGGGAGCTCCAGCAGAGCAGATGAGGGACAATGATGTTTTGTTTGTTTTTATTTTTTAACAGCTTTCTTAAGATATAATTCACACACCATATGATGCACCCACTTATGTGCATAAATCAATTATTTTTTCATTTTTTTATTTACCTTTATTGTTGAAAGTATTACAGATACCCTTCCCCTCCCCGCCCGCGCCCCATATCTTAAACCAAAAACAAGTACCCAATTGGATCGTGAAAAACCAGAAACATTCTCATCGTGTCTCTGCTATCATTACCTGTGGGTTAAGGCTAGAGAGGAGAACTGGGAAGGAGGCGAAGCCACGTCGCCGCGAGCTGGTGCAGCCACGTGCCGGGGAAACCGGGCGCCACCGAAGCCCCGGAGCAGCGAGGAGGTGGCTGGGACAGGCACGTGCAAGGAGCTGCTTCTGTACATGAATGAAAGCCCGCTGAGAGGGGAAGGGAGAAAGGGTTCTCCTTACAAAGGGGCAGCAACAAGGACACGGGGAAAGGGCCCGAGGGCCGCGCAGGGAAGGGAGCCGCAGCGAGGCCAGCGCTCTCACCCCTCATCGTGGGGAAGCTCAGGGAGGCAGCCGTGCCAGTTCTCATAAACGTGTTAATTAAATGTGGACTCAGGGCAAGACAACCCGATAATCCTTTTTTTTAAGTTTATTAAAGCTGGGACAGTAAAACAAGGAAGGGCTTAGCACAGAAGCAACAAGAGAGCCCGGCTGGGCTGCCTTAGGTCTCTGGGAAGGCAGAGAAAAGGGATTCTTAGGGACAAGTGCAGGGGTGAGCCTGGGACGAGCTGCCGCTGCTCTTTGCTCTCCTGGCTGCAAGTCTGAGGGGACCCCTGCTGTTTAGGAGATGTAGGCCTGTGGAGTGAAGAGAGGAAGAAGGGAAAGGGACAAGGATGGCGCAGGCCTGCTCCCCAGAGGGAGGGCACAAGGATGATAAGATGATCTTTTTTTATTACTGATTCAGAGAGAGAGGTCAATTTGTTGTTCCACCTATTGAGGCACTCCTTGATTGATTCGTGTATGTGCCCTGACTGGGGATCGAACCGGAAACCTTGGCGTGTCAGGATGAAGTTCCAAATAACTGAGCCACCCAGCCAGGCCACCAAGATAATCTTTTGAACAAGATACTGAAGCTCAGCTTGTTGTGGAAAAAGTAAATATATGAGAATACCCAAGAAAATTCCAAAAAACAAGGGAAGCTGAGCTCTATCAGATATTAAACCACGTTATAATAACACAGGAAGTAAAGCAGTTTCACAGGATAGATGGGTGAGTGTACGATATGGGAAGCCCAAAAACAGACCCAAAGATACATAAATATGGAAAGAAACACACAAAGGCAATTTTTCAAGTCTCAGCTTGTGGCCCACTGCTGACCGCCCAGGGCCCTCAGGACAGCCACAAGCCTTCATCCTGCCTGCCCCCAGGTCAGAGCTGGGCACCGGCTGGCCGGCAGGGACGGCACAGACACCCTCGTGCTCAGGTGCAGCCATGTGACCAAGTCGGGGCAGGGCAATGGGACTCTCCGTGTGAGCTCTCTGAGCTGTGCCGTACGCAGCCAGCAGCCACAGCGGCCGTTTCCTTCCACGGGCAAATTCAACGGAGGCGTCGCTGGAACACAGCTGCTCAGCCACAGGAGTTGCAATGCTCATGTGCCTGGTTGGTGTGCATCTCCAGCTTACAAGCAGTCATTTCCCCGGAGTCCCCGGAAGGAGGCTGGCCCTCACGCCACAGTGACCACCTGTGGTCACTCAGGAAATGGCAGCACCTCGGGCAGGGAGGGGCCAGGTGAGGCAAGGTAAAGAGGCACTGTGCTCAGGGTCCTGGAGTGAGGGTCACCTTGAACTCTGAGCCTGGACACCTCGCTGGCCTCAGGCTGGTCCTGCCTTGCACTGGGGAGCACAGAGCCTCCGGAAAGAGAGCAGGTGCCCTGGCCGGGGCCAGCTCCCCGCTGGGTCCGTATTTACTTCACAGCCCAACGCCCTCGCGAAGGCAGCAGGGAAAGGTTATTCCCAACTCATGATGGACAACAGCACAGCACTTGGAAAATGGAGGCTAGTCATTCTTTTACTCTTATCAATTCATTTACAAACCCATTATATTCTAACAAAAATGCTGGAAGGCACATGTAGGAGCAGTTAAAGACGGCATCAAGTCCATCAGTGTAGGACTGGACAGAATGGTGTACAGCGTGTCCACACAGGAACACAGACATCGGCATTAGAAAGAATCCCGCAAGTCAACAAATGCTTACAGAACATCTACTAGACACCAGTTCCACAAACCAGACATGATGGGATTTCTGCTCTCAGGGAGGTTACACTCTGTCTGGGAGGAAGGTGGTACACAGAGGAGAGATTAGATGACATGTAGGTGTATGCGATAGATATGATAGGTGATTGATGGACATATAGATTTTTGAGGATTGATAAATTAGAGAGATAGTGTAGGGAAGCAGAATTTGCCGCCCCAAAGTACAGCACTACAGTGTACTGGCTATTTTGAATTAGACCGTCCTGAGAAACAGCCGGCACGAGAGCACTCTCACCCTCCTCTCTGTCCCCTGAAAGCAGGGCGCCCAGGTGGCAGGCGCCCGCTCAGCACCGGAGGTAGAGCCCTCGTTCCCTCCAGAGTCAGGGAGCCCAGAGCCTAGAAGTCTGGACTCGCTTAGTTTCTTCACCAACTAGTGCCCACGTCCACGTTTCTTTGTCTTGTCAGTTCTTCACACATTTACTGCCTCTTTGTCTAAAAAGTATAAAAGCTGCCTGCTTTGGACATTTCTTTAGGTCTCATATCTATGAGACCTCCCTAATACATAATTAAACTTTATTTTCTCCAGTTAATCTGTCTCAAATCAATTTAATTCTTAAACTAGCCAGCAAAACCTAGAAGGGGAGAAGAAAAATTTTTTCCTCCACAGCAATAGATAAATATAGATAGATAGATGATAGATGATTGACAGATATCTAGATTATTGATTATTGATAGATCAGATAGATAAATAGATGATTGACAGATCAGATAGATAAATAGATAGATGTGGGGTGAGGTGCCGTGTGGAACAGGCTGGTCAGGGAAGAGGCCTCTAGGAGCTGGTGGTCGGTGGTCGGGGGCCTGAGTAACTGGGAGGCGTGGGTATTGCAGAGAGGAAGGAGGGTGTAGCTGGGGTGGAGAGAGTGGGGCACCGAGGAGCAGGAGAGCCGCAGGCTGGTGACAAGAGACAGATTCGGGCTTCGTCTGAGGGGCTGAGAAGCAGGGAAATAACAGATCAGATTTCAGCATCAGAAGGACCATCTAGTTGCCGCGGGATCACACATTCCAGGGGGTATGGAGCCCAGCCGGGGGTGACAGTGACTGATCAAGTGACAGGCAAAGGGTCTGGGGGAGGGGCTAGGGGAGGACCTGGAGGGGTGGGAGGTTGGAGGGGGGAGCCCTTGGAGGGGCCAGGTGGGGAAGCCACGGAAAAGCGGGAATTGGAGGTGGCCCGAGACTTGGCTTGAGCAATGGGAAGATGGGAGGTCTCAGTCTGCAAATGTTCAGCAACTTCAACAGATACTGTGAAGGGAAAATGCAAGCTACAGACGGGTTGGGGCAGGACATTGCCATGTGCGTGAGTGCAGCATTGCATCTGTGTGCGTGTGCATCTGTGTGCGTGTGCATCTGTGTGTGTGCATCTGTGTGTGTGTGCATCTGTGTGTGTGTGCATCTGTGTCATGTGCATCTGTGTGCATGTGCATCTGTGTGCATGTGCATTTGTTGTGTGTGCATCTGTGTGCGTGTGCATCTGTGTGCGTGTGCATCTGTGTGTGTGCATCTGTGTGCGTGTGCAACTGTGTGTGTGCATCTGTGTCATGTGCATCTGTGTGCGTGTGCAACTGTTGTGTGTGTGCATCTGTGTGTGTGCATATGTGTCATATGCATCTGTGTGTGCGTGCATCTGTGTGTGTGCATCTGTGTCATGTGCATCTGTGTGTGTGCATCTGTGTGTGTGCATCTGTGTGCATCTGTGTCTGTGTGCATCTGTGTCATGTGCATCTGTGTGTGTGCATCTGTGTGTGTGCATCTGTGTCATGTGCATCTGTGTGTGTGCATCTGTGTGTGTGTGCATCTGTGTCATGTCCATCTGTTGTGTGTGCATCTGTGTGCATGTGCATCTGTGTGCGTGTGCATCTGTGTGCATGTGCATCTGTGTGTGGTGCCGCAAGCAGGCACCGGGCCGTCTACCTCTGTATTCCGGTCCCGACCCCCCATGTGCAAAGCCCTAGTCTGAGTTATTTTAATATGTTGTCAATAAGCCACATTCCCTCTATTGTTTGTATATCTCTTATTGCCCTGCTACAATTTAAACTGGTTGGCACTTTTCCTTTTTCTTTTACTTTCTTACTTTTAATTGAAGGTTAAGCAAAAGAATAGCTCGTCAGGTTTTCACCAAGTGCCCACACGGTGTACCCAGCACCCTAGCACACCCTTGTATGCCCCTGCCACCGCCCCCAGGGCAGTCGCTGCCTTCACGGATGGGTTTCACCGGTTGTTGTACTTCAGATGCAAACGCAATTGCGTGCTTTTCACTCCACACTCATCGCTGAGATTAGCTCCGAGGCTGTGGGCACTCCCGACGACGACCCCGCGCTGGGCCGCCAGCTGCTCCCGGCTCGGGGCTGTTACGAATGGTGCTGCTCTGGCTGTGCAGCTCGGGGTTTGGTGGACAGGCTCTGCGGGGATAACCCGTGGGGTTCCTGGCCCATCGGGTATGGAAATGGTCAGCGTCAGCAGAGTCATTGTGCCCACCGTGACCGCCGGCCGAGCTCCCAGCGCGGAGACCGCAGCTGCTGCACCTGGTCCGGCACCCGGCACTTCGCATCTCTGTGCCTGCGTGCGTGGTTCTGCGGGGTGGCTGGGGTCTTTGGGCAGCAGCGCAGGGCACACGACCATCACCGGTCAGTATGAGGCGCCGCTGTCTTATTTGCTCCCGTATTTATGCTCCTTTGTGCCCACACCCTCCTGCAGTACCCGCACCTCCGGCCAGCGGTCTGGCCTACACACTGCGCATGCGTTGTTCCCGGGCCGTGTGTGTGTGTGTGTGTGTGTGTGTGTGTGTGTGTGTGTGTGTATTAAATGGTAATGCTGCATCCCCCCTCATATCTCACTCTGTGCTTTGTGCCCTTCGCTCCGCAGAGGGCTGCCAGTGGCCACCCATGCTGCTGTGTGCGTTGGGGGTTGTTTAAGCAATCCTTGAGCTAGCCTGAGGTTTCCTAACAAAGGAAGGAGACTGCCCCTGTGCTCCACGCCGCAGCCCCTTCCTGAGGGCTCACCCCACGCCCCGGGGCCTTTTCGGCAAACACTCTGGTGCGGGCCCTCGGGAAGCTGAGCCATGCAGGTGGCGTGTGGCCAGCGCCAGAGGTTCGTCCCCACGGGAAGAGGGCGTGGGGCAGCGAGCCGGAGCCTGCGGGGAGGTGCGTCCGGCTGGTCCAGGGGGGGCTGCGGTGCGGAGTTGGCCGGGCCTTTTTAAAGCATCTTCGCCGAGGCCAGAACTTACTGGAAAAGGTTTAAACTACAGCGTGGAGATTTGCATTCCCGTCTCCTGATGGTAAAAGACCCGGAGGCCCTGCAGTTACGCCTGCAGACTCCCTTTCTGCGCAGCTTCTGCCGGCTCCGCCCGCTTCTGGGAGCCGTGGTTCCGGGGCAGGTGCCCAGCTCCCGCTACAGGCCCCGCGTGGCCGGCTTGGCCTCCAGAGGCCTTAGAGACCCCCAGACGGACGCAAACACTAAAGTCCCATCAGAGTCAGAGCTTCTGGTTCCCAAGACTTACTTGATCAAACCCGCAACGTGGCGGCTTTGCTCGGCAAGGGGCCTGCGCGTGGCCGGGAGAGCGGGCCGGGGAGGCGGGTGAGGCCCGGAGCTGGGGAACCCAGGCCTCGGCAGTTCCTATTGCCGAGGCGCGGCCCAGGGGGTCTCCGGGGCCTCTCCGAGGTCTCCGCAGAGCGGGCATCGTGGGTTTGCTCAGAACCAGCCTCCTGTCTCCAGGGAGCTGCTGCTTCTGAGGGTGGGAGCTCTTGCCCCGTCACCTGCCGCCCACCACAGGCTGGGGCAGCCCTGCGCCCGCCCGTCCCCGTCCCGCAGGCCCCGCAGGAAGGCAGGCCAGGACAGCGATGCTGAGGAACCGGGGAGTGGCCAGCTGAGCCTGCCTGCCCACGGGGAGCTCCCAGAGGCTGCGTGTTGGGCGCATTATGGGCTGAGCTGTATCCCTCCCCCAGTTCGTGTGCTGGGGCCGTAACCCGGGACCTCAGCGTGTGACTGTGTTTGGAGACGGCCCTTTACACGGTAGTGACGGTAAAAGGAGGTCACGAGGGTGGGCCCTGTGAGCCTGTCTGCTTCGGACACAGGCCTGCACGGAGGAAGGCTGTGCGGACCCAGGGAGAAAGCAGCCGTGACACGCTCCGGAGAGAGCCCCGGCAAAGCCACCCACGCCCACAGCTTGAGCTCAGGCTCTCAGACCCCGGGCTGTGAGAGAGTAGGTTTGTGGTGCTTTGTTACACAGCCCGCTGACTGAGACAGGTGCTGGAGCTGAGGGGGAAGGCAGGGCCCTGTGACCTGAGTGACCTGCCATCTCCTCCCGGTTGGACCAAGTCCTGAGACGTCCTGGCAGGAGATAGACACGCAGCCATCCTCCCAATGAACAATTCTCAAAGTTCATCTGAATGAGGCGGGGGAAGGGGAGGGGAGGGAGGGAGGGAGGGAGGGAGGGAGGGAGGGAGGGAGGGAGGGAGGAAGGGAGGGAGGGAGGGAAGGGCAGACAACATGCTGATGGGATTTCCTGAAACGTGGAGGAGAGACTTGCTCAGAGCACAGAAAGACGCACTGACCCTCCTGGGATTACGCTCTTCCGCTCCTCTCCGACTCAGGTCCTTGAGCGCAGGGGACACTGCTATTTGTTCGTTCTCAGCGCAGCGCTCTGGGCAGGGTGAGGGTTGGAAGCACATCTGTAACCGCGTGGCCATCAGGGTCAAGGCCAAGCTCCCAGAGCTGGGTAACGCCCCAGGCTGCACGGGGCTATGGATGGGCATCGCCACCTGACACCAGGAAGTGGGAGGAGCAGTTGAAGGCCGTGGAGACTGTAACCAGGATGAACTTGGCAGCAAGGACCGGCTGTTTACGCGCCTGGGTGTGTTCCATCAGCACCTCACAGCTGTGCTCCAGCTCCCGGACGCAGCGGCCTCCAGGGCCCAACCTCTGCCAATGAGGGCGGCTGGGAGAGCCCCGGGGAGTGGGGGGGGCGGGGGCTGCAGTCATGGCTGAGGTTTCTTGGGTCCCTTTAGAAGCTGGGACAGGGAGGAGGAACGCTCAGCCTTGTCAGGTGAGATTTACAAACAGGACAGCAGCCTGTACAGACATTTGCGCAGTTAAAACTGCCCCTGGATCCAGAAGCCTCACAACCTCCCCCTCCCACACCATCTGTGCCGGGGGCCAGGCCACCCCACGCCCTGCTTCCCGGGCCCTGGCCTCTATCCCAGCGGCTGGCTCCGCTGGTCCCCAGGAAAGCCCCGTGTGGCCTCACAGCTGCAAGGGGACACGGTAAGGAAGCCAGGCGTGCGAGCTGCGTGGGAGGCTGTTGTGAGAGGTGAGGGAGCACTGCGGATCCCGGCCAAGCTCCGCAAGGCAGAACCATCCCTAAATGATGAGGGCTCTCCTCACAGCCCGCGGCTCTCACCGCGGAGAAGTAACCACCCCATTCCCCTGGGAATGGCCTCAGACCTGCTCGCAGGGAAGGCACTCACACCCCCACCGAAGGGCCTGGGCCTGTGGCAGCCACGCAGCCGTCCGCGGGTCCGCCAGCTCCGCTCTCCTCTCCGAGCCGGCGCCCAGCCTGGGCCCGCGCTCCATCACCACAGACCCTCACGTCCCGCTCCATCACCAGACCCTCACGTCGCCCTCCATCACCACAGACCCTCACGTCCTGCTCCATCACCACAGACCCTCACGTCCCGCTCCATCACCACAAACCCTCACGTCCCGCTCCATCACCACAGACCCTCATGTCCCCCTCCATCACCACAGACCCTCACGTCCCGCTCCATCACCACAGACCCTCACGTCCCGCTCCATCACCAGACCCTCACGTCCCGCTCCATCACCAGACCCTCACGTCCCCCTCCATCACCACAGACCCTCACGTCCCGCTCCATCACCACAGACCCTCATGTCCCCCTCCATCACCACAGACCCTCACGTCCCGCTCCATCACCACAGACCCTCACGTCCCGCTCCATCACCACAGACCCTCATGTCCCGCTCCATCACCACAGACCCTCACGTCCCGCTCCATCACCACAGACCCTCACGTCCCGCTCCATCACCACAGACCCTCATGTCCCGCTCCATCACCACAGACCCTCACGTCCCGCTCCATCACCACAAACCCTCACGTCCCGCTCCATCACCAGACCCTCACGTCCCGCTCCATCACCACAGACCCTCACGTCCCGCTCCATCACCACAGACCCTCACGTCCCCCTCCATCTCCACAGACCCTCACGTCCCGCTCCATCACCACAGACCCTCATGTCCCGCTCCATCTCCATAGACCCTCACGTCCCGCTCCATCACCACAGACCCTCATGTCCCGCTCCATCACCACAGACCCTCATGTCCCGCTCCATCTCCATAGACCCTCATATCCCATGCAAAGCTGCCAGGCTGGGGCTCAACGAGCACCAGATGCTGTCGAATGAATGAATGAATATCCAAAACCTCATATTCATACAATGCACTCTCCCCGAGCTGGAGATGATTATTCCTGACAGACAGAAAGTCACGACACATGTGTAAGGAAAGGAGAAAAAAGCAAATGCTTTTCTGTTTCAGAAAGAGCAGCCCGGGAAGCGAAGGATGTAGGGAAAAATGATTTATGCCTCATCAGTGAGGGGGCTGGCCCTGAAACCATGGCGCCTTAATGCCAGAGGTTTCCATTTACCTGGAATAGTAGAAACCTTTTATAGACACATGAAGGAGCCGTGTCTGCCGTGTCCCTAGCCAAGTTCTCCCTGTCACTCCGCAGCCAGAAAGGAGACTGTCTGTGCCCTTCGCCCTGTCCGATGGGCCACTCCCCAGCCTCTGGGTCACCCAGGGCCTGAGTGAAGCCAGGGGACAACGCACAGGGAGCCAGCGCCGCCAGACCCGCAGTGATGAGATGAGGCTTCAGGGAGAAGCGGGTTGGAGCAGAGCTGTGTGGGCTGCCTCGGAGGGGGCAGAGGTGCGGGGGGGTGGGGGGGGCGGCTGGGGAGTGGAACAGGGGATGTTAGATGTGTGGTCGGGTTGTGGACTGGACCTTCTCCATTATTTTTCAAACAATGCAAGTCGTCACTGGGGTTCCCTTTAATTACCATTGCCAACCGGATGTCTTCTGGGAGGCCCCGCCACCGGACAGCAGTGGAGCGGAGCGGCGGCGTGTCAGCCAGGAGTGTGGGGCCAAGATGCACGCCCACCTACCCTCGGGCTACAACCTTCCAGGTCGTAGTCAGGGCAGCGTCCCCAGCGTCCCCAGCGCTCCCACCACTGTTCTCGTTCTCCAGGGCACGGTCAGAGAGACGCTGCAGAAACAGCCGCAATGACACGTCTGGAGACACGGTGGAGATTAGAAACCCACGTTCCAAGCAGAAAACTACTTGGAACGCATGTATCAGCTTATGGTCAGATAGCCTGGTGGCGCTGCAAACTTAAACTGAACTCTGCTGGGCCAACAGGCAGCTGGAACACACACGTCTAGTTTCACCCCCTGACAGACAGTCAAATGGTTTTCTAAGTGCAGTAAGAACAAAGAAGGAATGTTTTGGAAGCTCCACAAAACAGCCCACACACGGTGGCCCCAGCCAGCACCCAGGAATGGGAACCAACTGGTTTACCCATGGGACCTGGTCACGAAGTCCTTAGACCCTAGACTCCTCCCAACGAGGAGGCTCGGGGTCTGGGTGGGGCGAAAGCCCTGCTCTGAATGTTTGGGTGCACCTAACATTCACGTTAGAGCCCTGCCCCACGTACTGGCAGTTAGATGAGGCCCTGAGGTGCGGCCTGGTGATGGGGTTAGAGCCCTGGTAAGATGCCAGCTCTCTCTCCGGGTGAGGACACATCGGGAAGGTGGCTGTTTGCAAGCAGAAAAGAGCCCTCCCCAGGATCCACCCTGCTGGTGCCTCGGTCTCGGCCTGCAGCCTCCAGAGCTGTGAGAGCAGTGTTCCTAGTGTTTCTGGCGGCCGCCTGAGCTGACACACAGCCACACGTGTCCCAAGCTCACCACTGCCCTGAGGGCCGCGGGGGATGGGGCCCAGGGAGGGGGAGGGGGCCGGGACGGCGAGAGCCTTGGGCTGTAGGTGAAGATGGCGATCAGAGGCCTCACCCACAGGGCTTCCCCTCGCGGCCCACCGCGTTCTGCTATTGTAATACACGGGCAAAGGCACTTCAGCATAGCAGCCAGTGACATCGTTCCTGAAAGCAAGCTGAATATACTCTGCCTGAAATTGAGAAAAATTATGTGTCAGGGACATTATTAAAGGAAATGTATTCTGTTAACAATAATGTAGGGGACACATCTCCCTCTCGGCCTCGGCCGGCCCTGGGGGAGGGTACGTGCCAGCAGGGCTGGTGTGGCTGTGGAGAGGCTCCGCCCTGCAGGTGCCTGAACACCAGCACACAGTCCCTCCAGCCACGGAGTCGGCATGGGTATTGGGCTCCCGCGTGGCAGCTATGAGCATGTTTACCAGGAAGGATACACCCAGTCTTCAAGAAGTCTGTGGCTGTGGTTTTACACACACACACACACACACACACACACGGTTTGTGGACTTTCCATCTGCAAGAGATAACCCCTCTCCCCCAGAGAATGTGTGGTTAAAGATACCGTAATTAGTCCTGGCCAGTGTTGCTCAGTGGTTACAGCATCAGCCCTGGCACTGAAGGGCTGAGGGCTTGATTCCCAATCAAGGGCATGTACCTGTGTTGCAGGTTCGATCCCAGCCTGCCTTGGGCGCATGCAGGAGGCAACCAACCCATGCATCTCTCTCACATCAATGCCCCCCCCCTCGCCCTTTCTCTCTCTCTCTTTCTCTCTCTCTCTCCCTCCCTCCCTCCTTCCCTCTACTTTCTCTAAGAAAGAAAAAAAATCAATGGAAAAAATATCCTCAGGTGAGAATTAACCAAAAATATATATATGTATACTAGAGGCCCGGTGCACGAAATTCGTGCATGGGTGGGAGGGGGGTGTCCCTCAGCCCAGCCTGCACCCTCTCCAATTTGGGACCCCTTGAGGGATGTCCGACTGCCCATTGGACAGTCAGACATCCCTCTCACAATCCAGGACTGCTGGCTCCCAACTGCTCGCCTGCCTGCCTTCCTAATTGCCCCTAACCGCTTCTGCCTGCCAGCCTGATCACCCCCTAACCACTCCCCTGCCAGCCTGATTGATGCCCTAACTGCTCCCCTGCCAGCCTATTTGCCCCTAACTGCCCTCCCCTGTAGGCCTGGTCACCCCTAACTGCCCTCCCTTGCAGGCCTGGTCACCCCTAACTGCCCTCCCCTGCAGGCCTGGTCACCCCAACTGCTCTCCCCTGCAGGCCTGGTTCCCTCCCAACTGCCCTTCCCTGCAGGCCTGGTTGCCCCCAACTTGCCTCCCTTGCAGGCCTGGTCCCTCCCAACTGCCCTCCCCTGCTAGCCTGATCATCCACAACTGCCCTCCCTTGCAGGCCTGGTCCCTCCCAACTGCCTTCCCCTGCTGGCCTGACCACCCACAACTGCCCTCCCTTGCAGACCTGGTCCTTCCCAACTGCCCTCCCCTGCTGGCCATCTTGTGGTGGCCATCTTGTGTCCACATGGGGGCAGCCATCTTGTGTGTTGGAGTGATGGTCAATCTGCAAATTACTCTTTTATTAGATAGGATAGAGGCCTGGTGCACAGGTGAGGGCCGGCTGTTTTGCCCTGAAGGGTGTTCCGGATCAGGGTGGGGGTTCCCTTGGGGCGTGGGGCGGCCTGGGCGAGGGGCCTGTGGTGGTTTGCAGGCCTGCCACGCCCCCTGGCAACCCAAGTGGAGGCCCTGGTATCTGGGATTTATTTATCTTCTATAATTGAAATTTTGTAGCCATAAGCAGAGGCCTGGGCCGGCAAGGGCAGGCAGAAAGCTTGGCTTCCTCCATCGCCAGGGAAACCCAAGCCTCCCTCCTGCTCTTCGTGGCCTCAGCCATCTTGGTTTATTTGCATATTTGCTCCTGATTGGCTGGTGGGTGTGGCTTGTGGGTGTAGCAGAGGTACGGTCCATTTGCATATTACTCTTTTATTAGATAGGATATACCATCATTAGATCTTAAGTGTTCTTATCCAAAAATAGATATGGTAACCACATGACAGGATGGAGTGTTAGCCAAGCTGTGTGGTCCTCATTTGTCATTTCTACACGCATCAAATCAACAGCTGTACACCTAACCTTACACAATGTTAGTTACATCTCAATGAAGCTGGAAAAAATACCACAATTAAGTGAATATTGTTTTAGGAAAAGAACTACACTCCTATGTGCTTTATTTTTGGGGCAAATGATGACCAGATTAACTCCATCAGCTACGTCTTTAGTCAATCCCTGGTCCCCAGTGTGGTGGTCCCTGAGGGGATAGAGGACAGGGCAGGAGGTCAAAGTGACAGCCATGGAGCCTCCCCCCCACAACCCCCCCTCGCCCCCCCGTTAAGCCAACACTGCAGCCTTCCCCTCCAGGGCTCAGTCCTCACCTCCGGTTTCCCAAGGCCCAACGCTTCTTCCCTCTGCCCCACGCTCTCCACGGGGCCGTAGGGGAGCATCCCTGGTTCCTACGCGGGACAGTTTGCTCCAATTCCCAGCCAAGGGACCAGCGCGCAGTGGGGCTGCGGAGGGGGCTGGGCTGGGGGGGCAGTGTGTGGGTATCTCCTGGTCCCTCCCACCCGGATCGGTGCAGCTGGAAAGGAGCAAAGGGTCTGGCCTGGCCACGGGGCAAGCTGCCCAGCGAGGGGGGCAGGACCGCTGCAAACTGGAACCTGGTGGCTCCCCTCTTGCTATTTTCTTTCTTAAGAAACAGAGTTCACATGAACTTTATTGTTGTTTTTAATTTATTGATTAAGAGAGGATGAGGTGGGAGGGAAGAAGGGAGAGAGAGAGAGAGAGATTTGTTGCTCCTCTTACTTCCGCACTCACGGGTCGCTTCTTGTATGTGCTCTGACCCACTGCTCCCAGCCAGGGCGCCTCCTGCTGCTTCAGACCTGCGTGGGCCGCGCACCGGCTGCCTCCGCATCCTTTAGGAGCCGGCGAGCTTTGGTCTTGACAACTCGACTACACAGCCTCAACATTTTCACTTCTTTCTAGGATGTTATGATGCTATTATTTATTAAAAATAAATGTGAGTACAAAAACAAAGAGAAGAAAACATCGCAAAAAGATTCAAAATTGAAAAGCGCCCCTTCGGGGCACAGACACAGTGTTTCTCGAGGGTTCTCCTCCTCAGGGCACGTGGTCGCCGGGAGGAGAAAGGAGAGCGGAGGCCCCAGCGAGAACAGGCGTGTTTATTAAAGCACAGATTCCGCACACTTTAGTAATAAATGCCGTCGTGAAAGCACATCCTTACAATAAGTAGAGCTCCAGAAAACATATCAGTTAATACATCACGTGAAGAGCCTGCGTCGATACATGTTTTGCACAGATTTCCAACAAGTCCAGCACCTGTGGAGGAAGCTGTGCTAAGAAAGTGAGAACAGCTAGAGGCCGCGGGGAGCCAGGTTGGGGCCAGGGCAGCACAGCGTGCTTCCACTCTGACACCCCAAACCCCCCTTCTCCCCAAGTGCTTGCGGCAGCACCGGGGTTCCACCCCTGCCCAGGTCCCCGCAGAGCCCCCACTTCACCCGGAGAAGTTCTGAAAGACTTCGGCGGCCTCCACCCAGCTTTTGAAGCAGGCCCGACCCTGCTCCCGGATCTGCTTGCGCCCTTTGTCGGTGATGACCTCCCCACTGGGCTTCAGGATCACAAGCTTGGGGGTGGCTGTGACGCGGTACCTGGTCCTCAGCTCACTGCGGAGAGAAGGGGCCAGGCCAGGGGTCAGCGGGGTGGGGAAGCTGCTGCCACACCTCTAAAGGGACCCTGTGCCCCCAGTCAACCCTGCACAGCCTTAGAGCCACGCCCGTGGGTCCCCTGTGAGCCTCCTTCCTTATTGTGTCGCCCTCCGCAGCCTGTCCCAGAGGGTCTGCAGCTGGGCTGCTCGGGCCTGTGCTGCCCACGACCATGGCACAGACACAGGGGACAGAGGGGCCCTCACAACGTGGCTGCTGTGACTTCCATCTTAGTTCATTTTAATTTACGTGTAAGAAGCCACGTGTTGCTCATGGCTAGTGTACTGTGCAGTACAACTCTAAACCACAAATAACCCCAATACATTCATATTCCTCTCCACATCGCAAGAGGTTGAAAGTATCCGGTGGATAGGATGGTAAAAGTTGAAATTCTGAGTCCTAAGTAAAGGTACAGCCTTCCTCGGCTTTCCGCCCTACCCACCCAAGGGCACGCTGGTGACGCTGTGGATGAGACTTCCCGGCTCCTTCCCCACCGTGTGTGGCCCCGTAAGAGGCCCTTTGACAAAATGGTTTGCATTTATTTAGGGAAAGGAGCATCGTCCTTAGTTTTGCAAATGTCCCCACACCCTTGCCAGGGTTCTGCCCTCAGGTGGCAATCCCTCCAGTGCCCGGGGCCAGCTCGCAAGCACCTCACATCAACAGCAATCGGATTGCCCTCATCTGTCACCCCAGAGTCTGAGCCTGAGTGGAAGGGAAATGCACTTGAGGCCCGGTGTTAGCAAATCCTCCCGGACATCTCCATCCAGGCCCCGACGAATCTCCCCTGGGGCAGGAACGTACACACAGCTCCGCACCCATTTCAAACATCTACAGCAGTGACAAGCCGGCCTGCTCTGGCCACAGGGGGTCTCACTAAATTTCAAATAATCAGTAGTGCAGAGACCACTTCATCAGACCACAATATGGAATTGCAACTGGAAACCAATAAAAGGTAATTTTTTGGAATGAGCTTGAAAACTAACCATAGATTATATGTGAAATAGCAATGCAGGCTACAAAATAATTAACACAGAGCAATATGGAACATACTGCAAGTCCCAAACTGGAGATACAATTCGGCACAGCAAGCGGCTGCAGCATTAACACCCGCATCCAGAACCGGAAGGCCGCTGTGGAGAGGCCGCGTGGGAGAGGCTAAGAAAACAGTGACGGAGCCAACCGGGGAAGGGAGAGAGAAGCAACAGAAGATTAAGACAGAAATCACTGACAGAAGAAATGAATCAAAATAGGGTGAGCAAGAAAGCCAAACCGTCTTCTTAGGAAAGACTAAGAAACAAGCAAAGCTCCCCTGAGACTGGCCAGCGCGAAGGGCAGGCGGAGCGCCTGGATCAGGGCTCCGAGCACAGGTCCCCACGCCCCAGCGCTGCCCCTCAGGAAGCCGGACCTCGGCCGCCGGCGGCCACACATGCCCACCGCCTACATGAGGAGAAAAGAGATAAAGGGAGAAAAGATGGGAACTACTGACAAACTCCAACCATGTTCAACTGCAGATGAAGGGGACAAACGGATCCGTGACAAACCACCATGCGAGCCTGGGACTGGGGGCCAAGCTCCGACGGGCCGGGGACATGATCTCCGCGGTTTAAGAACCTGCGCAAGCCCTGGACTTGGAAAGCTGGAGAAATTCTTTCCCCGAAGGCATAAAGCCAAGCGCCGGAGAGCCACAGCCCAAAGCGCCCTTCGCACAAAAGCTCAGGGTCTGCCTGCCGCCTCCTGGAGCTTCGTCCCGCCACGTGGGCACCTGGGTGTGTCAGCGCTTGCCTCTGGACAGTGGGGCAGGGCATGCCGCACCCACCCTCCCAGGAAGGAAGTGGTGGTCTGGCTGGGGCTTTGCCACCAAGGCCCGGGGCTTCCCCAAAGGAGAAGGGAGGGCCGGATCTGGGTGGTGGTGAGGGGTCCTGGAGGCCAGGGCCCACCCGGGGCCGGACTCAGCTTCCGGTACAGTCAGGTTCCAGCTCGGCCCCGCTGCTGCTCCAGGGCCCCATCTTCCCGGAGCAGCGGTGCCTCTGAGAATGGGATCCCCGCATCCTCCCCCCCACCTCTCTCCCCCCCACACCCCTCCCCCCCCCCATCAGAGTGCAGTCTCCCACCCCTGGTGGCGGAGCCCACTTACCCAAGTTTGCCAAACTCCCAGGGCCTTCAGCACCCCTTCCAGGGACCCAGCAGTGGGGCTGAAGGGAAGAGCAGGCGGGAGCTAGCGCGGCGCCCTAGACAGCTAGGGTAGCAGAGGCCTGTGGGCTTGCTGCTCAGTCCCCTGACCCTCCTGGTTCAGAAAATGACATTAGCTAGCTGTGTGACCTGAGCACGCTAGTTAACCTCCCCTGCATTGAGGAATAACAGAACCCACCTCCCAGAGTTGTGAAGATTAAATTATTAACATGCGTATAGCTCAGCTAAGGGCTTGGCACATAGTGTGGACAAAAAAGGGGCACGTACTAAACCTGACAAGCTGCGGCGGGGGGTGGGGGGGGGGCGCTGCATGGCGGCCTTACAAACTGAGACCTAAAGTTACCACATGGGATGATCTGAAAGGAAAATTCTTCACTAAAATGGAGTCATGCCGTGGCCAGTGTGGCTCAATTGATTAGAGCAGTGGTCGGCAAACTCATTAGTCAACAGAGCCAAATATCAACAGCACAACGATTGAAGTTGCTTTTGAGAGCCAAATTTTTTAAACTTAAACTTCTTCTAACGCCACTTCTTCAAAATAGACTCGCCCAGGCCATGGTATTTTGTGGAAGAGCCACACTCAAGGGGCCAAAGAGCCGCATGTGGCTCGCGAGCCGCAGTTTGCCGACCACGGGGTTAGAGCATCGTCCAGTGCACTGAAACTCTGCGGGTTCCATCTCAGGTCAGGGCGTGTATGGGAAGCAACCCATTAATGTTTCTCTCTCTCCCCCTCCCTCTCTCTAACATTAATTAAATATATATATATCCTCGGGTGAGGATGTGAAAAAAAAATCAAGTCCTGGCAGGTAGTCAGGTGCTAGGCCAGCATCTGCCTTGACAAAGGTCAGTCTTTACCCTGGCTGAGCTTCGGAACAAGTAACTCCTCTGTCCAGACCCCCCCAGCACAGGCAGAGACCACAAACCCGCTCATTGTTATCAGTATCCTGTTAATTGTTAACTGTCCTATACCTGCCTATGTAAAAGATGTGTCTATTCCTTTTATTTTTATCCAGTCCCAGAGATTTCCCTGCCTTGCTTCCTCCTGCTTCCCTAATCTATCACCAATGAATTTCATGTAACCCCCTTACCGCTGCCCCCTTAGATTCTGATGTATAAAAGTGGTGAAACTGTCATTTTCTGAAGCATTTCCTCGATCCGCTGAGATTTTGCTTCCCAGCAATTGTCATTTTTGCTCAAATAAACACATAAAAATTCTTACAGGTTTGGACTTACGCTGACTATAAACACTGGCTATTCTTACTGGGTGGGACGGACACAGCCCAATTCCAGCCGGGCCAGGTGCCCAGTCTCGGCCCTTGGCTATACCAACCAGCACAGAATGGGTAACAAGCAGATTCGAACCAGTGCCACCCTGTGGAGCACGGGGAGAGAGGAAGGTGCGAGAAAGCGCAGCCCAGGACTCCACAGCCACTCTTACCTCCAGGAGAGACTGGGCGGGGCAGGGGCCACCGGCTGCCCGGCCCGAAACAGACAGCGAAGGCAGAGCCACGGAGCTGCCCCTCAGGGGCTCCCTCCTCCAGACCAGCTCCCGCCTGCGGGTGTTCCAGCTAGGCGGATCGATACCCTTCATTTGTTTCCCCTTCCATTTGCTGCTATTGTTTTAATCACGGGCAACATTAAATCAAGCTCTGACACAGTAAACTGGGCTCTGAGGAGCAAGGAGGAGGTTTGGAATAGACATTTTGTTTCTCCAGCTTATCTTGAAAGAGTCACAGTGTGGGCCTCAAATCCTCACCCTGGCAGCCTCTGCCTGGGGACAACTGTAACCTTGGAGCCGCACAGGAGCCATCCCTTCTCCCGGGCCTCGGCTCGATCCCCTCTGGATGCTGAGCTGTGCCCAGAGAGCATGGCCTGTGCCTTGTCGCTGGGCTGAGGGAAATCGTGGTCACAGAGCATTTTAGCCCTTTCAGGGACATCTGAGAGCCCAGCTCCTCCTGGCCCTCGGTGCTGGTGCTGGTGCTGGTGCAACGCTGGTGTCCTCCCGTCACCTAACGCAGTGCCTCACACTCCCTGGCACAGCCGCCTCTCAGTCACCATAGCAACTTCTGGCTCCAGTCTCTTTCCATCTTGGCCACCAGCAGACGGTTACAGAGCAAAACTCTCTACTTATCCCAACCCTGCATAAACAAAGCTCTGCACAGGGTCTAGTCTGACCTCAGGGCTACAGAGAACCCCAAACACTCAACACGTAGTGTTAGGCTCCAGCCATGGAGGGCACGAGCCTCCCAGGCCAGAGATGCTCCCGGTGTCCCCAAGGGCGCGGCGGAGGAGGGACTGCCAAGGGGGCTCCCAGGTTGGGGGATGTGGTATGCAAAACCTTTAGGGGCGGGAAGTGTGGGAAGTGTTCTGGAACTTCAGTTGTCCGGTCTGGACCGAACACAGGTGGGAAGGGCAGCGGTGGGAGACACGTGTGGTCAAATGCTGGAGGGCAGGGAGGATGCAGACTGAGAGCCACGGGAGAGCCGGGAAGGGCACGGCAGGACCAGACCTGTCGTTGATGAGATGAGGCAGGTGTGAGATTAAGAATCCATTAAGTGGGGAAGGAGAAACCAAGATGGCGGCATAGGTAAACACCTAAACTGTTGCCTCGCAAAACAATTTCAAAACTACAACTAAAAGACAAAACGTCTATCAACCAGAACCATGGGAAAGCTGGCTAAGTGGAAGTTCTACAACTAGAAGGAAAGAGAAAAGAGCATTGAGACGTGCACAAGCGCTGAAAAGCTGAGGTACGGAGGCGCGCGAACCGGGCTGGTGGCGGGTGTCTGGGTGCGCTGCTTTTTTCAACCAGAAGGGAGACAAGCTCCCGCTTATTCTGAACTCCAGTTTCTGGGGAGACGCTGGGGACTCAAACTCCTACGGGGAGAAACTGGACTGTCGGCCATCGGGTCGGAAAGTGAGGGTGACTTTCTTGCAGAGGTGCGCCCAGCAAACATTGTTTACTGCGCTGGAGTGTGAGATGCAGGGACTTGGAAAAGCGGAAACGCAGAGACGGCTGACTGGCAGCCATCGCTGTTTGCCACGCCCTAGCCTAATGACTCCCTGAGACCCCACCCTGGACAATCTACAAACCCACCCAAGCTCCACGCAGCGGCTTTTGCATATAAATGGCCTGCCCTATCGCAGCTTAACCTAACGAACTGCAGCTCTGGTCAGACAGCTCCAAAACCTCCAAACCCCACGCAAAGAGGAGAAAACTGTAGTTTTCACTGTAGCTCCTGCTGGGTGGCCTCAGACAGTAGCTGACCTACACCCCATTGGAGATCCAGAAGCCAGTGTACCTAGTGGTCAGTGTGAGATGGCACCAGATTTCAACTACTCACATCCATAAGTGACACATTCAAGAGGCAGACTCAGTGAGCACCAAAGCCCCACTGAAGCAAGTCCTGCCCCATAAGCATGTCTCCAGCGTAGCAGTTCTTCCATTATAAACACAGTGGGTCCTCACAGCCAATTGGCCTGGAGGTCAATTCCTCCCAGTGACACCAACAACAATCAAGACTTAACTACAACAAGGCTGTACGCACAGTCCACAAAGGGGTGCACCAAGAGTGTCCACCTCAGGTAACTGGGGAGGCTGAGCCACTGTGCCCTAGAGGACACCTAGGACACAAAGCTACCCAACCAACTCAGGGAAGCAGCGAAAATGCGGAGACAAAGAAACAGATCACAAATGAAAGAAATGGAGGAAAACAAACGACTGGATATAAATTTCAAAACCACGGTTATAAGGTTTTTCAAGAATTTCCTAGAAAAGGCCGATAAATTTAATGAGACCCTCGAGGATATGAAAAAGGATCAACTAGAAATTAAACATACACTGACTTAAATAAAAAAATATTATACAGAGACCCTACAGCAGACTAGAGGAACGCAAGAATCAAGTCAAAGATTTGAAATACAAAGAAGCAAAAAACACTCAACCAGGAAAGCAAAAAGAAAAAAGAATCCAAAAAGTTGAAGATAGTGTAAGGAGCCTCTGGGACAACTTCAAGCGTACCAACATCAGAATAATGGGGGTGCCAGAAGGAGAGAGAGCAAGACGCTGAAAACCTATTTGAAGAAATAATGACAGAAAACTTCCCCCACCTGGTGAAAGAAATAGACTTATAAGTCCAGGAAGCGCACAGAACCCCAAACAAAAGGAATCCAAAGAGGACCACACCAAGACACATCATAATTAAAATGCCAAGAGCAAAAGACAAAGAGAGAATCTTAAAAGCAGCAAGAGAAAAACAGTTAGTTACCTACAAGGGAGCACCCATACGATTGTCAGCTGATTTCTCAACAGAAACTATGCAGGCCAGACGGGAGTGGCAAGAAATATTCAAAGTGATGAATAGCAAGAACCTACAACCAAGATTACTCTACCGAGCAAAGCTATCATTCAGAATTGAAGGTCAGATAAAGAGCTTCACAGACAAGAAAAAGCTAAAGGAGTTCATCACCACCAAACCAGTATTATATGAAATGCTGAAAGATATTCTTTAAGAAGAGGAAGAAGAAGAAAAAAGTAAAGATAAAAAATTATGAACAACAAATACATATCTATCAACAAGTGAATCTGAAAATCAAGTGAATTAAAAATCTGAGGAACAGAATAAACTGGTGAATAGAATCAGGGGCATAGAATGGGAGTGGATTGATAATTCTCAGGGGGAAAGAGGTGTGGGGGGGTACGGGAAGAGACTGGACAAAAATCGTACACCTATGGATGAGGACAGTGGGGGGGAGGTAAGGGCAGAGGGTGGGGTGGGAACTGGGTGGAGGGAAACTATGGGGGGGAAAGGAGAAACAACTGTAATAATCTGAACAATAAAGATTTATTAAATTTTTTAAAAAGGGACAGATAATACATATTTTAGGCTTTGTGTCTGTTGCATATTCTTTTATTTATCTTAATTAAAAATTTTGTCTTTAAAAAAAAAAAAAGAATCCATTAAGTGGGGACACCGAGGCTGGGGGACTGGTTAGAATATTCTAGCAGTCCAGGACCTAAATGAAGTAGAAATGAGTAGAAAGACAGGAAAGGACTGGAGAGCCACAGACTCAGCAGATTCGGGGCCTGACAGGGACGCCCTGGTCAGTAAGTCCAGAAGGAGCTGGGCCCTCAGGTCGGGCAGCTTGGCCCACTCACTGACTCAGCCATGGCTCTGAGGGCTCCACTGGGATTGTTCTCTCCCCGGGACAGGAGCCACAGCCTGCTGGTTTTCCATCCGTCCCACCCTGGTGACCTGGAGGCCAAGGTGCTCCATCCATGGGGCCACGGGTGGGGGCAGTGGTGAGACCCAGAGCGGTGGGGGGGGGGGGGAGGGGAGGGAAATACTCCAGAGCCCAAGTGAGCACGAGTGTTGTCAAGAAACCATCACAGAATGCGTGTGACATCTGCACTGAGCAGGCCTCACCTGCAGAGCACATGCCACGGGAATGCCTGCTGGCAAATGCAGCTGTTACTTCTTCCTGGGCCCATAACACAGGGAAGGAAGCCCGACAGGATGGCCTGTCCATTACGCTACCCCAAGTTCAGGCCTGGAAGGTCACCCCTCCTCTTGCCCACACGCCTCTGGCTGAGGGATGCCAGTAAGCGTGTCCCTGTCCAGGCAGAGAAATGGCACTCACACTGGTTTTGCGGGGGCTGCACTGCAAAGCCAAGGTCTAAGGAGCTCTGAGGACAAGGGAGCAGCTGGGCATTTCCTTCCCGCCGGGCCTTTGCAGTGGTCCCACCTCCAGCCATGCCAACGTGACCTGGGGGCTCCGTGGTGATTTCCTCTCTTCCTTCCACGACTCACCGTCAGCAGTCACCCGATGGACGGCTGTTACCATCGTAACTAGCTAGTTCATATTACAAATGGGAAGAAAGCAAAAGGGAGGCCAGACATCGTAAGCATGGCTATCGGGGCAGCTTCGCCAGGCAGCTGCAACTACACACTCCCTCGTCCATTCCCTGCAGGTCCCTGCGGGAAGGGGTCCAACAAAGCGGGGAAGGGATCCATGGGCAGTGAAGTCGGGGTGACACAGGGCAGGCGCTTGCCTGTCAGTCTAACCTGGAAAAAGATAACTGGCTAGAGGGGGTGGAGCCACTGCAAGTGCACAAAATCCTGAAGGACTCATTGGAGGAGCTCCCAGTCAAAACCCACAGCAAAGGAACCCTCTCTCTCTTGTTCCTCTGGCTTCGCTCCTGCTTCCTTGCACTGGCTTGTTCTGTGACCCGAGCTAGCCTGCCTGGCATGTGGCCCCGGACCCCACAGGCAATGGCCTGCAGCTGGAACACAAGCTAAGCCAGCCAGATGCTGGACCAGACTGGAATGTGGACTTCTTCCATGGCAGAGGGAGATGGGGCCTCGGGGGGAACTCCCTAATGTTACAGCATCAGTAAAGCCTCCCACCATGCCTCACCCTCCCACGGAGGCCTCAGGAAATTCTCATTCTTGCGGCACCCCAAGAGCTCCACTTCCATCAGCAATGTGGGCACACAGAGGACACCCCACCAGTAACAGAGTCACCGGGGAAGACAGGCCAGGGCCCTCGCCATGACCCGAGGGGGCCCAGGAGATTACTCCCCCAGCCCCATAGCACCAAGCAGAGTGCTATGTTCTGAACACATCCTGCCTGGATGCTCCCTACATTCTTTTTTTTAATATATTTTTATTGATTTCAGAGAGGAAGGGAGCAGGAGAGAGAGAAACATCAATGATGAGAGAGAATCATTGATCGGCTGCCTCCTGCACGCCCCCACACTGGGGATCAAGCCCAAAACCCAGGCATGTGCCCTGACCAGGAATTGAACTGTGATCTCCTGGTTCATGGGTTGACACTCAACCACTGAGCAACACCGGCCAGGCTGCTCCCTACATTCTTTAGTCCTCCTTGGTGGTGGCAACTTCCATTTGCTCCTTATCTGATTCCATGAATGCGGGCTGGGATAAGCAGAACTGAGGACATAGCTCTAAGAACCCCTACAAAATACCCCATTTCCAAACCTACAAACAGCAATGACAGGGTTAACGAAGTGCAGTCTGGGAAGGCGTAGGGACAAGGAGCCAACTTCCCCAAAGGAAAACCTGAGGCTGGTCCCTCCCGAGATCAGGTTCCTGGCCTGAGACTGAGGCCAGATGCCTACCGGGGCCTGAGCTGCTCAGCTGCCTGCAGGGGCCGCAGGGGCTTCGGGCTTCGACCCCATAATGGGGGAGGCAGAAGGGAGTTCTGGGGGCACTCCCTCCTTAGCAGGACAGCCCAGCGCCTCAGCAGACAAAGTGCTGGGACCCAGCCAGGCCACACGGTTCTGACCCATGCGTCGCACAGTCCAGGCATGGGTGATGCATCCTTACGCTAGCACTGCACGCCTGCCTGGTCACCCTACCATCAGTCTGGGGCTGGGCTCTGCCAGGGCCTGAGCTCTTGGCTTGATTACTGTCACTTTCTTTTTTTTAAATATATATTTTTATTGATTTCAGAGAGGAAGGGAGAGGGAGAAAGAGATTGAAACATCAATGATGAGAGAGAACTACTGATGGGCTGCCTCCTGCATGCCCCTTACTGGGGATTGAGCCCACAGCCTGGGCATGTGCCCTTGACCGGAATCGAACCCGGGATCCTTCAGTCCGCAGGCTCTATCCACAGAGCCAAACCAGCTAGTGGACTGTCACTTTCAAAACTGTTATTTCAAAAGCTGTGCATAACTTGAATACTAAGCAAGTCAGAAGGCATTTTACAACCGGCACCAGACATGATGCTAAAATGCATCCTTTTGCCAAGTGAATCCGGTCATTTGGGCCTATCTTTGCCGCCTGCTGCTCCTGCTGTGAGAGAAGCAGGCTTCCCCCTCGCCGCTCCCTCCCATCATGAAAGCAGGTGTTGGAGAACGAATCCTCTTCCGGGACTTCCCCAGTTAGCTTCCATTGTTAATTGCCCAGAAGGAATGTCCTTTGAGGACAATTAATTTGGGAGGGTTCATGCCACAAGGAAAGCTTAATCCCCAGAGAAATGCACAGGTGCCCTGTAAACAAAGCCCAGGAACCTCCCCTGCGGCCGCCGAGGGGACGGGTACTGCGCTCCGGGAGGCGCGGTGTAAACCCAAACCCGGACGCCTGCACCCCGGGGACCGCCAAGACGCCCACACGAGGGCCCGAGCCACGTTCCCCTCTGCAACCCACCCTCCAGCCCCCCTCCCACCTCCTCCCTCTTCCCGCAAGTCCCCCCTCCCCGAGGCCGCAGCCGGGAGAACTTGGGCCAATTTCTAGTTCATTCACAAACTCGGGAACCCAGCAAAGCTGAGCGTCCCCACCCTGTCAGGCCTCTAAACAAGAACACGATGAGATCATCCTTCAGGGCAGGGATTTGGGTCACCTCTGACCTCTGCCTCCGCAGGTGTCAGGGACCCGGTTCCCTACCGCTGGTGCAGGACCGCCCTGACGGTGCGGACTGCGGTCATGGGCAGCAACGATGGACCTGGGCTCCCCCTCCGGGCCCCGGGCCCGGCCCCCGCACTGCTGGCCTGGCAGCCACCCCTCGGCCTCCGGGGCTGAGCAGAGCGACTTCCCGAGTCCCCTCTCCCTTCAGACTCGTCTTCCCCGTCCGGCGGGGCTCCGCGCCCCGCAGCAGCTCGGAGCTCGGGAAAGGCAGGCTCTCCAGGCAGGGCGTCCGGGCTCCCCGGGGAGCGCCCGCTCCGGTCCCCGAACCGCTCCAGCCGCCTCCCCGGGAACCTGCGCGCAAACTACTGGACCCGGGGCTCCTGGCTGCAGGGACAGGAGGGCGGGGCGCGAGGGGGCGCGAGGGGGCGCGGGGAGGCCCGGGGGGGAGGGGGGCTCAGGGGAGAGGGGAGCGGGGAGCTCAGGGGAGAGGGGAGCGGGGAGCTCAGGGGAGAGGGGCGCGGGGAGCTCAGGGGAGAGGGGAGCGGGGAGCTCAGGGGAGAGGGGCGCGGGGAGCTCAGAGAGGGGGCGCGGGGGGGGCTCAGGGGAGAGGGACGCGGGGGGGCTCAGGGGAGAGGGGCCCGGGGGGGCTCAGGGGAGAAGGGGCGCGGGGGAGCGCCGGGGGGCGCGGGGCGCCGGCGAATCCCAGCCCGGCCACACTCACTGCCGGTAGGGGTCGTGGAAGGGGAGCGCCAGCCAGGCGCCGGGCAGCTGACGCAGGAACCCTTCCATCTCCGGGGCGCTGCCGTCGGTGGACACGAGGACCACAGCCAAGGGCGCGGGCGGGCGCGCCTGCTCCACCAGCTCCGCGTAGAACTCGCGGAGCAGCGGCGTGAAGTCGCGGCTGGGCGCGCACCGGCCCGACGCGAAGTACAGCGCCACCACCTTGTTCTGCAGCGCCGCCTCGGCCTCCACCCCCTCCACCCCCGCGCCGCCCGGGGCCACCAGGCGCCGCCCCCGCAGCACGTCCACCATGGCTGCCGGGGAGCGGGGCGGCGGCGGGCGCGGGCAAACGGTCACTGGCGGCGTCCCCGCTCGCTGCTGGGGCGGCGCAAGACCCTCCCCGGCACCAGCACCGGCCTCGGCGGGCGACTGGGGCAGCAGCGTCCGCACCGGGGAGGGGCGGCGGGGAACTCAGACACCGGCGGCCACCGCAGCAGTTCCGGCCGGCGCCTCCCGGCAGCGAGTTGCCCGAGAGAGCTCGAGCGCTCCCCGCTGCGCCCCTCTCCCCGCCCTCCAGCACCCGCAGCTCCCCGCCCCGCCCCGCCCTCCACCATCCGCAGCTCTCCGCCCCGCCCCGCCCCGCCCCTCCATCACCCGCAGCTCCCCGCCCCGCCCCGCTCCGCCCTCCAGCACCCGCAGCTCCCCGCCCCGCCCCGCCCTCCACCATCCGCAGCTCTCCGCCCCGCCCCGCCCCGCCCTCCACCACCCGCAGCTCTCCGCCCCGCCCCGCCCCGCCCTCCAGCACCCGCAGCTCTCTGCCCCGCCCCGCCCCGCCCTCCATCACCCGCAGCTCCCCGCCCCGCCCCGCCCCGCCCTCCATCACCCGCAGCTCTCCGCCCCGCCCCTCCATCACCCGCAGTGCCCCGCCCCTCCATCACCCGCAGTGCCCCGCCCCTCCATCACCCGCAGCTCCCCGCCCCGCCCCGCCCCGCCCTCCATCACCCGCAGCTCTCCGCCCCGCCCCTCCATCACCCGCAGCTCCCCGCCCCGCCCCGCCCCGCCCTCCATCACCCGCAGCTCTCCGCCCCGCCCCTCCATCACCCGCAGTGCCCCGCCCCTCCATCACCCGCAGCTCCCCGCCCCGCCCCGCCCCGCCCCGCCCCGCCCCGCAGTCTCCTTGCTCTCGGCCCACGCGCTCCTCTTCCCTCCGATCCTCCCCAGCGGCTGCCCACCGCTCCACCTCGCGGCGCCCCGCCCCCCCCCCACCCCGCGCTCGGTCCCGCCCCACCTGCCTGGTATTTTACCGACCAGTTGGGCCCGGGAGGTTCTGTCCGGAGGGGCCAGGGCGGGGTGGATTGCCGGGACACCCTGCGCCGGGCCTGGGAGTCCTGCAATTGAGGGAGCTGCTGCTGCTTCTTCTTTTTGATCTTTATTTGTTTTTAATTTTTTATTATGGAAATATTCAAATATACATAGAAGTAGAAATAGTATAATGAAGCCCGACGTTCCCATTAGTCCAGCGTCAACAATCACCATTTGCCATCACGACGTACTTGGTGAGGGAGCTTCTTAAAGAAGCCGGATATTTAAGTGTCCCGCACCGCGTGGCGCCCGGGAGCAAACAGTCTCCGCTTCCTGCTGGGGTGGAAGGGACACGCGCGTAAGGAGACATTAACTCGGTGATCAAGAAAAACACTATCCCCAAAGCAATGTTTTATTTTATCCTCACCCAAGGATTTTTTGTTGATTTTTCAGAGAGGAAGGGGGAGAAAGAGAGAGAGGGAAAGAGGGTGAGAGAGAAGTGGATTGGTTGCCTCTCACACGCCCAGACAGGGGATCCAAACAGCCCCTTTCAGTGTATGGGAGGATGCTCTAACCAACTGAGCCACCGGCCAGGGTACGAATGCAATATTTTAAAAACTCAAAATTGCCCTAGCCGGTTTTGCTCAGTGGATAGAGCGTTGGCCTGTGGACTGAAGGGTCCCGAGTTTGATTGCTGGCAAGGGCACATGCACATGCACATGCCAGTGTGGGGTGTGCAGGAGGCAGCCAATCAATGATTCTGTCTCATCATTGATGTTTCTATCTCTCTCTCTCCCTCTCCCTTCCACTCTGAAATAAATAAAAATATATTTTAAAAAAATAAAAACTCAAAACTAATGCCCAAAAGTTCATGATGAACAAAACATCAAACATGGAAATAAGACAGGATGACCCCCTGCCCTCAGACTCAGAGGGCAGGCACCTCACCCTGTCTGCACCCTCCCCCCCCCCACCCACCCCCCCCACACACACACAGAAAAAACAAAACACCCTAGGCGAATGAGGACAATTCATTGTGCTCGCTCTGGAGAGGGAGGGGTAGGACTGGGGAAGGGGGGAAGGTAGACGCCTGGGAGCAAGGTTGCCCCCTCCCGCTCTCCGCACCGTGAGACGGACGCGTTGGGACACTATGCTCTTGGCAGAGCCAGGGCTACGTGCACATTCTGTTGCCGGAAGGATGGCCCATGAAGAGCGTACCAAAGCCCCCATTCACTGTCGTCTTAGAAGAGTAGGAATTTACAGGCAAACCTCGATTCTCCAAAGTCTCCCATCTCCAACAAGCTGGTTCTCGCCAAGTTGTTCACGGAAAATGTCTCGGTTGTCAAACAAAACTTCAGTTCTTGACCCAACAATCCTTTTGTGCTGATACCTGTATGGTCAGCTACATGTCTCTCAGGCGACAAACAAAGGAGAGAGTGCGTGAGTATGGGTCAGTTCACCACTAAACCTCGAATTGTTAACATCTCAGGAAATTGTGCTGTGAATATTTTTTGCTTTTGTTGCTACTGATTATTATTATTATTATTATTATTATTATTATTAAACTAGAGGCCTGGTGCACAAAATTCGTGCATGGGGGAGGAGGGGTCCCTCAGCCGAGCCTACACCCTCTTGCAACCCAGGAACTCTTGGGGGATGTCCACAGGATCAGGCCTAAACCAGCAGTCGGACATCCCACTCGCAATCCAGGACCACTGGCTCCTAATCGCTTGTCTGCCTGCCTGCCTGATCACCCCTAACCACTCACCTGCCTGCCTCATCACCCCTGACCACTCGCCTGCCTGCCTCATCGCCCCTAACCACTCTGCCTGCCTGCCTGATCACCCCTAACCCCTCTGTCTACCTGCCTGATTGCCCCTAACCACTCGCCTGCCTGCCTGATCCCCCCTAACTGCTCACCTGCCTGCCTGATCCCCCCTAACCGCCTCTGCCTTGGCCCCCGCTGCTACGGCTTCATCCGGAAGGGCATCCGGAATGACGTCTGGAAGGTCGTTCGGCTGTCCGGTCTAATTAGCATTTTATGCTTTTATTATTATAGATATACTAGAAACCCGTTGCACGAAGTTTCGTGCAATAGACTTTCACCTGGCTGCCGGCAGCAGTTTTCCGCCAGCACCAGTTTTTCTCTGGCCACCCGCCGATCAGAGCGCCTCCCGCCAGCGGGATCGGCTACCCTGAGAGGAACTCCGATCCGGGAGGCGCTCTGATCGGCGGGTGGCCAGAGGAAAACTGGTGCTGGTGGAAAACTGCTGCCAGCAGCCACGCAATCGGCCACCACCAGCGTCTTCCGCCGGCCCCATGGGTCCTTCTGCAGCGTTGGCCTAACGGCCGGTGGGAGGAGCGGGAGTCGGGGACTCGCGAGTCCCCGCCCCCCGCTCCTACCGCCAGCCAATCGGCCACCCTGAGTCCCGCCCCCCGCGCCTCCAGCCGGCCCAATCGTGGGCGTAGCAGAGTGATGCAATTTGCATATTGCCTTTTTATTATGTAGGATACAGTAAGTCACTATGATTCCTAAGGTTAGTGATAGCAACAAAGTGAAAAGGAAAGTTGTGAGAACAACAATAGAGCTTAAAAAAGAAGTAATTGCTAAGTATGATAGAGATGTTCGAGAGTCTGATCTGGCTACCGAGTATGGCATGGCGAAATCAGTGATTAGCACACTTTTAAAACATAAAGAGGCCATCAAGAGTGCCGATGTTGCTAAGGCTGTGAACGTGCTCACGAAACAATCACAGGCCATGAAGAGGCAGGAAACTGTTGTTGATGTGGATAAAGGGCAAGCAGCAGGTGACAGACAGCGTTTCGGAGGCAGTGACATGCGGCCTGACCTCCTGACCCTGGAACAAGGCTGCCGGGGGCGTTAAGCTGGATAAACGCAAGGAAAGAGGTGGCCTTCATCGGAGCGCGGCTGCCGGCTCTAAGAAAGCGGCCGCGGATAACTGCGGACAGAATTTCCACAATCCGCAGCGGCCAGGGGACCTGTTCCCCAACGAGTGATGAGACAGGCCTCGCTGGGAGAACGTGCCCAAGAGGGCCTGCATCCCACGGACACGAGCCACGGAGGACAGGCTGGCGTGACGGCAGTGTGGGAGGGAGTGCGACTTTAAATTGAAGCATCTCCTGAAAACCCTCGCATTGTCAAGAAAAACAACGTCATGAAAAACGAGTTGAATGCAATATGGAGGGCTCTTGGCAAAGCTTGGGTCAACAGGCAGTTTTTCACTGAGTGGATTCATGAAGTGTTTGCCCCACGTGCGAAGAACTACCTCCGGGAGACACAGTGCCACTCAGGGCACGTCCTGTCATGGACGGGGCGCCCGGCCCGCAGGCCGGAGCCGGGAGGAGCACAGCTTCCTCACTGCTGGGTCCTCGCCACCTGCGCTCCTCCCCTCCCGCCCACCGACCCACACAAAGGTCCTGTTTCAGAGGTGGTTTTCCTTTTATACTCCTCGCCCAATATATTATCGAATATTCTCTATTCAATAAAAATTGATATGTTTTTATTGAGTTTTAGAGAGAGAGGAAGGGGGAAGAAAGAGAAACATCAACATGAGAGAAACATACACACACCCTGGGCATGTGCCCTGACTGGGAATCGAACCCAAGACCTTTTGGTGTTTGGGATGACACTCCAACCAACTGAGCCATCGGCCAGGGCAGAGGTGTTTTGAGGTGACCTGCAAGACCAAGTTAATCCTCATGGGGTCCTGGAAGGAGCATTTTAATATCCTCACTTGCTGGAGGCTCATAGACAGCATGGGGGCGGGGGGGGGGGTGTTCCAGGACCTTGCAAACAGCTAGAAGAAACTGTGGCCCGAGCCTGTTGCCGAAAGAGCCTGTGAGGGCTGTGAGGGGAGCCTGTCTGTTGTGGGCGACACTGTGTCCCTGGGCAAGTCATGGCCTTGGAGGTGGGTGGTGATGGGGAGGAGTTGGTGAGGACACAGCGCTGAGCTGGCCACCCAGGAGCTCCAGGACCTTCAGAGGAGCAGCCACAGACAGCAACTGAGGAGTCTCTTCAGAGGAGGGAAGGAGGCCATTCTTACTTTACCTATCAAGGGAATGCTGGGAAATGAACAGACGTGCAAAGTTTTATTGAGAAATATCACCCTGACAAAGAAGTAGCAAACCCTGCGATAAACTTGTTCAATGACAGTGCAGTGTTTCGCTTCGGGCAAGTGTTAAAACACGGGCAAAACACAAAACTAGTGGATAGTTTTTTGCTTTATTTTTCTAGAGAAAGTGGAAGGGAGAGAGAAGCAGACGTGAGACAAACACATCCATGGGTTGCCTCCCGCATGCACCCTGAGCAGGGCCAGAAATCAAGCCCACAGCCGAGGTGTGTGCCCTTGACTGGAATCAAACCCAGGACCCTTCAGTCCGTGGGCCAAGCCTGAATCCCTCCTTTGGAAAACTGCTGTTTGAACTACTCTGTTATTCTTAGACAGTCTCTTATTCTGTAGGTCAACTCTGTTATATTTAGATAGTCTCTTATTCTGTAAAATAACTATTTTAGTTTGAATAATAGAAAAGATAAACTTAATTGTCTAACCTTGCAAGGTAGCCATCTAACATAAGGGACTGATATGCTGACACTGATGCCAGGTGTCTGTATAGATATGTACCCAAGGTTACAGGTGTCTGTATAGATATGATATGTACTCAAGGTTACAAGTTGTCTGTATAGATATGACAGGTGTTTGCTAGATATGATATGTACTCAATGGTACAAGCTGTTTGCAAAAATAACTTACACAAAGAACTAGAAGGATATAAAAAGGAAATACCCCTTCCTGTGTTTGTTCAGAATTCGACAGAGGTAATCTGCTCTGAACCTGCATGCAATAAAGATGACTCCTAACTAATTGGCTCAATAAGGTGTCTTGTCTAGCTCGCTGATTTTCTATACAACAAGCCAAACTAGCTAGGGATTGTTTTTGTTTTAAAGTGTTTATTTATAGATTAAAGAAGTTAAAACAGGGAATTATCTGGGGGTCTTGAATGGATCGATTCAATTTACATTCTTTCTAATGGGGAGAAATGATTCATTTTTCGAAGAAATCACTTGTCAGCAGCCTTCCGAATGAATTAAGTTTGAGAACTGAGGTGCCACTGTATAGTGAAATCGGAGGGGAAAATCAAGAGGAGCTATGAGCAGTGTACTATAAATCTTGTATGTAGAGGCCCATGGCTTTTGTTAAATCTCAGAAGCAAAATGAATGGAATGTCCCTAAACTCTAAATATCAAAACTCGATTTTGATCTGTTTGGCTTGTTTTTCTTATATCACAACAGTGAATGGAGTAGAGAAAACATTCCAAAACTTTTAGTGCCACCCACCCACGGGAGAAAGGTCCGATTATTTGTGTAAATGCTGTGAGCTGAGGGGGCAGTGTCTGTTCCCAGGAGAGCAGCCCACCGAGGGAGCCACCCCAGTGTTGAAGCTGGGGCAGCCCTCCCTCTCCCCCAGGGCATCCGGGGAGCACAGTGGAGGCGGAGAAAAGAGCTCTGTGTACTCACCAGGGCCCCTCCTCCTGTGGCTGCCCTGACTGCGTGTGTGTGTGTGTGTGTGTGTGTGTGTGTGTACTTCACCCTCAGAGCTCCTCACAAGCGCCCAGGGGAGGGTGACTCATTCCCTCCCTCCCTGTCTAGAGGCCTTCCCCCCAGTCTTCAAGGGCCTTCTCGGGGCCCTTCCTGTTGCATGAGACTCCCAAGAGTGACAGGAAGGTTCTCCGTTCAGCCTGGGTGACCTGGGTCCACCTCTCCACTTGTCCTCACCCTAAGAGCTCCCAGGCCCCCAAGCATGGCAGACGCAATTCCCAGCTAACTGAGCCTAAAGCCTAAGGTTTTGGGTAACAAACTCTGGGGAGTCCAAATAAAGGGCAAGCAGCAGGTGGATATTATGCACAAGGTTTCATACTCAGCTGCTGTTTTGGGGGGTTTCTTTGTGTGTGTGGTGTTTTTGCTTTGCTTGTCACACTCCCTCTTTGGTCTGCTGGCTGCCTCTTCTGGTTCTGCCTTTCTCATGGGCCTAGCCCTCTTCCGGACTGAGCCCCTCCCTCAGTCTCCAGGCAGAATCACAGTCAGCATCAGAAGGGGCCACCGGGCCAAGGGGCTTCTTTTAGCATCTGGTGTCCTGCAGGCCTCACAGCCCAGGCTCAACAAGCACTGCTGTCCCCGGCAAGCAGACTCCCACAGCGAGCTCCAGCCGGTCCCAGAGCCACCCAGCAGTAAATACATGGAGCTCTTTCCTCATCTTCCTGCCTTTCCTTCCTACTAGCTTTTCTTTGTTTTTCCCTTATTTATTAATTTTTTAAATCTTTATTGTTGAGATTATTACATTTGTCCCTCTTTTTTTCCCCTCATCACGCCCTCCCACCAGGTTCCTGCCCCACCCCAGGTCTTCACCACCCTATTGTCGGTGTTCATAGGTATTGCATATCTATACTAATAATAGACAAATATGTAAATTGACCATACCTACGCGATGCCCACAGCCAATCAGGAGTGAGTATGCAAATTAACCCAACAAAGATGGCAGGCCTGTGGCTGATGCAGCAGGTGTCCCTGGACCCTGCCCACTTCGAGCCTGTGGCCAGTGCGCGCACACACCAGCGTCGAGCGGCCAGAGTCCCAGGGACGCCACTGGAGTGTCTGGTCCTGTCAGCCTGGCCTGGGGGAGGCTGGAGTTCGCAGTCCTTTTGGTTTGAGCAGCCCCTGGATTGGAAGCAGAAACCAAGAGTGCGGGGAACACTAGAAATGCTGGGAATCGTAGTTCTGGTGGCAGACGCATTGCAGGATCTCCTAGACACTAGAGCAAAGTGAGCCTGGAGCAAGTTACTGTTGTGGGTGGGGGATGGAGGGAAAGCAAAGGTGAGAGACATAAGTAAAGTCACAGTGTCAAGGAAAAATTAAAGGGAAGATATCCTGCAACTTCTAGGAAATCTCCACCAATGGAGAAAAAAAAAAAAAAAAAAGACCTCTATTATTCTGTGAGCACCAAACCAAACTGGGTTAGGGTCTCAGACAATTTGCTCATATGATTGCAAAGACAGACAGAAACTCTCAGATTGGAGAGGGCTCCCCTGAGGGCTCCCAGATTGGAGAGGGTGCACCAGGCCCCTAGTATGTGTATAAGATCTTTGTTTAATCTCTTCCCACCCCCAAACCCCCTTCCCTCTGAGAATCATCAGTCTGTTCCATTTCTATGCCTCTGATTCTATTTCATTCACCTGTTTATTCTGTTCATTAGATTTCTTATTTGTTTATTTTGATTTTTAGATTCAATTGTTGATAGATATGTATTTATTGCCATTTATTGTTCATATTTTTGTTCTTTTTCCTCTTCTTAAAGAAGACCCTTCAACATTTCATGTAATACTGGTTTGGTGGTGGTGAACTCCTTTAGCTTTTTCTTGTCAGTGAAGCTCTTTATCTGACCTTCAATTCTAGATGACAGTTTTGCTGGGTAGAGTAATCTTGGTTGTAGGTTCTTGCTATTCATCACTTTGAATATTTCTTGCCACTCCCTTCTGGCCTGCATAGTTTCTGTTGAGAAATCAGCTGACAGTCGTATGGGCACTCCCTTGTAGGTCACTAACTGCTTTTCTCTTGCTGCTTTTAAGATTCTCTCTTTGTCTTTAACCCTTGGCATTTTAATTATGATGTGTCTTGGTATGGGCCTCTTTGGGTTCCTCTTGTTTGGGACTCTCTGTGCTTCCTGGACTTGTAAGTCTATTTCTTTCACCAGGTAGGGGAAGTTTTCTGTCATTATTTCTTCAAATAGGTTTTCAATATCTTGCACTCTCTCTTCTCCTTCTGGTACCCCCATAATGAGAATGTCAGTATGCTGTCCCAGAGGCTTCTTACATTATCTTCATATTTTTGGATTCTTTTTTCTCTTTGCTCTTCTGATTGGGTGCTTTTTGTCTCCTCATATTTTAAATCATTGATTTGGTTCTCAGAATCCTCTACTCTAATGTTGAATCTCTGTATATAATTATTTATTTCAGTCAGTGTATGCTTTATTCTGACTGGTCCTTTTCAATATCTTTGGCACTCTCATTAATATCCTTGAAAGTCTCACTAAGTTCCTTGAAGGTCTCATGAAGATCCTTGAATAACTTTAAAACCATGGGTTTGAACTCTGTATCTAGTAGTTTGCTTTCTTCCATTTCTTTCATTTGTGACATGTTTCTTTGTCTCTGCATTTGGGATGCTTCCCTGTGTTTGTTTCTATATGTCTCCTGGAATTGGTATAGTGCCTTTGTGTAATAGATGTCTTATAGGGCCCAGTGGCTCTGCCTCCCCAGTCACCTGAGCTGGGCACTCTATGTGTGCCCCTGTGTGGGCTGTGGGCACTGTCTTGTAGTTGAGCCTTGATTGCTGTTGATGTCACTGGGAGGGATTGACTTCTGGGCCCATTGGCTGTGAGGACCAGCTGAGAATACAGTGGAAGAGCAGCTGTGCAGGAGACACCCCTAAGGAGCAGGACTTGCTTCAGTGGGGCTTTGGTGCTCACTGAGTTTGCCCCTTGAGTGTGTCACTTGTGGATGTGTAGAGTTGTGATCTGGTGTGGTCTGAAGCTGTCCACTGGGTGCACTGGCTCTAGGGCCTCCAGGGAGGTGCAAAGTCAGCCACTGCCTGGGGTCACCTGGCAGGAGCTACAGAGGGATCTGCAGACGGCTGCTATTTGCTATTTGTATTGGGCTTGGAGGTGCCCAGGTGAGGCCCAGGTGTGAAGCAAGGCAGGTTGGTGCTGGGGCTGGATCTTGGTCCTTTTATGAATAAGTATGGGGCATGCTGACACCAGCTGCAGCTTATTTGAGAGATTTTAGCAAAATCTGAAGCCTGTGCCAGGACAGGCCATTCACATGGAAAAGCCGCTGCACACAGCTTGGGTAGGGCTATAAATTGGATGCGACGGGGTCCCAGGGAATCAACAGAGTGGCACAATCAGTATGCTCCTGCAGACTCAGGTATGGTTGCCAGTTAGTCCTCCAACAGGGGAGGTCTTGGCATAGAAACAATGACCCCTGCGAGCACCTCTGTCTGGTAGAAAGCTGTCCCCCAGTTCCTGCCCTAATGCCAGACATTCCAGTTCCTCCCCATATGTGTCTGGGACCCCCAATGCCTCCTGGTGCTGGAGCTCAAAGGAAGTGAGGCCAAGTAAGTTTGTGCACTGGCCCTTTAAGAGGGACACCTGGGTCTCCAGCAGCCTCTGTGTCCTTCAGCCACAATCCCCATAGGTTTTTACAGCCCAAAGTTATGGGGACTTCTCTTCCCAGCTCTGGGACCCTGGGCTGGGAGTCTGGTGTGGGGCTGGGACCTCTTGCTCCTCACAGCACACTCTGCAGGGACGATCTCCCTCTGGATTAAAAAAGCGGCACATATGGGTGTTGGACCAGCCCATTCCACTCCCCCACCCCTCCTACCAATCTCAACGTGCTTTCTTCTTTACTTCTTAACTTATAGCACTTCCATTCAGCCAGCTTTCAGGCAGTTCTGAATGAGGGTTGTCCTGTATTTTGTTGAAATTTTGATGTGGGTGGTGGGAGGGAGCGAGTACCAGCGTTTACCTAGGCTGCCATCTTGCTTCCTTCTCCCTATCTGCTTTTCAATAAGAGTATTCACTCATGATGGCCTTCTGGTTCCCACCAGTTATTTTCTTAAAAAGAGAAACTTTTACAGTTGCAGCCCTGACACTATTCCCCAGCATTTGACCCAGAGCACAGAGACACATAACACTTGTAGATCACAGTCGGCCTCATTCAAACTACTGTCAGCACACTAACACATGGATCCTGGTCTAGCCCCTCCCCACCCCCCTTACCCCCCAAAAGAACAACAGTGCCACCAGGGAGCTTGTCAGAAACACAAGTTCTTAGGCACCCAGAATCACAAACTCTCCCTCCTTTCTTTCTTTGTAAAATTCAGGTCTCATATGAGGAATCTCCTACAGCTTTATTAAGGTGTAATTTATATAGGTACTAGAGGTCCGGTGCACTAATTCGTGCATGGGTGGGGTCCCTCAGGGTGGCCTGCAGGGATCGGGCCAAAACCTGCAGCACAATGCTGCCTGCCGCTCCTGCCTGCCCGCTCCCACTCCCACTCATCCTGGCCCTGCTACGCCTGCCACGGGCTCGTGCCCTGCAGCGGTGCTTGCCAGCCATGAGCCCTGTGTCTGGCGCCCATCCTTAGGGGGATAAGGGAGGGGGGCGAGATGTGATCAGCCCTCCGGGTGAGTGGTGGGACGCCCTTGCCGGCCTGGGATCCAGATCCATCCCACTGATGTTTGCGCCAGTTGTTGGGAGCCACCTGATGGCTGCTTTTATTTCGTCTCTTCCTTGCAGAGTGTCTAGGGAGGGGAAGCAGCCGCAGTGCCCGAGGTCGACTTCCAGGAGGCCGGCAGTGCTATTGGGATCATGCTGGCGTCACAGGTTCATCGGTGCCTGGCCCATTCTCCGGAAATTGGACCTACAGGACTACTGAGGAAGTGAGTGGCTGCCGCCTGGCTGGTGGGCCACCTGGATGGGTCAGTCAGCTGAATGGCGCTCCTGCTGTGGGAGCGCGCTGACCACCAGGGGGCAGCTCCTGCATTGAGCATATGCCCCCCTGGTGGTCAGTGAGTGTCATAGCAACCGGTTGACAGGTCATTCAGTGCTTACACTTTTATATATATCTATATAAATAAAAATGTAAATGTTCCTTTGTTCAAAATCTTAAATCTCCAAAAGTTCTTCACCGATTGCTTTGAAATTTTGACACAACGTTGTATTCGAATATGCGCGTTTTTATATACCTTATACGTAGTATTATATAGATGTCACACCTGTAACAGGTAAAAACATGCTTTTTTGAAAAACAGCGCCATCTATTGCATGTAAAAGCAACACACGCTATACTAAATATTTTACGATTCCATTTCAATATTTCCGATTTATGATCCATTTACGATTTCCAAATTTCCAATTTTACGATTCCATTTCAATGTTGATAATGATTGAAGATTTGTGCTTAGAAATCGCTAACAAAGTTCTCAATCAATTGGGAATGCCATCACTGAATCGATCTGCTGCTGTTTCTTTCAATGTAGAATTGCGTCGTGAACAAAATACAACACGGGTGATCTTTTGTCGTATGTGCAATCAAATATTCCTAAGCTAACGCTTGAGCAAAAAGACATTTACAATCAAATAATGCAAACTGTCAATAACGGGGTTGGAGAAATCTTCTTCTTAGATACACCAGGAAGAACTGGTAAAACGTTCCTAATTAGATTTATTCTGGCAGCAATTCGATCCCAAAATGACATAGCCTTAGCTCTTGCGTCGTCCAGAATAGCTGCGACATTGCTACCAGGTGGAAGAACTGCTCATTCCGCTTTGAAATTGCCATTGAACATGCAATTCATTGAAACTCTCACGTGCAACATTTCCAAAGCATCCGGCATGGCAAAAATATTGCAGAAATGCAAACTTATTGTTTGGGATGAATGCACAATGGCGCACAAAAAATCACTTGAGGCTCTTGATCGATCATTGCAAGATTTGCATGGAAACATCAGACCATTTGGGAAGGCATTGATATTGCTTGCAGGAGATTTCAGGCAAACATTACCTGTAATTCCGCGATCGACACCAGTGGACGAAATAAATGCTTGCCTGAAATACTTTACTTTGTGGCGACACGTAAAAACGTTAAAATTAACTACAAATAGCGTGTCCAGCTGCAAAACGATTGATCAGCTGAGATATTCTCACATCAATTGCTGGAAATTGGGAATGGAAAGGTGCTGGTTGATCTAACCTCAGGACGAATTTCATTGCCTCATAACTTCTGCAATTTAGTGACTTCAAAAGAAGAATTGGTTGAAAAAGTGTTTCCCAATATTCAAACCAATTATAAGAATCACAATTGGCTGAGTGAATGAGCTATTCTTGTGGCCAAGAACAAAGACGTCTACGAACTTAACAATATTATTCAGTCTAACATTCAAAGCAAGGCAGTCACATACAAGTCAGTCGACACTGTTGTGGAAGCAGATGAAGCGGTTAATTACCCAACAGAATTTTTGATTCACTCAATCTGCCAGGGATGCCACCGCACGTACTGCAATTGAAAATCGGCGTGCCAATTATCATGTTGCAAAATATCAACCAGCCAAAGCTTTGCAACGGCACGCGGCTTGCAGTAAAAAAAGTAATGAGCAATGTCATGGAAGCAACAATATTGACAGGACCTTTCAAAGGTGAAGATGTCCTCATTCCTCGCATTCCTATGATTCCAACGGATATGCCATTTCAATTTAAGAGATTGCAATTCCCAATTCGATTGGCGTTTGCAATCACCATCAACAAAGCTCAGGGCCAATCTTTAGAATTGTGCGGTGTAGATCTAGACACGGATTGCTTCTCACATGGACAATTATATGTTGCGTGTTCTAGAGTGGGCAAACCAGACAATCTCTGTATCTGCACAGACAATGGAACCACAAAAAATATTGTATACCCACAGCATTGTGAAATTAAACATATTAGAAACGTGTGCTTTCTCTTTTCTTTCTTTTCCATTTAACCAGACTGAGCCACAGCAACGCGTGGCCGGGTACAGCTAGTAGATCATAAAATCCTATTTTAGCCCAGCTAGTGTGGCTCAGTGGTTGAGCGTCGACCTATGAACCAAGAGGTCACGGTTCAATTCCTGGTCAGGGCACATACCTGGGGTGCTGGCTTGATCCCCAGTGTGGGGTGTGCAGGAGGCAGCTGATCGATGACTCTCTCATCATTGATGTTTCTGTTTCTCTCTCCCTCTCCCTTCCTCTCTGAAATAAAAAAAAAAAAAAAAAACACAACTATATATTTTAAGTGAACAATTCATTTTAGTAAATTGAGTTGTTCAACCATTGCCACAATCAAACTTTAAACACGTCCCTCACCCCAAAAGACTGCCAGTGCTCGTTGGCAGGTAGTCTCCATTCCAGCCCCTTCCCGCTCTGCCAACAGCCATCAACTCTCCATGTCTAACTTTCCTTCCATGGGACATTTCCTATAAATTAAATCATATGCGTGGTGTTTTTCATCTGGCTTCTTTCATTTTGCTTGTTTGAGGTTCCTCACGTAGCGTGTGTCATTCATTCCTCTTCCTGAGCAGTGCCCCAGTGTGGACATGGTGTTGTGCTGGCCATTCACTGGCTGTTGGAAATTAGGGCTATTATGAACAATGCTGATATAATATTACATTTTCTGTAGACATACAGCCTTTCAGTTCTTATGTGTATATTCCTAGGAATCTAGGGTCTTATGATAAATTTATATTTAACTTTTAAAGAAACTACTAAACTGTTATCCAGAGTTGCAGCAGTTTTTCCACACCTTTACAAACATTTGTCTCTGCCTGTTTCTTGGATTAGTCGTGGTGGTGAGTGGGAAGTAGTATCTCAGGTATAATTTGCATTTCCTTATTGACTAAGGATGTTGAGTATCTTTTTGTGTGTTTATTGGCAATTTGCATATTTTCTTCAGAGCAATCTACTCAAATCTTTTGCACTTTTACTTGGTCTGTCTTCTTGTTAAAGAGGCCTTAATATATTCTGGATTCCAATCCTTTATCAATATAATTTGCAAATATTTCCTCTCAGTCTGTGTTTTTTCATTTTCTTAACAAAAGATTTTAATTTTGATGAAGTCTAATTTATCAACTTTATTTTTTATGGATTGTGGTTTTGATGTTGTATATAAGAAAGCTTGGTCATGAATATTCTCATCTCTGATTTCTTCTAAGTTTTATAGTTCCAGCTCTAACATTTAGGTCTACTAGTACAGTTCATTATGATGAAGTGTATAAATTCAGCTTTTCAAATGTGAATATCCAATTATTCCAGCCTCATTTGTTGAAAGGGCAATATTTTTTTCCAATGAATAACTTTCCTACCTCTGAGGAAAACCAATTAACCATAAATGTAGATTAATTTCAGGACTTTCAATTGTATCACTGAGATAGATGATAGGTAGGTAGATAGACAGATCAATCTACTAGTAGATATATTCCCATCCCAGTACAATGCTATCTGGGTTATTGTTGATTCATAGTAAGTTTTGAAATCAGGAAGTATTAGTTCTCCAAATTTCTTTTTATTTTTCAACTAGAAGCCTGATGCATGAAGATTCGTGCTAGAATGGGCTTTCCTTTCCCTGGCTGCCGGCACCGCCTTTCCACTCCGGCCCAGCCCCTTTCCGCTCAGGCTCTGGAGCCGCCTCTTTCCACTCCAGGAGCCGCCTCTTTCCACTCTGGCCCTGCCTTCTCACGCTGCCCAGAGGCCCTGAGAGACCGGGGATGGGGCAGAACACCTGCGTCGTCACCATGGTGACGACGCAAGCGTCCCACCCCCATCACTCGGAGCCTGTGTATGCAAATTAACTTCCATCTTTGTTGGGTTAATTTGCATACCACTCCTGATTGGCTGGTGGCGTAGCAGAGGTATGGTCAATTTACATGTTTGTCTATTATTAGGTAAGATATTCTTTTTGCTATTCTGAGTCTTCTGCATTTCCATTAAAACTTTTGGATCAGTTTATTCATTCCTCCAGCAAAGCCTGCTGGGATTCTTATAGGGACTGCCACATTAATAATGAGTCTGCTGAACCATGAACATGGAAAGTCTCTCCCTTTATTTAGACCTCCTTTAATTTGTAGGTTTCAGGGTACAACCTTACACTTTTATTAAATTTATTCCTAAATATTTTAACCTTTTTGATGCTGTTATGAATGTAATTAATTCCATTTTGGGTAGTTCATTGCTGTATTTATTGTATATAGAGAAATGCAATTAATTTTTATACATAGCTCTTTTATCTTATAACCTTGATGACTTGATTTTGTCACTGGATTTGTTGAAGTTTTTTTGGATCTACATTCGAGGAAAATTGGTCTGTAGTATTCTTGTGATGTTTTTGTCTGGCTTTGGTGTCAGGATAATAGAGACCTCATAGCATAGAGCTGGTAAGTATACCCTCTTCTATTTTCTGAGTCTGTGAAAGACTCACATTGGCATTTCTTTTTTACACGTCTGGTAGCATTTGCCAGTGAAGCTATCTGGCCCTGGGCTTTATTTCATGAGAAGAGTTTACTTTCTAGTCAATTTCTTTGCTATCGATCTATTGAGATTTTCTAATTCTTCTTGACTAAGTTTTGGTCATTTGTCTAAGTCTTATCCATTTCACTTGAGTTGTCCCAGGTGTTGGAATTAAGTAATTCATAGCATTTCTTTATAATTCTTTTCATTTCTGTAGGGTTGGTAGTAATGTCCCCCCTTTCATTCCTGACAGTGATTTGTGTTTCTTTCTTGCTCAGTATAATTAAAGCTTTGCCAAATGTGTTGATCTTTTCAAAGACCCAACTATTGGTTTCATTACTTTTTCTCTATTGTTTTTGTTTTATATTTCACTGATTTCCATATTGATCTTTTTCTTTCTGTTTGATTTATATTTATTTTGCTCCTCTTTTTCTAGCTAAGGTGGAAGGGTAGAGTATTGATATCAGATCCTTGTAATACAGGTATTTACAGCTATAAATTTCCCTCTAAGCACTGTTGCTGTGTCCATTAATTTGGATATATTGTGTTATACTTAGTACTTCTTAGGATGTGATGTTCAATTTATTTTATCAATTTCTATATAATATTCATCTATTATAGATTTTGCAAAAAGGTAACAAGAAATTTAATATAAAACATAGTTTGCTAGTTAACCAATTCAAGTTCTGTCTCTCAGATTCTAAAAACCCGAAGCATATTAAGACCTCTCTCCTTCTCTACCTATGCAGTACAGTGCAGTAATCAGACTACTGGAGCTATCTAGAAAGTGAGCACTGGCGTGTTCAGCATCAGGCCCTGCGCACACAGACGCCCATGTGGTAATTAGGTGGTTTGTAGGCCAAGTTCCAACCTCTTATATGAATTCTGTCAAACACACAGCTAAGGTGGTTATTCAGAGAAACTCCAAATGTACACGACAAATAAATTGTGCTGAAATACTATTATTTTGTTCCTATTTAAAGTAGTTGGTTTCTTGTAATAAATAATATCTTCCAGAGTTATAAAATATCAATCCAATTCCCAAAGTTAAATTAATGTGTGAGAGAATGAGACAGCATCCTGCAGGCGAAAATCATTTGATACAAGGATTTCCCTGTCCTGTAGGTTTTCTGTTGTTTTTTGGGTGTGTGTATGTTTGTTAATCCTCACCTGAGAATATTTTTCCATTCACTTTTAGAGAGAGTGGGAAGGAGAGAGAGAGAGAGAGACAGAGAGAGAGACAGAGAGAGGTTGCTGTCTTCCGCACATACCCCAACCAGGGCCAGGGATCGAACCTGCAACCCAGGTAGGTGCCCTTGACGGGAATCAAACCCTCGACCCTCTGGTGTATGAGCCAACGCTCTAACCACTTGGATACACCAGTCAGGGCTCTATTTGTTTTGTTTTAAAACGTATTACTGGGTATCCTTCCAGGGACAAAATGAAGTAATCTAAGGAGACCTGAGTTTGTTTCTGATGAGATTACCAACATCATTTGAATGTGAAAGCGTGAGGCCTGTTTTCCACCAAAAGTCTTCCTAATGGCCGACAGCAGATGAGGGTCACTGGAACTAGCATAGCCTGGCTGTAAACAGGCAAAACACAGGAATGCCATGTGCTGATGATCTGAGCAACCTGAACAACACAGTCACAGAACCCCAAACAGAACAGCTTTAATCGTCCACAGTTCCAGTCTTTTAAGAATAAGACTCTTATCTATATATACACTGAGTGGCCAGATTATTATGATCTCTGAACGCATAATAATCTGGTCACTCAGTGTATATCCTATATAATAAAAGGCTAATATGCAAATTGTCCCCTCGACCAGTTTGACCAGCAGGCAGGCAGGCCAACTGCCCATGTCCCCTCCAGCTGGCCAGGCTGGCCGGACCCCACCCATGTACGAATTCATGCACCAGGCCTCTAATATATGTGTGTGCACTGAGTGGCCAGATTATTATGCATTCAGAGATCATAATAATCTGGCCACTCAGTGTATAAAAAGCTAGCAACCAGAACGCTGTAATGACCAGAATGACCAGTCGCTATGATGCCCACTGTGGCCAGTGAACCAGCCCGATTGGGGGGTGGGGCCAGCTGGCCAACCCCCCACCAGCCCTTCCCCCCCCCACCAGCCCCACCCCCGATCAGCCTTCACCACCCTGATCAGTCCGCGGCCCCTCCCCCAGTCAGCTCCACCTCCGATTGCTCCCCCACACCAATCGGGGGTGGGGCTGGCCTGCCCACCGCCCACAGCCCCTCCCCATGGGCAGCCCCACCCCGAATCGGCCCCCCACCCCAATCAGGAGTGGGGCCCATGGGCCAATCACCCTCAGCCCCTCCTCCCAGCCAGCCTGGCCCTGATCGGGGCCCCAACCGGAACGGGCTGGCTGGCCAACCTCCCGCCATCTCCTCCTCCCAATAGGCCCAGCCCCGATCTGCCCAAATTGGGGCCAGGCCGACCGGACCCCACCCGTGCACAAATTCGTGCACTGGGCCTCTAGTATTGATATAAAAATTAATCTGGAGCCGAAACCGGTTTGGCTCAGTGGATAGAGCGTTGGCCTGCAGACTGAAGGGTCCCAGGTTCGATTCCAGTCAAGGGCATGTACCTTGGTTGCGGGCACATCCCCAGTAGGGGGTGTGCAGGAGGCAGCTGGTCGATGTTTCTCTCTCATAGATGTTTCTAACTCTCTATCCCTCTCTCTTCCTCTCTGTAAAAGATCAATAAAATATATATTTTTAAAAATTAATCTGGAGCTTTACAACAGAAGATTCGGCCAAGGTTATTAGAAACGTACAAGCATGTCCTCATCACCCCTGAGATACAGCCTTGCAGATATTAAAAGCTCCGTGTCGTTTAACTACCCCCAAGATCCAAGACAGAGAGTCTGGAGTGTGCTTCTTTGATAGCAGGTTCCTGGGTCCCAATTCCAGTGTGTGAAGACCAGGAATCTGAATACAATGTCCTCCATCCACAGCCATGCATGCAGCTGCTCCTCACAGGGCACTGAGACGCAGCCAAGAATTTCTCACTTCCACAGGTCTTTCGTAAAGACCATCTATGCCTGATGATTAGCAAAATTAATGTGTAATAAATTCCCATTTCCTGGCTCTAACCCCTTTTTGCCTCAGAGGAGTCAATAACTTAATAATAAGTTATAAGCACAATGTCAGACACTGAGGAAAAAGCACACAAAAAGCTGCCTTTTAAAGTTATAAGGTACCAACTGAATTTTCTGGAAGGGTTCATCTGGGCTCACGAGAGATGATTAACCTTTTGCACTCGGATGTCGAGTGTGACTCGACACGGTTAGCATCGGTAGCAGCTCTTTTTATACTCTTTGAATGTATCAATAATTTGAAATATAAAAAAATCCAAATAAATAAGTTTGTATGAAAAGAAACTCCAGTTTTTTATTCTACTGCTGCGCTTTGTAAAATCTGGGGTATTTAAAAAATTAAATCCCGAGTAGAATAAAGGAATTGAGAAAAAAGCAAGCGAGTGCAAAGGGTTAAAAGCATGTGAACTGTTGACTGGGCAAGGGAAATAAAGATATGAGAAGACGGGACTAATGTGTGTTAAAGACAATGGTCACGTCAGCCAACAGGCCACTGGGCTGCTTGCTGCTCTGCAGTCCCAAGTCCCCAGGTGCGGTGAAAGGCGGGAGGGGCAAGGCGCCACCCGCTGCCCAGCGCGGGAGAAGGTGCTCCTGACTGCCACCAGGCCTGCAGCCAAACACCGCTCTTCCCGCCCCAGCGCAGGGCCAGCTCCTCGAGCTGCAAGTCCAGCACGGCCACAGCCACGTGGGCACCGGGGCGGCGCCCCAGCTGTGAAGCCCTCCTTCCTGGGCCTGGGACATCTGCAACAGGAGTGTAACTGAGATGGCAGCTACAGGGCAGATCTCAGTTCTCACTGCTCCTTCCAGGAGACAGCCTGAGGGGAGGCTGGGCAGCAGGGCCCCTGGGGGCCAGGAGGCATCGTGACTTCTGAGGTCTGAGTGCCTCTCAGTGTCCAGCTGATAGGATACATGACCAGGGACTACACTCGCCACTGCCATCAGCAGTGACGACAGGTGACAGCACCGACACCCAGCTGGCCTGGGACACAGGCCTGGCCTTTGGGGAAGGCTGTGCAGCGGCAGAGAGCCCTGGTGGAGGCTCGCCCTGACTCTGCCTGGTGACTTCACGTGCTGCGGGCCCTCGGAAGCTGCACTGGGAATGATGGACACGCGGCGAACTGGAGAGGACCCTGCCCGGGGAGTGTGTGCTAATGCTGAGTCCCCTGGGCACTTCCTCAGCGCTGTGCTCACATCCTTCCCTTCACGGGGATTGCTTTCTGTTTCGGAAATCCAGCGCTTTTGCAAAAGATTGCTCCAGATAGTACTTCCTGGTGAACGAGGACTTAACCATTGAACAATTTTCATGAAACAAAATTTCTAAGTCTTCCCTTTAAAGATTATAAAAAGAAAATGGAGTGGTTGAGTATCAACCTATGAACCAGGAGGTCACGGTTCGATTCCTGGTCAGGGCACATGCCTGGGTTGCAGGCTTGACCCCCAGTGTGGAGCGTGCAGTTGACAGCTGATCGATGATTCTCTCTCATCACTGATGTTTCTATCTCTCCCTGTCCTTTCCTCAAAATTAATAAAAATATATTTTTTTAAAAAACAAGCACAAAATTATATTAACACTAGAGGTCTTAATATAATTAAGACCTCTTAATTACATTAAGAGGTCTTAATTATATTAAGACCAGTGGGGTCCCTCAGCTTGGCCTGCAGGGATCAGGCAAAACTGGCTCTCTGACATCCCCCAAGGGGTCCCGGATTGCAAGAGGGTGCAGGCCAGGCTGAGGGACCCCACCGGTGCACAATCAGGACTGGGGAGGGATCGCAGGAGGGCTCCAGGGCGTGTCCAGCCCATCTCACCCAGTCCTGATCAGCCGGACCCCAGCAGCAAGCTAGCCTATTGGGCGGAGCATCTGCCCCCTGGTGGTCAGTGCACGTCATAATGACTGGTCAAACAGTCGCACAGTTGGAGGGACAATTAGCATATTAGGCTTTTATATATATAGATGGTCCTTAAAAAGAACCCTTAATAAAGGTATGACAATTTTATCTTATAGACATCATGATTTCACAAAGAGCAAAGGAATATTGGTAATATGGTTGATTATAAAAGGGACTATTAAGTCAAAACTAGGATTCTCTCGCCCTGGCCAGGTAGCTCATTGTCCTGATAGGCCAAGGTTATGGCTTCCATCTCTGGTCAGGGCACATACAAGAAGCAAACAGTTAATGCATAAATTAAATGAACAACAAATTGATTTCTCTCTCTCTCTCTTTGAAGTCAATTTTAAAAACAAACCAGGATTCTCTCCACAGTATAAGGAAAATATGAAAATACCCACACACTGAAGGGTTGTGGGTTCAATTCCTGGTCAAGGGCATGTACCTAGGTTATGGGTACATTCCCCACCCCGAGTCTGGGCGTATGTGGGAGGCAACCAATCTGTGTCTCCCTCACATCAAAGTTTCTCGCTCTCTCTCCCTCCCTCCTTCCCTCCCTTCTCTGAAAAACAATGGAAAAAATATCCTCAGGTGAGGATTAACAAAAGAAACAAAAAAACCCACCTTGGTTTCTGAGATGTAAAGCTGGTCTTTGCCCACTGATGGCAGAGATAGGAATATAGAGCCTTACTGAATTGGGTAATTCACCCAATTAAAGTTACGATGGCTGTCTACCCAAAACCACACCCAGCACTCCACCCTGCTCCAGCCTGACGCTGTAACTAGAATTGTTTTTAAACAAGAAAATGAAACAGTTTTAGGATATTTTAGATTATGAAGATACAGAAACTAGCAACTTGAAACTTCACCTTGCAATTCATGATCCACTAGGACAGTGTGCGCATAAACCCAGGGCAGCGGATGCAGCGTGACCGGCCAGGACCTGGCCTCCTGCCACCCCGAGGTGCGGGCGGCTTCCGGGGGAGGTGGGCAGAAGCTACCCTGTGGACGCCAAAGGACCAACATGCTGTTGGCTAGTCAGCTGGGAGAATTAGGACTAAATTGAAAATACGATGCAATTTTGTTTTACTTTTTGTGATCTCGAAAAGCCAAACACCATGCTGGCTTCACTAAGAATTACGATGCCTAAGCGGCAGCGGTGAGGGGAGCCCTCCGTGGAGCTGAGTGAGCCCCCCGTGGAGCAGGCACAGCGAGCAGAACCTGGTGAATCATCAGTGCTGTCAGCAGCTCCGTAGCTTCGCTTTCTCAGGACAAAAACGTGCTCTCGGTACCCCCAGCCTCCATCCCCCAGGCGCGTGGAGAAACACGCAGTAGCCCCGCTGCGCTGGCCTTCACCACACCCCGGCAATCGTGCTGGTTATTTCTCTCAAGCTCACGTTGAACCCGAGTGAGATTCTGTGGCTTTAAATAAAGCAGCTGGCTCTGCTTAGAAAGAGTGTGGGACCAAGGCTACTATCCACACCAGAAATTTAGGATGGGATGTCCAGAAACTACAGTGAACTTTAACGCCTGTAAGCTGTACCCTCCTAGAAACATAACCTACTTTTATTTATTTATTTTCTCATTAAGCTTTGTTATTTTAATGGGTCTCAAAATTCTGTGGCAGATTTTTGGTCATGTTGTTTCCATTAAAAAGTACTGATTTTAAAAACTAATGACTTAAAAACTGCCACACACACAAAAGAACCAAATGGTCCACAAAACATTCTCCTTTCCTTCTGAATGTTTTACGAAGACGATGCACTGTAGCCATTAACCAGGCTTTTACTATTAAACTTAAGTGGCCAATTGAGACAAACAGTCCTGAGCCTGTTCTTCCACCACTGCGTAAGGCTGGGTGGCGGCAGGTATTGGGGTTAATACTCATTTAGCCTCTGAGCTTTCTGGGCAGGCTTGGTGACTGCCAGCTCCCGCTGCCTTCTTGCCCACTGCTTTGTTAACACCCTCAGCAACTGTCTGTTTCGTGTCACGAACAGCGAAACGGCCCAGAGGAGGGCAGTCAGAGAAGCTCTCAACACACAGGGCCTTGCCAGGAACCATATCAATGATTTCAAACACTTGGGGCCATCTTCCAGCTTTTCCCAGAACGACGATCGATCTTCTCCTTCAGCTCAGCAAATCTGCAAGCGATGGGAGCTGTATGCCAGTCCAGCACAGGTGCATATCCAGCACTGACATGGCCTGGGGCTTCAGGATAATCACCTGAGCCATGAAGCCAGCTGCTCCCATTGGTGGGTCATTTTTGCTGTCACCAGCCACATTGCCACGAACATCTTTGACAGACACGTTCTTGACGTTGAAGCCCACATTGTCCCCAGGAAGAGCTTCACTCAAAGCTTCATGGTGCATTTCAACAGACTTCACTTCAGTTGTAACGTTGACTGTAGCAAAGGTGACCACCATGCCAAGCTTGAGAACACCAGTCTCCACTCGCCCCACAGGGACAGTTCCAATACCACCAATTTTGTAGACATCCTGGAGGGGCAGATGCAGGGGCTTGTCAGTTGGACGGCTTGGTGGCAGGATGCAATCCAGAGCTTCAAGCAGCGTGGTTCCACTGGCATTGCCATCTTTACGGGTGACCTTCCATCCCCTGAACCAAGGCATATTAGCACTTGGCTCCAGCATGTTGTCACCATTCCAACCAGAAATTGGCACAAATGCTACTGTGTCTGGCTTGTAGCCAATTTTCTTCATGTAGGTGCTGACTTCTTTAACAATTTTCTTGTATCTTTTCTGGCTGTAGGGTGGCTCAGTGGAATCCATTTTGTTAACACCAACTATCAGCTGTCTCACACCCAGTGTGTAGGCCAGGAGGGCATGCTCACGGGTCTGCCCATTCTGGGAGATGCCTGCTTCAAATTCACCAGCATCAGCAGCCACAATCAGGACAGCAGTCAGCCGGAGAGGTGCTTGTAATCATGTGTTTGAAATCTCTGTGTCCTAGGGCATCGATGATGGTCACATAATACTTGCTGGTCTCAAATTTCCACAGGGAGATATCAGTGGTGACACCTCGCTCCCGTTCAGCTTTCAGTTTATCCAAGTCCCAGGCATACTTGAAGAAGCCCTTCCCCATCTCAGCAGCCTCCTTCTCAAATTTCTCGATGGTTCTTTTGTCGATGCCACCACATTTGTAGATCAGATAGCCAGTAGTAGTAGACTTGCCAGAATCTATGTGTCCAGTGACGACGATGTTGATGTGAGTCTTTTCCTTTCCCATCTTGGGTTTGAGTTAATGGTGGTTTTCACACCTGTGTTCTGGCTGCAAACCCGTTGCGAAAAGCCATAATCTACTTTTAAAACTTCTCCACAGAGGGACCAATTTCAAATTATCATGGGAGAGGGCAAAGAAGTGATTCAACAAAGTGCACCAAGGCCTACCAGGGGTGGAAAGCAGTGATCCCTACCCCCCACTGCACACACAGCTACAATTCATTGGGCATAACTGTCCTTTTTAAAATACAGCTTCCACCAGACGGTGTGGCTCAGTGGTTGAGCACTGATCTAATCACATGCCTGGGTTACAGGCTTGATCCCCAGTAGGGGTCATGCAGGAGGCAACCGATCAATGATTCTCTCTCATCATTGATGTCTCTCTCTCCCTCTCTGAAACCAAAAAAAATCTATATAATAAAGAGCCAAGGTTGTAACAACCGTTACAACCAAAGGCTCAACCAGAGTGGAAGTCAGTGCTGGGTTGGTGGCGTCCCAGCACTGACTGGGGCCACTGCCAGCCCCCCAACCCAGCAATGACTGCCTGGGGCAGTGGTCGGCAAACTGCGGCTCTCGAGACGCGGTTTGCCACTCTGTTGACTAATGAGTTTGCCGACCACTGGATAGGGGCTTAATCACAAGGAACAACAACAACCTGTAATTATTGGAATCGAGAGTCTAGGTCAGTGGTCGGCAAACTCATTAGTCAACAGAGCGGCAAACCGAGGCTCGTGAGCTGCATGTGGCTCTCGAGCTGCAGTTGCCGACCACTGGCCTAGGGGGCTGCGGATCAGGCCCGGAGAGAGGCCTGCAGAGAGAGAGGCAGGGTCTGATCCGTAGCCTCTGTGGCAGCCTTTGATCAGAACTTGCCTCTCTTTCTCTCCCGGCCTGGCCAACAGCCTCGCCTCTATTTCTCTCCAGGCCTCCACCAGGGCTGCTGATCAGCCCCGCCTTTCTGATCAGGCCCCATTGATAGGCCCAGAGTCGATGACTGGCATAGAAACTGACCAATCAGAACCAAATCTGGGTCAACTGTGAGGAGCAATGTCTGCCTAGGAGGCGGAGCTTTTGACGCTGACTGTCATAGAAATTGACCAATCAGAACCAAATTGGCTGGCAGAGGAGAGCAGTTAGGGGTGATCAGGCAGGCAGAGGCAGTTAGGGGCAATCAGGCCAGCAGGGGAGAACAGTTAGGGGAAAGATCAGGCTGGCAGGGGAGGGCAGGTGGGGGCGAGATCAGACTGGCAGGGGAGGGCAGTTAGGGGTGATCAGGCAGGCAGAGGCCGTTGGGGGCAAGATCAGGCCAGCAGGGGAGAGCAGTTGGGAGCTCAATCAGGCCACCAGGGGAGGGCAGTTAGGGGCGATCAGGCAGGCAGGCAGTGGCAGTTAGGGGCAATCAGGCAGGCAGGCAGAGAGGTTAGGGGCAATCAGGCAGGTGAGTGGTTAGGAGCCAGCGGTCCCATATTGAGAGATGGGTGTCCCCCGAGGAGTCCCCGATTGGAGTGGGTGCAGGCTGGGCTGAGGGAACCCCCCCTCCGTGCACAAATTTCGCGCACCAGGCCTCTAGTATTTAATAATAAAGGCAGCTTCCCTCTTTGATAGCAATTCGTTCTGAAAGTAGACCTGCTATTTCAATTACTACCAATCAGACCATTGCCTGACATTGCAAAGTCCAGCAACACACTTCACAAAAGCAGGTTAGTGCTTGTGACTGCTGTGATGTGAAAACGTCAACAGACACGTACCTTTATTCAAAAAGCTTAGACTTACAGTCTAGCCCTCAGTTACACTAAAATAAAAAAGGTGGATGGACCATCCCGCTAACATTTCAAGGGTGCTTATTATTACAATTGTTATATATGCAGATGCTAGTTTTCTGAAAAAACATAAAAACGAAAATCTTCCTGACATTATATAATAAACGAAACTATGTGGAACTAAAGTGTGATCTCAAAGATTAAAAAAAATCAAAGCACACATGGCAAGGTGTTAAATAACAAAGCTTCTATCTGTACAAGGCACGCATCCTGGTTCAATGCCAGCCTGGAGGCTCAGGCCTGCACCACGCACACAGCATCGCACTGGAGAGTCACAGGGCAGGACGCTTCCCATATACAGACAAGGAAAACATGCGAGAAGGGCTAAATCATTTGCCTGGATCACACCAGCAGGAAGTGTGCAAATAGATCTAGAACTCATGGAGCTTTCAATGTTCTTTTTAGCATACTATGTGTATCTACCCCTTTTATATTAAAACTAGAAGCCCAGTGCATGATTTAATCATGCACGTGTAAGCTGTCTGTCCGCTGGTCGGCAGCTCCGAAGTCCCTGGGCCCCTAGGGCGAGGTGGGGCGGGGGCGTGGTCCTCCTGTGGCTGGAGCCCAGGCCGGGGTCTTGCCTTTGCCTCCCGCCCAGGAAGGCTGGGGCCGCCGCCACGTGCTCCTGCGGCCCAACTGCCGCCAGACTCCTCCCCGGGGAGCCGCGCCGCCCGCCCACCGCGCGCCGCCCGCCCACCGCCCGCTGCTGCCTCCAAACCTCCACAACGCCAGCTCGGCTCGCTGCCCCAGAGGCCTGTCTGTGCTGCAGCACAGCCATGGCGCAGACACTGAGCTCGCGTCGCCGCTGGCAACGCGAGCTCAGCGTCCTGCCGGCCCAATCACCACCCCAGCCACCCCGAGTCCCGCCCCCTGTGTCACCCGCTGGCCCAATCATGGGCGTAGCGGAGTGATGGTAATTTAAATATTACCTTTTTATTATGTAAGACAAGAGGCCTGGTGTATGGATTCGTGCACTGGTGGGGTCCCTCAGACTGGCCTATGGGGATTGGGCCGAAACCGGCAGTCCAACATCCCCCAAGAAGTCCCAGAGTATGAGAGGGCACTCTGCAAAGTTGCTGTCGCTCAGCAGCTCCTGCCTTGAGTGTCTTCCCCCTGTGGTCAGTGCGTATCATAGCTACCGGCCATTCAGCCGGTTGCTTAGGCTTTTATATATGTAGATGTGCCTGTATTTGGAGACTGGGTGTTTGAAAAGGTGACTAAGTTAAAATGAGGTCATAAGTGTGGGCCTTAATAGAGACTATGTCCTTGTAAAAAGGAGAGACCATGACAGACACACACAGAGGGAAGGATATGTCAGGTACAGGAGGAAGACGGTGATCTACAAGCCCAGGAGAGAGGCCTAACGAGAAACCACCCTGCTGACACCTTGACCTTGGATTTTCAGCCTCCAGAACAGAGAATAAATGTCTGCTTTTTAAGCCTGTGCTGTTTGTTACAGCAGCTCAAGCTGTTACACGTGTGTAGAATTTTATCACAAAGCACTTCTTCAGTGGTCTTCCACAAGCACTTAGTCAGAGCATGACCCTTTAAAAAAATACAATTACCAAACCCAAAAAAAGGGCCAGTGACGATGGCTGAGCCATTTCTGTAATTTTTTATGAATGTGTGTGAATTAAACAAATGGACATTGTAGTTCCCTGGGCCTGGTGTGTTCTCTCCCCCTTGGACTGCTCAGAGGCGGGACAATCGAACTATGGACTCCATCGATCAGACACATTTTTGAGTCTTTAACCTTCTGTTTCCCCTGCAGAACTGTTCTAAAAAGACCACAATCTTGCCTCTCATAGTATGGCACATCAGATTCGGGCAAATTAAGACACACACACCCAGTGGTTAGAACTACTTATCATAGTATTACCGGACAACTCAATGCAACACTATGGTAAAAATAATGTCCCTAGTAAATAACAGACACAATGAACACAAACACAGTCCACAACTAGGAACAACTTTCAGGAAAAGAGCATGTCCCCAGGGACCTCTCTTGGTTTTCTAGGGGGAATGCCCACAGCTTATCACAGGTGTGTGTACACAGAGCATGGGTAGTAACTACCAGATTTCTTGCAAATCCGTTGAGAAAAATTCAAGGCAAAAGCTTTAAAGCTATTTTGCAATCTATATTTGAAGACAATTCAGAATGCTAAATTTCAACTCAATTTGTTGATAACTCATGTTAACAAGGTTTAACTGTTAAACCTTCTGTCCTTTTCACATCATAATCTGCTTCAGGGGACTCAACATGAAGACACAGAGTTTTAAAGTTATAAGAATGTGTCAATCCTATGAAGGACTTTAGGTAGTTCACATGTTACTTCCAGCTCTTACATTCCCCCAGAGCATGCATTTTCAAGCGTAAATGAAAGCAATGGAGGAAGATGAAAGTGGAGGCAGAAATGTGCCTACAAGGTGGCTAGCAGCTTGCTCACCTATTAATGGCCAATGTAAAAAATAAATGCCTGGAAAGGGCCCACCCATACTTCAGTGTCACCACAGCCACTTGGTCTAGTGCCCTCATGAGTAAGTGAAGCAGAAAGAATTCAATGTCATATTTATGCAAAATGATGTGCCAAGGCAATACCCGAAAGCCATCTGCCACTGGTTACCAAAAACTTAAAAAGAGTTTTAAGGACAGTATAAGGGCAGACAGAGACTATCTAAGAATGCCTGGCAAAATAATTTAAAGACTCACTGAGTTCTCTGAAACCTAGAAGACTAAAAACAAACTTACAAATACATGACATAAAACAAGCGAATTACTATAAAAATTATGTATAAGATTTTGTGCTATGGCCTGGCTGGTGTGGCTCAGTGATTGAGTGTCGGCCTGTGCACCAAGAGGTCACTGGTTCGAATCCTGGTCAGGGCACATGTCCGAGTTGCAAGAGGCAGCTGATCAATGATTCTCTCACATCGTTGTTTCAATTTTCTATCCCTCTCCCTTCCCCTCTCTCTAAAATCAACAAAACATTTTTTTTTTTTAAATCTGTGCTATGGACATAAGGAATCCACATTTTATAAGAATACTCGAGGCCCGATGCACGAAATTTGTGCAAGGTGCTTGGTCCTCGCAGCCCCTTGCAGCCTCGGCTTCATCTGGAAGGTCGTCCGGATGGTTGTTCTGCTGTTTGGTCTAATTAGCATATTAGCTCTTTATTATATAGGATTAATTTAATGACATGTTTGAAAAGTATCTTTGAAATAGAAAATATTACCTACATTCTTTTTTAAATATATTTTTTCATTGATTTCAGAGGAAGGGAGAGGTAGGTAGATAGAAACATCAATGATGAGAGAGAATCATTGATCGGCTGCCTCCTGCACCCCCCCCCCCCCCCACTGGGGATTGAGCCCACAACCAGGACATGTGCCCTTAACCAGAATCAAACCCAGGACTACTTCAGTCTGCAGACTGATGTTCTATTCACTAAGCCTATCTATATTCTTGTAATGGAAATTATTTAAATTTGTTCAGCAGACTTCTCTCCAAAATAAAGTATTTATTTTTGCTGGAAAAAAAATAACTTTGAGTTCTAATTCTTACTATACAGAGACATAGATTCCTACATTCTAGCGACTAATACCAGTATAAGACTTTTTATTAGGCAATTTGGAAATAAAAGTTTTTGCTATTTACTAATAAGGTTACAAAAATTATCCACAGAAATTAGACTATTATTCAAATCATCCCACTGCAGTAATTTAACTTTGAGGCTTTGACATAGCAGCGTTGAGGGTCTGAGTCCTGACAGCCCCTGTGATCCTGGACAACATACTCAACATCCCCTCCCCCGACCTGTACAACACGGAAGTCTCATCTTCCTCACAAGATTAAGAATTAAATGACGTAATGGAGGAAAGTACTTGGCAAGGTGCTTGCTAAGCATCTGCGAGTGCTGTTATGATCACAGAGCTGAGTACTGAGAGGGAACAAAAAGGCAGGCCCATCCCTGCAGTTCCTCAAGAGTGAGGACTGCTCTCAACAGACCCGATGATGAGCGCTGACCAAGAGCCGTCAGCAACCACCAACACTCAGACGAAACGTGCTTTGTTCTTTCCTGGCAGAAAGGTTTCCTGAACTGCAGCTCCGTTACCACAAGACTACAACTGAGGTCCGACCCAGGGGAGTACCTGCGCTTCCAGGTTCCTCTCCCCCCACACTGTCCGTAGCTCCTCCCGCCAGAGCCGGAGGCCGCCCTGCATCCCCTTGGCTGTGCAAGACAAGCCAAACTCAACCAGGAAACACAGAACAACGAATCTCACAAAGGCACATCATGAACTCGACTTTTCACCTCACTGATTAAAATTACGCCGGTGGGTAAAACAAAATACATACAGGTCACAGCAGCACCTCCATTTCTTTGTCCTCACTACTGAGAAATTAAGATGTTTTTACTACAGAATCTCACAGATTGCTATTTAAATATTCATAAAGCATTATAAGCAGCATACAAAGCAAGAATAGATATGAAAGTATAAAATACATATTTAATTCTATTTAAACAAGTTAAAAATTTTATGATAAATTAAAATTTCTTATTAATGGCAAATCACAAACTTTAATATTTGGAACTACGTATATAATATATTTGGGATAGTGATTAATGCCCCCTCTCCTTTCAGATATTATTAAATATTATCATTCAAATAAAAATTCTATTTGTTTTTATGTATATCTGACATTTACACGTGGTGAAAGGGATAAAAAAGGTCACTTAAAATCTTAAAAGTAAAACTTTAAAAACTTTTTTTGAAGCAGGTTTTACACATCACATTTTGCTCATGAGCACAAAATTTATAGTCAAAAGTTGAACATAAAGGGTTTATTTTAAATGTTTTAAGGATAGGATAGAGTTACATCATAATTATAAAAATTACTTACAGAATTAACAGATTTATATTGTTTATACTTCTAAATGCAGAGAACAGGGAACTGTCTACACATTGTATAAAATAAAATTAAAAAATGAATTCAAGCTTGAAAGATGAGGTCATTACCTACTTTTAAGATGCGAACACGAAGACCTCTGAACTATACACATTCATTCAAACTGCACTACAATGATGGAAAATACAAAAAGCGCAGCATTTCCAAGGAACCACAGACATTTCGACCATAATTATTTGTTCCTGTTTTGTCTTTGGAAAACTTTCTTTTTCTTTTTTTTTTTAAGACAATCACTTAAGAATGTTTTCAGGCACTACAATTTGTGACAATCAAAACAGTCTTCCAATGGGTCCACAGCGTTCAGAGATTCAAGCCCAATGCACTTCGGGGTTTGGCACGTAAAATAATAGAAATGAAATCTGGTTTAGAGGTAACTGTGATTGTTCTAAGATGCACAGTCCCTTCAAATGCTGCATGACACACACAACTGGAAAATCACCTCCTGTTGGCACTACATTGCTTCACCAGTGCATTTTATCCTACAACCACTAAAACAGCACAGTAAGCAAATATACAGAAAACTGAAAACAAGTAAAAACAAAGATTAAAAAAAACAAAACCTAAATATCTTTAACATGCATTTTTCATTAGTTACATTGAACATTTTACTCAGAATAGAGCATGCAAAAAGGGATGGTCTGCTTTAAGGTTTTCCTTTGAAGCTTTACATGGCAGCCAGACATCACACACGCACACACGACACAATAATACTATAGCAGGTCAGTGAGGAAGGCCAATACATTTTATACAGATTCATGTCTTGTGTTGTCACAAGTCCCATGATAATTTTGGAAATCAATGTTGGATTCCTAGGACAAGGAGCCAACATCCAGATACCAGGAAAACGCAAGCAATGCATGCAGATCTGAAACATGAGCCTAAAATGAAGCCTGATATATTTGGCTAGGGAGAAGAATTAGTCACAGCATCAGGAAGTGGGGTATAAGCCACAAGAAAAAAAAAAAAGAAAAAAAAAAAAGATGGAAAACAAACAACAAAAAACCCTTCCCCTTCCTTCACCCCTAAAGGCAAAAATTGGAACAATAATTAAAATAATAACAATAATCACTTGTGACATTCATCTAGATTGGCAGACCATGTGGCACCGAGAAGCTGCTAAAGGTACTTGTGGAAATACAATGCAAGCCATTAAGGAATGCTAGAAATGTTTCCACTGACCCAGCCCTCAGCAGCACACTTCTAGCGAGCTTTGTTTCTCAGCCCCAAGTCACTGTGCTGTTTGTGTAGTGCACGCGCTAGACACGCTCCCTCTCTGGGCCACGTGTCCACTGGGTTTGGGGAGCCAGCCTTGGCCTTAGATTCACACGCAGGCACTCTTCCAGGAGCCACCAGGAGAGCAGCGGACAGGCGTGCAGATGACACTTGTTATTCACGGGAGGAGTACCTAAGACCTAGGTAACTCACTGCATGGAGAAGCTCGCCCTCGGCTGCTGCGATGAGGCGCTGGATACACTGTAGGAAACGTGGTGTGTACGTATATGGCGTGCGGGGTTACCATCCACCAGCACTAGGCGCAGCCTTCCTGGAGCGAAGTGGGCATCATGCAAACCACACGTGAGACCTTTAAACTACAAAATCTCTGACAGCAAGGACAGCCATGATGGAAGTCGATTGACAGCAAGAGTGTTCAGCCTTCTACCCAAATCTTAGGTAAGGTTTCCAATCTCCCCAAGAGACTGGTTTCACGTAAGGCCTTATCCTACCTTTCAAACTGCCATGGCTTATCTAAAACAAAGTGACACATGGGTGTATTGCTGCTAAACCAAACACTTTTTCAGTTAAAACTACCTTGAAGGAATAAGCCAGGGAAGGATTCTGTGGCTAAGGGCTGCTATCAGTCACACCAACAAAGGAGCATGGGCCACTGATCCTGGGGTAACAGTGTCCACAGAAGCAGCACATCATAAGCAAGAACATACAGCACCCCAAAAGATGTCAGGAGGTTTTAGCTGGTATTTGCCTAGACATTCTTTGTGGGGGAAAGCCAGGGGAAAAAGCCTTTGGACCATAATCATATATCAGTAATAGTAGCAATAAAAATGCAAGTGTCCCAGAGAACTTGTTCGAGGGCAACATTGTCATTCTTCAACTTACATTATTAATATAAAGTACTATGCTCTTCCAGGAACTCGCCACATACACACGGGTAACTTATGTACTGTTGCTTTTCAATCTGTGTACCAAAATCCAGGTCACTGATTTGTACAAATACTGGACCCCATGTGTGTCCAAAACACACTGGCATTACACTGTGTGGACCAAGCACCTGGGCTTTGCTTAAAAAAAAAAAAAAAAAAAAAAAAGTATTTGATAAAATATGTAAACAAAAGAATTTACAAAGCTTAGACTTAAAGGCAGCCTTTTACCCAGATTTCTAACTATTTTATAAAATTCTAATGTGGGTCATTAGCTGTTGAGAAGTGATTTATATTTGGACTTATGGTTTGAAGCCTCCACATTGAAAAAGGTGCTCTGAACTTTCGACTTTGAAACAAGCTGAACATCCCTATGTGCTTCCTGTGCCCAAATTTAATTTTAAATAAACAGCATTAATATGTTAAATATGACTGACTTGGATCAAGCACTCCTATTAAACTGGAGAAAATTATTTAACCCCATCCCAATCCACAAAGAAAGGACTGCCAATAAAATGTGTGTGTGTGTGTACGCTCACGTACACACGTGCAAAAATCTGTGTGTGTGTGTGTATATATATATATATATATACGTATACACACAGACATAGGTAGATATTGATGCATATATATCTCAAAAAAAGGCAGTAACAAAAATACCAAACTATGCTTGCATTGTGGCAGCAGAATAAGAGAATGTTAAGAGTGAAGGGGAAATGGATAAAATCGATTACAGTTTTAATTGACAATGATACTAGCTTAACTTTTACCTGTAACTCCCCTCCAGACAGACAGACTTCTTTTAAGAGGAAGGAGTTGCTTACACAAAAGGCTTTGTGTTCACATAAATCTGTACTATTCAGAACAAAACCCGTTCTGCTGGCAGAGATTGTGGGTTCGCAGGGACATTTAAGCTTTCATTAAACTGGAAAGCAGAAAGTCTTTATGTCTACAAATTATACATTTAATAGTTCCACAAATTTGGCAAAGTTCATGACGACATCTAGGATGTTTTCACCAAATCGTAGACATAAATATGGAAATCATCATCAAACTTGATGAAATAGACAGACGGTTTGGCTTCTACTTGATGAATGACCATGCCAGTCCTTTTAGAGCCATCTTCTTTGGCATATTCCACTTGTTTGCCTACTAGGCTGTCCACAACTTCTCCTGGTTCCCTTTCAGCTGGAGGTGAATCATCTATATGTAAATAGTGGAGAAAAATAATTTATAGCCATTTTTAGATACATACTAACTCATGTCTATTTTAACAAACATTTTTAATATCCTGGGTTTATCTTATCTAGACCAAGAGTCAGCACATTTTTCTTCAAGGGCCAGGCTTGAGGCCATGTGGTCTCTGTAGGAACTACCCAGCTCTGCTCTGTGGTGTGAGAGCAGCCACAGATGATACATGAATGAATGGTGTGGCTGTGTGCCAGTAAAACTTCATTTACTACCCTGCCGGGTGACTCAGTCGGTTGGAACGTTGTCCCATACACTAAATAGTTGTGGGTTCAATCCCTGGTTGGGATGCGCACGGGAGGCAACCAATCGATGTTTTTTTCTCTCTCAAATCTGTAAAAACAAACAAAACTTCATTTACAACAACAGTGTGCTGATCCCCAAGATCTAGACATGTAAACAAACTTAAGAGTGCTAACCAGAAATCCCCTTGGCTCATGTTTAATTATGGCTATAATTACTTGAAGAGGTATGGACTAAATGAAGAAAAAGACCAAGGAAAACAATCTAAATAATAATATGCCTTCTTAAAAATAAGTCTGAGTTACTCTAAAATAGGATTTCAAAGCAGACAATACCTACTGGGATTACTGAGAATATGCTACACACTTAAAATGCCTAAGTACTTCTGGTCTTAAAGCTTCTTTATCCTCAACTTCGCTGTATTATACACTGCTTTCCTAACCCAGTTTCAAAACAAAAGAGATTTATTTCTACAGATGATGTATTAAAGAATTGTAAACCTGAAACCTCTATGATTTTATTAACCAATGTTACCCCAATAAATTAAATATAAAAGAAAACAAAAGATTCCCTATGCTTTAAAATTAGGTGCTAAGTGAACTTGATCCCCAAACCAATTACAACCAAGTCTCCCAGGATGGCTAAAGCACCTGTATTTTTTTAAAGGTCCCCAAGAAAACCTTAGTGTGGGGGAACAGCCCTATGACCTAGTAGGAACTCTGTTCCAGTAATACACATGTAATGAGAGCAAACCATCACCACCAACAACAAAGAAACAATGTAAAGGAGAAAAAGGGGGAAAGGGAGGCGGGCAATTAACAATTCTATTTTTAGAAGCCTCTGATAGGTCCTGAAGAACTTGCACTTCCTCCCATGTACCAGCAGAGGGCAGGGCCTTCAGGTAGGGCAACTGGACATCTGGTTTTCTCAGGGCAATCCAGGCTTAGGCTGGTCATCCGGGCACAATGGCTGGCAGTGTACCATTCTATTCTTATAGGGATCCTGGTTTGGATCATTATCATGTTAACAGTAGTTTGCCTCTGAATACAACAAATTCTCTCATTGAATAACACGACCCAAACCCTATTCTGATTTCTGGTACTAAGAGACACAAAAAATACAACTAAAATGTTTGAGCACACATATCTTACCAGTACTTTTTTTAAACAAGAAAGAGGAAAGCAAAGCTGAAATCTCTTCAAAAATGCTTTTGCCTCAAGCAGAAGCATCATACCATCACTTTCATGTTTACAAAGGAATCCCAAAAGCATGGTTCCCAGACATTTTACAGTAAGATGAGCAAACAAACAAGGGACTCACAGAGGCCACTGCAGAGCTCTGACTCAGAGCATCAACACTGTTTCTAATGGCAAACACGCTTTCATACCACTCACAAAAGTACTTAGCAGTCTGGAGAGAGAAGACAGGATGGAGAGAGAAGACAGGATGGAGAAGTGGCTGGGATGGGAGAGGAGATGGGTAATGTGCAAATGACCACACACTTTCTATCATCAAAGTCCACAACACTTACTTTGACTGGATATCTTTCTTTAAAAAAAAAAATCAACTTCATAATGCTCTTGAGAAATGCTTTTATGGTAACTCCTGCCTATATAAATACTTTCCATTACACATCTGTAACAACTGTACTCAAACATTTTTAAAAAAAATCTAGAAGGTAGAAAGTCAGGGCCTGATGAACACGTGAGTAGGCTCACTGACTAGCTTGTTCACAGAAAGAACTGAAAAAAGGGAAATAGAAGCCCTGGTCAGGTAGCTCAGTTGGTTAGAGTGTCATCCCTAAACGCCAAGGTTTGGATTCGATACCTAGTCAGGGCATATACAAGAATCAACCAATGAATACATAAGTAAGTGGAACAACAAGTCCATGTTTCTGTTTCTCTCTCTCTCTAAAAATCAATGGAAAAAAATAAAGGTAATAGAGATGTAGTCACATTACTAATATAGTGAGTGTCTGTGTCTGTCCAGGGTTCCAGTGTTTAAAGAAAGGATATGGAGTAGCCTTAAGAAGAACAGGCTAATTCCATTCACAATAGCATTAAAAAGAATAAAAGACTTAAGAAGAGACCCAGAAGAGGCAAAACAATGGGTGTGTATGTGTGACAGATTCACACTTCCAGACTTTAAAACTTATTACAAAACAATTTAATCAAGTATGACCAGATATATGGACAAATGGAAAAGAAGGGAAAGTTCACAAATACACCCATACATCTATAAGGAATTGATTTTCAACAAGGGTGCCCAAACCATTCAACAGGGAAAAGAATTGTGTTGGTATTTGTTTTCTTTTAAATGGTGCTCAGACAATTGTATTGTCACATGCAAAAGAATAAAGCTGAACCCTTAAGCTACATTATAAACAAAAAATTAACTCAAAACATATCAAAGATCTAAATAGAAGAGCTTAAGAAATAAAACTTAAGACTCTTAGAAGAAAACATAGTAGCCTTGGATTTGTCAACAGATTACAAGATACAACACCAAAAACACAAACAACAAAGGCATCATAGGTAAAATGGACTTCAGAACACCATCAAGAGAGTGAATGAGAACCCACAGAATGAGATAAAAGTATCTGCAAATAATGTAGCTGACAGGAGACTTGTACCTAGAATACTGACTCTTTCAACACACAACAGACAGCCAGTTGAAAAAAGTACAAAGGACACAGACATTTCTCCAAAGACATACAATGAAAAGATACTTGACATCTTTAGTCATCAGGGAAATTAGATATCACTTCACAACCAATAAAATAAAAGTCAGATAACAAGAAGTGTTGGTGAGGGTTGGAGAATCCAGAACCCTCACACACTGTTGATGAGAATGCTTAACAGTGCAACCGTTTGACATCAGCCTGGCAGTACCCTACACAGTTCAACAGAGTGATCACTATGATCCACCAATTCTGCTCCCAGGTGTCTATATACCCAAGAGAACTGCAAACACCCACCCATTCAGAAACTTGCACACAAATATTTATAGCAACAGTCTTCACAGTAAATAAGATAGAGGACAATCCAAATGTCTATCACCAGATGACCAAACAAACAAAATATAGTCTATCCATACAAGGAGTTGTATTTGCCCATAAATAAAAAGAGAAGTACTGACACATGCTACAACACAGACGAGCCCTGAAAACAGTGCTTAGTGAGAGAAGCCAGTCACAAAGGGCCCCATACCATACACTCCATCCAGATGAAAGTCTAAAGCAGGGAAATAGCCACAAAAAGTAAATTACTCTTGGCAAAGAGGTAAAAATTTCACAACCTATGCTTGATGTGTGACTTATCCCTACTAATTAAAAAATGTACCTGCAAAATAGTTCATCAAGTATCTTGCTCTAAAATTCACATTACTTTTGAATAATCAAAAATAAAAGTTGTCAATTCATACTTACTAGAATCAGGCATAATGCGAAGGTCACCTTCTTTATAATCATCTAAGAGCTGGTACATGTACAAGACCGGGTCTTTCTCATAGGTGATGTAAAACCATGTGTTCATTATAGGGGCACGTGCCAAGACCATTCCCCTCCATTCGTCTTTAGAGCCATCCTCAGTCTCAAACATGTGCTCTACAGCTTTGCCAATCATTGTGTCGGCTAAGTGTGCATCGCTGATTCGAGATGTTGCTAGGGACAAAAACAAAAGAAAACAATGGTCTATAAAGGGTTTTACTGAATATGTACTGTGAAAACTGAACTTATTCAAATGTTGTCCACACGATACACTAGCCAGCATCAGAATCACCGGGTGGGTTTTAAGAACCACCACCAAAATTACGTTGCTGGACCTAGCCCAGACTTGATTCCATCAGAACTATTTTATTGCCCCAAGTCAGTTATTTTGAGAATATTTTTTCCTCTAAATTTTTCTGAACTCATCTGCTCTTGGTGCTGTATCTAAACTAGGACTTCCTTCCCTTTATATTAACATCTTACATAAATAATCACAGATCATTTATTAAAACTAAGAAATTAACCAATTTAGGTTTTTATTTTATTCTTGCTCCTTCAATCTATTCCCACTGCAACCAGAGTGACCTTTGTGGCAGTTATATAGGATTGTATTGTTCATTTTTTTGTTATTTCTTTTCTTTTTTAATCCTCATCCAAGGCTATTTTTCCATTGAGTTTTTAGAAAGAGTGGGAGAGGGGAAGACATCGATGTGAGAGAAACATCAATAAGAGAGAAACATCGATGTGAGAGAAACCCATCAATTGGTTGTCTCCTGCAACCGCAGTAGATGCCCTTGACTGGAATCGAACTGGGTACCCTTAGGTCCGCAGGCCAACGCTCTATCCAATGAGCCAAACTGGCTAGGGCTGTTGTGTTTTAAAAAGTATTTTTATTTATTTCAGAGAGAAAGGGAGAGGGACAGAGAGTTAGAAACATCAATGAAGAGAGAGAATCATTGATCAGCTGCCTCCTGCATGCCCCCTACTGGGGATCCAGCCTGCAATCCGGGGCAGGTACCCTGACCCTGTGGTTAATACGTGGATGCTCAACCACTGAGCAATAGCGGCCGGGCATGTTCATTTGTTTAAAATGCACCCGTGTTTTCCTTTCACATAATCTGAATAACGAACTGCTTCTCATGGGCCATCTTCCCCTCTTGGCCCTCTTCACTCCTATTCTGTCACCTCCCTCCTAACTGCCTTCACCTCAGTGTCACGGGCACCTTTGTTTTCCTGGGACACCCCCTGGCCTCCTCATTTGGACCATGTGCTGCCCCCACACCTTCAAGGGCTGGCTCCTGAGCAGGTCTCCTCCCAGAGGCTCTCCACGATGACCCTGGGGAAAGCAGCCCACCAGCCACAGTCACCAGTCACCTCACCCAGTTTTATTTCTTAATGGCATTTATCATCATCTACAGTTATCTTGTTTTACATGTTTGTTTACTTGCTTTTAGCCTACCATGATGCAAGGAGAGGCCTTTCCCATCCTGTTTCCAATACCAAGCTCACAGTGGTTCCTATTTGTTGCATGAATTATTTCAGAGAGCGGGCTGTTCTGGACGGCTTGTGTGGTTAGCAGCACAGCCTCCCCACTGGTGTATCAGCCCTCTGCACAGCCCTGCTCCACCTTCTTTAAAGAGGTAGACAAAAATTACAAGCTTCATTTCTTTAACACTGGGAATTATAGAGGCTCTCGCTGATTATAAGGTTTCTCCTCAGTTTTAGACAAATGTCTTTAGAATAAATAAGCAAACCTATTTTACTCGTGAGTGATTTTCTTTCGGTTAAATAAAATTCAAAGGAACAAAGATTAGAATTTCTTGGTAGAGATACCGTTTATGCAATTTATCAGGATATTCTAAAAACATACGGTGGTTTTCTTTGCTTAATTATAGGATAATTAATAAAAAGTACATAGAATTCCCCACTGTGCATAATTTTAAAACGAAATCCAACAAGTTTCTTCATACCAGAAGTTCTCAAACTTTTTGATCCCCAGGACTCCTATACAGTCTTAAAAATTTTGAGGACTCCAAAGAGCCATTTGTTTATACAGATGACAACTATCAATGTCAACTATTGTACAAATTATAAATGATAAATCTAAAAATATTTATTTAAAAATATCTACCTAAACATTTTTTAGTAAAATATGTTTTTATTGATTTCAGAGAGAAGAAGAAGAAAGAGAGAGGGAGAGGGAGAGGGAGAAACATTGATGAGAAAGAATCATCGATTGGCTGCCTCCTGCATATCCCTTTACTAGGTATTGAGCCCACAACCTGGGCATGTGGCCTGACTGGGAATTGAACCTGCGACCTCCTGGTGCATGGGACCATGCTCAACCAACTGAGCCACACTGGCCAAGTATATAAACATATTTTTAGTGAAAAATAATTATCTTCTAACAAAAACTTAGTAAGAAAAGTGGACAGCTAGATTCTTATATCTGCTTTAACATTCAATCTGTTATATATTTTTTTGATCTATTAATCTTTTCATATAATTCTAGATAGTCTTTTTATCATACTATATCAAATCTCAATGTGTGGCAGCTCCTTAAAGGTTAAATGCAATGTAGAATCTAAAATCATTATCAATAAATTTGTCATACTGTTATTTAAATTAAAACTCATTTATCTCCAGAATATATAAAGAACTACAACTCAACAACAACAAAATCAAATAACCTGATCAAAAATGGGCAAGGACTTGAATAGACATTTCTGCTAAAATTACATACCAATGGACAAAAAGCATAGGAAAAGATGCTCAAAATCATTAATCATCAGAGAAATGCAAATCAAAACCAACAGAAAATAACAAGAATTGGTGAGAATGTAGTCAAACTGGAACCCTAGTGCACTGCTGGTGGGACTGTAAAATGTTGCAAACACTATGGAAAGCAGTAATTCTATGTATGTTGCTCAGAAAATTAAACAAAGTAGTACCATATGATCCAGCAATTCCACTTCTGGGTATACACCCAAAAGAACTGAAAGCAGGGTCCCGAAGGGATATTTGTACACCCATGTTCATAGCAGCATTGATCACAACAGCCAAAAGGTTGAAGCAACTCAAGTGTCCACGCACGGATAAACAAAACATGGTCTATACATGTAATGGAGCAGTATCAGCCTCGAGAAGAAAGGACAGCCTGACATGTGCTACAACGTGAATGAACTTGAGGACATTATCCTGAGAGAAAGAAGCCAATCACAAAGCAAACACTGTAAGACTTATGAAGTAAACTCAGAGACACAGAAACTAGAATGGTGGGTGCCGGGGGTTAAGAGGAGAGAAAAAAGGGAAGTTGTTCAAGGGAGATAGAATTACAGATCTACGAGATGAAAAAGTTCTAAAGATCTGTGTTACAACAATGTGAATGAATATACGTAACACTACTGAACTGTAACCTTAAAAATAGTTAAAGTAGTAAATTTTATGTTGTGTTTCTTACCACAACAAAAGTCTGTCAAATCTGTTGGTCTTGCCCTGGCCGGGCGGGCAGCATCCCGTACACCAAAAGGTTGCGAGTTTGATCCCCGGGCAGGGCACATACCTAAGTGTAGGGTTTGATCCCTGGTAAAGGCAAATACGGCAGGCAACCAATCAATGTTTCTCTCTCCCTTTCTCTCTAAAATTAATAACAACATCCTGGTGAGGATTAAAAAACAACAAAGTCTGTTTTTCTACAGTTAGTTATGAGTGGCATTCTCTTGTGTTAATAAAGCCACAGTAATCATCATAACCTGCATGTCTTTTTCCATACAAACTATAAACCTACTTTTGCCCACCCCTGTATTTATATCCCTCACAGTTCCTTTAGAACATGCACTGATCAACTTTTGTGGTATTAGGTGACTGATTTAAATAGAGAGTGCGTGTGCTCCAATAAAAATAACAATACCAATAATACAGAAGAATAATCAGAAAGCATTCATTTAAGTAATTATCTTTAAAGCATATAAACGCAGAAATAGTAAAGAGAACTTACCAACTCTATCAGGGAGGACTTCAAGCGCAGAAACTCTTTCATCTTTATTAAGTTCTAGTCCATAAACACAGTCAAATCCATCGTATTTTATAAGATACAAAGAAGGGTTTACAGGCACCTGGTCCAGAACGGTTCCTTTCCACTGGGTGACAGGGCCACTGCCCTCCTTCCACCCATGCTGAATCCTGCAGCCTACGATGTTCCGCCGAGGCTGGGACACGGGCTTGCTCGGCCCCACGCTGCTCCGGTGTTTTCTGTATTCACACATACACAGACACGTAAGGTATCAGCTCAAAGGTATGCACTACTGGATCCAACACAACTGCTGCTAGCTAGCATGCTCTCCCCAGACCACCACACTGTGCTCGCTAATGCTGCCACCCAGGCAGCCCCACAGCAATGCAGTGCGGCTCACATGGGGGCTCTTCTCTACCACCATGTGTCCACGGTGGGTGGCAGTAGGAGCTTCCTGTGCACCCAGGTGTGGACAGGCAGAAAAACTTGACTACACAGGGGCAACTCAAGCCCCAACAATAAGCATCAGTTTTTCAGCCAAGTTTCCTAGTACAATCAACTCACAATTATCCCAATGAATCAAAGAAAGAGGCACATGTATATAGCCTTAGAGAATATAAGTCCATTTCTAGTAAAAAAAAAAAAAAAAAAAGTATAGCACTGGCTGGTGTAGCTCAGTTGGTTGGACATTGTCCCATAGACAGAGAGGTCACCGGTTCTCTTCCAGTCAGGGCACATGTTCGGGTTGAGGGCTCCATCCCCAGAGTGTGTGTGTGTGCTGGTGGTGATGGTGGTGTTGGCGGGGCCGCGTGTGTAGGAGGAAACCAATCAATGTTTCCCTCTCTCCCTTCTCCCCTTAAAAAAAAAAAAAATTCAGTAAAAATTTAAAAACATAATAAAAAAGAAAAAATTAGAAATGTATAACTACTTAATTTCATCCATTCTAATCCTATCTAATAATAGACAAATATGCAAATTGACCATACCTCCGACACACCCACAAGCCACGCCCACCATCCAATCAGAGCGAGTATGCAAATTAACCCAAACCAAGATGGCTACAGCCACAGAGAGCAAGGTTTCCTAGGTAACAGAGGAAGCCAAGCTTTCTGCCTGCCCTTGATAGGCCTAAGCCTCCACTCAAGCTACAAAGTTTCAATTATAGAAGGTAAACAAATTCAAACAAATGGCGGCAGAATGGAGCTTGAGAGAGCAGGCCAGGGTTGCCGCCCGCAACAGGGGAAGCAAAGCTTTCCACACACCCTGGCCGGGCCCACCCGCTTAAGGCAACAAAGTTTCAATTATAACCCCAACAGAAATGGCTGCCGGCCATGGAGGGAACAGCAGGCTTGGCTCCGCTCCAGGCTACAAAGTTTCAATTGTAGAAGGAAAATAAATTCCAGATACCAGGGTCTCCGCTCGGGTTGCCAGGGGGCGTGGCCGGCCTGCAAACCACCACAGGCCCCTCGCTCAGGCCGCCCCACACAAGGGAACCCCCACCTTCAGGGCAAACCAGCTGGCCCCCACCCCTGTACCAGGCCTCTATCCTATCTAATAAAAGAGTAATATGCAGATTGATCATCACTGCAACACACAATATAGCTGTCCCCATGTGGTCAAAGATCCTGCCCCCATGTGGACACAAGATGGCCACCACAGATGGCCAGCAGGAGAGGGCAGTTGGGAGGCACCCGGCCTGCAAGGGAGGGCAGTTGAGAAGGACCAGGCCTGCAAGGGAGGGCAGTTGAGAGGGACCAGGCCTGCAAGGGAGGACAGTTGAGAGGGACCAGGCCTGCAAGGGAGGGCAGTTGGAGGTGATCAACCCTGCAGGAGAGGGCAGTTAGGAGTGACCAAGCCGGCAGAGGAGGGAAGTTGGGGGCAAACAGGCTGGCAGGCAGAAGCGGTTAGGGGCAATTAGGAAGGCAGGCAGGCAAGCAGTTGGGAGCCAGCAGTCCTGGATTGTGAGAGGGATGTCCGACTGCCCGTTTAAGCCCGATCCCAGTGTGGGATCGGGCCTAAACGGGCAGTCGGACATCCCTCGAGGGGTCCCAGATTGGAAAGGGTACAGGATGGGCTGAGGGACAACCCCCCTCCATGCACAAATTTCGTGCACCGGGTCTCTAGTGTTCACATAATTTTGCACCCCCACCCCCCAGGCTTAAACAGTAAAAATAAACTAGACATTGAAGTTTATTATTTTTTTAAAGACTTAGAATACATTTTTTTTTCAAATATATTTTATTGATTTTTTACAGAGAGGAAGGGAGAGGGATAGAGAGTTTGAAACATCAATGAGAGAGAAACATTGATCAGCTGCCTCCTACACACTCCATACTGGGGATGTGCCCGCAACCAAGGTACATGCCCTTGACTGGAATCAAACCTGGGACCGTTGAGTCTGCAGGCCGATGCTCTATCCACTGAGCCAAACTGGCTAGGGCTGAAGTTTATTCTTTTTTTTTTTTTAAGTTTATTCTTAAAACTGCATTTCAGATGGGCTTATATTCATTTATTATACCACCATTACTTCTCTAGAAAATATAATCTTAAACACATTTGTCACAAATACTTACATATTAAAAATTATTGGGGCAACACCAAACTACATTCTTTCTAGATTATTAACAACTAGTAGTCCATTTGCAGGAAGAATCCTGCAAGCGGCTGCTACGGCCGCGTGCGCTGCCACCCGCCCCGCCCGGACTTTCCCTCTGGCAGCCACCTTGCTTTCCACTTTTCCTCCCTCTTCCTTCTAAGTTGTTTTCAGTATTCACTCCTCTGTCCCTCAGTGTATGCAAATTAACTGCCATATTTGTTGGGTAATTTGCATACTTGCCCTGATTGGCTGGTGGGTGTGGCTTTGGCTGGTGGGCGTGGCTTGAGCGTAGCGAGGGTGTGGTCAATTTGCATATTACTATTTTATTAGGTAGGATTGAAAAATCTACATACAATGTTTACAAATAATACACCTGGCTCTTGCTATCAGGGAAAAAAAATATTTGTTTCACCTAGATATCCAACGATACCCAAAGGGGGCAAAACTTGGCCTGAATACAAGCTCCCACATTTTTTAAAATATATATGTTTTTATTGATTTTTAGAGAGGGGGGAAGGGAGAGGGATAGAGAGAAATATCCATGAGAGAGGAACTCATCCTGCACGCCCCCTACTGGAGATCAAGCCCACAACCCGGGCATGTGCCCTGACCAGGAAATTGAACCAGCAACCTCCTGGTTTTGGGGTCAGTGCTCAACCCCTGAGCCACACCAGCCAGGGCCCCTCCCACACTTTTATGGCATAAAGCTCTTATTTGGTATATCATGAATAAAAGTTAGAAACAACTGGCATAACACAAATACACTTTAAAAAAGAACAAATTTATTGTAGGCTGTAATATTTAAAACTACAATTATATTTTAAATAGACCAGTTTGGTAAATTTTAGTGTTTTATGACACAGAGAAATAGGTTATGGCAAACCATTAGAATTGCCTCGATGAGGCGTGGAATTTTACCTAAGCAAGAGGGGGACACCATTTGGAGGACACGCCAGAAGGAAAACTTCAGTAGACTGAGAAAGGCTGCCAAGGTTCCATGCAGAGTGTGGAGACCGGGAAACACAGGGCTGCCCCAGCCCTCCAGGCTCTGCGAACACCCAGCACACTGCCTTCCAGGAGGGCGGAGCCTGCACTGAGCGTGCCCGGCTGGGGACAGTATCCTAATGAGAAGGATGGGGCCACAGGACAAAGGGAAGGGGGCTCAGAAGCTGAGGGCAAGTCCCAAAGGAGGCAGACCTCAAAAGGTCTCACATCAAGACTACTCAGAGGCTCTATTTTCAAGTATGCCACAGGCAAAGAGACAGACAGCTGTAGCTGCCTGGAATGGTCTCACCCTCTCATCTACAGGAGTAAGGACAGGATTGTGATGGAACCAACACAGGGTGATACTGTAACAACCGGAATGATGGGCCAACAGGCACTGGAGGCAGACCCAAACTATGCTCACAAGGAAAGGAAACCACCACCTAACATTAAGCCCACACAGAAGCCATGAAAGAGTGCCTTCCCTCAGCAACAAGACAGCTACACCAGACATGAGGAGAACCAGGCACAGGTCAGGAAACAAGTAGCACTTGAAAACTTTTCAGAAATGACTTAACTCGAGGGATAGAAAAAGAAATAGACACTCTGGGGGTACATAAGGGAAATAGGTAATGTAAAGATGAGGCAAAAAATGTAAGAATTAAGAGATGGTGACAGATATGAAATTTCAACTTCAATATTAACAGAATTACCCAAAACTAAAACCGAAGAAACAGAATACTGAAATACCTCAAGAAAATTTTCCTGAAATAAAAGACTTAAAATGTACATATGCACATAGAGCTACAGACACTTAAGACATTCTAGTAAAGCAACTGCACCTTAAAGAAAACAACCTCTCTTGGGCACCCAGGCAAAAGAATTACATTATGTGTAAGGGAAAGGAAATCAGAATGTGACAGCAACACTATGGTCCACAAGACAAGGGGATAAAAACACTATGGTCCACAAGACAAGGGGATAAAAACACTATGGTCCACAAGACAAGGGGATAAAAAAACTTTAGGTCCGCGGGAAAGAAAATGTAGCCAAAGATTTTATTATACACCAGGAATTCTATACTGACCTCAAAAGTAAAAGTAAAAGGCCACAGACAAAGCTGTGAGCATGTGAGATTTCGGGGAACACTGACTTCACAGATGCTTCCTACAGAGGTCGCAGGACAGAGTTTGATACTCAAGGAACACTTGGGAAAGATTCAGTCTGGGGCCAGTAGTAAGCCATGAGTATATCTGACTGCAGAACAATCCTGGGAACAAGAGAACTAAACAGTATGTAACTGTTATCTGCTCTGACAATAGAGTTAACACTACTCTAAAGGAGAGGAAAAACTGTAGGGTAGAAACAGTTCCATATAACCTGGAACAGACTACCTTACATTCAAAGGAGAGAAAGGACAGAGCCAAGGGCTAAGTTCAATACTGTTCACGGGAAGGAACCAACCTGTATCACCAGGAAGATAAATAAATAGACTCTGCATGTAAACTTCCGTGGAAGAGAAGAAGAAAAACTTAATGAAGTACTATCAAGTCTGTAAATTAAAAATATTAATAACACTCAAACACCAAAAGAAAGTGAAATTCAAGATCTTTTCATAATCCCTGGGAATGTGCCACTACATCCAATTGGCCCTCTGTGGAAAAAGACTGGTGACAGTGATTACATTTCCTCTGGAATATAGGAATTTTATAGCAGTATATGTTTCATCAGAGACAATCAATTACCTATCTTCTGATCTTAGGCATAAAGTCCTAGTGATCCATGCTGGGTACAGATCAAGCTTCTTCACAACCAAGTCAGAGGTGAGTTCCCCACCTTGCGGAGGAAGGCAGTCAGTCACGTGCACCATTTTGTAATTCACTACCAAACTGGAAGCAAACACAGCATCTGCACCAGCATGATGGGGAATTTTAATGTGTCACTTAGCTGAGCTGCAGCACTCAGGTTGCTACTGCATTTCCCACCCCACCCCCCCACCCCCCCCCCACCCCCCGTTAAGGGACTTTTGTAGAAAATCATGTGAACCAGCAGACTCCTCCATAATAGAGGTGGGCCATGTCCAATTACTTGAAGGCTTAAGAAAAACTGTTCTCCCTGAAAAAAGCAGTTCTGCCTTCCAACACTAGCTGCCACATCAGCTGTTCTCGGGGTCTGTACGTACTCTCTCTGTGTACACACGTGCACGCACACACCACTGGTTCTGCTGCTTGGAAGAACACGGACTACAACTGGAAAGATATTCTAGCCTAGACTCAGAGACATGAAATTTCTGTTAACATGATTCTAAACAAAACCATATAAACTTAGTCCTGCCCAGTGTGGTTCAGTTGGTTGGAGCATTATCCCAAACACCAAAAGGTGGAGGGTTCAATTCCCAGTCAGGGCACATACCCAGGTTGAGGATTCGATTGGGGTGCATGCAGGAGGCAACCAATGTTTCTCTCCCACACTGTTGTTCCTCTCTCTCTCTCTCTCTCAAAAATAAATAAATAAATAAATAATAATAAAAAATTAAAAAAACACATCAATATAAGCTTAGCCAAGTGAGGGCAGAAAAGTGCAACTGGCAAACTCAGAGCAGCGGGTTCCAGTGCAGTTGCTCATCCTTTCTGCACGTACTGGTGGCATTCTTCTGTGCAGTTGGCTCTTGAAGAGGGACACAGACATTCCTTCAGTCACCACATTTCAGAACAAGCAGCTTTCTTCCCACTCCCTTCAGAGGTGGTCTCAGGCTGTCTTTCCTCCCTCTTCTGAACTGCACAGAGGACTAACATGGCTAGCGGGCATCTCTATTCAAGTGGCTCCGGCATCCTTTCATTCTGAGGACATGTAACCCTTTCTTTTGCATGGATTTTATTTCCTTACTTTCTCTAAGGGAATTTTAATTAACTTTTGCTGTGGTAAGTAATATGCCTGGGTCTGTTCGAACATGCTATTTTATGTCTGCTTTCATTTTTTCATCCCTTTCTTCCTTTCTGTACAGTTAGAATGAGATTTCTTTCCACCAAATAAAGCTTATCTACAGCTTATTTTTAATCTTATAGCAATGACCTCTATCTAACTTCCAAAAATATCAAATTTATACTTACATTTTTCTACTAAAAACCCACAATTAAATCAAAACCTACACTTTCCCTTTCCCAAACAAAGCACGACTAAAAACAAACAAAATTCTTAGTAAAAAGAAAATGTAAAAAAGCAAACACATTAGCTCATAGTATCGTCACCTGGCCACTTTTACCACATTGCAGAAATTTAGACTTTTGTTCCAAATTGTTATTTTTCCTTTTACTACTATCTTAAGAACGTTTTTAACCATTGCCTTATTTAAAATAAACAAAAAAGGGTTTCATTCCTTTTTCCTTAATGTTTCCACATATCTTCTTCTATTTTGTCTTTCCAAATATATCCTCTGATCAATCAGATAGCGATCATAAATGCAAACTCTATATTATTGCACGCATCAAAGTATTATTTTGCCCTCATCCTGAATAACCTAGTATACAAGCCAGGTTCCAAATCCTTTTCCCCTCAGCACGTTTATTAGAAAAATAACTTTCATTTTCTTCTATCTCCCAGTGTCACAGACAACAGATGCCAATCTGATCCTCGCTCCTTGGAGGGTAACCTGTTTATCTCTTTGAGCTGCTTTTAGATTTTTCTTTGTTCCTGGATTCTGAACTATCACCAGAACTTGTGATGTGTTTTCTTTTGTTTTTTAAACACCTTAAAAACATTTTTTATTTATTTTTAGAGAGGGAGAGAGAAACATTGATATGAGAGCAAGACATCAATCAGCTGCCTCCTACTTGGCCCCCCTACCGAGTATCAAGCGCACCTGACCAAGAATCCAACCTTTCGGTGCACAGGACGACACTCAACCAACTTAGCCACACTGGCCAGGGCTTGTGATATGTTTTTAATGGTCCCTCACTAGTACTTGGTCAATCTACAGAAACCTGTGCAAAATCTTCTTCATTATTGATTATGTTCCTCTTCCACCCACTTTCTGAAGCTCTTATTAGATGAATGAATGCTAGTACTTCCAGATCTATCCACTGTGACTCAACTTCCCTTTCATACTGTTCATCAAGAACTCCTCAGCAAGCCCTGGCTCAGTTGCTGTGGTTTAGTTGGTTGGCCATCGTCCTGTGCACTGAAAGGTTGCCAGTTCGATTCTCGGTGAGGGCACAAGCCTGGTTTTGGGGCCTGATCTCCGGTAGGGGGTGTGCAGGAGGCAGCCAATCGATGTTTCGCTATCACATTGATATTTCTCCCTCTCTCATTCACCCTTCCTCTCTCTCTAAAAAATCTGAAAAACAAAAACACACTTCTCAGCTCAATTTTTCTTGAATTAGTTAAAACACAGATTTGAAGTTCAGGCTGAGTATCTTACATAGTATTTTTAATTTCTACAAATTGACTGTTTCCTTATCTAATTTTGAAGTGTTGTGTGTGGGTTTTTTTGTGTGTGTGTGTGTGTGTTGTTTTTTTTTTAATGAACATGCCCCCGATCCCTAAGGATAATGTTCACTTCCTTTCCTGCTTTCCTCTATGAACTCTTGGTTGGCCTTCTGTGTGGGCCTGGTACCACCTGAGTGCTGGTTTTCTTCACATTGCTGACTTCTGGTTAGCTCTCCTGTTCTATGTATGACTTCCTGTCATGCTGCCAGTTCCTTGGTAACTGATTCCTGATGCACATACTTAAAATGCAAGGCAAGAGAAGAGTTGTATCTGTGGCTGTGGTATATTACTTCTGGACAAGTCAAGGTCCGGGTGTCTGAGCATTAAGTGCAGTTTCTGATGAAGCAGCCGTGACTCAGGCAGGTGGTAGAGGGCAGCCAGGAGTGAGCACAGAGACCGTAAGTCAGGGGAGGTAAAGCAAGCACCTGCCGTGGGACTAGTGCCATGGTCTTCTCATCTAGAGTGACTCTGGCAGTCATGGCCAGCCTTTGCTGTCTCTGACCTGGACAGTAAGGGTCTAGCATCAATACCCACTTTTTGGAGGTTTTCTTTTTCAACTCAAAAAGTGGCTGAGAAGTTTCTCAGCTCTACTTAGTTTTTATATGAATCTGTCCCCATTTGCTTTGTATCTTTCAGAAGTTTCTCAGCCTGCTGGTAAAATGACCTTTTTATATTAATAATAACAAAAACTTGCAAATTTTGAGGAGTTATTTTAACGAAAATTATTATATATCTGCTCATTAAATAGATACAACCCTTTTGGTAAACAATTTGGCACTCTGCTGTTCCAGTGATTCAACATCTAGGAAATTTATCAAAAGAAAATAACGAGCACAAAGATATAGCTAGTGATGTTTTGGGCAAGTGTTCATAATAGGGGAAACTGAAAATAAAAAATGTTCAACAGGTCTGACTGATTCAATAAATAGGAGTGTATCTTTGAAATGAAATAACTACATAGCTATTAAAAGCATAGAAAAGAATTTAAAGACATTTAAGTACCTACAAATGAAGAAAATGTGACCACATGAAAAACTTTATACACACAACTATCCATTCAGATATGTAGAAAAGACTTTTAAATTATGCATTAAATTATTAACAGCTGCAATCCCTGGATAATGGCACTAGTAAAACTCTCACACTAGAAAGTTAAAAATTATATATTAACCAAGTCCTTACATTTTATTTTAATTGCTAATTTAGATTTTTTAAGAAAAAAAAATTAAAGCTCGTGTTAGTTGAAATGGTCTCTATAGAAGCAAACAGAACATGTCAGACTGCGGGAAGAAAGTGTTGAAAAGACACAAGCACACTTTGGTCACCTCTAGACCGTGCAATCTAAGAACAGCACAAGCAGAAATGTGAGATTAAGTATTTAAAGTAACTTTTCCACTTAAAATGGGGGCTTCTTGAATATGGTGATTTTGATTTATGTTCCTTTTGATTATATATATATATATATATATATATATATATATATATACACACACACACACACACACACACACACACACACTAGAGGACCGGTGCACGTGCACCGGTGTGGTCCCTCACCCTGGCCTGTGGGGATCGGGCTGAAACCGGCTCTCTGACATCCCGAGGGGTCCCAGATTGCGAGAGGGTGGTTCTCAGGTGACGCACCTGGAATCGGGCTCCCTCCTCTCTGGTTCCGGGTGCATCACCCAAGAACCGCAGCTGCCAAGTGACCGCAGCTCAGCAGCTCCTGCGTTGAGCATCTGCCCCCTGGTGGTCAGTGAGCGTCATAGCTACTAGCCGGTCGGTCACTTGGGCTTTTAGATAGATAGATAGATAGATAGATAGATAGATAGATAGATTTTTAACAGCCCTTAATCTCTTGTACTTTTCCTGGGAAAGAGTCTAAAATGTTCTTAACTATCACCCACCAGGTAGTCAACAGACAAACAGCAATACTGTATACAGGCACCAATACACTACTTCATTCAACCGAAGTCATCTGAAATTACAGCTAGGTGCAAATAACAGTTCAAGGATAAAAGTAGAGAAACCAGAGTTAAACGTTGGTTATCATTTTCCTGTTTCTTGAGGCAAATTACTCAGGGGAAAAAATAATAAAGAGATTGGAAAGTATGTGGCTTCATTAAGGATGATATCTGTCCTGATGGTTAAGAAGAGCATTTCTTATAGTTTCCATGGGAGTGAGTGGTAACCAAGTACACAGCATCTTATCACCTGTCATTGCTATAACTGTGTGTTACTAATCACCACACAACTTGACTTAGTTCTCTAATGTGCCGAAGCTATCAGCCCTGATGACGGTTTAGGCCAGTGCTTCTCACACTCCAGCATGCTTCCTATCACTTGCAGGTGTGGAGAGGGATCAAAGGCTCAAGCAAGCTCCAAATGCCGTTGCACCTGCTAACCCAGCACCACACCTTAAGTAATGCGGATTCAGAACGACTCTAATTTCTATCACCCATGTTCCTAAAAGAGTAAACTGAGAGCATAGGAGACATTCATGTACTTTGCTCAATACTTTAAAGAAGTTCTGAAAGTACCATTCTAATTTGTCATTAAAAAGAGAAATCCAGTGTTGAACGAACTTTCATCTAGACGCCCTTAATCATTTAAATGAACAACTTATTTCTCATTAGTTAAATATCTTATTTTGGTAGCCAATATTTAAGGGCGCCATACTTTCTTAAATTAAAATTTTCAATTATCACAATTCTCTGAGCTATACCTAGTACACACTATGTACTTTATTATATAAACTAGGGGCCCAGTGCATGAATTTGTGCACCTTGAAAGGAACTGTGAGCTGCGAGGCTGTGGAGCGCACAGGGGTGGGTCTCAGCCCATCCTCCGCGCCCCCCAGCTCCTCCCGCCGCAGCCCCCAGTCCGGTCTGCCAGCAGCCCCGCTCCCACCACCGGCACTCCCATGCGCTGACAGCACGGAGCGATTCAGGCTGGTGCCAGCAGCAGTTGCAAGCGGTGGCTGCTGCCCCAATCGCCCCTCAGGAGCAGGGGGAGGTAGGTAGAGAAGTCCTCAGGGGCGATCGGGGCCAGCAGCCGCTGCTCGCACCTGCTGACGGCATTGAGCGATTGGGACTGACACTGGGCGCCGGCAGCAGGTGCGAGCGGTGGCTTTGGCGCTAGCAGCGGGTGTGAGCAGGGCCGTCTCTGACAGCAGGTGCGAGAGGTGGCTGCCGGCCCCAATCACCCCTCAGGAACAGGGGGAGGTGGAGAAGCCCTGAGGGGCAATCATGGCTGGCAGCCGCCTCTTGCACCTGCTGACAGCACCGAGTGATCGGGGCCAGTATCAGGAGCCGGGAGCGGGTGTGAGCGGCGGCTCCGGCACCACCAGCAGCAGGTGCTAGCGGGGCTGGCATGGGCACCAGGTGCCAGCGCCAGGTGGGACTGTGGCATGTGGGAGCAAAGAATTTTCAGTAACCACCAGAGGCTCGCCCCGATGACAGTGACCGGTGCCGTGCCTTGATCTGGCGACCCCGCTCACCTACTCCACCATCCTGCTGTGGCCAACACCCACCATGTTCCGCGTGCCCCCTGGTGTTCAGCACACATCCTTGTGACCGGTTGTTCCACCATTCAGTCTATTTGCATATTAGGGTTTTATATATATAGATTACTGACACTCTTTCCTTATCTATTTAGTACTGTGATATAAAAGCAGTTCCCTTACTCTGTTCCAGCAGATTTCAGAAGGAAATATTGATTAAATCAAAACAATGGTCTTTTGCAAGATATATATCAGCAAGTAGAGAGGGGAAAAGCCTGCTTTTCTGATTGCCTGTTGTTTGATAAAAATTCTATACTAACATTATCATTCCCAGCTTTGAGTGACAAATATAAAAATAGGAGAAAGAAGTCAAGTGTTCCATGCCAATCCTTAGGTTTCTTTCATCACTTTGTCTACACAGTGTACCTGAAGACACCTGAGATGTCCAAGTGCCCAAGGGGCTTCCACAGGGCTCTTCGCTTCCACTGGTGTGAGTAACGGAGTATTCACTTTCACTGGTATAACCGAGGTATTGCAAGGTGACTGAAAAGTATTACATGTTTTGACCAATTTAAAATTGTCAGCACCATGATTTAAACACTTGCTCTAACAGTTATCTAGTCTGTTTATGACTGAAATAACATTTTTCAGAGATGAGACAACAAAACATGTTCGGGAAATATAGTGTGGTAATGACCATGAGTTCTAGAATCAGACTGTCCTGTTTCTGAATCCTAGCTCAGTCACTTCTTAGTTGTATGACCTCGGTCAAATAACAGAACCTCTATATACAGAGGGGTGCATGGTTCCAACTTGAGAGGGATGCCATGAAAACCACAAGAAACTATAGTAAGTATATGGGGAGGAGGACTATGATGACAATCTTTGTCAATGACTAGTATTATGTCTTGAAGAAAAACATTCCCTGGAAATAGAGGTCAAATTAGTGTACAACACTAACAGCTCCTGTCCATTTTCCAGATATACATTAGTAGCAAACAGACAAAAGCACCCTGAAATGGAAACCTAGCCACTATTCAAATTAGGGAAGAAACAAAGAGACTTACATTTGAAAACTGAAACAAAGAACCTCTATAGCTAAATTCACCTTAGTCTCCCCAACTATAGTACTTTCCCTTCAGGATGTCCTTCCCATGCAAACGCATTTCCCAAACAACCTCCTGGGAAGTCAGGAAAGGCTTGTCCCAAGCTTGTCCCCAAAATGTAGAGTAGCAAGGGGTCTGGCCTGCAGGAAGGCACATGTAACTGTTTCTATTTACTTTGAAAACAAAAACAAGACCCAGCTACATAGGTTTCTGCTCTAAGCACCTCAGACCCGATTCCCTGAACCCCCGGGCACCCATGGGACAGGAACTGCTGTGCTCAGGACAATGACTGCTGCTCCTCTGCTGCGAGTCCCTGTGCCTCTCCCTCAAGCAAGCAGAGGGCGTGCCCAGGGGATTATTGCTCAGACCCCCTATGCTACACGTGCCACGAGACAGACCTGGCCGCCGGAGGAGAGCCGCAGTGTGGCAGACAAGGGGAGAGTGAGGCTCCAGCTCTGCTTTTCTACTAACATTTCATCTGCAGAAAAGACTCTATGCTAAAGCTGAAAACCCATGATTCTAATCCAACACTGATTTTAACCATGAGTAAACGGAGCGCCAGGCAAAGCAGCCTGCTGACCCCGCCACTGCGCAGCCCTGGTCCCGCCACTGCGCAGCCCTGGTTCCCACGGCAAAGCCAGCCAGCTTCCGAGCAGGGAGCTCTCCACCAGCATGGCCCCGCCTACCACTCCAAAGCTATTATTAACTGCCACCTTTGGTGAAATGGGGAATTTTTGTTTAGGTCCTTGTTTCTGTTCCACCCACCTTCATATTTGCATTGAGATTAGAAAAACAGGAAAATTTTAACGTTTCCTTACATTTCAACTTCTCCCTTTTGCTACAGAGTAGCATGTTCAGGCTTCTTCTAGTGTGTGAGACAAGCACACCTCCTAATAAAGCACTGGCTGGAGTTCCCCATGTCACAGAACACGCAGGACCGAAGATCCTTTGAACTCGTACACATATGATTTGCAAAAACCTAATAGTACATGTTAATTCCTTGTGCTTTAAGAGAAAAAGGTAACTAGTATATCAAAGTCATGAGTTAACAAGCATAGCTTAGGATGAGGCAAATGAAATCTCTCTCACACAAAATGCATTCCTAACAGGCCAAGATCTCAGATCCACGAATGCCTCTATCTGGAAATATATAAAAATGGATAAAACAGAATGTACATTACATTCTCAAAGGCATTTATTTTAACCTAAGTAGCAAAATCTGTTTTACATGAACTGTTCTGGTTTTGCAACGTTAATGTGTAATTTCTTTTATTCCCCACTGTATTTAAATTTTTATCATCACCTTCTATTATGCCAAGAAATGGTTTACCATTTGTGGTAATAATATGATGCTGATGAAGATATATGACACCAGTTATCAGATCACTGGATATGGCAGAGCCATGAGAGTAATAGGAAATACAATGAAATTTAGAATTTTATCAAATCTCAGGGACACAAGAGCATACTTACCTTCACATTTTAACTTCCCAGGTCATTTCATGAACTGAATATCACAGACATTTACATTACATACTCACATGTTCATTTAAATAGACAGGTTTGCTTTAATCACCAATGATTACTGAAAGGAATTTTTTCATGCAGACCTTCCACAATAAGCCCAGAGGCCTCTTGCATTCTTCAACCACTATGGCAGTGACCAAAGGCATAACCCTTTCAATAGGAATAATTTGGAAACAACTGCTATGAGAGGCTCCGGAGGTGCTGGGGTCAAGGAATCTATGATTAAGACTTATACTATCAGAACTGATTTGTTAGAGCGGTTTCCACGATGCAGTAGCAGCCGCCAGCGGATACTTGTGAAATCTATTGAATATAATATAATATAATACAGGTGGATAGTATTATCCTCTCTAATAAAATGGTAATATGCAAATTAACCATCAATCCGCTACATAAGCCACGCCCACCAGCCAATCAGGACAAGTATGCAAATTAACCCAACCCAAGATGGCTACAGCCACAGAGAGCATGGTTTCCCAGGTAACAGAGCAAGCCAAGCTTTCCATAGCCGTTGCAGGCCTAAGCCTCCACTCAAGCTACAAAGTTTCAGTTATAGAAGGTAAACAAATTCAAACAAATGGCGGCAGAATGGAGCTTGAGAGAGCAGGCCAGGGTTGCGGGCGGCAACAGGGGAAGCAAAGCTTTCCGCACACCCTGGCCGGGCTCACCAGCTTAAGGCTACAAAGTTTCAATTGTAGAAGGTGAATTAACTGCCACAGAAATGGCTGCCGCCCCAGAGGGAGCAACAGGAGGCTTGGCTCTGCTCCAGGCTACAAAGTTTCAATTGTAGAAGGAAAATAAATTCCAGATACCAGGGCCTCTGCTTGGGTTGCCAGGGGGCGTGGCCGGCCTGCAAACCACCACAGGCCCCTCGCTCAGGCCGCCCCACGCCCCAAGGGAACCCCACCCTGATCCGGGACACCCTTCAGGGCAAACCACCTGGCCCCCACCCCTGTACCAGGCCTCTATCCTATCTAATAAAAGAGTAATATACAGATTGATCATCACTGCAACACACAATATAGCTGCCCCCATGTGGTCAAAGATCCTGCCCCTATGTGGACACAAGATGGCCACTACAAGATGGCCAGCAGGGGAGGGCAGTTGGGAGGCACCCGGCCTGCAAGGGAGGGCAGTTGAGAGGGACCAGGCTTGCAAGGGAGGGCAGTTGGAGGTGATCAACCCTGCAGGAGAGGGCAGTTAGGGGTGACCAGGCCGGCAGAGGAGGGCAGTTGGAGGTGATCAACCCTGCAGGAGAGGGCAGTTAGGGGTGACCAGGCTGGCAGAGGAGGGAAGTTGGGGGTGACCAGGCTGGCAGGTGAGCAGTTAAGCATCAACCAGGCTGGCAGCGGAGTGGTTAGGGGGTGATCAGGCTGGCAGGCAGAAGCGGTTAGGGGCAATCAGGAAGGCAGGCAGGCAAGCAGTTGGGAGCCAGCAGTCCTGGATTGTGAGAGGGATGTCCGACTGCCCGTTTAGGCCCGATCCCACCAGGATCGGGCCTAAACGGGCAGTCGGACATCCCTCCAGGAGTCCCAGATTGGAGAGGGTACAGGCTGGGCTGAGGGACAACCCCCCTCCATGCACGAATTTCGTGCACCGGGCTTCTAGTTTAAGATAATAGTCTCTCAAATTTCTCCTTGGACATAATTATATTACACACAAAAAAGAATTTGAGGGAGAAAAAGTGGCTTCAGTAGTCTCGTACCTATAGAATTTAGGATTTATAACACATTTGTCAATAAAAATACATGGCTATTTAATTAGCTTTCAACATGCATATGCTTTCTCTAAATTACAAGCTCTTCATTCATCTGAAAATGTTATAAAGCAGTGAGTGTGCCAGGTAGTGTGCTAGCCAGGCCCTCAAGCTTGAGCTATGTTTTGTCCAGCACCAGTCCCAAGACCCAACCTGCAGGCCAAAAGTTCAGCCCTTCTAAAGAGAGAGTGGGAGAGGATCACGAAAACCTGCCACAAGTTGTCAAGCTGGAGGGGAAATCAGAGCCCAGAGGCTTTTAAAGGTTGGACGGACAGACCTAGGCACCCTTAGGCCAGGCCAAGGCCAAGGGCGTGGTCAGGGATATGATCCACTCCATGATTCAGTGTGCAGTAAGGTTATGTGAGGCTGGGTGCTGTGGGCCAAGACAAGACCTCCTTACTACAGGAGACAGGGCCTCACATGACTGACCTCATACCCCACGTAACCAAAGGCCACAGCCTGCTATTTAAAAGCAAGTTTCAGAATTGCTTACTTGTGGGACGTCCTTTTCTTCATCATGCTTGCAGATACACCAGCATGGCCTAAAAGAGAAGTGAATATCAGTCAATGAAAATCGGATAAAAAAAATAGTTCAAACGCAAGAAAAAAAATTAACTTTGAAAACTACGACATATAGCATGAAATGAAAATAAACTGTAGATGGCCAATATATGAGAAAGCCATTCATTTACTGAACTTTCAAAAAGGAGAGGTAAGGGACTGAGAAGATAAAATGATGAACAACAATTCATCTCCCCAAATTAGCCATTAAACACAAACCAAAAATCATGTGGGCAAGAAAATATAATCAAATAAAAGTGACAATCCTAGCCATAAAGTACTAAAAGTTACAGAATTTGTCTTCCTGCCACACAACAACTAAAAATCAGGACAGAAGATATGAAACACCTGGACCCAGATATTGAAAGAATATAGGACCAGAGAGCAGAAAGCCAGGCAGAGTCCCACACCAAGCTGGGCTCCATTCCAAACAATTGTGGGTGCTGCTATATGAAACCAAGAAAAGCACTGTGGTTTTCCTACCTTGAGAGTCAGGCTGGAGCTGGAGAAGGTGAGGTGGCTGGGAGTTATGGGCAGAGTGCTAGCAATGTGATCTCAGCGGGGGCTGCAAACATGGTGGGGTAGGGTGGGAGGGTGAGGGCCTTAAGATACTAACCTGTGCCCTGGGCAGTTTTGCTCAGTGTTTAGAGTATTGGCCCGTGGACCCAAAGGTCTCGGGTTCGATGTCCAGTCAAGGGCATATACCTCGGTTGCAGGCTCAGCCCTGATTGGAATGCGTGGTGGAGGCAACCAATCGATGTGTCTCTCTTCCCCCTCCTCCCTTCCTCCTCTCTGAAAAAAAAGAAACCAATGGGAAAAATATCCTCGGGTGAGGATTAAAAAAAAGAAAGAAGAAGAAAGATACTAACTTGCAAAGGCATGAAGGTTGTTATTCAAAGTCCGTCTGCCTGCATCTCTGAACACTTGGAGCAGTCAGTAAAAAACGAAAAAAGGTGCCCCTTAACAGGAAGTCTGTAGAAGCCCTAAGAAAAAAAGTTGCTACAGATCCATCCTTCGAAAACAAACTCCAGTATTAACCAACAGACATCAACAAAAACTGAACTCTCCACAACAAATTTAAAGGTCTAATGCCCCAGGTAAAAACTACTAGACAGACAAGTGAGTGGCAAACTGTAACCATTTAACCAAGCAGGTTATGACCAAAATAGTGTAATTAGCGGGCAAAGAGGTGAAAAGAACTATAATAAATATGCTCAAATATCTAAAAGACACAAACACTTGCTCTGGCTGGTGTGGGTCAGTTAACTGGATGTCATCCATGCACTGAAAGGATGCCGGTTTGTTTCCCAGTCAGGGCACATGCCCGGGTTGTGGGCTCGATCCCCAGGGCGATCAGGAGACAGCCGATTGATGTTTCTCTTTCACTTGATGTCTCTCTCTCCCCTTCCTCTCTCTCTAAAAATTAATAACAAATATTTTTTAATGAAAAAATGCAAAACACAAACACTTAAAATAGAAAAATAGCAGGGAAAAATAAAACTGGGAAAAATTACATGATCTGAAATTTTAAAAAATTACTGAATGTGATTAATAGATTAGACTCCACAGATAAAAAGTACCCAAATAGAACAACACCAACAAAAAACAACTGGGAAAATGAATAGCCTCAGTGATCTGTTGGACACATAAAATAAATGAAACTGGACTTCACAAAAGAGAGGACAGAGGGGTAAATGAAAAAACAAATCTGACACATATAACTGCAGAAATTTTCCAGATGTGGTAAGTATACCAGTGCAACCATACAGCTTACAAGATCAACATAACCAAAGTAAGATTAAAAAAAACAAGGAAAACCATGCCAAGGCACATCCTAATCAAATTTCTGAAAACCACCAACAAAGTATTTTTAAAACTGCCAAAGAATAATAGATATTAAAAATAGAGAAACAGAAAATACTAATTCCAGATTTGTTGTCAGAAACCAGGTAAGCCAGAAGACAGTGCACTAAATCTTTAAGGTGCTGAAGAAAAAAACAGCATCCTACTACTGTGAACTCAGCATACCATATTCAGCAAATACCTTTCAACCCCCAGCATTGATAACACATTAAAGGGACATAGGTAAATGCACCAATTAAGAGATCCTATTAAAAAGAGATAATTAATATCAGACAAATTAACTTCAGTGATAAAAAGGGTCAGCCCTGGCCAGTTGCTCAGTGGTTAGGGCAGTAGCCAACACACAGAAGGGTCTCGCAGGTTCGATCCCCACCCTGGTCGAGGAGCATGGGGAGGCAACAACCGATGTCTCTCACATCGATGTTTCTTTCCCTCTCTCCCTTCCACTCTCTCTAGAAAATCAATAGAAAAAATATCCTTGGGTGAGGATTAACAACAAAAAACGATAAAAAGGGTCAATTATTCAAGAAGCCATACAATTTTTAATGTGTTTAGAACCTAATTCCAAACTACTGAAATACGTAAGGTAAAAAATGACAAAATTTACAAAAAAGTTGACATGCCATACTTAGAGAGTTAAACTCTTTCATCCCAGTAATTAATATAACAATAAGTAGAAAATCAGAAAGAATAAAGAAGACATGAATATCACAAGCATTCAACTTGAGTTAGTTGACATTTATAGGTACTAACCCAATAATGGCAAAATACTCATTCCCCCCCCCCTAAGTTCACATGGGACATTAACTCAGATGCACCATATGCTACTCATAATGCAAACTCTCAATACATACATTATAACAACTTGAAATCATATGAAGTTTGTTCTTTGACCACATCAGAATTAAACTAGAAATCTGGAAAGACCCCAGTGTTGAAAATTAATCTTCTAAAAAAAAACCAGCCCGGCTGGCGTGGCTCAGTGGTTGAGTGTCGATCTATGAACCAGGAGGTCACGGTTTGATTCCCGGTCAGGGCACATGCCCAGGTTGCAGGCTTGATCCCCAGAGTGGGGCGTGCAGGAGGCAGCCGATCAATGATTCTCTCTCATCACTGATGTTTCTATCTCTCTCTCCCACTCCCTTCCTCTCTGAAATCAATAAAAATATATTTAAAAAAAAAATAAATGGCTCAATCACAAAATCACAATGAAAATTCAAATATTCTGAATTTTAAAAAAATGAAAACACAATCTATCCAATCTGTGGAATATAGCAAAAGCACTACTTACTATATAGACCAAAATTTACACTAAGTATCAACAATACAAATAAAACAAAGGACTTTTCACCATAAACTCAGAACAGAGGTTCCCCTGGGTGGAGGAGGAAGGCTTCTGAGTTATCGCTCTCCTTGACTTAGATTAAGGTGACCATTTGTAAACAAAATTTTCTGTACTACTGTTATATTTACAATTTTAAAAAGGTAACTGAAAAAGAAGATAGATGGCCAATTGGTTTATGTAAGACTGTCTTAGTTCACAGATAAAGATGGTGAGCCTTGACCCGGAGCTGAGAGAGCCATGCTCACCCACTTTCGCCCTGCATGTCTTCAGGCATGCAAAGAGAAGTGGGCAGCCCGTGGGTGAAGATAAGACACAGAATGGACGGAGGGCAAATCTACCTGAAGCATCCCTGGATCACCTCTGGGTGTCAGCAGGTAAGAATGAGGAGATAAGAAATGCAAAAGCAAGTTCTACCACCACTGCACCAGGCATCAGGATCCCCTCCCTCCCTTCCCATGCTGAACATACAAGGAAAGGGCAGCTGACTTTAGCATTTGGTGTGCCCCCAATGTAATAGACACATCCCTGTCCCTGCGTCCTACAAAGCTTATCCTGGCCCCACACATCCCCACAAGGTTGACTTTCCCGTTCAGAAGAGTAGCATGGCAGAAACAATTCTATTGAACACTCAAGGTAAGCCATTCATAATTCATTCTTAATTCTTAGGTATGAATGGACAATGATCAACAGTCACGTAACCTCAGTGGTAGAACTGAGAAAGATGGAAACAAGTAGCACCACTGTTCACAAAATGGTCCAAGAACTACGAAGATTAATGGAAGAATTGGTATTCTCAAGGAACTGAAGATACTCGTCATAAATGGGAACAAGAGGCCATGAAAAGGGAAAACAAAAGTTCTTGAAATTAAAAAGAACAAACAGAACTTCTTGTTTCCAGTACAGTATGTTAAGAGCTTGGAAGTCGTTACTCTGTCCTAACAAGAGCTGAACAAGCTGAAAAACCAACAACTCTTCGTACACTGGTCACAGAAGTGAGGTCACAGAGCTAACTGCTGATTCCAAAACTAGAAAAACAGACAAGCAAATACACAGATTCACAACTCATTCAGCAGACGCCTCCAGGGAACCAGTGCTGGGGAGGAAATCCCAAATAATAACTGACCAACTACTGGAGGCTCAGTGTATACAAGTCTAAGAGGTAAAAACTTCAGGGAAATACAGTCACGGGAGAGAAGGAGGGGAGAAGGTGGTGGGAGCTCCACATTTTATGAGTTTTATCTCCAGGATCTATCAGGTTCTCACAGTGAAGATCACTGAAAAATCCCCTCCTGCTTCCAGCCAGAGAGAGGGGAAAAGTACCCCCTTTGAAATATACCATAACATTCTGTTCTAAACTGGGCCTGCCCTCAAAAGAAACTATTTTATCACAGCTTAACTGAGCTGAGGACAGGGAAATATCCAGCTCTCTCTAGCCCCCATGCAGTCCTGTCTCACATAAGGGGGAGGATACAGCGAAGCACTTATGAAGGTCACAGCCAAGTGATAGACTCACTGAAAGACAGAGACCTAGTCACAGCACTACAGAATGTATCTCTTCCCCCGTTCCTGCACCTCACCACCACCTCACTAAAGGCCCATTCACTGGAGTTCCTTTACCCCGTACATCATGTCTGGCTTACAAATAATTAATTGTTAGGCATATTAAAAGGCAAAAAGCACAATTTGAAGAGAGAGAGCAGGCATCTGAAGCAGACTTAGATATGGCAAAATTGGAATTATCAGACTAGAAATTTAACGTAACTATGAATAATATGGTAAAGGCTCTAATGAAAAAAGTAGACAGCATAAAGAAGAGGTGAGAAAGATTATACAAAAAAATCAAAAGGCCATGGTAGAGATCAAAAGCAACTAACAAAAATGAAGAATGTCTTTGATGGACTCAGTACACTGAACATTGATGAGGAAATAATCTCTGAGCTTGAGAATATGTCAACAGAAACTTCCAAAACTGAAAAGCAAACAAAAAAAGGCACAGGCAGGAAAACAAAACAAAACAATATCCAAGAACTATGGGACAGTAACAAAGAGTGTAATATACGCACAATAAAAATGCCAGAAAAACAAGAAAGGAACCAAAAAATATTTGAAGCAATAATGACTGATGATTCCCCCAAATTATCATCAGGCACCAAACCACACATCCAGGAAGCTCAGACAACACAAACCAAGATAAATGACGAGACACCCCTCCCCCCCAAAAAAGAAAGGACATAATATGCTTATCATATTGAAACCGCAGAAAATCAGACTTCCAGTCAAGATGGCAGAATAGGTAAACTCTGCTCACCTGCTTCCACAATCACATCAAATTTACAACGACATTATAGAACAACTATCACTGAGAACCACATGAAGACTAGCTAAACAGAAGTCCTATAACTAAAAATATATTTTTTAAAAACCACATCAAGACTGGTAGGAAGGGAGGAGAGACGGAATGGGCAGGTCCAACACCCACCATCTGGTGATTAAGAATCAGGAGGGGTATTCACGGCTGCAGAGGTCCCCCACCAAGAGACAGGGGTTGGAGACCTACACCACACACCAGTGCTCTGAGCAGGAGTCTGCTTGACATCAGGCTGTGAAAGCCAGCACAGGATGGCATGCGAGAGACTGAGACACTCCGTTCTTAAAGGGCCAGTGCACACTCACTTGCTAATAAACTCTCTCACTCTAAGCTGTAGAGCAAGGGCAGCAGCTAAAGAAGTACCAGAGACACAGGAGCAGAACCTGAATTTACTAACTTTAGGTAAGGGCTGGAGGGTCAGGGGTCAGGGGTCAGGGCAACTCTCTGGGGAGGGGAAGAGAACGAAAGTGCTCGCAGGCCACACTTTCATTCCCTTACTGAGCTCTCCTTCCTCCCAACCAGCCCAGTGCAAGGGAGAACCAAATCTACTCTGGATTAACCTGGCTAATACCGCTGGCCCCACCTGGTGATTCCCCAGAGACCACGCCCCACCCAACTGTGGCCCTAGCTTCTTTCAGTGGCTTCTCCACACCAGCAGCCCGCCTGGACTTGTGCTGTAGACTTGTGCTACAGACTTTCCCAAAATTCAAGATCCACAAACCACAAACAAGCAGCAGCCGGCCTCAGCTTTACAGTTCTTGCTAAACGGACCCAAGCTGAGCACGAGTGGCAACTGGTCTCAACTTGCATGGTTACTCCCATTAGCTGACCCCAAGCCTGGAATAAGCAGAACCAGTCTTGAACTAGAACGCAGCTTCAATAAAGCAACAAGTCCAGCACAAGTGGCAGCAATCCTCAGCTAGCATCATGGGGCCCACCAAAGGTTCCCAAGCCCAGCACCAGTGGCTGCTGGCTTCAGTTTACAACATAACATCGCACAATCGGCAGCTGACCTTGGCCTGCACTGGAGCCCCTCCCAAGAAGCTCCAGACCCAACACACCTGGTGGCCAGCTTCAGACCACACCAGAGCACCAACCACCCAGTTTCAAAAATGCAAGGGTTGACTCAGGTGACACCAGAGCCCCACTACAGCAACTCCCACTGCATGGGGTCAGCCCCTGCACAATAGCTTGTCCTCTGTAGTCAATCACAGTCAGCCCTCACAACCAGTCAGCCTGAGGGTCAACACAACCCACTGAGATGCCAGCAGCAATTGAGGCCCAATTACTACAGGGAAGAGCACACAACCTATATAAGGGACACCCCTGGAGCACAGGCTCAGGTGACCAGGGAGACTGTTCCACTAGGCCTCATTGAGCACCTACTATATAAGGCCACTCTGCCAAAACAAAGCAGATCTACCTACTACATAGAAACAACCACAGGAGTCAGCCAACATGAGGAAACAAAAAACATGTCCCAAATGAAAGAATAGAACAAAACTCGAGAAAAATGGAAAGAAATGGAAACCAAGCAATCTAATAGATACAGTGTTCAAAACAATGGTTATGAGAATGCTCAATGAACTATGAGGAATAGATGAACTCAGTGAGAACTTCAACAAAGAGATAGGAAGCATAAAAATGGAAATAGAAAATATTTAAAAAGTCAGAAAAAAATGCAATAACTGAAATGAAGACTATAGCCGAAACCGGTTTGGCTCAGTGGATAGAGCATCGGCCTGCGGACTGAAAGGTCCCAGGTTCGTTTCCGGTCAAGGGCATGTACATTGGTTGCGGGCACATCCCCGGTAGGGGGTGTGCAGGAGGCAGCTGGTCGATGTTTCTCTCTCATCGATGTTTCTAGCTCTCTGTCCCTCTCCCTTCCTCTCTGTAAAAAATCAATAAAATATATATTAAAAAAAAAAGAAAAAGAAATGAAGACTATACCAGAAGGAATCAGTATTACATTAGATGAAGCAAAGGATCAAATCAGTGATTTGGAAGAAAAAGAAGCAGAAAATGCTTAATAGAAATAACTAAGAGAAAAAAGAATTTAGCAAATGAGGAAAATTTAACAGGCCTGTGGGAGAACATCCAACATACCAACATTCACATAATAGGGGTCCCAGAAGGAGGAGAGAGAAGGGATGGAATATGTATCTAAAGGAAATAATGACAGAAAACTTCCCTAGCTTGGTGAAGGAAATAGACATACAAGTCCAAGAAGCAGAGAGAGCTCCAAATAAGATGAACCCAAAGTGTTACACACCAAGACACATCATAATTAAAATGCCAAAAGTGAAAGACATAGAGAGACTCTTAAAAGTAGCAAGAGAAAAACAGATACATATAAGGGAACTCGCATAAGACTATATACTGATTTTTCAACAGAAATTTGGCAGGACATAAGGAAATGGCATGAAATATTCAAAGTGACTAACAGCAAAGACCTATATCCAAGGTTACTATAGCAAGGCTGTCATTTAGAATCAAATGAGAGATAGTTTCCCAGATAAGAATAAGCAAAGAATTCATCATCACTAAATCAGTATTACAAAAAAATGTTACAGGGACTTCTTTAAGTAAAAACGACCAAAAAGAGGAATAAAAAAATATAGGCCCAGGTGGTGTGACTCAATGGTTGAGTGTCACTGATTCATTTCCCGATCAGGACATATGCCTGGGTTGCAGACTCGATCCCCAGTAGGGGGCATGCAGGAGGCAGCCGATCAATGTTTATCCCCCATGGATGTTCCCACCTCTCTATTCCTCTCCCTTCCTCTATCTCTAAAATCAATTTTAAACACACACACACACACACACACACACACACACACACACACACACAAAAGCCCTGGCTGGGGTGGCTCAGTGGTGGCTGGAGCGCCATCCCATGAACCTAAGGGTCGTGCAGTTGGAAGGTATTTGCTGAATATGGTATGCTGAGTTCACAGGTAGGATGCTGGCTTTTTTTTTTTTTTTTCTCTCAGCAGCACCTTAAAGATTTAGTGCACTGTCTTCTGGCTTACCTGGTTTCTGACAACAAATCTGGAATTAGTATTTTCTGTTTCTCTATTTTTAATATCTATTATTCTTTGGTAGTTTTAAAAATACTTTGTTGGTGGTTTTCAGAAATTTGATTAGGATGTGCCTTGGCACAGTTTTCCTTGTGTTTTTTTTTAATCTTACTTTGGTTATGTTGATCTTGTAAGCTATATGGTTGCACTGGTATACTTACCACATCTGGAAAATTTCTGCAGTTATATGTTTCAGATTTGTTTTTTCGTTTACCCCTCTGTCCTCTCTTTCGTGAAGTCCAGTTTCATTTATGTTATGTGTCCAACAGATCACTGAGGCTATTCATTTTCCCAGTTGTTTTTTGTTGTTGGTGGTGTTGTTCCATTTTGGATACTTTTTATCTGTGGAGTGTAATCTGCTATTAATTACATTTAGTAATTTTTTTTTTAATTTTCAGATCATGTATTTTTCTTGTGGGTTCAAGTCCAGTAAGGGCATATACCCAGGTTTTGGGTTCTATCCCATTTGGGACCTGTACGAGAGGTGGCTGATTGATGTTTCTCTCTCACATAAATATTTCTCTCTCTCTCTCTCTCCCCACCCCCGTCTTCCTTCCCCTTTCTTTAGAATCAATGAAAAAATATACATATACACACATGGGGGGAAAAATTTTCGACAAAGGGCAACACTTAGTAAAAGCAGTGGATTAACTAATTACAAACCTAGTACAAAGGTTGAAAGGCAAAAAGGAGGGAGGAAACCAAGACGGCAGCATAGGTAAATGCGATACACACTCCCACAACCACACCAAAATTACAACTAAAATACAGAACAAACATCATTCAGAATCACCTGAAATCTAGCTGAAAGGAAGTCCTACAACTAGAGAAATAAAGAAAGCACACTGACTGGTAGGAGGGGCGAAGGCATGATCTTCTTTTAATCAGGAAGGATATCTTGGCTGCGGAGGCCTCCTGTGAGGAGCAAGGGGTCCCAGCCCCAACCAGACCTCCACCCCATGGATTCAGTGCTGGGAAGAAAAGTCCCTGTAACTTCAAGCTGTAAAAACTAGCAGGGATTGTGGTTGAGTGACACAGAGGCTGACAGAGTCCCATCAGTTCCTCTTAAAGGGCCAGCACACAGACTTAATCAGACTCACTTCCTCTGAGCTCCAGCACTGGGGCAGCAGCCTGAAAAGATCCAGGAAATATACAGGGAGGAACTAAATTGTCTGGCATCAGGGCAAGAACTTGGGGGCAGCTATCTCCCAGACAAAAGTGCTCACAGAAGTCATTGCTCCTATTCTGAGACCTCCCTTGCCACAGAGCTGACTGACAGGCACCATATCTGGGTCTCCATCAACCTGGCTCACACTGTTTGCCCTGCCCTGGTGATTTAAAGCCACACCCCCCCCCCCCCCCCGCATACCCTACCCCCGCAATTTGCAGCCCCGCCCAAGCTGTTTGCAGCAGCTTTTCCATATGAACGGCCTGTCCTGGCCCAGGCTTCAGACTTTGCTAAAATCTCTCAAACAAGCTGCAGCTGGTGTCAGCTGCTCCAAACCTATCAATAAAAGGCCCAAGACTCAGCACTAGCACCAGCCTACCGTGCTTCACAGCTAGGCCTCGCCTGGGCACTTCTAAACCTGATACAGATACGACAGTGGTCTGCAAACTGTGGCTCGCGAGCCACATGCGGCTCTTTGGCCCCTTGAGTGTGGCTCTTCCACAAAATACCACGTGCGGGCACGCACATACAGTGCGATTGAAACTTGGTGGCCCATGCGCAGAAGTCGGTTGTCGGCTCTCAAAAGAAATTTCAATCGTTGTACTGTTGATATTTGGCTCTGTTGACTAATGAGTTTGCTGACCACTGAAATAGTAGGAAGCTGCAGATCTCTCTGTAGTTACTGCCGGGTGGCCCCAGGCAGTGGCTGACTTTGCACCTCCCTGGAGGCCCTAGAGCCAGTGCACCCAGTGGACAGCTTCAGACCACACCAGATCACAACTCTACATCCACAAGTGACACACTCAAGGGGCAGACTCAGTGAGCACCAAAGCCCCACTGAAGCAAGTCCTGCTCCTTAGGGGTGTCTCCTGCACAGCAGCTCTTCCACTGTATTCTCAGCTGGTCCTCACAGCCAATGGGCCCAGAAGTCAATTCCTCCCAGTGACACCAACAGCAATCAAGGCTCAACTACAAGAGAGTGCCCACAGCCCACACAGGGGCACACATAGAGTGCCCAGCTCAGATGAGGAGAGGCTCAGCCACTGGGCCCTATAGGACACCTAGTACACAAGGCCACTCTACCAAGTCCAGGAGATACAGCAGACCTACCCAATACATAGAAACAAACACAGGGAAGCAGCCAAAATGCAGAGACCAAGAAACATGTCACAAATGAAAGAACATAAGAAATCTCCAGAAAAAGAACTAAATGAAATGGAAGCAAGCAAACTATTAGATACAGAGTTCAAAACTATGATTATAAGGATGCTCAAGGAACTTACTAGTAATGAGAGCTTCAAGGGACTTAGTGAGACTTTCAAGGATCTTAATGAGAATGCCAAAGACATGAAAAAGGACCAGCCAGAAATTAAGCATGCACTAACTGAAATAAAGAATTATTTACAGGGATGCAACAGTAGAGTAGAGGATTCCGAGAATCAAATCAACAATTTGGAATATGAGGAAGCGCAAAACACCTAATCTGAAGAGCAAAAGAAAAAAGAATCCAAAAAATATAAAGATAGTGTAAGAAGCCACTCGGACAACTTTAAGCGTACCAACATTAGCATAATGGGGGTGCCAGAAGAAGAGAGAGACCAAGATATTGATAACCCGTTTGAAGAAATAATGACAGAAAACTTCCCCTACCTGGTGAGAGAAATAGACTTGCAAGACCAGGAAGCAAACAGAGTTCCAAAAAAGAGGAACCCAAAGAGGCACCACGACACATCATAATTAAAATGCCAAAGGCTGCCGAAACCGGTTTGGCTCAATGGATGGAGCGTCGGTCTGCGGACTGAAGGGTCCCAGGTTCGATTCCGGTCAAGGCATGTACCTTGCTTGCGGGCACATCCCCGGTAGGGGGTGTGCAGGAGGCAGCTGGTCGATGTTTCTCTCTCATCGATGTTTCTAGCTCTCTGTCCCTCTCCTTTCCTCTCTGTGGAAAATCAATAAAAATATATTTTATAAAAAAATAAATAAATAAAATGCCAAAGGCTAAAGACAAAGAGAGAATCTTAAAAGCACCAAGAGAAAAGCAGTTAGTTACCTACAAAGGAGCGCCCATAGGACTATCAGCTAATTTCTCAACAAAAATTATGCAGGCCAAAAGGGAGTGGCAAGAAATATTCAAAGTGATAAAAAGCAAGAACCTACAACCAAGATTACTCAACCCAGCAAAGCTATCTTTTAGAATTAAAGGTCAGATAAAGATCTTCTCAGAAAAGAAAAAGCTAAAGGTGTTCATTACCACCAAACCAGTATTACATGAAATGTTGAAGGGTATTTGTAAGAAACAGAAAAAGGAGAAGGATAAAAAATATGAACAATAAAATGGCAATAAATACATATCTATCAACAATTGAACTTAAAAATCAAAATAAACGAACGAGGAATCTAATGAACAAAATAAATTGACAAATAAAATAGAACCAGAAGCACCCTAGCCATTTGGCTCGGTGGATAGAGCATCAGCCTGCGACTGAAGGGTCCCAGGTTAGATTCCGGTCAAGGGCATGTGCTGGGGTTGCGGGCTTGATCCCCAGAAGGGGACTTGTAGGAGGCAGCCAATCAATTATTCTCTCTCATCATTAATGTTTTTCTCTCTCTCTTCCTCTCCCCTCCTCTCTGAAATCAATAAAAAAATAGAACCAGAAGCATGGAAACATGGAACAGACTGAGGAATCTCAGAGGGAAGGTGGGCGGGAGGAGGAGGGTAGAGATTAATCAAAGAATTGATATGCATACTACAGAGGCCCGGTGCACATAATTCGTGAACTGGGAGAGTGTCCCTCAGCCCAGCCTGAACCCTCTCCAATCTGGGACCTCTGCAGGATTGGACCTAAACTGGCAGTCGGACATCCCTCTCACAATCCAGGATTGCTGGCTCCTAACTGCTCACCTGCCTGCCTGCCTGATTGCTCCTAACCGCTTCTGCCTGCCAGCCTGATCAGCCTCTAACCGCTCCCCTGCCGGCCCGATCGATGCCTAACTGCTCCCCTGCCAGCTCAATCGCCCCCAACTGCCCTCCCCTGCCAGCCTGGTCGCCTATAACTGCCCTCCCTGCAGGCCTGGTCGCACCCAACTGCCCTCCCCTGCTGGCCAACTTGTGGCAGCCATCTTGTGATGACGTGGGGGCAGCTATCTTGTGATGATGCGAAGGCAAGACGCCACTTAGGCTTTTATTAGTATAGATGTGCATTACCCATGGAAACAGACAATAGGGCAGTGAAGGCCTGGGGTGGGGAGGGAACCAGGTGGAGGAGATAATGGGGGGGGAGGAGGGGAGTGGCATCTGTAATACTCTCAACAATTAAGATTTTATAAAGGAAAGATAAAAGTTGGAAGACCATGGGTAATTTCAACAATAAATTAAGCTATACACAGAAGCACACACAGAAAATAAGTAAAAATAATGGCATAAACATATAAAGGGTGAATAAAATTGTATTGATTTTAGAATGTATTCAAACATAGTTGGGTATATATGAAACATATGGTAACCACAAACTAAAATTCTGTAAGAGTATACAAAAGAAATAGAAAAGAATCCAAACACAACACTACAGAAAGTCTCATACATACAAAAGAGAGTAAAAAAATAAGAAAAAGAAACAGACTACAAAAACCATCAGAAAACAATAAAATGGCAATAACTACATACCTATCAATAACTACTTTAAATGTAAATGGATTAAATGCTCCAATCAAAAGACATAGAGTGGCTGGATAGGTTAAAAAACAAACAAAACATGTACATATGCTGCCTACAAGAGATCCTCTTCAGATCGAAGGTCACATACAGGCTGAATGGAAGTAAAAATGATATTGCATAAAAATAGAAATCAAAAAATAAGCTGGGGTAACTACTTATTTCAGACAAAATGGACTTTAAAACAAAGACTATAACAAGGGACAAAAAAGGACATTTCATAATGATAAAGAGATCAATCCAACAATTTAACTCTTGTAAACATCTATATACCCAACATAGGAGCACATAAATACATAAAGCAATTACATACTGATGAAAATAAAGGAGGAGATTGACAGAAATCCTATCTAATAAAGACAGAATATGCAAATTGACCGTAACTCCGAGACAAAGGTGGCAGCGTCCACCCACAGCCAATAAGGAGGGAATATGAAATTGACACAAGGCAAGAGGCGGAACGCGGCTCTGGCTGGAGCGAAGGCGGAAAGGTGGCTCCCGGCTGGAGCGAAGGCGGTGCCAGCAGCCAGGGGAAGGAAGGCCTATTCTTGCACAAATCTTCGTTCATCGGGCCTCTAGTATAATAATAATAGGGGACTTTTCCATTGATATCAATAAATACATCATCAAGAAAGAAAATCAAGGAAACAGTGGCCTTAAATGACATATTAGGCCAAATGGATTTAATTGATATATTTAGGACATTTCACCCAAAAGCAAAACATACATTCTTTTCAAGCGCACATGGAACATTTTCCAGGACAGACCACATATTTGGCTACAAAACAAGTCTCAATAAATTTAAAGAGACTGAAGTCACATCAAGCACATTCTTTCATCACAATGGTATGAAACTAGAAATCCATTACAAGAAGAAAACTAAAAACACAATGACCCAAAAATCAATGGGATACAGCCAAAGAGTCCTGAGAAGGAAATTTATAGTAATACACGCCTACCTCAAGAAACAAAAAAATTCTCAAATATTCTATCTAATATTCACCTAAAGGAGCTAGACAAAGAACTTTAAAACCTAAAAGTGAGTAGAAGGAACGAAATAATTTTAGGGCAGAGTAAATGCAATAGTCTAAATAAACAAACAAACAAAACAAAAAAAGGTCAAGGAAACCTAGAGCAGGTTCTTTGAAAAGATTAACAGCATTGATAAACCTTTAGCCAAACTCATCTAGAAAAAAAAGAGGGGGCCCAAATAAATAAAATCATAAATGAAGAAAGGTGACAACAAACATCACAAAAAAAGCAAAGGGTTGGTTGTAAGGTAATACTATAAACACTTATATATGCCAACAAAATGAACAACCTGAAAGAAATGGATAAATTCCTAGAAACATACAATCTTCCAAGACTAAGTCAAGAAGAAACAAAAAAACTGAACAGACCAATAACTAATAGCAAAATCACATAAGTAGAGATGGACATAGACAACAGGGGGTGAGGGTGAGGGCAGGACTGGGGGCTTGGGGGGACAATGGGGTGATAAGGACACATTTGTAATACCTTAATAAATAAAGAAAAAAAATCACATAAGTAATCAAAAACACTTCCCAACAAACAAAATTCCTGAACCAGATGGCTTCACAGGTGAATTTTACCAAACATTCAAATAAAAATTAATACCTATCTTCCTCAAACTGTTCCAAAAAGTGAAAGCTCCAAAATTCACTTTGAGGCCCACATTACCCTGATACCAAAACTAGACAAAAACACTACAAAAACAAATTATAGGCCAATATCCCTGATGAACACAGATGCAAAAAATCCTCAACAAAATATTAGCAAAGCAAATTCACAATTAATTAAAAAGATAGCCATACCCCATGATCAAGTGGGATTTATTCCTGGGATGAAAGGCTGGTTCAATATCCACAAATCAATTAGTATGATACACCACAGAAACAAAATGGAGAATAAAAATTGTATCAAAAGAAAGCATCTTCTTTAAGAAAAGGAAGGGAAAAGAAAAAAGAAAAGTAACAAGACAGAGTTGTCCACTTTCACCACTTTTATTCAACACAGTACTGGAAGTCCTAGTCATAGAAATCAAACAAGAAAAAGATACAAAAGGCATTGAAATTGGAAAGGAAGAAGTAAAACTTCTTCAGATGACATGATTCTATATACAGAGAACCCTAAAGAATCCACCCAAAGAAACCTATTAGAACTAATAAATTAATTCAGTGAAGGATATAAAATTAACATTCAGAAATCAGTTGCCTCTTTATATACTAGTAACAACACTATTAGAAAGAGAAATTCAGAAACCAATTGTGCTCATAGATGGGAAGAATTAATATCATTAAAATGTCCATACTACCCAAAGCAATCTATCAGTTTCAATGCCATCCCTATCAAAATACCAATGGCACTAGCAGGCTTGGCTCAGCGGACAGAGCATTAGCCTGTGGACTGAAGGGTCCCAGGTTCAATTCCGGCCGAGGGCACATGCCTGGGTTATGGGCTCGGTCCCAGTGGGGGGAGTACAGGAGGCAGCCAATTGGTGATCCTCTCTCATCGTTGATGTTTCTATCTTTCTCCCTTCCTCTCTGAAATCAGTAAAGAAATAATATTAAAAAAAATAAATACCAATGGCATTTTCACAGAACTAGAACAAATAATCCTAAAATTTATATGGAACCTCAAAAGACCTTGAATAACCTAAGCAATCTTGAGAAAGAAGGACAAAGTTGGATATCATGCTACCTGATATTAAACTATATTATAAGTCTACAGTAATAAAAATAGCATGGTACTAGCATAAAAACAGACACATAGACCAATGGAACAGAATAGCCCAGAAATAAACCCACACTGACCATATTTTCCGGCGTATAAGACGACTGGGCGTATAAGATTTTCCTGGGTTAAAAAGTCGTCTTATACGCCGGAAAATACGATAGTCCAATATATCTAATCCATTATATCTAATCCCATCAATATAGTCCAATATACCGTATTTTCCAGCATATAAAACGACTTTTTAACCCAGGAAAATCTTATACGCCCAGTCGTCTTATACGCCGGAAAGTACAGTATATGATCAGTAATCTATGGCAATGGAGGCAAGAAAATATAATGGGGTTAAGATTAGTCTCTCCAACAAATGGTATTGGGAAAACTGGACAAATACGTGCAAAAAAAAAAGAAACTACATCACTTTCTTACAACATATACAAGGATAAACTAAAAATGGATTAAAGACTTCAATGTAATACCTGAAACCATAGAACTCCTTGAAGAAAACATAGGCAGTAAACTCTTTGACATCGCTCTTTGCAGTATTTTTAAAATATGTTTCCTCAGTTAAGGGGAACAAAAGAAAAAACAAACTAAAAAAAGTTTTTGCAGATCAAAGAAAACCATTAACAAAACAAAAAGACAACCCACTAAATGGGAAAGGAAATTATTCATAAGTGATACATCCAATATGGAGTTAATCCATAAATATATACCTGAACACTAAAAAACAAACAAACAAACAAAAAAAAAAAAACCAGAGGACCTGAATAGACTTTTTTCCCCAAAGAAGACATACAGATGGCCAATAGACATATGAAAAGATGCTCAAAATCACCAATCAACAGGGAAATGCAAATCAAAACTACAATGAGATACCACCTCACACCTATCAGGATAAATATCAATAAATCAACAAACACCAAGTGCTCATGGACTATTGAAAAAGTGAGATTAAAAATTGGTACAGCCACCATCTATATATATAAAACCCAAATATGCAAATAGACCGGACGGCAGAACAACTGAACCGGTCGCTATGACGTGTGCTGACCACCAGGGGGCACACATGGAACATGGAGGGTGTCGGCCGCGGTGGGATGGTGGAGCAGGTGAGTAGGGTTGCCAGACCAAGACGGGGCACTGGTCGCTGTCATGGGGCAAGTCTCTGGTGGTTACTGAAAATTCTTTACTCCCAAGCACCATGGTCCTGCCCAGGGCTTGCACCTAGTGCCCACACCAGTCCCGCACCCACCCACTGCCGACCCTGATCGCCTCTCAGGGCTTCTCTACGTCCCTCTGCTCCTGAGGGGCGATCGGGGCCTGCAGCCACCTCTTGCACCCGCTGCCGGCGATGGCACTGCTCGCATCCGCAGCCGGCGCCGGCCCCGATCACCCCTGAGGGCTTCTCCACCTCCCCCTGCTCCTGAAGGGTGATCGGGGCAGTAGCCTCCGCTCACACCCACTGCTGGCGCCGGCCCCAATCGCTCCATGCCTTCAGCAGGTGCGAGTGGGGCTGGTGCCGTCAGCGCGTGGGAGCGGCGGCGGCGGGAGTGGGGCTGCCAGCAGAGAGGGACCGGGGGCCGTGGTGGGAGGGGCCGGGCAGGGCGCGGAGGATGGTCAGAGACCCGTCCCTGTGCCCACTGCAGCCTCGCGGCCCACAGTTCCTTTCAAGGTGCACAAATTCATGCACTGGGCCCCTAGTGGAAAATAACAGAGAAGTTCCTTAAAAAATTAAAAATAGAATTACCATATGACCCAGCAATCCCACTTTTGGATATTTATCCAAAGAAATCCATAACACTAATTCAAAAAGACATATGCACCCCTATGTTAACTGCAGCATTATTTACAATAGCCAAGATATGGAATAAATGAAGATAAAATAAACTTTAATTTCTTATTTAAAACTGAATGGATTTTGTTCAAAATAATACTAGCAAATGGATCATAGAAGAAATTAGAATATTTTGTATCAAAAGGTATTGTTACTACCATTGAAGTACTGCAATGTTAAAGTGGATTTGGAATAGTTGTAAATGTATATTGAAAATTCTAGGGTTAAAAACGTTTTTTAAAAGCATATACAGTTGACCCTTGAACAATGCTGGGGTTAGGATAGTCAACACTCCACAGAGCCAAAAATCCACATATTAACTCCTGGCTCCCCCAAAACTATTAGTAGTAAACTAATACCCTACTGTTGACCAGAGGCCTTATCAATAACATAAACAGTCAACACTCTGTATATTATATACTCTTGTATATTATATATGTTTTATATTCTGTATTTTCATAATACCGTAGAGAAAATGGTATTAAGAAAGTCATAAGAAAAAATATATTTACAGTATTTAGGGGGGAAAAATCCACGTATAAGTGGACCTGTACAGTTCAAATCCACATTGTTCAAGGACCAATGGTAATTGACATGCTAAAAAAATGGAATTATGTAAAACTAGAGGCCCAGTGTATGTATTTGTGCACTGGTGGGGTCCCTTGGCCTGGCCTGTGGGGATTGGGCTGAAACCAGTTCTCCGACATCCCCTGAGGGGTCCCGGATTGCAAGAGGACATTCTCGGGTGACGCACCCTGAAATCGGGCTCCCTCCTCTCTGGTTCCGGGTGTGTCATCCAAGAACTGCAGCTGCCAAGTCACCGCAGCTCAGCAGTTCCTGCATTGAACATCTGCCCCCTGGTGGTCAGTGTGCATCATAGCTACCGGTTGGATGGTCAGGCTTAGGCTTTTATATATATACTAGAGGCCCGGTGCACGGAATTCGTGCATGGGGGGGAAGGGTCCCCTCAGCCCAGCCTCCACCCTCTCCAATCCGGGACCCCTCTGGTGATGTCCGACTGCCGGTTTAAGGCTGATCCCAGGGACCAGCCCTAAACCAGCAGTCAGACATCCCTCTCACAATCCTGGACCGCTGGCTCCTAATCGCTCACCTGCCTGCCTGCCTGCCTGGTCACCCCTAACTGCACCCCCCTGCTGGCCTGGTTGCCCCTAACTGCCCCATGCTGCCGGCCAGGTTGCCCCCAACTGCCCCCTCCGCCGGCCTGGTCACCCCTTACTGTGCCCCATGCCAGCCTGGTCGCCCCCAACTGTCCCCCTCTGCCGACCTGGTCACCCCTAACTGCCTCCCCCTGCCGGCCTGGTCGCCCCATGCAGCCTGCTTGTTCAGTCGTTTGGTTGTCCCTCACTAACCCCCTGCCGGCCTGGTCGCCCCACACAGCCTGCTTGTTCAGTCGTTTGGTTGTCACTCACTAACCCCCCTGCCGGCCTGGTGGTAGGCAGCCATCTTGTGAGGGTGTGAGGGTCAATTTGCATATTACCTCTTTATTATATAGGAGGATAGATGCTCAATTAAAACCATAAAAGGCAGAAAACGATTAGAAGACAAAAATTGGAAGAAGCAATGGCAAATAGGATACAGTAGCAAATATGGCAAATACTAATCCCAACAATCAACTTAAATACCAGTGGCCTAAACACACCAATTAAAACAGACTGTCATACTCCAAAAAACAAAACCACACTGTATGCTGTCTATAATACACTTTAGCCCTAGCTGGTTTCGCTCAGTGGATAAAGCGTCAGCCTGCGGACTAGAGGGCCCCAGGTTTGATTCCAGTCAAGGGCACATGCCCGGGTTGTGGGCTCGATCCCCGGGGGGGGGGGGGGGGGGGGGGGGGAGATGTAGGAGGCAGCCAATCAATGATTCTCCTCATTGATATTTCTATCTCTCTCTTCCTCTATGAAATCAATAAAAAATATTTTTTTAAAAAAGATACATTTACATTAAAAACAAAGAAATGGAAAAGATGCCATGCTAACAGTGATCAAAAGAAAGCAGGCATAGCTATATTAATTTCAGAAAGAGATTTCAGAGCAAGGAAATGTCACTGGGGATAAAGGCATTTCACTATGACAAAGATGTCAATTCTCCAATGTTACATAACAATCCTTGATGTGTACATACCTAAGAACAGAGCATCAAACTATAGGAGGCAAAACTGACAGAACTACAAGGAGCAATAGGTGAATCCGTTATCATAGTCAGAAGACTTCCATACCTCTTTATCACACATACATGGGCAGATCCAACTAGGACATAGTTCAACTGAATAGCTGATATCTATCATCTACTTTATCCAACATCACCTTCTCAAGTTCCCAAGGAGTATTCACCAAGATAGACCACATTCTGGACCATAAAACACAGTCAGAGATAAAGGCACTTTTTGGTTTGTTTTGTTAAAAACAAAAACCCCAGGGCACAGAATTTTTGTTTGCAGGCACTGACCTGAGGCTTCTGCGGAGAGAGGGCAGTGGGGACTGGAGTTGCCTGAAGAGAGGCTGGGGTGGAAGACATGGAAAAGAGGTGGCCAGGAGACCTGCAATCAGCCCCCCTCCCCCACCCCTACCACCAAACCCCAGCAGCCATTTTTCCTAAGGGACTCAGGCCCCTCCCAGCAGCAACAGCTGGGGAGAAGGCAAATACCCAACCAACAGGGATACACTGGCCCCACCCTCAGATACAGTCACGTAGGCTGGGTACCCCTCGACGGCTGGGGTGGGGAGAGCCTTCACATCACCTGTGACATTATCATGGGCTGCCTGACGGTCCTGCCCATGGTGCCCTCCCAATCACGCATCCCCAGAGTTTTGTATGTGTTTGTGAGCAATCTACTTGTTAACTACAGACGTGCCACTGGGAGTACACAGTATTGAGGACCAAGCCTCGACTCTGCCACTAGGGTTCCCAGAGGCTCCCCAAGCCCAGTGATAGCTGTATTTGTACGTGCTAGGACTGTTACAAGGATTAAATGAGCTACTGCATGTAACACCCTCAGCCTGTGTCTACCACATGGCAGTCTGAAATTTGGGGCTGCCTGATACAACAATAGCTTTCTTGTGCCTGTGTTTGTGTGCAGTGACAACGCCACTCATTCGTGTTAGTAGAACAGGGCCTCTGAGCTCTCATCATTGATGTTTCCTATCTCTCCCTCTCCCTTCCTCTCTGAAATATATATACATATATATTTTAAAAAAAGAATACACTTGAAGGAATCAAAAGCAGGAAAACAATCCAATTAAAAACTGGGCAAAGGACCTGAATAGACACTTCTCTAAAGAGGACACACAGATGGCCAACGGGCATATGAAAAAATGCTCAACATCATTAATCATCAGAGAAAATTGAAATAAAATTAAAATTACAATGGGGTATATATCATCCATCTCATTCCTGCCAGGATGGCTATCATCAATAAATCAAGAAATAGCAAGTTCTGGTGAGGATGTGGATAAAAGGGAACCCTAATACTCTGCTGGTATATGAGTGACCGGATTGCGAGAGGGTGCAGGCCATACTGTATAAAACAGTATGGAGTTTCCTCAAAAACTTAAAAATGGAATCTATCTTAAGAATACCAAAACACCAATCGGAAAGAATATATACATCCCTATGTTCACAGCAGCACTATTTACTATAGATGAGATATGAATACAGCCTGAGTGCCCATCAGTAGATAAAAAAGCAGTGGTACATTTACACAATGGAATATTATTTGGCTGTAAAAATGAAGGATCTCTTACACTTAGCATTAACCCAAGTGAGTTGAAAACATCCAAAACTTGTAAGTAACCAAGATATCCCTTCAGTCAGGAGTAAATAAATAAACTGTACTATGTCCAAACAATAGAATACATTCCATATTAAAAAATAGATAAATGAGTTATCAAGCCATGAAAAGACAGACAAACCTTAAGTGCATATTACCAAGAAAGAACCAATCTGATAAGACAACTTACTGTATGAGTCTAAGTATATGATACTCTGGAAAAGGCAAAACTATATTCTATCTATATATATAAAAGCTTAAGCGACTGGCCAACCAGCCCACTATCTGGTAGCTATGATGCACACTGACCACCAGGGGTCAGACATTCAACGCAAGAGTGGAAACCACGAGCATGGAAACATGGAACAGACTGATGAATCTCAGAGGGAAGGGGGGAGGGAGGAGGGCAGAAAGAGATTAACCAAAGATCTTATACGCATACTAGAGGCCTGGTGTACGGATTCGTGCACCGGTGGGGTCCCTCGGCCTGGCCTGCAGCTCTCCGACATCCCCTGAGGGGTCCCGGATTGCGAGAGAGTGCAGGCCAGGCTGAGGGACCCCACTGGTGCACAATCAGGGCCGGGGAGGGACTGCAGGAGGGCTCCAGAGCGTGTCCAGTGTGTCTCGCCCAGTCCCAATCAGCTGGACCCCAGCAGCAAGGTAACCTACCGGTTGGAGCGTCTACCCGGTGGTGGTCAGTGCGCATCATAACTAATGGTCAAATGGTCGAATGGTCACTTAGGCTTTTATATATATAGACTAGAGGCCCGGTGCACGAATCCCTTGGCCTGGCCTGCGCCCTCTCGCAATCCAGGACTCCTCGGAGGATGTCAGAGAGCCGGTTTCAGCCCGATCCCCGCAGGCCAGGCTGAGGGACCCTAGAGAAGACAATAAAAAGCCAATGGGCTGAAGGGATTAAGAAGTACAAATTGGCAGTTACAAAATAGTCATGGGCATATATAGTACTGGGAATCTATACTAATAAAAGGGTAATATGCTAATTAGACCAGATGTCTTCCGAACAAAGCCACAGTGGCGGGGGCCGAGGCAGAGGCAGTTAGGGGCGATCAGCCCGGCAGGGGAGGGCAGTTGGGGGCCATCAGGCCGGCAGGGGAGGGCAGTTGGGTGCCATCAGGCCAGCGGGGGGGGCAGTTGGGGGCCATCGGGCCGGCGGGGGGGGCAGTTGGGGGCCATCGGACTGGCAGGGGAGGGCAATTGGGGGCGATTGGGCCAGCAGGGGAGCAGTTAGGGGGTGATCAGGTCGGCAGGGGAGCAGTTAGGGGCATCAGGCTGGCAGGCAGAGGAGGTTAGGGGCAATCAGGCTGGCAGGCAGAGGCGGTTAGGGGCAATCAGGCAGGCAAGTGGTTAGGAGCCTGCAGTCACAGATTGCGAGAGGGATGTCCAACTGCAGGATCGGGCCTAAACCGGCAGTTGGACATCCCCTGACGGGTCCCAGATTGGAGAGGGTGTAGGCCAGGCTGAGGGACATCCCTCCCCCTGTCCGTGCACATATTTCGTGCATCAGGCCTCTAGAATAGTAAAATATATTGTAATAACTATGTACTGGATTTATCAGGGGATCACTTTGTAAATTATATGTGTCTAACTACTACACTGTACAACTGAAACTAATATAATATTGAATGTCAACTTAATTTAAAAATAAAAAAAATATGTCAGTGGTTGCCAGTGGTTGAGGGTGGGGGAGGGATTAACAGCTGGAGCACAGGGATTTTTAGGATAGTGAAACTACTGTGTATTTATAATTGTGGATAAATGTCATTTTACATTTGTCAAAACCCACAAAATATATAACACAGAGTGAACCCTAAGGTAAACTCTGGACCCTGGATGATGATGCTGTGTCAGTGTAGGTTCATCAATTGTAACAAATGTACATTCTCATGTGAGACTATACAAGTGGTGGAGGCTAGGGAGAGGAAGGGGATATATGAGAAATCATTGTACCCTCTGTTCAATTTTGTTGTAAATTTAAAATTCTTCAAAAAAAATTAAGTGCATTTTTAAAAGTCCTTTTGAAAAAACTGAAGAGGTATTATTAAGACTTATTCTTCCACCATCAACACTTAAATAAGAGGTAAGTGATGCCTTTAATGTAGAGGAAAAATAATTTGAACCCTGTACCCAAGAAAACCAACTGACATTTACATTCATGTATGGACTCAGAATTTACATCTCACACAAATCTCTCAAAATTTCAGAGGATACTACTCTTAAGAAACCAAGAGAGAAAAGTGCACCATAAACACACAGGAGCCAAGCAACCACAGATATAACCCTGGAATGCAGAAGGCCAAAAGGCCATCTGTGAAGCTGGCTGAGAGCCATAGAGATGGAGCAAGAGACCAAGGGACTCAAGTTGTTGTCAAGAAGCCAGAACCACACAGTAGGAAGATAAATTAGTCTTATCTTAAAGGTTAATAACTGACATTTTTCAAAAGAGCTTCTGAAAGGAGAGACAAAAATGGGTGAGATAAGGACAGAAAAAGGAAAGCCAAAGAGGCCCTTACATGACAAGATATTCAACCTCACACTTAAAACTACACTGAGACACACCATTTCTCACCCATCAGATGGACAAAAATCCATGTAGTTGGGAATATACTACTCTGGCAAGACTGTAGGAGAAACATTTACATACTGCTTGCTGGTAGTAATGAAAATGGGACAAGGCCATGGAGGGGAATCTGGTGGCATCCCACAGAATTACACAGGCACTAAGATATACCTCAATCTTTCCTGGCAGGTGTAGCATAGTGGTTGAGTGTCAACCTATGAACCAGGAGGTCACAGTTCGATTCCTAGTCAGAGCACATGCCCAGGTTGTGGGTTCGATCCCCAGTAGGGGGTGTGCAGGAGGCACCAATCAATGATTCTCAACAATGATGTTTCTATCTCTCCCTCTCCCTTCCTCACTGATATTAATAAAATAAAATAAAATAAAATATTTTTTTTAAAAAGATTTGACTCAATCCTACTGTTGGGCATCTATCCCAATGACACACTGATAAGACATATATGGACCACTGCAATTATTATTTCTGATAGCAGAAATGTAGAAACAACCCAAATGTCCAAATGACTTACTGAACAAACTAATATGCTATATCCACACAATTGAACTTTATATACAGACAGTCCTCGGGTGACGTCGGACTCGATGTACGTCGTTTCGTGGTTACATCTCCATCTCCTATTTATTTATAAAAAATATATAAAGTTCCGTCATTTCGATGTACGTACATATGTGCATTATGTTATTATTTATTTACCACAAGTAAAGGTCAGGAATTGTTATCTTTCTTTTACATTTTTTTTACTGTTTCACTTCATTACTGCTGTGTATGTGCTCTATGTCAGTGATGTAGGTGCTTATGTAGGTGAGTTCCTACTTACGGCGAAAATCGTGTTGTCGCACCGTAAGAATGGCTCTCCGACGTAACGGAGGACCTACTGTAATTGAAAAGAGCCATGAGGAAGATCCCTGTACATTGCTAAGGAGCGGTCACCAAGACATACAGTTTAGTGGAAAACAGAAAAGTAGATAGGTGTGTTCATAGTCACTGGGCACTGATTTCAGTTTGTAATGGAAAATGGGTTATATCACCTCTATGAGAGCATCATAGATTTTTCAGTGGAAAACAGAACAAGATCCTTTACCAGGTACCTACAACTATTTTGTTGACAGAAGTGAGAAAGTCATACTTACAAATTAAGTGTTCTAAGACTCATAAAATAGTTATCTAAACTACACTAAACTGCCCTGGCCCGATAGCTCAGCTGATAAAGAGTATTGTACCAATACACCAAGGTTGCAGGTTCAAACCCCAGTCAGGGCACATACAAGAGTCAACCAATGAATCTGTAAATAAGTAGAACAACAAATCAATGTTTTTCCCTCTCCCTTCCTCTCTACAAATCAATCAATCAATAAAAAATAAAAAATTGCACTAAACCAGTGATGGCGAACCTATGACACGCGTGTCAGCACTGACACACGTAGCCACTTCTGATGACACGCGGCCGCTGAGGTAAAATAGTAAAAATGGAGGCTAACTCAAGGAAAAATATATGAAAAAAGTCATACCATACCATAGGACTTACTGCCTAATGTCATTAGGTATATAAACCTGTTATCTTTAAAATAAAAATCCCTAATATATTAAACTAGATATATTAAAAAACGTAAAAATTCAATATTCTAATTTTCATTGATCACTCACACTCTATGTTAAACACTACCCAATATTTACCATGGAGGCAGTTTAAATTCTTTGACATGCCTCTCATTCAGCACAGCACATGCTCCCTCCCTTGAAATCTGGGCAGGTGCCTGGACCGCCTCAAGGAACAGAATACAACAGAAGTGAACCTGTAAGACTTCCGAGGCTCAGACAGAAGAGACCGCGCAGCTGTTCCAGTTCCTCCTAGGACACTTTCTCTGGGAACCTCCATGTGAGAAGCCCAGCTATCCACCTAGAAAAAGACGCCTTAGGAGCTGGACTGTTGAAGCCCCCAGCTTTTACCTTTGAGATGGCACCGCCTAAGGGCATAGCTGAACCACCATACCAACTATGGAATGCCTACCTGGGCTTCCTGTTACATAAGAAAAACAAAATAAAACCCTCTTTCCGTGAATTTTCTTTATTTGTAAAGGGCACACACATTCATTACTGATAGAGGGATTTAACAGGAACAGACTCTTAGTCTTTGTTAACAAGAAGAATGATTAAGACAATTTTATAATCAATACTGATCAGGAGTCAGCAATCTTTCTAAAACAGGTTCTATCACATAAGTGGAAAACAGTATGACCTCATGGCCTAACAACAGGCCAATAGAGTACCTACTTGTCTTTAGCTTAATGCTACGTGCTCTAAGAAATACGGAAGAGTCATAAATGTAAGATCACATTATTGTTTGTTCTACTATTAAATCATTTTTTAATGCAAAGCTCAAAAAACCTGCCTTCCAGAAAAGTGGCTTCCTTTCTGGAGTATATGTTCCCATGAACTTATTTAAAATTGTATATTCTGAAGGTGTGTTTAGCAATGCCAAAAGCAACAAGCTTGTTTTTGTTATTGAAAAAAATCCATCGGCCCATTTTTTATACAGTGTAGAAAAGAGACTGTTGCTTTACTTAATTTTCCACTGGCCGCTAAAGTACCTGAAATGAAGACACCACTCCAAAACATATGTAAGAAATGTGAAACTGGAAAACACTTAAAAGTAATTAGCAAAAGCTTCTGGCATCCTAAGTTTTCAACTATAAAAAGCCAATTTTTATAGAAATGAATGATTCTTCACCAATGGCTACTAACCTCAGTCCTTTCCCCCTTTCAATAAAAATCTTTCTGTGAACTCTCTTAAATTCAAATTTGTTAACAACATAAATACATCACCAGATTGCTGCAGAGGCCATGCAGACATTTTCTTAGAAGTACAGTGGTAACTAATATCTCATTTACTATATACTAAGCATAAAAAGTTACTATACTGGAAACCCCCCTAAAACACCAAAAATAAAAATAGAAAACAGAAGATCAACATACTTGCCAGGATTCACAATCTCTCCCTTAAAAATAATAACACCCCCTGGTTTAGCTCTTTCAATTACTTATACCATACACACATCACCTTAATCAGCTCACTCTCCTCAAAAGATGATTTCAAACTCAATGAAGAAAATAAGAATGTTGAATTTGGAATGGTGTGCATAAAAAGAACTTGGGAAAACCAAACTATTTAATTAACAGAAATGTGGGAGATTTCACTGATCAACAAAAACCTGACGGCAATTTCTTCAACTATTAAATTGAAATAGAAAATATTTCATTGTAAATAGTATAATCACCAATAATAATGCTTGTTGTACAGCAGATATAATGTGCCAGGAACCTAGCTAAGCACCAAACATGCATAAGCTCGTTTACACCTCATAATATCCCCAACAAGTACCTACCCTAACAGTTCCATTGTTTAGATGAGAAAAACCAAGGCTCAAGAAGATACAAAATGCACCAATGTTCATATGAATAATGAGAGCAGGACAGGGCTGATGAGAGCTGGGAACAGAATAACAAACTCTCAGATGACTTACACTTCAGTCTGTCATCACTACTGAAAGTTAATCTTATTGACAAATATTGAATAGTTACATCAATATTATCATTATAATGTAAAACAATAAAAGAGAAACTAAAATAAAAAAGAGATGAGCGGTACTTAAAAATCTGAATCCCTGTGGCTCTTCTATAAAGGAATTCCAAATACTATAGTTAATAAACATAAGAAATAGTTCTAAATCACACAGCAACCATTTCTGTAAGATTAATAATTTCACTACCATAATTCTCATTATCAAAGAATCTCAAAATGTTATGACACATTTTTTTCAAGTGTGTTCTGTAATGGAGAAGAACCTGGGTCCCACAGAAAACATCACTTACTTAGTTTATAGTGTAGCCTATTAAGATTTATCTTTGTTTTGAGGATGGGTAAAAATCATGCAAAGTCTAAACTTCTATTCTAGTTGTATTAGCTGTCTGCTACAAAAACAATAATTTCTTTTAAATATTCATTTTCATACATTGCATTCCAGTAAAGTTCTTTCAAGTAAGTATACAAAACCTGCAAGTTTATCTTTTTTCCTTCAAATTGTTATAAATATCCTAAATCTTAGTAAATCTAATGCTCATCTATTCATCTCATTTTCACTTCCTCCTTCAAAATGAAACAATTCCTTTATTGACTGTAATCCTATTAACTGGGTGTTTACAATTCACTTGCTAAATTTACTGGACATCTACAACAGGACAAAAATTAATATGATCCTGCCTCTCAAAAATCTAAATCTGTTTTTTCGCTTGTATATGTATAAAATACTGCAAATCACAAAGCTTTAAGAAGAGCAAACAACTAGGAATTATGTGAAAGTATTCTACAATTTTATAACTATTTTCAGTTTATCACACTTAAGGTATGCAGAGAACTGCACTGCCTACCTGCATCAGCTCTGGACCGTTGGCCAGGTGTCTTCCCGAATGGGGTCTTCATTCATCTGCATTTAAGTGAGCAGCAGAGCTGCTGAACTAGGGTGAAAATTCAATATGCTCCAATTTGAAACTGTGCACAGAATTTCAATGTTCGTGTTAATCCATCATTGGCGTGCCTCTTTTACAAATTCAGCAAAAATACGTGAAATCATAAGCACTCTGTAAAACAGTGAAATAACAGTTCATTACTATAGCATCGTAAGGGCAAAATAAACCCGAGTAAGCCATAACTGTGACATCACATCTTAAGCATCACATTAACTAAAACACACCCTGCCCAGAAGCAATTAACTTGATTTCCTCAGACCTGGGTGCCAGGACAGCTCACAGCCAGGGGAAAAAGGAAGTGCTAGACCCTTCAAAGAGAAAGTCTGGGGCATTTGCAAGACCCCAAAGTATAGTTTCTCAGAAGTCAACTGGAACACTATATGCATCCGACTTCACTCACTGTAATTCAACCCATTTTGCTGCCAGAAATCAGAAAAGGGTGATGCTGGAGTGTCATAAAAGGTTTAGACTGGTGTGGACCCCTTTTTCCTATTAATCCTCTTGTCTGTATACACTTTAAGGACTTTGGCACCTTCTGTACCTCCTTTTCCACTACCATCATACATTCTTGGCAACATACGATCCTCTCAACAACCTGCCCCCTCAATTCTTTAACATCCTTCCTTCAAACTATAGACCCCTCCTTTTAAGCCACCTCTCTCCAGCTCACAACCTCGACCACTATTGCCAATGACTGCAATACCTCTGGAATCTTTGTTTCAAGCATCTCACACTCGAAACCACCTCTAATCATTCTACTTTCTAACACTAACAATCTCACTCCAACAATTCTTTGATGTAACCATTACCTCCATCATGACCACTTTTTCACTGTCCTAATTCAGTTTACATTCCATGGATTGTCAACCACTATAGTGACTCATTGCTTTTCTCCATTTTCTCCCTCCTCCTCCTGTCAATTTTGTGGCAAAACCCTAACCCAACTCCCTGCCTACCATGCCCACATCTTAAGTTGGTCAGCATGGCTGAAAAACGGTAAATTTATAATCTCATGTCTCAAGCATTCAAGACTACTACCCCAATCTCAACAGATAAGCTTGTTATTTGCTAAGAAAACAAAAGAAATATTTTCCCACCACCAAATTCACCAACTGGCTGCTACCCTCTACTGCTACAGTAACAGATAAACTGTTTAAATTCAACCCTTTCACTGCGTTATCTAACCCATCACTGTCTTCTGTATCCACTCTCTTAGCACTAGATAGAATTCCCATCGATATGCAATAATTACATGATGTTGTATTCCCCAACTTTGAAAACATTCCAGGACTCCTTCCATCCACTTCTCTTTACAAGGCTACTTCAAGATTTAGGAATATTTTAATCTACACAAATATCAATGTAGCCTATCTTAGTAAGCTACACTAGTTCTGTATGTAACAAGAAGAATTTAGCTTACTAATGTTCTAAAGTATTCACTCTTCTCTCCAGGATATTTAAGCTTACCACTTTCTATTGCTTACCACTTCTTTAAAAATTTCAGGATGAACTTGTTACACTTTTAAAAAGTATAGTCCTGGTCACCATGGCCAGTTGGTTGAGCATTGTCCCATGCACCAAAAGGTCACTGGTTCATTTCTGGTTAGGGCACATACCTGGGGGTTTGTGGACTCAATCCCCAGTAGGGGGAGTGCAGGAGGCAGCCAATCCATGTTTGTCTCTCACATCAATGATTCTTTCTCTCTCCTCCCTCCCTCCCCCTCTCTCAAATCAGTAAGAACATTTTTTTTTAAAACTTAGCAAAAGTAAGAGTTTAAAATAAAAGTATAAAATATAAGTTGAAAGAAGAGTTGCAATAGGGGAAGGACACAAGGTGCTTTTTTTTAAAAAAAAAAGTATTTTTATTGATTTTATAGAGAGGAAGGGGGAGAGAGAAACATCATCAATCATCTGTCTCCTTCATGCTCCCCACCGGGGATCAAGCCCGCAACCCAGGCATGTGCCCTAACAGGGAATCGAACCAGTGACCTCTTGGTGCATGGGTCGACACTCAACCACTGAGCCATACTGGCTGGGCCACAAGGAGCTTTTTGAATAACATAAGAATGCAAAATTTCAGATGAAAGTCCCTCTCCATTTTTGAGTTACAATTAATATTCCAACTGTCTAATATTATCCCAATTTCTGTTAAGACCAGAAAGAAATATACAGAGACTGAGCCAAAGGAAAACAATGAAAAGCATTAACTAATGAAACACTCGCTTCGTTTTGCGTCAAGTTGCCATACAAGACTTTGAAAATTCATTCAGAGCTTTCTCACTCTTTTGAATAGAAAGGGCAAAACTTACATATTTAAAAAAAAAGTTTTGCCTTATGTTATTCTACTAAGTGGTTAAAAATAAGACAAACTAAAGGGAAAAACAATTTAACTTTTACATGCTGACAGCAAAATCTCATTATTTCCAGGATAGTAGGAATTATCACATTTTTTCAAGCATTACAGAAATGTTGTCAAATGGAGTTTAACTTCAGACCATAAAAAAGATTGTCCTGTATTCAGAGACCCAACAGATGCCAATACCACCAGGATGATGGAGAGCAATACTGCACAGCACCACAGGATCACCAGAGTACCTGATTACAAATGCTGCCTCACCATGCAGGCATCGCGGTTCAGCAAGCAAACCGCACAACAGAGGCTTCCCTGATCCACAATGCTGCACCTAAATCTACTTGTTCACTAGACCTAATTTCCAGTTTGTAGGAAATACAGGTAATACAGGAGCAAGTAGAAAGTTTCTACAAGACCCATGAGCCATACTCTAAAAGTCAGAAACGATGAGTAAACCCTGAATGAATGGTTTGGAGAAAAAAAGCGAGGAGATATTTAAGACAAATGGGGAAGTTTAAATAGGGGCTAAATAGTATATGAAATTATGTAATTACTAGAGGCCCGGTGCACAAAATTCATGCACTGGGGGGGGGGGGTGCCCCCCTCTTGCAGTCCGGGAACCCTTGGGGGATGTCCTGGAGCGGGCCTAAGCTGTCAGTCGGACATCCTTAGCGCTGCCATGGAGGCGGGACAGGCGGGAGAGGCTCCTGCCACAGCCACTGTGCTCGTCAGCCGTGAACACGGCTTCTGGCTGAGCAGCACTCCCCCTGTGGGATTCGGCTGAAACCGGCTCTCCGACATTCCTCAAGGGGTCCCAGATTGTGAGAGGGCGCAGGCTGGGCTGAGGGACCCCACCGGTGCACAATCGGGCAGGGAGAGACACGGGAGGTTGGCCAGCTGGGTGGGAGCTGGGGAGGGCTCCAGTGTGTGTCCGGCCCCTCGCTCAGTCCCTATCAGCCCGACCCCAGCAGCAAGCTAACCTACCAGTCGAGCGTCTACCCCCCTTGGTGGTCAGTGCACGTCATATCGACTGGTCGACCAGTCGACTTGTCTGCCCCCTGGTGGTCAGTGCATGTCATAGCAAGCAGTTGGGCAGCCTTAGCATATCATTAGCATATTATGCTTTGATTGGCTGAATAGCCGATCGATTGACCAGACACTTAGCATATTAGGCTTTTATTATAAAGGACTAGAGGCCCAGTGTACGAAATTCGTACACGGCTGTGGTCCCTAGGCCTGGCTGGCAACTGAAGCGCAAGCATCTGGCGTGGAAGGGCAGGTCCCAGCTGACCTCTGGGCCCTGGGTAGCACCTGGGTTCCCAGACCCCCACGCGCCCCCCTCCGCCTGAGTCACGGCACCCAAGTTCCCATGTGGAGATGCGGTGAGCGCGGCCGGATGCCGCGGGTCAGGGTGCAGTGTGGGCCTCTGGGCCACCCACTGGCGCCACACGGAAGCCGGGCGGGCAGCACACTCTCTCCTGTGCAAACCCACGGGGAGCCCGACTGGGCCCTGCAGTCCCGGCTCACCCGGAAAAGGCCACACAGGTATAAGGCAGGCTCCTTGGGGGTGCCCGGCACCTGAGCACAGGGGCTTCCCCAGCGCGTGAGCCCTGGTGTCCCAGGGGAGGGTAGCAGGGGGAGAGCGAGCGAGTTTGGCGGGCACCCCCCATTCTCACCGCACCTCCGTCCCCATCACCCCCACTCCCAGGTAGCCGGCAAGAGGTCGCAGCCCCCAGCCTGGGTGCTGCGGGAGGTTGGTTACTGCCACCCACCCCCAGGTCCCCGTCCCGGGGCTGGCCACTGGTCATCGTCTGCAGGGCAATCTGTTGGGGCTAGGCCCCCGCCCGGCTCCCTCAGCGCCTGGGAGCCAGACAGCGGCCCCGCCCCCCACCACTGCCACTGGTCACCATCTGCAGGGCAATCGGGCCCCTGCTTGCACCTGCCTTGGTCTGGTGCCGTCCGCTCACCTGCTCCACCATCCCACTGCGGTCCCGCTCTCATCGGGGCCCATCGGGGCCAGCAGCACCTCCACTGCCGCTGCTGCCAGCACCACGTTGTCGACACCCGCCATGTTCTGCGCCACCCCCTGGTGGTCAACGCATGTCATAGTGAGTGGTCAAACTCTCGGTTGAGGGGACAACTTGCTTATTAGGTTTTTATTATATAGGAGGATCATTAGCCTTTAAAAGCACAATTATTACATTGTGGTTATGCTTGTAATATACTTGTTTTTAGAAAATGCACGATGAAATTTCTAGAGGTAAACTGTCATAATGTCAGCAGCGAACTTCAAATGGTTCACCTAAAGAAAATAATACATACATAGAGAATGAAGTGAAAATGAAAAAATACTAAATTTTTAATCTAGGTGAAGCGCATACTAATTTTTTTCTTTTAACTTTTATTTCAACTTGGAATTTTTCATGATAAAAAGTAGGGGAACCCTGGCAGGTGTGCTCAGTGATTAGAGCATGAGCCCACGCACCGAAGGTTCACGGGATCGATTCCCGGTCAAGGGCATGTACCTGGGAGGCAACCAGTCGATGTATCTCTCTTGCATCAATGTGTATGTGTGTACCTTTTCTCCCCCTCCTTTCCTTCCACTCTGAAAAAGCAATGGGGGAAAAAATATTCTCAGGTGAGGATTAATAACAACAAAAAAGAAGGGGAAAAGAAGATCCTGATTTCCCTTTGCTAAGTTCATCTTCATTAAACACTAGAGGCCCGGTGAACAAAATTCGTGCATGGGTAGGGTCCCTAGGCCTGGCTGGTGATTAAGGGAAGATCGGGGCCTGCCAGCTGCTGGCCGGGGCCTCCTTTCCCCAGCTGCCGGGCAGGGCCTTCCTTTGTTCTGCGCCACTCCCTGGTGGTCAGCACACGTTATAACAAGCGATTGGTCTCCTGCTCAAACTCCCATTGGGACAATTTGCATATTAGGCTTTTATAATATAGACTAGAGGCCCGGTGCATGAAATTCATGCATGGGGGGGTCCCCACAGCCCAGCCTGCACCCTCTCCACCGGGACCCTTCTGGTGATGTCTGACTGCCGGTCAGACATCCCTCTCACAATCCTGGACCGCTGGCTCCTAATCGCTCACCTGCCTGCCTGCCTAGTCACCCCTAACTGCCCCCCCCTGCTGGCCTGATTGCCCCTCACTACCTCTGCATGCCAGCCTGATCACCCCTAACTGCCCCCCTTGCCGGCCTGGTTGCCCCTAACTGCCCCATGCTGCCGGCCAGGTTGCCCCCAACTGCCCCCTCCCTGCAGGCCTGGCCACTCATAACTGCCCCCTCCGCCGGCCTGGTCACCCCTTACTGCGCCCCATGCCAGCCTGGTCGCCCCCAACTGTCCCCCTCTGCCGACCTGGTCACCCCTAACTGCCTCCCCCTGCCGGCCTGGTCGCCCCATGCAGCCTGCTTGTTCAGTTGTTTGGTTGTCCCTCACTAACCCCCTGCCGGCCTGGTTGCCCCACACAGCCTGCTTGTTCAGTCGTTTGGTTGTCACTCACTAACCCCCCTGCCGGCCTGGTCGTAGGCAGCCATCTTGTGAGGGTGTGAGGGTCAATTTGCATATTACCTCTTTATTATATAGGATAGTGAACTATCCAGGCTTGCAATTTGCCCAATCATCTTTAAAACACTGACAGTTCTATGACATGACTGCTGCTGCTAGATCTCCAGCCATATCTAGCTGGGCCAGAGCAGAGTCTGCTTTTTAAAATCCCCTATCTAATCAAGCCCACCCCTATACCAAAGGGGTGCTGGTTCCTGGAACAGGCAAGCATGTATGGTGTTTTCCTTTCTCTGGGATAGCTCACACATCAGCACCCCTACCCATCCTGCCATGTATAACCCTTTAGCATCCGCCTTGCAGCACACAGGACAGAAACCCATGTTTTCTTGCCTCAGCCCCAAGATGCACCTTATATGTAAGTTTCCTTAATAAACTTTTGATGTAATGCACAAGTTGTCAGCCTTTTTCTTTGGTCTCTCAGACTAGAAAAATTTTCCCAACAGGTAAGAATTTAGTTTTGAACCTCAATACTCTTTCTGTAATGATCTCAAAGGGAATCAAAAGATTCTCACAAATTTCCTGCCATCATAAATGTATACAACTGTGAACCAAAAGAGGGCTATGCAATAAACCTGACAAGCTCAGGGGGCCACATGGCAGGCCTGACAAGCTCAGTGACTAAAAGCACCCACACGGTATGGTCTGATAATAAATTCCTAACTGGGCAGGTCACGGCAGGCAGTCACTCCCCAGGTCAGTAAATGGTTAATCTTTACCTTAAGCAAGCCTGCCCATTGTTTTTGTGCATCTCGGATAACAAACCTTTAAAATGGCAGAATAATTTTATTTTCCAGACCTCTCAGAGGCACAACCTTGGCACAGAGTACAAGACCATGAGACTCCTTGTTGTTATCTTACTGCCAGCGTACCATCTCTATTTCCTATAAATATTAAATGTTAACTATCCTGCACCCATCAATGCAAAAGATTCATCTCTCCATTTTGCTTTTTTATTCAATCCTAGATATTTCCCTATCTTGCTTTGTCCTTAATTTAACACTAATGAATTTCATGTAACCTTCCCTATGTTCTTTCCTTTGATTCCAATGTATAAAATGAGCTGTAAAACTGCCATTCCCTCCAGAGCATTTTCTCAATCAGTAAGATCCTGCTTTCAGGCATATCCTCAAACTTGGCTTGAATTAATGCTTATTAAATTTTGATAAGTACAAACGTTCTTTTATTGACACAACACATCACAGTATTATTACTAGTTCCTTTTACTTCCTCAATCATAGAAATTACAGATCTTTCCAACACAATGCACTTGTTGCAGATCTCAAAATAGCTGTTAAGCTCATCTACTTCTAAATTAAGTTACTAAGCCCACCACAGAATGGACATGACTAGAGTGAATCAGCCATCAGGGTATTAGTGATCAACCTGTAAAAACAGAATTGGCAACTATTGTAAAACAAAGAATTTGGCTGGCCTTTGTCCCAATTCTTGGGAAGCACCCTCTAAATCCTTGGGATTTCCTGAGTGACAGAAGTCCTTGTGATTCAGAGTGTTAACAAAATAACTCCAGATGGGGGCTGGCCAACCCAGAAAGACCAACTACAGGATAGAGGATCTTCAGGGAGGGAAACTAGAGATTGAGTTCAACCTCATGGCCAATGAATCATGCTTACATAATGAAACTCCAATAAAAACTCTAGACACTGAAGCTGGAGTGAGCTTCTCTGGTCAACAATGCTCTGACTCCACGCAGTCCCACAACCACGTGCCAGAGGGTGATGGGCCTAACTCCAATGAAAAATCTTGCTCAGACCCTGCCAAACCTCACCCTACGCATTTCTTCTTTTGGCTGGTCCTGATTTCGAACCATTTCTGCTACAATAAAACTGTAATTCATAAGCATAGCACTTGAGTTGTTCTAGTAAATTGCTAAACCTGAGAGTCATGGGAACCCCGAATTTATAGCCAGCTAGTCAGAAACGTGGTGATCTAGGGACCCCCCAGCTTGCAGATGATGTCTGCAGTAAGGGCAATTGTGTGAAGGATGGTACTTCAGCCTGTGAAGTCTGACCTCACTCTGAGTTGCTCTCTTAATATTCCCCATCATCAATTATTTGTTAATCAATGTTAACCTCAATATCTATAATATATCTCAATATATAAAAAGTCTAAGCAACCGGACGGTGGTCAGTGCACTCGCACAGCGGGAGCACCGCTCAGCTGACAAGACGGGCACCAGACGCTGCCAAGCCCATGACCCACAGACACGCCCCCTGCGTTCCCAAGTGGCAGGCACAGCAGGGCCGGGATGAGCAGGAGTGGCACAGCGCCAGCCCAGGCTCGGGCTCCTCCCTGGCGCCTGCCGCTAACCACACTACTTCATGCTGTGCAGGATCGATGTGGACAGAGCCCGACGAGCTGGTGGGTAAGGCCGGGCTGCGGCGGCACGGAGGTCCACTGATCCCCACAGGCCAGGCCGAGAGACCCCACCAATGCACGAATCCGTGCACCGGGACTCTAGTATTTTTTATAAGCATCAAAAGGTGTCGTTTTAGTATCTTAAAATATAAAATTTTATCTGTATGTTAATGATGTCTTATCACTTAACACATTACCAAAGACACCATGTTACATTAAAATTGTTTTCATATTTTTATAACTATTGATTCACGAGACTGCTAAAAGATCCATGGCACAACACTCACCTAAAGCTACTGGCAACAGACAACTCTGAATCCTTGATGAGTCTTTAAAGGATATCTGCAGGCATCAAGATAAAGAATGAACTAACTCCTGGTAAGAAAGGAATAATAGCCTAGCCCAGTGGTCAGCAAACTACGGCTCGCAAGCTACATGCGGCTCTTTGGCCCCTTGAGTGTGGCTCTTCCACAAAATACCATGTGCAGGCGTGCACGTACAGTGCGACTGAAACTTCGTGTCCCATGCGCAGAAGTCGGTTTTCGGCTCTCAAAAGAAATTTCAATTGTTGTACTGTTGATATTTGGCTCTGTTGACCAATGAGTTTGCCGACCACTGGCCTAGCCAGTTTGGCTCAGTGGATAGAGCATCAGCCTGCGGACTGAGGGGTCCCAGGTTCGATTCCGGTCAAGGGCATGTACCTTGGTTGCGGGCACATCCCAGTAGGAAGTGTGCAGGAGGCAGCTGATCGATGTTGCTCTCTCATCGATGTTTCTAGCTCTCTGTCCCTCTCCCTTCCTCTCTGTAAAAAAATCAATAAAATACATTTTAAAAATGGATTAATAATTTAGACCTCTGCTAAAAGCTTAAAAAAAAAAAAAAAGAAAGAAAAAAAAATCATCTAAAAGAATACCACTAACAGAAACTATCAAGACCACCAGGGTTTCTTACTGGAATGGCTAATTCCAAGTCTGAGACTGGAACACCTTGTCACACCATAAGCCAGGAAATTATCAAAGCCAGGAAGACATCACTGGAGTTGTGTCAAAGAGACAAAGGGGGTTGTTTTACACTATTTTCATGACTTTTTATATGTGTGGACAAAAGGGGCCACATGCTGACCTGACAAGCTCAGGGGAGGCCTGCATGGCAGTCTTGCAGACTCGGAGACCTAAAGTCACCACAAAGGATGGTCTGAAATTAAACTTTAACTAAACGCAGTGATGGTGGGTAGTCACCTCCTAGGCCGGTATCTTCACTGACAAGGTCCTTTACCTTAACTGAGCCCATCTGTCTTTTTGCATCTCTGATAACATACCCTTGAAATGTCTGGGTAACTTGTAACTTCCCTTGTTCTGGAGCCCCTGGGGCACAACCAAATGTTGTGGGTGCCGGAACAGATGCCACAAATTCCTTCATTATCATGTTAATTGTTCCTGCACCCACCTAAGTATGTGTCCATCATTTTACTTTTTATCCAATCCCAGGGGTTTCCTCCGCTTTGCTTTATCCCACCTCCTTAATCTATCACCAATGAATTTCATGTAGCCCACCTATGTCCCTCCTTTGATGGCAATGTATAAATACAAATGTAACCCACCATTCTTCGGAGCATTATCTCAATTCGTTGAGGTTCTGCTTCCCAGCATGTGTCGACAGTTTGGCTCAAATAAACTCACAAAAATTCTTTACAGGTTTCAATGGTTTTTCACATTAACATATGATTGACAACTTCCACAACAAAAATGTGAATGCACACACACTAACATATACACCACAACTATGCTTGAAAGCATCAAAGAACCTGAAGATAGTAGAGCTCACAAAGGCACAATCTAAGGAAGTAAACCCCACATTTAGAACCACGTTTATCCCTGAAAGCAACTGGCAAGTGGTAAGAAACAGCTGAAAGGCTGACAGCTTTACAAGGTGAGGGACCAAAGCCTAGAACCCAGGGAGTACCAAAGGAAAGAGAGGGCTGGTGGACCCATGTCACATGAGCTGGAATCCTAAACTGCTCTCAGGAGCTGAAGAAATGGAAAGGATCCAGGCTAAGAACTGCAGCCAGCCACTACTCCTCTTTACCCTGGAACTGAACTGAGGTGATCCCAGACTGTCCACTCCCTCAGATGCCTGGCAGAAGCAAGCACAAATCCTGTCTATAAAATATCATCCTAGACCCCAATAATTCCAAATTATTTTAAAAATGTAATCTACTGCGTGCGCGCACACACACGCGCGCGCAATCCAGCTGCAAGAGACAAAATAAAAACTAGAACAAACAATAAATAAATAAAAAGGCAGACCCATGGGGCCAGGTATTGGAGTCGCAAAATCGTAATTTAAGGTTGGGGGGAAGGGGAGAAGGGTACAGAAATAAATAAAATTATTAAATGAAAAAACAACTGTATTATATTCACAGATAAGACATTAAGGTAGTAAACTTCGGTAGAATATTATCAAAGAACCAGATTTTCCAGTAGTAAAAAAATACAGTAAACGCAATAAATAAGATTAGTAGTAGGCTGGCTAATCTTGTTAAATGTTTGTTATAATGTTATGGTCATAAGGAAACCCCTCTAATGTGTGAAATGATTATTGTATGAAATGTTTGCTGTGTGGAGACCCCAATACTCTGTAACTTCCAAAATGTTATAAACAAGGTGAATGCCCCACTATCTTGATGTAAACGCCCTAAGCAGCCTTTATAAGCCATAGGGAAAAGGAACTCGGGGGACCTTATCCCCCTCCCTACGTGGGAGTCCATTCTGTGGGACTCTTCCCTCTCCGCACGTGGGAGTCTGTACTTGTTCAATAAATCTCCGCCTTTGCTATACCACTTTCTGTCCGTGGATTCCTTCTTCGATTCATCAGAGCGCTGATGTTATTGGCTGGGTCCTCTAAGTCAGGGATGGGTCCAAAGCCTTGAAGCATCATTATCTTGACATGGAATTGTTGTATCCAACAGTAATGGTGGTGGCTAGACACTCTGACGGTGGGTTTACTCCATTCAAACTCAACTCCACGCCTAGAACAGTGACAGGAAAAGGGACCTAGAAATGAAAGCGAAGACCCCATGGCTGGCTCGCCACAGAAGTATGTTACTAGTCCACTTCCATGCCAGGAACTTCCGCTTGTCAGGCAACCTCCAGGTCCTTCACTCGCCCAGGAAAACTTTCAAGGATGAATGGGAGTGAGAATAAAGCAAGTTTTATTCAAGTAGAGAAAAAGAAGAAAGCCATTGAGCAGGCACTCTGTGAAAGAAGCAAAAAGTACATGTCTGAGTGGACACAGACTCACTCAAGAATGAGTTGCACCATGTGAGCAAATATTAAACTGACTTACAGAAAGAATGGAAGCTGAAAATGTAATTCAATGCCTCAGGAGAAAGCTGACAAGTTAGGATCCTATACACATCAAAAATATCCTTCAAAAAGGAAGGTCAATTTGAGACATATTTCGACTAACATACACTCAAGAGAATTCACTATGAGCAGTCACAACAGGTGGGAAACAAAGTGTTCTTCAGGCAGAAGGAAAATGTTCAAAGATGAAGGGGTTGGAATTATAGAAGGAATGAAGAGGGTAAATCAAACAAGCTACTGACTGCACAAATTAATAATATCTTAAGATAAAATATACAGAGAATTATAACAGCACAACATTGATATACTAGTGAAAATGAGGTAGAGTTTAAGTGCCAAAGAAAGGGGGAAAGAACCAAATATTAGATTCTGATAGGTCAAAGATGCACGTTTTAAGTAACTTTCAAGTTAACAAGGGAAAAAAAAACACAATAAAAATTAGCACCCAAAGGAGGACAGGAAAAGGCACATAAAACAGGTACAATAAACAGAAAGCGCTTACTAAGATAACAGATTAAACCCAACTATGTCCATTATCTTGTTAAATGTTGTCGACAAAATGTCCCAATTTTAAGAAATATTATCAGACAAGATTTTTAAAATTCCAACTGTCAACAAAATTATCTAAAACATAAGCACAAAGAAAGATTGAAAACAAAGGGTACAAAAATATATACCTAAGAAAAGATAGTGCAGCCGCATGAATATTAAGATAAAAAAACTTGCCCTAGCCAGTTTGGCTCAGTGGATAGAGCGTAGGCTTGAGGACTGAAAGGTCCCAGGTTCAATTCCAATCAAGGGCATCTCCCCGGCCCAGGCCCTGGTGGAGCTCCTGAAGGAGGCAACCAACCTATGTGTTTCTCTCACATTGATATTTCTGTCTTCCACCTTCTCTTAAAAAAAAAAAAAAAAAAAATCAATGGAAAAATATCCTCAGGTGAGGATTAAAAAAAAAAAGGTAAAATTTTACTTCTAATGATACTTTTGCCTTTGTGAGGAATACGATGGCTTTAAGTCCTTTAATTAATTAATTAATTTATTTATTTATTTTTAAAGAGAGAGGGAGAGTGAAACATCAATCTGTTGCCTCCCATCCCACAACCTGGTCATGGGCCGTGAGCATGTGCCCTGACCAGGAATCGAACCAGCCACCTTTCGGTGCACAGGATGACATTCAACCAACTGAGCCACACTAGCCAGGGCAAATGGAATTATTTTAAAAAATAAAATTGATGAAAAAGATGTCATTCTAAGCACGTATGCACCTAATAACATAACCTCAAAATATATAAAGCAGAAATTACCAAAACTAAGGATATTAAATACATTTATCTTGGTAACCAATACAAGCAGCAGACCAAAAGGGGAAAAAAGTTTAAGGATGTGGAAGAATTTAACATGATTAGTCAAGTTGAACTGACAATCGCATCTGCCCTGGCCGGGTACCTCAGCTACTTAAGAGCCTCATCCTGATATGCCAAGGTTGCGGGTTTGATCCCCAGTCAGGGCATATAGAAGAATCAACCAATGAATGCATAAGTAAGTGGAACAACGCCCAGGCCAGTGTGACTCAGGTGGTTGGAGCATCGTCCCATGCACCAAAAGGTTGCCAGTTTGATCCCTGGCCAGGTAATCTACGTGTTTCTCTCTCACACCAATGTTTCTCTCTCTCTCTCTCTCTCTCTCTCTCTCTCTCTCTCTCTCTCTCTCTCTTCCCCCCCACTTCTAAAAAACTAAATAAGTGGAACAAAGCTCTCTTTCTCAAATCAATCAATAAAAATAATAAGACCCTACTACATCCACATTATTTCCAAGGATACACAGGACATTTACAAAAACTGATCATCTCTTTGGTCATAAGCTTCAAAAAATACCATGAACTTTAATTAAACAGTGTTCTGGTCACAATGGAATTTAGAAATCAATAAAAAACAAACAAACAGGCAGACAAAAGAGGATTCTTAGAGTAGCGAAGCTATTCTGTATTTTACTACAATTGTGAGTACACATTACATATCTGTAAAAACCCATTGAATATACACACCTAAAGTGAACCCTAATGTAAACCATGGATTTGGGATAATAATGATGTGTCAATGTAGGTTCATTGATTGTAACAAATGTATACCAGGTGCAGGACATGGGGTCAAGGGATTACAAGAAAACTTGTACTTTTTGTTCAATTTTGTTGAGAACCTAAAACTGTTCTGAAAAATAAAGTCTTAAATTATTTTTAAGGTTTATCTAAGCTAATAAGTATACTAGTACAATGGGGACAAAAAACCCCAGAAATTTTAGTTACTTGAAACAAATTCCCACTCCCTTCTTCCCCTGCTCTCCCCCACCCTCTTCTTTTCTCCACCCCGGTCCTTCCTCTCCTCTTGGCTCACAAACAGACACATAAAACACCCGCACTGCAGAAAGCTCCATCACTGGCAGGAGGAAGATGTGGCAAATCTCACTATTGCTCCTAGAAGTTTGTGTGACAAGTCTTTTCTGCTCACATCACTGGTAAGACAAAATCACATGGCCACACTCAATTTAGGAGGCAGGAACCAGAGTAAGATTCTACTAACCACCCATTGGGATGACTAAAATTAAAAAGACTAACAATGTCAAATATTGGGGAGGATATGGAACCACAATAATGTATTCACTGTAGCAGAAATTGGTATGTCTACTTTGGAAAAGTCTGGTACTATCTATGATGTGACCCAGCAATTCTACACAACAGAAAAGCATGCCAGAAACATGTGCCTGAATGTTCACACCAAGTCCAGTCCACTCACGTAAGTCCCAAACCAGCCATGAAAGTGGAAATGAGGTGAGCCCCTTAGACCAGTGGTCGCCAACCGGTGGTCCACCGACCACTGGTAGTACGCGAGGTCCGAAAGGTTGGCGACCGCAGCCTTAGACCACCTACCATGGGGAGCTTCACCTACCATGCGAGCTTAAGTAAATGACTCAGCTGCTCTGCTGAATCCATCACCATCCTCACCCGAGCCCCATGCATACCTCACACACTTTCTAGTAGGAGATGCTAAAGCAAGATACGAGGATACCTCTGACCCAACTGTGGCTGAAGGACTTCTCACTGGCCTTTCTCAGAACTGCACTGTAGCCCTAGCCAGTTTGGCTCAGTGGATAGAGCGTCATCCTACAGACTGAGGGGTCCTGGGTTCGATTCCGGTCAAGAACACATGCCCGAGTTACAGGCTTGATCCCCAGTGTGGGGCGTGCAAGAGGCAGTTGATAGATGATTCTGTCTCATCACTGATGTTTCAATCTCTCTCTCGCTCTCCCTTCCTCTCTAAAATAAATAAAAATAAAAAGAACTGCACTGTGGTCCTAAGACTTTTCCCACCAGACATTTTCTCTATCCCTTCCTCCTGCACATGCATCATACCTGGCCTCAAGCCCTAGCTGGGTTTGCTCGGTGGATAAGTGCGTTGGCCTGCGGACTAAAGGGTCCCGGGTTCAATTCCTGTCAAGGGCACATGCCCGGGTTGCGGGCTTGATCCCCAGTAGGGGGCATGCAGGAGGCAGCCAATAAATGATTCTCGCTCATCATTGATGTTTCTATCTCCCTCTCCCTTCCTCTCTGAAATCAATAAATTAAAAAAAAAAAAAAAAAAAGCCTGGCCTCACCTCCCTCAACACAGCTAATTCTAATCCCAACTTGCTCTCTTTTTGTTTTAGGGGGACCTGAACTAACAGTCTCAAACTGGAAACAAGCTAATACTTAACAGGAGAATAAATACACATGAGAAATACGTGAGTAAATCATGCATGAATAGAGACTACAACTGTGACCACATAAAATGTATGATGAAATGAATGGTAGTTCCACAGCTGTTGTGTCACACACCATAGATGTGTCACTACGTCTGTACTTATAATATACTAGAGGCCACTGGTGGGGGGGAGGGGTCCCTCAGCCCGGCCTGTGCTCTCTCGCTTGTCCAGGACCCCCTGGGGGATGTATGACTGCTGGCTTAGGCCCACTCCCTGGCAGTTGGACATCCCGGAGTCCTTAACTCTGCTGTGGAGGCCACTGCGCTTGCCAGCCGTGAGCCTGGCTTCTGGCTGAGCAGTGCTCCCCCTGTGGGAGCGCACTGACCACCAGGGGGCAGCACCTGCATTGAGCATCTGCCCCCTGGTGGTCAGTGCACATCATAGCGACCAGTTGTTATGCCGTTCGGTCGATTTGCATATTAGCCTCTTATTATATAGGATTTCATAATTTTTTGAAAATTAAAAGAAAATACAGGACTGAAGTCAACAGTCCTCAAACCAAAGGTGAATTTACTATATTAACTCAAATTAAGAAGCTATTTGAAGCTAAAGTGTTACTTTCTTACACAGAGCCCTCCTCCCTTCTCCATCTGCCCCATCCCCCAGAGGTAACCACTGGTAAGACTTCTACAAATCTAATAAAATATATTTGTGCAAATATTTAAAGCATAATACAAGTACACGAACATCTTCAAACACATATGCATGCATACAAGACAATATACAGTGCTATACAACTTGCTTCTCATACTAAATGTTATGTTTTCGATGCAGTATAGTGAATTTAGAATGGATATAAAGATCATTTATGCCAAAACCGGTTTGGCTCAGTGGATAGAGCATCAGCCTGCGGACTGAAAGGTCCCAGGTTCGATTCCGGTCAAGGGCATGTACCTTGGTTGCGGGCACATCCCCAGTAGGGGGTGTGCAAGAGGCAGCTGATCGATGTTTCTCTCTCATCGATGTTTCTAACTCTCTATCCCTCTCTCTTCCTCTGTAAAAAATCAATAAAATATATTTTTAAAAAAAGAAGATCATTTATTTTATCCTGTTAACCCCAATACTCTTAAACATCCATATCTGCATATTTGTACAAATGCATCTATACAATAAATTCCTAGCAGTGGAATTGCTAGGCCAAATAGAGCATGTGCATTTTAAACTAAGTATATATAGTGAAGTCACTTTCCAAAAATGTTCTACCAAATTATAGTCCCACCAATGACATAAATTATTTAAAGGCCATGTAGTGCTCTGGCAAGGTGGCTCAGTTGGTTGAAGGATCATCCCATACACCAAAGGCTGCAGATGTGATTCCCAGTCAGGGCACATACCTAGCTAGGTTGCAGGCTCGAACCCCAGTTGGGGTGCATACAGGAGACAATGAATTGGTGTCATTCTCTCATTGATGTTTCTCTTTCTCCCTTCCTCTCTCTCTAAAATCAATATATCCTCGGTTGAGGATTAAAAAAATTAAAATTAAAAATAAAACCCGGCTGGTGTGGATTGAGCGTCGTTCCACGTACCAAGAGGTCACCAGTTTGATTCCAGGTCAGGGCACATGCCCGGTTTGGGGCTAGGTCCCTGGTAGTGGGTGATGCTTCTCACTCATCAATGTTTCTATCTCTCTCTCTAAAATCAATAAAAAGATATTTTAAAAATAACAATAAATGCCATGGGCCTGGCTGGTGTGGCTCAGTTGGTGGGACACTGTCCCATATTCCAAAAGATTGCCAGTTTGATTCCTGGTCAGAGCACATGCCCGTGTTGTGAGCTCAATCTCTGGTAGGGGTCATGCAGGAGGCAGCCGATTGATGTTTCTTCTCTGTCCCCCGCCCCCCCTCTCTTTTTCTCTCTCTCTAAAAATCAGTAAAAATACTTAAAAAAAAATTAAAGGCCATGTATTTTAGGTAAAACTTACTTCATCAATAATATTCCAAAAATTGTGAAAAAATAATTATAAATGGGAAGTATGAGATTGCACTTATTTTTTAACTGTGTCAATTTAAAGGAAAACTTTAAATACCAGAGTAAACAAGAAAATTACCAAGTTGTAAACCAGAGATTAATTCTAAATAAAAAAGTGACTGCCACCCTAGGATCCAACTATCCCCACTGCATTTACATTCAGCAGTCCAGTGCCAGTCAATTCCTGCTGTGATTCCTGCCCTACAGAAAACAGTGACCAGTGCTCTCAAGAAAACTGAGATCTGGCCATGGACAGTATGGCTCAGTTGGTTGGACACCATTCAGGGCACAAAAAGATTGCTGGTTTGCTTCTAGTCAGGGCGCATGCCCAGGTTGTGGGCTCGATCCCCAACAGGAGGCAACCAATCAATATTCTGTTCTCATATCAATGTTTCTCTAAAAAAGAAAACCAATCAAAATATATATTCTTTAAAAACACTGGACTCCACTCACAAATGTCTCATAGCTGTGGGATAAGGTATGAGCACTGAATCGCCCCAGGGTGGGCATGACAAATCCACTCCAACACTCCAGTCTCCCCAAATTTATGAACCCTTCCTCTATGGTACACCAAGGTAGTTCTAGCAGCTCAACTCTGCTTAATTAGCACAGGTTACATTTTGAAAGGTTTCAGGTGCAACAGGGGACCTTTGCAACCCCTCAAGCTACAACACTGAATGCAGAAACTCTGCTTATAGGCCCATATCAATAAATTCAGTCTAACCCAACTTTAACTCCTTCCACCATTATCTCACATCCTTAACCCTTTGCACTCGCTTGCTTTTTTCTCGATTCCTTTATTCTAATGCTAACCGTGTCGAGTCACACTCGACATTCGATGCAAAAGGTTAAGATTCATTCCCACACATATTCCCCTGGTTCTTAACTATATAGTGGCAAACCAGACCACCTTTTAGAAGGTAGCACACCTCCTCATGGGTCACATTTTGCACCTCACCCTTTTTTGCTCAAACCTTTATTGTTGAGGATATTACAGATGTTCCCCTTATGACCCCCAATGCCCTCCTCCACCAGGTTCCTGCCCCACCCGAGGCCTTCACTACCCTATTGTCTGTGTCCATAGGTAATGCATTTTTGCATGTAAGATCTTTTGCTAATCTCTTCCCCCTCCCCACTTCTGTAATTTGTCAGTCTATTCCATGTTTCCATACCTGATTCTATTTTATTCACGTTTATTTATCATGTAATACAGGTTTGCTGGTGATGAACTCCTTTAGCTTTTTCTTGTCTGTGAAGCTCTTTATCTCACCTTCAATTTAAATGATAGCTTTGCTTGGTTGTAGGTTCTTGCTTTTCATCACTTTGAATATTTCTTGCCACTCCCTTCTGGCCTGCATAGTTTCTACTGAGAAATCAACTGAGAGTCATATGAGTGCTCCTTTGTAGGTAACTAACTGCTTTTCTTTTGCTGCTTTTAATATTCTCTCTTGTCTTTAATCCTTGGCATTTTAATTATGATGTGTCTTGGTATGGGCCTCTGTGGGTTCCTCTTGTTTGGGACTCTCTGTGCTTCCTGGACTTATAAGTCTATTTCTTTTACCAGGTAGGGGAAGTTTTCTGTCATTTTTTCAAATAGGTTTTCAATATCTTGCTCTCTCTCTTCTCCTTCTGGCACCCCCATGATGCTAAAGTTGATATACTTAAAGTTGTCCCAGAAGCTCCTTACACTATCTTCATATTTTTTACTTTGGTTTTTTTTTTGCTCTTCTGATTGGGTGTTTTCTGCTTCCTCATTCCAAATCGTTGATTTGATTCTCAGAATCCTTTACTGTTGAATCCCTATAAATAATTCTTAATTTCAGTTAGTGTGTGCTTAATTTCTGACTGACCCCTTTTCATGTCTTTGATGTTCTCACTAAGGTTCTTGAAATTCTAAGATCCTTGAAAGTCTCATTAAGTCCCTTGAAGGTCTCATGAGTAACTGTATAACAATGGTTTTGAACTCTGTACCCAGTAGTTTGCTTGCTTCCATTTCTTTCATTTGACATGTTTGTCTCCGCATTTTGGATGCTTCCATGTGTTTGTTTCTATGTATTAAGTAGAGCAGCCTTGTGCATTAGGTATCCTGTAGGATCCGGTGGCTCAGCCTCTAGATGTGCCCCTGTGTGGCCTGTGTGCACAGTCTTGTTGTAGTTGAGCCTTGATTGCTATTTGTGTCACTGGGAGGAATTGACCTCCAGGCCAATTGGCTGTGAGGACCAACTGGGACTGCAGTGGAAGAGCAGCTGTGCAGGAGACACCCTTATGGATCAGGACTTGGTTCAGTGGGGCTTCGGTGCTCACTGAGTCTGCCCCTTGAGTGTGTCACTTGTGGATGTAGAGTTGTAATCTAGTGTGGTCTGAAGCTGTCCACCGGGTACACTGGCTCTGGTGCCTCCCAGGAGGTGCAAAGTCAGCCACTGCCTAGGGCCACCCAAAGGAGCTACAGAAAGGTCAGCAGATGGCTCCTTCTTGTACTGGGCTTGTGAAGTGCCCAGACAAGGTCCAGGTATAAAGCAAGGCAGGCTGGTGTTAGTGCCAGGTCTTGGGCCTTTTATTGATAGGTTTGGGGCACGCTGACGCCAGCTGCTGCTTGTTTGAGAGATTTTAGCAAAGTCTGAAGCCTGAGCCAGGACAGGCCATTCACATGGAAAAGCTGCTGCAAACAGCTTGGGTGGAGCTGCAAATTGGATGGGGCGGGGTCTCAGGGAATCACTAGGGTAGAGAGACAAGTGTGAGCCAGGCTGATAGAAACTCGGATATGGCTGCCAGTCAGCTCTGCGATGGGGGAGGTCCCAACACAGGAACAATGACTCCTGAGAGGATCCCTATCTGGGAGAAAGCCATCCCAAGTTCCTACTCAGATGTCATACAGTCCAGTTCCTCCCCATACATCCCTGGGTTCCCCGAAAGTTGCCCAGAGCTGGAACTCAGAGGGATCGAGTCCTAGTAAGTTCATGGACCAGCCCTTTAAGCGGAACACCTGGGCCTCCAGCAGCCTCCGTGTCACTCAGCCACAATCCCTGCTGGTTTTTATAGCCCAAAGTTACAGGGACTTCTCTTCCCAGCTCTGGAACCCTGGGCTGGGAGTCTGGTGTGGGGCTGGGACCTCTTGCCCCTTGGGAGAACGGGGGGCCTCTGCAACAGAGATATCCCTCCTGATTAAAATGTGGCCCACATGGGTGTTGTACCAGCCCATTCAGAACCTCCACACCTCCTACCAGTCTTGATGTACTTTCTTCTTTACTTCTCTAGTTGTAGGACTTCCATTCAGCCAGCTTTCAGGTGATTCTGAATGATGTTTGTTTTGTATTTTAGTAGTAATTTTGATGTGGTTGTGGGAGGTGATGAGTACCGGCATTTACTTACCAACTTCGTCCTCCATTGCACCTCACACTTTGAAATCTGCTGGGACTATCCTAGAAGAGGCCAATTACAGGTTTTTCAGGGAATGGAGATTAAGTTCCTCAGACACCAAATGTAAAGACTTTCTATTGGCAAAGGTAGTCCAGCAGAATTTAGGGTTTCAAGGTTTCCAGGTTAATCACAATCTGACCATATGCTCTTAATTCAATTTTCAGGATCCCATTCCTTACCAATCAATGCTTTCACTTACAAACTGAGAGTTCAATTTGTACTTTTAGGGCAGACACAGAAACTCACTTTATGTAGAACCTGAGTGGGGAAATTTAAAACCCAAATTCATCATTTCGCTTTGTAATGTTTTAACTTAGCTGAATCACATTCCCCAGAATTTCCTCTCCTGCTTATTTCTGGTTTGGGCAGGCCACAAGAGAGAGTCTTGTGCAGCAGGCAGAGGGCACAAGCAAATGGGCACTCACTGATCTTCCAATCGACCTCACTGACCCAAGGCATGATTGGGCCTGCATCAGCTGCAGCACCTGCTTGTACCTTCCCTTCCCTGAGCTCCTCTGCCTCCTAAGCCAAGTGTGTGTAGTTAGCTCCATGACAAGGGTCCAGCTCTTGTATATCACCCACACAACCAAGGTCACAGACAACAGAACTAACACAGCTTTCAACCTGGCCTGCTGTGACCTCTAGCTTGTTCATATTCTCTTCCCCACTACATATCCATCTTCCATCCCCAAATGCCTGCTCTGTGAACATCAAAGTCCAGCATCAGCCATGTAGATAACAGCCTTATTGTCTATAAGCTGCTCCATCAGCTCCTACACCTTAACTCGGGTCCCTAATAACTACTGATTGAGAGACCTCTGTGCAGAAGACCAGGCATAAACACACAGCCTGAACCTTCCCATAAACAATTCTAGTTACTGTCCAGGGGGTTTGAGCACTCACAAACCAGGCATTGAGCAAAGTAGTATAAAATAATTATGAGCAAAAACAGGAACAGTATCTGTTTTCATTAACCTCAGCCTTTTTTGGAAAATAAAAATTCGCCCTAGCTGGTTTGGTTCAATGGATAGAGCGTTGGCCTGCAGACTGAAGGGTCCCAGGTTCGATTCCAGTCAAGGGCACATGTTGCGGGCTCTATCCCCAGTAGGGGGTGTGTAGGAGGCAGTCAATCAATGATTCTGTCTCATCATTGATGTTTCTATCTCTCTCTCCCTTACTCTCTGAAATCAGTAAAAGTATATATAAACGCAAAGAAAAATTCATAAATTAGCATTATAAATTTGATAAGCATCAGGGAGAATAGCAACGTCTCTAATAGGAGGACTTGACTTCCTCCTAGTGATCAAAAAAATCTTCAGCAAATGGATGGCTGTTTTAGTAGGTATGAGGGTTTCCTGGACTATTGTCTCTACCTTTATTCGACAAATGTACAAACTCACACACAAAAACTTCATGCAAAAGCTGTATTTGAGACAAGCTCTAAAGACTAGGAATAATGAAAGAAGGACAGAAAAGCATTCCAGGCAGAGGAAAAGAACAAGTGCCACACTCCCTGGTGGAGGAGATGATGGGCACAGGAACTAGCAGAAGGACTAGCATGGCTAGAGCCAGAAAAGCAAGGGGAGATGTAGTGCACAGTGAGGCAGAAGTCCCAAAGGATGAACATTGCCCTTGAGGCCATGTGATGTAGTTCTGTCTTTAAAGCAATAGGAAGCCATTGAGAGTTTTAAGTAAAAGGGTGACATAATGAGATCTGCTTTTTTTTTTAATGTAATTTTTGACATTACCAGAATTACAAACATATTGACTTATTACCCAAAAATCAATCTTAAAGCTATTCCTGAACAAATACAAAACAATATATCCACAAAGTATTCACTGAAGTGATAGAATATAAACAATCCAACTGTTCATCATTAGGAGACAAATACTAAAGAATAAAAAAGAGCTCATATGAAGTCATCTCCAGAATATATTAAGTAAAAAGGAAGAAACAAAACAGTGAACACAGAGTTCTAGACTTTGTTTAAGAAAGGAAGAGAAATAAAAAATACATGTATGAACTTGTATTTGCAAAAATGAAACACTGGAAGAATAAACCAGAAACTAATAAAAATGGGGCAGGAAGGGAACAGGTACAAAGGACAGGAATGGGAGGCTGTAAACATAACCTTTGTAATACAGCCTTAACTTCTAAACCACATAAATGTTTACATACTAAAAAATACATTACATAAATTAAAACAATCCTTAAACATTAAGAATTTCATGCAAATAAACCAAACTAATAGTCAAATCAGTAACATAATCAGAGAGAAAATATTTTAAAATGATTTTGTAATTCAGAATGTCAACTATACATCCTTATGTGGATAAGTTTTAAGAACAAAAATAACTAATAAAATATAAACCTACAACCATTTTTATTAGTGTTTTAAAACGACTATATTTATATTGTAGGAAAAAGAAAAGTAACTAATATTGCTAAAAATGTAAATTTTCAATGGTATGAAATGGAAATATCCATAAAATCAAAATGTATATATCTCAAGTCTGTCCAGTGAAAACAGGGGCATCCCAGTAGCAATCGGGACGCACACCACCAGGTTCTGGTATCTAAATTCCACTCCAGATAAAAGAGGTTAAATGAATCAGCTGATAGCACTTTATCTGCTCAGTGTTTCTGGCTGCATTGGGTTTATTTGTGAGACTGATGTAACAATAAAGTGAAATCTTCCCCTCTGAAAAAATAAAAAAGAACCAGCTAACAGGTACTGGGCAGGAAAAACACAAAATGTGTCTCAGACACCTTGCGTCAGGAACAAGAAACAGTTCAAAGATGAATGGAGCTGCATCCAAGGGAAGAAAACTACCTTGAAAGGACACCACCATACCCAAGTTAAGACAAATGGAAGAAAGAGTGATTACTACTTGGTTAAACGCACTGGATACACACAAAAAACATGTGTCACAGTGATGCTCAAAAGAGAAAAAGAGCAAAAAGAAACAACCAACTAACCCATATGCAGTCAAGAGGATATTGTTATCACTTCTGTCAGGATATACAGATAGATGTAAAGATCATATATACAATATATAGATCATTTACAAACATATAGATCATTTTCGGACAGATCAAGAAATTAAACCTAAATTATAAGAATATAACTATAAGCAGCCGAAACCGGTTTGGCTCAGTGGATAGAGCGTCGGCCTGCGGACTCAAGGGTCCCAGGTTCGATTCCGGGCAAGGGCGTGTACCTTGGCTGCGGGCACATCCCCAGTAGGGGGTGTGCAAGAGGCAGCTAATCGATGTTTCTCTCTCATTGATGTTTCTAACTGTCTATCCCTCTCTCTTCCTCTCTGTAAAAAAATCAATAAAATATATAAAAAAAAAAGAATATAACTATAAGCAAAGTGATCAACTTACTATAAACAAATATAATCTAAGTGTGTGTTTTTTAAAGTTGCTTTGCCTTTTAAAGACACTATTGCAACTTGAAAACATCTAAAATGGAATAAAATGCTTTACTAGTCTTTTCATTTTCACTCTCAACACTTTGATAAAATCATACCCATATTTTATCCAACATCTGGATAAAGTAATACCCCCAAACGTCAACACATTTGACGTTCTATTGACTCCAGACCAATTCCTCCTGCCTCAAATGACTTCACCGACCTTCCCCAATAGGCCAGACTCTGGAGACAAGAGATCCTACACACTCACAGTCATCCTCTCCCCCTTCATGTTGTTCAATGCCTGTCCATGGTTTCCCCCACCTACAGGATAAAACACTTTAACTGCCTTAACGTGATATGTATAATTATTTAAAATCTGGCCCCAAATTCATTCCTAGAAAAACGGGCCATCCCAAACTACAGGTGGCATCAGCAGGGGTGAACATCATCATCATGATCAATACCCACAGGGCACTTACTACATCCAAGAGCCACTCCACTGAAATTACACTTGATGAAGTAGGTGTCCCCATCCCATTCTACAAATAAACATAACATCCAAAGGAGTAAAAGATAACGAGGGCCATGTTTTGGCTGGGATTCAAACCTAGGATTGCCTCAAAACTTTCTTCATGCCTTTTCTCCTGCTATCCCTTCCATCCTCTCCTACTCTGTATTCTGTGGGAGCATCATCACCTTCTCTTTCACAATACCCTCTGCATAAAATGTCCTCATTATATATGTACATGTGTATCTTCCCTACAAACTGTTAAGGTCTCTAAGGGCACATCTTTATTATGCCCATACATAACTTGTTCTGGAAAAGATTTATGGCAATTTTAGGATCATAAAATAAACACCTAATGAAGATTTTATTAAAAATTAAATAAAATATGGGGCACAACTAAGAACCTGTTTACTTCAACATGAAAAAAATCATGCTGATAACTACAGCAAAGTTCAAAAGAGCCTGGCCAGTGTCACTCAGTAGGTTGAGCGTTGTCTCGTGCACCCAAAGGTCGCCAGTTCGATTCTGGCCAGGGCACATGCCTGGATTTCAGGGCACATGCCTGGGTTTTAGGTTCGGTCCCTGGTTGGGGTACAGGTGCATACGGGAGGCAACCAATCAATGTTTCTCTCACACTGATGTTTCATTCTCTCTCTAAAATCAATAAAAACATATTTTTAATATATTTTTAATTGATTTTACAGAGGAAGGGAGATAGAAGCATCAATAATGAGAAAGAATCACTGATCGGCTGCCTCCTGCACACCCCCTACTGAGGATCGAGCCCACAATCTGGTCATGTGCCCAGACTGGGAATCAAACCATGACCTCCTATCAGTGATGGGCAACCTTTTGAGGTTGGTGTGTCAAACTTCGCCAAAAAACTGAGCATAACTCAGGTAGTGTGTCACTTTGGAGGAAAAAACTAACTCCAAGACACTAGTCGCAAATGTTTCATCCTCGGCATGCGGCCGCGTGTCATCAGAAATGGCTACGCGTGTCAGTGCTGACACGCGTGTCATAGGTTCACCATCACTGTCCCAGTTCATAGGTCCACACTCAACCACTGAGCCACGTCAGCTGGGCAATAAAAACATATTTTTAAAAAATAAAAATAAAATAAGAACAATAAAAGTTCAAAAGAAGGGGAAGAAGTCAACAATGTTTGGCTTCAGCTGCTTTTTTTTTTTCTTCAGGAATTGTAAACTCTACAGTCTATTTAATTCTCATAAAAGCCTTATATAACAGGTTTCATCCCAGTTTACAGATGGGGAATCAGAAGTTCAAAAAGGAAAGGTGAGCCCTGGCCAGGCAGCTCAGTTGGTTAGAGCATCATCCCAATACAAATTTTATTCCTCAACAAAGGTTAGGGGTCCAATGCCCAGTCAGGGTACATACAAAAAACACTCAATGAATGCATAAATACGTAGAACAAATCAATGTCTATCTCTATCCTTAAAATCAATAAGAAAGAATAAAAATATTTTTTTAAAAAGGGCTACATGATGAATCAGCTATGTGACTTTGGACCAATGGGGCTGGATTTCAACCCAACTCTTCTGAGTTGAAAGGTCATTCTATCTCTATGTCCAACTCCAAAGCTCATCTCCTTTTCACAATACCATAATGTCTTCCAAACTGAACAAAATACTTGGACAAAATAATTGATTCCCATCTTCCAATTTATTCTTTTCAAAGAGAGAAGAAAACACATCTAATAAGCATAAGGAAATATTTACATGAATATATATTAACTGTTTTCTCAGCAGTTAATTAAGATCCTAACAGCTAAACCAAAGAAATACCAAACAGCATTATTTTTAATCTCTAAATAATCCACATTAGTAACTTCAGAAACAACAGTATCTTTTTCATGTATTTCTAACATACCAAGGGGAAAAAAGTTAATTAAGGTATGCAGCCATAAGTTGTAACTGTGCAATCAGGTAAGTAATCCAGTAGTGAAAACACTGTAATTAAATTCCTTGTAGGTAAGACTTCAAATAATTCATAATTTCTCATCAATACAGTAAGAGCCAAATCTGATGCAAAGGCACACACAAACCACATCAACCTCTCACTTCAAAATGAAAGGAGAGGCAACATTATCTAAAATACACTGTAAGGACCCCCATGACCAACATTACCTAGATTTCATGGGTGTTAATAGATATTACACTAAAAACAAAACAAAAAGAGATCTGGGGCCAAATATGGAAAACACTATTTCTCACAGCCCAAATGCAAAAATGTGAATTGTGACCCTAGAAGGAAAGGGATAGCATTGTTTCCCAAACTTAGGTGACCAAGGAACCTTTTGTCTATCCCCGTGGTCGGCAAACTGCGGCTCGAGCCACATGTGGCTCTTTGGCTCCTTGAGTGTGGCTCTTCCACAAAATACCACGGCCTGGGCGAGTCTATTTTGAAGAAGTGGCGTTAGAAGAAGTTTAAGTTTAAAAAATTTGGCACTCAAAAGAAATTTCAATCGTTGTACTGTTGATATTTGGCTCTGTTGACTAATGAGTTTGCCGACCACTGGTCTATCCTATAACAGCTCCTAGAACTACAGATGCTCCTAAACTTACAATGGGGTTATATCCCAATTAATCCATTATAAGTTGAAAATATCATAAATCGAAAATGCATTTAATACACCTAACCTACATCCTGGCTTAGCCTAGCCTATCTGAAATGTGCACAGAACACTTACATTAGCCTACAGTAGGCCGATTATTTTTTTAAATATATTTTTATTGATTTCAGAGAAGAAGGGAGAGGAAGAGAGATAGAAACATCAATGATGAGAGAGAATCCTTGATCAGCTGCCTCCTTCACAACCCCTACTGGGGATCAGACTGCAACCCATGCATGTGCTCTGGACCGGAATCGCATCTGGGACCTTCAGTCTGCAGGCTCTATCCACTGAGCCAAACCCGTAGGGCAGTAGGCCAATTATCTTGAGCTTCATCTTTCTCGCCAGAAACCGGACACAAAGATGGCTGTTTTATATACGTGATGGAATGCAAAAACCCAAAACAAGGTCCTAAAAACACTGCCAACATAGTTCACTGTAGAGTACTGATGTGATCAGGTGCCTGACTGGGAGCTGCGGCTCACTAGCCCAGGAACAACTCAAAACTCAAAATTTGAAATCCGGTTTCTACTGAACAGGAATTGCTTTCACGTCATTGTAAAGTCAAAAAAATCATAAATTGGGAACTATCTGAACTGTCACAAAGAATTCACCTTAAGTAACCAACACTGCTTCGGATATTCCAGAACTAAGTAAATACTGTTACTGTATTCTGAATTGGTAATTAAAGGTATGGTAAGAAACAGTACTAGTGAAATTCTCAGAATCATCAAGTCTTTTTAAAAAATCCTAAATTGAACGTAAATTGATGACCAGAGACACTCTTTCCTTATTCATTTCACAACATTTTAACAGTAACTATTTCCCTACTCAAAATATTAGAAATAAATTTTATTTTATTCCTCACAAGAAACTGATGCCTACTACTGATAATTCTGACGTTTTGTGCAACCTTTACATATATTAGCCTGATAATAAATGTTCTGTAAATTAGTAGCTACTACAATTTTTTGGTTTGCCCATTAACTAGGAGAAGGGAGTTGGGAGGTCTCATTTCACTTAAGCCCCATCTGTAATTTCGCAAAGTTCATAACCCCTTAAGTGTTCACACACTCAATTTGTCCTAGTCTTCATCCCCAAGTATAGGTTTAATTTTCACTTCCTAACAAAGCTATGTAGAAAACAATTACCGTATTCTCCCTTTACAACGACCCTTCCAGAAAATGCCAACAGAAGTTATACAGGTATTACCATACCTGTAGGTATGTCTACTGAAGTCACGTTAAGCAATGTAATCCTTTAAAACACTGAAATGTTTATCTCAAGTTGCTTTGTGACGTATAGGTAAAATAATCCGCACTTGCCACTTCAATATGCAGGAAAAACCCTCTCCAAAACCCGGAATCCGAACCACAAATCAAAGGAAGCAAATTGGCATAAAACAACTGCATGAACAGATTTGGGATGCCTATGTCGAGGCACATACTGCGGAGACCGTCACCAAAATCTATTCTAGTTACAGAAAGGGGGTCGCACCCCCAGTGGAGAGGCAGGCAGACCCGAACCCAAGGCACTGCGCAGTTCCCGCGTCACGGGGTTCTTCTCCACAAACGCTGCGGAATGCGCTCAAGGTCACCGCGAGGAAAAGTGTGAGCGTGTGCGAGTGCACCGACCTCGCCAGCCTCCCGTCCCGCGCAAGGCGCCTAGGGCGCGGGATGCCGCGCGGAAAAGGGGCGGTGGGCGTCACGGGAAGCCCCAAGCAGCCGCCTTCTCCGCCAGGCCCACCGCCGAGACCCACGGACAGCGCCGGGCTGCAGGTTATCACCCGCAGAACCTCCTCCCCTCCCATCCCTTCCCAGGGGTCCCACCGGGTCCACGCGTCGCAAGGGATCCCGCACCGCCTAGCCACGGACTCCGTAGGCCGTCCCCGCCCCTCCCCACCCCACATCTTTTCTCAGCCTTCCCCACATCCTTTCCTCCCGGCCTCCCTCCCCTTCCGCCCCCCAAGACCCAGGGGACTGGTACCTTTCCCCCTTCCTCCAGCCCCTCCCCCGCCCGGGGGTCCCGTTTCCCATCCCCAGCCCAGCCCGCGTTATGCAACTCACCCCACCGCCCCCGCCAGCGCCCGCCGCATCGGTCCCCCTCCCCAGGTCGCACCGCCCGCCCGGGGCCGCGGCGCCCGGAACAAAGCGCGCGGAGCTGCCGGGCCAGGGGCGGCGGCCATGTTGGCGGGGGCGGTGAACAAAGGCGAACGGCCGGAGGCCCCCGCCCGCGGCCCGGCCGGCAGGGGGCGCTGTACAGGCGCCACTCGCTGCCCGGACAATGCGCCGTGGCCCGCCGCTCCCCGGGCGCCACCGCCCCTCAGCGAGCCCGCCGCGCCCCCGCTCGCGACGCCCGCTCCCCTGCGGCACACGGCCTTACCTGTCGGCCACTGAGGCCGCTGTCCTCAGCCCGCGGGCCCCGCCGTCCCGCGCCGTGCTCCCGCCCCAGCCCGACCGAGCCAGACGGCGCCGCCCCGCCCCCGCTCCGCCGCCGCCGCCGCCGCCGCCGCCGCCGCCCGCCCTCGGCCGCACGGCGCACGCGTACTGCGCTTGTCGACTGCGCCGGCCGCGCCGCCCGGCCTCGGCCGGACGGACCACACTGCGCAGGCGCCCCAGGCGGTGGGCGGGGCCTGGAGCTACTCACCTGGCGGCCGGATGGGCGGGTCGGGACGGAGCACTGCAATGCCTAGCGGCGGGGCGGGGCGGGGCGGAGCCTGGCGGGCGGTGGAACAGACCGTCACCTGCGGCGGAGCAGAACCTGACAGCCCACCTGACGGCGGGGCAGCGAGGCGGGGCTTGGATCTGCTCTCACTTAGCGGTGCGGGGCTTCAGCGGCCCAGGTGCGTGCCGGGAAGGGGCGGTATTCGGAGCGGGGAGGTCCGAGAGCCCGAGTGGGCGCTACCGACGCCCAAGTAAGGCCTCCAGGGAAGTTTCGATTGTTCGCTCAGTGGGAGGCCCATAACGGAATGGCCAGCTCTCCTTGTCCTTGGATTAAAGCAGCAAGTCGTCCTGCGGCGTGCGCGCTGCCCTTCGGAGGAGGCCGGACACTGGCACAAGGGTGTCCTCGGTCTGAGCCGTGGCCCCCATCGACGGCTTCCTTCCCGCGCGGACCCCTCCGCTGCTCGGCGGGGCCTCGTCCGCTCACCTGCCCCACCTGGAGCGGAGGGCTTTAGGGAGGCGTCTGCAAGACCTGACTTTCCCCGCATGCCCGCCGCCACTCGCCCGTCTCCAGAGAGCAGGGGCCAAGCATGCCCATGGCTACCGCTGAACTTGTTTGACTTTATTTCACCCAAGGCGCCCTTTAAGCGTCAGGGTAGGTGTTTGCAGGAGGAGGAGGGAGAGGACGGAACAGTTTTGACTCCTAAGGAGTTGAGTGCGGGACCTGGAGGCTGACTCCCGCGTTTGAATCCTAACCCCCTAGGCCAGTGTTCTCCCCTTCGTCCAAACTTGGTTTTCCTCCACAACCACCCCACCCCCACCCCCAGCGCTCTCCGTTGACACACGTCCCTCCCCCCCGCCAGCCGGTGTCCTCCAGCCAGTCCCTGACCAAACGTGGTTCCTCGAGTGCAAAGGCACAGCCAGCCAGCCACCGCGTGATAAACTGCCTCCTCGCGTGTTAGGTTGAATGACAGGACTTACTATTGGAAAGCACTGTGTGTACTCTAACCTCAGCACACTTAGTTAGCAGTGCTCTTGGGGTTTCACTGGCACCTTTTCTTCCAAATAAGATGGCTACTGCTACGTGCCTGCCCTGACAGTGCTCATCTCGGATGACGCATTGGCTGGCAGGCGCAGGAAGTTCACAGGCCAACTAGAGGACCAATTTAGATACAGACAAATGAAAGTGAATCTCCTACTTAGCAGGAAGTATTGGGATTGGTGTGTTTAATGTTGATGGCCCAGACAATAGTGGAGCATTTCAGGAACAAGAAGGAATGGTGCCAAGGAGTCAACTGGTTGGGACACTTCAGTAGCTCCCTTGGTTTTTCCACCTCTACACTATTGACTTTTGGGGTCAGATAATACTTTTTCAAGGGGAATGTTTGACAGCATCGCTGGCCTCTTTCCACTCAGATGCCAGTAGTACACCTATTCCCTCAACGGTATCACAACCAAAAATGTCTCCAGACAAAGCCAAATGTCAAGACGAACCCCTGGTTTAAATGCTGCCTCTAGTAATGGTCGTTAGAGCTATCAAGGCCAAAGAACTCAGCCAGCCCTTTGTTGGAAAGGGCCACACTCCCCAGGAGGCTACAATTCTTGCTAGAAGTATCTCAGCTGTTGGAACAGCATTAGGAACAATGGAATGTATGCTCATGCAGCCCTGTGATTTACAAACATACTTCCAGTCTTCAATAAATGTTATGGCTTTCACCGCAGAAAAATAAAAGTATCTCAGCTGCCCTCTGAAGCCTTACTCAGCATACTGAATTTCAAAGTGGGTTTTTACATCACCCATGTATAGCTGCCAAAAAAAAATGTTTAAAGTAAATCTAGTCACGGGGAAAATAAGACAAATCCAGATTGAGAGCTTATCTGCAAAATAGTTCCACCAGACTCTTTAAAACATCAGTATCAAGGAAAACGGAAAAGTTAGAGAACTTCTCCACAGGAGACCACCAGGAAATCATCCTACAGCTGGTTGAAGGAAAGAAGCTGTGAAGGAGATGGGGGACAATTGGGGAACTTTGTGAGAGGAATATGCATTAGAAAGTATTATGGAATCATTAAATGCTTCAGTGTTATGATGGCTGTTGATGAGAATGCCTTGTTATTAGGAGAGGTGTATGCTGAATTACTTGGAGTAAAGAGTTCTCCTGGCTACAACTTTCAAATGACTCAGAAGCATCTATTTTATAGAGACATAAAGCAAATGCAGCAAAAAGTTAACAGAACTGGGTGATGGGTATATGTGTGTTCATTGAGCCTTTTTTTTTTTTTTTACAACTTTCCTGAAAAAATAATTTTTTTTCAAAATAAGTTGTAAAAGTGGAATCCAGTTATTTTTTTAATTTCTAGGATGCTAAGTTTCCCAAGCTGCCCCTGCTTTCTTCCAGTTTGCTAACCAAGCATTTCCAGAAACAAATATACAGTTAATTTTTTTACAGTTTCTTAACCACATGACGTCAGAAAAGCCTACCTCTTTTTTCCTCCTGCAGGAACTGTATTGCTGGCAGGAGTTCCTCTCAAGCCTGGAGCTGAAATTGCCTTTAGCTCAAAAGCAATCCACATACCATAGAGGCATATTTTTGGGGCGACTCATTCTGAACCCTGCATACTGGCTCTCCCACCCATGGCTCCAGAGAAAATTGTGGTTACACTGACTTGGCAGTCCTAACGTGGGAATCCTGAGAAGATGGTGGGCACACTAGAGCAAAGGTCTCTACTGGTCCTAATCAGGCACTGGGCCCGATCTCTGACAGAGCCATGTTGATACACACTCCACAGGAGGAAGCACAGGTCCAGGGCAGAGGTGACCAGAGCCTCCCTGGAGGGGCAGCAGTGGGACCAGAAAGGGGAGAAAGGAGTAAGGCGGGCGGAGAAGGGCAGAGTGAGCTGTGCCTGGACCACCTCCAGGTGTTTCCCCCATGGGGCTGCAGGAGCAGGAATGGATTCTCCAAGCCTCTTATCACCCTCCTTCACATTATCTCTTCTTCTCACCCTCCCAGAGGACAGACCCTTTGACGCCTTTCCCTGCTGTATCTCCACTGCCTAGATTAGAGTCTGGGGAAGGAAGGGGCTCATTAACAGCTCTACTGAAGACCCTTGGTGGTCTCTAGATGGCTTCCCCAGGTTTGCTCCACAGTTTCAATGCTGAAGTTATTCTTCCAGGGAAAGTAACCTGTTAGGAAAAACAGCCAGATTTACCCACTGCAGCCATTACCACCAGCTACTCAGGCAGACCCTGGAAGAGCCACACCCAGTTCTATGCCCCTGGCCTCTAACCTCTTCCCCATCCCCAATTGTCCCCTGGGGTCCTCCTCAACTAGGGTATGAGTCCCATCCTTTCCCACTCATAATGAAGGTCTGGACATCTTGTTTCCCTGGAAGCCTCAGACCAGGTGGACCCCACACTAAAGCCCGAAGTTACAGGGACTTCTCTTTCCAGCTCTGGAACCCTGGGCTTGGGTCTGGTGTGGGGCTGGAACCCCTTGCTTCTCACGGGAGGCCTAGGAGATATTCCTCCCAATTAAAAAACACCACGCATGGGTGCTGGAGCAGCCCGTTCTGCGCCTCCACCCCTCCTACCAGTCTCACTGTGCTTTCTCCTTTACTTCTCTAGTTATAGGACTTCCATTCAGCCAGCTTTCAGCCGGTTCTGAATGATGGCTGTTCTGTATTCTAGTTGTAATTTTGATGTGGTTGTGGGAGGCAGCAAGTACTAGTGTTTACCTATGCCACCATCTTAGTTTCCTCTCAGAGCAAAAGTTTTAGATTTTGATTAAGTCTAATTGTATGAATTGAAATGTGTCCCCCAAAAAAGATATATTATAGCCCTAACTCCTGGTTCCTGTGAATATGACACATGTAATCAGATGTAATCTGCAGATATAATCAAGCTAAAATGGGGCCCTACTGGATGAGGGTGGACCCTAACTCAACGACTAGTGTCCTTATAAGGAGAGAGAAACACACAGATACAGAGACACGGGGAGAGCACCAAGTGAACACAAAGGCAGTGAATGAGGGAAGTGACAACAAGCCAAGGGATACCGGTGTAATTAACGTAGTTATTAATAACAAGAAAGGAGCAAAGGGAAAGCCAAATATTATAGGCATGTCATTTGGGCAGTTTTGCCAGGAAGCTGCAACTTTGCACACCCCAGGGGACTGGGCAAGGGAAGAATGGATGCATGCCCAATAAAGTTGGGGTGACATAGGTGTCCCAAGTAGATCCCGGGAAAGGATCTGGGGTGTTATCTAAGGCGTCCCTTGAGATAAACTTGAACCGTGCAGGGTATGTTGGGACATTCAAGTAGTTGCTAGCGAAGAGGCTACTCTACGCATGCAGGACCGAGGGCGGGCCTAGGACCGAAAAGACCAGAAGCTTTAATTTCAATTTTAAGCGTACGCAAAATGATTCAACTAACTGCCAGAGGAATTACACCACATGTAATTGCAAATCACACAGCACTTTATTACTCACACAAGTTCCTGATGCTGTGGGTACAGGCTTAACGGGATCCCGGTGGTGCTGTCCTCTGGGGTCCGGCAGCTGGGCTGGGCTGGTCCGGATGCACGGGGCTGGCGTTCCTCACCCGAGAGCTTGGTCAAGTCTTGATCAGGAGGTACTAGCTGTTCTTCTGTGGTCTGGCAGGGAGAGGAGGGTGGAGCGGCGTCACTTGCCGGACCAACCAAAGGACATGCCTTTGTGGTGGTCTCCACAGGCGAGCACTGTTGGCTGGTCAGGACCCATTTTTAAAGCCTGTTTTGTACCTGCAGCAGTTCAGGTGGCTATCAATGAATTACGTCAATGCACACATGTTAATCTCAGACAGGGCGAGGGGCTACATGTTATCTAGGGAGAGTACATCACTCACACATATGGTTATCTTAGCAAGTCACTTCTAAGTCAGTAACTGAAGTTCAAATCCTTATCTATGGCGTACACACGCTTTAGGGCAGTGGGGAATGTGTCCTTAATATCACACTTTAAGTTTCAAGAAAGTTAACTCAAACATTTTAAAACCTTTTTAACATTTTTAGACATTTTTAAAGATTTCTATATATTGCTATAACAATAGAGAAGGTACTTGGCTGTCAGTCACACTGGGAAGCAGGTCATTGGCTAGGATAGGCATGGCCAATGCAAGGGTAAGAAATTTAGGATATTTATTCCCCTAAACAAAGGAGCTCTTGGTCACTCTTGGGCTCTTGGGCTCCTGGTGGGTTATGCGTGACTCCTGGCTTGTGGGGCTCTCTTGCTCCTGCATCCTGTATTTGCCCACATGGTCCACAGCCATGTGAACCCCACACACAATGGACTAATGCACTGCAACTAGCCTGATGCTGAACTGGAGCCAACTGCAATATGGAACAGAAACTCTGGACACTGCCTTTGCTTTTAGCTCTACTGAAACCCCAACTATACTTCTATGACTAGAATGGGACTTTAGAAACAGAGATGTAATTCCATACAAATAAAAATCACTCATCCTCTCCTGTGAGTCTTAGAAAATTCTTTTTCTCAAAATATTGTAAGGATCCCAATCCCAGCACTCTGTGGGGAAAGGAATACCTCAATCAGCAGAAACTGGAATAAACAAAGAATTCTTCCCTAGAGACTTGAGAAGCATGGACCTATTGACACCTGATTTCAGATTTCTAACCCCTAGAACTAAGAGAGAATATATTTTGGTTGTTTTAAGCCACCCAGATTGTTAAGACAGCCCTAGAAATCTAACATACTAATTAATCAAGTTTTTTCTTAAGTGGATTGTGCTTTTAGTGTCAAGTCTAAGAATTCTTTGCTTTGTCCTAGATCCTAAAGATTGTCTCATATTATCTGTTTCTAAGAGTTTTATAGCTTTACATTCTACATTTAAGTATGTGATCCATTTTGAATGTATTTTTCTGTAAGGTATGAGACTTGGGTTTTGATTCACTTTTTTACTTATGGACATCCATTTGCTCCAGTATCATCTGTTGAAGAAGTTACCTTTTTTCCATTGAATTACTTTTGTACTTTTGTGAAAAATCACCTGGGCATATTTATGTGAATCTATTTCTTCTGAGTTCTCTATGCTTTATTGATCTATGAGTCTATCCTTCTACAGATACTACTCAGTTTTGATTGCTGTAGCTATAGTAGAAGTCTTGAGATCAAGTAAACTGATTTTCCTACTTTATTCTTTTTCAAAATTGCTTTAGCTATTCTAGCTCCTTTTCCTTATGAACTTTAGAATGAGCTCATCTGTGTCTACAAATAATCTCGCTGGGATTTTGATAGTAATAGCATTAAACTTGTATATCAATTTGGAGAAAATTGTCGTTTTTACTATGTTGAGTCTCTTGACCCATGAATATGGTATGTCTCTTCATTTATTTAAACTGTCTTTAATTTCTTTCATCAGCATTATATAATTGTTATTTTTTCATCCTTACCTGAGGACATTGATTCATAGAAAGAGGGGCGGGGGGAGAGAAAGAAGGAGAGAGAGAAACATCAATATGAAAGAGAAAAATCGATTGGTTGCCTCTAGTATGTGTCCAGACTGGGAATCAAACCCACAACCGAGGTATGTGCTTTGACAGGGAATCAAACCTGTGACCTTTCTGTCTACTGGACGATGCTCCAACAAACTGAGCCATACCTGCCAGAGCAGCATTATATAGTTTTTAGCAAACAAATCCTATAATTTTTTGTTACATTTAAACCTAAGAATTTTTTGAGTGATTTTAAATGGCATTGCATTTTTAATTTTTGGTGTCTACATGTTGATTGCTAGTATATAGAAATACAGTTGACTTCTGTATTAATTCCAAGAGCTTTTTAATAAAAATTCCCTGTGATTTTAATTTTGCCAAACCTTTTTCTGCATCAATGGACATGACCCTGTGGTTTTATTTCTCTAAGTTGTTAATAAGGTTGGTTACAATGATTTCAAATATTGAACCAGCCTTGCATTGCTAGAATCAACTCTACCAGGTCATTGTTTGTAATTCTTCAATATACAGTTGAATTCTGTTTGCTAGTATTTTGCATTTATCTGTTATTTTATTTTGTTGCAATGTCTTAGTCAAGTTTTGGTATCAGGGTCCCACAGGCCTCAAAAAAAAAAAAAAAGTTGTGAAGTATTAGTATTGACATTTTCCTTCCTTAAATATTTTATTGAATTCACCAGAAAAGCCCTCTAGATCTGGGCCTTTCTAATAAATGGAAGAAATTTTATTCTAAATTAAATTTCTTTATAGATTTGGGGCTGTTTAGATGTCTTATGTCATATTTGCTAATTGTATTTTGCAAGGAATTTGTCCAAGTTGACTTATGTCTTGAATGGGTTACAGACCAAAAGATGGATAGGCATTTGGAGCATAGAGAGTTGCATGGTCAAAGGTGTGGAGTGAGTTCAGGTGGGTGGGTATAAGTAGTTGTTGCTAGAGCATGAAGTGGTAGAACCAAACTGTAGACAGGCTGCTCTGAGCCCTCTTTTCAACTATGCCATGCCCTTGGGCCTTGACCTTGGCCTGCCTAGTCCAGCTGTGGCCAAAATCCTGTTGAGTCAGTTGGGAGAGAAGGCCTCACCTTTGCTTTCATAGATTCCATTGTTAGGCCTATGAAATATACTGTCAGATTATCAGGAGAAAAGGCATATAAATGTATTCATTTTTAATATTATATGCATGGAGGCATCATAGGAAAAATACCCCAAAAAAAGCAGTAAGAGCTTGTGCACCAAAAGGATAGGGGATATGGGCTTCTTAGGAGAGAGTCAGGGATTTTTTTTTTAAAAAAAGATGACTGGGCCTTAGAACAGATGGGAAGTTTGGGACAAACTTTGTCTGGATTGGGTGGTGACTTCTAGTATCCTCTCCTAGTGGATGGAACTCCCAGGCAGGGGATTTAGGACAACAAAATTCTCTTTGGAGGATTTGTCTTTAGGTGAATCAGTGAAGTTCAGGGAAGGGCTCTCCCAGCATTTGCTGTTTTACAAGTGCCTTCAGCTCCAAATAATCCATATATACCAAAGTGCATATTTTGGGTGGCATGTCTTGAATTTCTTCAGTATCTGCTTACCTGTGTGTCCTTGATTTCTGACCATCCCAGTCTGTCTTCAGCAAGAATCCTGTTGAATAGGTTTATGTAATAGTAATAATTTTCTCATTTATAAGTTTGTAATTTTAGGGTGAACGCTTAGCGTAACATATTAAGGGTCAGACTTGACCACTTAGGTAGCCACATCCCTGTGTGTGTGTGACATAGATAAAACTTACCCCATATTCCTCCTGTACTCCACCCATAGGAATGATGCATGTTGCTGATAACCTGCTTGTACTCTGATGAACACTTGTGTGATGCTGTATGCTACTGATAGCCACCCGGACTGCTGTGGGCCAAAAGGCTTAAAAAATGCGTACATCGATCATCCTCCTGATCCACACTCCACGCTGCCTTGCTCCACGCCGGACAGCAGAGGAACGGCCAAACCTCCTATCGTGAGACTTCGGTCGCCCTCCTCCTGCTGACTCAACCCAACCAGACGGCCAGCCACCCAAAGACGGATCCACCGCTGCCCTCAGAGGACGCCACTCTTCCCCAGGGACCCCGTTAAGTCTGAGCCTACGGCACCAGGAACCTTGTGAGTAATAAAGTGTTCTGTGTGATTTGCAACTGCATATATTTGTGTGGTGTAATTCCTCCAGCAGTTTTAACTATATTAATATCAGGTCAGATGATAATGCCTACCCTCGGTTCTGCTTGCTTAGAGTAGTCTCTTCGCTAGCAACTACTTAATGTCCAAACACCTGCACAGTTAAGTTTATCTCAAGGGACGCCTTGGATAACACCACATGTACTCTACTCGGACAGTTTAGCAAGAATTCCCCACCCTGGATGTCTCCTCTTAGGGATTCTCCTAGCATTGATCACCCCTCACCCCCATCCTCCCCCACCCCCCGCAACACACACACACTGTTTGTTGGCTTTAAACCCACAGCCATCTGTCCTGCTTTGAGAGTTGGGCCAGAGCTCTCTCCCCTATTATAATACTGGTAGTCTCAACACCTATTGCCATCGTGCTGAATAAAGTTTTCATTGCTCTTTTAACAAGTGTCAGAATAATTTTTTTTCTTTAACAGAGCCATGTTCTTAAAGATTTTTTAATCTTTGAGGCATTAGAAAAAATCTGACTCTGGTTAGATTTCTCAGTACAAAGCTTGAAGTAATAATTCCTTTTGATGGGGTTCAGGACATCTTGGCACCTTGAATATTTTAAGCTGAAGAAATTGGAGAACTGGTAGGGTAGGTCCTGGAAGGATTCTCTAACCCCCTCCCCTCCCCCACCCCCACCCCATCCCCTGAAACAGGCTATAAGACTTTTTGATCAGAGGTGCCTTCCTTGTACCAGAGGAAAGGAGCCTCTTATCTCCAAGACAGAGGAGACACTGAGAAGATTCAGAGAAACAGGCCCTGCTGTCTCCCCCAGTTCACCACACTGACTTTTTACCATTGTTCTGTCATATTCCTCCATGACCGTCCACTCTTCATCCACTCTAGCATAAAAACACTCAAGTTAGTGGTTTCTTTGGGTTTTTATTTATTTATGAAGGCTCCAATGTCACGTAAAACTTACATTAAGTAGCTCTGGCCAGGTAGCTCAGTTGGTTAGAGTGTCATCCCAATACACCAAGATTGTAGGTTCTATTCCCACTGAGGATACTCGGGACAAAAAGGGGCCACATGGTAACCTGAGTAGCTCAGGGAAGGCCTGCATGGCAACCTTGCAAACTCAGAGACCTAAACTAAACACAAAGGATGGTCTAAAATTAAAACTTTTTACACTAAAGCAGTTTATGGTGGGTAGTCATGTCCTCGGCCAGTGTCTTCCCTGACAAAGGTCAATCTTTATCTTAACTAAGCTTGTCTATTATCATTTGCTTCTAGGATAACATTTCTTTGGAAAGTCTGGGTAACTCCCCTTTTTCCAGAGGGCACAACCAGTGCAGCAGGACAGAGACCACAAATCCTCTCATTGTTTTATCATGTTAATTGTTTTTTACATTTATCTTTATTGTTGAAAGTATTATAGATATCCCCCTTTTTCCCCCATTGACCCCCCATACCCCAAGCCACATATAAGGTTAATCACTAACTGTTAACTATCCTGTATCATTTTACTTTTCATCCAATCCCAGAACTCCCCCCCCCCTGCCGTCCTTTGCTTTCTCCCACCTCCCTAATCTATCACCAAACACATACAAGAACCAACCATTGAATGCATAAATAAGTAGAACAACAAATCAATGTCTCTCTCCTCTTCTCTCTCTCTTTCAAATCAATAATTTTTTTTAAAAAAACTTACATTAAATAAAATGTATACTTTTCTCCTGTTATTCTGTCTTTATCAGTTTAATTTCCAGAACAAGCCAGGGACTCTGTGAGGGTCAAAGACAACTTTTTTCCTTCCCTGTGCTTCCTTGGGATAGCTATATTAGGTTTTCCCCTTGTAGCTAACTTTAGTGAAATGAAATTAATGGCAATCTATTGTTCCCCAAATTGAAGGAAAGGTGAGACCCAGGCTTGGAAAGGATAGAAGACTGAGGAGACTTGAGAGACCTGGAGCAGGAAGAGATGGGTATCTCCTCAAGGGGAACTGGGAAATTTTCAACCCTTTATAACTCTGCTGAAGCTCCAATTCCGGTGAGAGTGGGTTTGTGTGGTCTCTAAAAGCCACAAATCTCAGCGCTACCTGCAATCTAGTGGGAAGTTTTTAAAAACATGTTGATTTCCTAGCCCTACCCCAGAGATTCTGATGGATAGTAATTGGTTGGACTCCCTCTGGGCCTTGGTCTTTTCCAGAGCACCTTGGGGAGAGGAGTGCTCACTGGGGTGGGGCTGAGAGCCTGCACCCACCTGTAGGTGCTTTGAGGAAGGTGCCCTGCAAGTTGTGCTTGCTAGTGTGGGGGAAATATAACTGCAAATAAAATCCTCTCCCACCCCAGAACATCACTCAACAATTGTGGATGAAAAGGGGCCACATGCTAACCTGACAAGCTCAGGATAGGCCTGAGTGGCAGCCTTATAAACTCAGACACCTAAAGTAACCACAAAGTATGGCCTGAAATTAACTTTTTAACTAAAAGCAGCTTATGTCAGGTGGTCATGTCCTAGGCTAGAATCTTCCCTAAAAAAAAGTAAACTTGGCTTCCAGTCAAGATGACAGCATAGTACTCACCACCTTCCACAATGACACCAGAATTTACAACTAAAATACAGAACAACCAAGATTCAGAACCACCTGAAATCTAGCTGAACAGAAGTCCTACAACTAGGGAATTAAATTAGAAGCACATTGAGACTGGTAGGAGGGGGCAGAGACCCGGTGGAATCATGGAACCAGCTGGTCCAACACCCACGTGAGGCAGTTTACAATGGGAAGAAATACTTGGCTATGGAGGTTTCCCAGAGATGGGGTCCCTGCCTCACACCAGGACCCAAGCCAGGGTTCCAGTGCTGTGAAGAGAAGTCCCCATAACTTCTGGCTGTAAAAACCAGTGGTGATTGTTGCTGAGTGACACGTATGCTTCTGGAGTTCCAGGCAATTCTTCTTTTAAAAAGTATTTTTATTGATTTCAGAGAGGAAGGGAGAGGGAGAGAAATAGAAACACCAATGATGAGAGAGAATCACTAATCAGTTGCCTCTTGCACACCCTCTACCAGGGATGAGCCTACAACCTGGGCATGTGCCCTGACTGGTAATCAAACTGTGACCTCCTGGTTCATAGGTTGATGCTCAACCACTGAGCCACAACGGCCTGGCCAGGCAGTTCCTCTTAAAGGGCTCACACATGGACTTACTTGGACTCACTCCTTCTGAGCTCCAGCACTGGGGCAGCAGCTTGAAAGGAACCTGGGACATTTGGGGAGGAACTAACTTGTCTGGAATCAGGGCGAGAGCTGGAGGGCAGCTTGCTCCCAGACAGAAGTGCTGGCAGAAGCCAGCGTTCCTTTGCTGAACCATCCTTGTCACAGAGCTGACAGGCTGGGCCATATCTGAATCTCCATCAACCTGGCTCACACTTTTGCTCTGTCCCAGTGATTCCCTGAGACCCTGCCCCTCCCTTCTTGACGTCTCATCCAAGCCATTTCCAGTGGCTTTTCCATACAACTGTCCTCTTTTGCCTCATGCTTTGGACTTTGCTAAAATAAAACAAGCAGCAGTTGTGCCCTGTACCTCTCAATAAGTGGCCCTAGGCCTGGCACTAGCAGCAGCCCACCCTGGTTCAGAGCTTGGCCTCTCCCGGGCACCTCCAAGCTCAATACAAGTAGCAGTCATCTTCAGATTGCATTGTAGCTCATGCTGCGTGGCCCCAGGCAGGGGAAAGGCAGAGGCTGACTTTGCACCTCCTGGGAAGCCCCAGAGCCGGTGCACCCAGGGTTCAACTTTGACCACACTGGATTACAACCCTACCATCTCCACAAGTGAGGGGCAGACTCAGTGAGCACCAAAGCCCCACTGAAGCAAGTCCTGCTCCATAGGGTTGGCTCAGAGACCTATGGAGTGGGTCTTCAGCTATAGTTGCAGCCAATCCTTGCAACAGATAGGCCTGCGGGTCTATCACTCCTAGTGACTCCAACATAAATCAAGGCTTACCTACAAGGACAGTGCACACAGCTTACACAGGTGCACACCTGGAATGCCCACCTCAGGTGACTGGGGAGGCTGAGTCATTGGGCCCTACAGGACACCTACTGCACATGGCCACTCTACCAAGTCTGGGAGACATAGCAGACCTACATAATACATAGAAACAAACACAGAGAAGCAGCCAAAGTGCAGAGACAAAGAAACATGTCACAAATTAAAGAACATAAGTAACTTCCAGAGAAAGAACTAAATTAAATGAAAGCAAGAAAACTACCAAATACAGAGTTCAAAACAATGGTTATAAGGATGCTCCAGGAACTTAATGAGAACTTCAAGAAACTTAGTGAGAATTTCAAGGAAATTAATGAGAAATCAACAACATAAAAAAGGACCAGTCAGAAATGAAGCATACGCAAATGGAAATAAAGAATAATTTACAGGGTATCAACAGTAGAGGACACTGAAAATCAAATCAACAATTTGGAATATAAGGAAGCAAAAATCACTCAATCAGGACAGCAAAAGGAAAACAGAATCCAAAAATATGAAGATAGTGTAAGGAAATGCTGGGACAACTTCAAGAGTATTAACATTTGCATCATGGGGTACCAGAAGAAGAAGAGAGGGAGCAAGAAATTGAAAACCTATTTGAAAAAATAATGACAGAAAACTTCCCCTACCTGGTGAGAGAAATAGACTTACAAGTCCAGGAAGTGCAGAGTCCCTAACAAGAGGAACCCAAAGAGGCCCACACCAAGACACATCATAATTAAAATGCCAAGGGCAAAAGACAATGAGAGAATCTTAAAAGCAGCAAGAGAAAAGCAGTTAGTTACCTACAAGGGAGTGTCCATACGACTATCAGCTGATTTCCCAACAGAAACGTTGCAGGCCAGAAGGGAGTAGCAAGAAATATTCAAAGTGATGAATAGCAAGAACCTACAACCAAGATTACTCTACCCAGCAAAGCTATCATTTAGAATTGCAGGTCAGATAAAGAGCTCCACAGACAAGAAAAAGCTAAAGGAGTTCATCACCACCAAACCAGTATTACATGAAATGCTAAAGAGTCTTTTTTAAGAAGAAGAAGCAATAAAAGATAAAAAATATGCACAATAGACTAGAACCTCCACACATCCTGTGGACTGTAGCTCTAACCCAGGAGGGAAGAGTGACATGGCGGTGGCCAAGCTCTTGAACCTGTCCCTGGTGGTACACAGACCCGGGGACCTGTGCCTGGAGAACTATGATATTTCTGAACCAGGCCCAAACAAGGTGCTGCTTAAGATGCATTTTGTTTTGAGTCTGTGGCTCAGATGTCCACCACCGGCAGCACAGTCAAATTGGGGATTTTGTTGTGAAAAAAATAAACAATGGTTCTGGGTCATGAAGTTTCAGGAACAGTCATAAGAGTGGGATCATTGGTAAAGCACTTACAACCAGGTGATCACACTGGCATCGAGCCTGTTGCTTCCGGAGAAACCGATGAATTCTGCAAGATTGGCCAATTCAACCTGTCACCGTCCATCTTCTTCTGTGCCACACCCCTGATGATGGGAACCTCTGCCGGTTCTATAAGCACAATGCCAGCTTCTGCTACCAGCTTCCTGACAATGTCATCTTTCAGGAAGAGGCCCTGATTGAGCCACTGTCTGTGGTGATCTGTGCCTGCCAGCGAACTGGAGTCACCCTGGGGAACAAGGTCTTTCTGTGTGACGCTGGACCAATTGGACTGGTCAGTTTGCTAGTGGCCAAGGCAATGGGTGCTGCTCAAGTGGTGGTGACTAATCTGTCTTCCTCTCTGTTGTCTAAAACCAAGGAAGTTGGGGCTGACTTTGTCCTCCAGATCTCCAAGGAGAACCCTCAGGAAATCAACAGTAAAGTGGAGGGTCTCCTGGGGCACAAGCCAGAAGTCACCATCGAGTGCACTGGGGTGGAGACCGCCATCCAGGCTGGCATCTACGCCACTTGTTCTGGTGGGAGCCTATGCTTGTGGGACTGGGTTCTGAGATGACCAGTGTGCCCGCAGTGCATGCAGCCCCCAAGGATGGATATCAAGTGCGTGTTTCAATACTGCAGCACATGGCCGATGGCGATTTCAATGCTTGCGTCCAAGTCTGTGAATGTAAAGTCCTTAGTGACCCATAGGTTTCCCCTGGAGAACGTGTTGGAGGCCTTTGAAACATCCAAAGAGGGATTGGGGTTGAAAGTCATCATCAAGTGCAACTCCAACAACCGGAATCCCTGATGTTAATTGGGCTCTGCCCTCATTGCCACCCTCTCAGCATCTCAGGGCTAAATGCCTAGGCAAGGGTGGGCTTTAAGGCAGAAGCTTCTTTTAAGTAATAAGGATAATCAAAATACTTCATTGTAAGCAGAGGCCTTACACAGAAGAGCTGATATGCCTTAAAACGCAAGTAGGGATGGTTTGGGGAACCTGTAGTCAGAATGACTGTTTCTGCTGAGCAGAGTTCAGCAAGTGGAGCAGAGTGTGGCAGGCAGGTGCTGGGAGTTCGCCTCCTCCGGAGTGCCTGAGTTAAGTGAGGGGAGAAATCTGTCCCTTGAGTTCCTGGTTCCACCATGACTGGCCAGGTGGGGGATGGGAGGCTGAGTTATGAAGAGACAACTTCATTAACTGGCCCAGAAGCTGATTTTCAGGAAAATCTGCAGCTCAGGGTCTGGGATGAGGGGCTGTCAGCAGTTTTAGTTTAAAGCACAGTGTTTGTAGACATAGGTGCTATTTGGTTTGATAACAAAAGGAGAATAAGGGACTGGCATTCCTGGGTCTAGTGTAATTATAAACCCAATCAAACAAATAAAGCCAAAATCCCACATGAGGTCAAACCAGCTTGCATTCCCCAAATGTAGAAATAGTCGGGGAAATGAAAATTAAAAAAAAAAAAAGAAAGAAAGAAAGAAAGAACGAAAGAAAGAAAAGAAAAGAAATTAGGGAACTTCTCAACACTGCTTGAAGACTGCCTCTTTTGCAACCTGAGAGAATTGTGTTTGCAAGGTGAATAACCACCTTCCTAACACCCGCCTCCCTTCCTTCCACTCTTCAGGGGCAGCCTCTGCAGGCTTCTTTGTCACTAGGCAACCAGGAGATATCTAACTAAGGACAGTCACAGGGACTCCCCAAGGGAGACCTTAAACCATGGCTTAGATTAGCCCAGAGGGTTTGGTCAATGCACCACAGGAGTAGCATCCCCTTCTAGGCTCAAACTCACACATGATTATTATACAATTCCATGTAATTCTGAGGAGACAGAAGAAAGCTAGATAGACAGAGACGGGGACCCTGGGGGGCAGGGAGGTAATGGGGGAGGAAGTAAAACCAGGCAGAGTTGTTAGGGGCAAAAATAGAATGTTGCCTACTAACTATGGTTATGGGAAACATAATCAGGTTCTGTTAACCGTGATTGCCTAGTTCTGGTTTAAGAAGGACATTCTAACCTGGCTGAGGGTTGTATGCCCCTGGGACCTGGGAGTCAACCTTTGAATGCGGTCTATTCTCATTCAAGAACTGCCTATCATCATGGAAAGATTAACCATCTTGTTGCCCAAACAATGGAGTCCCACCCCAGCCTCCTACTTCCCCAGGCCTGTAATCCCTACTTCCCCATGTAATCCTTGTCCTACCCTGTATAAGCAGCTGGCTGATGGGGGGAGGGGAGGCTGCAGAGCAGAATTTTTGTGGAGGACCTGCTGCTCTCCCATACTGCCGGCATCGTTGGAATAAACGCTCATATATGATTCAGCCTTGTCTCTGCTTGACTCAAGTAGTGACAGGCAGCACAGACCCTTTGATTCTCAGGTTACAGAGTTACTAAGGCACCCCAACTGGGTGGGGTAGGAAGGCCAAGTGTGATAGGCATGACATTTAAAATGTCTGACTGTATGACTGTTGCTAAGACAGGCAGTTTGCAGATAACCAATCACAAGGCAGTGAGGCAAGTAAACCAATCCCAAGGATGTTCTTTGAAATTCTTTGAAAGGACCAATCAGGAACAAACAAGCATATTATATAAAAAGCGTGCCCACTTCCCCTTCGCTCTGCCTGACGCTAGGTTCTTGGGTTGGTGGCAGGACATGTGCTTCCCGGCGCCACGTGGCTTATGGCTGTTAATGAAAAAAAACCATTGAAACCTGTAAAGAATTTTGTGAGTTTATTTGAGCCAAACTGTCGACATATGCCGGGAAGCAGAACCTCAATGAATTGAGATAATGCTCCGAAGAATGGTGGGTTACATCTGTATTTATACATTGCCATCAAAGGAGGGACATAGGTGGGCTACGTGAAATTCATTGGTGACGGATTAAGGAGGTGGGGTAAAGTCAAACGGTGGGAAACCCCTGGGATTGGATAAAAAGTAAAATGATGGACACATACTTGGGTGGGTACAGGAACAATTAACATGATAATGAAGGAATTTGAGGCATCTGTCCTGGCACCCACTACATTTGGTTGTGCCCCAGGGGCTCCAGCAAAAGAGGAAGTTACAAGTTACCCAGACATCTCCCAGATATGTTATCTTAGAGGCAAAAAGGCAAATGGGCTCAGGAAAGATCTAAGTTGATCTTTGTCAGGGAAAATATCAGCCTAGGAATGACTGCCCACTATAACCTGTTTGTAGTTAAATATTTAATTTTCAGACCATCTTTTGTGGTTATTTTAGGTCTGAGTTTGCAAGACTGCCACACAGGCCTCCCCTGAGCTTGTCAGGTTAGCAGGTGGCTTCTTTCGTTCACATGGCCACTGGGCCTCCACACACAGGCTCACAGACTTCAGGGAGCTGGATGTGAACTGCTCCCACTGTCACAGGGGAAGGAAGCCTGCGTGCTGGCTGCTTCTGGAACCCAGCTGCCCGTTCCAGGACTGGCTTCTCCCAACAAATTCGGGTCCACGAACCGTCTTTGTGACTCATTCTTCACTTTCACGAGACAATGAACTTGGACCCCAAACCCCCACATTTTGGTTTCAATTCTGGTAACTATAAACAAATGTTTTCCCCTTCTCACAGCCAGTTAAGACTCTTGGCATCTTTCTGTCTGAATAACCTCTCTAAAATTGTGACCTTATTTTAATTTTACTGTGGAACAGTTGGGTCCAATCACATTGAGCCCACTTGTGACTTTAACATTATTAGTCACGAATGAGGATATAATAGTTGTGACATAACTTGGGCTACAGCCTTTAACCCCTCACTTCAGCTGTGGGTGGAGGGTGGCTTTGAAGAGGTTCTGGTTTTCTTGTGACCCGGGAAAGCTGAGCAGTGCCTAGAATTCCTCAAACTGCTTTGGGTAATAAATTCTGCTTGGTAGTGCTTGGAAAAAAAAAAAATGAACAAGAAAATGGCAATAAATGCATATCTATCAACAATTGAATCTAAAAATCAAAATAAACGAATGAGGAATCCACTGAACAAAATAAACTGATGAGTAAAAGAACCAGAGGCATGGAAATGTGGAACAGACTGACAAATCTCAGAGGGAAGTGGGGAGGAGGGCTGGGAAGAGATTAACCAAAGAATGTATATGCATCTATGCATTACCTATGGACACAGACAATAAGGTGGTAAAGGCCTGGGGCGGGAGGAAACCTGGTGTAAGGGAGTAATGGGGGTGGGGGGATAGGGAGACTTCTCTTGCAGGGCCTGACAAGCAGACCCTGAGCGACGGATGAATGGATTATTTTGACACGTTTCTTTGAAAGAGAGGCTAAGGGACTGCTTGGCTATAGGAGCCAACAGCCCTGTTCGCTTGCCTTCTTAGCTTTTATTGTAACAACAGCTTTAACTAAAATTAACTGTTAGATACTAACAGCAGGGTAAGTATTCTTGAGAAGACACATGCATCCTTAAGCAAGGACGTGTCTAAGTAAACATCTGGGGGCTCAGACTTGTTTGGGAAAGTCAAGGCAGGGACAGGTGCCTTCAGCCAACTTCTGTCCCATGCCTTCCCACAATCTCTAATACTCTCAACAATAAAGGTTTTAAAAAAAGTTGATCTTTACCTTAACTGAGCCTGTCTATTGTCTTTTGCATCTACAATAACATTCCTTTGGAATGTCAGGGTAACTCCCCTTTTTCCAGACCCCTCAGGGCACAACCAATGCACCAGGTTGGATACCACAAATCCTCTCATTGTTATTGTTATCGTGTTAATTGTTGACTGTTAACTATCCAGTACCCACTTAGGTAAAAGATGCATGTGTCTATCATTTTACTTTTCCTCCAATCACAGAGGTCCCCCTGCCTCCCTTTGCTTTCTCCCTCCTCCCTAATCTATCACCAATTGATTTTATGTAACCCACTTGCATCATCTCTTTTGATTGTAATGTATAAAATAAGGTACAAAACTCTCATTCTCTGGAGCATGTTCTCAATCCATTGAGATTTTACTTCCCAGCAATTGCCAACAGTTCAGCTCAAACAAACTCAAAATTATTTACAGGTTTGAATATTTTTTATGTTGACAAGAGGTAGAAGCGGAAGAAACTGTTATTACCAGATAAGCGTTAAATCAGAGTGTGATGCACAGTATAGGCAACTCACTAAAAGGATTGGGAAGACTGACAGGAATCCCACACTTTGGTGCCCCGGGCACACAACCCATCATCTTAGGTGAGCTTTCCCATTTGGTTGGTGAGCGTTCTTTTGTTAACACTCATCTGAGGATAATTTTCCATTGGTTTTTAGAGAGAGTGGAGGGAGAGGTAGAGACAGAGAGAGAGAGAAACATTGATGTGAGAGAGATGCATCAATTGGTTACCTCCCTCAAGCACCCTGACCAGGGCCAGGGATAGAGCTTGCAACCGAGGTATGTGCCTTTGACTGGAATCGAACCTGGTGTTGGGGGATTGGTGCAAAAGAAGCAACAGTTGAGCACTTGGAGGTACCGGGAAAGAGAGGGGAGTCAAAGATCCAAAGCCGGAACAAATGACACAATGAGACTGCCCCATATATATATTCCGGGGTTTCTTTGTTTTCTGTTTCCTAACTACCGGGCTTTGGTGGTGGGCGTCCACAGCCCCTCCTGGGTCAGTTAAACGGGGAAGCTAGATTGTATCTAAATGCCTGGTCCGTTGGCCCAGTGACAGTGCCCTCTAGCTAAGCTGTTTCATTCTTGGTTTGTGGCGCTTTGTAAATTGGGAGTAATTAGGAAAAGAGGTCTTGCTAGACCAGATTGTTAAGAAAGGGGCAGGGACTTAAGTATAGGCGATCAGGAATGTACGTTAGGAAACTGGTGAACCGAGTCAGGCTGCTAGCCCTCCTTCCGTCTTTCACACTGGGACCCTTCATCTGGGGGCTGACTGACACGCTGCCCACTGAGCCAGACCCGCCGGGGAAGCTCTGCCAGCTGGAGTCAGGTGGCAGGCTGGCTCCCTCCTCCCAGGGCACAGGGGTGGGCTTCTCAAAGAGACCCATCCCAGGCCCTCAGGAAACATTCCTTAAGACCAGCAAGAGGCCACTGAAGACTTACACACATTTAAAAAGCACAGGCAAAGACATTCTAACAGAAAGGGAGAGGAAGACGTCTCTTCTTTTCACTGGGATAATGCAGCCTCTTCTCAATTCGCGTTTGTTCCAACTGGGGAGCCCTCTCCATTTGCCGGCACCAACACACGTGCAGCTGCCCTGTAATCCCTGCATTTGCTGGCAAACAGCCCCCACCACCACCTTCCACCAAGAGCAGGGCCTCACTGTCTGTCCTAAAAGGATGTGCTCAGTCGTTGTCCTGAAGTTCGGCACAGCAGGGCCTGCAGGTGAGTTGGAACTGTGGCCGAGGCTTGGGCTCACAGGAACCAGCGGCCCACTGGCCTCAGACCGTGAGCGCTCTGGGAAAGGCCGAGGATGCTGGCTACAGACTCTCCCAGCGCCCAGAGCGCACCAGCGAGGCCACAGGGTGTGACAGGTGGGATGTGGCGGGGGATCTGCGGTTCTGGAGGACCTTGTCCCACTGGCTGCTCGGACATTCTAAGCAAAAGGCCTGCATCATCCTTGCGGGAAGTCATGGTCAGTGCGGTGGTCACCTTTTATAAGGGCAAACATAATTTTCTCTTGTTAACATACGAAATATTCAAACTTGTAAAGAATTTTTGAGTTTATTTGAGCCAAACTGTTGACAATTGCGGGAAGCAGAATCTCACCGGATTGGGATAATGCTCCGGAGAATGGTGGTTTTTCACCTGTTTTTATACATTGCAGTCAAAGGAGGGACATAGGTGGGTTATGAAAGATGAAACAGAGGGCCGGAGACCATGGGATACCAGGATACAGGCTTTATTGGAGATCACCCTGCCGGCCGCCTTCCAGAGGGGAAAAGGGAGAGGGTGTGCCAGGATGTAAGCGCCTTTTGAGGGGAGGAAAGGAGGGGATGGGGCTTAGGGTACTCAGCACACGCCGACTGGTGGTTTCATACAAGGCACTTGATTAGGCACCTAGGGACTTAGGAATCAGGGGCTTAGGGTATTTGGCAGGTGCTGATTGGTGGTTCCATGTACAGTCCATATAAGGTGTTCAGGAATGTCCGGCTGCAGGTGGAGTGTACGTCATACTCCATCCATCAGTTGGGGAAAGGGAGGATCTATCAGGTTACAAGAAATCCATTGGTGATAGATTAGGGAGGTGGGAGAAAGCAAAGGGGGAGAAACCTCTGGGATTGGATAAAAAGTAAAATGATAGACACATGCTTCGTTTACTTAGGTGGATGCAGGATAGCTAATAGTCAACAATTAACATGATAATAATAACAATGAAGAATTTTTGTCTCTGTCCTGGCGCCCAGGGTATTTGGTTGTGCCCTGAGAGGTCTGGAAAAAGGGGAAATTGCAAGTTACCTTGGCATTTCAACCACATGCTCTTGTAGAAGCAAAAAGACAATGGGCTCAGTTTAAAGTAAAGGTTGACCTTGTCAGGGAAGATACCGGCCTGGAAGGTGACTGCCCACCATCACTGCTTTTAGTCAAAGTTTAATTTCAGACCATCCTTTGTGGTTACTTTAGGTCTCTGAGTTTGCAAGACCGCCATGCAGGCCTCCCCTGAGCTGTCAGGTCAGCATGTGGCCCCTTTTGTCCACAAGCCAATTGTCCACTGTCAACAATTGCCAGGAAGCAGAATGTCAAGGAAATGAGATAATGCTCCGGAAAATGGCAGTTTCATACATTGCAGTTAAAGGAGGAGATGTAGGTGGGTTATATGAAATCCACTGGTGATAGATTAGGGAGGCGGGAGAAAGCAAAGCAGGGAAACATCTTGGATTGGATAGAAAGTCAAATGATAGTCCTAGCCGGTTTGGCTCAGTGGATGGAGCGTCGGCCTGCGAACTGGAGGGTCCTTCCTGGGTTCGATTCTGGTCAAGGGCTTGTACCTTGGTTGCGGGCACATCCCCAGCAGGAGGCAGCTGATCGATGTTTCTCTCTCATCGATGTTTCTAACTCTCTGTCCCTCTCCCTTCCTCTCTGTAAAAAATTAATAAAATATATTTTTAAAAAAAGAAAAAAGAAAGTCAAATGATAGACAATACTTCTTTTACTTAGGTAGGCGCAGGATAGTTAACAGTCAACAATTAACTCAGTAACAATCATGGGCCTGGGCTTTGAGGGGTCTGGGAAAAGGAAAATTACTTTGACACTGAAGCAGGAATTTTAGGGAAATATAGGCAGGCTTAGGGATTTTTTAGAATTGGGGTCCATGGAAAAAACACAAGGAGAAGGTACATTTCCATAACACCAGGAAGCCAGGTGCAGTTACATCTCCGTAAGACAAGGGAGCAGCAACAGTTGCATTTCCATAAGACAAGGGAACTGGAAGTAGCCAAGAAAGGTCCATATTTGCAAAATAAAGAGAAGGAAGCCCTTCAATCAGAAGAAGAAGAAAGCCCAAAGGAAATAGGAAAACAATAAGGAAGGAGGGGGAGAACCTCACATGTCCCTTGTGAGGTTGACCTTTGAGCCCAGGAGTTACCATAGTAACCAGTCTAAGGGAATAGTGACCAATCAGAGGGGATATCAAGGCACCAGGATCTGCAGCCTTTATAAGCCATAGAGAAGAGGAACTCAGGGGGACCCTTTCCCCCTCCCTACGTGGGAGTCCATTCTGTGGGACTCTTTCCCTCTCCGCACGTGGGAGTCTGTACTTGTTCAATAAATCTCCTCCTTTGCTATACCACTTTCTGTCCGTGGATTCCTTCTTCAATTCTGGCGGACAAAGACTCGGGTTCCAGTCCAAAAAATCGGTATCAACACTCTGAAGATATGTTATTGGAGACGCAAAAAGACAACAGACTCAGTTAAGGTAAAGATCGACCTTTGTCAGGGGAGATTCCAGCCTAAGTATGACTACCCATAAACTGCTTTTTAATTTAAAAGTTTTCATTTCAGACCATCCTTTCTGGTTACTTTTAGGTCTCTGAGTTTGCAAGGCCACCTCCCAGGCCTCCCCTGACCTCGTCAGGTTGGCATTGGCCCTCTCGTCCACACTCTCATCTGATGGGAGGCGTTGATAGGTAAGAAACTCCAAATGCCACCAGTGGAAAGTGCTGTACTTAAGAATGTTCCTTCCCACAGCTAAGCGGCACCATTTCTTTCATCTTGGACCCTTTTCCTGCGCTGATATACACATTCACGGCACAAGATTGGCTCCTGAGCGCTGCAGGGACATTCGGGACAGCTACACAATAGTGGGAGATTTACAGGAAGTGATACCGTTGGAATAAGCTAATTCTCATCTCTGCGTCTGGATAATCAATGACCAGAAATCACGTTAAGTACACGTGGGTGCTCACTCCGTTTTATCCAGGGAACTGTATATAAAGGTCATGTTTCTTGTCAGTGAATATTTATTCCGCTTTTATACTAACTTTCAAATAAATAAGTTTCTGGCACAAATTCATTTTGTTGGCACTATGACTAGCCCTAGCTAATCTCTATGCTACTTGAATATTTTATTGTGTCAATGTAAGCAATGTTTTAACCTGCAGAGAATTTTTATGAGTTTATTTGAGCTAAACTGATGATAATTATTGGGAAGCAGAATCTCAGTGGATTGAGAAAATGCTCCGGAGATAGGCTGTTTTGCACCTTATTTTATACATTACAGTCAAAGGAGGATGGGTAAGTGGGTTACATGAAATCCATTGGTGATAGCTTAGGGAGGCAGGAGAAAGCAGAGCAGGGAAGCCTGGGATTGGATAGAAAGTAAAACAAATAGACACATGCTTTTTTACTTAGGTGGGTATAGGATAGTTGGCAGTTAACAATTAACACGATCACAATAACAATGAGGGGTTTTGTGGTCTCTTCTCAGGAATAGTGAGGGGTGTGGAAAAAGGAAATTACCCTGACATTCCAAAGGTATGCTAGTGTAGATGCCAAAGGACATTAGACAGGCTCAGTTAAGGTAAAAGATTGACCTTTGTCAAGAAAGATACCAGCCTAGGACATGACTGCCCGCCATGACTCACTTTTAGTCAGGAGGTTTTAAGTTCAGACCATCCTATGTGGTTACTTTAGGTCTGAGTTTTAAGGCTGCCACACCGGCCTCCCCTGAGCTTCTCTCGTATACTATGTGGCCCCTTTTTTGTCCACAATTGTAAAGAAATTATTTCTTTTTCCCCCAATTGACTTTAAAGAGAGGAAGGGGGTGGGGGGGGGGGCAGAAAGGGCAGAGAGAGAGAGAGAGAGAGAGAGAGAGAGAGAGAGAGAGAGAGAGAAAACAGAGATCAGTTTGTTGTTACACTTATTTATGCATTCATTGGTTGATTCTTGTATGTGCCCTGAAGGAGATCAAACCAGCAACCTGAGTATTGGGATGATGCTCTAACCACCTGAGCTACCTGGCCAAGGCAAGAAGTGATTTTGTTAGAATTGTGAGCAGATCTCTTTGCTCTAATTATTTTTCTACATCTTTAGTCCATTTTTAAAAAGTTGACTGTATTTCTTTAGAGCAGTTTTAGGTTCACTGTGTAGGGGCTAAAAAAGTATTGATACTTTCCCTCCCATTTTCTAAGTGTTTCTGGGCTGGGCTAATTATCACATTAACAGAGACAGATAAACAGAAGAAAAATAACTTTTCAGACATGGGTATGGAAATTCACCTAAGCATGAAAATTCCAAAGGCAGTGAGGCAACACTGTGTACAGAAGACATTTTTGCACAAAAGAGAAAAGGGGTGGGACAAGATGTTAGAGTTCAGAAGCAAGAATGAATGGTTTGCGGGTGATTGAGGAAGAGTGAAACACACGGCAGGAAAAGCCTTGCTAGGCAACTCGAACAACGGGACGCAGGGTATCTGGCGAGCAGCCCTCCCCGCTCTTCCCGGTCTGAAGCCCTCTTATTGCCCATGCGAAATGCAAATCAGGCTGCGGTGAGCTCTCTAGATCTCCTTCCCAAGGCAGGTTCTCTGTCTGAATCCTCTGGGGAGGAAACTGGGGAGGGTCAAAGTTTCCCTCCGAGTCCTGTTTTCCTAATAAACAGCTTAAAAGCAATACCCAAGATGGCAGCTTCAGGTGGCAGACTTTTGGTTCCCTTCAACAGTGAGTTTGAAAGAAGGTACAGAGGATCCCACAGACTCCCTGCCCAACACCCGCACGGCCTCCCCATGGCCAGCATCCTGCCGCTGCGCTGCATCTGTTGCAATTGATGAACCTACATGGACACGTCATTGTCAGGGCCAGCCTGACAGATTGAACCGGGCGGAGGTAGGGAGGTGGGATTTGAGAAAAGAAAGACAGGACAGCGGGGTCTGGAGGTCTACGGGTCATGGAGAGACTGTAGCGTTGTTTATTAACTCTGTAATGCCTTTTATACACAAAACACTGAATAGGAGGTCTGTGAAGAGGAATGTACTCTTTGTTCCTCTTAATCTCTAAGGGAGACACAGAGCAGAAGGACAAATTCTCGGTACAGTAAATCAGGCAGATTCTCAGTAAATAGTTACAGACTTCTTGGCAAGCCATGAAAGGGTTGCTCTCATTCTACTGATAACCGCCATCCAAACAGGCCTGGGAAAACTGTGTGGGTAGGGGGCCAGCCTTGTTAGCCCCTTCAGGTGCAAGGGCCGTGTCAGCTTACACCCGGTCTCCAACACGTCATCACCACGCAGAGGCCATAGTGGACATCAGGGCTCACTCTTGGTGTTGCACATTCTAAGGTTTAACGTATTGTGACAGGTACCCACCAACACAGCACCACAGAGAAGTTTCATTGCCCTAAAAAACCCCTGTGCTTCATTCCTCCTCCCCCTTAACTCCAGGCAACCCTGGCCTTCTTACTTCTCCATAGTTTGACTTTTCCAGAATGTCACAGAGTTGGAGTCACACGGTATGTAGCCTTTCAGCTTGCCTTCTTTCACTCAGCAGTGTGCAGGGAAGGTCCCTCCGTGTGTTTTCATGGTTGGATAGATCATTTCTCTTTAGTGCTGAGAAACATTCCATTATCTGGAACACTAGCTATTTTTACAAAATTGGTTCAGAAGCTACTCCTTTCATTATTCCTTATACCAAAATGTATGAAGAAGCAGAGAAGGTAAGTGTTATGGAGGGGCGGGGAGGGGTGGTGGTGACACGCTATGACTTACTACGTTTTTGTCCTATTAAGGTAGACAGAGATATAATGGTGCCCCTTAGAGCTGTTATTAAGTGATATAATGGTGCCCCTTAGAGCTGTTATTAAGTGATTTCCTTATAAGAACAGTCATGGCAATGTAAAGGACAGCACAGATAATACAGTCAATAACATTGTAAGAACTATGTATGGTGTCAGACATGGGGTGATCACTTCGTAAGTTATATAAATGCCATACCACTGGGTTGTACATCTGAAACTATAATATTGTATGTCAACTGTACAATACTTTGAACATTTTAAAAATAAAGCATTAAACAATACTAATATGTTTTTAAATGAATGACTGTGTAATAGGCATTTAGACAGACATGAGCAGAGCAAGGTCAGTGGGCCAGGTACAAAAGAAGGTCACCAGGGCAGAAAGCCCCAGGGGCCTAGCAAGGGGCAAACTGGGAAGACAAGGACCTGCCCCCAAGGTGGCCTTTCCTCCCCTGGGATATCGCTGGTCATGCGGTTTGGACCCCTGACCTTTCCTCCCTAGAGACAACATCTAGGCCTCAGTTGTGTCTCAGCTCCAGACCCGGAAAAGCAGCAAAACCAGACAAGTGACACTGTGGCTGCCTCAGGACCAGCTGCATTGCATAATGACCCCCTGATCTGCACCCACCAATCAGTGGAGACCACAACCCTGAAAGAGCACCCCTAGGGAGCAGATAAACATTGTATTGAGACCTCCCCTGAGATTCCCACCTGAGAGATATAAGTGCCCCTCAATGCAAAGGACCAAGCATGTGCTCTCCCTCTGGGGGGCATGCCCTCGCCATTCCCTTCCCTTTCTACTTCCCCCACTGGCACAAATCTCCTAAACTCCAAAGGAACCCCACAAGACTTGGGGAGCAATGGGCAGCAGCAGCTTGTCCCAGGCAACCCCTAAACCTGTCTCCCAGACCCCTTTTCCCTGACTTCCCAGTGAGCCAAGCAGCCCAGCCTAGGCTCTGCTGTTGCTTCTGTGATCTTCCTTGTTTCACTGTCCTGAGTGTGTTTTGCTGCAGCCACTAAATTCTTGCTTTGCTGCACTGTATCTCTTTTTTTAAAAAAAATATATATTTTATCGATTTTTTACAGAGGAGGGGAGAGAGAGCGAGAGAGAGCCAGAAACATCGATGGGAGAGAAACATCAATCAGCTGCCTCCTGCACACCCCCCACTGGGGATGCGCCCGCAACCAAGGTACATGCCCTTGACTGGAATCGAACCTGGGACCCTTCAGCCCACAGGCTGACACTCTATCCACTGAGCCAAACCAGTTTCGTCTGCACTGTGTCTCTTGATTGAAATCTTCCCTTCAAGAGGACAAGAACAGAGGTCTCGTCGTCCGGCAGATAACAAATGGATTTTTTAAAGTCCCATTAGGCAATGTAAAAGTAAGTTTTTAGAAAGAGGCCCTGGATGGTTTGGCTCAGTGGACAGAGCACTGGCCCGCAGATGGAACGGTCTCGGGTTCAGTTCAGGTCCTGGCCTGTGCTTTGGTTGCAGGCTCTATCCCCGGCCCCAGTTGGGCACGTGCAGGAGGTAACTGATCAATGGGGCTCTCTCACATCAATGCTTCTCTCTCTCTGTCTCTCCCTCCCCCTTCCCCTCTCTCTAGAAATCAATGGAAGAATATCCTAAGTTGAGGATTAACAAAAAAAAAATATTTTTTTTTCAGAAAGGGATCTAATTCTATTAATCTAATCAGCAACTGATTTCCTTTCAATCTTTGTAGTTTTTATTTTTAAACTTTTTTAATTTAATAAATCTTTATTGTTCAGATCACTACAATTGTTCCTCTTTCCCCGCCCCCCATAGCTCCCCTCCACCCGGTTCCCACCCCACCCTCTGCCCTTACCTCCCCTCCACTGTCCTCATCCATAGGTGTACGATTTTTGTCCAGTCTCTTCCTGCACCCCCCACACCCCTTTCCCCCCGAGAATTGTCAGTCCACTCCCTTTCTATGCCCCTGATTCTATTATATTCACCAGTTTATTCTGTTCATCAGATATCTTATTCACTTGATTTTTAGATTCACTTGTTGATAGATATGTATTTGTTGTTCATAATTTTTATCTTTACCTTTTTCTTCTTCTTCCTCTTCTTAAACAATACCTTTCAGCATTTCATATAATACTGGTTTGGTGGTGATGAACTCCTTTAGCTTTTTCTTATCTGTGAAGCTCTTTATCTGCCCTTCAATTCTGAATGATAACTTTGCTGGGTAGAGTAATCTTGGTTGTAGGTTCTTGCTATTCATCACTTTGAATATTTCTTGCCACTCCTGTCTGGCCTGCATAGTTTCTATTGAGAAATTAGCTGACAATAGTATGGGTACTCCCTTGTAGGTAACTAACTGTTTTTCTCTTGCTGCTTTTAATATTCTCTCTTTGTCTTTTGCTCTTGGCGTTTTAATTATGATGTGTCTTGGTGTGGTCCTCCTTGGATTCCTTTTGTTTGGGGTTCTGTGAGCTTCCTGGACTTGTAAGTCTATTTCTTTCACTAGGTGGGGGAAGTTTTCTGTCATTATTTTTTCAAATAGGTTTTCAGTATCTTGCTCTCTCTCTTCTTCTGGCACCCCCATAATTTGGATGTTGGTATGCTTGAGGTTGTCCCAGAGGCTACTTACACTATCTTCAAATATTTGGATTCTTTTTTCTTTTTGCTTTTCTGGTTGAGTGTTGTTGTTGTTGTTTTTTTTTTTTTTTTTTTTTTTTTTTTGCTTCTTTGTATTTCAAATCTTTGATTTGATTCTTGTGGTCCTCTAGTCTGCTGTTAGGTCTCTGTATAATATTTTTTATTTCAGTCAGTGTATGCTTAATTTCTAGTTGGTCCTTTTTCATATCCTCAAGTGTCTTGCTAAATTTATCTGCCTTTTCTATGAAATTCTTGAAAAACCTTATAAGTGTGGTTTTGAACTCTATATCCAGTAGTTTGCTTTCCTCCATTTCTTTCATTTGTGATCTGTTTCTTTGTCTCCACATTTTCACTGCTTCCCTGAGTTGGTAGAGTAGATTTGTGTGGTAGGTGTCCTATAGGGCCCAGTGGCTCAGCCTCCCCAGTTACCTGAGGTGGACACTCTTGGTGCACCCCTTTGTGGACTGTGTGTACAGCCTTGTTGCAGTTAAGTCTTGATTGTTGTTGGTATCACTGGGAGGAATTGACCTCCAGGCCATTTGGCTGTGAGGATCAGCTGTGTCTATGCTGGGAGAACTTCTGTGCTGGAGACACCATTAGGAGACAAGACTTGCAAAATTGCAAAGCCTCTGTGCTCAGCTTGGATGGGGCAGAGTCTCAGGGCGGAGCAGACAGCCTTGGCTTCCCATCAACCCTGCCCTATGAGGCCCCTGGGTCTCAGTGTCCCTCAGTAATCGCTGCAAGCACCTCTGAGAGAAAGCTGCCCTCGAGTTTCGCCCGCTGCCAGACAGTGCAGTTTCTCCCCGAATGAGTCTGGGTTCCCAGAGTCTCTCCCAGAACTGGAGTTCAGTGCAGTCGGGAGCTTCCGTCTCCCTCCCGCTTGAGAAAGTCAGCCGCGCACTCAGCAGTCAGTCTTTTCCACGCGCACACGCACCTCTGGACCTCTGACTTCTGCAGCTCCCCTAAGTCTCAGTGTGCTTTTCTCTTTTCCTGACAGTCCAGATCCCTCCATATGAGTCTGGGTCCCCAGGGTCTCGCCCAGAACTGGAGTTCAGCGCAGTCAAGAGCTTCCGTCTCCCTCCTGCTTGAGAAAGCCAGCCACGCACTCAGCCACCAGTCCTCTCTGCGCGTGTGTCTCCATACCTCAGCCTTTTGCAGCTCCTCTGAGTCTCAATGTGCTTTTCTCTTTCCTTCTAGTTGTAGAATTTCCACTCAGCCAGCTTTCCTGTGGTTCTGGATGGTGTCCATTTTGTCTTTTAGTTGTAGTTTTGAAATGGTTGTGCGAGGCAGCAGTTTAGGTGTTTATCTATGCCGCTATCTTGGTTTCTCCCCTACCTTTGTAGTTTTTAAAAAAATGAAATAAATCTGCCTGGTCTGGAGTGACTCAATTGGTTGAGTGTAGTCCTGTGCACCAAAGGGTTGCCAGTTTGATCCCCAGTTGGGACACATAGGTAAAGCAACCAATTCATGTTCTCTCTCTCTCTCTCTCTCTCTCTCCATGTTCTCTCCGTGTGTTTTTCTGTGTGTGTGTGTGTGTGTGTGTGTGTGTGTGTGTGTGTGTGTGCCTCTTTCTCTCCCTTCCTCTCTCTAAGCATGTCCTCCGGTGAGGATTAAAAATAAATGAAATAGCCTGGCCAGTGTGGCTTAGTGGTTGAGCTTTGACGCATGAACCAATGGGCCACCAGTTCAATTATGGTCAGTGCATATGCCTGAGTTGCAGGCTTGATCCCTAGGGGGGAGCATGCAGGAGGCAGCCGATTGATGTTTCTCTCCCATTGATATTTCTTTTTCTCTCTCCCTCTAAAAAACAAAAAAAAACCAAAAAAACAAGAAAAACATATTTTAAAAAATAAATGAAGTAAACCCTACCATGATTTTTTTCCAAAGTTCTTTTTTTCTCTGCATTCTTCCTTGTAAATTATGTTGGTTTGAAATGCTCTTCACCCATAATTTTCTGTCTAGGACCAAATAAAGGTGTTGCTGCTTTCAGCAAGATTGAAAATTTCTCATCCACATATAATCCATAAAGTATACTACCCCAAAGTTCACAGAGATCCTATGACTACAAATTATTGCTAAACCATTTTCATGGCTAAATCCTAGGTGACATTTATAGGATGCTTACTTTGTCCTGGGTAATGTGTTAAGTATTTTATGTATGCTAACTCATTTTGTTTTTGCAACAGCCTTAGTGAGAAGGCTAACCCCTATTTTGTAAAACTACTGTTTGGAATTCTCTGCTATTTTTCAGACAGCCTCTTATTCTAAAAAAAATAACTTTGCTTTCCAGCCTGCTTGAATAATGAGGAAGATAAACTTAGCTATCTGACCTTGTAGGCCAGAGACTAGATATGCCCATGCTCTCAAGGCCATGCCAGGTGCATTTTTTAATTGGATAGAACTGTGTTGTTTTCAAGGCCAGCAGCGAGATAACCACTAAGCGCACATAGAGCTGGCTCTTTAATAAAAAGGGAAGCTCTAGTTGTAGCTTGGCTTAGAATTTGAACTCATTTTCTCTAAGCCCACCCCGGTGAATAAAGTGTGACTCCAAACTCTCCGAGCATTGCTTGATTTATTCCGGTTCTCTGTAACATTAGGAGGTACTTAGAATTAGAATCTCTAATAAATAATGAGTAAACTGAGCCCCAGATGTAAATAGACAACCAAGAGGTCCAGACTGCCTGTCACTACTTGAGCCCATTAAGCAGAGACAGGGTTGAATCATATATGAACGTTTATTCCAATATTGCTGGCAGCAAGGGAGAGCAGCAGGTCATCCACAAAAATCTGCTCTGCAGCCCCCCATAAGCCAGCTTGGGTAGAAGGACCGATGACATGGGGAAGTAGGCAAAGGGGTCTGCCAAACGGGCAGTTTGCAGGTATTATGGGCTGGTGATATGCAAAGGACTGGGGTCTTCAAAGGACTGGCGATTCTGGTTTCTGCAACAAGGCTGTTAACCTTTCCATGAGAACAGGCAGCTCCGATGGGGAGGATGGGCGGCATGTCCAGGTGAGCTCCCAGCCAGGTTGGAATGTGCCTTCTTTAATCAGAACAAAGCAATCATGGTTAACAGAGCATGATTAATATTTCTTACAATTCAAGCTGGTTCCCCATATTCTATTTCTGCCCCTGTCACAGAGAGACTGGGGCCTTGTCCAAGACTCCACAGCTGGAAGTGACAAAGCCAGAAATGTACAGGTGCTAGCCTATGAGCATTCCAGTTCACCACGATTGTCCTGAAACCCGGGCGGTGCAGACTTAGCCACCATGCACAATTCCGGATTATTAAGGGCTGTAGGGGGTCAGAACACGCCACCCCAATATAGGCCACTTTGGCATATGGGTTATTTTGAGCTGAAGACAACTGAGAAGCAGTGGATGCCAAACAAAGCTCTCTGCCCTCCCCATCTGCCAGAAACAGGTCATAAATCCCCATGTAATTACAGGGTGTGCCACCGAGGGTGTGACCTGGATGTTGGGTCTGATCAGAGAATTGAATCGATATCCCCTCTCCTGGGAACTGACCTTCAGGCCACTTCACAATGGACATTCCACTTGCTTAGACCACATTCCACTTGCTAAGACCATTATCTCTCTCCTCCGGAGTTTCCCAGAATCTGGACCTGCAGAGAATTCTCCGCCCAGAAAAAGCCCGACTAGAGTCCTTTAAAAATCTCCTACTCTCCCGTCTTCGCGTGCTGGTACCATTTTGGGGCTCAGCCCCACTAAGTTTCCAGATGACCTAATAAATTCGTAATTCTTTATCCCCTTTGGCCTTGTGTGTTCCTCCTTCAGTGACCCTAACACTGGGCTCTTTTATTTTTAAATATATTTTTATTGATTTCAGAGAGGAAAGGAGAAAGAGAGAGAGGTGGAAACATCAATGATGAGAGAGAATCCTTGACTGGCTGTCTCCAGCATGTCCCATACTGGGGATCAAGCCTGCAACCCAGGAATGTGCCCTGACTGGGAATCAAACTGTGATCTCCAGGTTCATAGGTCCATGCTCAACTGTTGAGCCACGCTGGCTGAGCTGACCTGGACTCTTTTTTTTAAATCCTTACTCGAGGATATTTTTTCATTAATTTTTTAGAGAGAGTGGAAGAGAGAGGGGAAGACAGAGAGAAATATCAATGTGAGAGAAACACATCAATTGGTTGCCTCATGTATGGGCCCTGACCAGGGTCTGGGGCTGGGGAGGAGCCTGCAATCGATATACCTGCCCTTGACCGAAATCGAACCCGGGACCCTTCAGTCTGCAGGCTGTCGCTTTAGCCACTGAGCCACACCAGCTAAGACTCTTAATCACCACGATGCCTCTAGACTCCTAGCAGCTTAGAGATGGCATTGGAGGAGTCATGTTCATCACAAACCTGCTCAACAACCCTGGTCTTCCCTGACTCCCCCCATATTCACCTCCCGAGTTTGCTGCCTCTGAAGCCTGAACACCTTTGCCTGAGTCCTGTCCCTTCTCGACAGCTGCACTGCTTGTTAATGCGGGGCGGGGACAACTTCCCTTCCCGCCGCTGGTTGTTTTGGCTGATTGAATAATTCAGACAAGAGAATAATTAACAAGAGAAAGTCAAATTTAATTTCTTGTGCATTGGAGCCCCACATACGTGAGAGAGTCAGAGACCCCACTTTCCCGAGAGTTCCAGAGCTAGAAAGGTCAGTGTAGGTGGCATCCTGAGCTGTGGGCGAGGTGAGGGGGCCTGGGCCTCGAGCTGGGCGAGTCACTGCGGGACAGTAAGAGCAGATGCTCAGTAACCAGTAGTCCGTCCTGCCTAGGCGAGAGGTCAGAAAACGGTATTTCTGGTAACAAGCCATGGCAGGCAAGGCTCCCAACCCAATACAGATGCTTCTAGGTCATTAAGCGGAGAGCAGAAGTTTTTCTTGAGCCCAGAGGGTCTTGGTTGCCTTTAGCTCAAAGTCATGCACTTACTAAAGGCACATCCTCAAGTCTCCCTGTGTGGGTGTGTGCTGCACAGATAATACACTGATGCTCTCTCTCTTCGCTGTACCTCATCACTCTAATTTGCACCCGGAGAAGCCAGGAGGGAAGAGGGGATGGGTGTTTTCTTCCCCTACAGAGCGCATACCTCCCCCGCTGGCGGTTGGAACCTCATCAATGCTCGGAGCCCGGCTTGGTGACCTAGAATACGAGGGCAGCACATTGCCCGCCGGCCAGGGCCCACGGAGCCACAGTGGTGGTGCTGCCTTCCACATTCACTGAGTAAAACGTAGTGAGCACCTACGTGCCAGCCGTCAGCCAGGCCCTGGGACAGTTCTGGGGTCACACAAAACAGCAAAGCAAAGTCTCCTCCTGTCAGGAGGGGCGAGGGAGGGAAGCTCTGGACTGACCTCCCTCCCTTTCCTTCTCCCCCCTAGGCTGCACCCCAGCTCCTCCATCCTCGTCCTCCATCCCCTCAGGGCCCTGGGACTGTTTGCTTCCCACCTCCCCTCCCAGACCAGCAGCTCCTCAAGAGTGAGGGCGGACCCTCAGCATCTTCTAGGAGTCTGAGGACTTCAGAGCTCTGCCCTGAGGGCTTAGTACCCAGATCACCCCAACACAGTGGGGACAATGGAGGCCTTCAGTGGAAATGGATGAGTGGGGGCCATGTCCCCTGACTCCTCTCACTCCTTTGAAATTCCTCTGGCTCATTTGTCCCTGGGAGCAGGTTGTAATTGTGCTTACAAACCCAATGGAGCAACCGGAGATGGTTCACATCTCCGATGGAGAGGAGGGAGATAGATCCCCAGGCTGCCTGGAGGAGTGTCTTATCTCATCTGAAATACAGTTTCCTGCCTCTTCCATTTCCATAATTACACACACACACACACACACACACACACACACACACACACACACCCCTGCCCCAATTTAAATCTGCTGGTTCACAAAGATTCTCCTTAACCAAGCCCTAGTCAGCCTCCTCATGCTTGGCCTGAAGACAATTGAAACAGGAATTTTAGGGGTAAAATAGGACAATTTTAGAAATTAAGGGGACCATGGAGGAAGCACAGGGCTGCAGAGCAGCAGAAGGTATATTTCCATACAATAGGGGAGCTGGAAAGCTGAAACAGGTACATTTCCATAGAATGGGGGAGCTGGGAACAGCAAAAGGCCTATATTTACAAAATAAAGGGAAGGAAGCCCTTCATCCAGCAGGAGAAGAAGAAAGCCCAAAGGGAATAGGAAAACAATAAGGAAGGAGGGGGGAGAACCTCACATGTCCCATAGGAGGTTTGACCTTTGAGCCCAGGAGTTACTATAGTAACCAGTCTAAGGGAACAACGACCAATCAGAGGGGATATCAAGGCATCAGGATCTGCAGCCTTTAAAAGCCGTGGGGAAAAGGAACCCAGTGGGACCCTTTCCCCTCCCCACCTGGGAGTCAGTTCAGGGACCCTTCTCCCCTCCCTACTTGGGAGTCCATTCTGTGGGACTCTCCCCCTCTCCACGTGGGAGTCTGTACTTGTTTTTCAATAAATCTCCCCTTTTGCTATACCACTCTTCTGTCCGTGGATTCATTCTTGGATTCCAGCAGACAAAGAATCCGGGTTCCAGTCCAAAATTTTGATATCAGTATGAAGAGACAAAGAACTGCAGCCTTTATAAACCTTGGAGAAAAGGAGCTTGGTGGGGTACCCCCTTGGGACACCCTTCCTGCGTGGGAGTCTGTACTTCCAATAAATTTCCACCCTTTTCATTTACCGCCTTTTGTCTATGGCTTCATTCTTCTGTGAACGAAAGAAGCCACCTGCTAACCTGACAAGCTCAGGGGAGGCCTGTGTGGCAGTCTTGAAAACTCAGAGACCTAAAATAACCACAAAAGATGGTCTGAAAATTAAATATTTAACTACAAACAGGTTATAGTGGGCAGTCATTCCTAAGCTGATATCTTCCCTGACAAAGATCAACCTAGATCTTCTTTCCTGAGCCCATTTGCCTTTTTGCCTCTAAGATAACATATCTGTGAGATGTCTGGGTAACTTGTAACTTCCTTCTTGTTCTGGAGCCCCTGGGGCACAACCAAATGTAGTGGGCGCCAGGACAGATGCCTCAAATTCCTTCATTATCATGTTAATTGTTCCTGTACCCACCTAAGTATGTGTCCATCATTTTACTTTTTATCCAATCCCAGGGGTTTCCCACCGTTTGACTTTATCCAATGAATTTCATGTAGCCCACCTATGTCCCTCCTTTGATGGCAATGTATAAATACAGATGTAACCCACCATTCCTCGGAGCATTATCTCAATTTATTGAGGTTCTGCTTCCCGGCATATGTCGACAGTTTGGCTCAAATAAACTCACTAAAATTCTTTACAGGTTTCAATGTTTTTTTTAGTTAACATTACTTGGCGTAGTCGGCAGGATTCCAAAGAAAACTCACCCAGGATCATCCCTCGGACTTGGACTTGGAGCTAGGATCCAGCAAAGGGCCCGTTGAAGCCCACCGGTCCTCCGCCCATTGGGTGAACGTGGGTGAGTTGTCTCTTGGATCCAGGACCTTCCCTCGCTTTGGTAGAGGGTCTGACTTTATTTGAGCTGTGTTTTAAAATCCTCGAGGTGGAACCAGGGTTGACAGAACCCCAGGTTAAGGGTTGGCAGAACCCAGGCTAAGGCGGGACTGGAGGAAAAAAATGGGTGGCTGGTTTTGATTTTGGCTTTTCAATTGGAATTGCTGAGAGTCTGAGCAAAAATAACCTTCGCCGTATAAATGAGCTGAACTCATTCAGCTCCGAAGATAAAGGGGCAACACTTTTTTATTTTTAAAGAATAATCCGATTCTGAGGTGTTCTTAGGTGACTAAGAATTTTGTGGAAGTGTCAGAAATGCAGGAGCCCCATCTGGAAGTTCCGACGCAACTGTAATTAACTAAATGGCTTTTCTAGGGAGCCACCATAAAGACTTGGTATGCCCGGGCCCCAAAACTTTTTGTGGTTTTAGACAGCCGGGAGAGAAACTGAGGCCACATTTGACCTACTACATAACATATCTAAAGTTTGCTCAGACTACAGATATCCAAAAATAAAAAAAATTTAACATGGGAAATTGTGCCTCCAAGGCTAGAAGCTCCCAAGACCCCAGCCCTCATTTAATACTCCTGATAAGAAGCCTTTACTTGCAAGTACTTTACAGAAATGAGAAAATTTAACTAGAACATATTAACTGAGGAATGGCCAGAAAAAAGAAAAAAATGCAGTTTGTTTGGGGTACCTATGTTAATATTTTGCATGCAGGAATTAAAAAAAAAATGCCGGCTCTGAAATTAAAGTGAATGAGTATATGGGAAGCGTATCTTGATTTGGAAACTAGAAGCTTCTAAGGAAAAAATTTTCTTCCAATAAGATGGAAATTAATAAAAAATAAAAAATAATTAGAGACGGTCTCAGAACTATTCTGAAGTTAACAAATGTCTACAGCCATTTTTGAATAGTCCTTTGGGAATGTACTGAAATTCTAGAGAGGGGCAGTTCCCAAACCGGGGACAAAAGACACTGCTTCGGTAATTTTAATGCTGGACATTCTCTGGTGCAAATTCTTAGTGTGTTTTCTGCGCGCCTGTATAAGAGTGTTGATGTTTTTGTGTCTCTTTGTTGTTGTTTAATTTGTTGAAAGAAGAGGCAAGTCCCGCTTTGGGGAAGCCTAGTTGTGTGTGGTGGGGTTGAAAGCGTGAGAGAGATTGCAAGAACGTCCCAGCAGCTGCCAAGAATTCTTATTAATCTTGGGGGCTCTTCTTGCTCTCCCTCTCAGGGTTCAGCCTCCAGAAACAGCTAGTGAGATTTCTGTCTGTTGGTCTGAAAAATAATTGTGGCTGTCTATCTTTTAGGGATTTCGGTTTGCTCTTTCCTTATTTATTGTGAGAATAAACAAATCATCTTCTCTGTCAAAGAATAGTTTAGACAGCCTCCATTTTGGACTGTGACTTGGCAGCCGCCATGTTGGCCGCATGGTTTGCTTCTCCCCTTGAAAGAGCAAGGGCCAACCCCTCCCTTTGAATTAGCCAATCGGGAAAGACTGTGTGCCTGAGCTCCAATCAAGAGCAAGGAGAGGTCACATGCATTGTTAAGGCACTCTGCTTCAGAAAGAAACTTGCAGAGATTCTCAGAGCCAAGTTCAAACAGGAAACTTTAGGAGGGTAGCATGTGTCCAGTCAGGGACACTGGCAAGCCAAGCGTCATGATTCCCTGTGGGGGCATCTGCCAGTGATACTCTGGGTATTTGCGTTTCACATATTGGGCGTTTATGTATTATTTTCAATGCTCAATACACTACTTGCAATAAGCCAATGTGCCTCATTTTAAAATCTTGCATATTATTCTTTATATGTTGAAATTATAATTGAATCTAAAGTTATACAAATTTTATATTATTCTCTATGTCATTTTACAGGGATTATTACTTATCGAGAAGTTGTTGTCATGGAATGTTATATTTTATAGAAAAGCAAAGTTTTTATCAAATCTATAACCATGCCACTTTTAAATTTTTGTCATTTGTGGACAGCTTTATTCTGATGCATTTGTAGGTATATATGTCTAGAAAAATCCATGAAAAGGACTCGGATTTACTCTAACTTGCAGGCTTCTAAGCAGGTCATATTTTGAACTGGATGAAGATTTATAGAACTTCAAGGAATAAATAAACAAAAACAACTATGGGACTAAATGAATTGAGGATAATTATTCTTATGATTCTATTTAAAATATTGTTGACTCTTAAATCTTTTGTTTCCCGAATATAGGGAAAAGTTAAGAGCAGACATTCTGCATTGTAGGAACTAACAAATTGGTAACAGATTCATTTCACAGTGTGCTCCCGGGAGACGAAGGTTTCAAAGATCATGGCTTACAACCAGGAGATTTGCTGTCTTGGAAAAGACACCAAATAAAAGACTCCAACCTCATTGGAGGGGACCTTACCAGGTATTACTAACTAACCCATGTGCAGCTAAACTTAAAGGAGTTAGCTCATGAATTCACATTTCTCATTTAAAAAAGGCATCTGACTGTGAATGGACATCTACTCCCATCTCTGACACCATCTCCGTCTGCAGCGGAGATCACACAGACTTTTCAAGGATGAGAAGTCACCGACCACGGAGGCAGACAGCTATCCCAAGAAGATGTCAACAAGGCCTGTATACTCACAAATGATATTGCTTGTTTTATATCATCTGACTGATATTGATTGAATGTACATAAAATGATTTTCATATTATTATTATCCTTATGGTTCCCTAGTGGAAACAATATCTACCTCCCCAGACCTCTTCCTTTATTAGATATGAAAAATTTAATTTAGATACCTGCTAACCTTTCCTACCTACTACACAATGATGTTCTGGTTATCAGGTATGATAGTGAAATTAATGCCTTGTTAGCCACACATTGGTCTTCTCCTATCAATATAAGCTTTGGTTGTTGTTGTTGTTGTTGTTTTCTGGCTCTATTATAAAGGACTCACCTTAGTCAAATACCTCCAAGAATATCTCCCTGATAATTCCACTGGTAGAATTGTATATGGATGTAATCTGGATGAATATTGTATGGCTATAGAGATGGGTGATAAATAACTAAGAAAAACACCTGGATATGATGGCCAAAGGCTTGCAGCAGCCTGTGCTATCTGTCATAGCATTTCATGTCCTCAGACTCACCAGCCATGCTCTTATGGCTGGATGTCTGTGAAACAAGAGAGAATTCAATGGGTCCCCATTTCAGAAATTATTGACATCATTTGGTGGGTAGATATGTTTATAATTACCCCACTGTCCTTGTGTCCTGGATGTTTGAGGAGCCCTATGAATACTCAAACTCTAGCTCATTTGGGAGTCCCCTTCACCTATTTAACTATGGCATGGGAAACTCAACATTTTGGGCTCCACTCAGTATACCCTAACTGCTCCCAAGCCATAGCTACCCAATGGCAACAACATTCCTGGTGTATCCAACAACATTGGTCCCCCTAAAAGAAGCAAAAGGGGAATACTTGGAGCAGTAGGGGCTGGCCTTGGTATCCGGGACAAGCTGAAGTTGTATGTAGCTAATGAAGAATGTCATTCATTAGAAAAAGATTTTTATCTCAAATAGGTTATATAGAGGGAATGCTGTTTCTGGAAGAAGGAAAAACAGTGGGAAGCAGCATGGAAAGACAATAAAGCCTTAGTTTAATGGATAGAACAGGCTCGACAGACTAAACTCATGTCCAAACCCAACAATGGGAATGTGCTTGTGCCCTAATTCAACTGGGCCTGTTGTCTATGCTAATGCAAGGAATCTGAAGTGGCTATGAAACAATGGCCAACTATAATGGCTGCAGAAGCCCAGGCCAGACACTTATGGGACTCATATGCTTCCCCAGGCATTTGGAAAATTTAAATGGGAAATGTGATCTACGACATTGTGCTTTTAAAAGCCCAGGTGCGAGTTAAATCCTAAGCTTAAAATTCCCAGTAGTTCAACTGGCTGGCATAAGGACCATCCTCTATAATACTAGAATACTTCCAATGGGAAGTAGATGGGCCATATTTAAAAATAATAAACAATGTGAACCCATCTCACTGTCTGTGAAAATTGGAAAAGTGAATGGTTATGCCCTCAATTCATATGGAATACTGAATTCACCCAGTCCTGGCTTATTGTATCTACCCCAACAAATAACAATATAGTATATGAAAAAGGGGCGTTTTTGCTGGAAAGGGTTAAAAGCAATCTTTACTGTAATATCACCAAGTTTACATTAAATAATCCTAGAATATGGTGTAATACTGAAATTATAGGCAGAATGACTTTGCCTGATGTTCATAAAATCTGTGATAATATTGATACTGAAAAACCAATGTATTGGGAAATTGAACTCCTCCCCATGAAGCCATTTTTATGGGAACTAATTGGCCAGAAGAAAATTAGAGCTTCTAGATAATGAAATAGTAGAGTCTTAATTCATTTGGCCAAACATATCATAAGGTACAAATGACAGTGGATGAAGGAGGAAAACATAAGTAGCTTAATAAAAGATTATGATAATACACGTAAAGGGTGTTTCGGTTGGCTGTGATGCTTGTTCCCCTTAGAATTTTCCTTGTCTAGTATTAGACATTTTCTGTTCCTAATCAGTGTTATTGGTTTACTATTGTTACTTTTGTTCTTGATATGTAAATGTTATATTAGATGCAGAAAAGCAAAACGTAAGACAAACAGCAAAAAGACTCGGATCATGGTGGCTCAAAATTAAAAATGATCCAGAATACTTTTTAACAAGGACATATAGGACTTGACTGCCTCCCATTTACCTGCCTTTTTAAAATATATATAATTCGACCTTAAATGCCATCTAAGGTTATGGTCTTGACCCATCCCCAGTGGTCCACCTGTTCAGCAAGACATGCTGACACTGAGACATCCTAGGAATGAGCCTTCCTAGCACCGTGGGACTCCATTATCCAACCAAAAGGTTGGTCATCAATGCATCCTTTGGATTGATTTATGACCAAAAGGGGGATGTGTGAACGAAAGAAGCCACCTGCTAACCTGACAAGCTCAGGGGAGGCCTGTGTGGCAGTCTTGAAAACTCAGAGACCTAAAATAACCACAAAAGATGGTCTGAAAATTAAATATTTAACTACAAACAGGTTATAGTGGGCAGTCATTCCTAAGCTGATATCTTCCCTGACAAAGATCAACCTAGATCTTCTTTCCTGAGCCCATTTGCCTTTTTGCCTCTAAGATAACATATCTGTGAGATGTCTGGGTAACTTGTAACTTCCTCCTTTGCTGGAGCCCCTGGGGCACAACCAAATGTAGTGGGCGCCAGGACAGATGCCTCAAATTCCTTCATTATCATGTTAATTGTTCCTGTACCCACCTAAGTATGTGTCCATCATTTTACTTTTTATCCAATCCCAGGGGTTTCCCACCGTTTGACTTTATCCAATGAATTTCATGTAGCCCACCTATGTCCCTCCTTTGATGGCAATGTATAAATACAGATGTAACCCACCATTCCTCGGAGCATTATCTCAATTCATTGAGGTTCTGCTTCCTGGCATATGTCGACAGTTTGGCTCAAATAAACTCACTAAAATTCTTTACAGGTTTCAATGGTTTTTTTCGTTAACACTTCGAATCCATCTGGACAAGAACCCGGGAAAGAAATCACCCTAGCATCCTGCTCAGGAAAACAACCCGACTCACCTTGATGTGTAACCACCCTCACTGGGTTCAGCAAGCATCCTATTGAGTCCCTCTAGCCAGAATTCCACCCCTGCCCCCCAAATATCTCCTTTTTCTTAGTGATTCTCCACCCATCATCCCCTCCCTGCTCCTTGGCTATCAACCACAGCCAACTTTGCTGCATTTGGCCTGGGGCCAGTCTCTTGCCCCTATTGTAAAGGTGGTCTTGAATAAAGTCTTCCTTACTGTTTGAGCAAGTGTCAGAATAATTTTCTTTAAGCTTGTTTTGGAAGGAAACAGAGAAGTCGCCTAGTGCTTGCTTCTTGTTTTCTTCGTCCAGTAACCAGACTACAGCCAGTGTGACTTTGGGGTGAGATCCAAACATATAGCTATTGAGGTAGCACTGATTCAGACAGAAGCCCAAATAGTGTTCTGATTAGGAGGCAAAAAGCGAGGGGTATTATGAGGAAGGGAAGGGAACAATGACATCACTAGAAAGAAGGCATTTCTATTGGTGCAGATAACAGAACAGTGATGCTAATTCTAAAGAATGTTTTTAATCTTCAATCTGGTAGTCATAATGTCTACTTTCTTAGCTTTGCAAACAGTAATTTGGGATACAATGGTTTTTAGACCTAGTTCAAAGGCGATTTTGTCCAGATTTGAGGATAAAGACCTACAAGGCAGTTCTTCGGAGATGGCAGCTCTGACTCCATTTAAAAATGGCTTCGTTTGCATTTTTTTTTTTTTTTACAGCTTATATGGTGAGAGTATGCTATCTCTACAGCTAAAAATAAATTGGGATTCTAGGGGGAAAAATCTTCTAGATATCAAATAAGATTTACAGAAAAAATTTACCCGAGAGTTAATATAATCCAACAGTTTACATTATGATTTTTAAAACCTCTATATAAAACCCAGAATAGAAAATGTATAAAAGTTTAAATTAACATTTTAGATCATCTTCCTAGACTATGATTTCTTCTTGACCTGGAGCCCAACTGTCAAGGTTAATTAAGAGAAAGGGTGGTGTGGGAGGCAGGGGCAATTATAAATGCCACATCAGTTAAAAATTCAGCATCGGCCTTCGGACTGAAGGGTCAGGGGTTCGATTCTGGTCAAGGACATGTGCCTCGGTTGCAGACTTGATCCCAGGCTCTAGTTGGGGTGCATGAGGGAGGTAACCAATCGATTGTGTCTCTCTCACATTTGATGTTTCTCTCTCTCTCTGTGTCTCTTCCTCTTCCTTCCACTCTTTCTAAAAAATCAATGGAAAAAATATGTTCAGGTGAGGATTAACAACAACAAAAAATTCAACCAAACAAAATATACTCAAGCATCTGGATTTTCTATTTCTAGGTGACAGTGAACGTGTAGTTATTGGGGGGGGGAAACATCAAGATTATCCATTCTTCTCCCAGGTGTGCAGAGCTTGCTGGAGGAAACTACACGCTGCCCAGGACTTGTCGCGTTGGCCCCGCGTGGTTTGGAGAAGCAGAGTGTTGGTCCCCTGTGTGCAGGACGCTTGCATTTTAGAGGGTTGGGAGGTGTCTCCCTCTCTGAAGCAGGAAGAGGCAGATATAAGTCAGGAAAGAATCTGCTTGGCCACCTGTGGATGAAACAAAGGTCACATGCTAATCTGATCAGCTCAGGGAAGGCCTGCATGGCGGTTTTGCAAACCCAAAGACCTAAAGTAACTGCAAAGGATGGTCTGAAATTAAAACTAACTAAAAGCAGTTTATAGAGGGTAGTCATGTTCTAGACCAGTATCTTCCCGGATAAAGGTCAATGTTTACTTTAACTGAGCCTATTGGCTTTTTGTATCTAAGATAACATGCCTGTGAAATGTTAGGGTAACTTGTAAATCCCTTTTCCAGACCCCTCAGGGCAAAACCAAATGTGCCTGGGGACCTGGGACTGAGAGCATAAATTCCTTCATTATTATTGTTATCAAGTTAATTGTTGTCTGTTAACTATCCTGCAACCACCTTGGTAAAAAAAAGTATGTGTCTATCATTTTACTTTAAAAAAAAATTTTATTGATTTCAGAGAGGAAGGGAGTGGGAGAGATAGAAACATCAATGATGAGAGAATCATTGATTGGTTGCCTCCTGCACACCCCCTACAGGGGATTGAGCCCACAACCGGGCATGGGCCCTTGACTGGAATTGAACCCAGGACCCTTCAATTGGCAAGCCGACGCTCTATCCACTGAGCCAAACTGGCTAGGACTATCATTTTATTTTATTATTTTTTAAAAATATATTTTATTGATTTTTTACAGAGAGAGGGATAGAGAGTTAGAAACATCAATGAGAGAGAAATATCAATAGCTGCCTCCTGCATATCTCCTACTGGGGATGTGCCTGCAACCAAGGTACATGCCCTTGACCGGAATCGAACCTGGGACCCTTCAATCTGCAGACCAATGCTCTATCCACTGAGCTAAACCAGTTAGGGCTAATCATCTTTTTTTAATGAGGATGGCTAGAATTCTTTCATCCCCTGTGCCCATGGAATAATGATCCCTGTTGGCGGCCAAGAATAAAGGCAACGTTTCTCCTCTATGTTCCTGAAGGGCCCCGTCCTGGAGCAGATGGTGGGTGAGCACCTCTCTCCCTGAGAGCTGAGGGGCTGCAGAGAGCAGGGGCTTCTCACCTGCTCCCGGGCACTGACGCCCACAGGTTGATTGGCTTCAGGTGGCTGACTTCCAAAGGGGCTGGAGCACGTGAATCTGCTGTGAGGGCTTTGTCTTCGGGCCTCATCTGCTGGGGCATCCCCCATGCACCTTCCCCCTAGGCTGGGCTGGGGGAAGGGGCCTTGGTTGGGGGGGCAGAGTTGTTAGTCCTCACCTCCTCCTGCGGGAGGCTCCTGTCTTCCTTTGTGAGGCCTTCAAGGCAGTGATGCCTTTGCTGGCTTGTGCTCAGTTTGATACAAAGTCTAGTGATCAATAGAGGAGTCTATGCTTATCACCCAGCCGGTATGTGTGAAGGGACTGCTCTGCCAAACTCTCTCACAGGTGCTGCTGGGGATGGGAAACAGTCAGATGGTGCCACAGGGGAGCATCATCAGGGTTTGCATTTGGCTGCACATAACCCCAAATAAGAGGGGCTTGCCTCACTAGGGCTTAGAAAGGCAGAGGGGCTGGCCTCCTCCCTGCCTCCTCTCTGGTCCCAAGATGGCTGTGGGTCTGCAGCAGACATGTCCCCAAGTGCACACCCTTCCAGGAGCATTCCGGATGTCAAGCCCACAGCTTCCAATCACATCTCCTTTGCTACCACCAGCTGCAAGGAGCACAGTGCCAAGTAGTGGGTAGCCGGAAGCCTGTGCTTTGTTTTTGTTATTCATTTTCCATAATACCTTGGTTTTAGTTTTCATATTGTAGTAAAATACGCGTAACATAAATTTGCCATCTTAACCATTTGTAAGTGTGCAGCTCAGTGGCATGAAGGACATTTATTCACAATGCTGTGCCCCATCCACCGTTCATCTCCATGTTCCTCTTGCAAAACTGAAACTTTCCCCATTGGACACCAACTCCCCATTTAGCTGGAACTATTTTATGGTGAAAATCTGAAATCTCTCCAAGTCCGTTGGAGACTTCCTAGCATATCTCCTGTCCCCGGTTACTTTTCTACCCCTGCCCAGCCATCGGTGAGGCAAGTGTTGCGCTGGGGAGCCAGGCTTCTTTTTTCTGCACAGTGGCTCTGGGTGTTGCAGGAGGGCTCAGTGGCCAATGGAACTTTGTGCTGGAGTTTGGATGGAGGTCATGCCCCCAGGGATCTTTCCACAGCTCAGGGGATGGCCCTGGACCAGCAGACTCCACCTTAGGGTGTGTTGGCAAGGGGCCCAGGAGGAAGATGCCATTGCTCTAGGCTTGAGGTCTCAGAGAGCTGGGAGGTGGGAGGTGCTGTTGGTCTTCTGTGCTGACCTGGAATGTTCTTATTCTGTTTAACAACTACATCATTTTCTGCAGTGCTGCGGTGCCACAGTTTATTTAAATTCCCCTTCTGATGGACATTTAGGGTTTTATTTCTTACTAGAGGCCCAGTGCACAAATTCATGCACCAGTGTGGTCTCTCGGCCTGGCCTGCAGGATTGGGCTGAAACCAGCTCTCCAAGATCCCCTGAGGGGTCCTGGATTGTGAGAGGGTGCAGGCCAGGCTGAGGGACCCCACCGGTGCAGGATCAGGGCTGGGGAGGGATGCAGGAGGTTGGCCAGCTGGGGAGGGACCACTGGAGGGCTCCAGGGAGTGTCCGGCCCATCTCGCCTAGTCCCTATTAGCTGGACCCCAACAGCAAGCTAACATACCAGTCAGAGCGTCTGTCCCCTGGTGGTCAGTGCTTGTCATAGCAACTGGTCAAACAGTTGACTATTTGCCCCCTGGTGGTCAATGCACATCAGAGTGAGCGGTTGAGCGGCCTTAGCGTATCATTAGCATATTATGCTTTGATTCATTGAAAGGCTGACCGGTTGATCGGACACTTAGCATATTAGACTTTTATTATATAGGATAGGATGATGAACAGTACTTCCCTAAACATCACAGACATGCATGAGTACTTGTCTAGGACAGCTTTTTAGAAATGTAATTCTATATAATGTATACATACACTTTAAATTTTGATAGATGCTTCCTCTTTCCACTTGCCAGGGAATTTTCTAGTTTCTTACGAACCTGCCTCAAATTGAACTATGGTCAATTGAAAAAAATCATTGTATAAGTGGACCTGTGCAGTTCAAACCCTTATTGTACAAGGGTCAACTGTACTTTTATAATTTTACCTTCTTAAATGTGGGTTCTTAATACAAAAAAAATAAAGAATACCATATTTTCCGGTGTATAAGATGACTTTTTAACCCAGGAAAATCTTCTATATGCCCAGTCGTCTTATACGCCGGAAAATACGGTATGTAATTCTTAAACTAGAAAGACACAGTAGTTTTTCTGTATGGACAGTTGTCTCAAAACATTATCTATTCTTGCCAGTCAGAGAAAGATAAATAGCACATGATCTCACTCATTTGTGGATTACAATGAACAACATAAACTGATGAACAAAAACAGATCCAGAGACAGAGGAGCATCGATCAGACCATCAAACCTCAGAGGGAAGGTAGGAGAGGGTGGGGGTAAGAGGGAGAGATCAACCAAAGGACTTGTATTGCATGCATATAAGCCTAACCAATGGACACAGGCATCAGGGGCTTGAGGGCATGAGGTGGGGGGGAGCGGGGAGGAGGGCAATGGGGCGATAAGGACACATATGTAATACCTTAATCAATAAAGAAAAATAATAATAAAAATAAAGTAAAAAATAAAAACATGTGGCAAAAATACTTGTTTTGGGGAAAAAAAACCATTATCCATTCTTTTTCTACTTTTTTTGAACTATGACCTTGGTCATGTGTTCAATTCTCACTGGTCAAGTTGCCTCCGGAAGTGCCAAAGCCACACTGTTTCATTTCAGAGCCACGAGTGTTTTACATGTGATAGGACAGTATATCTCATTATTCTGCTCCTTCATCATTTTCTATGCAGATTTTATTTCTCTTATCTGCAGAAGAACTTTGGGATTCACTTTTCAAGTCCCATTAGGCTTGGTCAAATTTACTGATTAAGTTTGGTTTCTAAGTTTTGGGGTATTATTTTGCATTACATTTTCTAATTCAATGTTTCTCATGTGTAGAAAAGCTGGTGATTATTGTTTGTTGAAACCATATCTGCCCAGCTAATGAAACTCTCCTACTACTTTCACTAGTTTTCTCATTGATTATTTTGAATTTTGTGTGTAAGACAGTCATAATTTCATTATTTATACCTCATTTTTTTGTCTTATCTTATTACATTGGCTAGGACCTCAACCACTATGTATTCTTTTTAAAAAATATATATTTTATTGATTTTTTACAGAGAGGAAGGGAGAGGGAGAGAGAGTTAGAAACATCGATGTGAGAGAAACATCAATCAGCTGCCTCCTGCACATCCCCTACTGGGGATGTGCCCACAACCAAGGTACATGCCCTTGACTGGAATCGAACCTGGGACCCGTGAGTCTGCAGGCCGATGCTCTATCCACTGAGCCAAACCGGTTAAGGCAACCACTATGTATTCTTATTTTATTTGAAAATTCAAAATTATAGATTAAAGTAGACAAATTTATTTTTACATCTTCAAAATAAAATTTGTAGTTTTAAGTTGTGAAATAGTCACTGCAAACAGCAAAAAGAACAAAGAAAGAAAAAAAAATCACTAATGAAATTACATATTCAAATATAAAACATCATGAAATTTCTCCTCAGTAGTTAAAGGCTTCTAACTCCTCCTGCTCCCTATCCCCACCCCGTGTCCAACATTTTAAATTCTGAATGGAAAAAAAAGAATCCATAGTATCCTAGGGGCCAAAATATTTTGGTAAGATAAAAAAATCAGTCAATATATTGGGATATGGGACATTTATCTTGTGTGATGCTACTACACAGCTGTACAAAGCAGTTGAATGTTGTGGTTTTGCAATTGCAAAGAGAACACCAATTTTAGATAGATGTGGACTAGAAAACGGCCACATGCTAAACCTGACAAGCTCGGGGGCAGGAGTGGGTTGGGGGTGAGCTGATTGGTGGTCCTTACAAACTCAGAGACCTAAAGTAACCACATAGGTTGGTCTGAAATAAAACTTCCTAACAAAAAGCAACTCGTGGTGGGTAGTCCTGTCCTAGGCTGGTATCTTCCCTGACAAAGGAATCTTTTCCTTAACTGAGCCTGACTATTGTCTTTTTGCATCTATGATAACATACCTTTGGAATGTCAGAGTAATCCCCCTTTACTTTCTTTTTCTTTCTCTCTCTCTCTTTTTCTTTCTTTCTTTCTCTCTCTCTTTTTTTTTTAGTATAGCAAAGGTGAAGATTTATTGAAGAATAAGTACAGACTCCCACGTGGGGAGGGGGAAAGAGTCCCACAGAACGGACTCCCACGTGGAGAGGGGGAAAGGATCCCCCCCCTTTTTTTAAATTCCCCTTTTCTGAACTCCTCAGGACATAATCTCCTACCAAAGCATGAGACCCTCCTTGTTATCTTGTTCCCCACATACCATCTCCCATGTGCTGTAAATGTTGTTAACTATCCTATACCCACCAGTGTAAAAGAAGCATGTGTCTATCATTTTACTTTTATCCAATCTCAGAGATTTCCCTGCTTGGCTTTCTCCCGCCTCTCTAATCTATCACAATGGATTTTATGTAAACCCCTCATGTCTTCTCCTTTGATTCTGATGTGTAAAGTAAGTGGTGAAACTGCCATTTTCTCAATCCATTTAGATTTTGCTTCTCAACAAGTGCTTTCAGTTTGGTGCAGATAAACTCATAAAAAGTTTCTACAGGGTTGGAGATATATATATATATATATATATATATATATATATATATATATATAATTGATTTTTTACAGAGAGAAAGGGAGAGAGATAGAGAGTTAGAAACATTGATGAGAGAAACATAATCAGCTGCCTCCTGCACGCCCCCCACTGGGGATGTGCCCGCAACCAAGGTACGTGCCCTTGACCGGAACCGAACATGGGACATTTCAGTCCGCAGGCTGACGCTCTATCCACTGAGCCAAACCGGTTTCGGCCAGGTTTGGATGTTTCTTACGTCAACATGGAACGTAGCTGACTATGGTTCTATTTCAGAATAGTAGAACTGTGAGATCTGCCAGATTGCTTATGGCGAGGATGAAACTCAATCAGTGTCTTGCTCCCAGGCCTAGGAACAAGGTCCCTGTGCCTGGAAATGGCATTGGTAATTCTTGAGTGACAATTTGTAATCACAGTTTCTCATTTTAGTCCATAACTTCTCAGCTGGCTTCATATCTGAGCTGCCTTCACCTGGAATATTCTTTTGTTCCTCTTTACCTTGTTAACTGAGCTGCTGGTTGCTTATCTAGGACAGCAGATGACGACATCTTGACACAATTTAGCTTATTCTTACATCAAAAAACTTACTTCTAAAAATACTTTTTTGGGCGAGAGGAGAAAATGGTGGCTGAATAGGCAGACCTGTCAGCACCTCATCCCAAGGGCCAGACTAGAAATACGACTAAATTGGAGGGCATTCACCTGGAATTACAACCGAGGTCCAGCTGAGGAGGTGACTTAGAACCAGGAAGAATAGGGGACACTTGGAGACCAGTAGGAAGAGCAAGATCTGAGAGGGGGGTTGCCCAGAGCACACACCCAAGCCCAAGGTGGTGGCGACCTACCAGCTGCACCTCCAGACCTGTGGCAGCACAATCAGCAGCGCCCGTATCATCCAAGCAGCTTCGAAAGGCAGCAAGGCTGTGGGCAGCAGTGGAGTCTAGACTCAGCAGCCCAGAGCCAGTGGGGGGAGAGCTGTGGTTTCAATTGCCTTTTAAAAAAAATCTCTAAACCTAGAGCACAGGAGTTTTCATTTACAACTACATATCCGAGGCATTGGTGCAGGGAGGGAGGGATGGATTTGAGGTGCCTGAGGACAGGCGGGTGTGGTAAGCCGGGCAGGGAGACTTGGAAAAGCAGTAGCCAGGAGTCCTGCATTGGGTTGTTTATATGCTTCCAAACCTAAATGGCCATTTTCCCTGGGACGAGCTACCTGGGGGAAAAACCCCACCCTAGGTGATACAGCCTGCCACACCCTGCATTTTGAGCTTTACTGAGGAAACAAAGGCAGAGGCCAAGCTTACGGGTCGAACAGTCTCAAGGAGCCCTCAGTGACCCAAGTGGAGGAGGCTCACCCGCCTCACTATTCTAGGAAACATTCTGACAGAAACTCCAGGGACCCCGCTGACCCCATTGGTCTCCATATAGGACCCAGCCAAGAGCAGGGTAATATTTTGGGCCACTCCTGGAGGAGGAGCTCTGGGACAGGAAGAAACACCCATCGCATTCTCTGAAAGCGAAACAACACCAACTTTACCTAAAGCCCTGTCAGAAACAGACTCTGGAGTGATTAAGATTGACAGCTGGCAGATAAGCAAAAAAGGCAGATTGGCCCCTCCTTCTTGAAGCCAAGGCCTGTGGAGACAGACACAAGCCGTGGACCGGTGGGCTGCTTGGAGCTTCAGGCCGGTGCTAAAAGACAAAAGACAGTGCCTGACAGTGGTTAGCACCTAAGTACCTCACAGGAAGCCCAGAATTGGCAGACAGAAGAGAAGAGTGGGGTCCTAAGCCAGGTCCCACGGGGCATTAAAATTCAACTGAAGCCAAAACCAGTTTGGCTCAGTGGATAGAGCGTCAGCCTGTGGACTGAATGGTCCCAGGTTCGATTCCGGTCAAGGGCATGTACCTTGGTTGCGGGCACATCCCCAGTGGGGGGTGTGCAGGAGGCAGCTGATCGATGTTTCTAGCTCTCTATCCCTTTCCCTTCCTCTCTGTAAAAAATCAATAAAATATATAAACAAACAAACAAACAAAAAAACACACAAAAAAATTCAACTGAAGCAAATGACATTTCACTTCATTTTTATATTTTTATTTTATTTTATTTTATTTTATTTTTTACACCTTTTTATTCCTCTCTTCTCTTTTCTTTCTCTTGTTTTTCTTCTCTTTTCTCCTTGTTAAGTTTTCTCTTTTCTTTCTTTCCCCCCTTTTTAATAATTGATCTTTCTTATCTGTCTGCTTTGTTGAGTTGTTATTATTCTACTCTCTGTTGTTTTGTTCATATATCTAATCCACTCTTCCCTGCTCCTACTCAATTTTCCTTTTCTTTTTTTTTCACTACTCAATTATTTTTTCCCCTCTCTTCTCATTTTCTTTTCTTCTTCTCCTAAATGATTAACTTGTTTCATTTCCTAAATTCAGGATTATCTGCTCTGTCCTCTTGAATTTTTTTTCATTCTTGTCTTCTTTATTCTAAACCGTGGTCCTTACCCTATTCCTTTAATTCTGTAATGTTATTTTCTTTATTTAAGCTCTGCATCTACAGATTATGACCCCCCCTCCTTTTTGGGTGTTTTTTTTTTGTTTATGCTTTTTGGTTTATTTGTTTGTTTTGTTGTGTTTTCTCCCCATATTTTTACTCTATTTTCTTTTCTATCATCCTTGCTCTCTTTTCTGTTTCCTAATTCTCTTTTTGCTGGTGGTCACTTTTGTTGGGGTTATAAGGGTTTTGTGTACGTTTGTGTTCTGTTCCTTCTGTGTTGTGTCTTGTCTTGTTGTATTTTGTGCTATTTGGCCAGCACCTCCACAAGAGCTGGCATGATGTGACAGGGAGCAAGCCACATAATCAGACACCCTGAGAGGAGACTCCATCCACGAATGGGACAATAACATTCAAGACCCAACTACATCAGGAGAACCCAAATATCTCAAGTAGGGAGCCTCTCTAGAACACTCAACCCAGGAGACCTGGGAGACAGCACCACTGGTCCCACAAAACATCTACTACATAAGACCAACCCTAAAAATCTGGGTGGCATAGCCATTTGATCTAATACATAGAAACAAATACAAAGGAACAGCAAAAATGGGTGGCAAAGAAACAACCCTCAAGTGAAAGAAAAGGAGGAATCACTATAAAAGGAATTAAATAAAATGGAGGCAAGTAATTTGTCAGAGAAAGAATTCAGAGTAATGGTTATAAGGATGTTCAAACATCTGGATGAGAAATACATGCAACTCAAGAATTATAAGGAGCTGAATGAGAAATAACACCACATGAGTAAGAATCAAGAGAAAATGAAGGATGACATAGCTGCAATAAAGAACACAATGGAAGGTTTTGACAGTAGACTAGAAGAAGCTGAGGACCGAATCAGCGAGTTAGAAAATAAGATAGGAAAAAACATCCATGCAGCACAGCAACTGGAAAAAATTTTTTAAAATACAGGAGGAGAGTCTAAGGGAGCTTTGGGACAACATGAAACAAAACAACATCCACATAATAGGGATGCCAGAAGGAGAGGAAGCGGAGCAAGGGATAGAAAACCTGTTTGAAGAAATAATGACAGAAAACTTCCCTGACTTTGGGAAGAAAAAAGTCACATAAGTCCAAGAAGCATAGAAGGTCCCAATCAAGATGAACCCAAAAAGACCTACACCAAGATACATCATAATTAAATTGGCAAGCATAAAAGACAAAGAAAGAATTTTCAAGGCTGTAAGAGAGAGACAGAAAGTTACCTACAAGGGATCTACCATTAGAATATCAACTGATTTCTCAACAGAAACACATCAGGCCAGAAGAGAGTGGCATAAAATATACAAAGTGATGAAAATCCAGGGACTGAATTCCAAGACTACTCTATCCAGCAAGGATATAATTCAAAATTGAAGGTGAAGCCAGGAGGTTTGCAGACAAAAAAAGGCTAAGAGAGTTTATTACCACCAAACCAGCAATGCAAAAAATGCCAAAGGGAATGTTGTAAAAAATATATATAAAGGGGGGAAAGAACACAGGCATAAAGAATAAAAATGGCAGCAAACAAATATCTGTCAATAATAACCTTAAACATAAATGGATTAAATGCTCCAATCAAAAGACATAGGGTAGCTGGATAGATAAGAAAACATGACCCATATATTTGTTGTCTACAAGAAACCTACTTCAGAACCAAGGACTCACACAGACTGGTGGTGAAGGGATGGAAAATGGTTTTTCAGGCAAATGGAAATGAAAAAACAAACAAACACAAAACCAACAACAACAAAAACCTGGAGTGGCAATACTTATATCTGACAAAATAGACCTCAATTGAAGGCCATAACAAGAGATAAGGAATACACTTCATAATACGAAAGGAACTGATACAAAAAGAGGCCATAACTCTGGTAAACATATATGCACCCAATTCAGGTGTATCTAAATATATTAAAAAAACTCTTGGAAGATATCAAGGGAGAGATCAACAATCATAGTAGAGACTTTAATACCCCACTGACATCATTGCATAAATCATCTAGACAAAAAATCAATAAGGAAACAGCAATCCTAAATGATACTCTAGAACAGGTGGAACTAATTGACATCTTCAGAACATTCCACACCAAAGCTACAGAATATACATTCTTCTCAAGTGCACATGGGACATTTTCAAAGCTAGACCACATGTTAGGACACAAGCTAAGTCTCTACAAATTCAAGAAGATTGAAATCATATCTAGCATCTTCTCAGACCACAGTGACATGAAATTAGAAATCAACTACAATAAAAACACTAAAAAATAATCAAATACATGGAAGCTAAATAGTATGGTATCAAACAATGAATGGGTTACCAAAGAGGTTAAAGAAGAAATAGAAAACATCCTGGAAACAATTGAAAATGAACACAGACATCTCTCTCATAGATTGTTATCCAAAATCTATGGGACCCAGTGAAAGCATTCCTGAAAGAGAAGTTCATAGCACTACAGGCTTACCTCGAAAAAGAAAAAAAAAAAAAAAGAAAGAAACAGAAACAGAAAAAGAAAATCTGGTAATAAGTTATCTAACCCTGCAAGTTAAATAATTAGAAAGAGAACAACAAGAAAAGCCCAGCATAAGTAGGAGGAAGAAAATAATAAAGGGATTTATTCCGGGGATGCAAGGCTGATACAATATTCACAAATCAATAAATGTGATATAGCACATAAACAGATTGCAAGACAAAAATCACATGATCATACCAATTGATGCAGAAAAAGCATTCAACAAAATTCAACACCTTTTTTTGATAAGTACTAAACACAGCGATCGGACAAGAAGAAGAAATGATAGACATCCATATTGGAAAGGAGGAAGTAAAACTCTCATTGTTTGCAGATAACATGATACTGTACCTAGAAACCCTAAAGACTCCATCAAAATCTACTAGATTTAATAAATGAATTCAGAAATGTAGCAGGATAAAAAATTAACACCCCCAAATCCATAACATTTTTATACACCACTAGTGAACTCTCAGAAAGGGAAATTTAAAAAATAACTACTCCCATTTATCATTGCAACAGCAAAATTAAGATACTTAGGAATAAACTTAACCAAGGAGGTAAAAACTATAGGATGTTGAAAAAGAGATAAAGGAAGATATAAACAAGTGGAAGAATATACCATGTTCATGGATTGGTAGAATCAACATCATTAAAATGTTTATATTACCCAAAGCAATCTACAGATTCAATGCAATCCCTATTAAAACACCAAGGGCATATTTCACAGACCTAGAACAAACACTCCAAAAATGTATATGGAACCAAAAAAGACTCTGAATAGCCACAGCAATCTTGAGAAATAACAAACTTTGGACGGTTAGCCAAATACTAGATATCAAGTTATACTACAAAGCCTCTGTGCTCAAAACAGCCTGGAACTAGCACCAGAACAGGCATATATCAATGAAACTGAACAGAGAGCCCAGAAATCGATCCAAGCCACTATTCTCAATTAATATTTGACAAAGGAGGCAAGAGCATACAATGGAATCAATACAGTCTTTTCAATAAGTGGTGTTGGGAAAATTGCACAGATAACATGCAAAAAATGAAACTAGACTATCTTCTTACACCATACACAAATATAAACTCAAAATGGATAAAAGACCTAAAGATGTAAAACCATAAAAGTCCTAGAAAAAACCATAGGCAGCAAAATCTCAGACATCTCTTGTAACAATATGTTTACAGATACATATCCTAGGATAATGGGAACTAAGGAGAAAATAAACAAATGGGACTACATCAGAATAAAAAGCTTCTGCACTGCAAAAGAAACCAGGAACAAAATAAAAAGAGATCCCACTGCATGGGAGAACATATTCACCAAGGATACATCCGATTAGGGGTTATTCTCTAAAATATATAAGGAACACCTACAAATTAACAAAAGGAAGACAAACAATCCAATTAAAAACTGGGCAAAGGCCCTAAATAGACACTTCTCCAAAGTGGACATACAGAAAGCAAGAGACATATTAAAACATGCTCAAAGTCACTAATCATCTGAAAGATGCAAATCAAAATGACAATGAGATATCACCTCACATCTGTCAGAATGGCTACCATCAACAAATCAACAAACGACAAGTGTTAGTGAGGTTGTAGAGAAAAGGGAACCCTAGTATACTGCTGGTGGGAATGCGGACTGGGGCAGCCACTGTGGAAAACAGTATGGAGTTTCCTCAGAAAATTAATCATGGAACTGCCAGTTGACCCAGTGATCCCACTTTTAGGAATATATCCTAAGAAACTCAAAACACCAGTCAGAAAGAATATATGCACCCCTATGTTCATAGCAGTGCAATTTATAATAGCTAAGATTTGGAAACAGCCTAAGTGCCCATCAGCAGATGAGTGGATAAAAAAGCTGTGATACATTGACACAATGGAATACTAGATGGCAATAAAAAAGAAAGAACTCTTACAATTTCTAACAGCATGGATAGACCTGGAAAGTATTTTGCTAAGTGAAATAAACCAGTCAGAGAAAGGTAAGTATCACATGATCTCACTCATATGTGAAATCTAATGAACCAAATAAACTGATGATCAAAAATAGACTCAGAGACTACAACTAAAAGACAAAACAGATATCATCAAGAACCACGGGAAGGCTGGCTGAGTGGAATTTATACAACTAGAAGGAAAGAAAAAAACACACTGACACTGGGAGGAGGTGCGGAGGTATGGAGGCGTGTGCGCGGAAAAGGGCTGGCAACTGAGTACGCTGTTGTCTTTTTCAATCAGGATAGAGATACAAGCTCCCGACTGCTCTGAACTCCAGTTCCGGGTGAGACTCTGGGGACCCAGACTCATATGGGGAGAAACTGGACTGTATGGCATTGGGCAGAACTCGAGGGCAGCTTTCTCTCAGAGGTGCTTGCAGTGATCATTGTTCCTGCACAGTGCCGTGGGACACAGAGACCTGGGGATCTCTTCGGGGAAGGGCTGATGGTCAGCCATTGCTGTTTGCTCCTCCCAGGTGATTCCCTGAGACCCCGCCCCACCCAATTTACAACCCCACCCAAGCTGTGCGCAGAGCCTTTTGCATATGAATGGCCTGGCCTTTTGCAATCTTAAACCTAACATACTGCAGTTGGGTCAGAGAACCCCAGAGCATCCAAAAGAAGGCCCAAAGCTGGACAGCAGCTTGCATTGCTTCACAGGTGGGCCTCATCTGGGCACCTCCAAACCCCAAACAAAGAGGAGGAATCTGCAGATCTCTCTGTAGCTCCTGCTGAGTGGCCTCAGGCAGTGGCTGACTTTGCACCTCCTTGGAGATCCAAGAGCCAGTGTACCTAGTGGTCAGAGTGATATCATCCAGATTACAACTCTTCAGATCCATAAGAGACACACTCAGGGAGCAGACTCAGTGAGCGCCAAAGTCCCAATGAAGCAAATCCTGCCCCATGAGGGTGTCTCCAGCACAGAAGTTCTCCCATCGTAGACACAACTGGTCCTCACAGCCAATTGGCCTGGAGGTCAATTCCTCCAGTGATACCAACAACAATCAAGGCCTAACTACAACAAGACTGTGCACACAGCCCACAAAGGGGTGCACCAACAGTGTCCACCTCAAGTAATTAGGGAGGCTGAGCCACTGGGCCCTATAGGACACCTAGCACACAAAGCCACTCTATCAACACAGAAAAGCAGCCAAAATGTGGAGACAAAGAAACAGGTCACAAATGACAGAAATGGAGGAAAGCAAACTACTGGATATAGAGTTCAAAACCATGGTTATAAGGTTACTCAAGAATCTTCTAGAAACCTCTGAGAAATTTAGTGTGACCCTCAAGGATATGAAAAAGGACCAACTAGAAATTAAGCGTACACTGACTGAAATAAAGAAATATACAGAAATCCAACAGCAGACTAGAGGATTGCAAGAATCACGTCAAAGATTTGAAATACGAAGAAGCAAAAAACACCCAACCAGAAAAGAAAAAAGAAAAAAGAATCCAAAAATATGAAGATAGTGTAAGAAGCCTCTGGGACAACTTCAAGCGTACCAACATCAGAATTATGGGGGTTCCAGAAGAAGAGAGAGAGCAAGATACTGAAAACCTATTTGAAGAAATAATGACAGAAAACTTCCCCTACCTGGTCAAAGAAATAGACTTACAAGTCCAGGAAGCGCAGAGAACCCCAAGCAAGAGGAATCCAAAGAGGACCACACTAAGACACATCATAATTAAAATGCCAAGGGCAAAAGACAAAGAGAGAATCTTAAAAGCAGCAAGAGAAAAACAGTTAGTGACCTACAAGGGAGTATCCATACTATTGTCAGCTGATTTCTCAACAGAAACTATGCAGGCCAGAAGGGAGTGGCAAGAAATATTCAAAGTGATGAATAGTAAGAACCTACAACCAAGATTACTCTACCCAGCAAAGCTATCGTTCAGAATTGAAGGTCAGATAAAGAGCTTCACAGGTAAGAAAAAGCTAAAGGAGTTCATCATCACCAAACCAGTATTATATGAAATGCTGAAGGGTATTCTGTAAGAAGAGGAAGAAGAAGAAAAAGGTAAAGATAAAAATTATGAACAACAAAATGACAACAAATACATATCTATCAAGTGAATCTAAAAATCAAGTCAATAAAAAATCTGATGAACAGAATAAACTGGTGAATATAATAGAATCAGGGGCATAGAAAGGGAATGGCCTGACAATTCTCAGGGGAAGGGGGTGGAGGGGGTGTGGGAAGAGACTGGACAAAAATCGTATGGATGAGGACAGTGGCAGGGGGGTCGGTAAGGGCAGAGGGTGGGGTGGGAATCAGGTGGAGGGGATCTATAGGGGGAAAAAGAGGAACTACTGTAATAATCTGAACAATAAAGATTTATTAATAAAATAAATTAATTAAAATAATAAAAAAATAGACCCAGAGACATAGAAGCATGAAAGACTGTTGAACCTTAGAGGGAAGGCAAGGGAGGATGGGTGGGAAGAGATCAACCAATGAACTTGTATGCATATATGCATAACCCGTGGACACAGCCAAGGGGGTGGTGCAGGTCTGGAGGTGGGGACAGGAGGTTAATGGGGGGAAAAGGTGGACCTATGTAATACTTTCAACAATAAAGATTAAAAAATAATCAAAAAAACAAAAACAGTAAAAACTTTTTTGCCCTGGCTGGTATGGCAAAAAAGTTGTTTGGGCCCCATTCCATGTACTGAAAGATGCCAGTTGGATTCCTGGTCAGGGCATATGCCCAGGTTGTGGGCTCTATCCATGGTAGGGGGTGTGCAGGAGGGATCGGATTGATGTTTCTCTCTCTCCCTTCCTCTTTTTCTAAAAATCAATAAAAGTATAAAATAAAATAAAAACAATTTTTGGGGTCTTTGTCATAAACAAGTGGATTGAAACAACTTCACTGAAGTCACAAAGTGGATTTAAATCACATGAAATCATTCCACTATGTTCCCATCACTTTTGCTGGGTCATGAAGCCCCCGGGAAACCTGCAGCTCTCTCTACTTCACATTCCTTTTGTTGCTGTTCACAGCTCGTGGCCTTCCCCAGGATGGAAGCTGTGTGCTCCCAGTTCCTCAGTCCACATCCAGCCCGATTTGCGTAGGGAGTAAATGGATACATTTCATTCCTGAGTTTCCTAAATATTCTTTGGCTTGGGAACATCCTGTTCAAGTTATTTATATGTAATTCATCAATTATCTCATTTACTCTCTGTAGGATGATGCATTTTCTTCCCTACATCTAAGGAGTTTATAATTTTGGCAATAAAGGCAGGCCTTAAAGACATGAAATAGTGGAGACTCACACCCCTGGTGGTAGAGCAGGGCATTGTCAAACATCAAATACACTACTTCAAGTTTTACAGGTAGTTAAAAAAAGTAAACTACAGCCTAGAAAACTCATTTTTGTACATATGGCCCACTCCTGTTGTTTCCTCTGAGGTAAGTTTCTGCCTCCGTCCTTCTGTCTGTCTTCAGAGTCCTGGTTGCATTCCTTCATGGCACAAGTTCTCTCTCATCTCTGGCCCGCCCACACAGGCTCACGGGAACTCTGGGATTGGATTGCTCTCAGCAGGAGTGGGCAGAGAAGTGGCTGAGGCTCACTTGGGGCCCTGCCCCTCACAACTGCATTCCAACATGAGACAGCCTTCCCTCTGCTCTGGGTCTGCACACAAGCTGCCCTTGCACCCCGCCCCCCTGAACTGTACCTCCTGGTCCACCTGCGGTTTTCTCTGCTGCGTCCTCCATCAGTGCTCTCCTGCCCGCACTCAGTGCTCCAGAAATGGGCTGGCATTTCCCTCCGCCTGTCCATCAGCATTGCTCACTCTACCCGTGTTTGCCGCCAGGTGCTCATTACACCTGTCCTTCCCCTTCACTTCCGCTCACGGTGCCTGCGGTGACTCCCAGTGCACAGCATAGCAGACACGGAGATCCCAGGACACGGCGAGCCAAGAGAGAAGCAGGAAAGTTCTGGTGAGTGTCTGGCTGCAAACGCACACATTTGCTGTGTTGAATTGTGTTACAGGTTTGAGTGTTGATGGGATGGGCGTAAGCTTGAGGCGAGGGGAGGAAGGTTTCGGTCTGACTAGCAGGTGCATAGCATGGCCACTTACTGAGATGGAGGAAAGGAAGTGAGGCAAGGATGGGGCCCTCCTCAGGGGTGCTCCTCTCGATATGTTATGTTTGAGAAACCTACACTTGCTGTCGGGGTTCAGAATATGTCACCCCAAGTTATGCCACCGTAGAATACGGATTCTTTTCAATTAAAGTCCATTGAGGCATAGCAGGTGCAAGAAGGGCACCCTGACCCGCCTTTGTCCCCGAAAGCAGGAAATAACTCTCCCTGCGAAAGGTACCCTCCCTGTGCCAGGAGGGAGAGCCAGGCTAACAGCAGAGGCAGGGAATTTAGGGCTGAGAAGGCTGTATGGACAAATCTGGTTACGTCCTCACTAATGTACTACCCTACACCCCCTTCTCTGTCCTCTCAATTCTTCACACATTTGTTGTTTCCTTGTCTAAAAGGAACAAAAGCTGCCTGCTTTGGTCACTTCTTTGAGTTTCATATTTTTAGTAGGGCTCCCATAAGTACAAAATTAAATTGGTTTTCTCCTGTTAATGTGTCTTAAAATTTTCTTTGAAGACTAAAGCCTTTGTGTTAGGGATATTGGATTTAATGTGACAGTCGCAGAGGGACAGACAGTTGTAACTTGAGAGTGCATCACAGCTGAGTGGCCAGAGGTCCATCTCCTTTGTAAAATGAATGTTGAAGCACCGGGGTGAAAAAGGAAGTTATATTAGCTAGCACATTTGCTATAGTATAAAAACCCAAATATGGCTTTCTTTCTAAAATTTTTTTTTATTGATTGACTTTTTAGAGAGAGAGAAACACTGATTTGTCGCTCCACTTCTTTACGCACTCATTGGTTGGTTCTTGAATGTGCCCTGACCAGGGATTGAACCCACAACCTTGGCACGTTGGGACAATTTTCTAACCAACTGAGCTACCCGGCCAGGGCTCCCGTTAATCTGTCTTATGTCAATTTAATTGTGAGACCAGCCGTAGAACCTAGAAGGGAAGGAGAGAAAGGTTTTCCTCCCTTGTGACTCACACAGTTGCTTGGCAGCCCCTTGAAACTCCCTGGCGCGCCACGCCTCAGAGCTCTCTTTACTTCCCGAGAGCTGGGCCCCTTGGACAATGACAACGTTTGCACTTACTCCAAGCATGTCTACCACTGGCAAACTTTTAAGCAGCCTTAGAAACCATTCAAAGAGATAGAATAACTACTTTAAACCTCATCTTCATTAGTCACTTAATGAAAAGAATATTTGTTCAGAGAGAAGTAAGTCAAAGGTCATGTTTTTTCTCAGAGGAGGGTTGTAGGTAAGGCATCACTAGCTGATTAAAGTGCTCCTTTGGGCAGGTGTGTGGCCCATTCGGTGGCCCAGCTGAGATTTCCGTGTCTAATCTAATAATTCTCTGACCCTGCACTGGAAAACAAGTTCCGCAGGGCTGGCCTCCAAGTTCAGGGTTACTCAGCATGGTGTAAATAATAACAAGTGACAAACTAAGACAAGCTTCAGAATAAGTGACACACACCACTGATTTGTACACTTTAAATGAATGTGTCTGATATATGCATTATCCTATATAATAAAAGGCTAATATGCAAATAGACCGAACAACCGAACAACCAAACAACCAGTGGCTATGACATGCGCTGACCACCAGGGGGTGCGCATGGAACATGGTGGGAGTTGGCCACGGCAGGATGGTGGAGCAGCTGAGTGGGGTGCCAAACCAAGGCCCTCAGAGCTTCTCCACTTCCTCCTGCTCCTGAGGGGTTATTGGGGCAGCAGCTGCCTCTTGCACCCGCTGACGGCACCGGCCCTGCTTACACCCGCTTCTGGAGCTGGCCTCAATCGCTCCATGCCGTCAGTGGGTGTGAGCGGGTCTGCCAGCAGACAGGGGACTGGGGGCCGTGGTGGGAGGGGCCTGGTGGGGGCATGGAGGATGGGCTGAGACCCGCCCCTGTGCCCACTGCAGCTTCACGGCCCACAGTTCCTTTCAAGGTGCATGAATTCGTGCACTGGGCCCCTTGTATTATAGAAGCCTCAAGGTATAACCACCTCTTTGAGTAACTCATCATTGTCTCTGATGTGTGTGTGTGTGTGCTGCATGGGTTAATAAACTGCTTCTCTTGTTGATCTGTCTTTGGTTAATTTGCATGACCTCAGTCCATGAACCTAAAGTTTTCCTCTCCTACAGGAGGACCCATCTGTACAATGGAGATTGATTTAGTCATTAATAGATCTGAGGGGAGATAGTGGAAGGCATAGGAAGGAGTGGAACCCACCTGATGGGTCACTTAATGGGGTGAGACTGTCAGGAAGAGATGACCTAGTGCAGTGGTCGGCAAACTCATTAGTCAACAGAGCCAAATATCAACAGTACAACGATTGAAATTTCTTTTGAGAGCCACATTTTTTAAACTTAAACTTCTTCTAATGCCACTTCTTCAAAATAGACTCGCCAAGGCCATGGTATTTTGTGGAAGAGCCACACTCAAGGGGCCAAAGAGCTGCACGTGGCTCGCAAGCCACGGTTTGCCGACCACTGACCTAGTGCCATGTGCCCATCAAGAATCAGAGGACCTGGAATCAGAGAGGAGGGCTGGAAAGGAGGGGAGTAACTTGGAGGGGTGTGTGGGTGTGAATGAAGGGGTTTACAGAATAGACAGCCTTCCGTTTGGTGGGGGTTGGACCTGGCCCAGGCTATGGGTCTCAGCTCCAGGTGGGGAGCGGCCAGCACCCTCTGTACCTTGCCCACCACTCCGTCTACGGGATCTGCCTGCACACCGGGTTGTTCTTGGCTGGGCGAAGAATGGATTACTCCAGAAATGCTTGCTTGGCAAAGACTGACTAACACGGGGAGAGTGACATTTGGATGGACTGCTCATGCACATTTGAAATCTGGAAACTAACTCTGAGACTAAATGCAGAGCCAGCTCCCAGTGTGTGGACATGGAAATCCCTGTCTTATCCATTCATTTTATTTTATTTTTTTAATCACTGCTGCTAGCTTTTGAAAACGAAAGGATCATATTCTGCCATATTTTAAAGCATAATCAAAGGAAAATTATTTGCAGCCAACAAAGAAAGAAATGACGCATTGAGTAGGGTCCTTTGAGAAGCAATTGAACGTGGTGGTCACCCCTGATTTATGTGGCCGCTGGGATTTCGGTGGGATGATGCACAAATGCCTCCTGTGATGGCCAAAGGTGCCCAGATCCCAGAGGCAGCCTGGGAGTGAGGTCCGCTGAGGGTGAGGTCGACTTCCAGTTGCTTTGAGGACTTGGTGGTGGTGGTGGTGGGGGGGTCCTTCTATTGAGAACAATGCAGTCTGAGCGGGGAGCGTTGAGGCTCATGCTTGCCTGTGGATTTCCTTCATGTCTCAGTGACAGATCCTGCTTTCTCACACCTGCCACAATGGCATTCTAGTCCCATGGACTCTTCTGAGCCTTATCCACCAAGAGGCTGTGTGTCTGTTCTTTCCCCTCGGACCTGAGAACTTTGTGATGCTGTAGGAGTGACCTCCGTGGTCGACGAGGCTGCGTTAGAAATGGTGACACAGCTGCTGCCTGGGCCTTGTGCCTTGGGACCTGAGCCACCGTGCTGTGGGGGGATGTGGGTCTGGCTTCGCGGAGCAGCTGTCCCGGATGCCAACGGGAGCTGAGGTGCACCGATCCCCAGAGCATAATTGAACTGTTTGAATTTTGCTCCCCTGCCCCCAACCAGGAGGGTTGTTGTGTTGCTGTCATAACGTTGCTTCTATTTAAGGATGTAACACACAAAAGTTGCTATCAGAAACAGTTGTATGGAACCCCAGTTACTTTTGCATTATCTCCGAGCACATTGTCTGTCATAGGGCTTCTTGAGCTTGAGAGAGCCATAGAATCACTTTGGAGGGTTTGTTTAAGGCTTCATGGGCTCCACTCCAGGATTTCAGATTCGGTAGGTGTGCGGTGAAGTTGCCTGTCTAAGGAGTTCCCAGGTGACCCTGGTGCTGTTGGTCAGGGGCTCTCACGTAAGATGTTTCAGACCTTAGATGAGTCAGGAACAGCTTTGCTGCCCTCTTAGGTCTGCTAGCTCTCTCCTTGTTAACAATAGGAACTATGCAAGGGTATTGCTTTTTTCTCATTGGCTGCCAGGAGCTAAATGTGTGGTTCCACTCTCTCATCTGTGAAGGCCTCTATGCGTGACCTCCAAATTCATGTCCACTTAGAGTCTCACACTGTGATCTCGTTTGGCAATAGGATCTTTGCAGGTGTAGTTAGTTAAGGATCTTAAGATGAAATCATCCAGGATTTAGGTTAGGCCCTAACCCAACGGCCAGTGTCCTTATAAGAAGAGGAGAGGACACAGAGACACACACACAAAGGGGAAGCCATGCCAAGAGGGAGGCCAAGGTTGGAGTGATGCAGGCACAGCCCCGGGAGGCCGGAGCTGCCGGGAGCTGCAAGACACAAGGAGGGGCCCTTTCCCGGTGCCTTTCGGGCAGGGGGCGGGGGGGGGGGCTCTTCTGATACTGAGTTTCTTCGGGCCTCCCAAACTCCGAGAGAACAGCTCTGTTGTTTCATGCCACTTGGTTTGTAAACTTTCTCTCTCTCTCTCTCTCTCTCTCTCTCTCTCTCTCTCTCTCTCTCTCTCTCTCTTATTTGTGAGTATACACACAGTTTCATTGTATGTTTTAGCAACCATTTCAGAATAAGTCAAAGCCAACATTCTGTTGCACTCATAAATATTTCTGTGTTTTTAAAGAATGATGACAATGTCAAAAGGGACCAACACCAATTTTGGAATGATTGAACATCAGAATAATAATAACAACAAGAATGGATTACAAGATATTGACATGGAGGAATGCCTACTAAGGAACGCTATGGGAAGAATAATGGAGTGAGGACATTATCAATGGCACTCAAACGAGGGGGTGAATGTTCGATGAGCTTCTAAATTACTAAGGACAGAGGGGTGGCTTTCCACACAGAAATCTGGTAGAAACCACCTTTGCGAGGGATCAAAGTTAACATCACTAGAATTGGGACAAACGAATACCACGTGCCTCCTGAGAAAGGCAAAATATCTCTATGATAGTATCCCTTCTAAAACCCAATTATGAGAAAACATCAGATAAACCCAAATTGAGGGGCACTCTACAAAATAATTGCAATTAAAAATAATTGTAGTTTAAAAATCACAAGGTCATGAAATGCTCATGTTGAGGAACTGCTCCAGATTAATGGGGACCAAAGGGACAGGAAACTGCATGCATTGTGTGCTCCTGGGTTTGAGCACAGACCAGGGGAAAAAAGGACCACATAAAGGACTTTATTGGGACAATCAATAATAAGCAAAATCTTTACTACTTAAAAAATGTTTTTCCTCCTTTGGGCCATAACATTTTTAAAATAAAAAAATATTTTTATTGATTTCAGAGAGGAAGGGAGAGGGAGAGAGAGATAGAAACATCAATGATGATAGAGAACCATTGATTGGCTGCCTCCTGCACACCCCGCACCGGGGATCAAGCCCAGCAACCTGGGGATGTGCCCTGACCGGGAATTGCACCGTGACCTTCTGGTTCATAGTTCGACACTCAACCACTGAGCCACTCTGGCCAGGCTGGGCCATAAACTTTTATTGACAGGTCAGAGGAAGAGCCAGGGAAAGGGTCCCCCGCCCCCCCCCCCCCCCCCGCCGCCCTTACCCAGGAGCCTCCATCCCTCTGCCAGAGCAGGAAGCCCAGGAGGCTGTGGGCAGGTTGTTGTAAAAGGCATCCTGGCCCTTGCGCAGGCTGGGTAGGTGGCAATCTCCTTCCTGCTCCAGACGATCTTGATGTCCATGAGCTGCTGCTACTCCAGGTTCTGCCGCTCAGTGTCAGCACCAACGTCACTGGGCTGGGCCTCGATTCTGCTGACCAGCGCCTGGGTCTGTGGCAGCTGGGCTCTGAAGCGAGCCTCGATGTCTGCCAGCCTGGCTTTCACACTGAGCAGAGATTGCAGCTTGGTCTCCAGGCCCTGGAGGGTGTGGCACAGGTTGGAGTCTTGCTAAGCTGCAGTTGCTCTGTGGGGCCAGTGACGTCCCGGTTCAGCTCCTCAGTCTGGCTGGTGACCCAGGCTTTAGCATCCTTCTGGTTCTTCTCAGCCATGACCTCATATTGGCTTCTCACATCACTTAGGATCTTGGCTAGGTCAATGCCACCTGGCCCCTCAGAGCACTGATGTCCTCTGTGTGGTTCTTCTTCAGGTCAGCCAGCTCTTCCCCAGGCCGCTGCCTGCATATCCAGACAGGCTCTGGCCAGGCTCAGCTGGTCCAGCACCTCCTGCAGGCTGCTCATGTTCACCTCCACGCTCATGCGTGGGGCCTGCTCCTTCTCGAACTTGGTTCGGAAGTCATGCGCAGCCAGACGGGCATTGCCCATCTGCAGTTCTGAACCACGTCCAGCATGGCCAGGGGTGAGCCTGAGGAGGGGCGGTGAGGGATTAAAGAAGACAGACAAGAGAACACAGTTGGGGCTAGGTGGACCACTTGTGCCTGGATGAGGAAACAGTAACACAGCCTGTAAGCTGAAGCTTTATTTTATAGTCAGGTCACACAAAGCAAAACAAGGGGAGTGGTCAACATGCTTACATGTTCTTGCGAGTTTCAAATCTATTTTGTTACTCAAGCCTTGTTTTGGCAGCACTTGTTGCACCTCTCACAGCCCATTAGCTACCTAGGAACAAGGGAGGGCTATAAGGTCAAGCTTAATTGTGCTGGAGGGCTCTGCCCTCCAAGCTGGGACTTGTATGTGGCTCTGCCACAGGTCAGTCCAAGGCTTAGCCCTATAGCCACTCCCTGCACAGGACAATCTTGGAGTTCTCCGTGATGGCCCCCAGAATCTTGTCCCATAGCTCCTCCAGGGTCTGGTAATAGTGGCTGGAGGTGTGGACAGGCGGACCCATCTTCTGGTGCTAGTCACGGAACTTCACCTCCAGGTCTCCGTTGGCCCTTCTCCAGGTAGGAGGCCAGACAGTCATTGAGGTTCTGCTTGGTCACCTTCTCTTGCCCACTAGAAGCCCGTGGGACTGGGCCAGGGAGCCCACGGAGCCACCGCCATAGTCCCCAGAGGACGAGAACACATGGCGGGTGGAGGACACTGACATGCCAGGGCCATGGAGCCTCTGTGGATGCTGGGTGCGTGGTAGGCACCTCCTGCTCCAAAGCACACCGTGACACCGCCCAGGCCCCCACAGGACGAGGAGGCTGAGGACTGGCAAGCAATAGCTGTAGGAAGACATAGTGAAAGAGTTGGCAGGATACTAATCGGAGGAGGAGCTGTGCTCTGCAGGAGAAGTTTTTATTTTATTATTATTATTATTTTAATTTAATAAATCTTTATTGTTCAGATTATTACAATTGTTCCTCTTTTTTCCCCCCATAGCTCCCCTCCACCCGGTTCCCACCCCACCCTCTGCCCTTACCTCCCCCCCACTGTCCCCATCCATAGGTGTACAATTTTTGTCCAGTCACTTCCCGCACCCCCCACACCCCTTTCCCCCCGAGAATTGTCAGTCCACTCCCTTTCTATGCCCCTGATTCTATTATATTCACCAGTTTATTCTATTCCTCAGATTTTTTATTCACTTGATTTTTAGATTCACTTGTTGATAGATATGTATTTGTTGTTCATAATTTTTATCTTTACCTTTTTCTTCTTCTTCCTCTTCTTAAAGAATACCCTTCAGCATTTCATATACTACTGGTTTGGTGGTGGTGAACTCCTTTAGCTTTTTCTTATCTGTGAAGCTCTTTATCTGACCTTCAGTCTAAATGATAGCTTTGCTGGGTAGAGTAATCTTGGTTGTAGGTTCTTACTATTCATCACTTTGAATATTTCTTGCCACTCCTTTCTGGCCTGCATAGTTTCTGTTGAGAAGTCAGCTGACAATCCTATGGGTGCTCCCTTGTAGGTAATTAACTGTTTTTCTCTTGCTGCTTTTAATATTCTCTATTTGTCTTTTGCCCTTGGCATTTTAATTATGATGTGTCCTGGTGTGGTCCTCTTTGGATTCCTTTATTTGGGGTTCTGTACGCTTCCTGGACTTGTAAGTCTATTTCTTTCACCAGGTGGGGGAAGTTTTCTGTCATTATTTCTTCAAATAGGTTCTCAATATCTTGCTCTCTCTCTTCTTCTGGCACCCCCATAATTTGGATCTTGGTACGCTTGAGGTTGTCCCAGAGGCTCCTTACACCATCTTCAAATTTTTGGATTATTTTTTCTTTTTGCTTTTCCGGTTGAGTGTTTTTTGCTTCTTTGTATTTCAAATCTTTGACTTGATTCTTGCGGTCCTCTAGTCTGCTGTTAGGTCTCTGTATAATATTTTTTATTTCAGTCAGTGTATTTTATTTTAAATATATTTTTATTGATTTCAGAGAGGAAGGAATAGAGAGAGATAGAAACATCAATGACGAGAGAGAATCACTGACTGGCTGCCTCCTGCACACCCCACACTGGAGATCGAGCACGCAACCCAGGCATGTGCCCTTGGCCGGAATCGAACCCGGGACCCTTCAATCCACAGACCGATGCTCTACTCACTGAGCCAAACCAGCCAGGGCTAAGTCAGTGTATTTTAATTTCTAGTTGGTCCTTTTTCATATCCTCAAGGGTCTTGCTAAATTTATCGGCCTTTTCTAGGAAATTCTTGAAAAACCTTATAACCGTGGTTTTGAACTCTATATCCAGTCATTTGCTTTCCTCCATTTCTTTCATTTGTGATCTGTTTCTTTGTCTCCACATTTTTGCTGCTTCCCTGAGTTGGTAGAGTATCTTTGTGTGGTAGGTGTCCTATAGGGCCCAGTGGCTCAGCCTCCCCAGTTACCTGAGGTGGACACTCTTGGTGCACCCCTTTGTGGGCTGTGTGCACAGCCTTGTTGTAGTTAAGTCTTGATTGTTGTTGGTATCACTGGGAGGAATTGACCTCCAGGCCAATTGGCTGTGAGGATCAGCTGTGTCTATGCTGGGAGAACTTCTGTGCTGGAGACACCCTTATGGGAGAAGACTTGCAAAAGCCTCTGTGCTCAGCTTGGATGGGGCGGAGTCTCAGGGTGGAGCAGACAGCCTTGGCTTCCCGTCAGCCATGCCCTATGAGGCCCCTGGGTCTCAGTGTCCCTTGGAAGAAGGCCGCCCTCAAGTTTCACCCGCTGCCAGACAGTCCAATTTCTCCCTGAATGAGTCTGGTTTCCCAGAAACTCGCCCAGAACTGGAGTTCAGCGCAGTTGGGAGCTTCCGTCTCCCTCCCGCTTTAGAGAGCCAGCCGCGCATTCAGCTGCCCGTGCACTCAGCAGTCAATCCTCTGCGCGCGCACGCGCCTCCGGACCTCTGCCTTCTGCAGCTCCCCTGAGTCTCAATGTGCTTTCTCTTTTCCTGACAGTCCAGATTCCCCCCGAATGAGTTTGGGTTCCCAGAGTCTCGCCCGGGACTGGAGTTCAGCGCAGTCTGGAGCTTCCATCTCCCTGCCGCTTTAGAAAGCCAGCCGTGCACTTAGCCGCCCGTGTAGTCAGCCACCCTTCCTTTCCGCACGCACGCGTCTCCGTACCTCAGCCTGTTGCAGCTTCTCTGAGTTTCAGTGTGCTTTCCTCTTTCCTTCTAGTTGTAGAATTTCCACTTATCCAGCTTTCCTGTGGTTCTGGATGGTGTTCGTTTTGTCTTTTAGTTGTAGTTTTGATATTGTTGTGTGAAGCAGCAGTTTAGGTGTTTACCTATGCTGCCATCTTGGTTTCTCCTGCAGGAGAAATTTTTAAATGTTTAATTATGAGATACATTTTTTATCTATTAAGGTGTTTATTGCTTTGTGTATATATGCACACCTATATATTAAATAAATATTTACTGTTGAAAGTATTACATATTTTCTTCTTTCTCCCCCATTGATCCCTTCTGGTGACCCCCGCCCTCCCACCCATCACCGCCCCAGGCCTTCAGCATCTTATTGTCTGTGTCAATGGATTATCCATACAACTTCTTTGGTGGATTACTTCCCACTCACCCACCCTCCCTCGCCTTCCCTCTGAGATTCTGCAGTCTGTTCTATGCTTCTATGTCTCTGGATCTATTTTGTTAATCAATTAATTTTGTTAATTAGATTCCACATATGAGTGAGATCATGTGATACTTGTCTTTCTCTGACTGGCTTATTTCTCTTAGCATAATACTCTCCAGGTCCCTCCATGCTGTCTCAAAGAATAAGAGTTCTTCCTTCCTTCCTTCCTTCCTTCCTTCCTTCCTTCCTTCCTTCCTTCCTTCCTTCCTTCCTTCCTTTCTTCCTTCCTTTCTTTTTTTACTGCTGCATAGTATTCCATGGTGCAAATGTACTGCAGCTTTTTATCCACTCATCTGCTGATGAGTACTTGGGCTATTTCCAAGTCTTACCTAGTGTAAATTGTGTTGCTATGAACATAGGGGGTATATACATACTTTCTGATTGGTATTTCAGGTTTCTTAGGATATAGTCCTAGAAGTGGAATCACTGGGTCAAACATCAGTTCCATTTTTAATTTTTTGAGGGAACTCCATACTATTTCCCACAGTGGCTGCAACAGTTTGCATTCCCACCAGCAGTGCACTAGGGTTCCCTTTTCTCCACATCCTCACCAGCACTTGTCATTTGTTGACTTGTTGATAATAGCCGTTCTGACAGGTGTGAGGTGATATATCATTTTTGTTTTAATCTGCATTTCTCTGATGATCAATGACTTTGAGCATTTTTTTCATGTGTCTCTTGGCCATCTGTATGTCCACTTTGGAGAAGTGTCTATTTAGGTCCTTTGCCCATTTTTTAATTGGATTGCTTGCCTTCCTTTTGTTAAGTTGTATGAGTTCCTTATATATTTTGGATATTAACCCATTATCAGATATATCGTTGGCAAATATGTTCTTCCATGCAGTGGGCTCTCTTTTCATTTTGTTGATGGTTTCTTTTGCTAGGCAGAAGCTTTTTACTTTGATGTAGTCCCATTTGTTTATTTTTGCTCTAAGAGATGTACCTATAAACATTGCTATGCGAGATATCTGAGATTTTGCTTCCTATGATTTCTTCCAGGATTTTTATGGTTTCACATCTTTACAGTTAAGTCTTTTATCCATTTTGAGTTTATTTTTGTGTATGGTGTAAGTTGGTGGTCTAGTTTCATTCTTTGCATGTATCTGTCCAATTTTCCCAGCACCATTTATTGAAGAGACTGTCTTGACTCCATTGTATGCTCTTGCCTCCTTTGTCAAATATTAAATGAGCATAATGGCTTGGGTCAATTTCTGGGTTCTCTGTTCTGTTCTATTGATCTATATGCCTGTTCTTGTACCAGTACCAGGCTGTTTTGAGTACAGTGGCTTTGTAATTATAACTTGACATCTGGTATTGTGATCCCTCCAAGTTTGTTCTTCTTTCTCAGGATTGCTGCAGCTATTCGGGGTCTTTTTGGTTCCATATAAATTTTTGGAGTGTTTGTTGTAGATCTGTGAAATATGCCATTGGTATTTTAATAGGGATTACATTGAATCTGTATATTGCTTTGGGTAGTATGGACATTTTAATGATGTTAATTCTGTCAACTCATGAACATGGTATAATTTTCCACTTGTTTATATCTTCCTTTATCTCATTTTCTATGTCCTGTAGTTTTCTGAGTACAAGTATTTTACCTCCTTGGTTAATTTTATTCCTAAGTATCTTAATTTCGTTGTTGTTATGGTAAATGGGATTGTTTGTTTAGATTATCTTTTTTATAGTTCATTATTGGTGTATAAAAATGCCATTGATTTCTGGGTGTTAATTTGTATCCTGCTACATGCCGAATGCATTTATTAAATCTAGTAGTTTTTTGGTGGAGTCTTTAGGGACATCTGCGAATAATGAGAGCTTACTTCCTCCTTTCCAATTTGGATGCCTTTTATTTCTTTTTCTTCTTCTTTTTCAAATCCTCACCTGAGGATATTTTTCCATTGACTTTAGAGAGAGTGAAAGAGAGAGGGAAAGACAGAGAGAAATATTGATGTGAGAGAAACACATTGATTGGTTGCCTTCTACATGAGCCCAGATCCCAGGCCAAGGAGGAGCTTGCAACCCAGGTACATGCCTTTGACTGGAATTGAACCAGGGACTCTTTGGTCCACAGGACAATGCTCTATCCACTGAGCCAAAACGGCTAGGGCTTATTTCTTCTTCTTGTCTGATCACTGTGGCTACGATGTCCAGTACTATCCTATCTAATAAAGAGGGAATATGCTAATTGACCCTCATGCCATTGCAAAGATGGTGGCACCTATATCCAATAAGGAGGGAGTATGCTAATTGACTGCCACACCCTCAAAGATGGCAGCACCCACAGCTACAAGATGGTCTGCTCAGTCCCACTGGGGCATCTGCCTCTGGAGTCCCCCAGTCCCCTCAGCCCCCCAGCCACTCAGGGCCAGCCCGAGGCACAGGCAAGCCTTGGATGGTGGCTGCCCAGCCGCCCAAGACCGACCGAGGCTCAGGTAACCAGGGCCGGCCGAGGCTCACGCTGCCGGCAGTGGCAGCAGCAGAGGTGTGATGAGGTGTCACCTTTCCCTGATTGCTGGGTTGCCTTTGGCCCCTGAGGGCTCCCAGACTGTGAGGGGGGCAGGCTGGGCTGAGGGACCCCCACCTCCAGTGCATGAATTTTCATGCACCGGGCCTCTAGTATTGAATAAGAGTGGTGAAAGCAGACATCCCTGTCTTGTTCCTGTTCTTAGGGGAAATGGTTTTAGTTTTTGTCCATTGAGTATGATGTTCACTGTAGGTTTGTCATATATGGCTTTTTACTATGTTGTGATATGATCCCTCTAATCCCACTTTGTTGAGAATTTTTATCAAATATGGTTGTTGGATTTTGTCAAATGCTTTTTTTGGTGTCTATTGATATGATGATGTGATTTTTGTCTTTCAATTTGTTTTTGTAATGTGTCACATTTATTGATTTGCAAATATTGCATTTCTGGAATAAATCCCACTTGGTCATGGTGTATGATCTTTTTAATATATTGCTGGACCCAATTTGCTAATATTTTGTTGAGGATTTTAGCATTAACTGCTTTTCTCACTAAAATCACTGGAGCCAATTGTTAACCTCTCCAAAGACACATTTGGGTAACTTCTATATCACATTTCCATCTACAAACTCCTAAACATGTGAACTTGGATTTGGTTTTTCAAATGTCTAAGCGGTGGCTCCTTGTTGTTGTTGTTGTTTTTGTGTGTGTGTGTGTGTGTGTGTTTTTTTTAAGCTGAGAAATTATGAAGTTAGTGCTCTCTGGGAGGGGTGTGGATCCTAGAAGCTCTATTCTGCCTCAGTGTCCAGGGGATGCAAGAGCAGGCAGGCCTGGGCTCTGGGTGCCACCCACCAAGCCTGGAAGAGCAGGTGTCATGTGAAGCTTGTCTGTGTCCCCAGCCTCAGGCCTCACCTGCCCCCTTACTTGCTGGCAGCTTCAAATCGTCTCCCCAGCAATGCTCAGTGGTCATTTGCATTGTAATTTACAGAATTCCAGAAAGGTACCTCATGGAAATGAAATTGGTTTCCCCAACAGAAAATGTTCATATTAAAATGACATTTAGAGAGACTCCTGTCCCTGTGAGCAATGGCATTTCCCCAGCTTTCATTCCTAACTGAAGAGGAAAGCTGGTTTTCTCAGGCTGAGAAATAACGTGGTGACAGTTCAAGGAATGTTTGACCTGATGGTCTGATTGTAACAATGAAAAACTAGATAAAGAAGCAAGCATGAAGGATGTTAAGGACTTGGAGGTGCTTCCAATTAAGAGACTGAACTTTTTTGACAAGTATCCCAAACACCTAACAATACCAGATTTTTGGCTTTAGATTTATTTTTCCGTTTAGTTCTCATCAGTTGTCATTTGTTGTGTTTTTATGGCCCCAGGAGGAAGGATCTTTGTGCACAGGGTCTGTGGCTGCACCAGCAGTGGAGGGACCACCAGACAGAGTTGTACTTAAAGCCATTCCGAGCAGGTGTTGACCTAATGGGACACCTTCTGCTCTATTCTTAAGGACCATTGGCGCACCTTTACTTCAGTCCCATTAGCATAGGTCCCGAGAAGCCCTGCACCAGTGAGCCAGTTCGGCTGTTTTTATGCTCCTGTTTCCCAAAGTCAGTTTACCAGGATCTCACCCTTAAAGGGAACACATTTGAACATGTTAGAGGACGCTCATTTTTTCCCCCCATTTTTTATTAAGGTATTATATGTGTACATATTTTACCATTGGCCCCGCCCCCCCCACTCCACTCCCATACATGCCCTCACCCCCCAGTGTTTTGCATCCATTGGTTATGCTTATATGCATGCATACAAGTCCTTTGGTTGATCTCTTATCTCCCTCACCTTTCCCTAACCGTCCCACTGTAATTTGACAGTCTGTTTGATGCTTTACTGCTTCTGTATCTATCCTTTTGTTCATCAGTCTATAATGTTCTTTATTATCCATAAATGAGTGAGATCATGTGATATTTTTCTTTCATTGACTGACTTATTTCACTTAGCATAATGTTTTCCAGTTCTATCCAGGTTGCTGCAAATGGTAAGAATTCCTTCTTTTTTATGGCAGCATAGTATTCCATTGTGTAGATGTACCATAGTTTTCTGATCCAGTCATCTGTTGACGGGAACCTAGGCTGTTTCAAAATCTTAGCTATTGTAAATTGTGCTGCTATGAACATAGGGGTGCATATATCCTTTCTGATTGGTGTTTCTGGTTTCTTGGGATATATTCCTAGGAGTGGGATTACTGGGTCAAATGGGAGTTCCATTTTTAGTTTTTTGAGGAAACTCCATACTGTTCTCCACAGTGGCTGCACCAGTCTGCATTCCCACCAGCAGTGCACGAGGGTTCCTTTTTCTCCGCATCCTCGAGGACGCTCATTTTTAATAAGTTAACAAATATAAGGTACAATTTACATAAATAAGATGTATCGTTTTTAAGGGTGCCCCTTCGATTCATTTCCACAAAGGCACACAGTTGTGAAACCAACGTCCCCATTAAGACAGACAACAACGCCATCACCACGGAGGTCTCCATCTCCATCACCCTCCCCGGCTGGGCCTAGCTTTATCCTCTGACCTCCAGGACTGTGGGTGGGTGGTTTGTCCTGTCCTAGAACTTGGTCTCAGTAGAGCCACACAGCACATGGTCCTGTGTGTCTGGCTTCTTTCATGCTACATGACATATTTGAGATCTACGCACATCTTGAATCAGCAGTTGATCATTTTTATTGCTGAATAGTAGTATTTCATTATATGAATAGGCCGTCCTTGGCTTAACTATTTTCCTGTTGGTGGACATTTGGGTTGGTGCCTGACCCTGGTGCTTTTCAGGTCATAGTTTGGAAAATGCTGATGTAGAGGAATGTCACAGGATCACACACACACACACACACACACACACACTCAGAAACCGAGACAGCTAACAGGCTCCCAGGGGAAGTGGACAAGAAGGATGCTTTTTCAGCATTTCTCCATGCTCATGTATGTACAAGAGTGGTCTGCAGAAATTTTTGTAGTGCTCAGTAAACTAGAGAGATTTTATGCAGAAGAGAAGATATTATTTTTCTTTTTCTTTTTATTGATTTCAGAGAGGAAAAGAGAGGGAGAAAGATAGAAATATCAACGATGAGAGAGAATCCTTGATTGGCTGCCTCCTGCATGCCCCCTACTGGGGATTGAGCCTGAAAATGTGGGCATGTGCCCTTGACAGGAATTGAACCTGGGACCCTTCAGTCCACAGGCTGACGCTCTATCCACTGAGCCAAACCAGCTGGGGCAAGAAGAGATATTCTTAAGGCAAAGTCTCAAAGGTGTATAGTTATCCATCCAATTGGTTTGGTCATTTTCCCTGAAAAAGAATTAAAAATTTGTTTTCATATAGCCTTTTAAAAATACATAGATGGTTTATATAAAAACATATGCTGAACAGGATAGTCAATTTAAAAATATAAAATCAAATCAAGCAAAAGGAGAATGCCCATATGCCAACAGTAAAGGCCAAAATAATTACTGAGTTTAAAGTTTGTCTGGGTCCCTGTGCTGAGAATCCACACCAAAGCCATAAGCCATGCTATTCTTGTTGCCACATGACAAAAACATGTAATGTCCCTCAGAGGAGGCAAAGTTGTTGCCATAATTAAATTCTAAAACTGATGCAAAGAGACAACCAGCCAGTTCAACAAATACGTGTGAAAAACTCCAGTGGGCCTCAGAGCGACGGGTCTGCTTTCTGTGACCAGTGCATGCCCTGCCCGTCTTACCCGGAGCCCGTGTGCCCTGATGGGGACGTTGGACTCCAGGCTCAGAGGTTGTTAACGGAAGATCTTAGTGGGCACTTGGGCCACTGTACATGGGAGCATATGTGGGACTGTTAAAATTTCACAGTGGCAACCTTGTTCTTACACGATCCAGAAGAAACTGGATTTTAAGATGGTACACAAAGGTTAAGAATGAGTGTGTTATAAGACTTCAAAGCTGTGTGGATTTAAAAAAAAACATATATATTTTTATTGGTTTCAGAGAGGAAGGGAGAGAGAGAGAGATAGAATCATCAATGATGAGAGAGAATCATTGATTGGCTGTCTCCTGCAGCCAAGGTCCACTTTGGGGGATGGATCAAGCCTGCAACCCGGGCATGTGCCCTGACCGGGAATCAAACCTTGGCCTCCTGGTTCATAGGTCGATGTTCAACCACTGAGCCACGCTGGCTGGTCCAAAACTGTGTGGATTTTTAATTCTTAAGTTTCATTGCAAATTTTAACTAGGACTGTTTCCTTTCCTGGGGACCATACCGTTTTTACACCTGCATGGGCAACCAAGGTTCTGAGGTAAGAGGAGACAAGAAGTGACTTTCTTGCAAAAATTGACCTACAGACAGAGCTTGGAGCAGCAGCATGAGGCCATTCCACTCCTTATCCCTCCCACCCAACAATTAGAAAGAAAAAAAAGTTTTTTCATGTGAAGTATTCAGAAAACAAGAATAAAGAAAAATGTAAATTTAACTTTTAATTTCCAGTTATTTTTCACTTCAGACAAGTGGAAACATCATTGAAAATGTCTTCCATCGACAGCGGGAAGAGTCAGGGTCTGAGACAACTGGAGGCGGTGGTGGTGGCTGGAACAACTTCACGCAAGGAAAGCTATTTTGCGTCTGCCCTTTCTGCTAGAAACGACCACTGTGCTCTGTAACCGGGCCAGACTGTTTTCCTATCTCCCTTTTAACTAGAGAGTAAAATCCTTTATTGATTTCAAAGAGGAAGGGAGGAGATAGAGATAGAAACATCAATGATGAGAGAGAATCATTGATTGGCTGCCTTCTGCACACCCCCCACCGGGGATCAAGCCCACAACCTGGGCATGTGCCCTTGACTGGAGTCAAACCTGGGACTCTTCAGTTGGCAGGCTGACGCTCTATCCACTGAGCCAAACCCGCTAGGGCTGGAAACAACATTCTTTTTGAAACAGATCAATGCTATTGACATTTAGGATACCCTGTTGATGATCTTGGCTCTGTAAAGTGATTCGCCACCATCTCTGGGGTACCCATGTGGTTGTAGGCAGTGCCTTTAAGAATGCAACACCAGACAGGCATACTATGAAGAAATTAAGTGGAAACTAGTAGTAATGTCAATGTACTATTTCTACCTAACATTCGAGTTGATCTATAAACACTGTCAAAGGTTTCAGTTTTTAAAATTTACCTATTTCTAGGTATTTATTTCAACATTTATGAATTTACAACATTGACAAGGGTTTGTGGTTTTTAAATCTCAAAAGGTTCATATTGTTAATGAATACATGGTAATAAGCACATCCACATTGTACAGAACATGGTAATTAACATGTAACGATGGTATGATCTCCTATTGTTTTTTCTCCCCTTTATTGGAAAACCTTAGTTTTAACTATTTTTTCCAAAAATAAATTATACATTCACTTTTGATGGTATATATTTTTTCATTGCAGCATTTTTTTGTTAATCCTCACCTGAAGATATTTTTTCCATTAATTTTTAGAGAGAATGGGAGGGAGGGGGGAGGAGGAGAGAGAGAGAGAAAGACAGACAGAGAGAGCGAGAGCGAGAGAGAGAGAGAGAGAGAGAGAGAGAGAGAAAGAGAGAGAGAGAGAGAGAGAGAGAGAAACATTGATGTGAGAGAGACACACTGATTGGTTGCCTCCCACACACACCCAACTGGGGCCGGGGATCGAACCTGCATCTGAGGTAATGTGCCCTTGACTGGGAATTGAACCCAGGACCCTTTGGTGTGTGGGTTGATGCTCTAACCACTGAGCAACACTGGCCAGGGCTCATTGCAGTATTTTTAAGAAGTGGTTTTTAAGACTCCTAAGAAACTATAATATTAACCTTTTTGAGTATTTTTGAATGAATGCAATTAAAAATTCTAGATTTAAATTTTCATAATTTTTTTTTTATATACCAGTCTGAGCATTACTTTGAAATAATATACATATAGGAAAAGAAGAATAAGAAGAATACTACATCTTTATGTATAAGGGCATATGAAGCTCATCCTAACACATACTAAAAAAATTAACTCCTGGGTTGTAATAAATACATGTAGATCATTTTGAGACAAAAAAGAAAAAGGAAAATAAAAAAATGTCTCCCATCTGCAGATTCAAAGGGTTTTATTTATTTCTTCTTCTTTTCCTCCTGAGGATCCTGAGGCACTTTACATGGATTGTGAAGCTTCATAAATAACACCCCTTACACGTAGCACATACATTGTACCCTAAGTGACCGGAACACACTGCAGGACAGAACTTAATTCATCAAGACAGGCTGGTCACCAGCTACCTGATGGAAAAGATACTGACTGAACAAGGGACTATGATGGTTACATCTCATAAAATGGCTGGTTTTTAAATTACATTTAGTAAGTTATCAGCAAATATGGTAAATGCCCTTATGTTCTGTCTTAATTAAAATGCTACTTTTAGTAAAGTGTGTCAGAAACCTGGGCACAGTGACAGAAACCTCACTCTCAGAGGGAGTGCATTAGCTCAAGCCGCTGACAAGGCGCTGGTTCGCCGGTAGGTGGCGCCCGCGATTCGGACTCTGGGTCTGGAGAGCCTTCCTCCTGGGGCTGGTCCCTCCCTGCTCTTGCTGTCAGAAGGCAGCTCCTCTCAGGTTCGCCCCGCGATTCGGACTCTGGGTCTGGAGAGCCTTCCTCCTGGGGCTGGTCCCTCCCTGCTCTTGCTGTCAGAAGGCAGCTCCTCTCAGGTTCCAGAGAGAGGAGAGCATCCTCAGGGCTCCTGCGCGGCTGGCACGTGCCCTCCTAGACCTCCCCGGTGGCCAGGGCAGGGGTTGTGCGTGGGGCTTCCGCACAGCCTGGGCCTGGGCCTGGGCTAGGAGCCGGGTCAATGCCACATGGGCCCATGCCCAAGAGCAGAGGGTGGTCATCTCCTCCCGGAAGGAGGAGGAAGGCTTCTGAGCAGGCACAAAACGTTCTTCTGAAAACAGCCCAGAAACCACGAGGTCTTCTCAAGCTCAGACGTGCCTGACGGAGCCTTGCAGGCCTGTCAGCTGGTCCTGTCTCTCGGGATGATCGCCATGACCGAGCTTTTACTTTCCTTTCTCATTTGTATTATCTATTCAATCAATTTTATTTATTTTTAAATTTTGACTTCATTTTGATAAGCACACTTAACGTGAGAACTTAACCAATGTTAACACATTGCGGACCAGTAGTTTTACTGCTAGCTTTATCCAGTGGCCAGATAAGCTTCTATTGAACGAGCACAAAAACGTTTTACATAAATGATAAAGGCACGCTTTAAAATGAAATACCCATTGCATTTTGAAGTTATTTATTACATGTTCTTACAAGCAAATATCTTTTCAGAGTTCTCATGATTGGCCACAAGCCTTGGAACAGAAAACACGAGAATTCTCGTGATCTGTCCGTACAGTGCCATTGTCTACAGGCACAGTCTAGTACTTATTCCTCCTGCCTAACTGACACGTCATATCCACTGGACAGCATGCCTTCCCTCCCCCCTTCCCCCCGCCCCCAGCCCTGGGCACTCACCACTGGACTTTCTGCTTCTATGAAGGTGACTGCTCTCAGGCCCTCATGTAGTGGATCACGCGGTGTTTGTCATTCTGCGAGCGGCTGGCTCCCCCGTGCCGCAGCACCTGCAGGCTTTCCTTCTCTGTCCCATGTCCCACTGCGTGTCTGCGCCTCATGGCGTCATCCTCATGGGTCAGGGGACAGAGGTGGTCTCCACAGGGCGGTCTTGTGGCCGAGTTGTCCTCTCTCTCTTCTCTGCAGCTGGAGCAGTTGTGGTCCGCACAGCTGCTACCTCTTCTCTGCATCCCGTGCAGCAGCATTCCGTGAGTGTTGGATGTTTGTGGATCTCAGCATTGCTGAGCCCCCATCCCTTTGGAAAATGTTTCTAGAATCCGGAGTCTCCGAGGTGCAGCTGAATGGGGCATCCGGACTCCTGTTTGGAAACCCGATGGTTTTGCTGCTTGAGAGAAATGGGATGTAAATACTTCCTCTCACCCCCGGGAAGATAAGAAAATAAAGCCTTGGCCATCATCCGGGAAGGGGGGCTGGATTTAATAGGTCGTAAAAAGGTCTTTCCTGATTAGGGAGAATCAGAAGGTGTGTGTGTGTGGGGGGGGGGGGGGGGTAGGGGGTGAGGGGGGGATCCCTGGGGGAAACAGGCAGAGGGAAAGGAGCACTTTCCTGAAACGGAGGAGGGATGGGCTTCGCACAGTGGTGTCACGGTCCCAGGCCTGTGCACCCTATGCCCCACCCCATCATCCCACGTGGTGCCCCACTCGGCAAATGTCCCAGGACACCCACCAGCCCAAGAATAAAAGTGGAGAGAAGAAAATGGCGGCCCAACAGGCAGACCTGTCAGGCACCTCGTCCCAGGGCCAGATTGCAGATGCACCTACATTGGAGAACATCCCCCTGGAATTAACAGCTGAGGCTCAGCTTTGGAGGAGACTTAGCCAGGAGGGCAGGGAGCGCGGGGAGACCGCAGGAAGGGCGAGGTTGTGAGAGGAGCTGACCGGCTCCAAGAGGCCGCAGGCCGAGACAGGAGGGAGCGGGGCTCCACAGGCAGAGGCCCGGGACCCTGGGGGCCGCACCCCGAGCACCCGAGCCCAGACCCGGGGCCCACACATCGGCCATTTCCCCGGGGGAGGAGCCGATCCCAGCAGCCACAGGGCAGGTAGAACCCCCGCGGCGGGGACACAGCCGCCCACCGGAGCCCTGCCCGCACACCTGCTGTGGAGCTTTCCGGAGGAAACAAGCGGAGGCCAAGCTCGAGGGTTTGAACTGCCTCAGGAGCCCTCGTGCCTGGATCGGGGCGGGCCGTCCGCCCCTCCATCCCGGGGAACCAGACCGGTGATTGCCCCATGGGAGGACCGATACGAACTGCAGGTCTCCAGCGGCCCCGCCGGGCTCACAGGAGGAGCCCTGTCCAGCCGAGGGCAGAGGAATGCTGTTGGCCGCACGGAGGAGCCGCTCCGGGACAGGACACACGCCTACCGCCTTCCCTGAAAGCGGAGCAGCACCTCCCCGTCTAAAGCCCCGTCAGAAACAGACGGACAGCTGCCTGACGGCCACAAACAGACAGCCCGGTGAGAAGACTGACAGCTGCCTGACGCCACGGCGGGCGGGGGCAGAACAAGGGGAACCAGAGGAAATCTGCTGACCAAGCCCTGGGCCCGGGGGCTGGCTAACTGGCTCCAGAGGGCAGATGGCCCTCCCGCTGGCCACCAAGGCCGTGGAGACAGACGGCCACGGCGTCCGGGTCGCTTGGAGCTTCAGGCAGGTTGCTGAGAGCCGAAGGACAGGGTGAGCACCGAGCTCCTCGCAGGAGGCCAGAACCGGCAGCCAGAGCAGAGGAGTGGGGTCCAGAAGCTCCCAGGGCACGGAACTCCACCGGAACAAGCGCCCCTTCACTTTACTTTCTCCCTTTTTGCTTTTCACTTTTCCCTCCCCCTTTCCTTCTCTTTTCTATGTTTTCTCTTTCCTTTCTTTTTATCCCTTTTAAAATTTATCTTTTTTATCTCTCTGCTTTATTGATTTGTTATTGTTCTAGTCTCTGTTGTTTCAGTCATATATCTAATTTTCCTCTTCCCTTTTCTTACTCAAATTTTTTTCTTGTTTCTTTTTTTCACTACTCATCCCCCCCCCCCCCCCATTTTCTTTTCTCCTGCTTTTTCATCTTTTTTCTTTTTCTTATTTTAGGTCTATCTGCTTTCTCCTCTATTTTCCTTTTCAACCCCCCCCCCTCCCATCTTTTCATTTCTTTTCTTCCTTCTTTATTTTAAACTGTTTTCCTTCCCCTCTTCCTCTAATTCTTTATTCTCTTTTTCTTTATTTCTACTCTGTATCTATATATTTTGTCCCCCCTTTTCTTATTGTATTTTGTTTGTGTGTTTTTTATTTGTTGTATTTTGCTTTCTCCTCGTATTTTTTCTTTCTTTTTTTCCCTATCATTCTTACTCTCTTTCCTCTTTCCTAATTCTCTCTTCTCTGGTGTTGCTTTTGTTGGGGCTCTAGAGGTCTTGAGTACGTTTTGGTTTTGTTTCTTCCATTTTATGTTTTATTGTGTTGTATTTTGTTATGTTTGGTCAGCACTTCCACAACAGCTTGCACAACATGGTCAGGGGTGAGCCACATAGTCAGCCAGTCTGAGAGGAGACTCCATCCACAAACGAGACAATAACATTCAAGATACAACTACAACAGGAGAAACCAAATAACTCAAGTCAGGGGCTTTCCTAGAGCACCCAGCTCAGGAGATCTAAGAGATTGCACCACTGGGTCCCACAAAACACCTACTACATAAGACCACCCCACAAAATCTGGGAGGTATAGTAGTCTGATCTAATATATAGAAACAAAAACAAAGGAACAGCAAAAATGGAGGGACAAAGAAACAACCCCCAAATTAAAGAAATGAGGAATCAACAGAAAATAACCTAAATGAAATGGAGGTAAACAATTTGTCAGATAAAGAATTCAGAACAATGGTAATAAGGGTGCTCAAACAATCAGTGAGAACTACAAGCAACTTAATGAGAATTATAAGGGTCTTAATCAGAGCTACACCAACATGCAAAGAGAGCTTGAAACAATAAATAAGAATCAATTGGAAGTGAGGAGTGACATAGCTGAAATAAATAACACCCAGGAAGAATTCAACAGTAGATTAGAATAAACTGAGGGCCAAATCAGCTAAAGGAGACAAGATGGAAAAAAACACCCATTCAGAGCAGCAAATGGAAAAACAAAATTAAAAAGCAGGAGGAGAGTCTAAGGGAGCTTTGGGACAACATGAAATGTAACAACATCCTCATTATAGGGGTACCAAAATGAGCAGAACCTGAGAAAGAATGGAGAACCTATTTGAAGAAATAATGGCAGAAAATGCCCCTAACCTGGTGAAGGAAAAAGTCACTCAAGTTAAGGAAACACACAGAATCCGAATCAAGATGAACCCCAAAAGACCAACAACTAAGCACATATTAATTAAAATGGCAAACATTAAAGGTAAAGAAAGACTCTTAAAGGCTCCAAGAGAGAAACAGAAAGTTACCTACAAGGGACTACCATTAGACTATCAGATGATTTATCAAAAGAAACACTTCAGGCCAGAAGGGAATGGCACAAAGTATATAAGATAATGAAAACTAAGAGACTGAGCCCAAGACTACTTTACCCAACAAGGCTATCATTCAAAATTGAAGGTGAAATAAAGAGCTTTGCAGACCAAAAAAAAAAGCTAAAAGAATTTATTACCACCAAATCAGCACTGCAAAAAATGCTAAAGGGACTGTTGTATGAAGAAGAAATAGAGAGAAAGAGAAGAACACAGGCATAAAGAATAATAATGACACTAAATCATTACTTATCAATAATAAACTTCAATGTAAATGGCTTAAATGCTCCAATCAAAAGACATAGTGCAGCTGAATGGATAAGAAAACATGATTCATATATCTGCTGTCTATAAGGGACCCACCACAGAACAAAGGACTCACACGGAAAGAAAGTAAAGGGATGGGAAAAAATTTTCCAGGCAAATGGAAAAAAAAAGAAAAGAAAAGAAAAAAGCTGGTGTAGTAATACTCATATCTGACAAAATAGACTTCAAAGTGAAGGCCATAACAAGATATAAGGAAGACCACTTCATAATACTAAAGGGATAAATACAACAAGAGGATATTAACTCTGGTAAACATATATGCACCCAATACAGTAACATCAAAATATATAAAAACATTCTGGAGGATTTTAAGGGAGATATCAACAGCAATGAAATCATAGTAGGGGACTTTAACACCCCACTGACATCACTGGATAGTTCTTCTAGACAAAAAAATCAAGAAGGAAACAGCAATGCTAAATGACACACTAGATCAGATAGAATTAATTGATATTTTCAGAACATTTTACCCCAAAGCTACATAATATACATTCTTCTCAAGTGCATATGGGACATTTTTAAGGATAGACCACATATTAGGACACAAACTAAGTCTCTACAAGTTCAAGAAGATTGAAATCATATCAAGCATTTTTTCAGATGACAATGGAATAAAATTAGAAATCAACTACAATAAAAACCCTCAAAAACATTCAAACACAGGGAGGCTAGATAGCATGTTATTAAACAATGAATGGGTTACCAAAGAGATGAAAGAAGAATTAAAAACCATCCTGGGAACAAATGAAAACGAACACACAACTTCAAATGTATGGGACACAGTGAAAGCAGTCCTGAGAGGGAAGTTCATAGCACTACTGGCCTATCGCAAAAAAAAAAAAAAAAAAAAACCCAAGAAAATTTTAAAATAATTTATCTAACCTTACAACTTAAAGAATTAGAAAGAGAACAAAAAGGAAAGCCCAGAGTGAGTAGAAGGAAGGAAATAATAAAGATCAGAGCAGAAATAAATGACATAGAGACAAAAAATAAAATACAAAAGATCAGTGAAACCAAGAGCTTGTTCCTTGAAAAGAGAAACAAGACTGATGAATCTTTAGCCAGACTCATCAAGAAACAAAGAGAGAGAACCCAAATAAATAAAATCAGAAACAAAAGTGGTGCAGTAACAACTGACACCACAGAAATAGAAAGGATCGTAAAAAAGATACTATGAATGACTATATTCCAAAAAACTGGAAAACCTGGATGAAATGGAAGTATTCCTAGAAAAATACAATGTTCCAAAATTCAATCAGGAAAAATTAGAAAATAGGCTGATAACTACTGATAAAATGGAAGCAGTAAAACAAACAAACAAACAAACAAACAAAAACACAAACCAAAAAACTTCCAGGAAACAAAAAAAGCCCCAGTCCCGACGGCTTCACAGGGGAGTTTTACCAAACATTCAAATAAGAATTAACAACTATAGTCCTCAAACTATTCCAAAAAATTTAAGAGGAAAGAATATTTCCAAGCTCGGTCTACGTGGCCAGAATTACCCTAATTCCAAAACTAGATAAAGATGCTACAAAAAAAGAGAATTATAGGTCAATATCCCTGATGAACATAGATGCTAAAATCCTCAACAAAATTTTAGCAAATTGGTTCCAGAAATATGTTAAAAAGATCATACACTATGACTAAGTTGGATTTATTCCAGGGATTCAAGTCTAGTACAATATTTTCAAATCAATAAATGTGATACATCACATAAACAGATTGCAAGACAAAACTCACATGATTATATCAATTGATGCAGAAAAAGCATTTGACAAAATCCAAAGCCCTTTTTTTGATAAAAACTCTCAGCAAAATGGGAATAGAGGGATCATACTGCAATATAATAAAAGCCTTATATGACAAACCTACAGCCAACATCATACTCAATGAGCAAAAACTAAAACCATTTCCCAGTTTCACCATTCTTATTCAACATAATACTGGAAGTCCTAGCCATAGCGATCAGACAAGAAGAAAAAAGAAAAGGCATCCAAATTGGAAAGGAGAAAGTAAAACTGTCATCATTTGCAGATGACATGATATTGTACATAGAAAGCCTTAAAGACTCCACAAAAAAACTAGTAGATTTAATAAATGATTTTGGCAATGTAGTAGAATACAAAATAAACACCCAGATATCTATGGCGTTTTTATACATAAATAATGAACTCTCAGAAAAATAAAAACAAAGAAAACAATTGCATTTACCATTGCCACAAAAAAATTAAAATACTTACAAATAAACTTAACCAAGGAGGTAAAAGACCTGTACTTGGAAACTACAGGACATTAGGAAAAGAGATAGAGGAAGATATACACAAGTGGAAGAATATACTGTGTTCATCGATTGGTAGAATCAACAACATTAAAATGTCCATACTACCCAAACCAATATATAGATTCAATGCAATCCCTATTAAAATACTAATAGCATATGTCATAGACCTAGAACAAACATTACAAAAATTTATATGGAACCAAAAGAGACCCCGAATAGCCACAGCAATCTTGATAAAGAAGAACAAACTTGGAATAATCACAATACCAGATTTCAAATTATACTACAAAGCCACTGTAATAAAAACAGCTTGGTACTGGCACCAGAACAGGCATATACATCAATGGAATAGAATAGAGAACCCAGAAATCAACCCAAACCATTATGCTCAATTAATATTTGACAAAGGAGGCAAGAGCATACAATGGAGCCAAGACAGTTTCTTCAATAAATGGTGCTGGGAAAATTGGACAGACACATGCAAAAACATGAAAGTAGGCCACCAACTTACACCATACACAAAAATAAACTCAAAATCAATAAAAGACTTAAATATAAGTTGTGAAACCATAAAAATCCTAGAAGAAACCATTGGCAGCAAAATCTCAGACATCTCAAGTACCACTATGTTTACTGATACATCTCCTAGGGCAAAAGAAACTAAGGAGAAAATGAACAAATAGGACTACATCAAAATAAAAAGCTTCTGCACAGCAAAAGAAACCATCATCAAAGTGAAAAGAGAGCCCACTGAATAGAGAACATATTTGACAGTGATATATCTGAAAAGGGATTAATTTCCAAAACATATAGGGAACTTATAGAACGTAACAAAAAGAAGACAAACAATCCAACTAAAAAATGGGCAAAGGACTAAAATAGGCACTTCTCCAAAGTACATAAAGAAGGCTAAGACATATGACAAAATGCTCAAAGTCACTGATCATCAGAGAGGTGCAAATTAACACAAAAATGACATATCACCTCACACCTGTCAGAATGGCTACCACCAGTAAAACAACAAATGACAGTGCTGGCAAGGATGTGGAGAAATGGGAACCCTATTCACTGCTGGTGGGAATGCAGACTGGTGCAGCCACTGTGGAAAACAGTATGGAGTTTCCTCAAAAATTAAAAATGGAACCTCCATTTGACCCAGTGATCCCATATCTAGGAATATATCCTAAGAAAACAGAAACACCAATCAGAAAGAACATATGCACCCCTATGTTCATAGCAGCACAATTTAAATAGCTAAGATTGGGAAACGGCCTAAGTGCCCATCAGCAGATAAGTTGTGAAGCAGCAACCAGCATGGCTAGGGTTCAGGATCTGGAAAAGGACCGTGCACAAATGAGTACACTAGACAAAAAATATGAATTTAGAAATCATGAGGGCCAGGCGGAAAACCCTTCTCTAGTGGAAAGGTTTCACTGGGGCCCAGGCCCTGTTAGCTTTTATTCAATTTTAGAATACACATCTTGCCCTTAGTCAGGCAGGCAATCTGGTAGCAGACAGGCTATCATAAAGGTCAGTAAATATTAGTAAATATTTACTTTGAGATTATTAGGTCAGGAAATTGCTTGAGCCACCATTGTCTTGACAGAACAACCAGTACATAGCTTTTAGCCCTTTCTAAAGCTCAATGTCCATCAGCCTTCTGAATTCCCTGTTACACTTTCATGGTAGTGTAGACAATGAATAAGTTCCAGCATGAGTGGATAAAAAAACTGTGGTACATCTACACGATGGAATACTACGCTGTTGTGAAAAAAAGAAATCTTACCATTTGAAACAGCATGAATGCACCTGGAGAGTATTATGCTAAGCGAAGTAAGCCAGTCAGAGAAAGATAAGTATCATATGATCTCACTCATATGTGGAATCTAATGAAGAAAATAAACTAATATACAAATAGATCCGGAGACAAAAAAGCATGAAACAGGCTGTGGAATCTCAGAGGGAATGTGCACATAGAGTGGAACTGTCAGCACTCGGTTACTAAGAACGTGGGAGAAGGGCCAGTGCGGGCTGAGTGAGCAGTCAGATTCCCCAGGGGACTCGAGTGCAGGCTTCACCCGGTGCTGTCATGGCCATGGCAGCTCGAGAAAGCAGACTACACTCGTTTCTTTTCCCATGGATCAGACATTCTAAGATGAAAGATGTGTTACTTGCTCTACCCTGCCACACTCAAAAAGGTGTTCAAGTGATTCTCAGGAATGACGGGCGGGGGGGGGGGGGGGAGGGGGCATGGGACCTCCTCTTTCATTTTTAAGGTTCACTTTTCTTTTGGTTACAGAAGTGAAATCTCATTTTTAGGTCTTTGGAGACCTCAAAGTATAATTTCTTTTTTAAAAAATTTCTTTATTGATTAAGGTATCACATATTTGTCCTCATCCCCCCATTCCCATCCCAAACCTCTCCCCACGCATGCTCCCACCCCCCTGTTGTCCATGACCACTGGTTAGGCTTATATGCATGCATACAAGTCCTTTGGTTGATCTCTCCCCTTTACCCCCGTGGTCGGCAAACTCATTAGTCAACAAAGCCAAATATCAACAGTACAACGATTGAAATTTCTTTTGAGAGCCAAAATTTTTAAACTTAAACTTCTTCTAATGCTAATTCTTCAAAATAGACTCACCCAGGCCGTGGTATTTTGTGGAAGAGCCACACTCAAGGGGCCAAAGAGCCGCATGTGGCTCGCGAGTCACGGTTTGCTGACCACTGCCTTACCCCCACCCTCCACTACCTTCTCTCTGAGGTTTGACAGTCTGATCGATGCTTTCCTGTCTCTGGGTCTGTTTTTGTTCATCAGTTTATGTTGTTCATTATTTCCCCTAGATGAGTGAGATCATGTGATACTAGAAATATACTTATAAGAACCGAAAATGAGACAAGCAATAATGATTATGCTGAGAGGCAAATGAATCAGTCTGTAGTGAGTTTCTTTCTGGGCCAACAGTTCTTTTGAGTCCCAATTTCAATGTCAAACAGTTCCTTATGTGTACATGTCAGCAATGATATTTCAGTTCTGGATGATGGACAAAAGGTGGTAATGCAGGTCCGACCCTCTCTGGTTTGGTCCTGGGCAACCTGTAGTGACGCACAGCTGCTGACTGCTAGTATGGCAAGGCGTTATCAGCGTCTTCCATCTCTGGATTGTTTCTCTTCTGTCTTCATGGCTAGAGCAGTCCTGTCAATTCCTCTCTGTTGCAGGAATCCACATGGTCTTGGAGTTGTTTTCTGAAAATATACAAACATATTCTCGACCAAAAGTTAATAAAGGAATCTTTTCTATAAATTTGACTTGGGATCCTTTTTCGTTTTTTGCCCAAATGATTTTCCTTTGGCTTGTTTTGACACCATGTGTGTTTTTCATGGGTGTCTTGCTGTTAGCATTACAAATGAAAGTTAATTTTCTAAAGTAAAAATTTTCTAGATGTAATTTACTTACAGGATATTTTTCCTTACATGATATTCTTCTACTATCCCCCTTTTTTGATTTAAATATTAGGAGGCTTTTGGAAATTTTATAATGTAGTCTTGATAGCTTTTAAATTTTAATTTTTTGCACTAAAATATGACTGCTTTAGGTTCATTACATGTTACACAATTTTACCATGAGATGAACTACCAATAAAAATTTTAGTTAACACTTTAGGAACAGCTTTTTGTCCAGTACAATTAATTTTTCTAGAATATTCACTTATTTCAATTAGCCAATTTAAATTAGTCTGAAAACTTGACTACTATTTTACTGTCAAATTTAATACTCTAACAACAATCTTATTTTACCCTGTAAATATTAGTGGAAAGGATTATTTGCCTTCTTGAGTAGGCCCTGAGAATTCCTGGTGCTAGGCAGGATTTAGATATCAAAAACCCACTTCCCCACACCATGGGTACAAGACAACCTAAACAAGTCTTGTTGCAGTGAGAGGGCAGCTGCTGTTGGCCATGTCTCTGTCTGTTACCTGGGTCCCGATTTGAGCTGGGCATGGGAAACAAAGCAGCCATTGGGGCAGGATACCTCCCTTAGAAGGGGTGAGGGTACAGGCCCCTGCAAAGTTGGGGGGTGAGGGTCTGTGCCCCACCTCTGTTGACCCCCAAGTTCTCTCCTGATGGCCCCTCTGCGACTATGCCTGTCTTAGGTTGTTCCTTCCCTGAGGAATCTTACCCATCTCTGGCTAACCAGCCATCCTTCGGGGCCAAGCAGGGTGATGTGAGGTTCAGTTCTGTCTCCTTGGTAGCCTATGCCCCCGTGGCCTCCAAGCCCAGCACTTGCCTTGGGATCCCTTCGCCTACTGGCAGGGCCCCGGCACTGATCACATATCTTGGGAAACCCAGGTTTCTTCTCCAGGGAGGGCCCAGTTCACCCCACTGGGTGAGAGACAGATCCATGGTACCAGCCACCACGAGGCTTCAACCTCGGCATGAACAGAAAGCTCAGGCAACAGCTGTGGGCAATTGGATTGTGAGAAGAGGGTCCCTCTTGGCCAAAAGGGCAAGAGGGGCCAATATAGAATTCTCAGGTGCCTTCCCAGGGGGCCCTCTACACAGTGGAAGGGTTAAATCCTTTCATGTTCTTTTTAAATTGCTGCCAGACATTCAAAGAATTAGTTTGTAAGTTTGCTTGGGATAATTGTACATTATGCTGTTGTAATTCTAAAATATCAAGAGATGTGTTACCTTTGTCTCCAAGCACCAAAAAGATCATTTTTTTATTGATTCCCAAGGGTGCGAGGTACTATTACAGGTAATGGGCGTAACACAAATCTGGGAAAAATTATAATGACCTTGTAGAATAATATCATGTAAGGATATTCTTTGCTCTAGGCCATGGCAATTCCATTTCAAACTGGCTGTCAATTTCTTTTTGTATAGACAAGGTCTTAGTTACATTTTCTGCACCTCTCCCAGGAGCAAGTAGTGATAGTCCCTTCCTTTGGTGTCCACGCAAGCCAGAAACCTCTCTTTAATTTTACACACAAAGGAGCAGTGGTTTGATTTTGTGTCATACAAAAGGGAAGCTGGGTGGTGACCCCTGTGTAATTATACTTCCTTGCCCCACCCATGGTCCTCCTGGATGTCCAAGGTGTTTGGTATTATTGGTGACTACATTAGGCTGGGGATCAGCCCACGTAAGGGTTCTTACCCATGAAGGGTCAGGAACATAAGTCCAAAATACTTCCCCATTTGCCCCAGGTAATATTACCGTACAGCTGGGCCACAGAGAAATCAGGGAGAAATCATTGCAAACTTATGAGCCCATCGCCCAGCAAATGAAATGTCTGAGATAAGTGCGAGACAGACTACTGAGAATGGAGTTAAGGAATGATTAGACGAGTGTTGACTGTGAGCCCTCATGAAGACAGAATGTCACAGACTGTCACCACAGACAAGCAGACCAAACAGTGCCTTCCCAAGGATTCACTAGTGGAGGCATAGAGCGACATTATCTTTGCAGCTGAGGAGAGCATGGGCCACTTAAACTGGTGGGAGGCAACCAGCACTCCAGACCAAGTGGCTTCCTGGTGGTCACGTCCAAAGGGGCCCAGGGACCCTTGGAGTCCTGTTCTCCTGGAAGGCAGCAGCAGCAGCAAAGGCACAATGTCCTCTACTGGACTTTACTCTATGTTCTCTTTCTTTGCACTGTAAATGTTCTGCACCGTTTCGTAGACAGACTCCAGATCCTCTGGGTATTGTAGCTCTAGCTCTGTGTTCAGGATCTAGTGGGTGCCAGTAAACTCTGAGAAATAGCATCCAACATTGGGGTGCGAGATTTCTTGAGGCTCCACATTATATTACAAGTTTTCTTGGGCTGCATATCGGCAAGAACCATCCTCCACCAGAACATTATAGAAAGGTTGATGATGGCCATGAGGCAGGCTGTGGACGTTCATGTTTTGAATCCTCTCATGTCCCATCATCAGGTGGGTCCTAGCCATAGATGACACAGTTATAGCCATACCTCTTATGGCTTCATAACGAGCCCAATGGAGTAGCAGACATCCCTGTGCTTCTCATGGGAATGGAGCTTCACCTCCACACCCACATCCTCCTTCTCGTGCTCAATGTGCTCTAGTGTGCTGCACCAGGTAACCCACGACCCCGTGCCTCCCAGGGTCTAGGGTCTGAATGTGCTGGAGGATGTCAAGCACCTTCAAGACAAGACAAAAAGACTTCTCTGGCCAGATCCCCAGGTAGAAGTAGAGCCTGGCTTGGAGGAGGAAGAGCTGCACCTGGTCCAGGTACATCGCCAGGTACAGGTCCAATGAGTCTCGCAGGAGCTGGTATGACTGGTCAATACCTTCCCGCTTTCCCAGGCTTAAAAGGTTTCCCACCAGTTGCTGCAGCACCTTCTTCACGTTGACCACCCCATACAGCGCTGCAGTCACATGCTGGCTGATCAAGTATTCACACTCTTTCACCATCAGTTGCCTGCCTTTCCCACAAGCATCAATGTAGATGTAGTCAAAGATGTCCAGGTTGGCCCCTTCTGCGCCTTGGCACCATCTCAGTAAGAAGTGATTTGGGAAGTTGACAGGTTCCAGAGGGACCCCCAACTGCCGGGCAATGGTCATGTAGAGCAGAGACATGCTGATTGGGATCCCTGTTCTGCGGATCAGAACCTGGTGCATATACTAGTATAAGTTGAGGGCATTATAGTAGTCCATGTGGTTCCCCTTGAATTCAGCTGGTCATACAGGACATAGTTCATGGTGTCCAGCACCCGGCTCTGGAGCTCTACCTGCATTACCATGGAGGACTCACCTGCCTTGAAGGCCAAACTGGCGTGGCAGCTGTTGATGCCCCAGAGGGTCTTGCACACAAGCTCCATGATGCTGCCAATCTGGGCCTGGATGTCTCTGAGGCTGATTTTGGAGGGAGGATTGTAGTACTGGTTGATAAACACAGCACCTTCGAGATACAATTCAGAGTCATCCGAATGCTGAAGAAAAGCCTTAAGATTATTTAAAATTTTCTGTTGTCGTAGGCAGTAAAGGATTTTTTTTGCGTAGTACTTCCAGGTCAAAGCTTTCCTTCCTTCCATATTTAGTGTAGAGAGTGCCTGGGAAAGGCCCCTGAGCTGATTGTCATCTGAATCCTTGCAGTTTCTTCAGCCCAGGAACACGACTTGCTTTATTATCAGATGCAAACATTTCACACTTTAACCAAATGTCTGTGAAGTGTTTTCCCGTGCCTCATTTCATTTGATCCTCACAGAAGTCCTGGAGTAGGTAGATAGGAGACTCGGTGGGAATCCTATTTTCTTTTCATTAGCCAGAAAATGGAGATTTAGAAAGCTTAGAAACTTGACCCAACTGAAAAGAAGAAATGGTGGACCTTGAAAATGACTTCAGGTTTTGTCACTGTGCAAAATATAGTCAAACACTGCTGCAGATAAATATTTTACCCTTTGTTCTCCCTGCATTGCTGGAAGCCAATTCCAGCATGTCAGCAGGGCTGAATTATCTGGGAATGGCTAAAGGCATTTCCCCAAACCTGAAAAGGATGCATAAAATGATTGTTTACTGCCAGACAGCTCAGGGCATCTTAATCTACATGTTATTGCCTCCTAATGGCCAAACACCTGAACAGCTGAAGGCAGTTTCTCCCAAACCTGATAATCTGACAATGGATTGTGTATACGAAACCCTACCCTTTGATGTGTATATCTCCACCTTGCCTTAGGACAAATTGTGTTAATAAAAAGCAAAGGGTCCTGAGATGAGGAGAACTTAGTTCCTCTAGCTAAGTCTTCTCTGACTCCTCATGATGCCTTTCAAAATTATGTTTCATCTATGGACTCTTATTTAATTTACACACAGCCCCTTCTCCAGATTTCTGAACCTTTTTAGATGCTGGATCAAGACCGCTGGCACTGTGTGATCTGCAATAATAATTGGCTTCGTGTTGATATTTACTGCTGTGTTGCTGACAATTACCTGAAAGAGAAGTTGGGGTGCTTCACTGGGCTGGAAAAAGTTTAGCTACATCAGAAAGCAGGTCTAATTAAGCAAGTTTATTTTATATATATATATATATATATGGCTAAGTTGACTTGTACATGCACGATACATATAAAGCTCTCACTGGTGCCAATCGCACACATGTGTTTCCATCTGTCATTGTCGATCGTGAATTTGGTTGACACTTCCGTTACAGAGAAAGGGTAGCGATATTAAAATAGCGATATTAAAATATTTCTTCTAATTAATTTCCTTTCAATGTGCATGAATCTGTGCACCAGGCCACTAGTAAAAGTATAAACACTCAAACACATTAAAAAAAAAGCATTTAACATGACCAAACAAAACTAACAATAAAACCCCCAAACAACACACACAGACATACACACATGCTGACTTTCATACTCTGTACAAGGGTGGTGGCAAAGTCAGGACAGGAGACACACACTCAGATGTCTTTGACATGCACACAAATAAGCTAACTAGGTAACACATTAATAGGCTGTTATGGAGCTGCAGAGCACATGCGGCCAGGAGACTCACCACATCCACGTTCCTCCTGCAGTGGGGAGAGGTTTCAGCAGGAGCAGCAAGGGACATGCACCATGTACAAAAGGGAATGAATGTGGAAGTTAGGAATGCATGTGAGGGAACTAAGAAAAGTGTAGTGAATTTTAAAGACAAATGCTGTTACTATTACACAAAACCAGAAGACCGCTTCATTTAAGATGCATCTGGCCATCTCAGAAGCTTTAGATGATTCATAATCTAGTCAGAGTACGTGGTGGATGGGTTGTGAGCTATATTTGCATTGAGTTCTTATCTGGAGGTAAGCCGAGGGGGTGCCGGTTTTCTCCAGCACCTCTGGAAGGGCCCAAGCTCTGACCCAAGGTCACGTCTTCTCCCACCCTCTCCCACTCCCCCTGCCCCTGTGGGCCCTCTCTCCCAGAGCACGCATTAGCAGATACACTATCTGTCATCCTGGGCTCCCTCTAATTTATTACCAGGAAAGTCCAGGCATGATTATATCCGCGAAATGGGGAGGAGGGGAGAAAGCACCACGTGCCTTATAGTGCTCCCAGGACCAGACAGCTTTTTTCAGGCCACAAAGCACCTGAGAACGCAAAGAGAACTGTGACCTTCATTTATTTGGTTTGGTTTTTAAAGGAGGAGAACCTTGTGCTCACTTTGGAGGTGACTTTAACTTCAGGCTTAGTCAAACGTGACATTTTGTTCCAGAGAAAAACTCATTTTTGGAGGCAAACTAATTTACTTTATTTGGAGTCTTGCATAAGACACCCCTGGGCTGGGACCTTCAGTGTGGCCACTGACTGTGTTTATCACCCTGAGCTCCTTTCGGCTCCTCACAAAGCGTCAGAATCTTCGTTTATCAAGTGTCGTCTCAACACCCCTTTTCAGTTTCCTTAGCCTTGCCTACACTACAGGGAGTCCTTTCATTAATGTACTTATTTTCTAAAGTAAAAATTCAGCTGACTCATCTGTGTACGACACAGCACAAAGTGTTTCACATCACAGATTTCACCTCCAGCTCCTTGGAATGCTCCTTTCTTTGGCTCAAAGGTGAGACTAGACGGGAAAGCCAGGCAATGCTTAGTCACCCGAAATAAGGGCGGGGCAGGGGACAGTGCCAATGCTATCCGCACAGGCTGGGCACAAGGGGCCTTTGAGTCACAAGCCGAGTTTCTAGAGTTGTTCTCTGGCAGCAGAGGAGCCCCACTCCCGGACGTGGGAGCCATCACGGCTCAGTGTCCCCACCACACAGGAACAGCAGCGCCTTCTGGGCGTTCCCCTTGGCATCTTGCTGGATGTAGTAGCACAGGGACTTGCCACACTTTCTCTTGAATTTAGACCTAATTTCCAACAAGTCCACTTCACTGCGGAGACAGTGATTCTGATCAGGTCCTCATCACGAGTCCTCTTGCCCTTCACGAATAGAGGCCGTCAGCAAAGTAAGGGGCTTGTCTGGGTACAAGGGGCCAGGCTCAGGAAAGCCATTTCCAGGTCTCCCTGGACCTCCTTGATGCTCTTTCACATGCCATAGGGACTGCAGCCCTGTACCTGCCAAATACTTTCTGGACATGACACACGCTCCCATCAGTCATGATGCTGATCCACTTGGGAGCACCAGTCCCATTTCTCTCCACTCCAGCATCCTAGATCCCGGGGTCATCTTGGTCAGTCCGACCATAATCCATGACAGAGCCATCTCTGCTCTTCGGCCTTTCACGAGGGCAACCACCAGCTAGCAGAAGTCACCAGATGTGTCGGGAGTCATGTCCTTCTCCAGCTCAGTCTCCTACATTTCCTTGTGGATTCCGTTCATTTCCTGCAGCTCCTGATTGCTCCGTGAGCAGATGATCTCAATGAGAGAGCCCTCCTCAGTCCCCAGTTCCTCCATGGAGGCCTTCGGCTTGGAAGCCTCGCCCTGAGCAGTGTTTTCAATAGGCCCCCACCCCCACCTCCAGGTGGCCGGACAAGGCTGACTTGGGTGCTGAAGCAGGTTCCTCTTTGACCTTCTCTGTTGTTGCTGTGGTTGGTCAGAATGTTGACAATGGTGAGCTCATCCACACTTTTGGTCTTGATGGGCATTTCAATGTTCAAAGCATCCCAGTTGCCATCAAAGTTGGCGTGGGCTTTGACTGCCCCGTCCCCATTTAGGGGTGTAGAGTGACCACCCTCCAAGGAGCATGCACAGATTGAAAAGTCTCGTGGTCATTTGTGTCTCTGGAGTAGGATCCGTGATGCACTACCATGGAGAAACCATTCAGAGGCAAAGCCCTGCTCAGTTGGGGTGTTTGGGCTTTCTCACTGGCATCCCATCCAAACGCACTGCTGGAGAAGTTGCCCTGGATTTATGTTTTGGAAGCACCGGAAAGACCAATCCTTGTAGGTTTGAAGTTGGACTGAATAGAAAATAGGTAAGATCATTGGGGGAGGGGTCTCATGGAAGTCTCCCAGACTTTATTGTCCTCCTCTGCAAACAGTGGTGAGGGCAGGATGATTTGGAAGGTTCTGTCCAATTCAAATGATATCAATCCTTGAACTTAGAGATAGCAGGAAAACATAATTTAAAGTATTTGGGGAGATAATGAGTCTTGGACTTAGAATTCTCACTCAGGGATGACATTTTAAATTTCTCACATGACCCCTTAAAGGGTTCCTCTTGGACATTTTTGCCCAACGCTGCGTTGTCTGGCCAAGAAATGAAACTGAATTTGGCTGTAGCCTTGTTCTGTGAAAGCTTGGAGAGCGGGGCTGTGGGCTTCTTGGGCCAGGCCATCTAGCACAGCTGTTTGACTCTGCTATTGTGGGGAAGCATCCACAGACCCCTACCATTCCTTGAGGAGAGAGAATGAGCTTAACATTCATGGGTCAGCAGGAATGGACAGATTCTGTCATTACTCTTAACCAGGGAGACAGACCCACACTCCTCAAGATCTGTGGGCTGACATGAAAATTAGCTCAAGCCCTCTCTTTGGGTATAAATGAATGTAAGTTTACCAGAGTGCTTTGTTAGCTATCACAGGAAGGTGGTGCCTTAGAAAATGCGTCTGAATCTGCTGGCTAAGAGGAAAGGGATTCATGGTTGCCTGGGCCCAGTGAGATGAACACCTTCCCGCACCTGAATGATCTGTGAGGATGAGGTCCTGTGTGACGCAGATGCAGTAGGCAGTAGCTCCACCCCCTCCCACACTCCCTTTGGTTTTGACTTTGTGTTTTTAGCTTGGAAGCCCCCCTCTGAGAGAACAGCATGGCATTAAGGAGGCTAAAAAGGGTAAATGCTTAGGATTTGAGTCCCGTTCTCAGAAGATGACCGGCTCCATCCCACCTGCCCAGGAATCGCTGGACAAGGATACACATTTCAGCATCTCTCCCCACCTGCGCCTGTGTGTAGTGTGTCAAGAAAGCTGTGCCTAATGCAATTCAGTCCTTCCTCCATCTCCTGCCCCCTTCCAGGGGAATTGAAGAAATGACAGAAAACAAACAAACAAACAAACAAACAAAGGACGGGAGGGTGGGGGAAGTGAATTTGGGTCCAAGACAGAAGAGAGAAATTAGCACGGAGAGGAAGAAAACCCAAAACAAGCCAGCGCCACCCACCACGCCATCTTTACGTCAAGTGTAGAAACACAGCAATGAATTATTCAAAAATAAAACAGTTACGAGAACATTAACAAGTAACCAGAAAATTCAGGAGAGGTATTTCCTCTGCTTGAAATACGGGACCAGGAGAGCCAGGGGGAAATTTCGATTATACAAGCATCTGAGGGCTCGCGGCTCACAGCAGATGGTTCTTGGTCTTCTGGTTAATTGCGGTACATGAATCTGAGTGTTTTGTCCTCTAAATTTTTAAATTCCGTCTTGTAACCACCATATGGTCCCCTGTCATCTGCATGGTTATCTGTCAGTTGAGCAGTGACTTACTTTACTCCAAAACATCCTTGCAGAGTAAAAATGCCGGTGAGAGTCCTGTTTCTGGAAGTGATCGCCGCGTGTCCCAGAGCGTCACCCTCACCGCAGGCCCCGACACCCACGCGCGCACAGAACACTTTGCGGGGCGCCGACCTGTTGGATCGGCTTCATGATGAGTCTGCTTATTCATGGCTCCTCACTGTGCACACGTTGAGCAGAAGCTTAGCATAACCGTGGAAACTGAGGCCAACTCCTGGCCTGCAGCAGCCCCGCGCGCCTGTCACCACGGGGACGCTTGCTTCTCATTCAGCCGTCCCTGCCGCACGGAGGCCGCAGGCGCGGTCCCAGCCAAGCTGTCTGTGCGCTTCCCTCCCATCGCTGCAGCTCCGCGCCACGTCTTGTCTTGTTTCGTCCATTGCTTTCCGGGAGTGTGGGCTTCCTTGCCAGGACCACACCAAGTTTTGGCTGTCCCACCACCTTGTGGTTTTTAAAGTAAACACTGGCTCACCCGAAGATGCAAATAAACCCTGGCCTCGTTTTGAGAGTAAGATGCAGAGACAGCTGCCCGCAAAGCGGCCCTAGCCGTCCCCGTGCGGCTGCGTGGAGGACGGGGACGGCGCAGCTCCACCCTCTCGCACACGCCTCGTCTCGCCAAGAAACGGAACTGAATTGGCCGCAGCCTTGCTGTGTGCTGCGTTGGTTGGCGTACTCGAGTTTCTTCCTTTTCCTTGGAGGCAATGGACAGGGAAGACCGGAGGCAGAGGGGGGAGAAGAAGCCACCCTGCCTGTCCCTCAGCATGCCACGGGGGGGGGGGGGGGGGGGCTGCTGGGGACGCAGCGGGTTCCATCGGGAGGGGGTGGCACAGCGAGCCTCACCCGGGGGCTAGGCGGGGCCTCGCTGCTTCTGGAAAAGAGAAGAACCCGTTGGAAATGTCACCTTAAAACTAGTGCTTGGAACTTGCAGGGGAAGGTGGCTGGCTCCCGGACGACAAGCACACGAGAAACTCACAGAGTGGCCCCCAGGGAGCCAGCGAGGAAGGGGGACGGGAGCCCTCATCTCTGGAAAGTGATGGTCAAAGAGAACAGCGGGCTTGGTGTGCAGAAGTTTCTATCCTCAGAACACCGCCCGAGTAAGGGGGGGAGTGGGGGACAAGCCTGCGGATTCTCACGGATGCCCCTCTTCCCATCCGCCTCCTGACACTGAGAAAAAGGGCAAATGGGGGAAAGATCGGAGAAGACCGGAGAGAGGAGAAGCCCCTCGCTCTGACCCAGTAAGTGTCTCCCGGTGTCACCCCCAGGGACAGAGCTCTGAGATCGTCCCGTAGAGAATTGCACTGGAAGTGAACAGCAGCGAAGGGGAGACTCCCACAGAACCCGCCTCTCCTCGCCGTCTCTTTGTTCTGTTCCATCGTCTCCTTCCTCTTGGCGATTTCTCTCTCCCCCTTGGCCCTGGGTCGCCTGCTACACAGCCAGCCCCATAGTGTCTCCGCAGGGACTTAAAGCTGCCTTTGCGGGGCACTTCCTATAGGTCTGACCCAGAGCCGGATGCTGGTCTGGCTTTACCTACCCAGGGGAATGGCTCTCGCTTCCTAAGTGAGAAAACTCAGGGAGCTAACATGCTGCAGCTCACGGGAGGCCCTGGGCTCCCACGCCCTCTGTGCCTTCCCTGTGCTGCTCATCTCACTGCCCACCGGGGACCTCACACCCTCCCTCTGCCTCCCAGGACCCCCGGCACCTGAACTTAGCTGGGGGCAGCCCAGACCCGATGGCCTCATGGCCAAAGGGGGGCGTTTTCCTGAGTGCAGACGGCAGAAAATGGAGCACTGGTGTTAACTTAAAAATAAAAGGCCTTTCAAAGGGAAAGGCCACAAGCATTGAGCTTAATCAGAGCAGTTATTCGGGACTCATTGATTCAGCCAGAAACCCAAATAGTGTGCCAATTAGGAGACAAAGGTAAAGGGAGTCATGAGAAAGGGGAGGGAACAAGTACAGCAATAGAGGGGGCGTTTCTGTGGTGCAGGCAATACACAGTGAAGCTACTTCTACACAATGTCCTTAATTCCCAGTCCGGGACTCATCAGTCCGGGAGTCACAATATCTGCTCTCTTTCATTCTTGCCAACAGTTCTTGGGGCACAGTTCCTGCAGGCCCTGACCACAGGCTATTTTGCCCTGTTGTGGCATCCAAAGCTTTGACACACAAGACACGCAAGGCAGTTCCTCTGGCCTGGCCACTCCGGCTCCATTTTTTTCTTCTTAGTGTGTACCAGGCAATGGCTTTTTTATTTTTTATTTTAAAATATATTTTTATTGATAGTATTACAGATATCTCCCATTCCCCCCACCCCTTGCCCCCCTCCTCCCAGCCCTAATCCTCCCCCCCCCCCCAGGTCTTCACTATCCTATTGCCCGTGTCCATTGTCGATGCATATCTATATATATAGAAGCCTAAGCAACTGGTCAACCCAATAACTGGTCGACTGGCCGCTATGATGATGCACTGATCAATAGGGGGCAGATGCCCAACACAGGAGCTGCCCCCTGGTGGTCAGTGGGTTCCCACAGCCAACTTCCCACAGCTGGCCAACCTCCCATGGTCCCTTCCCCCCGCTCTCCGCCTGCCAGCCCTAATTGGCCCCGATTGCTGGCCAGGCCAAGGGAACCCCACCTGTGTACAAATTTGTGCACTGGGCTTCTAGTAAATATATAAGTTCTTTGCTTTATTGCTGGACGTTGGGTGTGATTTAACACCAGTGGTCTTGATCTGGCATCTAGAAGGGTTCAGGAATCTGGAGAGGGGGCTGTACATAGATTAAATAAGAGTCCAGAGAAGAAACATAATTTTGAAAGGTATATTGGGGGAGGCAGAGGAGCCTGGCTAAAGAAACCAAGTTCTCCTTGTCTAAGGACCCCTTGCTTTTTATTAACAGAAATTGTCCTAAGGCAAGGTGGAGATATACACTTCAAAGGGTAGGGTTTCCATACTGAAGCATTATCAGATTGGGGAATAGCCTACAGCTGTTCAGGTGTTTGGCCAACAGGAGGCAATAACATGTAGATTAAGATGCCCTGAGCTGTCTTGCAGCAAACAATCATCCTTTTCAGGTTTAGGGAAATGCCCTCAGCCATTCCCAACAGGCGATAACATATGTGACTCAGCCCTTGTTGAGTCCCCAAGTTCCATCACCCTTTCGATGAAACTCTTGCAGTTATGACATGCTGGAACTGGCTTCTGGCAGTTTATCTCTTCTTGGTTCCCCAAGGGGTATGTCAGTCTGTTCCATGCCTCCCTGCTTCGGGTCTTATGGTTCATTAGATTCCACAAATATAATATCACTAGGAGGCCCGGTGCACGAAATTCGTGCACAGGTGGGGTGTGTGTCCCTCAGCCCAGCCTGCAACCTCTCCAATCTTGGACCCCTCGAGGGATGTCAGACTGCCCGTTTAGGCCCGATCCCAGTAGGATCGGGCCTAAACGGGCAGTCGAACATCCCTCTCACAATCAAGGACTGCTGGCTTCCAACTGCTCACCTGCCTGCCTTCCTGATTGCCCCTAACCGCTTCTGCCTGCCAGCCTGATCACTCCCTAACCACTCCCTTGCCAGCTTGATGGATGCCTAACTGCTCCCCTGTCAGCCTGATTGCCCCTAACTGCCCTTCCCTGCAGGCCTGCCCCCCCCAACTGCTCTCCCCTGCAGTCCTGGGTCCCCCCAACTGCCCTTCCCTGCAGGCCCGGTCGCCCCCAACTTCACTCCTCTGCCAGCCTGGTCACCCCTAACTGCCCTCCCCTGCAGGCTTGATCACCCCCAACTGCCCTCCCTTGCAGGCCTGGTCCCTCCCAACTGCCCTCCCCTGCTGGCCATATTGTGGTGGCCATCTTGTGTCCACATGGGGGCAGCCATCTTGTGTGTTGGAGTGATGGTCAATTTGCATATTACTCTTTTATTAGATAGGATGTGATATTATGTTTCTCAGATTGGCTTATTTCACTTAGCATGATGCTCTCCAGGCACATCCATGCTGTCCCAAAGGATAAGAGATCCCTCTTTTTTACTGCTGCATAGCACCCCATGGTGTAAATGTTCCACAGCTTTGTTATCCACTCATCTGCTGATGGGCACTTTGGCTGTTTCCAAATCTTAGCTATTGTAAACTGTGCTGCTATGAACATAGGGGTGCATACATTCTTTCTGATTGTGTTTTGGGGCTTTTAGCTCCATTTTAAAGTGGCTCCGTTTATATTATTGTTCACACTGTCACACCATTCAGGTGAGGGCACTTTTCTATGAAAAGCAAAAAACAAAAAACCAAAAAACAAAAAACCCAAACCCCAATTCTCTTACTCGAACCCCTGGACAGGGTTCCACTTCAGGAGGCAGGCTTGGTGCCACCTGTGTGCTGCCTCCAAAACCTCAGGGTCACGGCATTGACGGCGTCACTGCACTCAAGTGAGGAGAGTGAGAATGAGAACACAAATGTTGGGGCAATTCTAGAAGACAGAGCACTGCCCAGAATACGGGGCGGGCGGGGGGGGGGGGGGCAGGGTTAGGGGATGCTGCGGGAGAGGTGGCTGGAGGGAAGGGCAGGGACCACTACCAGGGTCGCCTAAGACCATCGGAAAACACAGATATTTACATTACAATTCATTAACAGTAGCAAAATTACAGGTATGAAGTAGCAACGAAAATAATTTTATGGTTGGGGTCACCACCACATGAGGAATTGTATTAAAGGGTCGCGGCATTAGAAAGGTTGAGAACCACTGAGCTAGAGGAAGAGGCTGCAGGTGGATCCCAAGGTGGGAGTGAGGGGAGCAGAGGGCTCCTCCGAGGTGACTCTGCCAGCCACCACCCCCCCACTCCGCCCCCCCTGCACAGCCCAGCACTTCCCCTGCAGAAAGCAATGGGAATTCCCCTTAAGAGAGTGGGAACACGGTTTGTGAATTGAGGAAGGTGTCTGAATGAGAGAGCCCAGTGCAGGCACCTCCATTCTGACATTGACCTCGGTGACCAGCCCCTCACCGCAAAGTGAGGGGTCCATCCTCAGGCCCTGCCCCCACACGGAATTCCTCCCCGGAGGGCGGGAGAGCTGGAAGGAAAGCCAGTGCAGAGGAAACCCACCTCCAACGCTCAGATCAGAGAAGAAAGTGGCATGGCCGCAGGCGCTCTGCGTGGAGGCTAGAGGTCCCCGGACACAGGGAGGTGAAGCAGCCCGGAAAGAGGAGCCCGGACAGTGACCTGGCCTGGAGGAGCCGAGAGGGGCGGGAATGAATGAAGAACTGAGAAGCCATCAGTGAGCCCACCGACCGGGCAGACCCCTCCAATTAGCATCGGGGATGTGCGGGACAGAATTTCATCTAAAAATAGGAAAACATTGTGACAGCACGAAAGAGTTATTGGAAAGAGAGATACAACTGCTGAAAAGTAAACAATAACAATGGAGGGGTGAAAGTGGAAGAATACTCAAGAATATACAGCAAAAAGGTGAAGGGCTGGAAAACTTGAGAAAAGAGTAGATGGAGAGAGGACCTAAATCTGTCTAGCAGGAACTTTTGGAAGAGACCAGAGAAAATAACTTTTAAATTTAAAAAAATTCAAAAACAAAATTAAAATGAGTAAATGATAAAATTAAATTAATAGTAATTATTTTTTAAATTTTATTAAGTTCATTGGGGTGACACTAGCTACCTCACCTCACAACAGGCTTCACCTCAGCAGGGCTCCTATTGTGCAGGAAAGGAAACTGAGGCACAGATGGAACAGGGCCATGTGACTTGCATCAAAGCTGAATTTCCTTTGCCTCGTGCCTGGGTTCTCTCCACTGCACACCCAGCCCTTCCGTGTTAAATGAGGTTCTGAGCTCGCCTCACTCAACTTTCTGTCCCTTGAGTCTGATGACCGATCGGAAATGCCCTGTCTTCAAGTACTGGACACACCCCCCGTTTGCATTCGCTCAGAGCAGAGGGGGCTGCAGAGCTGAGAGAAACAAGGAGAAGAGAGAATCTGCCCTTTGTGAGGGGGTTCGGGTCCAGCCAGGGTCCTCCCTCAGCTCCTCCAACAGGGCAGTGGCCTTGGGGCGCCTGAGAGTTCTCCTGGAACCGCTGTGGTTCTAACATGGAGGCCCCCAAATATCTTACTGTCTCCGGGAGCTGGGAAAGGTGGGTGGGTGCCGTGAGCAATGAGCCTAGGGGGTTGGAGAGAGACTGTCATCTGCATGAAGCAATGGCCGTCAGTGAAAGGTTTCAAGGAGGCGAGGTTGCATTCAATAACGGTGCCTGCAGTATGCAAGCAAGTGTACTAGGGAACTGAGGGTAGAACTGCCTGTAGGCTCACACAGATGGAGGACAGAGTAGGAGCCAGGTCTGCAAGTGAGGAGAACATAACATAAAATACTCTCTTCCCTTTCATCTTTGCTAAGGAACATAAAAGACCCAAGTCAAAACTGAACCCACAGCAGTGCATTGAGCAAGCCGTCTCTGCAGCAGAATGGGCCTCCGGTGCCCCCAGGAAGGAACACATGAATAATGAAACACCTGAAAGGCTAAGACATTTGTGTAATTATGGAACCTGCTGAGGAAGGAACCGCTGTAATGAAAGCCACAGGGAAAGTGTAAAACAGAGCATTCTGGGTAATCCTCTAATCATACTTTTTAACGAGAGAAAAGCCCTCTCAGGCATGTCCTTTTATTCCCCTAGAAACTCAGGGCTGAATTCCTGAAGACCCAAATTATTAAAACCAATGAACATTCTTGAGAGTATCTTTACTCATTCGGAAAGACAAATGAAGGATAAATATTCCAGAAAAATAATCAAGTCCTATAGTTTTCTGTAAGGGATGTTTATTCTGTCCTGAGCTCATAGCACTTTCTGATCTAGAAGCCAATATTATTACACTCTCCAAGGCAGACGTGACTTCCACCCCCGTGTTCTGTGGGCACTGCCAGTGGCCCGCGTTACTCCATTCACAGCTTCAGTTAAAGCTTAAGTATCTGCCATCTATTGCCACGGACAGGAGTGAGTTTCTGGTCATGTTCATTCTTGACATCCCACCTCCCCCATGAAAACAATTTTAACTGACAAGAAATATAATAGCAAATGTACATCCTCTTTTTTTTTCCTGTGAGTCACCCCAACACCTCCCCCATCTTTTTCCCCAGTTAGTTATAGATTACTGCAAAACAAACCCCCAAATCAGTTTATAAACAATATTCACTTTATTATGCTCTGAATTCTACAGCCAGGAATGTAAGCAGAGCCCCATGAAGATGGCTTGTCTGCTCCTTGGGGTCTGAGATCCCAGCTCAGGGGACTCAGATACAGAGTGGTGTCACCAGAAGGCTTCTTTACTCGCTCATTCTGTGCCTGTACTGGTGACCTGAAGGCTGGGCTCAGCCAGGCCTGGAGCCCCTGCCTGTGGCTTCTCTGTGGAGAAGGGGCTTCCTCCTAGCATGGCCGCCTCAGGGAGGGTGTACTTCTTACCTGAGGGCCCAGGACTCCACCCGTGTCTAGTAAAGGAGGTAGAAACTGCGTGGCCATCTATGGGCCCATATCAGAAAGCTCACAGCGTCCTCTCCACCACATTTTTTGGTCAAAGCAGCCAAAATCCTGTTGAATGCAAAGGAAGAGACAAAGACTGCTGGATGGGAGTGATACCACTGTGATCAGCTAGTTATTAACAATAGGGAAGGAGCACAGAGGGAAGCCAGGCATTAAGGGCATGTCATTTGGGCAGCTTCACCAGGAAGTTGCAACTTCTCACTCCGCAGGGAAACACTGGCCTATTCCCTGTAAAACACTGGGGGAAAGGATCAAGCAGAGGGAGGACAGATGCATGCCCAGTAAAGTTAGGGTGACATGGGGCAGGTACTTACCTGTCAGTCATACCTGGGAAGAGAAATCATTGGCCAGGATGGCCGTGGCCACTGCAAGCCTGTGAACATTTGGGAATACATAGTCTCTACACCAAGGAGTTCTGTCTCTTGTTGCTCCTTGTTCTTGGTCCCGCGTGTCTCGTGGGACTCTCCTGTTTCGCTCCTGCCCAGGTTTCCTCCACAGCCACGTGGCCCTGTGGACCCCACATGCGATGGACTAATGGACGGCAGCGGGGAACACAAGCTAAGCTGGCCTGGTGCTGGACGGGACCCGGCTGCAATGTGGAGTGAAAACTCTGGACACTGGCTCCGAAGCCCCCGCTGCACTTCTTTTATGGCAGGAACACGGGAATGGGACTTAGGAAACTCAGAAACGTAATTCCACAAAAATAAAGCTTTCTACCACATCTCATCCTTCCATGTGAGTCTCTGAAAACCCCTTTTTTCTGGATTTTGCAAGAAATCTACCCCCAATAGCAACCGGGGGAGATGAGGAACTCTTCTCTCTATGACCAGGAGGAGCTACAAAAAATTTGTAGCATTTTTTTTTTTTTTAGTCTAAGAACGACGGGCATTTAGACACTGGCAACAGGCTCACACCTGACAGCGCCACAGCCGGGCGGGCGGAGCGAAGACAGAGGCAGGGAGGAGGCGCTGGGGGGGCACCACCAGGGCCTGGGGTTGCCGATAGCTGCTGGGGTGAGGGTAAGGGTGAGAAGGGTTGGCCACAGTGACTCCAGAGTGCCAGATCCAGGTGGTCACAGTCAGGGGCTCACGGAGAGCGGGCAGGCCGCACCCCTCCAGTGCGGGGCACCGCCAGGAGGTCAGCATAGGAAGAAGCCTCGGCGAGGTGCTCAGGTCCCCCCGACAGGGCGGGCCTGCCTTCCACCCACAGGTGTGTGGACAGCAGCCTCACTGGCCGCGGAGCAATGTTTCCACTGCACACACCTCAGAGGTGCTCTGCCTTTGACCCCCCCACACCTGGGGACCGCAGTCCTCTTCTCATCACCGCCTGTAACACAGCATCATCTCCCGCCTGGATCACCCTGACATCCTTACCGCTCTCCCCACACACGCTGTGCTCTGCTCAGCATAACTGTCTCTGCCCTGCACCTGGGGAATTAAGAAAACGCGGGTTTACTTCTCACCAGCTGCCAACGCTTCAGAGGTTAAGGTAAGCGCCCGTGGCTTGACCCTGAAAGCCCCGTGTGGTCCATTCCCTGGCGGCCTACCTTGTCACCCAGCCCTGGGCTGCCTCACCTTTCCGAATGCCTCGAGGCCTTTGCACATGCTGGTTCCTCTGCCTTGAACGCTCTTCCTTGCAAGCCCCTCTCACCTGCACCCAGAAACCCTGTACTTGTAATGCAGCTCTCAGCCCAGCACCACTGTCATAGAGAAGACTTCTCCCCTCCCAGAGTGAACCTGAGCCCCTGGGATGCGTTCCTACAATGCCCTGTGCTCTTCCTTCCTCTCTCCTCCCTTAACTCACGCCCTTGCAACGTGACCTTGCTAACGGCCCCACAAGAGGCGGAGTGTGCACAGTGGACTCTTCCGTGGGATTTGCTTTGGCCAAAGGGGTGTCACAGAACATAGCACAGGAGGCAGTGTGAAAGGTGCGTGCGCACTGGGCTTGCTCTCTTGCTGTGACTGGACCCCCAGGACCACCCAGCCTGCTGCAGGCCGCCGGAGGTCGCATGGAGAAGAGCTAAGGTTCTTTGTGTCCTGGCAGGAGGTCGTCCTGACCAGCCAGCTGCCACCCGGCCCTCTGACTCATCACAGACCCCGGAGAGAGCTGAGCAGACACCAAGCCAGCTGGCAGGAGGCGGGAACCAGCTGTGCTGGATCAGAGGTTTGCGGTTGGGAGCCGCCACAGGCAGGGGAGCGAGTGGAGATTCAGGTACTTCGGGACTTCATGCCATCCACAGCCTCACCGGACTGCAAGCTGCATGAAGGCAGGTGCCCCCAGCTCGCCCTCCGGTCGTTGGTGCTTACAGCAGCCCCCAGCGCCATGCAGACCCTCATACTGATTTACTGTTGAGCAAATTAAGTGAATAAGTCACGAGCCTCCACCGTAGAGACATCCCTGTCTGGGCTGCTGACTGTTAAAAACAAGGCCCTGCATTGGTTTTTCTCACGCTGTCTCTCCGGGTTCTCCTGAGGTCACTTTCCGAGGCGTGTGGATATTCCTTCCCAAGCCAGCCCGCCCTCCCAGCAGCTCTGCTCTGGCTCCTGCCCCGCCTGTCCCGTGTCTGTCCGTGTTTTCACCTTAAGCAGCATTGTGGTGCCAGGCTGTGGGAGAATAGAAATTCCCACGTGGCCCTCCCTCAGGGAACACACACGTCCTAGAAAGTCCAGAAGGCCTCCCCCGGGAAGGCCGGAGCTGAGTCTTGCAGCCCCTCCCCACACTCCCAGGCTGTGTCAGCCGTTGGCAGGACAAGTGAGCATCCTAACACGGGAGGCGGGCAAGTCATTTGCATGACTTGGTACCAGCCCGCACGGCAGCGGACACGGGCACTCTCTGGGGTGATGGCAACATCACAGATCTCAACTGTGCTGGTGAGGACGCAAGTGCACATCGTTTGTGAAAACGTAGAACAGGTGCGAGTCATTGCACAGAACGTCTCAGCAAAGGGACCTGCAGAGCCTCGTGCGGTCCTGCTCTTCCCGCTCCCTCTCTGCCAGCCGTGCTCCTCGGTCCTCCAGGGTGGGAGCGTGGAGGGATGAGGGAAGGCGGTGACACCTGCCGACTCTCGGTAGCTCACGTGGGTGCTGTAGAACTGCCCCAGCCGGTCTGTTCTGTCCGCCATGCTCCCAGGGGCAGGAGTATCCCCCAGCCCATGGTGTCCCCAAACTCCAGAGGCCCCTGGAGCATCCCTCAGCATGGGCAGCACGGGCCCAGGGCCCAGGTTGTCTCAAAGGTGTCTGTCTCTCCAGATGCTGCAGCCTCCTTCTCGATGGCCCGCCCTGGAGCTCTCTGTGAACTTGTGCTTGGTCTGGGAACTCCTCAGGTTGCAGCTCCCGGCCCTGGAGGCGCACCAACGCGGCATCCCATTACAGATGTCCGTGTGGGGTCGGGCTTCTTGTGTCCCGTTGTTGTGGGGCTACACCCAGCACCCAGGGTCCATTCCTGTGAAAATAGCAGCCATGTCTTCCTTTGGTCATGGGTTTTCCCCAAACCAGTCCAGGTGGTTCTAGAAAAGACGACTCCACAGAGAAATTCAGAGAGCAGCAGGAGCTGGTCCGAGGGGCGGGGGCTCGCCTTGCGGTTACCCAAGGGAGAACATTCTGGGACTGAACTGTGTCCCTCCAAAATTGATTTGTTGAAGCCTTAAGCCCCTGTGTGACTGCGTTGGGGGATGGGAACTTCAAGAAGGCGATTAAGGTTGAGTGAGGCCTGGGGGTGCAGCCCTGTTAGGGTAGGATTGGCACTCCATAACACTCCGCCATGGAGGACACAGGAGGAGGTGAGCGTCCGCAAGCCAGGGCTAGGACGCACTCCAAAGCCCACCGTGCTGACACCCAGAACCGTGAGGAATGAATGTGTGTTTAAGCCGCCCAGCTGCGGGGTGTTAGGGCAGCCGAGCTGACTGAGACAGGACTGGACCGACCAGTGCAAAGGCCCTGAGGTGTGAGGCCCTGTGAGGTGAGCACCATGGCAGGAGCTGTGATGAGAAAGGCCGTGGCCAGGTGACCCTCATAGGAGGTCATGACTTTGGCTTTTGTTCCCAGACTGGAGGCTGTGGGGAGGCTTCGGTGAGAGCGGGACACTCTCACCTACATTTACAGGGACCACATGGTCTTGGAGCGGGGCGGGAAGGCCTGCAGGTGGCTGCACAGCGCTGGAAGGGCTGGGGGTGGAATCAAGTTCTGTCCTAAGAGTGGAGGCCTGTCCTCAGGGGATGGGGTGTGAGGTGTGAGGGAAGGAGAGACACAGGCTGACACAGCTCTCATCCTGAACAACTGGAGGGATGGGGGTGTCACACTCTAACCCAGGGAAGCTGGGGAGGAGCAGGTTCTTACTTAAAAACCTTTTTTTAACACTCAGTTCTCATCACCTGGTTGCAGGCTCTCTTGACATACAAATGAAGGTGACGCGGTCCCTGCCTCTAGGAGTTTCGTTCCTATGACAGCCTCTAATGATTAGAGTCTAATCCTTACGTCTAGCCAGCTATACACTAGAATGCATGTGCTTAGTTTCTAAGTCCTAGATCCCATTTATATATACAGGAATAAAAATACACTTGAAAAAAAAGTATACCACTTAGACCAAATTAGGTTGTGCTTTTCAAAACTACACATTTTTCTCACTAAGAGTTGAAAAAGCTTCACAAACTTTTAATTGACAGAAAGTCATTTATTCTCTAATAATTTGAATGTATTTTATTGATTTCAGAGAGAAGAAGGGAGAGACAGAAACATCAATGACGAGAGAGAATCATCAATCGGCTGCCTCCTCCTGCACACCTCCCACTGGGGATAGAGCCCAAAACCCAGGCATGTGCCCTGACCAGGAATCAAACCATGACCTCCTGTGTTCATGGGTCGATGCTCAACCACTGAGCCACGCTGGCCGGGCATCCTGTAATCATTTATATGAACTTACATGAAGGACGAATACCTCATACATGGGGAGGGTATGACTTAGAGAGCAAGTGTGAAAGATTAATAAACAAAGCACTGGGTGTCACGAGGAATCAGAAAAAAAAAAGTGGGAAAGGAAAAGAAAAGGAAAGGCGAGTACAAATGAGGAGAACGTGACAACTCTGGCAGATGGTCAAGGGAGGCGCGAGTCTCCCTCTGCTCTGCTGCTCCACGCGCCCGCCCCGGAGGAAGGGCAGTCTGCCGGAGGGGGAAGGTCCAGTCTTAGCGCCGTGGGTTAGGAGTCAAAATGGAAAGACACATGGGACTCTTGGGGAATGGGAGAGAAAATGTGACAATTGCCTGCTATGGCACTGGGTTTCACCCAGTTACTTTACACTGACTTGAAGTTTGGTGCAGTTTAACACAACCCGTGACAAAGGATTGTGTGGACGAACGCACACTGATCAGTCCACACACCTTTGTGCGAGGTGCCTGAGCACCACTAAACACTGTTGTGGAGCGAACGCGTGTAAACGACCACTGGAGTCCAGACCAAATTAAAATTTAGGGAGCCTTTTAATAACCGGCCGGCTGACTGCTCTCTACCCAGCCCAGAGAGCAGCACTGACCCTTTGTGTCCGACCGTATTTATACCCATTCACTACCTCCTGTTTTTGCAGCGCAAACAATTTTAAAACAATTTAAACAAAGCAGTTTTTCTTAGGTAAAGTCAACATGTCATTTATAAGGTCCTGGCGCCTGGTGGAGTAAGTAACTGCATCCCGTTATCAGGAAAGTTGACAGTGATCTATCTTGTAAGGCTATTTTGTTAGTTGCAGCTGAGATTTATGGCCAAGTCAACTAGGAGAAAGCATGCTCAAAAATTCCCACTCTCTAACAACACTACCGAGGCAGGCACTTTGACAGCTACTGTGAGAGCAGCTACAAGATTTACAGACTCAGAAGAAAATTAATATCAAGGTCGTGATTTCCCCACAGGGAGTAGCAGATCTTAATAAAACCAATGCAAACATGGCCACAACTGTTACAAATAATAACTAGGATTGATCTGTCACTGCTTGGCACCTCTAATTGATCACATCGTTCACTTGAGGGAAATAGCCTGATTCTACCTAATTCCATCATTCTTCTGGAGGGGCACCCAGAAACCTTGTCAGTACTTTGATTTGTAATATATGATCTTTTGTGAAGCAAATCACCTTCATGTCACTTTTCTGTATATAGTTAGAGCATAGTGTGTATGTTCATGCTACATCAATGCCTATTATTTACCACCACTGACCTTCAAGAAGGTGAGTCTGCTGATATATATTCATTGTGACACTTTTTTGGAAATTATAGAAAAGTTCTCGTAGCTCAAATACAACATTAGGGGATAAAGATGCTCCTTTAATGCTATTCTGCCTGGAAAGGCATTTTACATTTTATTGCCTTTTTAAAAGTTTGCATTAAATATATTACAATGCTAGCAAATGATATTTGAACTGCATTTATAATTCTATTCAACAAACAAAAGTCTTAAACACAGAAAACTTGAATAGCACCCCATACTTGCTGTGGTAGCTTGTCCCCCATATATAGACATATATATATGCATACACACACATTGCCACGTGGTAGCTATAAGTCTGGAGCTCATTCTGTTCAAAGGATTGCTCTGCTTTGCAAACTTTAGTTCATTTAACCCCCACAGCAACCCTGCAAGGTGGCATTTTAACTTTCATTTTATAGGTGAGGAAGCTGACATTTTGATAAACTAAGTAAAGTGACAACTTTTCTATAACTAATAAGTATTGGCCCTGGGATTTGAAACCAAAAGCCGACTGGACTTCAGAGCCCACATGCTGGAGGCTAATTCCAGCATGTCATAAATGCAAGAAGTTTCATCAAAAGGTTGATGGAACCTTGAGGCTTCAGCAGGGCTGAAGATACATATTACTGCCTACTGGAATGGCCGAAAGCATTTTCCCAAACCTGAAAAAGATGCTTGTTGCCAGGCAGCTGAGGGCATTTTAATCTACATGTTATTGCCTCCTCCTGGCCAAACTGCTGGAACAGCCTAAGGCATTTCCTCCAACCTGACAATGCCTACTGTATACCAAACTTACCTTTGATATGTATATCTACTTTGCTATAGGGAAAAATGTGTGAATAAAAAGAGCCCTGGATCTGGAGATAGAGAGATTTTAGCTACTACAGCTGAGCTTCCTCTGGCTCCCCCATGGATTACAATTTATATTATATTTCTAGTCTGTTTATTCATTCACTCGCAGCCTTTCTCCAGATTCCTGAACTCTTCTAGATGCTGGATATCACCCCGGCACCCACGCCTTCTCCACTGTGCACCCCCAGGCCCTGCTCCCCAGTGGGAGTCTTGCTGGTGGGATGCGAAGGCAGCGGGGAGGCAGCTGCGCCTGGAAGGCAGGGGACAAAGTTGAACTTCACCCACTTTGCACTCACACTGGGTCTGTGTAGCCATTCACACGTGTTTCCCTGACAGACAGCTTTTACTAACTCCTTCAGGACCCAATGGTTCCACTAAGTTTTGTGATTCTTAGAACGCCAGTGTGCATTCCATGCTGCCCAAAGTCATGCCCTTCTAGGAAATGGCAGCTCCGCAGAAACAAGGCAAAGATCGAGGAGGGAAGTTCTGGTGAAACGCATTCATGCCCAAACTCTTACTGACTTTCTGCTCTGAATGCAAAAAGTTTATATGGATATACAGACCTTACATGGTTTTTGCAATTATTTGCAACATAGTTTTGCAAAATATATTTTTCTACATTGCATTTACTAAGAGTAGAATTTTGACAATTTTCATGCCAACTTTTACTTTTCTCTTGGTCAAAATGATGACATTTATAGATTAGACAAATAAATAGAATGTTGATAAGTATAGCTATAAATTAGATATTTATAATTGTAAAATGTAACCCAAATTTCCAAAACTGAGAAGCTGCTTTAATATGTTGTCATGACTGTACAATGAAGTGCTACTTAGAGAATGGTGCATCAATAATATGCTTATATTGCCTATAAAACAAAATCAGTAAAAAGATATATTGTATAGTTTCATTTTTGTGAGAAATAATAGTATATTTTTAATTTAAGAAAAAGTTACTCCCAGCAGTTATATCTCTGGTTGGTGACATTACAGAAGATTTTTATTTTTCTTCTGTGTGCTTTTCTCTTTTCTTTACTTAAAAAACAAGTTTGTGTAATAAAACTTGCTTTCAGATTAGGTTTAATAAAAAATAAATATTGAACATAAATGCAAATCTCAATTCTTATTCTCAAATTCAGTTAAAGAAAGTAGAAAGGAGGTAGTGTGTCTACAAAGAAAAATCCCATCACAGGAATACACACAGGGCAACGGTAATAAGAGCTTGTTGAATGCCAATACTCACGCTGGAGCACCAGAAATTCAGTCGTTCCGGTCTATGGGAAACGGTAATACTATTTTTGGAAAGTTTCATGTCATTAAGGTCATCTGTTTTTATAAAATTATATAGGTGGAAATTATGTTCCTTTATACATATAAAGCATAGTAGAGAGAGCTTTGAAAGCCTTTAAAATCAATCGAGAAGACCTGGGTTCAAATACTGGCTCAGTCCTTTTATAGGTCTGTGAACTTGGACAAACCACTTAATATCCCTTTCCAAACTGTAACATGAGGAAAATAAGGCCAATGCGTGATTGAACCCACTGGCTCACACAGACACGGTAGCTATTACTGTTTTTGTTGATTACTTTTGGACTTCATCACTTAGCTGTGGTAACAACAATGCCCACATTAGATCATAAGGACGGTGGGCAGACATTGCATGGTGCAGTAGACAGCCATTAAGTGGAACCTGCCCTTTTCCCGTTACATGGAAATGGATTCTCTTAGTCATTTGGTAAATGTCTGGTGAAGGAGAGCTGCACTTTAGCTCAGCAATAGAGGTAAGGAGGTGAGACTTAGTTCCTTCCTTCATGGAACTTAGAGTCAAGTGGCAGAGACAAGTGAGTAACCAGACAGTTATCATTCTATGCCAACTGCTAGGAGTTTTGGATGCACAGAATATAGGCACACCTGGGCACATCACACGACTTCAGATGCACATCATTTACCTTGTACTCTGTGGGTACAGAGTCTCCTCAGGGCACCATCCTGTGCCCCGGCCAGAGACAGACTTGGGGAGGATTGAGGTGGAGTCAGAGCGGGTCTCCAGTGGGTGCGATGATATACTTGAATCTTAAAGAATGAGGAGTCCAATGAGTGCAGACAGCAGGGAAGGATATGCCATGGACAGGAAAGAGCCTGGATCAGTGCAACCTGGGAGATGTGGTCTGCCCTCTGCAGCGGCCTCAGAGCGGTCAGTGTGACCGCAGGAAGGGGGCTGGGGAGAGAACGCACGGAAACTAGTTAGGACTAAAAGGCCCACCATCCAGTGGCAAATGGTTTGGATGGGTTTTAATAAAATAGAACCGATAAAACTACATGACGGAGACAACCAAGATGGCGGCATAGGTAAACACCTGTACTTGCTGCCTCTCACAACCACATCAAAACTCCAACTAAAAGACAAAACAAATATCATCCAGAACCACAGGAAAGCTGGTTGAGTGGAAATTCTACAACTAGAAGGAAAGAAAAAAAGCGCATCGAGACTGGTATGAAGTGCAGAGGTGCAGAAGTGTGGAGGTAGAGAGGGGTGAGCAAAATGGGCTGGCAACTGGGTGCGCTGTTTTTTTTTTTGTTTGTTTTTTTTTGTTTGTTTGTTTGTTTCAATTGGGAGGGAGATACAAGCTCCCGCTTGCTCTGAACTCCAGTTCTGGGTGAGACTCTGGGGACCCAGACTCATATGGGGAGAAACTGGACTGTCTGGCAGTGGGCTGAAACTTGAGGGCAGCTTTCCCTCAAAGGTGCTTGCAGCAATCATTGTTCCTGCATGGGGCCATGGGACACAGAGACCCGGGGACCTCTCCAAGGGCAGGGCTGACTGGCAGGCATTGCTGTTTGCTCCGCGCTAGTGATTCCCTGAGACCTCGCCCCTCCAATTTACAACCCCACCCAAGCTGTGTTCATCAGCTTTTGCATATGAATGGCCTGTCATTTTGCAACCTAAAACCTAACAAACTGCAGCTGGGTCAGAGAGCTCCAAAGCCTCCAAAAGAAGGCCTAAGGCCCTACAGCAGCAGCCTGCATTGCTTCACAGCTGGGCCTCATCTAGGCATCTCCAAACCCCAAACAAAGAGGAGGAATCTGCAGATCCCTCTGTAGCTCCTGCTGGGTGGCCTCAGGCAGTGGCTGACTTTGCATCTCCTTGGAGATCCAAGAGCCATTGTACCCAGTGGTCCGTGTGAGACCATCCAGATTACAACTCTTCATATCCATAAGCAACACACTCAAGGGGCAGACTCAGTGAGCACCAAAGCACCACTGAAGCAAGTCCTGCCCCATAAGGGTGTCTCCAGCACAGTTCTCCCATTGTAGACACAGCGGGTCCTCACAGCCAATTGGCCTGGAGGTCAATTCCTCCCAGTGGTACCAACAGCAATCAAGGCTTAACTACAACAAGACTGTGTACACAGCCCACAAAGGGGTGCACCAAGAGTGTCCACCTCAGGTAACTGGGGAGGCTGAGCCACTGGGCCCTATAGGACTCCTAGCACACAAGCGACTCTATTAACACAGGGAAGCAGCCAAAATGCGGAGACAAATAAACATGTCACAAATGAAAGAAATGGAGGAAAGCAAACTACTGGATATAGAGTTCAAAACCACAGTTATAAGGTTACTCAAGAATCTTCTAGAAACCTCGGAGAAATTTAGTGAGACCCTCAATGATATGTAAAAGGACCAATCAGAAATTAAGTATACACTGACTGAAATAAAAAATAATATACAGAGATGCAACAGCAGACTAGAGGATCCCAAGAATCAAGTCAAAGATTTGAAATATGAAGAAGCAAAAAACACCCAACTGGAAAAGCAAAAAGAAAAAAGAATCCCAAAATATGAAGATAGTGTAAGGAGCCTCTGGGACAACCTCAAGCATACCAACATCCGAATTATGGGGGTGCCAGAAGAAGAGAGAGAGCTAGATATTGAAAACCTATTTGAAGAAATAATGACAGAAAACTTCTCCTACCTGGTGAAAGAAATAGACTTATAAGTCCAGGAAGTGCAGAGAACTCCATATAACAGGAATCCAAAGAGGACCACATCAAGACACATCATAATTAAAATTCCAATGGCAAAAGACAAAGACAGAATCTTAAAAGCAGCAAGAGGAAAAACAGTTACCTACCAGGGAGTATCCATATGACTATCAGCTGATTTCTCAACAGAAACTATGCAGGCTAGAAGGGAGTGGCAAGAAATATTTAAAGTGATGAATAGCAAGAACCTACAACCAAGATTACTCTACCCAGCAAAGCTATCATTTAGAATTGAAGGGCAGATAAAAAGCTTCACAGGTAAGAAAAAGCTAAAGGAGTTCATCATCAGCAAACCAGTATTATATGAAATGCTGAAAGGTATTCTTTAAGAAGAGGAAGAAGAAGAAAAAGGTAAAGATAAAAATTATGAACAACAAAGTGACAACAAATACATATCTATCAACAAGTGAATCTAAAAATCAAGTGAATAAAAAATCTGATGAACAGAATAAAGTTGTGAATATAATAGAATCAGGGGCATAGAAAGGAAGTGGACTGACAATTCTCGGGGGAAAGGGAGTGTGGGGGGTGCGGGAAGAGATTGGACAAAAATCTTACACCTATGGACAAGGACAGTGCAGGGAGGGATAAGGGCATGGGGTGGGGTGGGAACTGGGTGGAAGGGAGCTATGGGAGGGGGGAAGAGGAACAACTGTAATAATATGAACAATAAAGATTTATTTAAAAAAAGTACATGACAAAAAAAAAGGAACCATATTTATTTATTTATTATTTAGTCACTAGAGGCCTGGTGCATGAAATTCGTGCATGGGGGGCGGGGAAAGGTCCCCTCAGCCCAGCCTGCACCCTTTCCAATCCAGGACATCCCTCTCACAATCCTGGACCGCTTGCTCCTAACCGCTCACCTGCCTGCCTGCCTGATCACCCCTAACTGCTCCCCCCTGCCAGCCTGATCACCCCTAACTGCCTCTGCCTGCTGGCCTGATTGCCCCCAACTGCCTCTGCACCCCCCCCCCCCCCGCTAGCCTGGTTGCCCCCAAATGCTCCCCCTCCCCCCGCCGACCTGGTCACCCCACGCAGCCTGCTGCTCAGTAATTTGGTCGCCCCTCACTAACCCACCTGCTGGCCTGGTCGCCCTATGCAGCCTGTTCTGTCGTCCATTCAGTTGCGACAGTCACTTAGGCTTTTATATAGATAGATTTATATTTTAGAAAAGAAGATGGTTAAGTACAGTTTATTTTTTAATCAATTGTCTAGTATTTACCAGACAGGATGTAGTATTACTTAGTGTCATTGGTAGAAAAATAATTAAATGTTCTCACTTTGGGGCAATTTTTAAAATATATATTTTTTTATTGGTTTCAGAGAGGAAGGGAGAGTGAGAGAAAAATAGAAATATCAATGATGAGAGGGAATCATTGATCAGCTGCCTCCTGCACACCCCACACTGGAGATTGAGCCCACAACCCGGGCATGTGCCCTTGACCAGAATGGAACCTGGGACCCTTCAGTCCACAGACCAACACTCTATCCACTGAGCCAAACCGGTTGAAGGGGGGGGCAATTTAATTGGAAACTTAACGTGACCTTAAATGAAACTATTCATCACTGCTGTCTTCTACTCTATTTTTTTTTTTTTTTGGTGTGGCTAAAGAGTAAACAATGCTCACAAATATCACTTTAAAATATGCTGTTTTAATCCCTAATATTCAAAAGCAGATGAATTAATAAACTAATGTTATATATGTCCCAAAATTCATTGCAGGACTTTCCATATGCTTGGAAAGATTTTTTTAAGTCCCCAAAGCAAAGGACACGTCCATTTTTTTTTTCCATCCTCTCCTGAGGATATTTCTTCCCATTGTTTTCTGAGAGAGTGGAAGGGAGGGAAGGAGGGAGAGAGAGAGAAACATCAAAGTGACTTCAGCTGATGGGATGATGCTCCAATCCACTGAGCCACACCTCCGGGCTCAACCATCTCTTTCAGAGCCAGTCCATTGAAGGGTGAAATGAAAGGACCAGGCGGTAGAGCACCTGATGGTGTCCTCTGGCCACTTCAAAGGCTCTGAGCGCTGTGCTGGCTTCAAAGGGCACAGACGGCCCGGGAGATGCTCCCCTGCGTCCCCTCCGTTGCCCGACAAGGACAGGGATTCCCTCCAAAGGAGGCTCCTGGGACAGACTCACTTCCCTCACTCACGAGGCAGCGTGTTGGGGTGCGGTCCCTGCTGGCTGCGGGTGCTCTGGATGTGGGGGTGCGGCCCCCAGTCAGGTCGGGGCCGCGGTGTCTGGAACAGGCTCCCCCTGGAGGGCCAGCAGGTGCCCAGCACCTGCCCCGCAGCTGGAGGCCCAGGTGCTGAGAGTCAGAAGGGGATTGGCCAGTGTTGAGGCCCCGCCCCTTGCCCTTTGACCCCCCTCCCCTACTGGACTGGCACGTGCACCTCTCTCCGTTGACGTTTCCATGGAGACATCGGAGCTCCTGGATGAAGCTGGCTCAGTGCGTGCGAGAGCCCAGAGGAGTAGGAAGCGCAGGAGAAGCTCTCCCGTTTCTGCTCTGACCTCGGCTCGCTGGGCGCACAGCTGGCTCTCGATGGGCAACTTGCTTTCTAGGTTTCGTCCTTTAATCCGCCGCCGCCGCCCGGCGGCTTTCCCGGTGCGCAGGGAGGACGCCCCGCCTGGCCGCGCCCACCCCGCGGCTCCTGCACCCGCCCGGGGCCCTGGGCACCGGCTCCTCCCCCGGGGCCCTGCCCCTGCAGCCTCTGGCTGCCACACCGCGGGGAGAAGGCCGTGCGCTCCCCCCCAGACCAGGCGCTCCGCTCCGGGGGTCCTCCCCTTGGTGAGGTGGAAGGACCCCCCAAGGAGGCCCAGGCTGTGTTTCCGTGACCCCAGGACCGTCTACATCCCTCCTCCACGGGGCAGGCCTGCTCTCCCCGGGCAGGAAGTCCAGGCTGGGAAGCCCAGACCAGCCGGTACCGTCCCGCCTCCTTGCCCACAGGACCCGGAGGTGAAGGTCCAAGAAGAGTGCCCAGAAGGGCGGGCACAGAACCCAGACCATCCGGTACCGAGGGAGGGACAGGGTGCCCAGGACAGCCCCTACAGCGCTGGGGACCCCCCGCTCACATCCAGGACCCCGGAGACCACGGGCGTCCTCCCTTCCGGCCGGAGCAGCCCCGGGCCTCTGGCCCTCAGGGCCCAGCGCCCACAGGGCGGCCGGAGCGGGAGCGCCCCGCTGTCTCCCAGGCGCTGCTCCCGCGGAGGCCCGGTGGTCGCCAGCTCAGGCGGCCCTGCGGGCGGCGCCCCGCCTGCTCTGCAGCCCGGCCCAAGCCCAGGCTGCCTCCTGCGGCCGCAGAGGCCCGCAGAGGGAGTGCTGCGGGGAGACCGCCCGCCCAGCGGCCCCGCGTCACTACCTTTGTGCCAGGAGACGGAGGCTCCAAAGCCAGCAAGGAGCGACCCGCCCCCGGCCTCTGCCGCCAGGAAGCCCTGCAAGAGACCCCGGCCCCTGCCTCTCCAGCTCCCGCTGCCCCCGCTGCGGTGGGACCGAGGGGAGCTGCCCCCGCCGCCCAAGTTGCCCTGCCTTGCAGGTGAGTCAATCCTGGGCGCTGACACAGAGGCCGGGGCTGCCTGCGGTGCCACTCGGTCTGCCCCTGCGTCCTCCCCTCCTGGCCCAGCGAGGGCAGACCCCCTGCCCCTGGCCACTCACACCGGGCAGGTGGCCGCTCCCATCACAGCCGGGGGGAAGGAAGGTGTCACCTCGCAGCCGACCTCGGATGATGAGGACATTGAAATGGACACCACTCCCCCTTGCTATGCTTGCACCATCATAACTTACCCGGACTCCAGCGGGAGATTCCCGCCAGTTTACCAAATCCAGTACAGTGTGGAGCACAGGGCCCCTGCGGGCCCCCCACCCGCCCACCTGCCCTGAAGGCCTGCTGCCCTCCGCAGGCCGTTCCACTGGCCCCAACCACCCTCAGCCCCCTGAGGGACTCCTCCTGGCCCCAGAAGGGGCCCTCTCTCATGGCGTGCGCATTGCCACCGAGATGCTTACCACTGGTACCCCGGCAGGCCCACTGTGGTTATGGGTCCTGCGGCTCCGTGGATGGTGGGAGCCCTGGGGTCCGTATGTCCACCCCAGGCCCACTCATCCCCAGCATCCAGAGCACCCACGTTAGAGATGGACCGAGGAAGGCGCGCAGCACGGCTTCTCCATCTCCCTGTGGCCATAAGACCAGGGACCATCTGGCCGCAGCCTGGCTGCTGAGGAGGAGGAGGAGCAGGCATCACCCAGTGCGCGCATACACTGCTGGTTCCACCTGAACTCCGACCCCCGGAGCCCACCTGTGATTACACAGGCGGTGTGGTGACGGGGCGGGTACCCCAGTCCCAGATGGAGGCGCTAGTGTTGACACTGGCCATCAGTGCCCCTGCGGCCCGGCCCGCCTGGACATGGGAAACCTCCTGCACTTGCAGCAGCCGCCACCGTGGAGAATGAAGGTATGTCGCGAGACACGTCTGTCTCCACCTTTCCTCAGACCTCCAGGGCTTTCCTGGCTGCGCGGCCTCCATTATCCATGCAGGTCCCACTTGTGGTTGCAACTTTCTTTCCAAGCCCCGGGACCACCTGTGCAGAATGCGGGTGATGCGATGGGCGGGTCCAACATCCCTCCCCTGACGGGAGGGCCTGCTATTCCCACTTTCCATCAGTACAACTGGGGCCCGCCTGGCCCACACACAGGTGGGCCCTCACAGGGAAATGTCTCACCTGTGACGAGAGGCCACCGTGTCACCACATGCCATCAGATCACTAGCAGCCCAGCTATCCAGTGATGGGGACAGCACACACTGCAATGGCCGGATAGGCTTACGGGCCCCCCTTCACACTGAGTCCTTGGGCACCCCCGGACCCAAACAGTAGTGCTCTGGAGGACCAGACATTTTTAAAAAATATATTTTATTGATTTTTTACAGAGAGGAAGGGAGAGAGATAGAGAGTTAGAAACATCAATGAGAGAGAAACATCGATCAGCTGCCTCCTGCACACCCCCTACTGGGGATGTGCCCGCAACCAATGTACATGCCCTTGACCAGAATCGAACCTGGGACCTTTCAGTCCGCAGGCTGACGCTCTATCCACTGAGCCAAACCGGTTTCAGCAGCACCAGACATTTTTACAGAGAAATGTCTACTCTCAGTCAAACACCTGCCTCCATCCCCCAAGGTGGGGGCCCCTCTCACTTTGGAGGAGCCAGGACTGTGTGTGGAGGCGCCTGCTCAGAGCAAGGGTGCCTGTGCTCGGGCAGCTGGGGCATCTGCCCAGGGATTCATAAGAGCCACCGACCAATTCTATCTCAAATCTCCGCAAATTAGGACACCTTCCTCCGCAAACTGTGTAACCATGGACTTTGCTCCGCTGGGAAGAGGCTTAGCCCCTTCAGGTGAACTTCACCTGCTGGTCCTACATCAGGTCAGAGGGCCACACCTCAGGGGTCTGTGTGTGGGGGGCAGGCAGCGTTTGAGGGTGAGGGACATATGAGCCCAGTTGAGGAGTACCTGCAACTTAAGTCTCTTCAATAGCCCACCAGAAGTTCAAACCCCTTGTTCTGGCATGTGAATCCTCAAGATCTGCTCGCCCTACCCACTCCTCTCCCCTCCCTGCCTTGCATTTTCAGTATCAGCACATGGAACTTCCTGCTGTGTTCCCAAATAGCCATTCTGTGCTCATGCTCTTCTCTCCTTGATTCCTCTGGCCCTGACTTCCTTCCCCACCTTCAATTTGATATTCCGTGCCCATCATTTAAGACTTTTCTCAGATATCTTGTCATTCAAAAGTCTTCGTCATCTCTTATCCCATCTGGATTAGGTACAACTCTTTTATATCCTTGGAATACCTCATGCACATCTCTGCTGTCATACTTATCAGATTGTATTATAATTCACACTTGATACATTTTGGTTTCTTGCTAGAACATGTGGTCTTTGATGATGGATGCTGTTTTATTCATCTTTGAATCTTTTGCAACAGATTTATTTTCTATCTCACACTAGGCACTTCATTAAATAGTTGATGCATGTATGAACAAATGAATAAATGAAAGCTGCTTTCATTAGAATTAAGTTTTGATGGGATCCAGAGATAATACAAAATATAAGCTTCCCACCTGAAGCAATAGATTTATGGTATCTTCCCACAGCTTTTTCTTTTTAAAATATATTTTTTATTATTTCATAGAGGATGGGAGAGGGTAAGAGAGATAGAAACATCAATGATTGATCGGTTGCCTCCTGCTCGCCCCCCACCCAGAATCAAGCCTGCACCCTGAACATGTGCCCTGACCGAGAATCAAACGGTTACATCCTGGTTCATCTACTGAGACACACTGGCTGGGCCCATATCTTTTTCTTAGTCCCTGCATGTGAGCAGTAGCACGAACGGAGGAGATCTGATTTAAGAAACAATCCCATCATATGTGTATACGGAAAGGAGGAACTGGTGGTTCTGTACGGGGATTAAACCAGAATCTTTGGTCTTATAGGCAGCATGCTCTTTAACCAAAGCAATAAAACAATTCTGTAGGAAATTTTATCACAAGTCCTATCACAGATAGAATGATATAAGGTGATCCCTGTGTCTCAGACGTCAACTCTGAATGTCTGGTCTTTTCATCAAAAGTAGGAAACAGAGCCAAGAGTCAGCCCCATATCCTACCTAATAAAAAGGTAATATGTAAATTACCATCACTCTGCTACACCCATGATTGGGCCAGAGGGAGGCGCAGGGGGCGGGACTCGGGGTGGCCGGGGTAGCCGATTGGGCCGGTAGGACGCTGAGCTCGTGTCTGCGCCATGGCTGTGCTGCGGACAGAAGGGGCCTCTGGGGCAGCGAGCTCACATCCCGCTGCACACCATCAAAAGTGGGGGAGCTGGGTGCCTGTCTGCTCCGGCACCAGGCCTTTCGGAAGCCTCCACCGCGCCGGAGGCTTCCGAAAGGCTTGGTGCACAGTGGACAGGCACCCAGCTCCCCCACGATCAAAAGCGAAAGCGTGTAGGGGACCCTACACGTGCATGATTCAATCATGCACTGGGCCTCTAGTCAATAATAAGTGTGTGGACAGGAAACCTTGGGGGCATACGCGATGGTGGTGTGACTGTCAGAAAACCCGCATCACCTCTGTGCCATTGCTTCCTTCCTGTGAGAGCCTGGCTCCTCAGTTATGGGAGAAGAAGGAAGTTGATGAGCACAGGGGAGTTCACAGGGCCTCTAAGGCACGTTCCGAGCTATTCTACGACAGGTTCCTTTCCTCAAACCACGGAGTCACTTCCAGGGCTTTTTTGGTTCTGTATTTGCTATATCATCGGTGATAGCCAGCCTGCAGCAACAAAGTAAAGAATCTCACTCTGTTTCCCTCTCATCGTTCCACAGGTAGTTTCCTGCCTTTCAGTGAGGTTACTTAACAGCAAACACTACAGAAACGTCCTGCAGTTCATCTGCCTGCATTGCCTTCAGTCTGAACCCTGACTCTTCAATCACAGTGGACTCATTTGGAATCACACAAATTAAAAGGTCATGACATTAATCACAGAGTTACCTAATCCCAGAGCCTTTTCCTCCTTTTTAGAAGGGGAGGCCTGTCATGGGGTGGGTGGGGAGAGCAACAAGACCTCTTCATGGTTTAGGAAGCTTGATCAATTTCATATGTGGTTTTCTGACATGATTCCTAAATATTTGATACCAGGGTGCTAGCTACATAAGGTCCAGTGACATAGGTTATGAGAGATGGTTCATGGTTTTAGATAGGGGTGCAATGAAGTCAGCACAGCACACTATTGGGTTAGAGGACTATTCATTCTGTGGAACCGGTGAGCGGGCATGCACTTCACTATAAGCCACAATCTTTATAGAAAGCCCTGTTTTATTTTTCTTAACAATCAAACCTGGTAGGTCTTGTGACCACATAAAATGGGGTGAGGGGGATGAAAGAGATAGTTCAAGGATGTGCTGGTGATTATGTTTTTATGAATAAGACTCTGGGCAGATGGAAATTAAGCCACATCATTTAATGACAGGGAGGAGAGGTCTGAAGGAAGTCCGCATTATCACCTGCACACCTTTCAATCTGGAACCCTGGGCGGGCTAAGACGGACTCTTTGTTGATTTAGATGTGTGTGATGGCTAAAGAAAGCTTGTTGATCTCTGCGCTTGATGTGGTTGCTCTGTTACTGCAGACAGTCAGGGAGCATGGGGGAGTCTCCTCCACTGGCCAAGATGGCGGGTGGAGATTCTTACACTGAGCATGAAAGATGAATAGAAAGATGAATGGAGTGGGCCCAGGGCACCAAAAGCTAGAAAGATAACTGGATAGAAAAAAGCCCTCCCATCCCTATCCCTATAAGACCCCCAGCCTTGAGCAGGAAGGGGGAATGGTCTGAGACAGAAGTCCACCCTTCTCACAGCACGTGGCACCTGAATAAACCTCTTTCCTTTTGCACCAACATCTGTCTCAGGAGTTTGGCTTTCCCTGGGGCAGGCAGCTGAACCTGCATTTTGGTTTCAGTTCGATAGGCCTCTTCTTATAGTGTCTCATAGTAAAACCCAGAACCTAAATCTAGGCAGAGTTGTTCTATGAATTGGTTCAAAGATGTGTTCACTTTTTCTACAATTGTACATATTTTAATGTAATGGATTGACTCTAATATAACAGTAAGCTTTTGCAAGGTAATTTATGAAACTAACTCCTTACCCTTTCCTTTTTTGGGAGCACTAAATCAAGGAAATTGGAGACAGAAATAGCCAACATGTTATAGCCCCAAACAATCACCTGTCAACATTGATGAAGATCTTACACAAGTAAACGTGAATCAGAAGAAACTTAAATTCCAGAGCTGGGATACAACGCCTTTGGAAACACATTCATTCATAACACTGGTTGGAAAACAGGTAAAATGTCTGCATTTTGTTTGGGAACTTTAATAGGTTTATTGGACATAAAGTATGGTTAGATTAGTTTCATTTGTACTAGGAACTGGACAGAAACTTGATGCAAAGGAAACCAAACAGAATATAGAAAATTGGAAGTTTAGACATTATGAAAATGTGTACAAAAAATTAAATGATTAAAGTTGTAATGTCATGTTCTCCAATGATAACAATAATGATGCCTCCACTAGAAGATGTGATAAATATAATGTAACTAGAGGCCTGGTGCACAAATTCAGGCACGGGTGGGGTCCCTTGGCTAGGCCGGCAATCAGAGCCAATCAGGGAGGCCGGCCGGCTGGGATGAGGGACCACATTGAGGGAGGTTGGCTGTGGGATCACACTGACCACCAGGGGGCAGCTCCTGTGCTGAGCATCTTCCCCCTGGTGGTCAGTGTGCATCATAGCAACCGGTCGACTGGTCATTAGATCCTTTGGTCGTTAGTTGCTTAGGCTTAAATATATATATACACACACACATAGTTAATGAAATCTAATCATTCCATCACTGGTTAATCACTCAATCAGGATTTTCTTTTCTTGGATAATACTTTGGTCTTGCCTGCCTAGCCTCATATTATATTCAGTAATTGGATATAAAAAAAAGCAATGGACTATAATTAAATTTTAAGAAAAGAGAGTACTAGTCCGTGAATATAAAAGTTTAAAATTACTGTATATATATGATTCTTATGAAGCACTCTCCAAGTGCTATGTTTAAAAAAACAACATGTAAAATATAATACCATAAAAAATCTAATAAATGATAAATAAAATAGTTTTTAAAAATGAACAGCTTTGCTTTTCTAATATATTTTAAATGAAATTGTATGCATATCAATAAGTTAGGTAAAAACAAATATACTCATGGGGAAAAGATTAGAAAAACATATTCAAAATTATAGTAGTAGCTATGTTGAGGTGGTTTATTATTAGTGAATATTTCTCTATTTTCCATATTGGGTAATACAATTATTTGAATGTGGCAATTTAGGTTTAAATCCCACTAGGGTAGGAATTTTTCTACATCACTGCCTGATACATATCAAGTACCCAATAAATATGTGTTGAATGAAACATGAAGACATTTATTACATTATAATATATTCATTAGATTCATTAAAGCATATTGTCCCAATCCTGACATTTCCTGTCCCGGCTTTGAAGGCTGTTACCAGGCAGCGGGGCGTGTCCTCCGTGCAGTTCTCAGCGGAGGGAGGCCAGCACTGGGCCTGCAGAGGCTCACCTCTGAGCTCACCGCGGCCTTAGGCAGTGCAGTGAGGCCTCGAGCAGGTTACTCTCTGTGGCTCAATCTCCTCATCCGAACAACAGGTATAACGATGTCTCCTTCCTAGGACTGTGTGAGGATCAAATGTTTCACACATGAAATCTCTTAGTGTAATGCATGCCACACTGTAAGTGATAAATAAGTGTTGACCATTACTGGTATTGTTAGTGTGTTGTTGATGTTGTTGTTATTATTATTTTTATTATTAGTGGAAGTTTATATTTCTAGTTGTCTGGCCAGTATGTTGTTTTCAGCCTCTAATGCCCACAGTGGTTTCTGCGTCAGGCAACAAAAACCATTTATGCCTGATTGAGAGAGATTAAAATCTTGCACTAGGCTCTCAAGAGAATCAGTAATCTCCAGATGACTCTTGAAATACAGATAATATCTGCCTTGGAACTCAAATTAGGAGAATTTAAGGATCTGAAAGTTGTCTCTCAGGGTTCAAACACGAGAGGGCTAAAACCCCTTCAGAATGGGTTTCCGGATGCCTTGCCGCAGCCTGGGGCAGCGGTCCTGAGCTCGGTGAAGCCTGGGGTGATGTGTGGAGGGATAAGGGGGTCGGGGGCAGGAGCAGCAGCCTGAAAAGGAGTAGAAATGAGCTGAAAGTGAGAAGGCGGGGAGCACTCCCAGGAGAAGACTTTTCTTCTCTCCACTCTGGTCCTCCTCCTCACTCTGTCCCCTCACTGTCATCACAGGCCTTCGGGAAGCAGAGCTCAGGGGGAACCAAACGACAGGGCAGGGGCGCTGGCTGGCTGTCTTCTGCTATGATGGCTCCACAGCATCTAAGGTCCTCGGGTCACTTTACATTTGTGGCAGGAAGGTACATGAAGTATACTAGTATTGTGCAGTCACAATTTCAGCTCCCAAATTGGCAACTTATTTTTAAAAATTATAAAATAAATGATTTTCATAATGTACCTTTAAGAGAATTTGGTTGAAATCTGTAATTCAGACTTTTAGAAATTTAGATGCAATTTTATTGCCTGCGTGTGTTTTCAGTGGAAATTAATTTCACTAATGACTACGGTCTCTGTGCAGGAGTTTCAGAAATGGTGTTCAAAGCAAACAAGAAAACCTTTCACTGGAGAAAATGAGCTTCATCATCTGATGGACCAGAATATTGTTCAGAAGGATAAAACTCCACTTGAGATAAATCGCTGATTACTACTTCATTTTATAAATCACTGAGCTTTTGTTTATCATATAATTTTATTTGATTGGTTATAAAATGTTATAATTTATACAGTTATATTTTGTTTACTTTTTAGTATCTGCCTTTCTCACGTGACTAAGCTCAGTAGCACCCAAATTTCATTTTCCACTTGCTGGTAACTGAGAATGCCACACTACAGATGATCAAGAAACATTGATGAGAAAATTAATGAATGAAATTTTTTCCTGTATCCCCATAGGAAAAAAGGAGGGCAGGATTTTTATCAATATACTAGCAAATGAAAGAAATAAAAAATAAAATGAAAAAAAAATCAGCTTGAAATTTTTCAAAATAAATATCCTACCTAATAAAAGGGAAGTATGCAAATAACCATCACTCCGCTACGCCCACGATTGGGCCGGCGGCAGGCTGGGGGCGGGACTCGGGGTGGCCAATTGGGCTGATAGAAAGAGCAGGGGGCGGGGACTCACCAGTCCCCGCCCCCCGTTCCTCCTGCCGGCCCCAACGGCCGGCACTGCGGGAGGACCGATGGAGCTGGCGGAAGACGCTGGTGGCGGAACTCGGGGTGGCCGATTGTGTGGCTGCCGGCACCAGTTTTCCGCGAGCAGCAGTTTTCCTCTGGCCACCCGCTGATCAGAGCGCCTCCTGATTGGAGTTCCTCTCGGGGTGGCCGATCGTGCTGGCGGGAGGCACTCCGATCGACGGGTGGCCAGAGGAAAACTGCTGCTGGCGGAAAACTTGGTGCCGGCAGCCAGGTGAAGGAAGGTCTATTGCACGAAACTTCGTGCAACGGGCTTCTAGTAATAAATAATGAGTGTGAGGTGAAATAAACACTTTCAAACATTTCTGGAGAGAGTATGAGTTGGTAGACTTTCTGGGAAGCAGCTTGCTTGTTTTTATCAAGAACTTTAAATATTTCATTCTCAGTTCCCACCATTTTAATTTGTAGCAATTTAGTCTAAAACATAATTAAAGACATGCTCAAAAAAATGGGGAAAGATTCATTTACACTAATATTAAGTTCAAACAAAAGGAAATGATTAGATACATTATGAACTATTACATATCTTGTAACAATAATGTTTTTGAATGATTTACATAAAATGGTTCAACATTATACATTAATGCTTTTTAATTTTTTAAAGATGTGAATGGTTTAAAAATATGAAATAGTATACATGATATCATAATTTCAACTTTATAAAACTAACTAGAGGCCTGGGCACGAAATTTGTGCATGGGGGGGGGGGGTGTCCCTCAGCCCAGCCTGCACCATCTCCAATCTGGGACCCCTTGAGGGATGTCCGACTGCCCGTTTAGGCCCGAATCCCACTGGGTTCGGGCCTAAAAGGGAAGTTGGACATCCCTCTCACAAGCCAGGACTACAGACTCCCAACCGTTCGCCTGCCTGCCTGCCTGCCTGCCTGATTGCCCCTACCGCTTCTGCTTGCCAGCCTGATCGACGCCTAACTGATCCCCTGCTGGCCCGATTGTCCCTAACTGCCCTCCCCTGCCAACCAGGTCACCCCCAACTGCCCTCCCCTCCAAGCCTGGTCGCCCCTAACTGTCCTCCCCTGCAGGCCTGGTCACCCCCAACTGCCCTCCGCTACTGGCCCGGTCACCCCTAACTGTCCTCCCCTGCAGGCCTGGTCACCCCCAACTGCCCTCCCCTGCAGGCCTGGTTGCCCCCAACTGCCCTCCCCTTCAGGCCTGGTCACCCTTAACTTCCCTTCCTTGCCATCCTGGTTGCTCCTAACTGCCCTCCCCTGCTGGCCCAGTCACCCCTAACTGCCCTCCCCTCCAGGCCTGGTCGCCCCCAACTGCCCTCCCCTGCTGGCCTGGTTGCCCACAACTGCCTTCCCCTGCTGGCCATCTTGTGTCCACATGGGGCAGCCATCTTGTGTGTTGGAGTGATGGTCAATTTGCATATTACCTCTTTATTAGATAGGATTAGAGGCTGAGAGTACAGAATTGAGTCAAATGAAACAGGTTTGAGTACTGACTCTGCCATTTAGTTGTGAGTTAAAGACATGGCATTATACAAATTATTTAATTTACCTGTTTCTATTTTTTCCTGTAAAATTAACAATATTATTAGCACCTGCTTATGAAGTTATTATGAGGATTAAATGAGAGAATGAATTATACTATCTAATAAAGATATAATATGCAAATTGACCGCCACTCCAACACAAGATGGCCACCCCCATGTGGTCAAAAATGGCCACTGCCATGTGGACACAAGATGGCCAGCAGGGGAGGGCAGTTGTGGGTGACCAGGCCAGCAGGGGAGAATGAATTATCCTATCTAATAAAGATATAATATGCAAATTGACTGTCACTCCAATGCACAAGATGGCCGCCCCCATGTGGTAAAAAATGGCCACTGCCATGTGGACACAAGATGGCCAGCAGGGGAGGGCAGTTGGGAGGGACCAGGCCAGCAGGGGAGGGCAGTTGGGGGTGACCAGGCTGGCAGGGGAGGGCAGTTAGGGGTGACTGGGCCAGCAGGGGAAGGCAGTTGGGGGTGACTGGGCCAGCAGGGGAGGGCAGTTGGGGGTGACCAGGCTGGCAGGGGAGGGCAGTTAGGGGCAATCAGCCTGCAAGGGAGGGCAGTTAGGGGTGACTGGGCCAGCAGGGGAGGGCAGTTGGGGGTGACCAGGCTGGCAGAGGAGGGCAGTTGGGGTTGACCAGGCCTGCAGGGGAGCACAGTTGGGGGGGACCCAGGCCTGCAGAAGAGGGCAGTTGGGAGTGACCAGGTCAACAGGGGAGGGCAGTTAGGGGTGACTGGGCCAGCAGGGGAAGGCAGTTGGGGGTGATCAGGCCTGCAGGGGAGGGGAGTTAGGGGTGAACAGGCCTGCAAGGGAGGGCAGCTAGGGGTGACTGGGCCAGCAGGGGAGGGCAGTTGAAGGCAACCAGGCCAGCAGGGGAGCAGTTAGGCGTCAATCAGGTTGGCAGGGGAGTGGTTAGGCGGTGATCAGGCTGGCAGGTAAGCAAGCGATTGGGAGCCAGCAGTCCTGGATTGTGAGAGGGATGTCCGACTGCCTGTTTAGGGATCAGGCCTAAACGGGCAGTCGGACATCCCTCAAGGGGTCCCATATTGGAGAGGGTGCAGGCTGGGCTGAGGGACACACCCCTCTCCCTGTTGCACCAATTTCATGCACCAGGCCTCTAGTTACTAATATAAAAGTAATTGAGGGAAATCAAGAAAACATTGTGATTTCTCTCTTTGTGTTGGCATACAGGTGACTTTCCCCTTTAAAATTCCCATATTTTCTAAATCACCTATAATGAAACTATTCTTTTGTGATCCAAAATAGATATTGATAATAAAAAAGTGTCCTCTTCAAGGACTGAAAATTTTTTAATGTGGGTGAGCACATTCATATTTATAGCTTATAATTTCTTTTTTAAGTATACCAAGTATTATTAAAGAAAACACATTTATCAAGTTTTGTTTTTCAAGGAAATAAACGTCAGTTCATTAAGCACATAACATTCTCACTTCTGAGAGTTTAGCTCTCTCACAATATCACTAATTTAGAACAAAGATGAAAATCAAGAAAAACCCTGACAACATAAGCCCTGAACCAGCAAAATAAATGGCAGAGAATCTGCACTGAACCTCGTACATTTTCTTATTTAAAAGGCCCTCAGCCTTCTCTCAGTGCCTTTGTCTGTCTGTCGTTGTCTGTGTAAACTCTCGCGTGTCATTCTGCCAGCAGGGGCTGAGGGGCACCTCCACGTGCTCCCTTTTTCTGGTCTTCGCGTTCCACAGTCAGGTTTCCCAGGCTGTCCCCAGATGCTGTGGGAGGTCAGAGGGAAATTCAACCACCTGTGTCTCTTACTTGGCTCACTGAATGTTTCTGAACTGGTCTCCTCCTCTCTAGTCTTCATCTCTTCCACGTCACCCCTTTGTCCCCCGTCCCACCCGCTCCATACCCCTTAGCTAAAATGCATCAAGACTTGGCATTGCTCCGGAGCCCAAACTGCAGGCAGGGTCTGCCTCCCAGACCTTCCTGGTGTGGTCCCGCCTGCTTCTCCAGTTTCACACACGCTCAGCTGAAATCACAGCACACACTCCTTCCCGTCGCCTACATTTCTCACATTTGCTTGCTCACTGGCCTCTCCCAAGACGGACCTCTGCCTTGAACACACTCATCTCCTCTGCCTTTTCACCCGTGAGCTTTTAAGCTGCTCATCCTTTGGGGCTCAGCTTAGACATCTTCTTTGAGAGGCTTTGCTGATCACCCAAGGCAGGAGCCACTGACTGCCACCCGCTGCTTCACACCCGCTGTTCCTCGGATCACAGCCCTGACTGCACATTAGTCTCTCAGAGGCTGTCTGCTCTCCCCTTAATTATACTCCCAAACCAGCTGAGCTACTTCATTTCCAAGCACATGTGAGGAGCACCAATTATAGGTGAGAGTAAAAGCCGTTATCGACAGAAGCACAGACTAAAGTGGAAATGAACAAGCTAGAGAGGAGACAACATAAGGAACTGAAAAGTCTTGGTATCTTTTAGATAGAAGCAAAGTCCTTAAAAGTTTCACTATTGATAGAGTGCAAGACAATGTCCAAAAACAGTAACTCAGGGAGAGGCATGTCAAGTCAAAAAGAATGAAACTATATTTGAAATACCAGCAAAATGGTTGAAATAACATTTGATTGATATTACATTTGATAATTGCTCTAGGAAATTATAATCACTGAGTGTCACCTGGTAATCTCACAGTGGTCATTTCTGCTCTAGGTGTGTGTCACGTGTTTCCTTCCTCGTTGCAGGATGATAAGTGATAGTAAATGCAGTTGTGTATACATGTAATTGATAAAACATTTTTAAAATATGCAGTATATAGAATTATACAGTTTAAAGAATTCTTCAGATAGGATTGATTGAACTCGTAAATTACTTTACTGTCTTTGCCGACTTTTGCGAAGACTTTGTATGTAATAAAGTCAACGTTGTTACATTGGTAGATGCAAATCTCCTGCTTTGATGTGGACCAATGCTCAAGGTTTAAGGAAGCAGTTAAAGGAAAAGGGAAGATAAGAGCTTACCCGTTCCGTTTGAGGTAATCATTACAAATAGCTTAAACACCAACTTCATTCTTTTTTAATCACATGAAGTATTGGTGTGAAATACCGAAACAAGCTTTGGAACAAATAGAAGCGCTCACAAGTAGAAGGTAACTGGTGGTCATTTCCAAAGAGAACAAGCCCTTGGCTGGGAAGCAGAAAGGGACGCTTCATGTGTTTGCTGGGCACCTCACGTCCAGCTGGAGCAAACCCTTCTGAGTGCACCCGTTTGCCCATTGTATCTGCCACGCGTCACAATGGCACGCAGTGATGTGAATCAGGACATTTAGAATGTCCTTGTCTCAGTGGAAAATTTAAAAAATTAAAAAGGTTTTTTGTTTTATTTGTTTTACCTTGCTTGGAAAAAAAGTGATAATTTGGAGGGCATTACTTTTGAATGATTAAAGTGGAAATCACTAATCTTTACATTTCATTGAACAGTTAATTGAATATTTTACCTCATTTTTAAAATTTCATTCTTTTTTAACAGGTTAATAGAAGAAATTTTGGATTACAAAGCAATCATTGATGGAGTCGGGAATGTTAGTCGCTTTGGTAAGCAAGCTATTTGTAGAAATGTCCTTCCAGATTTGGACGCATATGAATTGTTACAATATTACAAAAATCAGTTGTTCCAAAAGAAGAAAGGAGCAACCTCTCACTGTTCACACTTGATGATTGATACATAGCACACAAAAGAACCACTTACCCATCATTTTTGTCTATAATTCCACATATTAGCAATGCATGTCCCATCTCCTACTAGGCAAGATACAAAGGCCTGTTCTACAGAGGTTCCTCCTGAAAGGCAGAAGTCGGAGATATTAAGAACATTCTTTGCTGAATACACCCAGATATTTTCATCTCTTCTGGATGGAATTAGTTTCCTTCAGCCAGACCAACAGTGGCCAAGAGCCCTATTGCAGTGACTGTTGCCTTCGACAGACGACCTCGAGGTGCTCCCAGGGCCCAGTCACCCATTCTTCCCCTCCGGGCCCTCTTCCCTCTGGTGCGATGGAGCCAGGGCTTCACCCCTGCCAGCTTCTGAGCAGGTGGAGTGGTGAGATGCACGTCTCAGGGTCCTGTCCCTTTTTCCTCCAGATGGCCCATCATCCTTGCTCTGCTCCTGTCTGTCTAACTGCCTATCACACACCCGTCACGGATCTTGGCAATTAATTCTTTCAGAGAAAAGGGGTGCAGATCTCCTCTATAACTGCTTCATATGAGGAGGGACATAGTTTGACTTCAGAGCCGAGATCCTTTCTCTCTGTCAGAGGGACGATGAGGCCTGGACACGAAGGAGGTGGCAATAGTGTCTAGAGGTGGTATTCCCTGATTACGAGTAGGGCTTGTAACCTAGTGGCGACAAACTGTTATAAATTTTAGTAATATTGGGTAAAAGCCAGCAATAAATTCAGGATCCAGTTCAATTCATAGGTGAAAAATAAAACTTTGAGTCTAATATTCACAACTGTGTAGTATAGAGACTACTGAAACACAATTTTCCCCCTAAAATTATCCTCATTTTTATTAAGGAGCCACATTAAGACCAATTTATTTACTGTATTAAGTCTAGTTTCAATTTGGCCTGATTGTTTGCAAGAACACAGAAAGAACAGCAGTTAATCATATAGGCTTTTAAAAAATATGCTTTGGGCCCAGCCAGCATGGCTCAGTGATTGAGTGTGGAACTATGAACCAGGAGGTCACAGTTCAATTCCCGATCAGGGCACATGCCCAGGTTGCGAGTTTGATCCCCAGTAGGGGGTATGCAGAAGGCAGCCAATCAACGATTCTCTCTCATTGATGTTTCTAGCTCTCTCTCCTTCTCCTTTCCTCTCTGAAATCAATTTAAAGTGTATATTTGAAAATATGCTTTGCTGGAATTTCATGATTGAGCTTTCATTAGTCCCTAAGGGCAAAGAAGTTGAGCCATCTAGCTGCCCTCAGGTATGTCTGCAATACCAGTAGACTTGGGAGAACTCCTCATGTTCTTGAGGTTTCCAAAAATGTCTTGAGATTCCTTCCTTGCCATCTCTCAGGAAAGCAACCTTCATTCCTAACCTGGAAAGACTTTGAAGCTCTTATTGGCTTCAAAGAGAGTCTTCATTCCTTAAAGCTTTCTACTTCTATTTGTTCCAAAAGCTTTCAGACATGACATTTTAGCGAAAGTCTTGGTTAATAAAACTACATTAGGGAACTAGACTTATTGAAATTCATGCTAAGAAACATTTTGTCATGACTCACTAATTAAGAATTGCCAAATTCTGGAGGGGTCAGGTAGGGAGAAAAATACATAATTTACCAAATTGCTTTAAGAAAAAAAAACAAGTTTCCTTATGTCTGAATAACAGAAAGGTTAAAAATCAGCAATACTTTCCACAAAAGTTACAAAAACTATATAATTATTATTAGTTCATTCAGTCCCATAATCAATTTTTTTGTTTCTCCTGATTTTTCCTGCCCACTACTATAAATCAGATAATTCTATAGAGTTCTAATAATTTTCATCCAGTTTGAAGGGGATGATCTGAAAATGTCAGAGTCTTTCCCATGGATCCCTCAGAACATGTAACATTTTCCCAAATGCATTATAACAAAACAATGACTGTCTCTAAATGACAAGAAGAAATTTAAAATAAGATGTTTATGGATTTGATTATAATGCAAATGACAAGGAATATTGTCCTTTCTGCAAAACAGAATATTCCAGAATAACAATTACAGTTGTAAATGAAAGCATATCAGAATCTATTTCAATAATATGCACATATAAATAAAATATAGTTATTATTTTTTTATTTGACAAAACTTTCCATGTACCTTAAGCAGAAAATTTTCCTTCATAAGGAGAGAAAACAAATTCTTGAGGCATTCCATGGCCTATTGCAATGACCTAAAGCCAATTCTAGGTCAAGAAAAAGTTTCTTAAAATTCAAACCCTGGGAAGGTTGTCAAACTTATTTTACAAAATATCATATATCATTATTATTTTTATGAAACAATATTAGACTATTCATTTAAAGTGACAAAGGGGTATAAATACAAATATATTCTAGCAAAACTTCAGTTCCCATAATTAAGAAGATGGCTTTTTTTTAAGTAATCAAGTACCTGATTAATATTCATAATATATAACCATTTCAATAATTTATAGAACTTTTGCTTCCTGGGCAAAACAGGAAAAACTTTTCCTCTTTTAACAGACTAGAAAAGAACTAAACAAATTCTGCATTAGCTTTAGATTAATTTGTCTATTTACATTTATTATTCAAACTACTTATAATTTCATTTTAAGATTTCTCTTCACAACCCTTCTATAACTTTCATAAGCCTTTTTACCCATTCAGAATAACCAGCTTTAGGAGTTACTCTTTTCTCTTCAAAACACATCTCCATGCCTCATGCCTTCTATTGCAACCACCATTCTCTGGAGCATTATCCCAATCCGTTGAGATTTTGCTTCCTGGCAATTGTCGACAGTTTGGGTCAAATAAACTCAAAAAAATTCTTAAAAAAAAAAAGATTTAGTGACTCCATATATTAATTTGGAGAAAATCAACACCTTCATAATACTAAACATTCCTACTCATGAACATGTTATTCCTCATTATTTGAAAGTTTTATCTAATTCTCTCAAGAAGTTTTGTAATTTTAAATGTAGATGTTGTACACATTAATTGTTAGATTTACTTGTTTGATTTTTTGTTGCTATTTTAAGTTATATTGTCTTAAAATTACTTTCTATTGTGTGATATATTATATGGAAATAGAATAAATTTTTGTATATAGGTCTTGTGTGCAGTGACTTTACTGAATTCACTTATTAATTCTAATAATCTGTAATTTTTTCTTTTTTTTAAACAGATCATGATTATATTTAACACTCAACATCGGTACACCAAAAAAGTAAAACACCACTGAAAAATAATAACAAAAAACATGGTATTTCATTTGCAATGCATGAGAAATGGTTAACATTTTTAGTCATAAACAAACTCTTAGAAACCAGTAACAGAGACACTATAATGCAAGGAAACTGGAAAAAAATAAAATAAATAATACAAATGATGATTAAGCGTTAAGCATATTGATGTTGCGCTGAGCAGTGACGAGGAATAATTTCTCTGCAATATGACACGGAACGGAATAAAGACACTGACACCTATTGTTCTTCAGTGTTGAACAGTGTTGTACAGTTTGAAGTCTCATAAAACATTGATGAATATCAACAATTAGGGGGAAAGCTGGTTTTGAATCAAAATATAAATTTGAATATCCTTAGCCCAAGCAATTAAATTCATTGAAATTATTTCAACAAATTAGTTGAACAAATTCAAAAGGAGTGATATAAAAGCATGTTTAATGCAGAGAAAAATATGTAGCCAGTATAAGCACCTTAAAACACCACTTGCCTTTCAATTTATCAGCACAACCCCAAAGGGTGTGCACAGAATCTATTGGTAGTAGTTGATAGCGTAGGGAGTACAGTCACTAAGACTGTGGTAAGTACATATGAGGCCTGGTGAGTACCTGAAATTGAGGGAACACTTTGCAGCACACCTGAAACTAACCCAAAACAATATTGAACCAATCCTATATAATAAAAGCTTAATATGCAAATGGGCCGGTAGGTGGGGGGCGGGGCTGGCAAGTGGGCAGAGGGAGGGGACGGCGATTGGGGTGGCGGCAGGGCAATGGGAGCAGGGCCGGATGCTTGCCTGCTGGCGCCGTCCCCCATTGGCCTGCGGGTCACCTCCCACAGAGGGAGGCCAGACTGTTGGACATCCCCCAAGGGCTCTTGGTCTGCGAGAAGGCACAGGTCAGGCTGAGGGGACCCCCCCCCCACGTGCATGAATTTTCGTGCACTGGACCTTTAGTGGAAAAATAAAATGAGACATAACATGAGGGACAGGGGGAATATTCAAATTAAAAGAAAAATAAAGGTACATAAAGTAATACTATACACTTAACAAATTTCTATGTTGTCTAAAATCTTAAAAAATTTTTATTTTTAATGAATACATTTTAAATCTACCCCACGATAAGTAAAATCAGAAATATGTGGGAGCCCTGGAGGAAGGCCTCGCAATGGCGCGTCCCAGGCTTCTGGGTGTTACCGTCGCCAGCACCCCGTCTCCTGGGATGCAGTCCAGCAGCAGCAATGGAGACAGTCAGCATGCTGCTCACGGTCCTCTCCATGCCGCCCTTTAGGTCGCCTTGGAACATGAGCTTCCTCACTCCTGTGTTCCACGTCGGCAGGGAGTGTCCGTGGCAACGCACAAAGGAGGCCTCTCCACGCCTTCCTGACGACGGTCCTTGGGTTTGTAAGAGGGTGGCAGGAGCCATGGCAGGTGTTCCTGTTCAGTCATCACAATCACATCGCCAACAGGTTGTAATTTTTTCAGTATTTCATATGCACAATCATGTTATTTTCCAATTGTGATGTTATCATTTATTCCTATCAAGTCTTTTTTTCTTTATCTGACTTTATTGCATTGGTATACTCTTCAGGATCATCCATGCTGCACAAAAGTAAGATTTCTTTCTTTTTTATGGCCACATAGTATTCCATTGTGTAAATGTACTACAGCATCTTTATACACTCTTCTATTGAGGGCACTTGGGCTGCTTCCAGATCTTGGCTATTGTAAATAACACTGCAATGACCATAGGGGTGCACATATTCTTTTGAATTAGTGTTTCAGGATTCTTAGGATCTATGCTCAGAAGTGGGGTCGCTGGATCAAAAGGCAGTTCCATTTTTAACTTTTTGAGGAAACTCCATACTGTGTTCCACAGTGGCTGCAGGAGTCTGGAGGATGGAAATAGAGGTTGCTTGGGGCGATGGCTCAAGATGCAGTGAGCAGGTGATGTTTCATTGAATTGTACACTTGAATGCTGCATGGTTTTGCAAACCAATGTCATCCCCAAAAATTCAATTAATAAAGAAAAAAGAGGGAGAAACCAAGATGGCAGCAAAGGTAAACAAACTGATGCCTCGCACAACAATTTCAAAACTACAGCTAAAAGACAAACGTCTATCACCCAGAACCACGGGAAAGCTGGCTGAGTGGAAGTTCTACAACTAGAAGGAAAGAGAAAAGAGCATTGAGACGTGCACAAGCGCTGAAAAGCTGAGGTACGGAGGTGCGTGAACCGGGCTGGTGGCAGGGGCTGCTTTTTTCAACCCGAAGGGAGACAAGCTCCCAATTACTCTGAAATCCAGTTTCTGGGGAGATGCTGGGGACCCAAACTCCTACCGGGAGAAGCTGGACTGTCTGCCATCAGGTCGGAAAGTGAGGGTGGCTTGCTTGCAAAGCTGCGTGCAGGATTCATTGTTTACTGCGCTGGGGCGCGAGATACGGGGACGTGGAAACTCAGAGATGCAGAGACGGCTGACTGGCAGCCATCACTGTTTGCCACGCCCTAGCCTAGTGACTCCCTGAGACCCCGCCCCGCACAATCTACAAACCCACCCAAGCTCTGCGCAGCGGCTTTTGCATATGAATGGCCTGCCCTGTCGAAGCTTAACCAAATAAACTGCAGCTCCAGTCAGACAGCTCCAAAACCTCCAAACCCCACGCAAAGAGGAGAAAACTGTAGTTCTCGCTGTAGCTCCTGCTGGGTGGCCTCAGACAGTAGGCCACCTTTTGTGCTGGCCGCAGACTCTCAGTATTGGGAGCAGAGGACATACACTTGCCATGTTTATCCCCTCTACCTTTGCACCCCCGCCTGTCAGCATCATTTGTTGACAAGAATACACTTTCCACATTGCATTGCCTTGGCACCGCTGTGGGAAATCAGCTCGTAAACTATGTATGGCTCTATTTCTGGACTCTGTTCAATTCCTCTGATCTTTATTAATCCTTTTCCTAATACCATATTGTCTTGATGAGTATCTCCTTACAGTAAGCCTTGAAAACAGGTAATGTAAATCTTGCAACTTTGTCTTTTTAAAAGTTGTTTTGGATATTCTAAGTCCTTTGTTTATAGAAAGTTTTTTCTGTCAAAAAGCCTGCTGAGCTCTTCATTTGATTGCACTGAATCTGTAGCATCTATAGTCTGCATCAGTTTAGGGAGAATTCAGATTGGTCATGCTGAGTGTTCCAGTTCATGAACACAGTATCTCTCTCCACTTAGGAAGGTGAGTTGGAGGGTTTGAGGGTTTGGGTTTTTATCCATTTGTGTGGAAGGGATGGTGTTGACTTACAGTTTAGGAGAATAACCCTGTCTGGCGTTGCAGACCGACGCCAGCAGGGCAGGGATGGAAGCTGGAGCACACGGGAGTGTGTTTCCGCTATCCTAGCGGGAAATGATGGTCACAGGGTGGTAACGTTACTCTGAAACGCCCAGATTCTGCCTTTAATACGAGGGAGAGCCAACCACCTGAGAGTGCCAGTTCCTTTCCCACAACCTTGCAAATAAGAGCAATCTGTCAAGTTTTTGAATCCGTACCGGTGTAATCTTAAAACTTGTTTCATATTTTTAAATATATATATTTTTTCATCGATTTCAGAAAGGAAGGGAGAGGGACAGAGAGAAAGATCAATGATGAGAAAGAATCATTGACCGGCTGCCTCCTGCACACCCCACACTGGGGATCGAGCCAGAAACCAGGGCATGTGCCCAGACTGGGAATCGAACTGTGACCTTGTTCATAGGTCGAAGCTCAACTACTGAGCCGGGCCAGGGGGGCTCCAGTGCATCGTTATAGCCCCTTTTCGTGATATACATTGCACTATTGTCCTACAGTTTTTATATTTTTGCCTCAATCATGATTTTTCTTTTCTTTTTCCTTTTTCTTTTTCCCCCATGAAGACATTTGATTTTTATGTCATCAGATGTAGCCGCTTTTTCTTTTATGAGTCCTGGACATTGTCATGGCTGGGCATTTCCGCCTACCATTGTAAAAGAAGTGTTCTGTGTAGTCTTCTAGAATATGATGTTATATTTTTCATTTAGATCTTGAATGCTCACATTGTATGTTATCCTGCTCTGGTGTGAGAGATGGACCTAACTCTCTTTTCCCAGATGACCATCTAGTTATCCCTGTGATATCTGCGTCCCGCCTTTCCTCACTCATTTGAGATGTCATCTCTGTTCAGATAGGAAATTTACTTTCCTAACATTCCTCACACTGCACACTTTGTTCCAGTCCATGCATGGTGTCTCAAGTGGCAAGATTTCATTCTTTGTTATGGCTGAATACTCTTCTATTGTGTGTTTATAGGTATGGATAAAGAATATGTCACATATTTTTAAATTGATTTTAGAGAGAGGAAGGGGAAGAGAAACATCGATGTGAGAAACGTTGATCATTTGCCTCCAGCGCGTGCCAATGGAACCTGCCACCTGGGTGTGTGCTGAGACCAGGAATCAAACGCGCCACCTTTCTTTGGTGTGTGGGACAACGCTCCAACCACCTGTCTGCACCGGCCGGGGCTTTCACATCTTCTTGCTCCATATCTTTCAATAGACACCGAGGTGCTTCTCCATCTTGGCTATATAAACAATGCTGCGATGAACATAGGGGTCCACATAGCTTTTCGAATTTGTGCTTTCATTTCCTTCAGATAAATACCCAGAAGTGGTATTTATTTTTAATTTTATGAGGAACCTGTGTAGAGATATTTTTTTTAAATATATATTTTATTGATTTTTTACAGAGAGGAAGAGAGAGGGATAGAGTTAGAAACATCGAGAGAGTAACATTGATCAGCTGCCTCTTGCACACCCCCTACTGGGGATGTGCCCGCAACCAAGGTACATGCCCTTGACCGGAATCGAACCTGGGACCCTTGAGTCCGAAGGCCGACGCTCTATCCACTGAGCCAAACCGGTTTTGGCTAGAGATATTTTTTATTATCACAACTGGATGCTACTGTCATCTAATCAATGGAAGACAGGGATATTGATAAACATCCTAAAATACACAGGACAGTCTTGCACAAAAATAGTGTTATCTGGTCCACAGGCCAGTACCCCATTGAAGAAATCCTGCTCTAGAGCACTGCTCCTGAAATATAAATCTGGTGGCGTGGCCCTGGCTGTGGCTCGGTGGTTGGAGCAGCATCCTGCACACCAAAAGGTTGCTGGTTGGATTCCTGGTCAGGGCACATACCTAGGTTGTGGGTTCGATCCGGGTTGAGGCCGGTACTGGAGGCAACTGAGGCAACCAATTGATGTTTCTCTCTCACATTGATGTTTCTCTTCCTCATTTTAAAGGACCTTGGAGCATTAATAAAATGTGCCGGAAACCGAACATTGTCACTAGTAGTTAAATGTGAAAAGCGAATCCTGAAGGCTGGTCAACTTTAATTGCTCTGAATGGTCGGAGCTATTCACTCATTGTTTAGTTGAGACATTGGTAGTTAAAGCAACCTCCACCTGTTAATCATATGTAAATTCTTGCTGATGGTCTATTATTGGAATTTCCTGCCTAAAGGATATGGGTGTTTCCCGTAGCCTCAATAGAAGGGATAGCAAAGGCCAGAGCAGTGGGAGTCCTCCCCCTAGAGGTGGACTCCCGCCTGGCCCCCCATTCCCAAATTAACTCTTTTCCAGTCTCTCTTCATTTGTGTGCGGCCTTCTCCAGAACACGGAATCCTGAACAGGAACCCTGAACCACATGGGATGTGGAAGGGGCTTCCACAAAAATGTAAAAGTATTTTAGGCAAATGTCAACAAATTCCACAAAGCAGAGATATTATTGTTCATAAAACAAAATTGCAAATATGAGAAAAATTAAAATCCCTCTATCTTAAATCAATAATGCATGTATATCTTTTTCAAAAAACCTATTTTATCAAAAAGTAAATCAATATTGTACAATATCCAGAAATTGTTTTAAATGAAAAACATTTATTTAGAACTTTTAGGCTATCAGATAAGGCAGTGCTTAGAGGAAAATTTTCAGTTTCACATACTTATTTTAAAAACCTGGCAAATACTAAAGCAAGAAAGTAGATGGTAACAAAAACAAATATTTTATTCAATTACTAGCTCATCATTAATCTTCTTGAGAAACAAAAGTATTTGATTTTTAAAAATTAAACATGCACTTTGATTTTATTGTAATTCTTGTTGCCCCAACTGTTCATTACAGAAGGCTTACAACACGTGTCCTCACTGGGTTCCTTGGTCTATGGATGGGTGTGATGGTAGCCCATTCTTGCACTGCTGAAGCCCATTCTTGCACTGCTGTAGCCCATTCTTGCACTGCTGTAGCCCATTCTTACACTGCTGTAGCCCATTCTTGCACTGTTGTAGCCCATTCTTACACTGTTGTAACCCATTCTTACACTGTTGTAGCCCATTCTTGCACTGCTGTAGCCCATTCTTACACTGCTGTAGCCCATTCTTACACTGTTGCAGCCCATTCTTGCACTGCTGTAGCCCATTCTTACACTGCTGTAGCCCATTCTTGCACTGCTGTAGCCCATTCTTGCACTGTTGTAGCCCATTCTTACACTGCTGTAGCCCATTCTTGCACTGCTGTAGCCCATTCTTGCACTGTTGTAGCCCATTCTTACACTGCTGTAGCCCATTCTTGCACTGTTGCAGCCCATTCTTGCACTGCTGTAGCCCATTCTTACACTGCTGTAGCCAATTCTTGCACTGTTGTAGCCCATTCTTACACTGCTGTAGCCCATTCTTGCACTGTTGTAGCCCATTCTTACACTGCTGTAGCCCATTCTTGCACTGTTGTAGCCCATTCTTGCACTGCTGTAGCCCATTCTTGCACTGCTGTAGCCCATTCTTGCACTGTTGTAGCCCATTCTTACACTGCTGTAGCCCATTCTTACACTGCTGTAGCCCATTCTTACACTGCTGTAGCCCATTCTTGCACTGTTGTAGCCCATTCTTGCACTGCTGTAGCCCATTCTTACACTGCTGTAGCCCATTCTTGCACTGTTGTAGCCCATTCTTGCACTGCTGTAGCCCATTCTTGCACTGTTGCAGCCCATTCTTGCACTGCTGTACCCCATTCTTACACTGCTGTAGCCCATTCTTGCACTGCTGTAGCCCATTCTTGCACTGTTGTAGCCCATTCTTGCACTGCTGTAGCCCATTCTTGCACTGCTGTAGCCCATTCTTGCACTGTTGCAGCCCATTCTTGCACTGCTATAGCCCATTCTTGCACTGCTGTAGCCCATTCTTACACTGCTGTAGCCCATTCTTGCACTGCTGTAGCCCATTCTTGCACTGTTGCAGCCCATTCTTGCACTGTTGTAGCCCATTCTTACACTGTTGTAGCCCATTCTTGCACTGCTGTAGCCCATTCTTGCACTGCTGTAGCCCATTCTTACACTGCTGTAGCCCATTCTTGCACTGTTGTAGCCCATTCTTGCACTGTTGTAGCCCATTCTTACACTGTTGTAGCCCATTCTTGCACTGCTGTAGCCCATTCTTGCACTGTTGTAGCCCATTCTTGCACTGTTGTAGCCCATTCTTGCACTGCTGTAGCCCATTCTTGCACTGCTGTAGCCCATTCTTGCACTGCTGTAGCCCATTCTTGCACTGTTGCAGCCCATTCTTGCACTGTTGTAGCCCATTCTTACACTGTTGTAGCCCATTCTTGCACTGCTGTAGCCCATTCTTACACTGCTGTAGCCCATTCTTACACTGTTGTAGCCCATTCTTGCACTGCTGTAGCCCATTCTTGCACTGCTGTAGCCCATTCTTGCACTGCTGTAGCCCATTCTTACACTGCTGTAGCCCATTCTTGCACTGTTGTAGCCCATTCTTACACTGTTGTAGCCCATTCTTGCACTGCTGTAGCCCATTCTTACACTGTTGTAGCCCATTCTTACACTGTTGTAGCCCATTCTTACACTGCTGTAGCCCATTCTTACACTGTTGTAGCCCATTTTGCACTGCTGTAGCCCATTCTTACACTGCTGTAGCCCATTCTTGCACTGTTGTAGCCCATTCTTGCACTGCTGTAGCCCATTCTTGCACTGTTGCAGCCCATTCTTGCACTGCTGTAGCCCATTCTTACACTGCTGTAGCCCATTCTTGCACTGCTGTAGCCCATTCTTGCACTGCTGTAGCCCATTCTTGCACTGCTGTAGCCCATTCTTGCACTGCTGCAGCCCATTCTTGCACTGCTGTAGCCCATTCTTGCACTGCTGTAGCCCATTCTTACACTGCTGTAGCCCATTCTTGCACTGCTGTAGCCCATTCTTGCACTGTTGCAGCCCATTCTTGCACTGTTGTAGCCCATTCTTACACTGTTGTAGCCCATTCTTGCACTGCTGTAGCCCATTCTTGCACTGCTGTAGCCCATTCTTACACAGCTGTAGCCCATTCTTGCACTGTTGTAGCCCATTCTTGCACTGTTGTAGCCCATTCTTACACTGTTGTAGCCCATTCTTGCACTGCTGTAGCCCATTCTTGCACTGTTGTAGCCCATTCTTGCACTGTTGTAGCCCATTCTTACACTGTTGTAGCCCATTCTTGCACTGCTGTAGCCCATTCTTGCACTGCTGTAGCCCATTCTTACACTGCTGTAGCCCATTCTTGCACTGCTGTAGCCCATTCTTGCACTGTTGTAGCCCATTCTTACACTGTTGTAGCCCATTCTTGCACTGCTGTAGCCCATTCTTACACTGCTGTAGCCCATTCTTACACTGTTGTAGCCCATTCTTGCACTGCTGTAGCCCATTCTTGCACTGCTGTAGCCCATTCTTGCACTGCTGTAGCCCATTCTTGCACTGCTGTAGCCCATTCTTACACTGCTGTAGCCCATTCTTGCACTGTTGTAGCCCATTCTTACACTGCTGTAGCCCATTCTTGCACTGCTGTAGCCCATTCTTACACTGTTGTAGCCCATTCTTACACTGTTGTAGCCCATTCTTACACTGCTGTAGCCCATTCTTACACTGTTGTAGCCCATTCTTGCACTGCTGTAGCCCATTCTTGCACTGCTGTAGCCCATTCTTACACTGCTGTAGCCCATTCTTGCACTGTTGTAGCCCATTCTTACACTGTTGTAGCCCATTCTTGCACTGCTGTAGCCCATTCTTACACTGTTGTAGCCCATTCTTACACTGTTGTAGCCCATTCTTGCACTGCTGTAGCCCATTCTTACACTGCTGTACCCCATTCTTACACTGCTGTACCCCATTCTTACACTGCTGTAGCCCATTCTTACACTGCTGTACCCCATTCTTACACTGCTGTACCCCATTCTTACACTGCTGTAGCCCATTCTTGCACTGCTGTAGCCCATTCTTGCACTGTTGTAGCCCATTCTTACACTGCTGTAGCCCATTCTTACACTGCTGTAGCCCATTCTTACACTGTTGTAGCCCATTCTTACACTGTTGTAGCCCATTCTTGCACTGCTGTAGCCCATTCTTACACTGCTGTACCCCATTCTTACACTGCTGTACCCCATTCTTACACTGCTGTAGCCCATTCTTGCACTGCTGTAGCCCATTCTTGCACTGTTGTAGCCCATTCTTGCACTGCTGTAGCCCATTCTTACACTGCTGTAGCCCATTCTTACACTGCTGTAGCCCATTCTTACACTGCTGTAGCCCATTCTTGCACTGTTGTAGCCCATTCTTACACTGCTGTAGCCCATTCTTACACTGCTGTAGCCCATTCTTACACTGCTGTAGCCCATTCTTGCACTGTTGTAGCCCATTCTTACACTGTTGCAGCCCATTCTTGCACTGCTGTAGCCCATTCTTACACTGCTGTAGCCCATTCTTGCACTGTTGTAGCCCATTCTTACACTGTTGTAGCCCATTCTTGCACTGCTGTAGCCCATTCTTACACTGCTGTAGCCCATTCTTACACTGTTGTAGCCCATTCTTGCACTGCTGTAGCCCATTCTTGCACTGCTGTAGCCCATTCTTGCACTGCTGTAGCCCATTCTTGCACTGCTGTAGCCCATTCTTACACTGCTGTAGCCCATTCTTACACTGCTGTAGCCCATTCTTACACTGCTGTAGCCCATTCTTGCACTGCTGTAGCCCATTCTTACACTGTTGTAGCCCATTCTTGCACTGCTGTAGCCCATTCTTGCACTGTTGCAGCCCATTCTTGCACTGCTGTAGCCCATTCTTGCACTGTTGTAGCCCTTAGGCATAAGTCACAGGTTGTACTTTATGACATAGCCTTTAACTCTCCACTGCAAGGCCTTGGAGTTGGCCAAGGACTAGCCTTCTCTAATTCCTGGGATGGGCACAATCCGAAGGGCAGCCCATGGCATCAGTGCATGCTCCTCAGCCTAGTGTCAGCCTGCTGGAGTTCTTCACTTTCTTACGAACTCAGCTTTAAAAATGATGTTGTTTCTTCTCTGTAAAATGAGGATGATGATAATAACAATTCTATAAAGCTAATATATGTAAAGCATTTGAAATAGTATCTGTCAAATAATTAGCACCATATAAGTGTTAGATGTTATTCTTTTACCCAGTATTCTATGTACTTATTGCAGGAAGGTTTTAAGATATTTTGAATCCAGTATATTATTGGATGTGGAGCATCCTATATAATAAAAGCCTAATATGCTAAGTGTCCGGTCAACAGGTCAGCCATTCAACCAAAGCGTAATATGCTAATGATATGCTAGGGCTACTCAACTGCTCACTATGATGTGCACTAACCACCAGGGGGCAGATGCTCCGACCGGTAGGTGAGCTTGCTGCTGGGGTCCTGCCAATGAGGACTGAGCGAGATGAGACGGGCCAGACACACCCTGGAGCCCTTCCGCAGTCCCTCCCTGGCTTACCAATTTCCTGTGTCTCTCCCTGGCCCTGATCATGCACTGGTGGGGTCCCTCAGCCTGGCCTGCGCCCTCTCGCAATTCAGGCTGAGGGACTCCCTGCCCCCCGCCCCCCCGAGTGCACGAATTTCGTGCATTGGGCCTCTAGTGCTTATATATTTTATAACACCTATTGTAAGTTTAAACATTTGTTTGGGTAGGCAGTTTACCACTGTATTGTAAATGTAACTATACCTCCCTAAAGTCACATAAAGAACATTTATATATTTTAGAAAAAATGTGTACATTTGTAAGTATATAAACTTTGTGTAAGCTATGACTCCGCAGTTTTAAGTCTAAAATCAGCAAAGGGATCTGGGTTACCACCAGTCTTTCCTTACTATAAAACATAGTACAAAATTGCTTAATTTTCAATTTTATGAGCAATTTTATTTTTATTAAGAACATGATTGTGCATGTATATGTACATGAAAATAATTCAAATATTGGATACTTTAAGTATATATTTTTGTGTGACTTCATATGCTAGGTAAAATAAATTGTAAATTCAATGCAGTATTATACTTGCTAATAATTACCAATATAGGACGGGGCAAAAGTAGGTTTACAGTTGTGAGTATACAAAACAGAGTTTATTATTTGTTAATTATTGTATTCTTTTCCATATGAGTAACTATAAACCCCTCCTTTTGCTCCACCCTGTATTTTGACTTTGAGATAATTTTTATCAGAATTTCTGGGATACTTCATATTAAGATTCTAGAAAAAATAAAGGATGACAATCCACTAAATAAAAGCAATTTGGGGGTAAGAAATGGAAGCTGTCTAGAAAGTAAACAAATCACAGTATATGTTTAAGTTATAAAGTATTTTTAGTTTAAACAATTTTTTCCTTTTTTTTTTTTTAATTGTTGTTAATCCTTACCTGAGGATCTCTTTTCCACTGGTTTTTAGAGAGAGTGGAAGGGAGGGAGAGGGAGAGAGAGACATCAATGTGAGAGAGACAAATTGACTAGTTGCCTTCCTCATGCACTCTGACTGGGGCCAAGGATTGAACCTGCATCCCAGGTATGTGCCCTTGACCAGGAATCAAACTCGCCACCCTCGGTGCTTTAACCACTTAGCAAACCAGCCAGGGCTAAGCAATTCTTAAAATTCCCTTAAAAAAAAAAAAAGCATGTCCACCATATTTTAAATATGTATCTTAAATATCTAAAATATATTTTTCTCGCCGAAACCGGTGTGGCTCAGTGGATAGAGTATCGGCCTGCGGACTGAAGGGTCCCGGGTTCGATTCCAGTCAAGGGCATGTACCTTGGTTGCGGGCACATTCCCAGTAGGGGGTGTGCAGGAGGCGGCTGATCGATGTTTCTCTCTCATCGATGTTTCTAACTCTCTATCCCTCTCCTTTCCTCTCTGTCAAAAATCAATAAAATATATTTAAAAAAAAATAAGAAAATAAAATATATTTTTCTCCCCCCGCCCCTCCCCAAAAGAAATCCTGAGGGATGAATTTCTGAGGTCTCCATTCATATGTAGGAACTTGAATTTAATGGCAAGGCACTATGAATAACAGGGAACAATGAACTATTCAATAAGTATTCTGGACCAATGCTCACTATAGAGAAAATAAAATTAAATCCCTATCTCAGAGCACACACAAAGTAAATCTCACATGTATTAAAGACCAAATGTGGAAGAGAAGTGTAAAATTTTAAAAAGAACACAGAAGAATATTTTTGTATAGAGAGAGAGTTCTCACATAAAACAAAAATACCCATAAATCATAAAGGGAAAACTTCACGATATTAAAATTAAACCTGGCAAATACTACAGCACATTCCAACCAAGTGGGAAGACAAGCTGCAGACCGAGCGGAGATGTCTGCAGTGCCTGTTCCTGACACACAGTCAGGGTCCAGGATGTGCACAGATTTACAGACCAGTAAGGAAAAGTCAAACGACCCAGGAGAAAACTGAAATGGATGTGAATGGGTGATCCACAGTGAAATGAGCTGAATATCCAAAAGCTTATGGACAGATGCTCAACTCCAGTGATAATCAGAGTTGCCCCCACCCCCAAAAAAAGTCCCAGTGAAGTGGATAGTGTGTGTGGGTGACAAGGTGCTTGGAATGGACTATAGGAAAGGTGTGGTTTGCCTTATTTCCTCCGAGTAGAGCAATTGCGATAGAAATATATGGCCTTGCAGCCTATATAATGGCACCGTTGAGAACCTGGAGCTTGTTGCGTAGGAATATACTATCCTTCATGTAATTTTTAAAGACCTTTCCCTGGCCAAAAAATGAAAAACTCACTATGAAATAGTTGGGAAATATAGAACAGTGTGAAAAAGAAAATAAATCCTGCCATACAGAGATACCTACAAGCAAGATTCTGGTGTGTTGCCCTGGCTGGCGTTGCTCAGTGGTTAGAGGGTCATCCCAGGCACCAGAGGGTCTTGGGTTTGATTCCCAGTCGAGGACACATACCTGTGTTGCAGGTTTGCTCCCCAGGCCTGGTTGGTTGGGCACATGCGGGAGGCAACCAATCTATGTGTCTATCTCACATTGATATTTCTCTTTCTCTCTCTCTCTCTCTCTCTCTCTCTCTCTCTCTCTCTCTCTCTCTCTCTCTCTCCCTCCCTCCCTCCTCCTCCTCCTCCTCCTCCTCCTCCTCCTCCCTTTCTTCCACTCTAGCTAAAAAAGCAATGGAAAAATATCCTCGGGTCAGGCTTAAAACAATAAATTTTTAAAAGATTCTGTTTCTTTTTTTCTAAGCATACAAAAATATAAATACATATAAAAATGTGATTATGTTATATAATAGGTAAGAATTTAATATCCTTTTTTTACTTTTTCCACTGGATAAAACTGTGTTGAATTGCTTAACTTTCCCCTTATATGTTCTTCATAAGGATTTATGCTTTTATGGCCCCCCCCCCCCCCAAAAAAAAAACCTTTCATTGAATGGATATATAAGAATATAAGATAAAGAATAGTATTTACTATTTTATGGCTTTTAAAATTTTATTTTGGCTCTAGCCAGTTTGGCTCCGGTAATAGAGCATTGGCCCACAGACTGAAGGGTTGCAGGTTCAATTCCGGTCAAGGGCACATACTTCAGTTGCAGGCTCGATCCCCGCCCAGGGTCAGGGTGCATGCGGGAGGCAACCAATCTATGTGTCTCTCTCAATTGATGTTTCTCTCTCTCTTTCTTTCCCCTTCCATACTACTCTCTCTGGAAATCAATGGAGAAAATATTCTCAAGTGAGGAGTAACAAAGAAAAAACACAAAAAAGTTGTATTTTGTATAAATAAAATTTTGTTTAAAACTTTAAAAGCCATAAAATTATAAATATACATCACATTTTTGACAATCAATGCCTCTCAGCATGTGGTTCAACTGGTACATGTCTCTATGTTTTCAGAACTCCTCAAAGGCTGACAAAGTAGACACTACACAAGGATATACACTCCGACATTTCACACCACATCGCGAGGGTCCGTCTGAAAGTGGCAGTCTGTCTGTCACACATGGATAACTGAAGGTCTGCCTGTGAAGTCCACCTGCTGGACTCCCACAAGCTGTAAAACAGAGTTGATGGGTTTGTGATCCAATCTATTCCTGTCACGGTGTATAAAATGGATGTAGTGACCTAGAAGACAATAAGAATAAAGGCAGAGGTTGGCATACATTATTACCTATTGGATTTATTGCTTACTAGAATCAAGGACGCTTGTCAACTTTTAATTAGTCCACAGGAAAAAATTAATCACCCAGAGTACATTATATTCAATGTGTAGTACCATAATAATTTTAAAAGGATATGTTTAAATAAGAGTGATACTTAATGTTTATGAGATCCAAGGGGCACGATTCTTAAATTATGACCTCCTATTAGGTTATAATTAAATAAAATATCCTGTCAAACAGGCAGAAAATGGAACTGACATAGATAGCAAGCTGGAAAATCACATCTGTTTCTTAAATGTAATAATGGAATAAATCACTCGCTTAAAAAATTCACTCCCAAATACTGATTTAATAGGCTGTCTGCACATTGGCCAGTGTAACTCGGTTGATTGGGCATTATCCTGTGCACTGAAAGATTGCCCATACTATTCCCGGTCAGGGCACAGACCAGGGTTTCAGGCTCAGTAATGGGAGTACAGGGTAGCCATTGATATTTCACTCTCACATCTATATTTCTCTCTCTATTCCTCTCTCTCTAAAAATAAAAAAAGATATTTTTCTTTTCACTTTGCAAGTATCTTTTTATTTTTTTGTTATTTTTATTTATTAAAAATTTTTAATGTTGACATTATTGTAGGTGTTCCCCTCCTTTGTACATCTTCACCCACCCCCAATAAAAAATATTTTTTAAAAAGGCTATATGCATTATAACTGTAGACCAAAAGGAGCTGAAAATAAGGACATTAAGACAATCAGTTAGGATACACTTAGATGTCCACAATTCTTTTACTGCTCAAATATAAGTAAGTCATAATTTATAGTCCAGTTCTGTTTACTTATATTCTTGGGCTCAAGATGAGAATTTTAACTTAAAACAGTAGATTAAGGAAACATTATTAGAGGCATGTTTTCTGCATTGTACTTATCTGCTGTCTCTAGTCATCACTATAGATTTAATATCATAAACTGGCTTATTATCAAATAATACAAAAAAGGCAAATGAACTACTGGCTTAACCATGATATAGATGTGTATAAATACACACACCCGGCTTTCTCCTTAGAGGAGCTCTATTTCCTCCAGGAGGTGGTATCAAAATCTCCTAGTAAGTGGGTTCCCAACTTGGACACAGATGACACTCTCGCTGCGCCCTCCATCCCGACACAACTGAACGTGTGGTCCGGTGGCACCGAGACGTGGAGGTGAGGGGCTCAGAAAAACACCGTCCAATCTGAGGATGGAAACCAGTCCATCGGAAATGTGGCTAATGCTGTTCCGGGCGAATTACAGGACCCCATAAAACATGGCTGCTTCTCGCGGGTCTAACTGGTGTACACTCGAGAGGGAAAGGGAGTTTAAGTAACAGAGTTTAGCTTGTTGTAGTGTTCCACACGCAACAGGCCCAAAAGTCATAATGTTTGGTCAAAATCCTCTCTAAGTTCCTTCTAGCTATCGGGAATGGATTAAAGTAAATGCAAATTATATAACTCTTAGAAGCTACACTCACTAACGTGGACCATTTTAAAGAGGAAGAAGAACCCAGAAAAACAGTTTACAGCTGCTTTTTGGCACTGTCAGTGAGTGTTTGTCCCTGACTCAGTCCTGGGAGGTGGCAGAGATTCACACTCAACCACTGAGCAGAGTGGGGCCAAAGGAGTTTCAGGTGCTCCGAACTGGCCAATAAAGCCACGGAAAGCATGTGGCTTTTATGATTGTTAGTGAATGAGCTGTCCCTGGGGCCGACGTGCTTTCTGAACTGAGCAAATCTCCTTGTTTTGTTAGAGAGAACTACCTAGATTGACTCATCTATTGACCCAAAAAAAGTGCTTGATGACTTTCTCCTATTTGGAATGTTCACTTCCATTGAACTTCTTTTTTTTGTTTGTTTCAATCCTCACTCAAGGATATGTTTTTATTTTTTTTAAATGCTTTTATTGACTTTCAGAGAGAGGAAGGAAGAGGGAGAGATAGGAACAGTTATGATGAGAGAGAATTATCAATTGGCTGCCAGTTGGGGATAGAGCTCAAAACCTGGGCGTGTGCCCTGACCTGGAATTGAACCACAACCCCCAGGTTCATGGGTCCACGCTCAACCACTGAGCCACATCGGTGAGACCAAGGATATTTTTTTATTGATTTGAGAGAGAGAGAAATATCAATGTGAAAGGGAAACATCCATCAGTTGCCTCCCATACACACACCGGCCAGGGATAGAACCCGCAACTAGGTATGTGCCCTGACCAGATATCTAACCCGCAACCCTTTGGTGTACAGGATGTCGCTCCAATCAACGGAGCCACCTGGCCAGAGCATCCATTGAATTTTTTTCAAGTGTTATAGCCACATACAGTCCACCAAACCACCGCTGACTTCCTGTCGCAAATACCTGAAAACCCTCGGGCCTGGAATGATGGGCACATTACATCCAATGGACAGACATCAAAATATACACACGCCTTTGAAAACACAAGGGGTCCCCTGAGAAAGCACAGCATCCTGACTGCCACAATGTCAAGCTGCCCATTTTCACGTGGTCGCTATTTTACGAAGAAAGCAGGTAGCCCCTGGACTTCTAAAGCACATGAAGTGTCCTCAGGCCTGGGCTTTGATGCTTACCTGGACCTAAAACGAGGGTCCCACCTTGCTGAACTGGATCTCCTTGAAAATCAAAAAGCGGGCCGGTCACCGCCCGCCACAGGCTCCAAATGCTTCCTGAGAGTATGTTTGACTTTATATGGGGGCTCGGTCCTGAAATATTAGAAAGTGTCTTTAGATGCTATCATTTTATATTCGATTAGATATTAAAGAGGTAACGTTACTCCTCTTTCTTGTGTGTCATCTTAACTTCCGACTTGTCTATTTTTCCTTCAAAGAACCGTTTCTCAGCCTTCCACTACTGATGCTTCAGACGAGAGCATTCCTTGTCCTGTGCAATGTAGGGTGCTTAGCAGCACCCTTGCCCTCTACACCCACTAGATGACATGGCACCCACTACCCACCAAGTTGTGACGACTAAAAATTCTCCAGAATGTCAAATGTCCCTGGGGGCAAAAGTGTCCCTGGTTGAGGATATCTTTTAAAAAAAAAATTTATTTGTTGACTTTAGAGAGGAAGGGAGGGAGGAAGGGAAAGAAGGGAGGGAGAGCGAGAGCGAGAGAGAGAGAGAGAGAGAGAGAGAGAGAGAGAAAGAGAGAGAGAGAGAGAGAGAGAAAGAGAGATTGTTCCACTTACTCATGCATTCATTGGTTGATTCTTGTATGTGCCCTGACCAGAGATCGAACCTGCAACTTTGGCATGTGGGGACGATGCTCTCACCAGCTGAGCTACCCAACCTGGGCGAATTGCCTGATTTCTTAATATTCCCAGAAGCTTGTTATTTTCCTCCATCTCATGAACTCCTCTATTTCTTTCATGTTTACATTAGAATGCAGTCATCTTACCAAGAAACAAACACAGGTGCATTCACTTGGAGACATGGGGAAAAGACTAAATTTTACTATTTTATAGGATTCTTCACCTACAATAAATATTCAGAAATCCAAACTATCTCCTCCTGTCCAAGAAGAGGTCATTTGATAATTCTGAAATGTTAGAACTTCAACTGAAGAAGATTTCACAGCCTAGAATTTAACAGTCTCTGCTGAGAAGCACACTCCTTGGGAGGCAACCAATGGATGTGTGTCTGTCACATCGATGTTTCTCTCCCTCTCCCCCTCCCTTCCACTCTCTCTAAAATCAATGGGAAAAAATGTCCTCACTTCTCAGGTGAGGATTAAAATAATAACAATAAAATAAATTTATAGCTGTATAGTATTATTTAGTGTGTTGATCTCAAGGAGGACTATTTTGAGACTGAGATTTATACTGTTTCAGGAAGGAACTTTTAAAAATTATTTTATAAGAACCTAATATTTTCTGTTTGGGAATACAGTACTTTAACACAAGTCAAAGAGGCTTAAAATATGTGACTATCCCCTCTCTTATAATCACAAGGATATATTTTGTCTAGAATTCAAATCCTTATCTTTGTTGTGGCAATGCATGGTGAGGTGCTACTGAAGTGAAACTCACAGTTTACATCTAAAGTGCTAAGTGAGACAGAGACCATTCACACACTGAGACTCCGTTGCAGAACCGGAAATCAGCCTATCAAAGAGTAAGTCCACACTGGCACTGCTGAAATTTCCTACACTAAAGAGAGAAAAAGCGCGAACTCAGTGTTTATGCCAGCTCACCAACAGCTTTAGTAAAGTTTAAGTTGCTTTCTTTAAAAACATTAGAAATGGGTCATGTTAACTCGCTCATAAATAGCTCCCCAATCCGTCCCCTCCTGCCAGCCACCCCTAGGACTTGAGGCCTGTCATTGCTTTCCCGCCCTTCATTACAACCTTCTCACTAATTTCACTGCCTCTGGTGGTGGGTTCCAATTCCTCCTCCACCCTGGATTGTGACTGTGTCATACCTTGTCCACTTTAAGTACTTGTACAAGCCCCACCCGCACACTGCCTCCAGACCAGACCCGAACTCCTTGGCATGTCACCCCATACTCGGCATGAATTGGCCACAACCTGTCCTTGGCTCACCCCAATTCCCAAACTGCCTTATAGACTCTGGCCAGATGCAGGGACCTGCACTTCCCTAAGAGTGAGCTTAGCCTGGCCGGTGTGGCTCAGGGGATTGAGCTTCCTCCCATGCACCAAGAGGTCACTGGGTCCATTCCTGCAAACTGACTGGGTCCTGTCATGAAAGCTATGCCTGGGTTGGGGGCTTGATCCCTGTAGGGGGCGTGCAGGAGGCAGCCAATCAATGTTTCTATATCTCACTCCCTCTCTCTTTCTCTCTCTCAAAAAAAAAAAAAAAAATCAATAAAAACCTATTTAAAAAGTGAGCTTAGACGCCACCTCCTCTGAGAAGCCTTCCCAGATACACTCTCCCCCCGCTTTTCTGGCACAGGTATCCCCAGCACATGCTTTCCTCTCTTACAAACCCTTCACCTGATCGGAATGAGCTGTTTGCTTCTGGCTCTCAGAGTAGAGGATGTGCCGGGAGGGCAGGGCTGTGTCTGTCATCTACCACCACCTCCCGGAGCGCTCAGCACAGTGGTTATCACTAGCGAGAGCTCAATAATGTTTGTGGAGATGAATGATCTGAGTTCGAGTTCTCTTACTGGCATCTCAGAGCCAAGTTCTTCCCACCTAAACCGCAGATTAGCAGCTCACCTGGAGCTGACTAAGCTCTATTAATTATAAAGAATTGTGCTAAGGGCAGGGAATGTGGACCACATAATGGTGAATAAAACATCAAACTCTTCACCTAACTACACTCCCAGCCACTTTACGCGCAATAGCTAAGTATACAAGGAAGTACAAGGTGCTGTTAAAATACAGCGAGGGAGCATTTACTCCTGCTCGAAGAGCTATTAAGAGCCCCTTTGAGTTGGGCTTCAAATGAAACCAAGATTTCATCAATGAAAGGACATAAACCAAAGTCATGAAGATAAGGTATCTATATATATAAAACCCTAACATGCAAATAGACCGAATGGCGCAACAACTGAACCACCGAACAACCAGTCGCTATGATGTGCATTGACCACCAGGGGGCACGCGTGAAACATGGTGGGCATTGGCCGTGGTGGGATGGTGTAGCAGGTGAGCGGGGACACCAGACCAAGATGGGGCACCGGTCGCTATCATCAGGGTGAGCCTCTGGTGGTTACTGAAAATTCTTTGCTCCCACGTGCCGTGGTCCCACCAGGTGCTCACATCTGCTGTCAGCACCGACCCCGCTCGCACCCGCTGCTGGCACCCACTGCCAGCACACAGCGCCGGCCTCAATTGCTCGGCACCATCAGCAGGTGTGTGTGGCAGCTGCTCGCCCCAATTGCCTCTGAAGGGCTTCTCCACCTCCCCCTGCTCCTGAGGGGTGATCGGGGCATCCACCACTCACACCTGCTGACGGCGCCGGCTCAGCTTGCACCCGCTGCTGGCACCAACCCCAATTGCTCCGCGCCATTGGCGGGTCTGAGCAGAGTCAGCACTGTCAGCGCGTGGGAGATGTGGTGGCAGGAGCGGGGCTGCTGGCAGACGGGGGACGGGGGCTGCAGCGGGAGGAGCTGGGGGGCGCAGAGGATGGGCTGAGACTCACCCCTGTGCCCACCACAGCCTCGCGGCCCACAGTTCCTTTCAAAGTGCATGAATTCGTGCACTGGGCCCCTAGTAAAAGTATATTAGCTTAAGCAATAATTTTCTTTTAATCATAAAAGTAAAATGTACTCATTTTAAAAACACATAAAAGACATTTTTCTCACTTCCATTAGTTGGGGTTAGCACTGCAATATCTTTTTTTTAAAATATATTTTATTGATTTTTTACAGAGAGGGAGAGGGAATAGAGAGCTAGAAATGTCAATAAGAGAGAAACATCAATCAGCTGCCTCTTGCACACCCCCTACTGGGGATGTGCCCACAACCAAGGTACATGCCCTTGACCGGAATCGAACCTGGGACCCTCCAGTCCGCAGGCTGACGCTCTATCCACTGAGCCAAACCGGTTTCGGCTGCAATATCTTTTAAAATCTTTTTCATCACACACACACACACACACCTATACCCACATTACAGATCTTTATGTTTAGTACTTCGCAGCTTTCCATGTCATTACACCCCCAGAAAGGAATCTTTTAGGGTCTGGTGTATCTGGACTGCTTACAGGAATCATAAAAAACAGTCTGAATTATTAACTTACCATTTATTCCCCTAAGCATATAGATTCAAATGTAAAAATACATCATCAGTGTTTTCTATTTGAGACATGTCATGTGTAAGTTACCTGAGGATGTAACTTCTTCACCTCTTTTCATTCCCAATCTTTTGTAAATTTCTCTCTCAGGATCAACGTAGATTTCATGACAATACCCAGTCAGTTTGCAGAAAGGCTACAAAAAGAGAATATGTGGGATCTTTATAAGAAAAAAATGAGAGAAAAATAATTATAGTCTAACTTAATTTCAATAAATATAACCTACACTTAGTGGTTCAAATCATATTCTTGCTATGTCTGTTAGTTTTAATCTGTTAATTTTTCAACTTGTTATACATTTACCTCAATATGATGGTAGGATGACTGTCCAATCACTATAAGGGTGACATCTGCTTCCTTTAGGAGAAAAAAACACACATGTAAATACTATTAGAAATTATGTTTCCTAAAACTTCCCCTTATCCATTCCATTCCAAAACCATCTCTATAAGCTTCTGGAAGAATGGAATAAATGGGAAAAGTGTGTGAGTCAAAGCAAAGAAATGTATGGTAAAATGTTTCATTCTGATGATCTTTTGCTAAGTAAGAACTTTAATATAGTCAATAATTCTCTACACTCCTCTCAAAAGTGTACTTCAAAAAAGAATAGTCCTACAGTTATCTGGGTGGTGTCCTACGTACCCAAAGGCTGTGGGCTCAGTCCCCGCTAGGGGGCATGCAGGAGGCAGCCTATTGATGTTTCACTCTCACATGAGGTTTCTCTCTCTCCCTCTCCCTTCCCCTCTCTCTAAAACAAATCAATAAAAATATTTTAGCAAAGAATAAAAATGATTAAAGTAGTATTATTCAATCAGTTTTATTTTTTCACATCCCAATGGTAAGGTCTGGGGAACATAGATCTGAGTTTTACAAAGGCTGCCCAATGGCTTCACTCGAAAGCTCACCTGGGGACAAATCTCTATGTATGTGCCTGACGAAAAACACATGTGTTTGGTTGTCACAGGTATATGGAATGTGTACGCCATTACAAATACAATTTTTCACCTTTAAGATATATTAGTATTTTCCTATAATGAACAACTATGTGGTGTTTTTATTACAAAATTAAGGAAAGAAATCTCAGTAATTGCCAGCATTTGTGTTTTTGGTCATTGTCATTCAACATTTGTGAATAGGCAGGTTACTAGGTAACATCAAAAGTATTACTGCGGTTAGCATGTTTATAAGCTGCAGTAACCAATATATGAAAACAGGAATAGATCTCTAATGCGTCCTTCCTTTTAGGAGGTGCTGGGAGGTGCGGGAAGGTGATAACCTGGGTCTCAGGCAGCTCCTCACCGACCCCCACTGCACTGCTTATAAATGTGGGTGACTTGCACAGGGTCCCCTGAGGCAGGCACGCTGCTGTTCACTCTCAGGAAACTTACTTGTAAGAAACTCTTGGGGATTTTGGCTAGATCTTCCACGTACTCCTTGCAGGTGTAACACAGGAAATGCTGAAACCCCAACCGGCAAAAAGAACAAGTTAGCGACGGACACCCTCCGGGTTCCGCAAAGACCAAGTGCTTCGTTTCGCACGACGCTAACCCAGCACCCCCGTTGGGTGGAAAAGGGTATCGCGGCGCCCGAAGCGCTTTAAAGCTGGGCCGCACCCCGTCCCCGCGAGGCCTCCTCGCTGCGGAGACAAGGGCCTCGGCTAGCGCGTTCCGGGCGCCCCTAGTGGGCGGCCACGGGAACGGCCGGGCGGAATCCGCCTTCGACCCGACCCTCCGGGGCCCCGAAGTGTCTCCCAGCTGCGGGCGAGGTCCCTGCCCAGGTCGCCCCGCCGCCCGCGCTCACCCGCACGAAGACCACGACGGCCCGGCGCTCCCGGAACAGCGCGCCGAACGGCACCCGCCTTCCGCTCGAGTCCAGCACGGGAAGCTCGGCCACGGCGTCGGCCAGTGGTTGCCCGCGCGCGGGGCCGCTCGGGACCAGGGCAGCAGCGGCGGGGCAGCTCGGAACCGGGACTGTGGCGGTGCGGCCGCTGACCTGCCGCGTGATCGGGGCCAGGGCCGGCGCGGCCATCGCGTCCTGACTTCGCGGGCCCGAGTGGGTGGGACACACAGGCGCCGAGGTGGGCGCCAGGGTCACGGGGAGGCGGGGCTCCGCGGAGGGCGGGGCTCAGCGGAAGGGGGTCTTGGGGAGGTGGGGCTTTGGGAGGCGGGGCTTGTGGGGGCGGTGCTTGTGGGGGCGGTGCTTGGAGGCGGTGCTTGGAGGCGGTGCTTGTGGGGGCGGTGCTTGGGGCGGGGCTTGTGGAGGCGGTGCTTGTGGGGCGGTGCTTGTGGGGGCGGTGCTTGGAGGCGGTGCTTGGAGGCGGTGCTTGTGGAGGCGGTGCTTGTGGAGGCGGGGCTTGTGGAGGCGGGGCTTGGGGGAGGCGGGGCTTGTGGAGGCGCAGGGCGCGGGGGAAGCGGGCTGCGCAGAGTGCGGGTCACTGGATTGAGCTTCTCGCGTCCAGCGGCTCCGAGGTGAGGGTGTGCGGCTCTCGGTTTCCACCCGGCTCCGCAGGTCTGGATGTGTGTGCGTGGCTGACAGAAACACTCCTGGTCGGAAGAGTGAGGTGGGTCCGAGGCGAGAAAAGTGTTATTTAGGAAGAAAGCCGTCTCTTGGGCTGACCGGAGTTCTTACTCAGGAGAAGCAGGTGCCGCGGATTTTCTTTCCCAGGACAACCATATATCGGATCCAATAGCATCGCTATTGTGTTAGCTTATATTCCGTTTTTAACCCAGCCCCTGCCACTTCCTTTTCCAAGTAATCATTAACGGAGTACTATACAGATCTTAAGTGTAGAGTTACATTTTTAAAATATGCATATATATTTTTTATTGATTTCAGAGAGAATGGGAGAGGGAAAGAGACATCAAAAATGAGAGAACCATTGATCGGCTGCCTCCTGCACGCCCCACACTGGGGATCTGAGCTAGCAACCCCGCGTGCCCTGTGCGGGAATCAATCCTGACCTCCTGGTTCATAGGTTGACGCTCAACCACTGAGCCACATCAGCCCGGCAAAGAGAACCTTTTCATTCTTTCTTTAAAACTTGCCAGTCCGGGTCATTGAGTGTTTCTTTATGAAGTTAGTAAGTAGTAAACAATAATTTAGTAAACAGATGAAGAAATAATTTTCATCAGTTATGTAAAAGCCAGTTTGAAATGCAGGAATTTTTGGATTTAGGAAACATTCTCATTTCATGTTGAATTGCAATCTAGTTGTTTGGATTGTTGGGAAAGCCATCGCTGAAGAGAAGTCATGATGGTGAGTCTATTTGTTTACTCATTCATCCATTTAATAATCAACACTCGTCTATTGAGCACCTACTATGTCCTAGGTCCACTGAACTCTTCTGTTTGAAAAAACTGGACAAACTGAGAGAAAACCACAGAGTTAAGTAGGAAAGTAAGTTTTGACTCTAGTATGAGCCTTTTTGTTGGCTAATTCAATTGTAATATAATCCCTTAATTGAAAAAATAAACATAAATGAACATAGCTGTATTCCAAGCTGATGGCATATCCACATATTCAAGAGCTATTTCAAATGACTCTAAAACATAGCATTTTTTTACTCTACATCCCTAGAAGGGTATTTTGATTAAAAAAAAAGAATACTAAGAAATCTTAAAGTCTTTTTAATAGTATTATTATTAGTAAATCTATTTTTATATTATTATTTTTAAATTTAGTAGTCTTGTGATTTCAAGACTATTATATGTCTTCTGCAAGATAAAGCAAAGAAGTAATCAAAATTTTCACATAAGGAAAAGAGAGAATAAATAAATAAATTGAACAAAACCCCTGCTACCTGTTATATAAGTGGGAAATATATATATATTTTAAAAATAGGCTGTATTTTTTAGAGAAGGTTTAGGTTCACAGAAAAATTGACAGAAAATAGGAAGAGTTGCCCATCCCTGGTCCCTGTAAATGCACAGTCTTCTCCAGCATTAACATCCCACACCCGAGGGTGCATTTGTTACAATCAATGAACCTGCACTGACCCATCATTATCACCAGGTCTGTAGTTTACATTACCATTCGCTCTTGGGGCTGTACATTCTATGGGTTTTGACAAACGTATAATGACATGTACCCATTGTAGTATCATACAGCATAGTTTCACTGCCCCAGAAATTCTATGTGCTTCATCTATTTCTCTCTCCCTCTTACCCAACTCTTATAACCACTGATTTTTTATTGTCTCCATAGATTTGCCTGTTTTGGAATGTCATATGGTTGGAATCATACAATATGTAGACTTTGTGGGTTGTCTTCTCTCAGTTACTACAGTTGATCCTTGAACAATGTGGAACTTAGCGTCCCCCCCCCCCCAATGCAGTGGGAAATCCTCCCATAACATTGACTCCCCCAAAACTTTATCCTCAATATCCAAGGAGGGGTTGGTTCCAAGACCCCCGCAGATACCCAAACCTGCAGATGCTCAAGTCCCTTAGATAAAATGGCATAGATCAATGCAGACAGTCAGTCCTCCATATCCACTGACTTCCAACTACAGATCATGGCCCTGGCCGGGTAGCTCAGTTGGTTAGAGCATCATCCTGATATGCCAAGGTTGTGGGTTTGATCCCCAGTCAGGGCACGTACAAGAATCAATCAATGAATGCATAAATAAGTGGGACAAAAAATTGATGTTTCTCTCTCTCACTCTCTCTCCCCCCGCTTCCACTCTCTCTAAAATCAATAATAAAAAAAGAACAAAATACCCCAGTAGAGGTATTTATTGAAAAAGCCTGCGTATAAGTGGGCCCATGCAGTTCAAACCCATGTTGTTTGAGGGTCAACTGCCATATGTATTTCCGATTCCTCATTGTCTTTCATGACTTCGTTCTGGTGCCAAATAGCATTCCATTGTCTGGATGCTCCACAGTATTTACCCATCAACTACCTCAGGGCATCTTGGTTGCTTCCAAGTTTGACAACTGTGACTAAAGCTGATGTAAACATTGGTATGCAGTATTTTTTTCCATTAAATTTATTGGGGTGACATTGGTCAACATGAACATATAGGTTTCAAAGTGTGCGTTTCTATGTTAGACATAAGTTTTCAACTCCTGTGTGTATGATTGCTGGATCATATGGTAAGAATATATTTAGTTTTGTAAGACACTGCTCAATTTTCTTCCAAAGTGGGCCTGTTGGGCCAAGAAATATTAAAAATTACATTTTGTCACCAATGGTTGGCCTGACATCTCAAGAAAACTGCAAAGGTAGAGTCTGGAAGAATAGAAGTGTAGGAAAGCTGTTAAAATAGGCTCAGAAAATCTATGTACATAAAAATAAGAAAGGCAAAAACAGAAAACTAACATAATGTTACACGTTTTAATTTGCCTGCTTTTAGTTTTTATCACAGAAGGTCTCTTGTACTTTGTTGAAGGTATATTTTCTTGAAAGTAAAAGTGCATTTAAAATGCGTTCATAAATGTAAAGCTAAGAAATGCTGACTGTTTACTTTTTGGTAATCATTGAAAAATTAAGGTTTCTAAAAGTGAAGAATTCTAATACATTTTAAAGAAAAAAGAAAAGGCCAGTACAAGTTGCTGAAGGTGTGACAGAAAGGAAGAATATTAGAGTAGAAATACTTAATGGAATGTCTGAGGCATGGTTTTGCATTTTTGAAGGACATAGAAGGAAGGTTTAAAGGCTAATTTGGAAGTGTGAAATTTGTGAAGGTTGTGTATGTAATAAGAAGGAAAAGTGAAATGTTAAAAGGAAATTAATTAAATGATACAGGCCAGTAAGCCAGGACAAGCAGAACAGGGAAACTGAGATATTTAAACAGCAGTTTGCAACCATCTAGAAAACTCTGTCTTCCCTAAACCAAGGACACTTAAAAGTCAATGATTTGCATTTTGCCTCCCTAAACAGAGAGGGAGACTGATAGAAGAAATCCAGTTAGTGTTATTTGCTGTCCACACCCAAGGACAAATGAAGTTAGGAAATAAGCCTTATTTTGGTCAGTTCTTTTCTAGTAAAATAATTATGTTATATTAATCAGGTATTTAATAAAAAAGGACCATCTTTTAATCACAGGAACTGAAGTTTACTAGCCTATGTTCCTGTCTAATATACTTTAATATTTAATCTTTTGGTAAAATCAAGTTTGACAATCCTTCAAGGGTTTGAATTTTAAGAAAAATTTCTCTTGCTCTAGAATTGGCTTTACTAGTAGATCATCCCAATAGGCTCTGAAATTCCTCAAATGTTTGTTTTCTCTCTCATAAAGGAAAATTTTATACTGAAGGTACATGGGAATCTTTGTCAAATACAGTTATAATTAATGGTTATTAGTTATAATATTATAGAATGTTGGGTTTTACAGAAAGGACAACATTCCATGTCTTTTACATTATAATGAAATCCATAACTGTGTCATTTGAAATTTTTTCTTATCATTTGGAGACAGTTACTATTTTGTTATAATACATTTGGTAAAATATTACTCTGAAAAGTCCATAGAAAGGACTGGCAAGAAAAAATCAGAAGATCTTAAAGCAGGTCAGTGTATTTTTCTCCCTATATGATCCCTCCGAAATTTGGCAATACTTAATGAATGAATCATGGCATTACATTTCTTTGCATAAATTCAATAAGACTGGTTTCCAATGGTGGTTTTATTGACCAAAAACTTTGACCGGAGTGTCATGTTTTAAAGAGCCCTGTCTGGACTCTGAAGACTTGAAGCCAATAAGAGTGCCATGGAGAAAGCCTGGTATTCTGCTTGGTAGCCCTGAAAAAAGCTGGTGCTGGAGCATCAGGCCCATACCCTGCCATCACTGGCGGTTGGTCAGAGTGGAAGGGGAGCAATGAGGGCGCCTCTGTGTCCCTGAGGAACCCCCACGCACTCTGAGCCACGACAAGCAGGAGGGCTGAGATGGGCCTTGAAGCCTAGGGTGCAGGACTGGGTGAGAGTTGCTGCAGGTGAGGATTCACCTAACTCAGCAGATACTGCAGGCAGGCCTGATGGCAGCTGGATGGCTTGGCTTCCCTGCCCTACCGGGCACATTGAGATTCAATCATGAAATTCCGGCAAAGGTGGTCAGTTACCATTCTTGTTGTGTTTATGCAAATAATCAGGCCAAATTGAATGCAATAGATAAATTGGTCTTAATTTGGCTCTTTAATAAACATATGGGTGATTTTAAGGAGAAAAATTCTATTTCAATAGGAGTTATTAGAACTGAAATGTTTTCTTTCCCTTCCACCAGACCATTTGTTGTAACTCTTGCTGTTCTAATTGCTCAATAATACTAAATTTTATAATTCAGTTTGTCTCTGCCAGGTCACAAGCCCACTTCCTTCTGTGCCCAGGCCTCATCGTCCCTCTGACAGACAGCAAGGATCTCTTGGTTCTGAAAGAAAACCCCATCCCTCTTCAGCATGGAAGTAGCAGAGGAGCCCACTGACATCCATTTTCCCTGAAAGAATTCAGAGCCAGGATCCTCGGGGAGATATGTTAGGCCGTTAGACAGACATGAGCAGAGCAAGGACGATGAGCCAACTGAAGAAGAAATAGATGGGACCCTAAGGCGTGCTTCTCACCACTCCAACTGCTCTGAAGCCGGAGATGAAGAAACCTGTGCAGACTCCCTCTCCCTTCCTCTAAGAAAGCCAACAGGTTTAGAACAGCTAATAGATAGAATCAGTAAGCTCTGAAGCCCCAGATGTTACTCCAGACCAGGTCTCTGGACTAACATCACAATCCCTTAGGTGATGAAGGTGAAAAACAAAACAAAACAAAACACAAAACTCGTGCTGCTGAACACCCTACTCCCTAGCTTTGAGTCTTCTATTGAATCCCCAACGCTGAAAATCAGCTTGAGGATCAAGGGGAGGGGGGATGATGGGGAAAATGAGACATTTTTGGGGAGCTAGCAATCTGAATCTGTGCCAGTAACCTAATGCACATTCTTGTTAGCCCATAGTCTAGTCACTGCCCCGTCTCTAATTATCTGGTCCTGCAAGACCTGTTTACCTAAGCACTACCCCCACTTTAGAGAGGCCATAAACCATGAACAATACACAACCCCCCGATGGAGTTACCAGCGCTGACGCCAGGCCAGGCCTTTAGGTGTGGTCTCACGGCCCCAGCCCAGCACGCGGGGCTTTTTGCAGAGCCCGCGAAAGGCCCAGAAGTCTGATCCATATTTGGGGGACAAAGAAACCAAATGGTATAAAGAGAGAGCTTCCTCCATATTGGCTTGCTCAGGATTTGGAGAGAAACAGCCTCCCTGAAAATAAATGGGTTTTTCCTGTACTCCTGCATATTTTTTGGTTGCCAGGTAAATTCTGTAACAGTAGGAGGCGTGCAGGAGGCAGCCGATCAATGATTCTCTCTCATTATTGGTGTTTCTATCTCTCCCCCTCCCTTCCTCTTTGAAATCAATAAAAATATATTTTTAAAAAGAACAAATGTAAATAGCCAACATGTATACAAAAAGATTCTCAGCATCACTAATTGTCAGGGAAATGCAAATCAAAACTACAATTAACTATCACCTCACACCTGTTAAAATGGCTATTATAGAAAAGACAAAATAAGTGTTGGTAAGGAAATGGAGAAAACGGAGCCCTTGTACACTGTTGATAGGGATGTAAATTGGCACAGCCACTATGGAAAACATTATGGACGTTACTAAAAAAACTAAAAATAGAACTACCATGTGATCCAGCAAATCCACTTCAGGTATATACCCACAGGAAATAAAAACAGGATATTGAAACAATATATATGCACTCCCAGGTTTGTTGCAGCATTATTCACAGTAGCTCAGATATGGAAACAACCATTCAATGGATACATACACACTGAGTGGCCAGATTATTATGATCTCTGAACGCATAATAATCTGGCCACTCAATGTATATCCTACCTTATAATAGAGAAACATGCAAATTGACCGCACCTCTGCTATGCCCACGATTGGGCCGGCAGGAGGCTGGGGGGTGGGACTCAGGGTGGCCTATCTGGCCGTTGAGAAGATCAAGATGGCGGCGCCCAGTCCTCTTAGTTCCGGGGGTCCCTGGGGCGATTGGCACGGGGGGGGGGGCGTGGCCGGGGGTGCCTGCAGCGATCGGCACCCGGGGGGGCGTGGCTGGGCCCATGCAGCCGCTTCCGGGGTGCCTGGGGCGATCGGCACCCGGGGGGGGGGGGGGGGGGCGTGGCCGGGCCCATGCAGCCGCTCCTGGGGTGCCTGCAGCGATCCGCACCCTGGGGGGGGCGTGGCCAGGGGTGCCTGCAGCTATCAGCACCCCAGGGGGGCGTGGCCGGGCCCATGCAGCCGCTTCCGGGGGTCTGAGGCGGGGGTTGAGGGGTGGTGCCACCTCAGTGGAGGGGTGCTGCACTGCAGGGTACTGGACTGACTGATGTGATTCAGAGAAACTCCCAGTGCTAATGGGCCTTGCTCAGGCGGCCTTCACACTTCAGAGGCAGTGACTCCTGCTCCTGCCTTGACCCAAAAGCAAGCTCGCTACACCCTGCCCCATAGCAGAGCATGCCTAGGCAGCGAGTGGGAAGCCTTCCACCTGCTTTGGAGAAGTGGGGGCAGTAAAGAATGGGGGGAGAGGAAAGAATGTGGAGCATCTGCAATGAAGAGGTGCTTGAGAAAGAGGCTCGGAAGCCTGACTGGAAGGTTTGTTCTGTTTGCTGGGCCGCTGCCCCTTAGGAAGCGCAAAGAGCATGGCTCTGAGGGCTTCCTGTGTGCTGAGTCAAGTTCCACAGCCAACTGGAATTGGCCTCAGTTTCCTGGTCTGTAAAATGGATGAAGCGTGTCCCAGTGCCTTCACTGAGCTTTGATGGCCAATTGAGATACTATATAAAGAAAATGAGGGAAGAAATGAGAAAGAAAAGGAAGGACAAGCAACACAAAAGAAAGACTGAAAGGAACCTGTAAACCCATTGTCACTTAAATAGGGAATATAGTCAATAGTGTTGTAATGATGGTATGATGCCAGGTGGGTACTAGAAATATCGGGGAACACTTTGTAAAGTATATGATTGTCTAACCACTATTCTGTAACTAATATAAAACCTGAAACCAATACAAAATAATGTTGAATTCAAAGAAATGAAAATTGGAGTGAAATTTTTATAAATTTCAAAGTTTAAATAAAAGCTGTAAAGGAAGAAAGGGGAGAATAAAAAGTGTTTTTCATTTTGCCACTTCATTAAAAAGACAGTTGTCTTTATATGGTGCTTTTATACTTTTATACTTTTCTAAGTCATTATCTCATTTTAATTTCCGGGCAACTTAAAGACAAGATAAGTATTCCCTCCACTATTCAAAGAAAGGAAATCTTGGTGTCTGGTCCTAATGATTCAATCGTCAAGCCCTTATTGTAAAGCAGGGTTAGTAAAATTTTCTGTGCAGGGTCATATCTATACTAATAAAAGCCTTGGGGGTGATCAGGCCAGCAGGGGAGGGTATTTGGGGGCAATCAGGCCTGCAGAGGAGCAGTTAGGGGGCAATCAGGCCAGCAAGGGAGCAGTTAGGGGGCAATCAGGCAGGTAGGTGAGCGGTTAGGAGCCAGCGGTCCCGGATTCTGAGAAGGATGTTCAACTGCAGGTTTAGGCTCGATTCCACAGGCATCGGGCCTAAACCTGTAGTTGGACATCCCCCGAGGGGTCCCATATTAGAGAGGGTGCAAGCTGGGCTGAGGGACACCCTCCCCAGTGCACGAATTTCGTGCACTGGGCCTCTAGTCCTATATAATAAAAGGCTAATATGCAAATTGTCCCCTTGACCAGGAGTTCGACCAGGCAGGCCAGCCAAGTGCCCATGTCCCCTCCCCCTGGCCAGGCTGGCCGGACCCCACCCATGCATGAATTCATGCACCAGGCCTCTAATACACACACACACACACACACACACACACACACACACACACACACACTGAGTGGCCAGATTATTATGCGTTCAGAGATCATAATAATCTGGCCTCTCTCTCTCTCTCTCTCTCTCTCTCTCTCTCTATATATATATATATATATATATATATATATATATATATATCTCACAATTTTTTATCCATTTACCCATCAATGGACACTTAGGTTGTTTCCATACCTTGTCTATTGTAAATAATGCTGCAGTGGCCCTACCTGGTTTGGCTCAGTGGATAGAACGTCAGCGTTCTATCAGTGGACTGAAGGGTCTCAGGTTCCATTCGGGTCAAAGGCACATGCCCTGGTTGTGGGCTCGATCCCCCGTAGAGGATGTGCAAGAGGCAGCTGATCAATGATTCTCTCTCATCATTGATGTTTCTCTCTCCCTCCCCCTTCCTCTCTGAAATAAATAAAATATATCTATAATAATAAAAGTGCAATATGCTAATTAGACCAAACGTCCTTCCAGATGACCTTCCGGATGGACAAAGCCGGGGCTGTAAGGGAAGCCCGGGTCCCGGGTGCCTGCCAGTGGCTGGAGGGAAGCCCAGGTCCCGGATGTCAGAGGGAAGCCGGTGCCAGCAGCTGGGGGAAGGAAGGCCTACTCTTGCACGAAATTCGTGCATCGGCCTCTAGTTTTAAAATAATAATGCTGCAGTGATCATAAGGGTGCAGATATCTTTTCCAATTAGTGTTTTTATATTCATTGGATAAATGCCCTGATGTGGAATTGTTGGATCATATGGTAGTTCTATTTTTAATTTTTTGAGGAACCTGCTTGGTGTTTTGTTTGTTTTCTAATATGTTTTTATTGATTTTTAGAGAGAGAGAGGAAGGGAGAAGGATAGAGAGATAGAAACATCGATGAGAGAGGAACATCATCAATTGACTGCCTCTGCTTGCCCCCTATTGGGATCGAGCCCACAACCTGGGCATGTGACCTGACTGGGAATCAAACCGGTGATCTCTTGATTTCTGGTTCAACCACTGAGCCACACCAGCCGGGCTGCAAAGTGTTTTTTATAGTGGCTGCATCAATTCACATTCCCATCAACAGTGCATAAGATTTCCCTTTTATCCACATTCTTGTCAACAATTTTTTTATAATAGCCATTTAACAGGTGTGAGGTGATATCTCCTTGTGCTTTTGATTTGCATTTTCCTGGTGATTATGATGTTGAGCATTTTTTCATGTTGGTCATCTATGTATTACCTTTGAAAGATGTTTATTCAGGTTGTTTTTGCCCATTTTAAAATTATTTTGTACCTGTTGTCTCTTTTAACAGAACTAATAAACAAACTCAGTAAAGTTATAGGCCAAAAAAGCCCATTTTATACTTTGATTTTGAGTTGTTAACATCCTAAATATATATATTTAGGATGTTAACCCCTTAACAATACATGATGTGCAAATATTTTCTCCCATTCAGTAGGTTGCCTTTTCATTTTGTTGATGGTTTCCTTTTCTGTGCAGAAGTTTCTTAGACTGATATAGTCCCACTTGTTTATTTTTGCTTTTGTTGCTTTTGCTTTTGGTATCAGATTTAAAAAAAAAAAAACAAACACATCGTCAAGACATATGTCAAGGAGCTGCCTATATTTTCTTCTAGGAATGTTATGATTTCGGGTGTTATGTTTAAGTCTTTAATCCATTTTGTTAAAGACAGTGGTTGAATTTCATATTTTTTTGCATGTAGTTGTCTAGTTTTCCCAGCACATTTATTGAAGAGACCATTCTTTCCTCATTGTATAGTCTTGGCTCCTTTGTTATAAATTAATTAGCCATGTATGCATGGGTTTATTTTTGGGAATCTCCCTTTTTTATTGTTCTATATGTTTATTTTTATTCCTATACCACACTTTTAAAATATAGTTTGTAATATAGTTTGAAGTCAGGAAGCATAAACCTGTCAATCTGGCGTTACATGGTCCTCACTAGTGAAGTATTTGGTCTGGTAGCCCCTGCTGTCCCCTAAAGAAGGTGACCAACCATGCCACAACCCATTTGCTTTTGGTTGGTATGACCTACTTGTTCGGTTCCTTTCTGCCTATGAAAGTATTTTATTTTGTACAGCACCTCAGAATGCCTATTTGCTAGATGGGATGCTGCTTGATTCATGAATAACTGAATAAAGCCAATAAGATCTTTAAAATTTACTCAGTTGACTTTGTTTTTAACAATTCTAAAATTTTTTATTTTGATGGAGTCTTTAGGGTTTTCTATATATTATGCCATATCATCTGAAAATAGTGAGTTTTACTTCTTCCCAATTTTGGATGCCTTTTATTTCTTTTTCTTGCTTAACTGCTTTGGCTAGGACATCTAATACTATGTTGAATAAAAATTCAACAGATTATGTCCTATGACTATAATGAAATCAAACTAGAAATAAATAACAAAAAGGTAACAGAAAAATATAACATTTGGAAATGAATCAACACACTTATCAATATTACATGGGACAAAAAGAAAGTTAAAAAGGGGAATGAAAAAGTAATTTGAATTGAATGTGTGTGGTGAGAATGGGCATCCTAGTCATTTTTCCTGATCTTAGAGGAAAAGCTTTTAGCTTTTTACCTTTGGGTATAATGTTAACTGTTGGCTTGTCATATTTGGCCTTTATTATGCATTTTTAAAAAATTTATTTTTTAAAACTATAGTTGACATTCAATATTACCTTGTATTAGGTTCAGGTGTACAGCATAGTGGTTAAACATTTATATAATTTATCCCTCAGATAAATATAGTACCCATCTGGCATCATACTTGGTTATTACAATATTATTGACTATATTCCCTATGTTGTGCTTTGAATCCCTGTGACTGTTTTGTAACAACCAATTTGTACTTCTTAATATCTTCACCTTTTCCACCCACCCACCTGGTAACCTCCCTTCTATCTGGCAACCATCAGTTTGTTCTCTAGGAGCTGTTTCTGTTTTATTTTATTCTTTAGATTCCACATATAATTTAAATCATATGGTATTTGGCCTTTATTATGTTGAAGTGTGTTCCCTGGGTATCATGTTTGTTGGAAATTTTGATCATAAATGGATGTTGAATTTTGTCAAATGCTTTTACTGTACCTATTGAGATGATTATGTGATACCTTTCATTTTGTTAATGTGATGTATCTTATGGTTTGCTTTTAAAATTGTTGAACCATCCTTGCATTCATGGAATAAATCCCATTTGATCATGTATGATCCTTTTAAAGTATTGTTGAACTTGGTTTACTAATATTTGCTGAGCATTTTTGCATCTATGTTTACCAAGGATATTGGCCTGTAATTTTCTTTTTTTGTGGTGTCCTTGTCTGGTTTTAACATCGGGGGAATGCTGGCCTCATAAAATGGGTTGGGAAGAGTTTCTTTCGCTTCTTTCTTTTTGGAAGAGTTTTGAGAAGTGTTGGTATTAATTTTTCTTTGAATGTTTGGTAGAATTTACTAGTGAAGCTGTCTGGTTCTGAACTTTATTTCTGATTTAATTTCCTTACTAGTAATTGTTTGCAGATTTTCTATTTTATCATAATTCAGTCATGGTAAGTTGTATGTCTTTAGGAATTCATACATTTCTTCTAGGTTATCCAATTTATTGGAATATAATATTTCATAGTGTCTCTCATGAGCCTTTGTATTTCTGTGATAGCAATTGTAACATTTTTATATGATCATTTTTATTCCTGAATTTGGTAACTTGTATCTTCTCTCTTTTGTTGTTGTCATAGTAAATTTTTATCAGTTTTATTTTCAAATGATCAACTTTAGGTTTAATGGGTTTTCTCTTTTTATGTTTTCAGCATCATTGAATCTTGCTTTTATGTTATTCTTTGCTTCTCTTGCTTTGTTTATTTTACTCTTTTTTGTTTGTTTGTTTCTTGAGATGAGCTCTTAGACTTGCTGACCTTTCTTCTTTACTAAATGTAAGCATTTAGTGATATAAATTTCCTATCAGCAGCACTGCTTTAACGCCAAGGCACAAATCTACACAAGCTCCCTCACCACACACATTCAATTCAAATTACTTTTTCATTCCCCTTTTTAACTTTCTTTTTGTCCCATGTAATATTGATAAGTGTGTTGATTCATTTCCAAATGTTATATTTTTCTGTTACCTTTTTGTTATTTATTTCTAGTTTGATTTCATTATAGTCATAGGACATAATCTGTATATTTTTAAAAATTTACAATTTGTTTTATGATATAATATATGGCCTATCTTAGTGAATGTTTCATTTGTTCTTGAAATGTGTATTCTGTTGCTGCTGGGTGTTCTATAATGGAAATTATATTCATTTGGTTTAGGTACTGTTCAATCCTTTTATATCCTTGCTGATTTCCTATTTAGTGGCATTGCCAATTGCTGAAAGAGGGATATTGAATTTGACAACCATAATAGATTTGTCTCTTTTTCCTTTTAGTTCTGTTTGTTTTCACATGTAGTGATACCTTGTTTTGTACACAGAGGCTTGTTGTATTTTTGGGGGATAGAACTTTTTATCATGTAATGTCACTTTCTACCTTAGAAATAGCCTTTGCTGTGAAGTCTGCCTTTAGTGTCTGGCTTCTTTCACTTTTGCATGTTTTGAGGTTTGTCTGTTTTGTAGTATGTATCAGTACTTCTTTTCTTTTTACAACTGAATAATATTTTATTTTACAAACATACCACATTTTCTTTATCCATTCATCTGTTGATGGACAGTTTGGATTGTTTATATCTTTTGGATGTTGTGAACAGTGCTGCTATGACATTCATGTACAAGTTTTTTACTTCTTTTTCAAATCTTTTGGGTATATGTATAGCAGAATTGCCACAACGTCAGGCCACGTAGTTTATTTTATTAATTATGTATTATGAGTCAGTCAGCAGATAGTTAAGCTAATTATATTTTTCTGTCAGTTGTGCAGTCTGATCCACAGAACACCAGAAGATCACTAACATAGCCATGTGGCCAGGCGGTCTAATGGTATTTGGAAACTGCCCAGTCTCCAACAAGAAAACAAACGTGTTTCTCCCTCATTATAGTGTGAAGCTTCCCTAGCAGGACAGAATATATTATTTCTGCTGGGCTTCCGGGGAGACCTATGAGAGAAATTATGTACCTGGCAAGGAAAGACAAGCAAGGGGGCAGGTCAGAACAGGTGTTATGCCCCTCCTTTGGGGGTCAGAAATCTCTCCCAGGAGATAGATTCTTGAACCTGAAAAAATAAAAAACTTCTTGGAGTTGCCAGCATGACAATTTGGAAGTAAAAATGAATGTAACCACTGGTACAGTGGATTAAATCTATGGTCCTGAAACCAATTCTTTTGTCTCCCCACTTGGTTGACATTGAAAATCTGATTTACCATTACTGCTGTTTTACAATATTGCTTGACTTGGTGCTTACAAAGAAAGCTTGAACTCTTAAAATGGTAATTAAAAAAATGGATAGATACGTAGATAAAATTTTGAATTGGGCATACCTGTTTATTGAAAATAACTGTCTGACAAAGATCTGAAGGACAGTAGTGTACACATCTGAATATTAAGAGCAAGTTAAGTATCTTTTAACAATTTTAGAAAATTGTCCAAAACAGAAGTTTTTGAGGGGGATCTTACAGCAATAATTTCCTTTAACTACAATAAATGATGAATAATCTAAAAAGAGAATTTGCAGCATCAAAAGGAAAATAAGAGTTCAGATATCATGTTGATAATTCTATATTCAAGAAATATTTCTGAGTGCCCAGCATATACAGGGATCGTTTCATACACTTGGGATACATTGTGAACAAAACATAAAAATTCCTGCCTTCACAGAGACTTTTCATTATTAGCTTGAAGTCCTTTTGCAGGCAGGCAGGCAGGCAGTCTCTAGATGAGGCATCCACCTGTTGGAATAGAAGTCCGTGATCTGGAAAGGAGACCAGGCAGGCAGGGAGAAGAGAGCAGTCACGACTAGAGCGCAGCCCAGGGCCGCCAGCTGAGACGTTGCCACCGGCCTCCACTGAATGACTCAGGCCCCTGGGGTGAATTGGTTCCATCCTGGTGGGTAGATGATCCTGTACGTGATAGCAAATCCAGTCATAACCCTCAACACTTCTATATAAAAGGGGGAGTTAGGGAGATGATTTTAAGTATCTTAAGAATCCAAGAAAATATTTTAAGAAAGGAGGCTTTCTTTATATTACCAACTATCATAAAAACAGAGTAAACAATAATCTCTTGATTTTCTGGGAATATAGCACTAACTGGACATTATCTTCTCTTATTGCAGAGGCATATTCTTGGCAAGGCTGCTGGTAGCTCTAGAGTAACAATGTAACAGGTCTGTGATGTTCCATTTCCAACATCTTGGGAGGTATTCTCCTTCTGTAAACTTGATTCAAGCACTCTCCAGTGAAACCTTCCGTATCCAGCCAGAAAGATGGGGTAGTTTGGCTCATAAAAGGTAGCCCTGTTCACAAAAGGAGGATCTGTTACTAATCTATATATATAAAAGGCTAAGTGTCCGTCTGTCCAACCAGTAGCTATGATGTGCACTGACCACCAGGGGGCAGACACTCGACACAGGAGCTGCCATGATGCACACTGGCCATTTAAAAATAAACGGCACTACAGACTTGGCGCCAACAAACCAAGTGGGACACAGGCCCCACCATCACCCTGAAGCGACACCCCACCAAATCGCAGCCAACGCTGCCAAGACCCCCTGGTGCAAAATGCGACCCACAGCCCAGCCCAGCCTGGAAACGGTCACTGTGGGCACCAGGTAATGATGTCACATAGCAACGCCCGGCTTCCTCTTCCTAGTGACTAGCCTCCTTGGAGTTTCTTCAGCCCAGGAACCCAACTTGCTTTATAGCCAGGTGGAAACATTTTCTTTTTAATCAAATGTTTGTGAAGCATTTTCCCATGCCTCATCTCATTTGATCCTCACAGAAGTCCTGGAGTAGGTAGAAAGGAGACTCGGTAGAATCCTATTTTCTTTTCATTAGCAAGATGTGAATAGCAATATTAAAATATTTCTTCTAATTAATTTCCTCTCAATGTGCATGAATCTGTGCACCAGAACACTAATATAACAGAATGTAGGAAATGGGTCATGAGCAATATCTTTACAAAATGACAAGTTAGCATATGAAGACATTAAAAATCAGTAGGAAAGGGGTGAATTAATCAAATGGCATATTGAACATTGCCTATTAATCTGGAAGAAAGTAAAGTATAGATTCTAATATCAAATCACATCAAGTGAGGCACTCGATAAACAGAGACCTTTACTTTGTATCTAGTGCATGATGGTGGATCAGTATGACAGTTGATCCAGGGAGCAATGCTGGCAATCAGGGTAGTGAAGTCTTCATCAACAACTCGATTCCATTCAGTTTTGTCAGAGAATAGTCTCTTAACACGGGCATCTAGTTAAACAACCCAGGTGTGATGCTCAGCAGCTGGGACTTTCCCCACAGTTCACAGAACCAGGGGGCTGCTTTTGTCCTTCTGTGGTGTTACATCTGACATGTCAGATAGGCACAGTAGGAGCCCAAGAGTAAATAAAAACACACTGAGTTTGATCAAAGGGAATGCTGGCTAGAGATGAGAACACATCAGGTTTTGGGTCTGCATAGCGACAGGTTGAATAGTCACAGGCTCTGAGTGATTTCAACTAGTCACACCATCAGGGAAACAAGGGCTGCTTAGCGTAACCTCTGTGGATTTAGGGCCCTGCTGAGCCAGCAGCTTTGCTCCAGGCAGCAGCGTGGGGATAAACTTCTTCCCTAAGGGATAGCTACTATGTCACGTACGGCTGATACTGCTGGGACTAGGAGAGCTATGTTCTGAACACACCACGAAGTCCTTTCCATCTTGGTAGTAAGTCTAAGATGATACACTCCAAAATCAAGTCAGAGGTCTGAGAGGCAGACGTTCAGTGTAAGAGAGCTCAAGACTAAGTTAATAGGTACCTAAAAGAAGGGTATACTTGGTAGCTTTGCTAGGGCATCAAGTCAGACCACCCTGTCCTCTCACCCCCAAGGGGCCTCCTTTTGCTGGAAGTTTGAATCAACAAAATCAGTCAGAGAGTTGAAGCCCACTAAGGGCTGTGGGACCTTAAAGGTATCTTACTTCCTGACTGGGAGAATTCTCTCTGTACCTTATGGGAAGGGGGAGTACAACATATAACATTAATTTTTTTAAAAACTTTTAAAAAATTATTGATTTCAGAGAGAGGAGGTCCTTCAAATATAAATTATATATATATAATTTATATATATATATAAATTATAAAGCCTCCTTTCTTAAAATTGATCAGCTGCCTCCTGAATGCTCCCTACTGGGGATTGAGCCCACAATCCAAGCATGTGCCCCAAACAGGAACCAAACTGGCAACCTCTCAGTGCATGGGACGATGCTCAACCACCTGAGCCACACTGGCCAGGGCAACATTAATTTCAACTATACTTCCAGACACAGAAGTAACCACAGTACATTGCACTGGTACAAATGTCCCATTTATTTTATTTTTTTAAAATCAAAGTGTAATTTATTAAAAAAGAATCAAAACAGAAACTCTAAGTACCAGTGTGTACATTGTACACATTTAAATGACTCACAAGAATGAAGTTTTTGCATATACATTAAGATTACACCACCATGTTATGTTATCAAAAGATGTTCAAGGATAAATCTGACTCCAAACTGCATTGCCGTCTTAAAGTGACCACATTTCAAACATGCAACACCACTGGTAATAAAGCTTTGGAATGGGTGCTCATTCTCTTATTTCACTACAAACATGATAGAAAGAAGATAAGTTGAGAATTTCCTCTAAAATACAATGGGAGGTGTAGTATACACCAGCACTCCTCACTCCTCTGCTGCCATTTTTAGCAAGTACTCCTTGTCGATCTTGAAGAGTCTCCATCCCTCCTCGCTGGACAGATCAGAGGCACCTCTTTTTTTGTAGAAGTTGATAGATGGTTTATTCCATTCTGCCACCAGGAAGTGCATGCTACTGCAGCGACATTTCATCGCAACCTGGCGTAGATTCTTCAGAATTTCTGATCCTATCCCAAAGCCTCTAAAATCACTCATTACGAAGAAGTCCTCAAGATACAAGAGTTTTCCAATCCATGGGTCATAGGTAAAATAGTACATGGCGAAACCGACAATGCTGTGTCCTTCTGGAGTGATGTGCTCCTTGGATACTTCTGCCACCAGGCAGTGGTAGAAGCGATGCTCTCCGAAACCATCCTCCAGCAGATCTTTTTCAGTTATTATTACTTGTTCTTCCATATAGTCATATTTAGCCAGTTCCTTGATCAGGCGCAGGATGTCACTGCAGTCAGCGGCGGTGGCAGGGAGGATCACGAAGTTAGCCATTTTCATCTTTTGCTTTTCTTCCCTTTGCGGACTAGGCCTCTGTACTTGAACAACAGGAGAAAGTGGTTCTTCATTCGTTTCCCGGGAGCGGCCTCTTCTCAGTCAGGCTGGCACCATGACCTGGGAAGCCTCGGTGAGCAACTGAAAGACGTGACCAGAGCTGGTGGGGAACTGCCCAAATGGCCCATTTATTGAGAAGGTTACATTCACTTTCCTTCCCTACTGTGAACCCTGCCCTAAGGACAATAACTAAATCTAGGTACACGCCCCCCCCCCCCCCCCCCGCTACCTCCATGGGAACTGGTAAGATGTTGACTTGGGTATCTGTATCCCATAGGACCATAAACACTTTCCTTCCCCTCCCTCGAAGTTCCCCAGAATAACTGGGTGTATGCCAAAGGCCTCGAGTCCCCACTGGAGACAGGAAAACCTCTTCCCCTTAAAGCAGCTGAGGTTGGGGTAGAGCAAGGTGCCAGGAGGTGTGGAGGGAGAGTGGTTTCATGCCATTAAACAAGCCATGTTTACTTTAGTTATATGATAGCTGCTTACCATTCATCCAATTTTTAAATCTTCCAACTTTTTTGATTTATCCAAAGCCCAGTATCGGGTGGTATGATCTTACCTCATTATATTGAAAGGATGCCTTTTGTATGAATTCTCTGATGATCTTTGAAGGACCCCTTTGCATATCAACTCTCTAATAAGCTCTGTCCCCACTGGCTGATGTAAGCTTGGCTTATGCAGTAGTATTCTGCCTCTCCAGCATTGAAATGGTTAAATTATGTGTAGAAACAGACCCATACATATAAGCGCTCAACAGAACACAAGTTCAAGTCTTGCTCACAAAATGTTCAAAAGGGAAGATGTGGAAGAAAATTTGATTCCACATAATTCAGGCACCCTGGCTTTCATCTTGTGCTGTGCCATTCGAATTCATGGCACACCAGGCTGGCCTGGAAGTCATCTCCACGTTACCCTTATAGCAGCCTGGTCACTTATTGGGGAAGTCTTTTGTCAGAACTGGATGTGGCATACAACATGAGCATCCACATTCCACTAGCCAGTCACAAAGACCCTTTTAGATGAAAGGGAGACTGGGAAATTTAGATTAGCTATGTGCCTAGAGGAAACAATGAAATTCTTACTAGTGAACAAATTACCAGACTGTGTTATTGTGAGAGTTCTAATAAGGCATGACTTCATTCAAAAGGGCTTTCTCCATAGTAGCTTGTGTGAATTCTCTGATATACTCTCAGGGTTACTTGTTGGACAAAATTCTTCCTATGTTCATATTTATATGGTTTTTATCCTATGTTAATTTTCTAATGTCAAATGACTTGGTCTTTAGCCAGAAGGATTTTCCTTAGTTGTTATATCAATAGGATTTTCTCCCTCCCTGAATTCTCTGGCCTACATTTAGGGTTGACTTCTTATACAATTTTTCATATTCATTACATTTATAAGACTTCTCCCCACTGTGAGTTCTCTGATGTATTCTGAGGTTTGATTTCTGGCCAAAAGTTTTCCCACATTTATTACATTGAAAGGGTTTCTCCCCTGTGTGAATTCTATGATGATCACTAAGGATTGCCTTCCGGACAAATTTTTTCCCACATTCATTACATTTAAATGGTTTCTCCCCAGTGTTAATTCTCTGATGAACTCTGAGGGTTGATGTCCGGGCAAAAGTTTTCCCACATTCATTACAATTAAATGGTTTCTCTCCTGTGTGTGTTTTCTGATGTTGAATGAGATGGTCTTTTCGCCAGAAGGATTTTTCACATTCATTACATTGATAAGTCTTCTCAGCACCATGAGTTCTCTGATGTATTCTGAGGTTTGATTTCTGGCCAAAAGTTTTACCACATTGATTACATCGAAATGATTTCTCCCCTGTGTGAATTCTATGATGGTCTCTGAGGGTTGACTTTTGAACAAAAGTTTTCCCACACTCACTACATTCATAGGGTTTCTCTCCTGTATGAATTCTTTGATGTCCTCTGAGGGTTGATTTTTGGACAAAAGTTTTCCCACATTCATTACACTTATAGGGTTTCTCTGCTGTGTGAATTCTCTGATGTGTACTGAGATGAGACTTCTGGGAGAAAGTTTTTCCACATTCATTACATTCAAATGGTTTCTCTCCTGTGTGGGTTCTCTGATGTTGAATGAGATGTCCTTTTTGACAGAAGGATTTCCCACATTCATTACATTTATAGGATTTTATGTTAGAGTGAGTTCTTTGACGTACTTTGTGGGCTGACGTCTGGTAGGATTTTCTATTTTCATGATATTCAAAGGATTTATCCCCAGTTTGTGTTTTGTCATTACATATCAATGCATTCTTTTCGGTGGCAGTTCTCTGAGACTGAGTGAGATGTGACTTCCTGTTGAAATTATTCTCACTGGCATTATATACATAGTGTTTCACAGCCATGTTAACTTTATGGTGTTCCATGACAGCTGACTTCTCACAAAAGGATTTCCCACACTGCTTAAGATTAGAGTATTTCTCTTCTGTTACAGTGTTTTTTTGATCAAAGACTTTTATCTTATAACAGTTTTTCCTACATCCATCATCTTTACAGGACTTTTCTCCTGTGTGAATACTCTTATGTGTAACAAAGGCAGCCTCATCATAGAATTTTTCAGTTGCATTATATGCAGAACCTTTCTCCAAAATTTGACACTTTTGATGCTCAGGAAGATTTTCCTTATAAATGAGGGCTTTCCTGTTTTTATTACATTCAAAAAACTTATCTCCAGCATGAGTTCTCTCAAAGTTAATTTTGAAAGACAAATTTTCACAGACACTACAGCAACCTGTTTTTGTTGTTGAATAGGTTCTATTAATGACAGATTGAGAAATATTTTGCAAATTCACTCCCCATGAGTCATATTTACAGGACATTTTTGTTGAAGAAACAGGAGCTATGTGCAGATTAAATGGTTTCCCCCAAATTTCCTCTTCTTTTCTAGTCAAAGGCTTATTATTGATCAGTGTTATTTGCTGCAAGTGTTTGTCTTTTATTTTTTTGTTTCTCTTGATCAGGTCATCATCTCTGTAATGTTCTAATACTGGGAAAAAAATGGAAAATATCTTATGAATCTTACTTTTTTTTTTGCAAGTGGGGCTTATAGACATATACCTTATGTTGCATTTCAGTTTTTGGTTTCTCAAGATTAAATAATGTGCATGCATACACATATGTATATAGATATATGTATATTCACTCTCTTTTAAAAAATATTCACATAGTGAAAATGAGAGGGGAAACTGGCAATAAATACATATCTATATTTGAATTTTAGATAGATTGGATTTTGCTACCCGGATGGAAAAGGAAAAGATAATAGAAATTGGACTTTTATTGGAGTCCAATAAAAGTTATTTTAGGCAGCAGGAAGACCATATTATGGGATGGATACAACAAGGACTATAAACTTAAGAAATAAGAAAAATAAGAACTTAATGAGCATTAATGGGCTAGGCCCAAAAAGAGAAGGATTTAGCTCACCTTATAGCAGTGAGTCTATATAGTAATACAAACAAGAATAAAACCAATGAAAGGAAAATCCATTCTTGCAACCAAATTTGATTCTCCTTTGATTTATTCTATCTATCAAAATTGAACAATAAGTGACCCTGATAACTACCTCATCCTAAATTTCCACATTTTAATTTTATATGAGTGGTGCAGTTTTAAATGGGGTATTATGGAAAGTCTTACTGCAAAGACGACACTTTAGAAAGGTCTAAATTCTTTATGTATTCTGGATGCCCATCATTTCTGGGTTATATAACCTGTAAATATCATCTTCTTTTGACTCATCTCTTAACACTCCATTAAACAGGAAACATAATTTATATTTGCATCTAACTTATATGTACAATATAACAGTATACAATGAACACTCATGGAAATTAGAAATCATGTCAAAAAATAGAACACAAATTGCTCTGCAAAAATCCCTATTTGACCCTCCTGGTTACAGTTTCTTCATGCTTATGTCTCCTAATGTTTATGTAATAATTTCCTTTGTAGTTTTAGTCCAATATATGACTTCTTAAAAATGTAACTGATTTTACCTTTTTCTAACATATAATCATATGTACATATTTGATTTTGAATAGGAACTTTGAAATATATATATATTTTTGTTTCTTTTACTTAATATATTTATAATCAGTGTATAAGATTTTATGTAGCTTTATAATTCTCCCTAAGGAATACAATTATTTTTTTATTCTGCTGATGAGCCTAATTTTTGGCAAAAATAAACAAAATTGCCATAAATATTCTTTTATTCATTCTAGAGTAGCGGTCGTCAACCGGTGGTCCGCGGATCACTGGTGGTCCGTGAGGTCCGAAAGGTTGGCGACCGCTATTCTAGAGAATACAATCAGGTCTTTCTGTAGGGAATACAATTAGGAAAGGGACTGCTTGGTGACAAGGTATGTAAAACTTCAACTTGATTTGATAACATCCTCCTAATTCCACAGTAGTTTTATCAGTTCACATTTTCACTCAGTGGGTGAAGGTCTTTAATATTTCACATCCTCAGCAGGACCTGGCATTGCCAGATTTGTTGATCTCACTGCATATCATACATCTCTCTTATCTCACCTCATATATTTTTTGCACTCTGTGAAAACTAATAAGGTTAAACATTTTATGATTTAATTGGCCATTGCAAAGTTCCTATTTAAAGTCTCTAGCCTATTTTTCAACTGGATTGCTACCTTTTCCTATATTGACCTGCAAAAGTTCTTACATTTTTAGGATGCGCATCCTTCTTAGGTTACTTGTACTGTACGACTATTCTGCTACTCTGTGGCTTGTCTTTTCATCCTTTTAATGGTCTTTTATGAACAAAGTTCTCAATTTTAATTTAGTAAAGTGTGTTAATCATTTCCTTCTGATTGGTGCTTTTTGTGCCTTTTAAGAAAAGTCTTGAAATACATAGGTGTTCACTGCTAAGCTGACCTTCTAGAGTCTAACTAGTGCCATTGAATTCTGTCTGCTGGTGCTCAGTAACTCACCTTGGTGGCTCTGGTTTGAGAATTCTTCCTCTAAGAACCAAGGCTCTTCTCCTTGCTCCAACTTGAAGATGACCTCTGGTTTGAAAATGCAGTTCCCTAGAAGTAGAAACAATGGAGTACTTAGGGCAGAGGATAAGCGTTTTCGTCTCCAAAAGTGGAAAAAGATGCAGCTTCAGGAAGAGCCTGAAGATCCTCATTTGAATTTATCATCGGGAGTTGACAGCACATTCCTCAACAGGGCTTAGTTACTTTATACTCCTGAATTAAAACTCTAAATAACATTAAAACCTGAGTGAAGTATCCATGTGTACTACTGCATAAAAAGGAAATGCCTTCTAGACAGAGTTACAAAAGTAAGTTATGCTGTATCCTCACCCACTGAGACTAGGTTGTTGTAGTTCTCCAGCGTCACATCTCTGTAAAGGGTCCTTTGAATAGGACCCATGTGCTGCCACTCTTCCTGGGTGAACTCCACAGTCACGTCCCTGAATGACACTGATGCCTGCATACACTTCTTTTCAATCTGAAGGATTCAGAATTAGGTGACATAGAAAAATACATATGAAAACAATTCTTATGTTTACTGTAAAACACAAATGAAAATAAATATGCCTGTTTGGGGTCTAATTTTATACTTTGGAGTTAATTAGTAAAAGTATTTATAACTTATTGTATATATTTTTGAGTTGTATACATGTACAATCAATAAGCACATTAGTAAAGATTTTGTTGCTTGAATTTTTTTTTTAGCAAAAAAATAGCAAGTTCCTACAATTTTTATCCCATACCCTCAATAGACAACCCTAGGTATACATACTTAGGCTAGGGTCAGCAAATTATGACCTGTGGCCAATTTCAGTTTGCCACTTTTTCAATTAAGTTTTATTGGGACATAGTCACACACACACCGTTATTTTGTATTGTCTATAGTTGCTCTTGTGCTGAGCTAGCACAGCCTAGTAGTTCCATAAGAGACCTTGTAACTATTAAAGGAAAATATGTACTCTCTGGTCCATTACAGAATAAATTTGCCAACTTCTGGACTAACCAATCCAATTAAAGGAAAGATTGACAATATAAAAACAACAAATCAAACAGAATTTATAGAGCCCAGTGGGTGTGGCTCAGTGGTTGAGTGTCAACCCATGCACCAGGAGGTTACCAGTTTGATTCCCCGTCAGGGCACATGCCAGGGTTGCGGGCTCCGTCCCCACCCAGCAGGGAGCAGGTAAGGCAGCCCATCAGTGTTGAAGTTTCTCTCTCTCCCTCTCCTTTCCTTTCTCTCTAAAGAAATCAATAAAAACATATTTTAAAAAAACAACACCATTTGTAGAGAGTGATATATTTAGATTGAAAGTAAGAGGATGGAAAAAGATACACATGTAATCACCAACATAAAGAAAATTGATTTGGTTATATTAACATGAATAGCAGTAGATTTGAAGGTAAGAACACATGATAAAAACATAATGAATAACAACGTAAAGATAAAATGGTCCTTTTAACAGGAAATATAACAAATTGGTATGCACTTGAAAAGATAGCTTCCAAATATAGTCTATCCTTATTATTCAGAGATTCTGTATTTGCAAATTCACTTACTAAAGTTTACTTGTAACCTCAAAATCAATACTCATGAATTTGTGGTCATTTGTGGACATTCACAAAATGGTGAAAAATTTGAGTGCCCAATACAAGTTTTCCAGGTGACCAAGCTTAAATCATCAAGCATCTGCTAAAGGATAAAATATCTTCATGATCTTGGAATAGGGAAAGACCTTTCAACCATGACACACAGAGGACTACCATTACAGAAGACACTGACACTGACCTTTGAGGACTTCCTGATTTCACAACTTAACTATAAAGCAACAGAATCAAGACAATCTACTGCTGGGTATATCCGCAAGAATTAAAGGCCAGGTCTGGAAGAGATATTTGTATACCTTTATCCATAGCAGTGTTAGTCACAATAGTCAAAAGGTGGAAGCGCCCTGGCCGGTGTTGCTCAGTCAGAGCATTGACCCAAGCACCAAAGGATTGTGGTTCGATTCCCGGTCAAGGGCACTCACCTGGTTGTAGGTTTGTTCCCCGGTCCTTTTGGGGGCACATGTGGGAGGCAACCAATGTGTCTCTCACATTGATGTTTCTCTCTCTCTCTCCCCACTCTCTCCCTCCCTCCCTTTCTTCCTTCCTTCCTCCCTCCCTCCCTCCCTCCCTCCCTCCCTCCCTTCCTTCCTTCCACTCTCTCTCAAAAAAATCAATGGAAAAAATATGTCCTCGGATGAGGATTAACAACAACAACAAAAAAAAGGTAGAAGCGCCCTAGTTGTCCATCACCGGATGAATGGATAAATAAAATGGGGTAAATACACACAATACCATATTACTTAGCCTTAATACGGAAGTATATTCTGATATATGCTACAACATGGATGAACTTTGAGAACTCATGCTAATGAAATAAGCCAGTCACAAAAAGACAAACACCATATGATTCCATTTCTATGAGTAGTGGAATTCATAGATAGAAAGTAGAATGGTGTTTGCCAGGGGCTGAAGGGAGGAAGGAATGGGGAATTGCTATTTAATGGATTAGACCTTTAGTTTTGCAAGCTGAAAACAGTTCTGGAGATTGGATGCACGACAATATGAATGTGCCTAACACTACTGAAATATACACTTAAAAATGGCTAAGATGGAACATTTTATGTTACCTGCATTTTACCACAATTAAAAATAAGATGGAAAGAAAAAAAAAGGGAAAGAGCTAGGTGCCCTAGCTTCACGAGCTGCCATAACCAAACACCAGACTAGTGGTTTAACCAACAGAGGGTTATTTCCTCCCAGTTCTAGAGGCTGGGAGTGCGTGGTCAGGCATCAGCATGGTGTATTCCGGTCAGGCTTTATCCTGGCTTACAGATGGCCACCTGCTCATGGTGTCCGTGCATGGCCTCTGCTCAGTGCCTGATGCCCCCATTTAACTTTCATTACCCCCTGAAAACTCTATCTCCAAATATAGTAGCATTAGGGGTTAGGGCTCCAGCATATGAATTGCGGGGTGGGGTGGGGGGCAGAACGGGACACAGCTCAGTCCGCAGCACCAGGTGAACACAATGAGAATATGGTTCTAAGTGTCAATCCAGAGAAGACAATGAGAACATACTAAGAGGCGGAGCCAGGAACAAGCTAAATGAGGTCTGGTTTTGCTTTAAAATAAAGTTACAATCAGAATTTTTTAATGTTACATTTCCCACTAGATTGTGAACATTATTAAGAAAAATGTGTTGTTTAAGCGTAACTATAGCACATGCCAATTCGCTGGAACCTCTGGGCTGTCAGGAAGTAAACGTCAATCAAGCTAGAGCAGCAGTGAAGGGAAAGGGAGAAACGGGAAGGGGCGATGCCTCCAAAGCCTGACGTGGTCATCTGGAGAGACTGGGAATTTTACTGCGACGGGTGCGGAGCCGCTGCGGCGATCCACACGCGGGAGGGACGTTACCTCAGGAGCACTTAGGTGAACACCCGTGTGAAATGTGCTTGAGGAGGTGAGGGAAGACGTGGGCAGTAGTAGAGAAGCTATTCCAACAGTTTAGTGGAGAGACCATAAGGTAGGGGAATAAAGTAGAGAAAAGCATTTAAAGACATTAGGGGGAACCATATAAAATTGCTATTATTTTTGACTGACTCAAATAGAAAAAGGAGCAAAACATGATTACCGACCAGCATTGACAGGAGTTGAGAAAGAGGAAGAGTGAGAGCGAGAGCAAGGAGACCCACGGATGGATGCGTGCCACTTTTGTGGCTTGGGTGTCTGGCTGAATAGGGTTTATCAAGGAACAGGGAAAGATGAGGAAAAGTCGTTTGGGAGGGACTGCCAATGTTGGCTTTTACTTTGAATCAGTTGAGCTGCAGACACCTACAGAGAGATGCTGAGTCAGCTATGTCCACTGTGGTAGCCACTAGCCACATGTGACCATTTAAAACTTAAAAATTCAGTTCCTCAGTCAAATAAGCCACATCTCAAGTGTTCAACAGGCACAGGTGGCTCGTGCCACCACTCTGGACAGGCCTGATATAGCCCTTTCCATCATCACCAACGTGCTGTTGGTCAGAGGGGGCTGCCGGGCCACATTTGGGAGAATGAGCAAATACGCCGTTGTTAAAGCCAGAGCGGGGATGGGACGAGTCAAGACTAGTTAGAAGGCGAGCGAGAAAGAATGGGAACGTGGATGACACATGTGCAAGGAAGGGCAAGAGAAGGACGATGGCTCCCTGAAATGAGTGCGAGGCAGGACAGCCGCAGAGGAGGGGGCAGACGCTACCACAAGACAAGAGTTCTTCCAGAGGGTGGAGTGGGGGCGGCCAGGAGCTGCACACCCGTCTAGTGAGGTGAGGACGAGGCAGGACCCACTCGGTTTGATGGTGATTAGGTCACTGGTGGGTGCAGGTCATGGGTGTGGGAGGAGAGACATCAAGGCCCCATGCAAAGGTGTGAATGGAAAGTGTGGCAACATCTACCAGAGAAGAGAACTTTAGACTATCTGCTGAACAACTCGCTGATGACAGGTACTGGGGAGAAATGTTTATGGAGAAATATTTTAAGGATGTGATGTACAGATCATTCATGCTGACCTCCAGCTAGTCTAAGAATGATTTCTGAATTCAACCGGATGTCGGGAAAATATCTAACTTCTGTTTCAGTTACCTGGACCACGGTAAGCCCTGCATGGGCAACATGTCCTCTGCTTCCACTGAGGAGGGCGAGGAAGCAACCTCCTGCAGTTATGGCAGGGATGCTATTAGAAAGATGTGCACGACCACCTCCGTGAGGACCAACAAAGGCATCGCTTCCTGACTTGGAGGGTTTTAGGTTCCACCAGGAATGTTTGGCTTACGCTTGTTATCGACACACATCTTTAAACTAATCTTGTCTGCCCGACCCTGACATGCCTACCGGAAAAGTCAGGAAGAAATCTGCAGCTGCAATTTGGAAAACCTGTGACATTCTGTGACGTGAGGACATGCATCTATCTACACGACAACTCTGCTGTGCTCTCCATCTGCTTTCTCTGTCTTCCTTGAGTGATGCCAGTACATTTTCTAGTTCTATTTGCCCACATCCATATACGGTTCTTTAACCACCGATAAAATCCACTGTAAAAAGGGAGTTAATCAGTAACTCACCTGAGGTGTGTTCATTCTCTGCTGCTCTCGGGAGAGTGTAGAGAGCTCTGAAGGATGAACTGGGGGTAAGGAAAGAGGAATGGAGTCAGGAGAGGTCTGGAGAGCTTCTGTATCCACTTGCCTAAAACTCTCATCACTCCAGGGGGGAAGGCCTCCCTGTGGGAAAGGTTTCACTGGCCCTTGAGCAGGGGCAGGACGCACCGCGCAGACAGCAGTCCCTGAAATGCGCACCTCTGATAGGATCGCATGGATGTAACCTTAAGTTATGTTACTATTGATTTTAAAAAAGTATGTTCCCTCTGACTAATGTAATTAATAATATTATTAAATATAACGGTAATACTAATCCTGTTTTGATTTTTTGTTATTTGTTAATATTGTTATTATTTACACCTTGAGTTAGAAAATCAATAGACAACGGAAAAGAATAATAAGATACATACTGATTTAAAAATGTAAAATCTTTTTGTTCTAATTTGTTGAAATTTCTCAAAAAGCCTTTATTTTCTTAGCTAAGTTTCCCTTTCTATTCTCCTCTTGATGCCTAAATTCTTGAGTCAAATTTACTTCTTCCTCTTGAATCTGCTTTGCTTTTGAATTTTTAAAAAATATATTCAATTTATTGGGGTGACATTAGTTAATAAAATTATATAGGTTTTAGGTATAGAATTCTGTAATACATCCTTTGTATACTGTATTGAATGTTCACTATTCAAAGTCAAGTCTCCTCCCATCACCATTTATCCCTCCTCTACCCTCTCCTACCTCCCCCTAGCTCCCGAAAGTCTTATTAAAAATAAAAAAGACTTTTGATAGGACACCTCTAGTGACTTACCTGTGACAGAATGAATAGCACAGTGCTTTGCTCCTAGCTCTGTCCTGGGTGACCAGGGGACATACATCTTAGGTTCGACACTTTTAAGATTTCAAGAGTTGGAAACAGAAATCCCTTCCTACACTATCATTTTGTGATCGTTTCTGTTCAGGATAAAGGACGCTTCAGCATATCTCTGGGTGCCACGTGTGATGAACATGACATGAGAGATGCTCGGGATCTGGAGAGAAGGAAGAAGGAAGAGGGTGGAGGGCTCCTTCAGAAGAAGACCCATTTCCTTGGCCCTGGCTGTGGCTCTTCCTGTGCAGCCTGCAGTCACCCCGCCCCTCAACCCCAGCTTCCCACCTTCCGCCGGCTGGTCCAGTTTCCGCCGTCACCTTGGCTTCCGGGTGTGGGGACATCACCAAGTCTGGCTGCCTCTGGACAGGGTGACTAAGAACTGCCTCTGGTGGAGCAAATCCGGACCCGCTCCTTTCCGAGTTCCCCAGCAGCTGTCTGAAGCTCTGGTGAGGCCCAACCGGGGCTCTTCCAGGCGGGACTCCTGCCCCTATGGCTCCCTCCTCCTCGCCACGCAGAGCCGCTTTGTTCCGGAGAGCAGAGACCCAGGCCTAGGAAGCAAATCCATCTCCGTTGAAACTTTCATCTAGAGCAGTGTTTCTCCATTTCAGCTGCTGATGCGTGGGGCCGGATGGTCTTTATCACAGGCGCTGCGTGCAGTGGAGGCTGCCAGCAGCAATCCTGGCCCCTACCCACCCGGTCGCAGTGGCACTTCTCCTCCCAGCTGTGACACCCAAAACCACCTCTAGACATTTCAGACGTCCTCTGGGGAGCACATCACCCTCGAGACATGGTCGCGTTAAGCCAGGTTCTCTTGGAATTCACTAGGACTGTTCTATCCATTACTGTAGCCACTAGCCACATCCTACTCCTGAGCACCTGAAACGTGGCTAGTGCCGCAAGGTGAATTAATAACATTCTGCACGTTAAGATAAAGGCAATACAGTCAGTCCTCGCTGCGCATCATCGATAGGTTCTTGGAAACGGCAGCTTTACGTGAAATGGTGTGTAACAATCCATTTGAACATAGGCTAATTGAGATAAGCAAGAGTTAAGTTCCTATGGCATATTTCTGGTCATAAAAACATCACCAAACTTCTAAATAAAGGCCCCAAATACCTCCAGTACTACGGAAACACCGATATAAGTGTGAGCTATATATGTTTTTAAGGCAGATTAATGAAAACAAGTAAGATGATTTTTCTAATAACCTGTTTATTCAGGTTCAGGGTGTCCAGCGCATCCCAGCAGCTCGGTGCAAGGCAGGACCCCGCTCTGACAGGACCCCCTTCCGTCGCAGGGCGGCTCACACCACACGCACCCCCTCAGGCTGGGAGAGTGCAGACGGGTCAGTTAAGCTAACCTGCACATCTTTGGGGCGAGGGAGGAAATGGAAGTCCCTGGCGAAAACCCACGCACGCGGGGCAGAATGTGCGAACCGCTCCACACAGTGGCGCAGCTGCAATCGACTCATTCCCCTCCTTCACCAACGCTGTTACAGAGCGCTGTGAGTGAGATGCCGCTATTCAAGGACCTGCTGTATATTCTTCAAATTATTTTCACGTTTCTTTTTAGTTTTTAATGTGGCGACTAGAGCATTTACCATTCTATCTGAGGCCCACCTTATCTTTCTATGGACGGCGAGCACTGCACTGGACGATCAGATTGAAGGCAGACACAGCCTGGGGGTGCCGGGAGCCCCCAGAGGCTTTGGAGACATGCCAGAACCCCAGGACACATACACTTGCCACCGAGGGAGGTTCGGCTGGCAGTGGCTTGTCAATCCCGGTCCTGGGGATCCGGCACACGACGCTCTGCTCCTGCTGGCGGCGGGCAGGGCGAGGGGCAGGCGCCTGCGGGGAAGCAGACCTGTACTTGCAGCCCGGCTCCTGCCCTGTGGCCTGGGGCTGCGCACTGTGCTCCTGGTGGCCATTTCCTTATTTTTACTGATGTGGCCATAACTATAAACAGGGTGGTTGTGGGAATTAAATGAAATACTAAGTGAAAAGAACAACAGTGTCTTCCAAACCTGCGGGGAGCCAACGTGTAATGTTGGCGTATGAACTAGTACTTGTTAGTGCTCACTAACTAGCACGCGTTAAACACATGCTTGCCGAGTTATGACTTCTCTCTCTCTCTGAACAACGTCACAACGCAGTTTTTACTATTTCCCCCCCCAAATGACAAACCTCCCCCAAGCCCAAGTATCCGCACTGACCCGCTCCTCGGGCTCCTGGCTCGGCCTCTCTCTGCACACCCGCTGGGCGTCAGGTTCAGGTCAGCGCCTCCCTCCAGGTTCGCGGTCAGCGCTACCCGGCGCCTCCCTCCCTCCGCCCTGGCCGGGATTTCCCAGGCCCGCGCGGTGGCTCCCCAACTCCGCCCGCACCCAGCATCTTCCGACCGGACTCAGCCCCACCTGCGCCCCGAGACCTCGGGGCTGGGCCGCCCACCCGCCTTCCCAGGTCTACGTCCAGGCCCGGCCCTCGGAGAGGCGGTGGCAGCCCCCCAAAGCTCTCACCTGCCTGCAAACCCTCAGCGCCAGCGAGCGGGAGCGCGCGGGACAGGACAGTGGGCGGGGTGGCTGCACATGCGCAGAGGAAAGCACAGGCCGTAAGTTCCCACAATGCTGCGCGAGTGTGTGTGTGTGTGTGTGTGTGTGTGTGTGTGTGTGTAGTAATAAGATGCTATTAACCTATTAACATTCTCACAGATTGTGTGTGTGTGTGTGTGCTGGAGAGAGAGAGAGAGAGAGGGAGAGAGAGAGAGAGAATAAGATGCTATTAACCTATTAACATTCTCACAGATATTGTGTGTGTGTGTGTGTGTGTGTGTGTGTGTGTGTGTGTGTGTGTGTGTTGGAGAGAGAGAGAGGGAGAGAGAGAGAGAATAAGATGCTATTAACAGTCTACTGATAACTGGAGAGCAGATTCTACCACAGACTCAGAGGTTATGGGTTAAACTTTCACTTACTGGCAAACACAGTGTGCGGTCCTCAGTTGGGTCCTAATTGGAGAAAACAAAACCTTTGGGAACAATGTGGAAATTTGTATAGGACTGGTGTTAAGGGAAGTAATCATTACTTTTGTTTATTCTTATAGTAACATTTGGATTATCTAGGCAAGTTTACTTTCTTCGAGATGCATATTAAAGTACTTAGCATTGTTTTATTTATTTGTAATTAACTAGAAAGGCAAATATAGGAAAATGTTATCATGTTCTACCTCTAGAATATTGGTATTCTCATTTTACTGTTTTGTACTTTTCTATGTGTTTGGAAACTAATATAAAGTTTATGAAGGGAAATTTTTGAACTGATCAAAGTGTACATTTTAACTCAGAGCTGCTAAAAAGGTAAATATATTTGAGTCAAATGCCAAAACTAAAACAATCTAGCAATGAGTTTCCTGTGCTTTGTTCAAGGGAGAACAAACCACAGGATGGGAAAGTACATGCCTAGCAAGCAATGGATCACTCTTCTGATGGCTTTGGGACAAGAGCACCTGTTACAGAGCGCTTGAAGAGGCAACATGGAAACGGCATGATTGCTAAATCAGAGATTTCCTCATATGGAAGGTCCTAGGGTCTAGGGTAGAGTAAGCTAGCAAAAGCTGAGTTGGAGGGTTGTGATCAATGCGTTAGGTTAGGTTCCTTAACAGATGTTCCGCATAAGTTCAGTCTGACTTAGTTTAGATTTGTAACATAAGCCCCCTTTCTTACGTTACAAATACAGCTGGGGTCATAATGATTTATCAAGGTCGGCTCATTGAGTGTGACAAATGTACCACTCTGCTGCAGAATGTTCATAGTAGGGAGGGCTATAGGAATTGGGGCGCAGAAAACAGACAGGAACGCTCTGCACTCTGCTCAATTCTGCTGTGAGCGTAAAACTGCCCTAAAAGCCTCTTACTACGGGGAGAAAAGGACATAGAGCCATCCTGAAAGATCTCCCATCGACCAAAGCTGGGACATCTTTAGCAAAATGATAAATCTAGTAATGGATTAGAGCCCAAGGGATGAAATAACCTCCAGGTGCCCATATAAGTAAAACAAAGGAATGAGTGAACAGGAGGGAAGAAGGGACAGGAGCTTCCCAGCAGAACTCCAGGTAATAACTGGACCATGTAATGCACTGCAGACAAATGCCATCAGCAACACACTTGCAGTCGAGCAATTTGGATTTCAATAGGGTTGCAATGAGGTCGTTGCATGAAGTGTCTTAGTAAGAGGGTGCTAGGAAGGAATTACAGGGTTTGGGCTTTGGTCAGTTCATTTTGCAGAGGTTCCAAGGCAGCTGAATTTGCTGATCCCCACGCTCTCATCCGGGGTGCAGGCCCTTCATGTCCACAGTAGACCCCGAGGTCCCCCGCTGCACTTACGCAGAAAGAGCCTGGACTCCCCTTCCCAGAGTGCTGGCGGGAGCCAGAAGCTTCAGGACTACACTTCCCATAGGCCTCCACGTCCCCTCTGATGTCACTCCTGCACAGCCTTTAGGCCTGTTGAAAGCTGGAGAACGAACTTTGTACTAGTAAGTCTCTGGCCCAGGATATTTTAGAGCCCGAGGAGGTTAAGGGCTTTTTGTTTGTTTGTTTGGTTGGTTGGTTGGTTTTTTAATGTCTGTTCTTATTTACTTGTTACTCAGGTAACCTCCTTTTTGACTGGACTCAGACTTAGAGGTAGAAGCTCTCAGAGAGATCAGCCTACATATGCTTCTCAGAAAAGGTACAAGGTTTGCATCCATCATCCACTTCAATGAGTGTCTGACCCTAGTGGCCAGGAAGTAGGTGTTCAGCTTCATCCTGAAGCAGCCCGCTGCCTTCCAGTAGCCAGGAAACAGGAAGAGGTTATGGTGTAAATTTGAACTCTTCTGGCAAATGCAAGGGGTGGTCCTCTATTGGCTCCTGGGGGAAATTGTTGTATTGTAAGTCCTCGAATGGGATACAAGACGCCTTAATGAGCCAATTAATTAGGAGTCATTTATTTTCGAGCAGCCCAGAGGGAGGTGTCTTTTCCAAGTCTCTGAGCAACCCATAAAAGGAAGTTTTTCCATATTTATACTTTTCGAGCCTCTTTGTTTGCAGATATTACAAAGGGCTCTGTGTGAGCTATTGTTACAGACAGTTGTAACCTTGAATACATAATGAGTTTGTACTTGGAATTATTATCAGTATTAGTCTATTACATTAAATGGCTAGCTTGCAAGGTCAGACAGTTAAGTTTATCTTTTTCTATTATTTGAACTAAAAAACAAAGTCATTTTACAGAATAACAGACTGTCTTAAAGTGACAGAGTTTATAATGAGTTTATACAGGACTAGGGACTATCTAACAATAGCAGAGAGTTTCAAACAGCAGTTTTTTTTTATACAAGATGGAGGTTGCTATGCTTCAAAATAACAGCATTTTTCCATAAGTCATTTGGAGAAAATTGGGGAAATTTTAATTTGGATTGGATATTGAAAATACTAAGGAAAATTACCGTTACTTAAGTATGAAAAATTCTGAAGTTATTTAGAAATAATTGACAGTTAAAAAAGGCATAACAACTGAAGTATTTAGGATTTAAATTGTATAGCTGGTCAAACTATATTAAACAGATCATGTCTCAATCTCTGGGCCCTTCTTACTATTCTTGCTAAATGTTAAAACGTAGCATTTTTTGCAGGTGCCGCTGTAAACAGGATGAGCTTGACAGGAACTCAACCTGCAAAGAAGAAATCAAGCTGTAGTTGACCAAATAGTATATATAAGAAATAACTAGCTCTCTCCAAGATAGAGTTTTGGAGATGTGTGTCTCCTTTATTGGGTGCAAGTAAGTAAAACTACCTAACAACAACCACGTCTAGTTCTTGAATAGAGCACCCCAAGAAGTGACCGTCTTGATTTCGGTAAAAATCATAATACATTTTAACATAAAAGATCACAAATGGAGAAAAAGTAGTCACTACATATGTTTATTCAACAAACATTTATTGAAAACTTGCTGCTGTGTAATAGACACCATTCTAGATACCTGGATAGCAACAGCAAACTAAATTCCCGCCCAGCAGGCGTGGCTCAGTGGTTGAGCATCAACCTAGGAACCAGGAGGTCAGTGTTGGATTTCTGGTGGGGGCGCATGCCCAGGTTGCGACTGGATCCCCAGTGTGGGGTGTGCAGGAGGCAGCTGATCAATGATCCTCTCTCATCATTGATGTTTCTATCTGTGTCCCTCTCCCTTCTTCTCTTTGAAGCCAATAAAAATATATTTCTTAAAAAAGATTAAGTTCCCAAAACCCCCATGGAGTTTTTGATTACTTGTTGTGGATACCTATTAGGGTCCCTTCAAGAAATAAGTGCTCACAAATATTACATTAAAACATGCTATTTTAATTCCTAATGTTCAAAAGAAGATGATGAGTAAATTTACATTATACATGCCCCAAAATTCATTGCAAGGCTGATATCAAAGAAGTCAATGTACTTGTAAAGATTTTAAGTCCTAAAAGCAAAGGCCACTTCAACTATTTTTTTTTACCCTCACCTGAGGATATTTTGTCCCTTTGATTTTCAAGAGAGTGGAAAGGAAGAAGGGAGGGGGGGAAGGAAAGAGAGGGGAAAACACATCAAAGTGAGAGAGACACATCGATTGTTTGCATCCCGCCCTGACTCTGACCTGGGCCTGGAATCTGGGATGGAACCCACAACCCAGAGCATGCCCTACCGGGTGTTGAGTCCGTGACCTTCCACTGAATGGGACAACAATACTCATGGAGCCACACCTCCGGGCTCAACCATCTCTTTCAGAGCCAGTCCATTGAAGGGTGAAATGAAAGGACCCGGCCGTAGAGCACCTGATGGTGTCCTCTGGCCACTTCAAAGGCTCTGAGCGCTGTGCTGGCTTCAAAGGACACAGACGGCCCGGGAGATGCTCCCCTGCGTCCCCTCCGTTGCCCGACAAGGACAGGGATTCCCTCCAAAGGAGGCTCCTGGGACAGACTCACTTCCCTCACTCACGAGGCAGCGTGTTGGGGTGCGGTCCCTGCTGGCTGCGGGTGCTCTGGATGTGGGGGTGCGGCCCCCAGTCAGGTCGGGGCCGCGGTGTCTGGAACAGGCTCCCCCTGGAGGGCCAGCAGGTGCCCTGCACCTGCCCCGCAGCTGGAGGCCCAGGTGCTGAGAGTCAGAAGGGGATTGGCCAGTGTTGAGGCCCCGCCCCTTGCCCTCTGACCTTCCCCCTCCCCTACTGGACTGGCACGTGCACCTCTCTCCGTTGACGTTTCCATGGAGACATCAGAGCTCCTGGATGAAGCTGGCTCAGTGCGTGCGAGAGCCCGGAGGAGTAGGAAGCGCAGGAGAAGCTCTCCTGTTTCTGCTCTGACCTCGGCTCGCTGGGCGCACAGCTGGCTCTCGATGGGCAACTTGCTTTCTAGGTTTCGTCCTTTAATCCGCCGCCGCCGCCCGGCGGCTTTCCCGGTGCGCAGGGAGGACGCCCCGCCTGGCCGCGCCCACCCCGCGGCTCCTGCACCCGCCCGGGGCCCTGGGCACCGGCTCCTCCCCCGGGGCCCTGCCCCTGCAGCCTCTGGCTGCCACACCGCGGGGAGAAGGCCGTGTGCTCCCCCCCAGACCAGGCGCTCCGCTCCGGGGGTCCTCCCCTTGGTGAGGTGGAAGGACCCCCCAAGGAGGCCCAGGCTGTGTTTCCGTGACCCCAGGACCGTCTACATCCCTCCTCCACGGGGCAGGCCTGCTCTCCCCGGGCAGGAAGTCCAGGCTGGGAAGCCCAGACCAGGCGGTACCGTCCCACCTCCTTGCCCACAGGACCCGGAGGTGAAGGTCCAAGAAGAGTGCCCAGAAGGGCGGGCACAGAACCCAGACCATCCGGTACCGAGGGAGGGACAGGGTGCCCAGGACAGGCCCTACAGCGCTGGGGACCCCCCGCTCACACCCAGGACCCCGGAGACCACGGGCGTCCTCCCCTCCGGCCGGAGCAGCCCCGGGCCTCTGGCCCTCAGGGCCCAGCGCCCACAGGGCGGCCGGAGCGGGAGCGCCCCGCTGTCTCCCAGGCGCTGCTCCCGCGGAGGCCCGGCGGTCGCCAGCTCAGGCGGCCCTGCGGGCGACGCCCCGCCTGCTCTGCAGCCCGGCCCAAGCCCAGGCTGCCTCCTGCGGCCGCAGAGGCCCGCAGAGGGAGTGCTGCGGGGAGACCGCCCGCCCAGCGGCCCCGCGTCACTACCTTTGTGCGGGGAGATGGAGGCTCCAAAGCCATCAAGGAGCGACCCTCCCCCGGCCTCTGCCGCCAGGAAGCCCTGCAAGAGACCCCGGCCCCTGCCTCTCCAGCTCCCGCTGCCCCCGCTGCGGTGGGACCGAGGGGAGCTGCCCCCGCCGCCCAAGTTGCCCTGCCTTGCAGGTGAGTCAATCCTGGGCGCCGACACAGAGGCCGGGGCTGCCCGCGGCGCCACTCGGTCTGCCCCTGCGTCCTCCCCTCCTGGCCCAGCGAGGGCAGACCCCCTGCCCCCGGCCACTCACACCGGGCAGGTGGCCGCTCCCATCACAGCCGGGGGGGATGAAGGTGTCACCTCGCAGCCGACCTCGGATGATGAGGACATTGAAATGGACACCACTCCCCCTTGCTATGCTTGCACCATCATAACTTACCCCGACTCCAGCGGGAGATTCCCGCCAGTTTACCAAATCCAGTACAGTGTGGAGCACAGGGCCCCTGCGGCCCCCCCACCCGCCCACCTGCCCTGAAGGCCTGCTGCCCTCCTCAGGCCGTCCCACTGGCCCCAACCACCCTCAGCCACCTGAGGGACTCCTCCTGGCCCCAGAAGGGACCCTCTCTCATGGCGTGCGCATTGCCACCGAGATGCTTACCACTGGTACCCCGGCAGGCCCACTGTGGTTATGGGTCCTGCGGCTCCGTGGATGGTGGGGGCCCTGGGGTCCGTATGTCCACCCCAGGCCCACTCATCCCCGGCATCCAGAGCACCCACGTTAGAGATGGACCGAAAAAGGCGCGCAGCACGGCTTCTGCATCTCCCTGTGGCCATAAGACCAGGGACCATCTGGCCGCAGCCTGGCTGCTGAGGAGGAGGAGCAGGCATCACCCAGTGCGCATACACTGCTGGTTCCACCTGAACTCCGACCCCCGGAGCCCACCTGTGATTACACAGGCGGTGTGGTGACGGGGCGGGTACCCCAGTCCCAGATGGAGGCGCTAGTGTTGACACTGGCCATCAGTGCCCCTGCGGCCCGCCTGGACATGGGAAACCTCCTGCACTTGCAGCAGCCGCCACCTTGGAGAATGAAGGTATGTCCCGAGACACGTCTGTCTCCACCTTTCCTCAGACCACAGGGGCTTTCCTGGCTGCGCGGCCTCCGTTATCCATGCAGGTCCCACTTGTAGCTGCGCTTTCTTTCCAAGCCCCGGGACCACCTGTGCAGAATGCGGGTGATGCTATGGGCGGGTCCAACATCCCTCCCCTGACGGGAGGGCCTGCTATTCCCACTTTCCATCAGTACAACTGCGGCCCGCCTGGCCCACACACAGGTGGGCCCTCACAGGGAAATGTCTCACCTGTGACGAGAGGCCACCGTGTGACCACATGCCATCAGATCACTAGCAGCCCAGCTATCCAGTGATGGGGACAGCACACACTGCAATGGCCGGATAGGCTTACGGGCCCCTCTTCACACTGAGTCCTTGGGCACCCCTGGACCCAAACAGTAGTGTTCTGGGGGACCAGACATTTTTTTAAAATATATTTTATTGATTTTTTACAGAGAGGAAGGGAGAGAGCTAGAGAGTTAGAAACATCGATGAGAGAGAAACATTGATCAGCTGCCTCCTGCACACCCCCTACTGGGGATGTGCCCACAACCAAGGTACATGCCCTTGACCGTAATTGAACCTGGGACCTTTCAGTCCGCAGGCTGACACTCTATCCATTGAGCCAATCCGGTTTCAGCAGCACCAGACACTTTTACAGAGAAATGTGTACTCTCAGTCAAACACCTGCCTCCATCCCCCAAGGTGGGGGCCCCTCTCACTTTGGAGGAGCCAGGACTGTGTGTGGAGGCACCTGCTCAGAGCAACGGTGCCTGTGCTCGGGCAGCTGGGGCATCTGCCCAGGGATTCATAAGAGCCACCGACCAATTCTATCTCAAATCTCCGCAAATTAGGACACCTTCCTCCGCAAACTGTGTAACCATGGACTTTGCTCCGCTGGGAAGAGGCTTAGCCCCTTCAGGTGAACTTAACCTGCTGGTCCTACATCAGGTCAGAGGGCCACACCTCAGGGGTCTGTGTGTTTGGGGCAGCCAGCGTTTGAGGGTGAGGGACAAATGAGCCCAGTTGAGGAGTACCTGCAACTTAAATCTCTTCAATAGCCCACCAGAAGTTCAAACCCCTTGTTCTGGCATGTGAATCCTCAAGATCTGCTCGCCCTACCCACTCCTCTCCCCTCCCTGCCTTGCATTTTCAGTATCAGCACATGGAACTTCCTGCTGTGTTCCCAAATAGCCATTCTGTGCTCATGCTCTTCTCTCCTAGATTCCTCTGGCCCTGACTTCCTTCCCCACCTTCAATTTGATATTCCGTGCCCATCATTTAAGACTTTTCTCAGATATCTTGTCATTCAAAAGTCTTCGTTGTCTGTTATCCCATCTGGATTAGGTACAACTCTTTTATATCCTTGGAATACCTCATGCACATCTCTGCTGTCATACTTATCAGATTGTATTATAATTCACACTTGATACATCTTGGGTTCTTGCTAGAACATGAGGTGTTTGATGATGGATGCTGTTTTATTCACCTTTGAATCTTTTGCAACAGATTTATTTTCTATCTCACACTAGGCACTTCATTAAATAGTTGATGCATGTATGAACAAATGAATAAATGAAAGCGCATTCATTGGAATCAAGTTTTGATGGGATCCAGAGATAATACAAAATATAAGCTTCCCAGCTGAAGCAATAGATTTATGGTATCTTCCCACAGCTTTTTCTTTTTTAAATATATTTTTATTGATTTCATAAAGGATGGGAGAGGGTAAGAGAGATAGAAACATCAATGATTGATCGGCTGCCTCCTGCTCGCCCCTCACCCAGAATCAAGCCTGCACCCCGAACATGTGCCCTGACCGAGAATCAAACGGTTACATCCTGGTTCATCTACTGAGACACACTGGCTGGGCCCATATCTTTTTCTTAGTCCCTGCATGTGAGCAGTAGCACACACGGAGGAGATCTGATTTAAGAAACAATCCCATCATACGTGTATACGGAAAGGAGGAACTGGTGGTTCCATATGAAGATTAAACCAGAATCTTTGGTCTTATAGGCAGCAATAAAACAATACTGTAGGAATTTTTATCACAAGTCCTATCACAGATAGAACGATATAAGGTGATATCTGTGTCTCAGATGTCAACTCTGAATGTCTGGTCCTTTTATCAAAAGTAGGAAACAGAGCCAAGAGTCAGCCCCATATCAATAATAAGTGTGTGGACAGGAAACCTTGGGGGCATACGCGATGGTGGTGTGACTGTCAGAAAACCCGCATCACCTCTGTGACATTGCTTCCTTCCTGTGAGAGCCTGGCTCCTCGGTTATTGGAGAAGAGGGAAGTTGATGAGCACAGGGGAGTTCACAGGGCCTCTGAGGCACGTTCAGAGCTATTCTACGACAGGTTCCTTTCCTCAAACCACGGAGTCACTTCCAGGGCTTTTTTGGTTCTGTATTTGCTATATCATCAGTGATAGCCAGCCTGCAGCAGCAAAGTAAAGAATCTCACTCTGTTTCCCTCTCATCGTTCCACAGGTAGTTTCCTGCCTTTCAATGAGGTTACTTAACAGCAAACACTACAGAAATGTCCTGCAGTTCATCCGCCTGCATTGCCTTCAGTCTGAACCCTGACTCTTCAATCACAGCGGACTCATTTGGAATCACACAGATTAAAAGGTCATGACATTAATCGCAGAGTTACCTAATCCCAGAGCCTTTTCCTCCTTTTTAGAAGGGGTGGCTTGTCATGGGGTGGGTGGGGAGAGCAACAAGAACTCTTCATGGTTTCTGCGTCTTGTTCAATTTCAGATGTGGTTTTCCAGTTTGATTAGTAAATATTTGATACCTGGCTACAGCACAAATACTAGTTTAGCCAGAGAAAAGTTTCAGACTTGGTCTTGCAACATTTCATATCTTTTAATGACCTTTAAATAAAACATAGCTGTTCTTAGCACTGCTTGGATGCTGGCTACAGAAGGTCCAGTGACATAAGGTTATGAGCGATGGTTCGAGGTTTCAGGTTGGGGTGCAGCACAGAGCAGTGTTGGTTTAGAGGATTATTAATTCTGTGGAACAGGTGAACGGGCATTCACTTCACTGTAAGCCAAATATTTATAGAAAGCCCTGTTATATTTTTCTTAATGTTAAACAATAAAATCTGGTAGGTTTTATGACTGTAAAAAATGGGATGTGGGGATCAAAGAGATAGTCCAAGGATGTGCTGGTGATTATGTTTTTATGGATAAGACCCTGAGCAGATGGAAATGAAACCACATCATTTAATGACAGGGAGGAGAGGAGGTCTGAAGGGGGCGACCCACATGGAGAGTGCTAGGGAAGTCTGCACCATCATCTGCACACCTTTCAACCTGGAGCCCTGGGGGCTAAGACTCAGTGCCTTATAATACAACGAGGCTTTCTGTTGATTTGGAAAAGTATGATGGCTAAAGAAAGCTGTGATGATCTCTGCACTTGAAGTGGTTATTCTGTTACTGTAGATAGGGAACATGGGGGAGTCTTCCCCCATCGGCCAACATGATGGGGTGGGGTGGAGGGAGATTCTTACACTGTGCATTGCAAAAGCTAGAAAGATGAATGGACAGGGTCTGAGTAAGCCAACAGCTAGAAAAAATGAATGAGAGAGGGCCCCAGGGCACCAAAAGCTAGAAAGGTAATTGGATAGAAAAAAAGCCCTCCTATCCCTATCCTTATAAGACCACAGGCTTGAGCAGGAAGGGGGAATGGTCTGAGACAGAAGTCCACCCTTCTCACAGCACGTGGCACCTGAATAAACCTCTTTCCTTTTGCACCAACATCTGTCTCAGGAGTTTGGCTTTCCCTGGGGCAGGCAGCTGAACCTGCATTTTGGTTTCAGTTCGATAGGCCTCTTTTTAGAGTGTCTCATAGTAAACCCAGAACCTAAATCTAGGCAGAGTTGTTCTATGAATTGGTTCAAAGATGTGTTCATTTTTCCTACAATTGTACATATTTTAATGTAATGGATTGACTCTAATATAACATTAAGCTTTTGCATGGTAATTCATGAAACTAACTCCTTACTCTTTCCTTTTTTGGGAGCATTAAATCAAGGAAATTGGAGAAAGAAATAGCCAACATGTTACAGCCCCAAACAATCACCTGTCAACATTGATGAAGATCTTGTACAAGTAAACTTAAATTCCAGAGCTGGGATACAACGCCTTTGGAAAACACATTCATTCATAACACTGGTTGGAAAACAGGTAAAATGTCTGCATTTTGTTGGGACTTTAATAGGCTTATTGGACCTAGAGTATATCTGGATTACTTTCATATGTTTTTCCTTTGAATAATGTACTACGAACTAGATAGAAACTTGATGCAAAAGAAACCAAATAGAACATAGAAAAGTGGAAGTTTAGACATTTTGAAAATGTGTACAAAAAATAAAATGACGAAAGTTGTAACATCGTGTTCTCCAATAATATAACAATAATGATGCCTCCACTAGAAGATGTGATAAATATAATGTAATATATAGTTAATGTAATCTAATGATTCCATCACTAGTTAATCACTTACTCAATCAGGATTTTCTTTTCTTGGGCATTATACTTTGATCTTGTCTGCCAGCCTCATATTATATTCAGTAATTGGATATAAAAAAAGCAATGGACTATAAATTTTAAGAAAAGGGAGTATTAGCTCTTGAATATAAAAGTTTAAAATTACTGTATATACATGATCCTTAGGAAGCACTCTCCAAGTGTTTTGCCTTGAGACTATCTTTTTAAAAAGACATGCAAATATAATACCATAAAAATCTAATAAGTGATAAATAAAATAGTTTTTAAAAATGAACACCTTTGTTTTTCTAATATATTTTAAACAAAATTGTATGTATATCAATAAGTTAGGTAAAAACAAATATACCCATGGGGAAAATATTGGAAAACATATTAAAAATTATAGTAGTAGCTATGTTGAGGTGGTTTATTATTAGTGAATATTTCTCTATTTTCCATATTGGGTAATACAATTATTTGAATGTGGCAATTTATTTGAATGTGGCAATTAGATTTAAATACCATTAGGGTAGGAATTTTTCTACATCACTGCCTGATACATATCAAGTACCCAATAAATATGTGTTGAATGAAAAATTAAGACATTTATTACATTATAATATATTCATTAGATTCATGGAAGCATATTGTCCCAATCTTGACATTTCCTGTCCCGGCTTTGAAGGCTGTTACCAGGCAGCGGGGCGTGTCCCCCGTGCAGTTCTCAGCGGAGGGAGGCCAGCACTGGGCCTGCAGAGGCTCACCTCTGAGCTCACCGCGGCCTTAGGCAGTGCAGTGAGGCCTCGAGCAGGTTACTCTCTGTGGCTCAATCTCCTCATCCGAACAATAGGTATAACGATGCCTCCTTCCTAGGACTGTGTGAGGATCAAATGTTTCATACATGAAATCTCTTAGTGTAATGCATGCCACACTGTAAGTGATAAATAAGTGTTGACCATTACTGGTATTGTGTTGATGTTGTTATTATTATTTTTATTATTAGGGAAGTTTATATCTCTAGTTGTCTGGCCAGTATGTTGTTTTCAGCCTCTAATGCCCACAGTGGTTTCTGCCTCAGGCAACAAAAACCATTTAAGCCTGATTGAGAGAGATTAAAATCTTGCATTAGGCTCTCAAGAGAATCAGTAATCTCCAGATGACTTTTGAAATACAGATAATATCTGCCTTGGAACTCAAATTAGGAGAATTTAAGAATCTGAAAGTTGTCTCTCAGGGTTCAAACACGAGAGGGCTAAAACCCCTTCAGAATGGGTTTCCGCCTGCCTTGCCACAGCCTGGGGCAGCGGTTCTGAGCTCGATGAAGCCTGGGGTGGTGTGTGGAGAAAAGGGGGTCGGGGGCAGGAGCAGAAGCCTGATAAGGAGTAGAAATGAGCTGAAAGTGAGAGGGTGGGGAGCACTCCCAGGAGAAGACTTTTCTTCTCTCCACTCTGGTCCTCCTCCTCACTCTGTCCCCTCACTGTCATCACAGGCCTTCGGGAAGCAGAGCTCTGGGGGAACCAAACGACAGGGCAGGGGCGCTGGCTGGCTGTCTTCTGCTATGATGGCTCCACAGCATCTAAGGTCCTCGGGTCACTTTACATTTGTGGCAGGAAGGTACATTAAGTATACTAGTATTGTGCAGTCATAATTTCAGCTTCCAAATTGGCAACTTATTTTTAAAAATTTATCAAATAAATTATTTTCTTAATGTACCTTAAAGAAGAGAAAATTTAGTTGAAATCTGTAATTTCTGACTTTTAGAAATTTAGGTGCAATTTTATTGCCTGCATGTGTTTTCAGTGGAAATTAATTTCACTAATAACTACAGTCTCAGTGCAGGAGTTTCAGAAATGGTGTTCAAAGCAAACAAGAAAACCTTTCCCTGGAGAAAATGAACTTCATCTGATGGATCAGAACATTGTTCAGAAGGACAAAACTCCACTTGAGATAAGTCACAAGTTCCCCTGGTTACTACTGCATTTTATAAATCATTGAGATTTTATTTAGCATATAATTTTATCAATTTGTTATCAAATGTTATAATTTATACACTTATATTTTGTTTACTTTATTAATATCTGCCTTTCTCATTTGACTAAGCTTAGTAGCACCCAAATTTAATTTTTCACTTTTTGGTAACTGAGAATGCTACACTACAGATGATCAATAAATGATGAAAAAATGAATGAATGAAATTTTTTCCGTATCCCAGTAGGAAAAAAGGGGGGCAGGATTTTTATCAATATACTAGAGAATGAAAGAAATAAAAAATATGAGAAAAATTTTCAGCTTGAAATTTTTCAAAATAAATATCTATATAATAAAAGCCTAAGTGACCCTTAAGGCAGAATGCCTGGGCGCTATGATGCACACTGACCACCAGGGGCTCATGGCTGGCAAGCACAGCGACAGTGATGGGAGCCTCTCCCACCTCCACAGCAGCGCTAAGGAGCAGCGAGCCAAGCGGTAAGGAGCAGTGAGCAGGCAGGTGGTAAGGAGCGAGGGTCCCGGACTGCGAGAGGGTGCAGGCTGGGCTGAGGGACCTCCCCCCGCAGTGCACAAATGTCATGCACCAGGCTTCTAGTAATAAATAATGAGTGTGGGGTGAAATAAACACTTTCAAAGATTTCTGGAGAGAGTATAAGATGGTAGATTTTCAGAGAAGCAGTTTCCTTGATTTTATCAAGAATTTTAAATATTTCATTCTCAGTACCCACCATTTCAATTTGTAGCAATTTAATCCAAAACATAATTAAAGACATGCTGAAAAATGTGGAAAGATTTATTTGCATTAATATTAAGTTGAAACAAAAGGAAATGACTGGATACAGTATGGACTATTATATATCTTGTAAAATTAATGTTTTTGAATGATTTACATAAAATGGTTCAACATTAGTCATTAATGCTTCTTAATTTTTTAAAGATGTGAATGGTTTAAAAAAACAATATGAAATAGTATACATGATATTATAATTTCAACTTTATAAAACTAATTAGAGACTGAGAGTACAGAGTTGAGTCAAATGGACCAGATTTGAATAGTGACTCTGCCATTTAGTTGTGAGTTAAAGACATGACATTGGCCCTGGCTGGTTTGGCTCAGTGGATAGAGCATCGACCTGTGGACTGAAGGGTCCTGGATTCGATTCTGGTGAAGGGCACATGCCCAGGTTGTGGGCTCGATCCCCAGTGGGGGGCATGCAGGAGGCAGCATGATTCTCTCTCATCGTTGATGTTTCTATCTCTCTCTCCCTTCCTTTCTGAAATCAATAAAAACATATATATATATTTTAAAAAGACATGACATTCTACAAATAATTTAATTTACCTAAGTTTCCATTTTTCTTCTGTAAAATTGACATAATATTAGTAGCACCTGCTTATGAAGTTATGAGATTTAAATGAGAGAATGAGTTATTACTAAGATAAAAATATTGAGGGAAATCAAGAAAACATTAACAATGATGTTTCTCTTTGTGTTGGCATACAGATGACTTTCTCCTTTAAAATTCCCATATTTTCTAAATCACCTATATTGAAACTATTCTTTTATAACCCAAAATAGATATTGATAATAAAAAAGTCCCCTTAAGAGACTAAATTTTTTAATGTGAGTGAGCACATTCATATTTATAGCTTATACTTTATTTTTTAATATATTAAGTATCCTTAAAGAAAACACATGTATCAAATTTTGTTTGTCAAGGAAATAAAAGTCAGTTCATTAAGCACATTACATTCTCACTTCTGAGAGTTTAGCTCTCTCACAATATCACTAATTTAGAACAAAGATGAAAATCAAGAAAAACCTGACAACAACATAAGCCCTGAACCAGCAAAATAAATGGCAGAGGATCTGCACTGAACCTCGTACATTTTCTTATTTAAAAGGCCCTCAGCCTTCTCTCGGTGCCTTTGTCTGTCTGTCGTTGTCTGTGTAAACTCTCTCCTGTCATTCTGCCAGCAGGGGCCTGAGGGGCACCTCCACGTGCTCCCTTTTTCTGGTCTTCGCGTTCTACAGTCAGGTTTCCCAGGCTGTCCCCAGATGCTGTGGGAGGTCAGAGGGAAATTCAACCACCTGTGTCTCTAACTTGGCTCACTGAATGTTTCTGAACTGGTCTCCTCCTCTCTAGTCTTCATCTCTTCCACGTCACCCCTTTGTCCTCCATCCCATCCTCTCCATACCCCTTAGCTAAAATGCATCAAGACTTGGCATTGCTCCGGAGCCCAAACTGCAGGCAGGGACTGCCTCCCAGACCTTCCTGGTGTGGTCCCGCCTGCTTCTCCAGCTTCACACACGCTCAGCTGAAATCACAGCACACACTCCTTCCCGTCGCCTACATTCTCACATTTGCTTGCTCACTGGCCTCTCCCAAGACGGACCTCTGCCTTGAACACACTCATCTCCTCTGCCTTTTCACCCGTGAGCTTTTAAGCTGCTCATCCTTTGGGGCTCAGCTTAGACATCTTCTTTGAGAGGCTTTGCTGATCACCCAAGGCAGGAGCCACTGACTGACACCCGCTGCTTCACACCCGCTGTTCCTCGGATCACAGCCCTGACTGCACATTAGTCTCTCGGAGGCTGTCTGCTCTTCCTTTAATTATACTCCCAAACCAGCTGAGCTACTTCATTTCCAAGCACGATGTGAGGAGCACCAATTATAGGTGAGAGTAAAAGCCGTTATCGACAGATGCACAGACTAAAGTGGAAATGAACAAGCTAGAGAGGAGACAACATAAGGAACTGAAAAGTCTTGGTATCTTTTTTTTAAATTTCTTTATTGATTACGGTGTTACATATGTGTCATTATTCCCCCATTAACCTCCCAACCCCCTCCCCCCCCCCCCCCCGCCTCATGCCCTCACCCCACTGTTGTCTGTATCCATTGGTTAGGCTTATATGCATGCATACAAGTTCTTTGGTTGATCTCTCCCCCTTACCCGAATCATCCCCTACCGAGGTTTAATGGTCTGATCGATGTTTCTCTCTCTCTCTGGATCTATTTTTGTTCATCAGTTTATGTTGTTCATTATATTCCATAAATGAGTGAGATCATGTGATATTTATCTTTCTCTGCCTGGCTTATTTCACTTAGCATAATGCTCTCCAGTTCCATTCATGCTGTTGCAAGTGGTAAGAATCCCTTCTTTTTTTAGTGCAGCATAGTATTCCATTGTGTAGATGTACCACAGTTTTCTAATCCACTCGTCTGCTGATGGGCATTTAGGCTGTTTCCAAACCTTAGCTATGGTGAATTGTGCTGCTATGAACACAGGGGTGCGTATATCCTTTCTGATTGTGTTGTGGTGCGAATGCGAGTAAAGACCACTGGAGTCCAGACCAAATTAAAATTTAGAGAGCCTTTATTGCCGGCCGGCGGCTGTTCTGCCTTTCCACGCAGGGAGGTCAGAGAGCAGCCCTGACCCTTTGTGCAAGACCGCTTTTTAAACACTTTTTAACCCAAGACAAAACAGTTTTTCCCAAATAATGTCAGGGCCATGCTATTGACCATCATGTTATTTACAGGGTTATCCTGTTCTTTAGAAAGCTGACAGTGTTCTATCTTGCAAGGCTATTTTGTGAGGTGCAAGGGGAAGGGGCCATGAGACCATATCTCAAGGCCTGGCCTGGTGTCAGCACTGATAACCCTATCCTGGGGCATAGTCCATGGCCTCTCCAGAATGTTCAAAAATTCCCACTCTCTAACATTCCCCACTAGTTTTATGGGAGAATCAAATCATTGTTTCTCCATCATCAGTGCAGACATGATGATAGTGAGTACGCAGGACCATTAGCTTTACAGCCTGTATTCGCCTTTGTACATAGTTGATGAGACTATTTATAAGACAGGGTCCAAATGTTGCTGCTATTAACAATAAGATCAAAGGTCCTGCTAAAGATGTTAGGAGTGTTGTTAGCCACGGGGATCAAGAGAATAGATTTTCATACCAGTTTCCCTCACTTCTTTGCCTTTCCTCTCTATCTTGGAGTCTTTTTCTGAGTTGACTTAGGCTTTCTCTGATGGCCCCGGAATGGTTGGTATAAAAACAGCAAGTTTCTCCTAAGGACATACAGAGTCCTCCTTGCTTCATGAATAATAAGTCTAAACCCCTTCTATTTTGTAAGACTACTTCTGCTAACGAACTGAGAGAATCCTCTAGGTGGTTTACATTCTCCTTTAGGGTGCTTAAGTCTAGATCTACTTGGCTGCTAAGTTCCTTAAAGTTTTTGTCCCCTGTGACCAGTGCTGCAGTGCCTACTGCAGCGGATCCGGCTATTCCCAGACGGACAAGCAAGGGGACAATTACTGGGGCTCTAAGAACTCGCCCAGGGGCTAGGCCCAGGTGCTCGCACCCTCCCTCCCCAGAACAGTAATACACCTGGGGTAAGATATGAGCCAAGATGCATAAGGAAGGCTTGTGTGGGTGCATCAGTGTCAGAGGAGAGACACAAGGGGTGATTCCTGTGGTGCACGCAAACCAGGTACCTTCAGGGGCCACTAGGTACCAGTCTGTCTCCTCTTCATTGTCCTGACCAAACCTCAGTACTGAGGAACAGGATTCACCATAGGGGGATTTTGATAAATCAAACTCTGAGGACATAACACAAGAACCTTGTCCCTGGACATCCCCAAGGGTTAATTTTGGGGTTTGCCCCCATCTGCACACCCCTTGTGGGGGCTTTGTAATTGAAACATTTCTAATGTCTGATGAATCTGAACCAACAGTGGCATTTGCCTCTATCCCAACGTAGTAGGGGGGTTCTGGGTTTAAACACAACCAACAGTCTCTGGTGGCATTTGGGGAGGTCTGATTTAAAAAGTTAAAAACCGCATCCAGAGTGTCCAGGATAGGTCTCCGGCCTGGTTTGCTAGTATGAGTCTTAGGAACAAGGGTCACGTCACCTTGGTCAGAGGAGTTAACTCAGTATTGTTCCGGGCAGGAGGTGGTGGTGCGGGACGGGGCCTGAGTGGCTGTACTGGAGGCAGCCCCTGGTCTAAGGGTCTTAAAGGCCCGATGGGGTTCTTCCTTTGGGTTTTCTGGGTTCTCTGGAGGGTGAAGAGGACCCCGGGATCTCTTCCAGCTACATACAGTCTCAGTCCCCAAGTTTTTCCCGCATCCCAGTATTTCTCCCACCAGTTTTGGGGCGTGATAACAATGGGATTGCAGTCTCCTACCATACAGTTATTGGAAGGGGCCCCCGGGCGGACTATTCTCTTGAACTGGATGGCGGGATCTCTGTTAGTCCACAGTGCCATAGTCTCACAACCCCACCGGGCACAATAATAGTCCCCATCAGTTCCACATTCAGGGCTACCTTCGGCTGGGCAGACGTAATGCTGAGTTCGCCAAAGTCCTCGTTCTAAGATGAGGGTGCCACACCCGTAACTCGTCCCTATATGATATGCCCCATGGGCTTCTGGGGAAATGTAGTGGGTATTGCTTTCTGGCGGCTTTCTCCAAGTTTCCCCAAATAATCGGCATAAGTCAGTCTCTATGGAGGGGGGTCCTGGGGTCGTGGTATGACCTATAACAGTCCCATCCACAGTCCGGGTCAGTTCCCATGTGTAATTAGCCCTCAGGTGGGGATTACTCACCGTGACAGGCCACAGGCACATCAGGATTAGGACTGCCTTCGGAGTCGGATTTTCAGGGGGTCCTTGGTGCGCTGGATGGTCCGTCCCTCCAGATGGTCCTCCGCTTCCGCCTTCTTGATTTGAGTTCGATGTATCCCGTGCTTTTTTCCCCACAACCTTCACCGCTGATGGGGTGCTGAGGACAACAGTGAAGGGTCCAGTCTACCTGGCCTCCAGGGATGATGGCTCGTGCTTCCGCACCCACACTAGGTCTCCTGGTTGAAATGCAGGTGGTGCAGGTGTAGTCCCAGGGGATGGGTCTCGGTGAGCCTCTCGGACCAGCCGGTGGTTAAGTCTGGAACTCAACTGTAAGGCCTGTAGGGACTGTGGGAGGTTGTGATTAGAAAGGGATGCCAACACTTCTTCCCCTAGCTTGGGAAGCAGGTGGGGGTCGGCCAAACAGAATCTCAAAGGGGGTAAGGCCCGTTACGTAAGGGGTACAATGGGCCCGGAGTACGACAAAAGGAAGGAGGCTTACCCAGTTTTCGCCAGTCTCCAGTTTTAATTTTGTTAAGGTTTCCTTTAGGGTCCGATTCATCCTCTCTACCTGCCCTGAACTCTGAGGTCTATAGATAGTGTAATTTCCAACTTACGCCTAACATTTTTGCCAATAGTTGAGTGATGTGGGCAATGAATGCCGGGCCATTGTCGGACTCCATCACAACAGGTAGGCCAGACCTGGGGATAATTTCTGAGACTAATTTCTTAACTACTATCTGTGCTGCTTCAGACTTGGTAGGGTAAGCTTCTGGCCAGCCAGACAACGTGTCAATAAAAACCAGCAGGTATCGATATCCTCCCCGCCCTGGAGGCAATTCTGTAAAGTCTACTTCCCAATGTTCTCCGGGACTTCTTCCTCTGAGTCTGGTTCCTTGGGCCCAGGGGGAGTGTCTCCCAGGGTTTACCTGTGCACAGACGTGGCATCTCCTTGCAATGTCCTTCAAGACCTGGAAGAGCTTAGGGATATAATAGTCTCATTGAAGCAATTCTACCAGCTTGCTTCCCGATAGATGGGTGCTCTGATGGACCTGAGAAATGAGTTCCCTTCCCAGGGCCTCCGGAATGAAGTCTGGTGTCCGGCAATTCTCTCCATCCTCCAGATGCCTCCTTAACCTCGAGTCTCTTCCCCAGTTCGTTATCAGTCTCCGAATAGACGGGCGTCTCTTCGAAGACCTTTGCCGGGAGAGCTGGCAGGATATGTAGAGGCCCCACTGGTCTTTGGCTGCCTCTTTCGCTGTTTTATCTGCAAATGCATTTCCTCGCGCCTCCGGAGTGTCAGCTGGTTGGTGTCCCCTGCAGTGTATGACTGCTACTGCCTTTGGCAGCCAGAGGGCTGCCAGGAGGGCGAGGATCTCCGGGACGTTTTTTATTTCCTCTCCCCCGCGCCCCAACCCATGTCAGTAGTCCCCTTTCCTGATACAGGGCCCCATGGACATGAACCGTAGCAAAGGCGTATCGGCTGTCAGTATATATGTGTACTGTTCTTCCTTTTGCCCACCGCAACGCTTGGGTGAGGGCAATTAATTCTGCCTTCTGAGCCGATGTCCCGTGCCCCAACGCCTGCGCCCAGATTACCTTATCGGCTGTCACGACCGTTGCTCCCGCGTACCTGGTCCCTCCGTCCACGAAGCTGCTCCCATCCGTGTACAAAGTCTCATCCGGGTCTCGGAGGGGTTGGTCAGTCAGGTCCTCTCGAAGATTTTTCAACGAGGACAGGGTTTCAGCGCAGTTGTGGAGAGGCTGTTCGGGATCATCATCCGGCAGCAGGTTGCAGGGTTCAGAGCTGCTGTCTTAAGAAAGCTCACCCGCGGAGGGTTGAGCAGGAGCACTTGGTACTGGGTAATACGGGCATTTGAAAGCCACCACTCAGGTGGGCTTCGCAGAAGGGTTTCCACGGCCTGGGGGGCCACCACCTGTAAGTCCTGCCCAAGGGTGAGCTTTGAGGCTTCTCTGTACAGTATGGCTATGGCCGCTACCGCCCTCAGGCAGCCTGGCCACCCTGCAGCTACAGGGTCTAGTCTCTTGGATAAGTATGCCACAGGCCTTTCCATGGCCCTAAGAGCTGGGTTAGCTCCCCCTTCGCGATCCCCCGGGCCTCTGCCACATGCAGCTGGAATGGCTTAGTGAGGTCTGGCAGCGCCAATGCTGGGGCACTGACTAAGGCTTGTTTAAGGTCCTGAAAAGCCTTAGTCTCATTCTCAGTGTAGTTTAGTTCTCCAATCTTTCCCCCGGTGCAGGTGTAAAGGGGTTTTGACATCTCTGCAAAACCTAGTATCCAAAGGTGATAATACCCTACTGCCCCTAGGAATTCCCACACCTGCTTCTTTGTTTTGGGGACCGGGATCTTCAAAATAGCCTGTATTCGGCTAGCAGATAAAGTTCTCTTTCCTTCGCTGAGTTCATACCCCAGGTAAGTGGCTTTCGGGGTGCAAACTTAGGCTTTCTTAGCGGACACCCGGTACCCCAATTTGTCTAGAGTCCTCAACAGGGTCTCAGTGGCTTCCCGGCACTTACTCTGAGTCGCCGCGGCACGGAGGAGGTCGTCCACATATTGGAGTAGGGTGACCTCCGGATGTTCTTTCCAGAACGTGCCTAAATCCTGGCTGAGAGCCTCATCAAACAGAGTAGGAGAGTTTTTAAGTCCCTGGGACAACCGGGTCCAGGTCAGCTGTCCCGATGCCCCTTCTTCAGGGTCCGTCCACTCAAATGCAAAAATGGGCTGGCTGGACGGGGCCAGCGCAAGGAGAAAAGGCATCCTTTAAGTCCAGGACTGTATATATTTGATGACTCGGCGGTAACAGGCTCGGGAGGGTATAAGGGTTGGGTACTGTTGGGTGTATAGTCTCTACCCTCTTGTTGACTTCTCTTAAATCCTGAACTGGCCTGAAATCCTCCGTCCCAGGTTTTCGTACAGGGAGCAAAGGAGTATTCCACGGGGAGTGACAGGGCCTCCAAGATCCCGGCCTCCTTCAGTCTTTTTATATGTACTGCGATGCCCTTCCTGACCTCTGGCTTATTGGGTATTGCTTAACCCGTATTGGAACAGCAGTACTAGTGAGCTGTACTACAATCGGGGGCCTGTGAGTCGCCAACCCAGGGGGATTGCTTTCAGCCCATACCCCTGGTATCTTTTGCTGTAGTTCTTGGAGCAGTGAGGCGCTTTGGGCTGACATAGTTTCCCCGGGATCCTCGGTGAGGAGGAATTCCTCGCTTAACGGACACGTCAGGAGCACGGTGTCAGGTCTGGCATTAAAGGCTACTTTTGCTCCCTCCCCCTGGAATGAGATGGTGGCTTGTAATTCGCTGAGGAGGTCCCATCCTAGTAAGGGGTAAGGACATTCTGGCATCACTAGGAACGAGTGGGTCACTGTCCCAGCCCCTAAATTGGTTATTCGGGCCTGAGTCCATGGATATGATTTTGTCTTCCCGGTAGCTCCTTGAATAGGGGTTCGCTCCTTAGACACCGGACCTTCTGCTTGTTGTAGGACTGAGAACGTGGCTCTGGTATCAATAAGGAAATCGACTGGTTTGCCCGCAACTTGCAAAGTGACCCTGGGCTCCTGGGGGGCTAGTAAAGACGGAGCCCCGGCCCCTTCAGTCCACTTCTTTGACTAACACCGGGCCGGGCGCCCCTGAGGGCGCTGGGGGCTTTCATTCTTCCAGGGGCCTTCTCCTTTACAGCAGGCACACTGGTTCTTCCCCAGCCCCGATCGCCGAGGGCGCTTATCCCCGGGCCTTGCTCCTCTTCCTTTCTGGTTTCCTTTCCTCCCGTCTCCTTTTTCCCTGTTCATGGTTAATAAAACCTGTGCCATCTTTTTGGTTAGCTCACCGGCATCTTCTCTATTGTTGAACGTCTTCTGTGCTACCTCTACCAATTCTGACAGCATCTTTCCCTCAAAGCCTTCTAACTTTTGTAAGTTTTTTCTTATGTCTGGGGCCGACTGGGACACGAAAGCAATGTTAACTGCCCGCCTGTTTTCTGGTGCTTCTGGATCTATGGGGGTGTAGAGCCTGTAGGCTTCACACAAGCGCTCTAGAAAAGCGACCAGAGATTCATTCGGTCCCTGCACAGTTTCAGTTACCTTAGACAGATTGGTGGGCTTCCGTGCAGCTGCTCGGATTCCCCTCAGCAGAGTCTGGTGATACTGATCAAGAGCCTCCTTACCTTGGTCTGAGTTGGGGTCCCACGGGGGTCGGGAGAGTGGAAAAACGGCGTCCAGCCGTGCCGGGTCCGACACTGACTGACCATCTGGTCCGAGGACCAGTTTTCTCCCCTCTGCTTTCACTCTTTCTCTCTCCTCCGAAGTGAACAGAGTCTGGAGGAGTTGCTGACAGTCGTCCCAAGTGGGCTGATGGGTAAAAAATACAGACTCCAAAAGAGAGATGAGTCCCTGAGGATTCTGAGGGAACGAGGGGTTCTGATTCTTCCAGTTATACAGGTCACTAGTCGTGAAAGGGACATAAACCATAAATGGCCTGCCATCCTCTGCTACCGGAGTTACCTGACGCAGGGGCAGCATCGGGACTCCTGAGGAATCAGGGGAAGGGTCCAAATGATGGGGTTTATACTCAGTCCCGCTGTGGGTGTGGGCTGGACTCATTGGGTCTTCAAGGGGACCCGCAATTGGGGCAGATGGATACGGGGGAGGTTCCGTCAAGAGGGTGTCCTCCTGGGGTGATGGAAGGACAGGAGGCTGTTTCTCAGTCTCGGGGCGGGGCGGGGCTCGGATTTCCAGGCCAGCTCGCAGCGGCATTCCTGCGTTAGCACTTCCTTGTTCCCATCCCACCCCTCCGCCCCCTCACTCTTTCCCGCCCTCCCCACAGTGCTGGCGCAGCCGGCTTCCCCTGGGTCTCACTGGGAGGAGGTTTAGTGATGGGAGGTTTAGTGAAGAGGATAGTCCTTCTCCGTCTCTGTCCCAATTTTTCCTTATTCTGGGGAGGTCTTTTGCAGTCCCAGAGCCACTTGGGATTATCAGTAAAAATGTCTATCCAAATTTGGATATAAGGAATTTGGTCCGGGTAGTCAGGATTGTCGAAAATGGCACGTTGGATGTTATATGCCAGCCCTAGATCAGTGGACCCCTCTGGGGGCCACTTACTGGGATATGGGAAAGTCAGCCATTCCCGCTCACAAAATTTCTGTAAATCAAAAGCATTAATGGAAGCTCCATAGTCATCCGCTCACCGCTTGAATTCCTGAAAATTTTTCAAAAAACATTGCAGGGGAGTACAGACAGAAGCAGACTGCCCCATTCTAATGACAGAGACAGTTAGACCACAATAACACAGAACAACAAAAGACAAAGACAACCAACTGAGGATCGCCGGGCACCGTCGTGCGCCGGGATCTGGTCTCAGAAGTAGCACTGCGTCCAGCCTTCCAGAGACCCTAGATAGGCGCTCACAGAACAGAACCAGAAATAAGTTCTTACCGGTAAGAACCAGATCCAGGTGGCTCCAATCAGAGTCAATCAGGAAATTTAGCAGGCGGGGTCTCCGACCTCTACCAGTCCTGGGGCTGAGGAACGTCTCTCAGAGGTCTCCCCCTGGGTCAGAGAGTACGGGGACCCCAGTGGGCTCGGTCACAGGACCAGGCAAAGGCTGGTTATCTCGCGGGGGCCTCCAAATGTTGTGGTGCGAATGCCAACAAAGACCACTGGAGTCCAGACCAAATTAAAATTTAGGGAGCCTTTATTGCCAGCCGGCGGCTGTTCTGCCTTTCCACGCAGGGAGGTCAGAGAGCAGCCCCGACCCTTTGTGCAAGACCACTTTTTAAGGACATTAACCACATCCTGTTTTTGCAGAGTAAGCAACCCAAGACAAAACAGTTTTTCCCAAATAATGTCAGGACCATGCTATTGACCATCATGTTATTTACAGGGTTATCCTGTTCTTTAGAAAGCTGACAGTGTTCTATCTTGCAAGGCTATTTTGTGAGGTGCAAGGGGAAGGGGCCATGAGACCATATATCAAGGCCTGGCCTGGTGTTAGCACTGACAACCCTATCTGGGGCATAGTCCATGGCCTCTCCGGAGTGTTCAAAAATTCCCACTCTCTAACAATTGGTGTTTCTAGTTTCTTAGGATATATTCTTAGGAGAGGGATTACTGGGTCAAATGGGAGTTCCATTTTTAGTTTTTTGAGGAAACTCTATACTGTTCTCCACAGAGGCTGCACCAGTCTGCATTCCCACCAGCAGTGCACAAGGGTTCCTTTTTCTCTGCATCCTCGCCAGCACTTGTCGTTTGTTGATTTATTGATGATAGCCATTCTGACAGGTGTGAGGTGGTACCTCATTGTCGTTTTGATTTGCATCTCTCGGATGATTAGTGATTTTGAGCATGTTTTCATATGTCTCTTGGCCTTCCTTCTCTCTTCTTTCGAAAAGTATCTATTTAGGTCTGTTGCCCATTTTTTGATTGAGTTGTTTATCTTCCTTTTGTTAAGTTGTATGAGTTCCCTGTAAATGTTGGAGATAAGCCCTTATTGGTGATAACATTGGCAAATATGTTCTCCTCTGCAGTAGGCTTTCTTGTTGTTTTGTTGATGGTTTCTTTTGCTGTGCAAAAGCTTTTTATTTTGATGTATTCCCATTTGTTTATTTTCTCTTTAGTTTCCATTGCCCTAGGAGCGGTATCAGTGAAGAAATTGCTTCAGCATATGTCTGAGATTTTGCTGCCTGTGGATTCCTCTAGTATTTTTATGGTTTCCCATCTTATGCTTAAGTCCTTGATTCATTTTGAGTTTATTTTTTTTTGTATGGTGTAAGTTGGTGGTCTAGTTTCATTTTTTTGCATGTATCTGTCCAATTTTCCCAACACCATTTATTGAAGAGACTGTCTTGACTCCATTGTATGTTCATACCTCCTTTGTCGAATATTAATTGAGCATAGTGGCTTGGGTCAATTTCTGGGTTCTCTATTCTATTCCATTGGTCTATATGTCTGTTCTTGTGCCAGTACCAGGCTGTTTTGAGAACTGTGGCTTTGTAATACAGCTTGATATCTGGTATTGAGATCCCACCTACTTTGTTCTTCTTTCTCAGGATTGCTGCAGGAGTCTTGGTATCTTTTAGATAGCAGCAAAGTCCTAAGAGTCTTACTCTTACTAGAGTGCAAGACAATGTCCAAAAACAGTAACTCAGGGAGAGGCATGTCAAGTCAAAAAGAATGAAACTATATTTGAAATACCAGCAAAATGGTTGAAATAACATTTGATCGATTATTACATTTGATAATTGCTCTACTGAATTATAATTACTTCAGTGTCACCTGGTAATCTCACAGTGGTCATTTCTGCTCTAGGTGTGTGTCACCTGTTTCCTTCCTCGTTGCAGGATGATAAATGATAGTAAATGCAGTTGTGTATACATGTAATTGATAAAATATTTTTTAAATATGCAGTATATAGACTTATACAGTTTAAAGAATTCTTCAGATAGGATTGATTGAACTCGTAAATTACTTTACTGTCTTTGCCGACTTTTGTGCAGCCTTTGTGTGTAATAAAGCCAACGTTGTTACATTGATAGATGCAAATCTACTGCTTTGATGTGGACCAATGTTCAAGGTTTAAGGAAGCAGTTAAAGGAAAAGGGAAGATAAGAGCTTACCCGTTCCATTTGAGGTAATCATTACAAATAGCTTAAACACCAACTTCATTCTTTTTTAATCACATGAAGTATTGATGTGAAATACCGAAACAAGCTTTGGAACAAATAGAAGCGCTCACAAGTAGAAGGTAACTGGTGGTCGTTTCCAAAGAGAACAAACCCCTGGCTGGGAAGCAGAAAGGGACGCTTCATGTGTTTGCTGGGCACCTCACGTCCAGCTGGAGCAAACCCTTCTGAGTGCACCCGTTTGCCCATTGTATCTGCCACGCGTCACAATGGCACGGCAGTGATGTGAATCAGGACATTTAGAATGTCGTTTTCTAAATTTTAAAAATTTAATAAATGATCATTTGGAGGGCATTACTTTTGAATGATTAAAGTGGAAATCCCTAATATTTACATTTCATTGAACTGTTAATTGAGTATTTTACCCCATTTTTAAAATGTCATTCTTTTATAACGGGTTAATAGAAGAAAATTTGGATTACAAATCAACTCAATCATTGATTGAGTTGGAAATGTTAGTCGCTTTGGTAAGCAAGCTATTTGTAGAAATGTCCTTCCAGATTTGGATGCATATGAATTGTTATAATATTACAAAATCAGTTGTTCCAAAAGAAGAAAGGAGCAACCTCTCAATGTTCACACTTGATGATTAATACATTGCACACAAAAGAACCACTTATCCATCATTTTTGTCTATAATGCCATATGTTAGCAATACATGTCCCAACTCCTACTAGGCAAGATACAAAGGCCTGTTCTACAGAGGTTCCTCCTGAAAGGCAGAAGTCAGAGATATTAAGAACATTCTTTGCTGAATACACCCAGATATTTTCATCTCTTCTGGATGGAATTCGTTTCCTTCAGCCAGACCAACAGTGGCCAAGAGCCCTATTGCAGTGACTGCTGCCTTCGACAGACGACCTCGAGGTGCTCCCGGGGCCCAGTCACCCATTCTTCCCCTCCGGGCCCTCTTCCCTCTGGTGCGATGGAGCCAGGGCTTCACCCCTGCCAGCTTCTGAGCAGGTGGAGTGGTGAGATGCACGTCTCAGGGTCCTGTCCGTTTTTCCTCCAGATGGCCCATCGTCCTGGCTCTGCTCCTGTCTGTCTAACTGCCTATCACACGCCCCTCACTGGGGCGCTGCTCCCTCAGAGCCACTGGTGCCACGTAACGCCCTCCCCGAGGACGTGGATTCCCTGGGGGCGCTGTTCTGTCTGGGTCCTGGCTCCTCCCTAGGAAGCAGCGCTAACCATCTCTGTCACTGGCTGGGGCACAGCCTAGTCTGCCCTCCGTTCCCCACCTGCTTCCGTCTCCCCGCCCTGCTTCTTGTGCTCCACCTTCCTCCCTCCTCTTTACCCAAAAATAGAGTCCTCCGTGCCCAGCAGCTCACCACTAGGTACCTAAGGTTTCAATGTGCTCAGCAAGGACACCTAAGGCTGCACAGGTGGCAAGCGGTAGGACCAGAATGTAGAGCCTAGTCTGTCCACCAGGTTTGTTCCCCTAAACTGGAGATTCCCATTAGTTACATGTTTCGGAACACACACGGAACATGTCTTACTTTTATTTGAAAGGTTGTTAAATATGATCTGTTTGAACTGAATTTGTTAAGTTCTCCTAACGTTAATCATTTTTCCATTTTGGGAGTTCTTGGATTCCATGTATTTTAAAGTCTAGAAACAAAAACAAAAACACCCAATGCCCAATAGATGGAAGGCTTCCCCATGTGGGCCCCAGACAGTGCTGCTGGGAACCCGGAGGGTTGAAGACATGTTGTCTTTCGACAGTGACTCTGGAACTGCAGCCCAACTGCCAAATCCTGCCCCATATTCTCCACAGAATGTGAATCACCCAAAACAGCACTTCTCAGCCCTCGGCCAGATTATAAATCTGTCTCATTGTCATGTGGGCTGGTTGCGCATTTCCTGTTTCTCTCCAGGAGACAAACCCATTTCTCTTTCCTTCCCTCACCCCTGCTTTCCTTCTCTTCCTCTTCCTTCCCTACTCTGTGCGGGCATTGTCCGGCCCACGGTGTGGTGAGAGGGAGGGATGTGGCAGCCATGCAAAGGTGGTGCATTAATAGTCCCCAAGCAGAGCCCGTAAAATAGGGAACTGCGGTTGAACTTCCTCAAATTGGGAGGAAGAGCCACACCTCAGAGAGCATCATCGGTGACTCTGAAATGGGAATTCTCATCAGCATGACTTGTGGTGCTTTCTTCCTCACAAATGCAGCCAGGAATGTCTCTATTGAAAAGTCCTCACAGGCGGTGTAATGTAGCTCCATCTTCAGTCTCGTTGTCCTGAGTAATAAGAGCTGGTTTTAAGTATTTAGTTTTAAGTGTTCTTCACTAGTGGTTGGCCCTGGTGTGGCCTTTATCTCTCTACCTCTCAACCGCCTGTTCTTTCCTCCTCCTCCTACCAACCTCCTATGGGAGGGGGATCTGATAGGTTGGTTAACCACCAATATACATATATGTTCAAATGAATAGCGATTGAATGAATGATCGTTCACAAATAGAGCAACTTTGGCTCAGATGTGATTCTCTCTTGTATTAGCAATAATGATCTGATTCAGATGAAAAACACATATTTTTGCAAACCCAAAAGAACTGCAGCTTAATCCAATTTTCTCTTGTGACAATGGTGTAATTGAGAAGCACTATTGCAATTGAAAAGTCTTGTGATATGCAAGACAGAAACTTCGGACATGCATGTAAATAAAAAAACAAGACAAGGTACGAAATAGTTAACACCTTCATAAGAGAGACTAGATGAGTGCTACTGAGGCTCAGGGACAGGAAGAAGAGATTCCATATTGGGGTGAGGGAAGGAGAAATAAAAAACTATCTTCTGATTCTTTCTTTTCTTATTTCCCCTTTAATTTTCCCCCAATTTTAAGGAAACTCTCTATTATATCATCCCTATTCAGATCTCCCTTCTGCTTCTTTCTTTTTCCTCCCCCCCCCCCCCCCCCCCAGCCTCTAGCTCCCCTGGCCCCATTTCCTCTCCACCTCATTTAGCATGGGGTCAGTTCTGGCTCCTTCCTCAGTTATCATTCTCCACATCCACATTTCCACAGAACATTTTTAGATATAATTTGTCTTCAAAGAAAAGGAAACAGTATAGCAATTGATTATTAAGAAGAAGATTATTTCAGCACACACTTTTTCAGCTATGAAAAACATAAATCTGAAAGTAGAAAATATTTGCATATTAAATATTTTCCTCAGTTTCAGAGAACTTGGATCTGTGTCTAAATTTTGATATGCTCATCTTGACCTTGGAGGAAAGAAAGACATACTTCTAGAAGTTACTAATTAATCCATGAAACCAAATAGAAGTAGAATATTTTAATGGACTAAAACTAGATTTAGGTTATATATAGGCAACACTATCAATTTCACCACATAGATTTTTATTTCTAACATTCAGTGTTAAATTCAGCCTGGAAGCAGTTATAGATAAATTTATTAACAACACCTTTTCTTCCTTCAAAATTTTCTGTATTGCAGGACAAATAATATTCAATAATTTAACTCTTAAATGGAAATTTTCTTTTTAACCTTTCTAGACGTGTTCATTCTTCCTAGAATTTAGAGCTGTGGTAGACTATTAACATCATCTATGTTAGGGTTTTTGGCCTGTGTCATGGGCTGTGAAAGAAGTCACAACTGAGAGAAGAGATGCGGGGAGAGGGAGTTTATCTTTACTTTCCCGAAGGGAAAGGGCTGGTGCATTGCTAACCAGTGCAAGGACCAGCAGCAAACAGCTGCTCCCCCTCTTAAAGCCTGGGCAGCCGTGGCAGGTGACCAGGAAGGGAGGGGATTTCAGGGCTGAAATTCAGCAGACATCAGGGGGTTGTCTTTGAAAAGTTTGTCTTTTTTAGGCGACAGTCCAGGCAGATGTCCTAAGGAGGTGTCTTACCAGTATTTTTCCAAAGCCTGAAAAACATGCATAGAGTCACAGTTATGAAGAGTTCAAAAGAGTCTTGTTTAAAGAGAAGGGGGGAAGGGAACTTTCTATTAACTGTCCCTGAGCTGTAAAAATAGCAGGGGGTGGAGGATGCAAGAATGTAGCCTTGAGAGTAACTTGTCTTGGGGTTTGAACAGAGGGGCTGTTTGAATCAGAGGCGCTAACTATCTGGGGGTTTAATTACAGGTGCTTCTCGTAATTGTGGAAGGCCACAGCACAGAAAAAGAAAGGCCTTTCTCTCCTAATAATCTCTTTCCGTCGTTTCATTTCATAATGGGTAAAGTGGGGTTCAAAGGACTGAAACCTTGCAAAGGCTTCAACCAACTTGGGGCTTTCAACCCTGGCTGCATGTTGGAATCAGCTGGGGCACTTTTCAAAAATGCAGATGCTCCAGTCCCCCCACTAGAGATTTGAATTTAAATGGTGAGTGTGGGGCCTGTGACATTGGTATATATTTCAAAGCTCCCCTGATGATGCGAATAAGGGGTGAGTTAGATGCTCTACATTGTGCCACCTCACTTACACTAGATTAAATAGACTTCGGGTACTATTTCTTAATGACCTAGATCACTCACTGGAGCAGAGGACATGAGCAGGGCTGGGTAGTTAGGAGGGTAGGGGATGGAGATATACACAGATCTTGCTGGGAAGCAGATTGCTGCCCACAGGAGTGAGGGCTGGCACACAAACAGTTAAATGACCAAGGCAGTGCTACTGGGAAGATGAAAAACAAAAATGGGACTATTCAAGGAGACAGGGAAGTCAGATTGTTTCAGGATCCTAAGGTCAGATGAAGCACTTAGGAAACCTCCACCAGTGTTTTATATATATACTAGTGGCCCGGTGCATGAAATTTGTGCACGGGGTGTGGGTTCTCTCAGCCCAGCCTGCACCCTCTCCAATCGGGGACCCCTTGGGAGATGTCCAACTGCCAGTTTAGGCCTGATTCCTGGGGCCTAAACCAGCGGTCGGACATCCCTCTCGCAATCTGGGACCACTGGCTCCTAACCGCTCATCTGCCTGCCTGCCTGATTGCCCCTAACTGCCTCTGCCTGCCTGCCTGATTGCCCCTAACCTCTCTGCCTGCCTGCCTGATCACCCCTAACTGCCTCTGCCTGCCTGCCTGATCACCCCTGACTGCCCTCCCCTGCGGGCCCGATCGCCCCCAACTGCCCTCCCCTGCTGGCCTGATCACCCCCAACTTCCCTCCCCTTCTGGCCTGATCCCCCTAAATGCTCTCCCCTGCTAGCCTGATTGCCTTTAACCGCCTCTGCCTCAGCCCTGCCATCATGGCTTTGTCCGAAAGGTCTCTGGAAGGTCTCTCAGTCTAATTAGCATATTACTCTTTTATTAATATATATGTACATTAGGCCCAGTGCATGAAACTCATGCACAGGTATGTTCCCTAGGCGTGGCAGGTGATCAGGGCTGATTGGAGCCTTCCAACTGCTGGCCAGGGCCTTCTTTTGTTCCATGCCACCCCCTGGTGGTCAGTGCACATCATAGCAAGCGATCGAACACCCACTCCCAGTCTCCCGGTCAAACTCCCGAGGGGACACTTTGCATATTAGCCTTTTATATATATATAAATAATCCAGAATATATTTTTCACTACTTGTCTTGCCTTTTTATTCTCTTAACTAGAGGCCCAATGCACGAAATTCATGCAAGAGTAGACCTTCCTTCCCCTGGCTGCCAGAACCAGCTTCCCTCTGGCACCCAGTTCCCGGGCTTCCCTCACAGTCCTGGCTTTATCCGGAAGGTCATCTAGAAGGTCATCCAGTCTAATTAGCATATTACGCTTTTATTATTATAGGTAGTGACTATTGATGAATAGATCTTGATTGTCACATATTAAAATTTATCATTTACCTTTACTAGAGGCCCAGTACACGAATTTGTGCACTGGTGAGGTCCCTCGGTCTGGCCGGCCAGCGGGAGGGACAGTGGGAGGTTGGCTGGGGGGGAACACTGATCACCAGGAGGCAGCTCCTGCATTGAGCTTCTGCTCCCTGGTGATCACTGTGCATCATAGTTCTGGCTGGTAGTCCGGTAGTCCGGTTGTCCAGTCATAACAGTCACTTAGGCTTTTATATATATAGATGAGCAATACTATTTGTGTGCCATTGTAGAAATCTTAACCAACCATAAGGTTATAATGATAATTTTCTGTTTTCCTCTAAAAGTTTTTTTTAATTCTGTTCACACTTAGATCTATAATCTACTTAGAAGTTGTTTGTGCAATGTATTTAGAACTGATTTGGTGTGAAGAAGGGAATCAAGATGCACTTTTTTCCCATAAAGACATTCAATCGAGGCAGCCCTGGTTATTGAAAATGTTGTTCATTCCATCCAAAGAGTAATTTTTTATGTCATAAATCAAGTGACCATGTATGTGGGTCTGGACTCTCTGTTCTCTTCAATGTTCCATTTGTTTACTTTTCCATAAAGACCTCACTACCATGCCCTGGCCAGTGCTACTCAGTGTGTGAGCATCACCCCAGGCACTGAGCGGTCTCCAGTTCAATCCCTGGCTGCCTGGATGTGAGCTCGCTCTCCAGTAGGGGGCGTGCAGGAGGCAGCCAATAGATGTTTCTCTCCTTCTCTCTCTAAAAATCAATCTATAATAATAAAAGCGTAATATGCTAATTAGACCAGATAGCCGAATGACCTTCCGGACGTCATTCCAGACATCCTTCCAGATGAAGCCACCAAGGTGGGGACTGAGGCAGAGGCAGTTAGGGGCGATCAGGCAGGCAGGCGAGCAGCTAAGGGAAGTCAGGCAGGCAGGCATAGTGGTTAGGGGCGATCAGGCAGGCAGGCAGGCGAGTGGTTAGGAGCCAGCGGTCCCAGATTGTGAGAGGGATGTCCAACTGCCGGTTTAGGCCTGATCCCACAGTCGGACCAGCAGTCAGACATCCCCTGAGGGGTCCCAGATTGCAAGAGGGTGCAGGCCGGGCTGAGGGACCCCCCCATCCCATGCACTAATTTCTTGCACCAGATGTCTAGTAGTCATAAAATAGACTATTATGATTTCTATAGCTTTATATAATAAGTCTTCCTATCTAGTACTGAAAGTTTACCAGCTTTGTTATTGTTCAAGAGTATCTTAACTTTTCTTTGTGGCGTTTTTTCAATTACAGTTGACATTAAATATTGTATTAGTTTCAGCTGTGTACCATGGTGGTTACACATTTATATAACTTAGGAAGTGATCCCCTTGATAAGTCTAGTTCATACCCAACTGGCACCATACATATTTATTACAATAGTAATGACTATATTCACTATTCTGTACTTTATATCCCCATGACTATCCTATAACTGCCAATGTATACTTCTAAATCCCTTCAATGAGTTGAAATTGCTTGGGCTAAGGATATTCAAAATTTCAATGAATTTTGTTTTGTGTTTCCTATTAAGTTTTAAAATCAGCATGTCAGTTCACACACATGTACACATACATAGAGAGAGACACACACATACACACTCAAACACTCCTGGGACATCGATTAAGATTTATTGACTCCATAAATTAATTTGGAGAAAATCAACACCTTCATAATACTAAACCTTCCTACTCATGAACATGGTATTCCTCATTATTTGAAAGTTTTATCTAATTCTCTCAAAAAAAGTTTTGTAATTTTAAATATAGATGTTGTACACATTAATTGTTAGATTTACTTGTTTGATTTTTTTGTTGCTATTATAAGTTATATTGCCTTAAAATTGCTTTCTATTGTGTGATACTATTATATGTAAATAGAATAAATTTTTGAATATAGGCCATGTGTTCAGTGACTTTACTGAAGACACTTAATAATTCTAATAATCTGTAATTTTTTCTTTTTTAACAGAACATGATTATATATATATTTTTTAATTTAATTTTATTTTTTTTATTGAGGTATTATATGTGTACATATATTACCATTACCCCCCCACCCCACACCCACACATGCCCTCACCCCCCAGAGTTTTGCGTCCATTGGTTATGCTTATATGCATGCATACAAGTCCTTCGTTTGATTTCTTATCTACCCCCCCTCTCCCTAACTTTCCCCCTGTAATTTGAAAGGCTATTTGTTGCTTTAATGTCTCTGTAACTATCTTTTTGTTCATCAGTTTATAATGTTCTTTATTATCCATAAATGAGTGAGATCATGTGGTATTTTTCTTTCATTGACTGGCTTATTTCACTTAGTATAATATTCTCCAATTCCATCCAGGTTGCTGCAAATGATGAGAATTCCTTCTTTTTTATGGCAGCATAGTATTCCATTGTGTAGATGTACCACAGTTTTCTGATCCAGTCATCTGCTGACGGGCACCTAGGCTGTTTCCAAATCTTAGCTATTGTAAATTGTGCTGCTATGAACATGGGGGTGCATATATCCTTTCTGATTGGTGTTTCTAGTTTCTTAGGATATATTCCCAGGAGTGGGATTACTGGGTCAAATGGGAGTTCCATTTTCAGTTTTTTGAGGAAACTCCATACTGTTCTCCACAGTGGCTGCACCAGTCTGCATTCCCACCAGCAGTGCACGAGGGTTCCTTTTTCTCCGCATCCTCGCCAACACTTGTCCTTTGTTGATTTGTTGATGATAGCCATTCTGACAGGTGTGAGATGGTACCTCATTGTTGTTTTGATTTGCATCTCTCGGATAATAAGTGACTTTGAGCATGTTTTCATGTGTCTCTTGGCCTTCCTTCTGTCTTCTTTTGAAAATATTCTGTTTAGATCCGTTGCCCATTTTTTTATTGGATCATTTATCTTCCTTTTATTAAGTTGCATAAGCTGCCTGTAGATGTTGGAGATTAAACCTTTATCAGTGCTAGCATTTGCAAATATGTTCTCCCATGCAGTGGGCTTTCTTGTTGTTTTGTTGATGGTTTCTTTTGCTGTAAAAAAGCTTTTTATTTTGATGTAGTCCCATTTGTTAATATTCTCTTTAGCTTCCATTGCCCTAGGGGCAGTGTCAGTGAAAAAGTTCTTTTGGCATATGTCTGAGATTTTGTTGCCTGTGGATTCCTCTAGTATTTTTATGGTTTCCCGTCTTATGTTTAAGTCCTGTATCCATTTTGAGTTTATTTTTGTGTATGGTGTAAGTTGGTGATCTAGTTTCATTTTTTTGCATGTGTGTGTCCAATTTTCCCAACACCATTTATTGAAGAGACTGTCTTGATTCCATTGTATGTTCATGCCTCCTTTGTCAAATATTAATTGAGCATAGTGGTTTGGGTCGATATCTGGATTCTCTATTCTGTTCCATTGACCTATATGTCTGTTCTTGTGCCAGTACCAGGCAGTTTTGAGAACAGTGGCTTTGTAATACAGCTTGAAATCTGGTATGGAGATCCCTCCTACTTTATTCTTCTTTCTCAGGATTGCTGCGGCTATTCGGGGTCTTTTTTTATTCCAGATGAATTTTTGGAGAGTTCTTTCTAGGTCTGTGAAATATGCTGTTGGTATTTTGATGGGGAGTGCATTGAATCTGTAGATTGCTTTGGGTAGTATGGACATTTTAATGATGTTGATTCTACCAATCCATGAACATGGTATGTTCTTCCATCTGTTTACGTCTTTCTCTATCTCTTTTTTCAGTGTCCTGTAGTTTTCCGGGAATAGGTCTTTTACCTCCTTAGTTAAGTTTATTCCTAGGTATCTTAATTTTTTTGGTGCGATGGTAAATGGGATTTCTTTTTTAGTCTCTTTTTCTTTAAGTTCACTATTGGTGTATAGAAATGCCATAGATTTCTTGGCGTTAATTTTGTATCCCGCTACATTGCCGAATTCATTTATTAAGTCTATTAGTTTTTTGATGGATTCTTTTGGGTTTTTTACGTACAATATCATGTCATCTGCAAATAAGGACAGCTTCACTTCTTCTTTTCCAATTTGGATGCCTCTTATTTCTTCTTCTTGCCTAATTGCGGTAGCTAATACTTCCAGTACTATGTCAAACAGGAGTGGTGAGAGTGGGCATCCCTGTCTTGTTCCTGTTCTTCGGGGATATGGTTTTAGTTTTTGCCCATTGAGTATGATGTTTGCTGTGGGTTTATCATATATAGCTTTTATTATGTTGAGGTATGATCCTTCTATTCCCACCTTGTTGAGAGTTTTTATCAAGAAAGGGTGTTGGATTTTTTCAAATGCTTTTTCTGCATCTATTGATATGACTATGTGGTTTTTATCTCTCAATTTGTTTATGTGATGTATCACATTTATAGATTTGCGGGTATTGTACCATCCTTGCATTCCTGGGATAAATCCTACTTGGTCATGATGTATGATCTTTCTGATGTATTGCTGGAGCCGATTTGCTAGGATTTTGTTGAGAATTTTGGCATCTATGTTCATGAGGGATATTGGTCTGTAATTCTCTTTCATTGTGTTGTCTTTATCTGGTTTTGGTATTAGGGTGATGCTAGCTTCATAGAAGGAGCCTGGAAGTGTTCCTTCCTCTTGAATTTTTTGGAATAGTCTGAGGAGGATAGGTTTTAGTTCTTCCTTGAATGTTTGGTAAAACTCTCCTGTGAAGCCGTCTGGCCCCGGGCTTTTGTTTGCCGGAAGCTTTTTGATGACTGCTTCCATTTCTTCCATAGTTACTGGCCTGTTGAGCTGTTTAGATTCTTCCTGATTGAGTTTTGGAAGGTTGTATTTGTCTAGGAATATGTCCATTTCCTCCAGGTTGTCCAGTTTGTTGGAATAGAGTTGTTCGTAATATTTTGTAACAATCCTTTGTATTTCGTCAGGGTCTGTTGTTATTTCACCTCTTTCATTTCTGATTTTGTTTATTTGGGTCCTCTCTCTTTGCTTCTTGGTGAGCCTGGCTAGAGGTCCATCAATCTTGTTTATCTTTTCAAAGAACCAGCTCTTGGTTTTGTTGATCTTTTGTATTGTTTCTTTGGTCTCTATGTCGTTTATCTCCGCTCTGATCTTTATTATTTCTTTCCTTCTGCTTACACTGGGCTTTTCTTGTTGCTCTCTCTCTAACTCTTTGAGTTGTTTGGTTAGGTAATTTATTACCATTGTTTCTTGTTTTTTGCAGTAGGCTTGTAGAGCTATGAACTTCCCTCTCAGGACTGCTTTCGCTGTGTCCCATAGATTTTGGATTGTTGTGTTTTCATTGTCATTTGTTGCCATGATGTTTTTTATTTCTTCCTTGATGTCTTTGGTAACCCAGTCATGGTTTAATAGCATGCTGTTTAGTCTCCATGTGTTTGATTTCTTTGGGTTGTTTTTATTGTAGTTGATTTCCAGTTTTATGCCACTGTGATCTGAGAAGAAGCTTGATATGATTTCTATCTTCTTGAATTTGGAGAGACTTTGCCTATGTCCTAACATATGGTCTATCTTTGAAAATGTCCCATGTGCACTTGAGAAGAATGTATATTCTGTGGCTTTGGGGTGAAATCTTCTGAAGATGTCGATTAATTCCATCTGGTCTAGTGAGTCATTTAGGATTGATGTTTCTTTGCTGATTTTTTGTTTAGAGGATTTGTCCAATGGTGATAGTGGGGTATTGAAGTCTCCTACTATAATTGTATTGCTGTCAATCTCTCCTTTGATATCTTCCAGGAGTTTTTTAATGTATCTTGGTGCTCCTGTGTTGGGTGCATATATGTTTACCAGAGTTATTTCTTCTTGTTGGATTTCTCCTTTTAGTATTATGAAGTGGCCTTCATTATCTCTTGTTATGTCCTTCACTTTGAGATCTAATTTGTCAGATATAAGTATTGCTACCCCAGCTTTTTTTTTTTTCATTTCCATTCGCCTGGAAAACCTTTTTCCATCCCTTTACTCTCAGTCTGTATGCGTCCTTTTTTTTGAGGTGGGTTTCCTGTAGACAGCAGATATATGGGTTTTGTTTTCTTATCCAATCTGTTACCCTGTGTCTTTTGATTGGGGCATTCAATCCATTTACATTTAAAGTTATTATTGATAGGCACTTATTTGTCACCATTTTTATTCTATACCCCTCTGTTCCTTCTTTGCTTCCTATTTCTTTCTTTTTTTTTTTATAGCAGACCCTTTAGCATTTCTTTCATTGCTGGTTTGGTGGTGATAAACTCCCTTAGCCCTTTTTTGTCTGTGAAGCTCCTGATTTCACCTTCAATTTTGATTGATAGCCTTGCTGGGTACAGTATTCTTGGATTGAGACCCTTCCTTTGCATGACTTTGTATATTTCATTCCATTCCCTTCTGGCTTGATGAGTTTCTGTTGAGAAATCAGTTGCTAGTCTGATGGGGGTTCCTTTGTATGTAACTGTCTGTCTCTCTCTGGCCGCTTTTAAGATTCTTACTTTGTCGTTGGTGTTTGCCAACTTAATTATAATGTGCCTTGGCGTCGGTCTTTTGGGGTTCATTTTGCTTGGAACTCTGTGAGCTTCTTGGATTTGTGTGGGTTTTTTCTTCCCTATATCAAGGAAGTTTTCTGTTATTATTTCTTCTAACAGGTTTTCTATTCCTTGCTCCGTTTCCTTTCCTTCTGGTACCCCTATTATCCTTATGTTGTTTTGTTTTGTGTTGTCCCGAAGTTCCCTTAGGCTCTCCTCATGCTTTCTAATTTTTGTTTCTAGAAGCTGTTGTAATTGGGTATTTTTTTCCATCTTGTCTTCTAGCTCACTTATGCGGTCCTCTGCTTCTTCTAGTCTACTCTTGATGCTTTCTATTGAGTTCTTTACAGCAGCGATGTCATTTTTCATTTCTTCTTGGTTCTTCTTCATTTCCTCTTGGTTCTTACTCATATTGTCGAATTTGTCTTCCATCCTTTTCAGCCACCTTATGACCATTTCTCTGAATTCTTTCTCTGATAGGTTGTTTGCCTCTAGTTCGTTTACTTCCTTTTCTGGTGATGCCTGCTTCTCTTTCCTTGGGGGGGGGGGCTAATTCTTTGTTTCCCCATGGTCTCTCTTCTCCGGATGTCTGGTTATATAGTTCTCTCTCTCCGGCGTTGATTTAAAGGTACAAAATACAACACAACCAGGCACAACACACAAGGCACTAAACAGAATTGTATTCACGATATTAATAACCTCCAATAAAGGTAACCACCAGAGAAAGACAAATTAGGGAATAGGAGTGGAAGAGGGAGAGTAAAAAGAAAGAACAACAACAAAAAAAAAAGAGTGTGAATCTGAACTTGGGAGAAGAGCAGTAAGAAAAAAGAAAAGAAAAATGAGTAAGAGAGGCAAGAACAATACTAAGAGAGAAAAGGGGAACAAACTATATATATGGGGAGTAGACTCCACTAGAACAACCACTAATCCCAGCAAATTCCAGCAACACGAGCCTGGAGATTAATACAAACTGCAACAGCAACTAATATCAAGTGAGGCAAGAGAAAACAAAAGTAATAAAAAAAAAACAAAAACAAAGCAAACAATAGAACCAACCAAACAAACAAAAAGTATAATCAAAACAATCTCATAAAAAAAGCATAAAAATTCAATCTAATCAACATTCAAGCAAACAACAACAAAAGGCCAGAGAGAAAAATAATTTTTTTAAGGGGAAAGGTTAGGAGGAGAGTGATGGCAAAATGTTAGCGTTGAGATAGGGTAAGGGAAAGATGCAAATAGAATGTAGGACACTAATCCCAAAATAAAAGAAAGAGAAAATCTAATGACATTTAAAAAAAAAAAAGTAAAATAATAGCAATAATAATGCTGATTGAAAATAAAAATGTAATAATTAAAAAGGTGAAAATCGAGGAAAAAGAAAAAAAATTTTTTTCTTAAGTAAAAGATGCAAAAAATGAAAATAAAAAAATTAGAATAAAAAAATTGAAAAAAGAATTGAAAAAAGAATTAAAAATTAAAAAATAGGAAGACTAAAATGTGCAGTAGCGGCTGTCATTCACTTCCTCTTTTATTCTGTTTGGTATGCCTGTTTCCCAGTCTGGGCGGTATTTCAATTCAGCTTCGTTCCTCTGCTCCTCCGTGTTGTAAGCCAATCCTGCTTTTTAAGCCGGCCGTGTCTTAATTTCTCGTATTTATTTTTGATTACACCAGAGACAATTAGCGTTTCAGCCCCTGGGTGGCAGTGTTTCTGAATTGACTTCTGGGCCTCTCTAGCTTTTTTTTTTTTTTTTTTCCCCTCTATGGCACTCACTACCGGTTTGTGGAGGTGTGTGCCTCACAGCTGCCTCTCCGATGGTCACACCCAGCTCTGTTCCCAGGTTCCGAAAAAACAACTTCCCCTGCAGTCTTTCAGGGTTTTTCCACCTGGGTTTTCCTATGCGTTGGGCTTAGTAAGCAGAGTCGGAAAGAGCCCAAGTGTGCGGACAGTGGGTCTGTGCGCCAGACTAAGGAGCCCGCACTCCTTTGAAAATTCTTAGTCTGATCCTCCTCGTCAGATTAAAATGAGTTGATTTTAAGAGGTCACTTCAGTTAGCAACTCAGAGGACCCCTTCCACATTCACGGATCACGGCAGCTCCAACTGCCGCCGGTTTTTCTAGGCACAGACCTCCCGGTTCCCGCCGGTCCCACGGCTCGAGCGCTTCCCTCCCACCGCGGGGATTAGAAACCACACCTTATTTCAGGTGAAATCTGACCTTTCCGTGGTTCAGTGAAGGGTTCCTTTGAATCCGAATGTTTGCGCCGATAGGGGACCGGTGTTCTGGTGCTCGCAGCTGTTCAGTGTTTGCAGTTGTCGCGGAAAGTCAGGTTTCCAATAAAATCCTCCTTTCCTTGCAAGATGGCGAGGCGCCCGGTGAGCCCGCAGCTCCGGGAGGGAACCCAGCCCCTGTCAATGCTGTCTTTATGTGGTCTCCACTTATGTCCTTGGTTATCAGGGTTCTCTCCAACTAGTCTTCAATTGATTTTTCAGGAAGTTTTTCTGTATTTTAGTTGTAATTCCAGTTTGGTCCTGGGAGAGTGTCAGTGTAGCTTCCACTTAATCCGCTGCCATCTTGGAATCCCCGTTCCTCTGCACTGAGTGGAGCCGCGGAAAGACGAAAGCTTCAGGGTGGCCGCTGTCTCCGTCCCCGAGGCCAACTCCCAGAACATGATTATATTTAATACACAACTTCGGTATACCATAAAGTAAAGCACCATTGTAAAATAATAACAATAAACATGGTATTTCATTTGCAAAGCATGAGAAATGGTTAACATCTTTAGTCATAAACAAGCTCTTAGAAACCAGTAACAGAGACACTATAATGCAAGGAACCTGGAAAAAAATAAACTGAAATAATACAAATGACGATTAAGCGTTAAGCATATTGATGATTGCGCTGAGCAGTGACGAGGAATAATTTCTCTGCAATATGACACGGAACGGAATAAAGACACTGACACCTTTTGTTCTTCAGTGTTGAACAGGGTTGTACAGTTTGAAGTCTCATAAAACATTGATGAGTATCAACAATTGGGAGGAAAGCCGGTTTTGAATCAAAATATAAATTTGGAATATCCTTAGCCCAAGCAATTCCAATTCGTTAAAATTTTTTCAACAAATTAGTTGAACAAATTCAAAAGGAGTGATATAAAAACACGCTTAATGCAGAGAAAATATGTAGCCAGTATAAGCACCCTAAAACACCACTTGCCTTTCAGTTTATCAGCACAACCCCAAAGGGTGTGCACAGAATCTATTGGTAGTAGATGATAGCGTAGGGAGTACAGTCACTAAGACTGTGGTAAGTACATATGGGGCCTGGTGAGTACCTGAAATTGAGGGAACACTTTGCAGCACACCTGAAACTAACCCAAAACAATACTGAATGTAAACTAATCGAAAAGTAAAAAGAGACATAACACTGGGAGATGGGGATTAGAATTAAAAGGAAAGCAAAGGTACATAAAGTAACAGATGTCTATGTTATCTAAAAGCTAAGAAAGTTTATTTTTAATGAATACATTTTAAATCTACCCCAGGATAAGTAAAATCAGAACTATGTGGGAGCCCTGGAGGAAGGCCTCGCAATGGCGCGTCCCAGGCTTCTGGGTGTTACCGTCGCCAGCACCCCATCTCCTGGGATGCAGTCCAGCAGCAGCAATGGAGACAGTCAGCATGCTGCTCACGGTCCTCTCCATGCCGCCCTTTAGGTCGCCTTGGAACATGAGCTTCCTCACTCCTGTGTTCCACGTCGGCAGGGAGTGTCCGTGGCAACGCACAAAGGAGGCCTCTCCACGCTTTCCTGACGCCGGTCCTTGGGTTTGTAAGAGGGTGGCAGGAGCCGTGGCAGGTGTTCCTGTTCAGTCATCACAATCACATCGCCAACAGGTTGTAATTTTTTCAATATTTTACATGCACAATCATGTTATTTGCAAATTGTGATGTTATCATTTATTCCTATTGAGTCTGTTTTCATCATCTGACTTTATTGCATTGGTATTGTCTTCCAGTTCAATGTTAGAAGCAGTGTAAGCAGGACGTCCTTGCCTCATTCTTGACCTCTACGGGAAAGTTCAAGAACTCAGTCTTAAATATGATGTTGACTATGGGCTTTTAAAGGTGATCACCAGAATAAGATTTTAGGGTTTATTTTCCACTAACTGGTACTGACGGTTATCAAATCAGTTTTTTGTATTTGGTCGTGTGTTTGCTGAGTATCTTTCATATGCAAATACTCTCTCTAGCATCTTGCTGTTGTAAAGATGAAACATCTAACACTATGTAATGACATCTGTAAAAAAATTAGGAGTATGCCAGTTTTATTGCCCTTTTTGAAATATATCTAAAACATTCTTAACGTGTCAATTCTGCTGAAATACATGACAAAGCAGAGGTCTCTGTTTATGGACGTTTGAGCAGCTGAGGTCCAGAGCTGGGCTTCCAGCTGACACGCATGTCATTACTTTTGGGGAAACAGGCTGAACCTCCTGCCAAACTCCCCTGACAAGTGTGACATGGTGGCTCGTTGACCTCGCCTCCCTGCACGGCCATGGCCACCTGGATTGTTTTCCAAGCTACAGTTATCCTCTCTGAAAGCCAGGTCATCTCGGAAATGCCAACAAATAAAGTAACTTGAAGGAATCTAAAAAGAATGATTTTCTAAGCCTTACTACAGAATATGCTTTAAAGCGTTTACTGATGCCCTTGAAGCAGGAATGTTAAATTATATGTTAAATTATCTTCCTTTTAGTTGGCTGTTTCTGCAAAGTTCTTCCAATGCAACAGTCTGTTTACATCATGCTGATGGACTGCTTACAAAACAATTTTCAAGACCAACAGAACCAGTTCTCTAGGCGGGTGACTTCCTCTTATACTGGAAAGGAAGAGACTCATGAAGCAGGTGTGTATTGAAATACCATTTTTCTACAACTCACAGATTCAATGCTATAGGAGATAAGTATGATACAATGAAAAGCATAAAGACAAACGTTTTTAGAAACATTTTGTTTATTAGTTTTTTAGCTCTACACAATCTATTTAACTTCTCTAAATCTTAGTTACCTCAGTCATAAAATGGCCCTTTAAAAAATCTGTTCTTCCCACATGAACAACCCTATTCTGTGGATGAGAAACACTGCGATTCAGTAAGGAAGTGAGTTTTCTAAGACATGGTAATGGAAGGCAAATCCACGCTATGGAACTCGCCTGTGCTCAGAGCTGTAAGAGAGAAATGAATAAGCGACCGAGGTGTCCGGAGCTTGGAGAGATCGCGTCTGGTTGGGGTGATCAGGGAGCCTCAGGGAGAGAACCACATGTGAGCTGAGCCCTGACATGTGATTTGGGTTGTAAATTATTTGTCTGTGTACACTGCAAACAGATAATTTTCAAATTGAAGGGAATTCTTAAGTGTCCCCCATTGAGGGTGGAAAGAGAGGTGCAGTGGCATCATATCCTAGGTCCTATTGCTGCAGCCCATCATCCCCTAAGTGTGCTCCTGTCTGCGCATGTCTGTGCATTTCATTCACCACAGGATTCTGTGAGGTTAGAGTCATTTCAAATTCCCGGTCAATCCTGAGTAAGCAAACTGTGCCTTAGTGCTCTTCTTGTTGTACAAAAACACAGGGAAGAATCTTTTAAATCTGTGTTTATACTATTGGAAACATTCCCCCTCCTGTGTGGAAGGGAAGACCTCAGCAATTGTCGGGGGGGGGGGGGGGGGAGGGTCTTATTCCCTCCCCTGACTGGGTGACACTTCTCTTTCTCCCCTAGTCCTCTCTTCCTCCTCCCCCTCTTCCTCCTTCCCCTCTTCCCCTCCTCCTCCTCCCCCTCCTCCCCCTCTTCCTCCTCCCCCTCCTCCTCCTCTTCCTCCTTTTCCCTCCCCCCCCACTGGGTGACACTTCTCTTTCTCCCCTAGTCCTCTCTTCCTCCTTCCCCTCTTCCTCCTCCCCCTCCTTCTCCTCCCCCTCCTCCTCTTCCCCCTCCTCCTTCCCCTCCTCCTTCTCCTCCTCCTCCTTCTCCTCCTCCTCCTTCTCCTCCTCCTCCTCCTCTTCCTCCTTTTCCCTCCCCCCCCACTGGGTGACACTTCTCTTTCTCCCCTAGTCCTCTCCTCCTCCTCCCCGCCCTCCTCCTTCTCCTCCTCCTCCTCTTCCCCCTCCCCCCAGCTCTGTCTTTTTCTTCTCCTCTCCTCCTCTTGCTTTTCCATGTCTTTGCTCATTCGAGTGGCGGTTATCAGCTCCTGGCACTGCCAAGCGGCCTGGCAGAGCCAGTGGTAAGCCAGGGGTCTTCCTGTTTGTGTCACTGAGGGCATTGTCCAAAATATACATCACCCCATTACTGGTATTCATGGAAAACCCCACAAAATCCTGGTCAGGGAAGCGCAGAGCAGCCCACATGGGCATGTCCATGACATACCAGACCCCTGCAGGGCCCTACCTGAGAGCAGTTGAGAACCCTCCTGCTGATGACCTGAGAATAAATGAATGGTGGCCGAGGAACTTCTAGGCTGAGACCGAGTTTCAGGTCCAAGCAATGCTAGTCAGTGGTACCTGCTGTAATGAAATCTTTTTTCTAAGCACCCAGAAACCTAGAACTTATCTTGGCAGGGACGCAGGGAGGATGTTTGGTGGCACCTGGGAAAGGGGTGGATAGAGGCAGCATGCGGGGGAGAACTGACCATGGACTATAGCTGCTCAAGTCGGTGCCACACGGAGCTGATCTGTGTGTGAAACACGCTGGCAGCAGTAACCACCTGGGTCAGATCCACACGGGGTGGACCTGCGGGCTCAGCAAAGAAGGGAAAATCCCGCGTGTTAAACAGTAAGGAGGAATCCTGCTTCCACTTAAAGGCCACAGTTCTACTCAGACCCCAGTTCAGTTTCTCCACCTGTAAAATGGGGGAAAATGGTATCTATTTATATGAGATTTTTTTTTTAAATATATTTTATTGATTCTTTACAGAGAGGAAGGGAGAGGGACAGAGAGCTAGAAACATCGACGAGAGAGAAACATCGACGAGAGAGAAACATCGACCAGCCGCCCACCGCACACCCCCCACCGGGGATGTGCCCGCAACCAATGTACATGCCCTTGACCGGAATCGAACCTGGGACCCCTCAGTCCGCAGACCGACGCCCCATCCACTGAGCCAAACCGGTTTCGGCTATATGAGATTTTTGCAAGGAAAAAAATGACATCGCGTCTTTAAGGTGCTCAGCATTCGCACTTGGCACATTCTGTTAAATCAATGGTGACTATTTGTTACATTTGATTAGAAACACAGCCACGGGGCTAGGACTTGAGAATTCCCTACGAAAGTGAAAGTGAATGCAGCTTCCCGAATGAACTCCGAGGGTCACATCCTGCTGCTTTCTGTTCCTAGTCCGCATGGAGATCGGCCTTTGCCAGTGTCTATGTGCCTATTACGTGTGTGTGTGTGTGTGTGTGTGTGTGTGTGTGTGTGCGTGTGCGTGTGCGTGTGCGTGTGTGTCTCCTCCCACACCTCGCCCCCATCCTAGACAGAGGAGGTGGGAGGAGGGGGGTAGGGTCACTGAGGGGGGTGTGGTTATGAATCCAGCTGGGCGGAGGGAGGGCTGTATTATCTGAATCGCCTCCCTCATGTTAGACCCAAGAATTGCTACAAAGAACAGAGGATGCGGTGTCCCTCCACCACCTAAGGAATATGGAGCACAGCTCCTGCTGCAGGGCGGGGCCATTCTGGGCTAGCTGTGTGTCAAGAGAATCGCATGTCTTTGGAATTGGGTTTTTGTTTGTTGTTTGTTTTTTGTTGTTTTTTTTGAGGACACAGGGATGCAAGTTCTATGGGGTGCTGCAGTTTTGTCAGAGCAGCAGCAGGAGCCCTGCACGAGCTCTGGTGCTCTGAGTGACTGAGTCCATGTATTCTCCCAAGTTCTCCCATTCAACTACGCCAGGGCTGGCTCCTGCCTGAACCCTGCCCACTGTACTAACTGTTGGGAACTTAGTCCAAGTTCCTCCTTTATCCTCTGCTCACTAGTAACAGATGTCAGGTCTGAGCCCTCTGCCTGGGGCTGGACCGTCTAGGACGCCGGGTCTTAGACGGAGAAGCCATGAGAGCCTGTGGGTGTATAAGAATGAGTCTTCATTGCAGAAGCCAGTGGTCACATAACCATCAGACAAGACAGTCCTCACAGCAAAGTCCATACAGGCAGGCAGCCGGACACCGACTGGTGAACGTATATATTTCCCATAAAGCAGCATCAGTCTCTATCCCCACAGCTGTTATCTGAGCAGCCGCACGCTGCCTCCTAGACTCACCGCCTCACATTATAGCGGTACCTGAGCTCTCCGGCTCAGCAGCTTCTCCTGTCTCTCCTGCCCAGCTGCTCTTCCCAGCAGACTTCTTCACCGACTCCAGCCAACCAGCTGGTCAGTAACCTACTTTTACACTATTTAGACAAAGAAGGCTTCACGCCAATAGTTACATCAATCATATTGGCTACTGAAGAGCATAGTCTACCGTGTGTCTTTGCACCCACTCGTGGTGTCTTGTCCTGATTAGGATTCCCAGGCTCAGAGTCCTTGGACATCCCGTTTAGGCAAATGCCCAGAGCGGCCTTTGTCCATTCTGGTGTACTGATTACAAGGCCTTTGTGATTCCATTGGCCTTGACTATCCAGGTCCCACAAGTTTTTCCTTTGGCTTTGGAGAAAATAAATACAATGGGCTTTGGCTTGGGTTTGGGCTAATGTCTCCTTTTAAACAAAAACTATGGAAATAACCAATAATCAGAAAGAGCTCACACAGGCTTTTACCAAAACGTCGATCGTCGCTGTTGGCCCTCACCATCGGCACAGCCATCTGCTGTGCGCAGCCCTTTCTCTCCCTGCCCCTCCTCCCCAAAGCCTTCTTAGCTGGACTCCTTGCCCTTTGCTTTGTTCTTTGGTCTGTTGTGTTGTGAGTTGCCCTATAAATTTCCATCTTGGGGAGCAAGTATCTATGTGGCTCCAGGTTTGGACAAACTGCGGGGGCCTGATGCGGCGGGGGCCAAACATGGCGGGGATCTCCCTTTTCCGCGTCCCGCGCGGAAAGAGAGATGAACGAACCGGTTCTAAGTGGAGGCGGCCAGGGATTGAGAAATATTAGAAATAAAGAGAGGAGAGATAGATCTGAAAGCTGGGGCTGGGTGAACCTTTCTGTGCCTGGCTGAGGCCACAGAACAGATCCAGATTGCAAAGCTGAGGCTTTATTTATAATCAGGGACAAACAAGGCAATTAACAATGTTCTTGTAAGTTTCACTTGTTTTGGCAGCACTTGCTGCCCCTCCCACAGCCCACTAGCTACCCAGGAAGGATCTAGGGATCAGTTACAGGATCAGGCTTAATTATGCTGGGAGGGGTCTGCCCTCCAAACGAACTTGTTTGTGATCCTGCCACAGGTCAGTCCGAGGCTTAAACCTATAACCGCTTCCTACACAAACCTTCCCCATCTATATGGAAGGTCTGATTTAGAGGTTGCAGTCTGATATAACCAAAACATATTCCATACCAATTTGGCTAAAAGCTAGCAGTAGTTGGTAGGACACTTCTGGAAAGTGTGAAATCAATATTTGTTAATCCTCACTGGAGGATATTTTTCCATTGATTTTTTTAGAGAGTGGGAGGGAGGGAAGGGGCAGAGGAGGGGAAAGAGAGTGAGAAAGAGAGAGAGAAACATTGATGTGAAGGAAACACATCCATTAGTTCCCTCCCCGCAGCCAGAGATTGAACCTGCAACCCAGATATGTGCCCTTGACCGGAAATCAAACCCAATGCCAGGGCTAAGCTCTAACCACAGAGCTACACCTGCCAGGGCAGTCCCTATATTTTGATGTCAACCTTAAACATAAAAAACTAGGATTAGCATCCAAATGATCCAGCAAATCGTCATCTGAAATGACATTTGGTTATCAAATGTTTATAGCCATATGAAGAGGGATAGAGTACTGTACGATATTTATGCTTTAAAAATCTATATAAAATTTATAGTGAGCCTCTTGTGAACATTTCATGATTGAATAAATGAGTGGAATTTTGCAACTTGGAATAGCACTTAGAAAGCTGGTTGAGACAGGTCCAGGTTTAATATAATAGGACAGCAATTTCCAACCTTTTTCATCTCGTGGCACACAAACTAAGTACTAAAATTCTGTGGCACAACAGAAAATGTTATTTTTTTGCTGATCAGACAAAAAATAGGTATAAGTTTGATTCATTCACACCGGATGGCTATTGTGTTGGCTGCTGTCATTTTATCTATTTGACAATCTAAATGAAAAGAGGTCAGTGCCCCGACTAAACAGTCAGGTGCTGGGTGTTTTGGAAATTCTTGCGGCACCACCAGGGTGCCTGCTGTGGACACTGGTTGACAACCTCTGTAATCGGTGGGTGTGCTATGGGAGGAAACCCTGGGAAAGGGGACAGCGTGCTTGGAGCAACAAAATGGCCAGAGGGTCCCAGGTGGGTCAGGGGTCCCAGGTGGGTCAGGGGGTGGTTTATGGCTGTGCTTCTTAAGCCTCTGACACCTGTGGTGAGGGAATATATATTTTTTTGTTTTCTTAAATTTCTAATCTGCTGAGACCAATACTTTTATTAAATCCAACAACAATGAATTACTAGAAAAATAATCATGTTATATAAAGGTCTAACTTCCTATTTCTTTTTTCTTTATTTATTGAATTTATTAGAATGACATTCGTTTGCAAAACCGTTTAGCATTCAAGTGTACAATTCAATGACACATCACCTGCTCACTGCATCGCAAGCCATCGCCCCAAGCAATCCGTCCTCCAGACTCCTGTGGAAAACAGTATGGAGTTTCCTCAAAAAGCTAAAAATGGAACTGCCTTTTGACCTAGTGATCCCACTTCTGGGCATAGATTCTAAGAATCCTGAAACACTAATTCAAAAGAATATGTGCACCCCTATGTTCATTGCAGGATTGTTTACAACAGCCAAGATCTGGAAGCAGCCCAAGTGCCCATCAGTAGATGAGTGGGTAAAGACGCTGTGGTACATGGGATACTACATGGTCATACAAAAGAAGGAAATCTTACCTTTTGTGCAGCATAGATGGACCCGAACAGTATTGTGCTAAGTGAAAGAAGCCAGTCCGAGAAAGACAAATAACGTTCCATTTCTGTACATAACTCATCTCAGACCAGGGAAAAGCAGTTCCCTGACGGACAACGGGCTGCCCAGCACTCCAAGGAGCTCTTGTTAGGGAATGGCGGAGCTGGCCCTCGAAAGAGGTTGGAGCTAGACCGCCAGGAATCTTGTGCATGATTAAAGAATTCCAAACTTTATGCTCTCAAAACTGCCATATATTATCTTCCTGAATTTACTTATACTGCAGGTTAACTTGCTTAAAACTTCTGTGCTGAGTAGTTGTTTGATAAAACATATATCTAACAACCTATTTGGGCTTTGCAGATATGGATTAGTATCCCATCAGTTGCCTGGAATTTTTTTCCTTTTAAATAAACAACCTGGTTTGTGGAAATTTGGGTTTGTTTGGGTAAGGGAACACTATATCATCCCGGTTTCCCCTCCCCGTTTCTCTGTCTTGTATCTGTTATCATCTGAGTAGGTTGGATTTTACATCAGATTTCTTAGGGACCAGGACTGACCTGTGAGCCCCTGCCTTTTGTTGTCCTGAGCTCTTATGACCTCCTTCCAGGCCCCAGGTTTCAAGATGCTGCACATATGTGTGGCCAGACTGGGCCTGCTGGGGCTCCCCCTCTGCAGAGCTTCACCCCAAACCTGTGATGGCCCTGAGGCAGGAGGATGTGAACGCTTGGGCAAGGAGGGCACCTCGGGCTCAGGCACATGAAAGGGATCCCACCCTGGGAAACAGCCTTCCAACTGGAGGGCATTCCCAATAAGTTAAACATTTTTAATTTTTAAAATATGTGGGAATAAAATGACCCTGTGAGTGAAAATTAAGGAGCATCTGAGTGAGAATAAAATGTCTGTGGGAGTCATTTAAATACCACAGGGCAATATTCCTTTACTTTGGTTATAATGAGACTAGAGGCCTGATGCACGAAATTCGTGCAAGGGGTTGGCCCCAGCCGCTGCGGCGGCTTCCTCTTCCTCGGCGCTGTGGCCAGGGCCCTCTGCCTCGGCCCCCACTGCCGCAGCTTCGTCTGGAAGAATGTCCAGTCCAATTAACATATTAGGCTTTTATTATTATAAAGGCCTGGTGCACAAAATTCGTGCACAGGGGCAAGGGGGGATGTCCCTCAGCCCAGCCTGCACCCTTTACAATCCGGGACCCCTCAGGGGATGTCCGACTGCCCAGCCTGCACCCTTTCCAATCTGGGACCACTGGATTGGACCCTGCACCCTTTCCAATCCGGGACCACTGCAAAGTACCCTGCACCCTTTCCAATCCGGGACCACTCACCTGCCTGCCTGCCTGATCACCCCTAACCCCTCTGCCTGCCTGCCTGATTGTCCCTAACTGCTCCACTGCTGGTCTGATCACCCCTAACTGCCTCTGCCTCACCCCTCACCCGGGACCCAGGCTTCCCTCCCTCTGGCCAGCTACAAGCACCCAGGACCCGGGCTGGCTTCGCCTGGGCTGCAGCTGCAGCATGCTGGTGCCCGGGACCGTGGAGTGGGTGGTTTGTCCCTCTCCTGGGCCACAGGCGCAGGCGCCCGAGACCGTGGAGACTGTGGGGTGTGCGGGTTGATCCTCTCCCGGGCTGCAGGCACAGGTGCAGCCACTGGCGTCGGGGACTGTGGGGCATGTGGCTTGTCCCTCTGCCAGGCCTCAGCCTGGCTGGTCCCCTTTCCTCTCTTGCGAGCTCATTTGTGCCTGGCTGGTCCCTGTTCTTCTCTCACGAGCTCATTTTGCCTGGCTGGTCCCCATTCCTCTCTCCCTAGTGTTGAGTGTCTGAGCCTTTACAGCATGAGGGTGTGAGGGCATGATGACTATTTGCAAATTAGCTCTTTATTATATAGGATTGTTAGTTAGAATCCTTACCTGAGTCCAGAATTCAACCTGTAAGTATTCTTTTCATCCACACTGTCTCTGACCGAGGGGTGCAGGGGCTGCTTTTATTTTATTTTTTATTTTTATTTTTTCATTTTTTTATTAAGGTATTATATGTGTACATATATTACCATTGCCCCCCCACCCCACTCCCATACATGCCCTCATCCCCCAGAGTTTTGCGTCCATTGGTTATGCTTATATACATGCATACAAGTCCTTCGGTTGATCTCTTATCTCCCCCACCTCTCCCTAACCTTCCCGCTGTAATTTGACAGTCTGTTTGATGCTTTACTGTCTCTGTATCTATCCTTTTGTTCATCAGTTTATAATGTTCTTTATTATCCATAAATGAGTGAGATCATGTGGAATTTTTCTTTCGTTGACTGGCTTGTTTCACTTAGCATAATGTTCTCCAATTCCATCCAGGTTGCTGCAAATGGTAAGAATTCCTTCTTTTTTATGGCAGCATAGTATTCCATTGTGTAGATGTACCATAGTTTTCTGATCCAGTCATCTGCTGACGGGCACCTAGGCTGTTTCCAAATCTTAGCTATGGTGAATTGTGCTGCTATGAACATACGGGTGCATATATCCTTTCTGATTGGTGTTTCTAGTTTCTTAGGATATATTCCTAGGAGTGGGATCACTGGGTCAAATGGGAGTTCCATTTTCAGTTTTTTGAGGAAACTCCATACTGTTCTCCACAGTGGCTGCACCAGTCTGCATTCCCACCAGCAGTGCACGAGGGTTCCTTTTTCTCCACATCCTCGCCAACACTTGTCGTTTGTTGATTTGTTGATGATAGCCATTCTGACAGGTGTGAGATGGTACCACATTGTCGTTTTGATTTGCATCTCTCGGATAATTAGTGACTTTGAGCATGTTTTCATGTGTCTCTTGGCCTTCCTTCTGTCTTCTTTCGAAAAGATTCTATTTAGGTCCATTGCCCATTTTTTTATTGGATCATTTATCTTCCTTTTATTAAGTTGTATAAGCTGCCTGTAGATGTTGGAGATTAAACCTTTATCAATGATAACATTTGCAAATATGTTCTCCCATACAGTGGGCTTTCTTGTTGTTTTGCTGATGGTTTCTTTTGCTGTAAAAAAGCTTTTTATTTTGATGTAGTCCCATTTGTTTATCTTCTCTTTAGCTTCCATTGCCCTAGGGGCAGTATCAGTGAAGAAGTTCTTTCAGCATATGTCTGAGACTTTGCTGCCTGTGGATTCCTCTAGTATTTTTATGGTTTTCCATCTTATGTTTTAAGTCCTGTATCCATTTTGAGTTTACTTTTGTGTATGGTGTGAGTTGGTGATCTAGTTTCATTTTTTTGCATGTATCTGTCCAATTTTCCCAACACCATTTATTGAAGAGACTATCTAGACTCCATTGTATGTTCATGCCTCCTTTGTCGAATATTAATTGACCACAGTGGTTTGGGTTGATATCTGGATTCTCTATTCTATTCCATTGGTCTATATGTCTGTTTTTTTGTGCCAGTACCAGGCTGTTTTGAGAACTGTGGCTTTGTAATACAGCTTGAAATCTGGTATGGAGATCCCTCCTACTTTATTCTTCTTTCTCAGGATTGCTGTGGCTATTCGGGGTCTTTTTTTATTCCAGATGAATTTTTGGAGAGTTCTTTCTAGGTCTGTGAAATATGCCGTTGGTATTTTAATGGGGAATGCATTGAATCTATATTTTGCTTTGGGTAGTATGGACATTTTAATGATGTTGATTCTACCAATCCATGAACATGGTATGTTCTTCCATCTGTTTACGTTTTCCTCTATCTCTTTTTTCAGTGTCCTGTAGTTTTCTGCGTATAGGTCTTTTACCTCCTTAGTTAAGTTTATTCCTAGGTATCTTAATTTTTTTGGTGCGATGGTAAATGGGATTGCTTTTTTAGTCTCTCTTTCTGTAAGTTCACTATTGGTGTATAGAAAGGCCATAGATATCTTGGTGTTAATTTTGTATCCTGCTACATTGCTGAATTCATATATTAAGCCTCTTAGTTTTTTGATGGAGTCTTTTGGGTATTTTATGTAGAATATCATGTCATCTGCAAATAAGGACAGCTTTACTTCTTTTCCAATTTGGATGCCTTTTATTTCTTCTTCCTGTCTAACTGCAATGGCTAATACTTCCAGTACTATGTCAAACAGGAGTGGTGAGAGTGGGCATCGCTGTCTTGTTCCTGTTCTTAGGGGAAATGGTTTTAGTTTTTGCCCATTGAGTATGATGTTTGCTGTGGGTTTATCATATATAGCTTTTATTATATTGAGGTATGATCCTTCTATTCCCACCTTGTTGAGAGTTTTTATCAGGAAAGGGTGTTGGATTTTGTCAAATGCTTTTTCTGCATCAATTGATATGAGTATGTGATTTTTATCTCTCAATTTTTTTATGTGATGTATCACATTTATAGATTTGCGGATATTGTACCATCCTTGCATTCCTGGGATAAATCCTACTTGGTCATGGTGTATGATCTTTCTGATGTACTGCTGGAGCCGATTTGCTAGAATTTTGTTGAGGATTTTGGCATCTATGTTCATGAGGGATATTGGCCTGTAGTTCTCTTTCATTGTGTTGTCTTTATTTGGTTTTGGTATTAGGGTGATGCTGGCTTCATAGAAGGAGCTTGGAAGTGTTGCTTCCTCTTGAATTTTTTTGGAATAGTCTGAGGATAGGTTTTAGTTCTTCCTTGAATGTTTGGTAAAACTCTCCTGTGAAGCCGTCTGGCCCCGGGCTTTTGTTTGCCGGAAGCTTTTTGATGACTGCTTCAATTTCTTCCATAGTTACTGGCCTACTGAGTTGTTTAGATTCTTCCTGATTGAGTTTTGGAAGGTTATATTTTTCTAGGAATATGTCCATTTCCTCGAGGTTGTCCAGTTTGTTGGAATAGAGTTGTTTGTATTATTTTTAAACAATCCTTTGTATTTCGGCGGGGTCGGTTGTTATTTCTCTTCTTTCATTTCTGATTTTGTTTATTTGGGTCCTCTCTCTTTGCTTCTTGGTGAGCCTGGCTAGAGGTTCATCAATCTTGTTTATCCTTTCAAAGAACCAGCTTTTGGTTTTGTTGATCTTTTGTATTATTTCTTTGGTCTCTATGTCATTTATCTCTGCTCTGATCTTTATTATTTCCTTCCTTCGGCTTACACTAGGCTTTTCTTATTGCTCTTTTTCTAACTCTTTGAGTTGTAGGATTAGGTAATTTATTACCACTGTTTCTTGTTTTTTGCAGTAGGCTTGTAGAGCTATGAACTTCCCTCTCAAGACTGCTTTCACTGTGTCCCATAGATTTTGGATTGTTGTGTTTTCATTGTCATTTGTTGCCATGATGTTTTTTATTTCTTCCTTGATCTCTCTGGTGACCCAGTCATTGTTTAATAGCATGCTGTTTAGTCTCCATGTGTTTGATTTATTTGGATTGTTTTTATTGTAGTTGATTTCCAGTTTTATGGCACTGTGATCTGAGAAGATGCTTGATATGATTTCTATCTTCTTGAATTTGAGACTTTTCTATCTTCTTGAATTTGAGACTTTGCCTATGTCCCAGCATGTGGCCTATCTTTGAAAATGACCCATGTGCACTTGAGAAGAATGTATATTCTGTGGCTTTGGGGTGAAATGTTCTGAAGATGTCAATTAATTCCATCTGGTCTAGTGAGTCCTTTAGGATTGATGTTTCTTTGCTGATTTTTTGTTTAGAGGATTTGTCCAATGGTGATAGTGGGGTATTAAAGTCTCCTACTATGATTGCATTGCTGTCAATCTCTCCCTTGATATCCTCCAGGAGTTTTTTTTTATGTATTTGGGTGCTCCTGTATTGGGTGCGTATATGTTTACCAGAGTTATTTCTTCTTGTTGGATTGCTCCCTTTAGTATTATGAAGTGGCCTTCCTTATCTCTTGTTATGTCCTTCACTTTGAGATCTAATTTGTCAGATATAAGTATTGCTACCCCAGCTTTTTTTTTTTTCATTTCCATTCGCCTGGAAAACCTTTTTCCATCCCTTCACCCTGTCTGTGTGCGTCTTTTTTTTTTTTTTTTTTTTTGAGGTGGATTTCTTGTAGACAGAAGTTATATGGGTCTTATTTTCTTATCCAATCCATTACCCTATGTCTTTTGATTGGGGTATTTAATCCATTTACATTTAAAGTTATTATTGATTGGTACTTATTTGTTGCCATTTTTATTTTATACCCCTGTGTTCCTTCTTCGCTTCCTATTTCTTTTTTTTTACAGCAGACCCTTTAGCATTTCTTGCATTGCTGGTTTGGTGGTGATAAATTCCCTTAGTCCTTTTTTGTCTGTGAAGCTCCTGATTTCACCTTCAATTTTGATTGATAGCCTTGCTGGGTACAGTATTCTTGGATTCAGACCCTTCCTTTGCATGACTTTGTATATTTCATTCCATTCCCTTCTGGCCTGATGAGTTTCTGTTGAGAAATCAGTTGCTAGTCTGATGGGGGTTCCTTTGTATGTAACTTTCTATCTCTCTCTGGCTGCTTTTAAGATTCTTACTTTGTCATTGGTGTTTGCTAATTTAAATATAATGTGCCTTGGTGTCGGTCTTTTGGGGTTCATTTTGCTTGGGACTCTGTGAGCTTCTTGTTTTTGTGTGGGTTTTTTCTTCCCTATATAAGGAAAGTTTTCTGTCATTATTTCTTCAAACAGGTTTTCTATTCCTTGCTCAGTTTCCTTTCCTTCTGGAACCCCTATTATGTGGATGTTGTTTTGTTTCGTGTTGTCCCAAAGTTCCCTTAGGCCAGTGATGGGCAACCTTTTGAGCTTGGTGTGTCAAACTTCATCAAAAAACTGAGCATAACTCTGGAAGTGTGTCACTTTGAGGGAAAAACTAACTCCAAGCCTCTAGTCGCAAATGTTTCATCCTCAGGAGCAGCAAATGTTTCATCCTAGGCATGCGGCCGCGTGTCATCAGAAATGGCTATGCGTGTCAGTGCTGACACGTGTGTCATAGGTTCGCCATCACTGCCTTAGGCTCTCCTCCTGCTTTTTAATTTTTTTTTCTAGAAGCTGCTCTACTTGGGTATTTTTTCCCATCTTGTCTTCTAGCTCACTGATGCACTCCTCTGCTTCTTCTAGTCTTGATGCTTTCTATTGAGTTCTTTACAGCAGCAATGTCATTTTTCATTTCTTCTTGGTTCTTCTTCATTTCCTCTTGGTTCTTACTCATAATGTCGAATTTGTCTTCCATTCTTTTCAGCCACCTTATGACCATTTCTCTGAATTCTTTCTCTGATAGGTTGCTTTCCTTTAATTCGTTTACTTCCTTTTCTGGTGATGCCTGCTTTTCTTTCATATGCAGGCTGTTTCTTTGTCTCCCCATGGTCTCTCTTCTCCGGATGTCTGGTTATGTAGTTCTCTCTCTCTCCTTATCCCCGGCGAAATCTGACCTTTCCATGGTGGAGTGATGAGCTCCTTTGAATCCACGTGTTTTTGCCGATTGGGGACCGGTGTTCTGGGGCTCCCAGCTGTTCAGTGATTGCTGCAGTTGTGGATTTTCAGGCTTCCAATAAGATCCACTTTCCCTTTCAAGATGGCGAGGTTTCCCCGTCCGAACCTGTAGCTCCGGGAGGGGACGCAGCCGCATTGGGGGCTGCCCGGTCAGGGGAACCCCGTCCAGCAGTCCCCCACCTTTTCCTGGAGTTTAGCTGTCCCTTAGCTTGCCAACAAACACTCCCCGTGCGACCCTCAGCTGCTCCTTCTTTCTGCTCTGGGACAAGGCTCAGAACACGTCTGTCTATTCTGCCGCCATTTTCTCCTCCCTGCAGGGGCTGCTTTTAGAAGGAAATGACATCCCTCAGTCATTCTCTCCTTTCCTTCATGGTGGCCCTCGTTACAGGCCTGAGGAGACCCGGCCACTAAGGACACCCTGTCTTTGTCTCCTGGGACCTGCCTCTGGAAGTGCTGCACTGAGTAGGGTGTGTTCGTGAGAGTTTGCCTTGCCAGCCCCGTGTGAAGCCTTTGCATTCATCACTCCCCCTACCCTTCACAATGATCTTACGATAGAGGCTTGACCCCTACCTTCATCTGAAAGGTACATGTTTCCTCTCCCTGAACCATTTGGAAATATGTGGCAGACATCATGACACTTCACTCCTCAAGGCTCAGTATGCATTTCAGTATCATTTTCCTGAATAACCATCATATCATTTTCCCACTGAGAAATTAATAATTCCATCATATCATCTCACATAGTCCATTTCAAATTTCCCATTGTCCCAAATCACTCTTAGGCCTTTTATTTTAACTGAAACTTAATTTTTCTTCCATTTATTGTTATGTCCCTTTAGTTCTTTTAATCAAAAACAGCACACCCCTCTCCCCCTTTTAGATTTTTGTTTTTGTTTGTTTCAATGACATTGACTCTTTTTGAAGAGTCCAGGCCAGGTGTAACCCATCTGTTTTGCCTCCTGGTTACTCAGGTTATGTACTTTTGACATAAACATTCCATAAGCGATACATGTTGCATAATTCAGCCCTCCTCTCTCAGCAGCTGGGGTGGAGGTTGCTTCCCCAGCCCCGGCTGGGAGACACTTCGGGGCCCTGGAGTGTTGGGTCGAAGGCGGTATCCGCCCGGCCCTTCCCATGGCCACCCACTAGGGGCGTCCGGAACGCGGGGCGGACTCTTGCTTCTCAGAGGGGGAAGGGACCACTAGCTGCCAAGCTGAGGCCCTTTTCTCCGCAAGCAAGGAGGCCTCGCAGGGACGGGGTGCGGCCCAGCTTTAAAGCGCATTGGGCACTGCAATACCCTTTTCTACCCAACTTGGGTGCTGGGTTAGCGTCGTGCGAAACGAAGCACTTGGTCTTTGCTGAACCCGGAGGGTGTCCGTCGCTAACTTGTTCTTTTTGCCAGTTGGGGTTTCAGCATTTCCTGTGTTACACCTGCAAGGAGTACGTGGAAGATCTAGCCAAAATCCCCAAGAGTTTCTTACAAGTAAGTTTCCTGAGAACAGCAGCGTGCCCTGCCCCAGGGGACCCTGTGCAAGTCACCCACATTTATAAGAAGTGCAGTGGGGGTCGGTGAGGAGCTGCCTGAGACCCAGGTTATCACCTTCCCGCACCTCTCCAGCACCTCCTAAAAGGGAGGAACACATTAGAGATCTATTCCTGTTTTCATATATTGGTTACTGCAGCTTATAAACATACTAACCGCAGTAATACTTTTGATGTTACCTAGTAACCTGCCTATTCACAAATGTTGAATGACAATGACCAAAAACACAAATGCTGACAATTATGAATATTTCTTTCCTTAATCCTATATAATAAAAGGCTAATATGCAATAGACCGAACGGCAGAACAACAGCACAACCAGTCACTATTATATGTGCTGACCACCAGGGGGCGTGTGTGGGACATGGCGGGTGTTGGCCACAGCAGGATGGTGGAGCAGGTGAGTGGGGTGCCAGACCAAGGCGGGGCACTGGTTGCTCTCATCGGGGCAAGACTCTGGTGATTACTGAAAATTCTTTGCTCCTGTGCGCTGCGGTCCTGCCTGGCACTGTGCCTGCTGCTGGCACCAGCCCTGCTCGCACCCGCTGCTTGCACCGGCCCCAATCACTCCACGCTGTCAGCGGGTGCAAGTGGGGCTGGCGCTGTCAGCGCATGGGAGAGGCTGTAGTGGGAGTGGGGCTGCAGGCAGACAAGGGACCGGGGGGCCATGGCGGGAGAGGCTGGGTGGCAGCACGGAGGATGGGCCAAGACCCACCCCTGTGCCTACCGCAGCCTCGCAGCCCACAGTTCCTTTCAAGGTGCATGAATTCGTGCACTGGGCCCCTAGTTTTGTAATAAAAACACTCCAGATAGTTGCTTATTATAGGAAAATACTAATATATGTTAAAGGTGAAAAATTGTATTTGTAATGGGGTGCACATTCCACATACCTGTGACAACCAATCACATGTGTTTTTCGTCAGGCACATACATAGAAATTTGTCCCCAGGTGAGCTTTCGAGTGAAGCCATTGGGCAGCCTTTGTAAAACTCAGATCTGTTTTCCCCAGACCTTACCATTGGGATGTGAAAAAATAAAACTGATTAAATAATACTAGTTTAATCATTTTTATTCTTTGCTAAAATATTTTTATTGATTTGTTTTAGAGAGAGGGCAAGGGAAAGGGAAAGAGAGAAACATCAATGTGAGAGTGAAACATTGATAGGCTGCCTCCTGCACGCCCCCTAGCAGGGACTGAACCCACAGCCTTTGGTGCATAGGACACCACCCAGATAACTGGGCCACATCAGCGAGGGCTATTCTTTTTTAAAGTACACTTTTGGGGGGAGTGTAGGGAATTATTGACTATATTAAAGTTCTTTCTTAGCAAAAGATCATCAAAATGAAACATTTTACCATACATTGCTTTGCTTTGACGCACACACTTTTCCCATTTACTCCATTCTTCTAAGAGCCTATAGATGGCTTTGGAATGGAATGGATAAGGGGAAGTTGTAGGAAACATAATTTCTAATAGTATTTACATGTGTGTGTTTTCTCCTAAAGGAGGCAAATGCCACCCTTACAGTGATTGGACAGTCATCTTACCATCATATTGAGGTAAATATATAACAAATTGAAAAATTAACAGATTAAAACTAACAGACATAGCAAGTATATGATTTGAACCACTAAGTGTAGGTTATATTTACTGAAATTGTTAGACTATAATTACTTTTCTCTCACTTTTTTCTTATAAAGATCCCACATATTCTCTTTCTGCAAACTGACTGGGTATTGTCATGAAATCTACGTTGATCCTGAGAGAGAAACTTATAAAAGATTGGGAATGAAAAGAGGTGAAGAAGTTACATCCTCAGGTAACTTACACATGACATATCTCAAGTAGAAAACACTGATGATGTATTTTTACATTTGAATCTATATGCTTAGGGGAACAAATGGTAAGTTAATAACTCAGACTGTTTTTTATGATTCCTGTAAGCAGTCCAGATACACCAGACCCTAAAAGATTCCTTTCCGGGGGTGTAATGACATGGAAAGCTGCGAAGTACTAAACATAAAGATCTGTGGTGTGTGTGAGTGTGTGTGTGTGTGTGTGTGTGTGTGTGTGTGTGTGTATGTATGTATGTAATGAAAAAGACTTTAAAAGATATTGCAGTGCTAACCCCAATGAATGGAAGAAAAATGGCTTTTATATGTTTTATACATAATACATTTTATTTTTGTGATCGGAATAAAACAACTGCTTAAGCTAATATACTTTCATACCTCATCTTCATGACTTTGAATGGTTTATGTCCTTTCATTGATGAAATCTTGGTTTCATTTGAAGCCCAACTCAAAGGGGCTCTTAATAGCTCTTCGAGCAGGAGTAAATGCTCCCCTCGCTGTATTTTAACAGCACCTTGTACTTCCTTGTATACTTAGCTATTGCGCGTAAAGTGGCTGGGAGTGTAGTTAGTTGAAGAGTTTGATGTTTTATTCACCATTATGTGGTCCACATTCCCTGCCCTTAGCACAATTCTTTATAATTAATAGAGCTTAGTCAGCTCCAGGTAAGCTGCTAATCTGCGGTTTAGGTGGGAAGAACTTGGCTCTGAGATGCCAGTAAGAGAACTCGAACTCAGATCATTCATCTCCACAAACATTATTGAGCTCTCGCTAGTGATAACCACTGTGCTGGGCGCTCCGGGAGGTGGTGATAGAAGACAGACACAGCCCTGCCCTCCCAGCACATCCTCTACTCTGAGAGCCAGAAGCAAACAGCTCATTCCGATCAGGTGAAGGGTTTGTAAGAGAGGAAAGCATGTGCTGGGGATACCTGCGCCAGAAAAGCGAGGGGAGAGTATATCTGGGAAGGCTTCTCAGAGGAGGTGGCGTCTAAGCTCACTTTTTAAATATGTTTTTATTGATTTTTATTTTTTTTTTAGAGAGAGGAAGAGAGAGGGAGTGAGATATAGAAACATTGATTGGCTGCCTCCTGCACGCCCCCTACTGGGGATCAAGCCCCCATAGCTTTCATGACAGGACCCAGTCAGTTGCAGGAATGGACCCAGTAACCTCTTGGTGGGTAGATGCTGTAGCTTCTACAAAAGATAGCTGGTATAAGGTGACAAGGAACCAAGAACTTATCTCAAAGATTTAAGTGAGCCGAGGGAAAGCACATAGAGCAGTCCCAGAAAGTGCCCGATTTGGGGCTCCCAGTTGCCCTCTCAGAATCAGGATGGTGAAGTATTCCCAGCATCAATGATTCTGTGTGGAGTATTGCCAACCAGGGACGCTCACCCAAACCCTGGAGTCCAGCCCGTCCAGTGTGTCTCAGTGGTTGAGCACTGACCTATGAACCTGTAGGTCACAGTTCCATTTCTGGTCAGGGCATATACCCGGGTCTTATGCTCGATCCCCAGAGGGGGGTTGTGTAGGAGGCAGCCCACCAATGATTCTCTCTCATCGTTGATGTTTCTATCTCTCTCTCCTTCTCCCTTCCTCCCTAAAATCAATAAAAACATATTTTTTTAAAAAGCAACCCTGGTGTCCAGAGTCTTTACTGGGGCTCCACAGTTGACTGCCCACGTGGCTGACCTCAATCTCCAGCCGATCCCCCCCAACCCCCCCAAAGCTAACCTGATACCAAACTCAAATGATAACTCAAAACTACTACCATAAATGACATTGTAAGTTACATTATTAGTCATCAGGTATGACCCAAGACCCTCAGGCAAACAATGACACTCAATCCAATCAGAGGGACATTCCAGGGGCTTAGAGAATACCTCTAAGAAGCTGATGGCAAAGGCCTGGCCTCTTTTGGGGAAAGATCACATTCTTTACTACACAACCACAAATTCATAGGGAAAAAAACCTCATGAATGGCTTATAAACATGAAAACATGTTTAACCTCACTAGTAATTAAGGATCTGCAAATTAAAACCACAATGAGATATTATTTAATACTCAGGAATTTGGCAAAACATAAAAGGTATAACAACAATTGTCCAAAATATGGTCATTGGTATTCTCATACACTGACAGTGAGAGCATAATTTTTTAAATTGAAATATGTGGGCGAAAAAAGGGGTCCACGGAAAGTAACCTCACATGGTGACCTGATCAGAAATTCCTAACTGGGCAGGTCATGGTGGGTAGTACCTCCCAGGCATATAATCCTATGTCCCAAATACACATGTAATGCCACACTACCTGCATATACATAACCCCACACTCCAACACCCACACAGAATTAACTCTTCCATCTTGCAGAATACAGCCACACACACACCACCAAATCGTACAAACACTACTGCACACCAGCATATACAACACCCACCAGTCCTGAAAATAGTCACAGACCTGCCCTCTGCACACTGAAACTGGCGTAGACAGCTGCTGAAGATCACACACACAAAAAATACACATAAAATTACAACATGCCCCGAATACACAATGATCCATCTACGTTCCCCAAATACAAAACACAGATCATACACCCAAGCTAATGAACACCTGCACTTGTCGTAACATTGCCCTATGCGTATGCAGATAATCCTTCCAAATCGGCCATTAGAGAAATTCCCAAATTCACAGGAGGAAAAAAACCCACAGGTAAACGTTTCCCCAAAGACCAAATTATAAACACCTAACCACCATCACCTTGAATATACACGCATTACATCTCACACCGTCCAAATACAGCACTCAACCCTACACACGCACAAAAACACAGGCATGACCTCCCCGTGGTCACAGACATCCACAGACAAAGCAAGTGCACACATTTGAATACACACCTCAGATTCCCGCCACCGAGTGAAGATGCACAGACCCCAGGCCTGCCCGCCACCCCAGGCCTCACACACCCCAGGCCTGCCCGCCACCCAAGGCTTCACACACCCCAGGCCTGCCCACCACCCCAGGCTTCACACACCCCAGGCCTGCCCTCCACCCCAGGCTTCACACACCCCAGGCCTGCCCGCCACCCCAGGCTTCACACACCCCAGGCCTGCCCTCCACCCCAGGCCTCACACACCCCAGGCCTACCCGCCACCCCAGGCTCACACACCCCAGGCCTGCCCGCCACCCCAGGCTTCACACACCCCAGGCCTGCCCGCCACCCCAGGCTTCACACACCCCAGGCCTGCCCGCCACCCCAGGCTTCGGGGCAGAGGCATTACTGTCAGTCAGCCAGGCCGCTCCCTCAGTGGCGGGATGCGGGGTGCGGGTGAAGGAAACCGCGGGCTGAGCGGCTCCATGGGGAAGGCAGGCCTGTGAACTGTGCGGAGGGGGGGAGGCTTCGCCCTGTCCACTCATTTCCAATGAGGCGGCGGCTTCCTGCTGAACCGGAGGACGCTTTCCAATTCGGAAGAACTGCCCCCACCCCTTGTGTTATCAGAAAGCGGGGGACACGGAATGACCCTGGAGTTGAAGGGCTCACACGCAGTAGGCCCACCCTGAACTGTCCATGCAGCCGGATCCCAGTGATGCCAACTCCCTGGTGTCAACTGTGCGCTGGGTCGGGGCCTGAACACAGCACAGACCCGGTGCCCACAGCCCACAGCGTGACCCACAGTGAAGAGCTGTGCCTCCTGAGCGAAAAGAGTCCCAGCGCATCCCTTTCCTCCTTGTTTAAACTTATTTTTTATTGATTTTTAGAGAGAGGTGTGGAGGGAGAGACAGATACAGGGATAGAGGAGGGGTGTGTGTGACCAACTGAACTTCCGGGCCAGGGCCCTACCTCCTGTCTACATAACAGACTCTGGAGGCCGCCATGCCAGCCCCCGCCCATATTGCAGAATTTCAGTTGCCAATATAACACATATGTATAGCCGTGGCCGGTTTGGCTCAGTGGACAGAGTGTCAGCCTGGGACTGAAGGGTCGTAGGTCAGATTCTGGTCAAGGGCACATGCCTGGGTTTCGGGCTGGATCCCCAGTAGAGGGCGTGTAGGAAGCAGCTGATCAATGATTCTCACTCATTGATGTTTCTATCTCTCTCTCCCTTCTTCGCTGAAATCAATAAAAACATTTTTTTAAAAACACATATTTATAGTAGCATAATCAACTTACTTGAGTTTGTCATACTTTCCAAGGAAACTGAAATCGTCGGATCCTCTTTCTGGTCATTTGCAAGAGGGGAAAGAGGCAGGACAAAGACTCCTCACTGCATTTTCCATTTTGCAGAATTGGGTTGTGAACTATGCAAAGGCATTACTTCTTTAAAACATTGCATTAAAATCACTCAAAGGTTAACAATTAAACATTGAACAACATAATACTCTGAGAAACAAAGAGTGGTGATTTCTGGCCTTGCCCTGTAGGCTGCAGGGCCTTGCCCTGATGGACCGGGGCAAAGGGGGTGGTTTGTAAGGCTGGGCCGGCTGCATCTGCAGGGCTCCCAGCACTGGGCGGGACTAGGGGCCACAGGACTGCTTCCTAAGGAATGATGTGCACACAGGCACCGAGCATGCTGCCTCGGCTGGGTCGATCCTAATTTCAAACACTGGGATCCGTGAGTCATAAGTTCCCATTATTTCTTCAGGCCGCATGTTCTGAATTTTGTTCAGAAAGTGTAGCCTGCGTTGAAGGAAACCAAGACCAGATAGGAAGCAGGCTGAGGGACCCAGAACTAGGGTGATGGATCAAGAACTGAAATACAGGGCACATCAGGTAAAGACTTTGTGCTGTGAATCTAAAATCACCAATGTATAAAGGGCCCGAAGAGCCACACACCAATTGTGTTGCCACTTAAATTTGAAAGGAACTGCTGGTTCTTGCCTACTTATCAGAGCCCTCCATGGAATGCCCCCCACCCCACCCACCGGGCCCACCAGTCCTCTGCCCCTCCCCCGCTGCAGAATGCCTGGCTTCCTACCTTCTACTGTTTAAATCCAAACCTTCCCTCCGCTGGATGCTGTGGCCTGAAGGGGGAGGAAGAGGCTGGGCCTCAGGGACAGGCTGTCTGCCTCTGGGCCTCCTGGCAGAGGAGCATCCTCTGGTCATGAAAAATGCCAGTTTCGGTTAAGAATGTTCTGGATAAAGCAATAAAAAGTATTTGTTATTAAACCTTGACTACTGAAATTGAACATATTTGATAACATGATGAAATTGAACTTACAAACACCACACGTAGGTACATTAAAGTGAATGGGAAAAGAGTAGATAAGATACTGCAAAAGAAATTCATGACATGAAAGGTCAATGTACCACAGAAGAGTCAGAAACGATGAATGTAGCACAGAAAATATGAAAGAGAAGTGCATGCACAGAGAGTCTGCTGGCACCTGATCTTGGACTTCCAGCCTCTAGAACTGCGAGAAATAAGTGTCTGTTCAATAAATAAGGTTCTTCCTGTCAAGATGACAAAGCAGGAAACCACTTTGCTCGCCTCTTCCCATGATTACATCAACATGACAAATAAATATCCAACAACTGCCCTTGGAAAGCTCCTGAAGGCGAGATGAAGAGAACTGATAAAGAAGCAGCCACGCTGGGACTGGAAAGAGGGGCAGAGACAACAACGGCCGGCACCCACACACCTGTGGCCGGTGAGGATTGGGGGGACAGCTCAGCAGTGCGCGTCCCCCGGTCCTCCAGGCCCGCGCCCCCCGCCCTTCGCGCTCCCGAAGCCCTGGGACCGCGTCGTGCGCCGCCTGCTGGAGAGCGCCCAGCAACTCCGCCTGCGTCACGGCCGCCACGGGCTGCCATTGGCTGGTGCGCGTCACGTGCGGCGGCGCGCGGCGGCGATTGGGCGGACGGGTGGCGGAGGCGGGGCCGCGGGCTGGTGGAGTGTCCGCGCGCCGGGCGGTTGTGTGAGGCCGTGAGGGGGCGTTGCTGCCCGTCCTGCGGGCGGCGCGCTGGGACCCCGCGGCCCAGGAGATTCCTCCGGAACCCCGCTGCCCGAGAGAGCTCCCCCACCCCCCGGGCGGGGCCCAGGGCAGCGGAGCCGGGGAGAAGGCCGACCTCCTCAGGGGCAGCGGCACCGGCGGCTCCCGGGCCGCAGGTTCGGGGCTGCCGGCCCGCGCCGCCCGCACCGACCTGGTCTCGAGAAGCTGACTGTCGGTTCTCGCGTGGAAGCTCCCGGCTTTCCGAGGTTGGCAACTAGTGAAAAGTAAGTCGTCACGCGCTGGGGGAGCCAGCGGAGACCCTGTGACCGGTGTTCGCGCCTCTCCCTCTGTGTGGGGAGCGGACCGAGTCCCCGCTAGCACCGCGGTCCCAGCTCATCTCGGGGCAAAGAGGACTCGGGCGGTTCAGTGCCTCGCGCCTCCCAAAGGCTGCAGAACAGAAGCAGGTGGACAGTCACTGTGCGTTTTAATGTCCGGAGGCAGGGGCATTAGGAGAGAAAATGTCTAGAAAGGCTCCGGGGGGACGAGGATAATGAGAAAAAAGTGCGAAGCACTGCTTTAGGGGAAGAGATGCAGGCGTTCCTGAATAGTTGTCTGTACATTAAGGGGTTAAAGCAAACTAGCATTCACACACGTACTACACAGGTAGTTTACTCGGTCTTCACAACAAGGTAAGCCTCATCCCACGTTCTGTATGAGAAACGGAGGCTCGGAGGGTTTGGGTCACTTGCCGCAGTCTGAGCTGTTAATGGAAGAACTGAGACTTACAGTCAGATTGGCCCCAAACCCACCTGCTCATCCTGTCTCAGCCTCCAGTCCAGACCTGTCCCCACCTCGTTGTGCACCAGATTTCCATCTTGTGACTTTTAACAGGTGCAGATTCCCAGCCCCGCCTTCAGAAATGTGGATTCAGTGCCTAGAACCGGGCTGGGGATCCGCATTTTAACCCCTTTCCTAGGTGATTCCATTTGGGGGATTCAGGGAGCATTTTAAAAATAAGTACTGTAGTCTAATTTCCCACCCAGTTCTCCTAGGTTGTACCCAAGGGACTCAAAATGCCCCTTCCTGAGCAGAGATTCCAACTCATGCAGACAGGAGGAAATCCTTTGCTGGGAGAAGCCAACGCTTATGAGGAGACTAGAGACCCAGTGCACGAAATTTGTGCACTCAGGGGGTCCCTCAGCCTGGCCTGCGCCCCCTCACAGTCTGGGAGCCCTCAGGGGATGTCTGACTAAGGGAGCGGGCCTAAGCCATCAGTCAGACATCCTTAGCGCTGCTGTAGAGTCAGGAGAGGCTCCTGTCACCGCCGCTGCACTCGCCAGCATGAGCCTGGCTTCTGGCTAAGCAGTGCTCCCCCATGGGAGCACACTGACCACCAGGGGGCAGCTCCTGTGTTGAGTGTCTGCCCCGTGGTGGTCAGTGCATGTCAGAGTGAGCGGTTGAGCGGCCTTAGCATATCATTAGCATATTACACTTTGATTGGTTGAACAGATGACCAGACACTTAGCATATTAGGCTTTTATTATATAGGCCTAGAGGCCCGGTGCATGAAATTTGTGCCCTGGGGGGGTGTCCCTCAGCCCAGCCTGCACCCTCTTCAATCTGGGACCCCTTGGGGGAAGACTGCTGATTTAGGCCCACAGGGATCGGGCCTAAACCAGCAGTTGGACATCCCTCTCACAATCCGGGACTGCTGGCTCCCAACCACTCACCTGCCTGATTGCCCCTAACCGCTTCTGCCTGCCCACCTGATCACCCCCTAACCACTCCCCTGCCAGCCTGATTGACGCCTAACTGCTCTCCTGCCAGCTCGATTGCCCCCAACTGCCCCCTCTTCCCCCCGCCGGCCCGGTCACACTCAACTGCCCTCCCCTGCAGGCCCGGTCACCCCCAATTGACCTCCCCTGCAGGCCTGGTCACCCCCAGCTGCCCTCCCCGCCAGCCTGGTCGCCCCCAACTGCCCTCCCCTGCTGGCCTGGTCTCCCCCAACTGTCCTCCCCTGCTGGCCTGGTCTCCCCCAAATGCCCTCCCCTGCCGGCCTGGTTGCCCCCAACTGCCCTCCCCTGCCGGCCTGGTCGCCCCCAACTGCCCTTCCCTGCCGGCCTTGTCACCTCCAACTGCCCTCCCTTGCCGGCCTGGTCGCCCCCAACTGCCCTCCCCTGCTGGCCTGGTTGCCCCCAACTCCCCCCCCCCCCCCCCGCCAGCCTGCTCACCCCCACTGCCTCCCCTGCCGGCCTGCTCACCCCCAACTGCCCCCCCCCCCCGTTGACCTGATCGCCCCCAACTGCCCCACCTGCTGGCCTGATCTCCCCCAACTGCCCTCCCTTCCTGGCCTGATTGCCCCTAACCACCTCTGCCTCAGCCCCACCACCATGGCTTTATCTGGAAGGACGTCTGGAAGGTTTCTCGGAAGTCTCCCAGTCGAATTAGCATATTACCCTTTTATTAGTATAGATGACTCAGGGCACAGATTAAATTTATATTAGATATTTAAAACAATGGCAGGAATATATTTTTAAATGTACCATTAAAGTAAATCCTACATTAGCTGGTTTGGCCAAGTGGATGCAGCGTTGGCCCCAAGACTGAAGGGTCCCCCGTTTGATTCCAGTCTAGGTCACATACCTCGGTTGCAGGCTCAATCCACTGCCCTGGTTGGGGCCGCGTGGAGGCAATGTGTCCCTCTCCCTTTGATGTTTCTTTCTCTCTCTCTTCCCCCTCCCTTCCACTCTCTTTAAAAATCAATGGAAAAGTATTCAGATTCAGGTGAGGACTAACCCTCACCCCCCAAAAAGTAAATACCTAAAAATATATGTCATAGTAACCAGTACAACTACAGAATATTTTGAAAATAGCATTTTTTTTTATTTCTATTAAAGTCAAACATTGAGTATAGAAATTTGGAAAATACCAATAAGCAAAAACAAACCAAAAAACCAAACCCCAAACTGTTAATATTCCATTAGTTTACTAACCTAATTTGCCTTTCTCTTACTCTATAGTGGATTCTATTTAGAATGGTCATATAAAGTGCCAGCTCTGCTATAAGGCTTGACCCTCTTCATTTCAATTGAAATTTTGAACCTGTTCCATGCATAGATGGGCTAAGTCTTACTTTAAGGTCAAACTCTTATCCACCCTGTTTATAAACCACAGTAAATTTTGACTTTCCTTGGATCTATTTAGGGAAAGGCATGATTAAACTAGTTTTTTTAAGTTTGTTTTAGTCATCTGAATAAAACAAAATAAGGAATACTATAAAAATGGAATATACAGAAACATTATCCTATATAATAAAAGGCTAATATGCAAATTGTCCCCTCGACTGGGAGTTGGACCAGGGGGCGGGGCCAGCCAGCCAACCACCCATGCACGAATTCGTGCACCGGGCCTCTAGTAAAGGAATAAAAGTCAACCATACTTCCATTATCTGTATTTTGGTCAATCTCTTTCAAGTCTATGATTTTTCTCTGCCTATTTATTTTTTACATAATGTGTGCACAATTTTTGTATTTGACTTTCTTGAAGAGAAATGTTTTACCATTCTGTCAATTTTTAATATTTTAATACATTGCTGAAATAATGTGCTGCAGCTAATGCCAATGTTTGTCTTTCCCAGCTCCCCCACCTGAGTTCTGCAGGCCAGGTTCTTCCTAGATGCTGACCATCCTGACCTGGATACTTTATAGTATTCACTGTCATCATTGTTCTCATTTCTTGAACCTGCCTTATATCGCTGTACTTCGTATTGGCAGCTTACCCGGACAGGCTTACCTTCACCATGTCCTAGTGAGCACTGTTATTGGACTGGACTGCTATCCCTTTCTTCCTCATAGCTGAGTTCATTTTCTCAGCTCAAGTGCTGACTAATCTCCACATTTCCTCTATTCTTTTAGCCTGTTTTGCAAAGGACCTAGCATGCATCTAACTTAGCATGCCTAATTTTATCAGTAAAAGGCTTTACACAATTAGCTGACTCTAGTTCAGTGTTTTCTTTCCTTTGAGCAAAAGCTTATTGAGAACAGAGATGAGAAGCAGGACCACAGGGGAGGTTTTCTTCTCTCTTTGATTAGTTGTGTGTGTTTCCTGGTGCACATGGGAAAAGTATTCTCATTTAGATAATTTTCTTCTCTTCCATCTGATGCAAATGATTAGATATTTCTAACAGGCATTGTGGATTTTTAAATTGTGAATGCTCTCAATGGTCTAAATTGCTATAAAGATATAGTAGAATAATTATGCTTTTAGCTTGTACATTTCAGGGTCTTGTTTTGTAATTGATTATTACTTGGATCAGTGGTAGACCTTTTTTAACAAAATATATTTTTATTGATTTCAGAGAGGAAGGGAGAGGGAGAGAGAGATAGAAACATCAGTGATGAAAGAGAATCATTGATCGGCTACCTTCTGCACGCCCACACTGGGGATCGAACCTGCAACCCAGGCATGTGCCCTGACCTGGAATTGAACCATGACCTCCTGGTTCATAGGTCTGCATTCAACTACTGAGCCACATGGGCTGGGCAGTGGTAGACCTTCTTGATAGACAAATCAAACTAAAAATTTTTACATTCGTGAAGATGGAAACAAAATTGAAATGTTTTCCTTTATATTAAGTTTTAGATTTTTAAATTTATACTTTAAAAAATCTAATTTTTCTAGGTGATTATTACAATTGGAAGTAATATATTTTTTTGTCACATAAATGGTAGAGTTTATTGTTTTCAGCAGAGTGAATCCTGTTTTATTGGGCATTTGGGGAAGAGATCTTAACATATATTAATCACTAATTTTGTGCCAGACATTGAGCCAAAGTCAGCCTGTTACTCTTTCTATCCTTCATTCCTAAGCCTGTCCCTCAGGGCATGCTGAACATCTCTGACTCTTTTCCACACAACAATCCTTTAAATATTTGGATTCATCGCTCCCTTGGTGTATGCTTTCATTTTTTCTACCAGACAGTTGCCTTTTAAAGGTCAGGGACTATTTTATTTGTCCTTGTCTTCTCCCATACCTCTCATAGTTCTTGGTACCTAGTAGGGGCTCACGCATTTATTATATTGACTTGGGCTGTTGTTCATATGAGTCCCTAACTCTCCTGGCCTCTTCCCCTGTAAACATACTCCAGTGTGCCTGTCCCGTTTAAGCTATGTTCCTGGTTTATTCTGTCCTCCTCCTTTGAAAAAATATACCTGCACAAGAACACAATTTTACATGATTTAAAGTTGGAAAAATATCAAAGCTTACCTACTTTTATTATCATTGAACATGTCAAAGTTTTCTGTTACCAGACTTAACTAAAAACCGCATTATTTATTTTTGTTGCTCAACTTGTTCCATCTTTTGCCACTGGGGCTCTTTCAGTTGCCTTCTGTACCCTTTGACATATTCCCAGCAGTTTGTGTTTTGAGTACCTCCCTACTTTCTGTCACTGTAGGATGTATGCTCTAGGCTCATCTTATATATTCTGTTCCAGCCTTGAAACCAGCCATTTCAGCATTCCCTAGATCCTTTTGTTGGAGAATGATGTTAGAAACCAGGATTTGCTCTGATGTGCTCATCGTTACTGGGGTGTCATTGCTTTTAGACCCTGGCAGTGACCAGAGCTAGGGAATAAATGTATGTATATTAACCTGTATACTAGTATACATACATATCTGTATTATTTCTCCTTTTACTCATCAGTTTCTATATTAAGCTAAACAGGAATTCCCACTGATGACTTAAGACACTAATTCAGAACTACCGTGGTTCATTCTAGACTTTTCCCCTTACATATCTGTCATCCTTCATTCCAACAGTGAGAAACCTGGCCCCGACCATTCACTATCTTTTTACTTCCTTTTTCAGTCCCAGTGTATACGATGGCAGCATCAGGACCTCTAACCACTACCTCCATGGGAAGCAGCATTACACCCACAGTGCTCACGTACAGTTCCTTTTGTCTTACAGTTTCCAGTCATTTCCAAAGTTTCTTAGATCCTTTCCTCCCTATTATCTCCAGTGGTTATGTCATACATTTGTAATACAATTAAATTCTTTTTTCATAGTTTCCATTCCATGTTGTGATTCCCCCCCATCCACCTAGTTGATATTTTTAAAATTTGCATTTTAAAATATTACATAAGGTTCATTGTTTGCGCTATAAATTCCATGAGATTTGAGAAATGAATAACATCATTTACCCATCACTCTAGTACTAGACAAAATAGTTTTATGGTTCTAAAAATTGTCTAATATGTTAAAAATATCACTGGTTTATACACCATGAGAAATATATGCTATAATTTTTTCAGACATTTCGTATTAAAAAATATTCAAATTAATACCAATTTCTCTTCTACCAGAATAAGAAAACTACAGCAACCACACTTTTACACACACTTATGACCTTTTTATTTTTTCTTAAAAATATAATATATGGATAACTAGTATCTATAATTTACTAATATTTAAACAGAAAAAGGAGTCTAGGCTTCTTGGGAATGTCAAATCATTTTCTCTCTATCTTATAATCTATCCTTCCTGTCAGCCTTTGCTCTTGCTTTCACTTTCATCCCCACTCCTCAATCTCTTTCTCTCTCATTTTGCCCATTTTTAAAAATTGGGTTTTGTGTGCTTTTTTAACTGTTTAGACTTAAAATTTTCTTTGTATATGCTAGATACATATATTTTATCATCTATGTGATTTGCAGATATTTTCTCACAGTCTATGTTTTCATTCTCTTAATAGTGCTTCATATAGCAAAAGTTTTTCATTTTAATTAAGTGCAACTTAAAATGTTTTCTTTTATGAATTTTGCTTTTGGTATTGTTCTTAAAAACTCATCACCATTGGGTCATCGGCAGCGGCCTTGGCCTGATGGAGTACCCAGCTGCCACGCGGGGCTTGCCTTGCCTGCAGCGGGGTCCTTGGCCTGAGCAGCCATATCCGGCCTGGTGCAGACCTCAGCCGCTGTCTGCTGCCTGCCAAGGTTGGCAGAGTTGCAGCCTGGACATCGCCCACCTTGCAGCCCCTTGTCAGGATCTTGCTGCTGGGCACTGGCAGGAGCTGCAAGTCCAGCTCAAAGAATAAGGCACCATCTTTGAGCCCATAAAGGGCTCAAAGGTCCTTGTGGACGCGGGGGGACATTCCGTGGCAGCGTTCGAGAACAAAAGACTTGGCATGTTCCTCATGGCCTTTAAGAACAAAGCCGGACTGACCATAGAGGCGGCTGCCTTCTGGCTGTACGTGTCTACCCTGAGCACTCTTTGGGGCACTTGGGCATCAGGGAGGCCTTCAGTCACAAGAGGGAGTTCCAACTGTGTTAATCGGTGAAGTACTTCCTGGACAATTTGGACCAGATCTGCCAGCTGAGCTACTTTCCTAATAAGCAAGAAGACATCCTGCTGGCGAGGAAAGCCACCAAGGGCATTGTGGAGCATGACTTTGTTATTAAGAAAATTCCTTTTGCCCTAGCCAGTTTGGCTCGGTGGATAGAGTGTTGGCCTGCAGACTGAAGGGTCCTGGGTTAGATTCTGGTCAAGGGCACATGCCCAGGTTGTGGGCTCAATCCCCAGTGGGGGCGTGCAGGAGGCAGCCAATCAATGATTCTCTCTCATTATTGATGTCTCTCTCTCTTTTTCCCTCTCTCTTCCTCTCTGAAATCAATAAAAATATATTAAAAAAAGAAAATCCCTTTTAAGCCCTGCCAGCCTGGCTCAGTGATTGAGCGTCCACCTATGAACCAGGAGGTCAGAGCACATGCCTGGGTTGCGGGTTCATCCCCAATTGGAGGTGTGCAGGAGGCAGCCAATCAATGATTCTCTCTCATCATTTATGTTTCTCTCTCTCTCCCCCTCTTCTTTCCTCTCTGAAATTAATAAAAATATATATTTTTAAAAAATCCCTTTTAAGATGGTGGATGTGGACAGCCAGTGGTCCCAACGCCAGAAATGGTTCCAGTGCTTTGATGGAATCACTTCAATCCTGTTCATGGTGTCCTCAAGTGAGTGCGACCAAGTGCTTATGGAGGACTGGCCAACCAAATGCCTGGTGGAGTTCGTGAACATCTTCAAGACCATTATCAACAACAAGACAGACCTGCTGGTGAGAAGATGAGGAGTGTCAGTATCATCAAGCACTTCCTCGACTTCCGGGGTGACCCCCACCAGTTGGAGGACCTGGAGCTTCTACTGCTGGCAGGAACCACAGCACGCCCGCTGTTCCACCACTTCACCACGGCCATCGATGGAGAGCGTCTGCTTCATGTTCCACGCAGTCACAAACATGATCCTGAAGGAGAACCTCAAGGACATCATGCTGCAGTGAGAACCAACTCCACGCCGCCCACCTTGTCCTGGGTGGCTTTCCATGTGCATGGCCAGCATCTGAGTGGGTGGCGGGAGCATGGCGGGTCCCAGGCTGAGGACTTGGGGGCTTTGATGAACTACTGAATCCTGGGGATGGTACACTACTGAGACTCTAGATTACTCTGGTGTGAATCTGCACTAGCAAGTAGCCATTTCAGCTCTGACACAGTGTCACCGCTGAGTGTCATGCACGTTCTCTCTAATGCAAAACACAGACCAGCTGGCCTTGCAGACAGCTTTCCCTCCAACTTCTGAGAGACACTAACCCCAAAGCTATGCCTAATGGTAGTTTGTAGGAGACTGAGTGCACGTTGATGCTGCTAAATGCAGTCCCTGCGCCTGCCCTGCGGGGGTGGGGAGTGAGGATGGGGGAGTGTCCAGTGCCACCGACCAAAGTGAATGAGTTGCTTTTAAAACTCTGTGCCAATTTCCTGAGAGCCCCCGGTGCATGCTGTTACATGAAGCCCAGGCCCCCAGCCTCGGAGGATGGGGTCCCGGGTGTGGTCGTGCCTAATGCCTCCAATGTGCTCTGTCTTTCCTGCCTGTCACCTTGCCCTGATCGTGTGGATAGGGCATGTCCCTCTCCCACTGCACAGCGCACATTGGCACTTAGTACTCCGTACCACCCTGCTGTCCTGCACCCACTGGTAAAGACAAATAAACTGGCCTTGAAGGTGACAGTACCTTCTTTCACCAACTTCTTGTTGGCTTCATGGAAGCAGTAGAAGGCTTTCTGTCCTTCGGCTTCTGGAAGCTGCAGGGCTACCAGCACAGCCCACGTTCAGCACAGCTGCTTGGTTCACTGGTGACGCTGACCTTCAGGAAGTGCCGACCCTGCACAAATCTGAGTCCCTTCAGACTGCCACAACCCCAGTGCCTCTTAGAGCTGATCCCCATTCTCAGCCCTCCTCTCCATCCAGGGTCTTGTCAAGGCTCCTGCCTCTAGAATGTTCACATAACACATGCACACTGTCCACAGTGGCTCCCAGCTGGGGGAGTTCGGGAGCTGTGGGTGTGACAGGGCTGTTCAGTGGCACCCAGTCACAGTCCACCTACCTGCCAGATGCCACTATGTCAAAGTACATTTCATTCCACTTCAAAGTCTGTCTCGGTGATTAGGGCTTTCCTGGCATTTGAGAGAAAAGAAAAAAGAGCTTCCTCTGTAGCTGGCACCAGAATTCATTGAGGTTTAGTCATACAATATAGGGTCCTTGTGTCTAGGCCACACTGTTCCCCTCCTGTGTCCCTTTGCATCTCTTGGCTCCATGTCAGCAGGCCAGATAAACCTGAATCGTGTGGCGGAGGCTGACCCAGAAGAAAAGAGAGGGAAAACCTGCTCCTGAGTTACCCTTGTTATCACTGTGGTAACAATGAGGAGACAGGAAATTTTTCCCCTCTTGGTGATCTAGGCTGTGTGGCAGTATTCACTGAGGATTCAGCTCTTTTTATTTAAATTCTCACCCAAGGAATGAGGATATTTTTTATTGATTTTTTAGAGAGATTGGAAGGGGCCAGAGAGAAATATTGATGTGACACATCGATTGGTTGCCTCCACACGCCTCCAATGGGGGGCGGGATTGGACCTGCAATCCATGTACCTACCCTTGACCAAGAATCAAACCTGAGACGCTCAGGTGTGCAGGCCACCAGGGCTCAGCTCTTATTTTGTTAGAAAAACTGTTTTTGTACTGCTTCCTGTGGCTCTTCATAAGCTGAGAGGCAGTGACCCAGTATCAGTTCCTACGTGAAGCTTAGAGGGAAGGAGCACTAGGCAGCACTGGAGGGGCGATTCTGAGATCATACTTGCCTTTGATGACAGTGGGGTGTTCCCCGCCAGTCACTGTGTTGGGTCTCATAGGTGTGTGAGTATTCGAGCTGTTACTGACTTGAAAATGTGGCTCAGGTGAGGCTGCTGCATCCTGGCTGGTGCACCTGCTGGTCACCGTGTCTGAGTTTTTCGCCTTTAATCAGGTTGATCCATTTGCTCATTCACTTTCATGTAAGTACTAGTGGCCTGGTGCACGAAATTCGTACACATTAAAAGGGAATTAATGCCTCCAATGTGCTCTGTCCTTCCTGCCTGGAAGGACAAATAGCAAATTTTAATATTGCTATTTGCCCTTTCTCTATAATAGAAGTGTCAAGAGATGAAAGAAAATTAGTAAAATGTATATGAAAATCTCCCTCCTGCCAGAGTCTGGGGCGTGCCATGGGACCCAGAGTCAAGTCCCCGCCCACCCATGTGCATCTTGAAATCGTGTGAGACCCAGACGCAGCCAGCCCCACCCCTGTCAAGCCCCACCGGGCAGGGGGGCGCAGCCTCAGGTCCCCCAGCCTGGCACCAGGCGGGGGGTGCAGCCTCAGATCCCCTGGCGTGGCCTCAGGTCCCCCGGCCCCAGCGCCAGGGAGGGCAGTGTGGCCTCAGGTCCCCCTGCCCGGCCTCAGGTCCCCCAGCCCCGGCATGATGGCGTGATGATCATTTACATATTAGCTCTTTATTATATAGGATTATATAGGATGAGGGACTGTGACTGCTTTGGGCTGACCAGAATGCAGGGTGGGATGGTCCAAAGGCCAGGACCCGCCAGCTCAGCCACCACCCCTGTGGGCTTTTCGCTGAGCCTGGGGATTCCAGGGCCAAGAGGAAGGCATCAAAGAAGCTGATCTAATTCTGGGATTCATCAGAACCAGAGAAGAAGATAACTATTTTCAATGCTGAACTAAAGCATTTACAACTTTTCTACACTTAGACTGTAGTCATTTTTGTCTCTAAAACCTTCAGCTTTTGTAATTTTTTATCTTAATTTCACTGTTACCCTTGATTGTTATCTTTTGTATTGAGATGTTGGATGAGCAGGAGGTGTGCCTCATCTATTATCGCAAAAATGTAACAATAAACTTCCTCAAATAAAAACAAAACAAACAACTCTGCACCAAACCCAAAGTCATGCAGATTTTCCCTTATGCTTTCTTTTAGAAATTTATAGTTTCTGCATTTTACATTTAGGTTATGATCCATTTTTAATTGATTTTTGTGTTAGGTTTCAGTGGTTGTTTATGGACTTCGAGTGTATAGCATTGTTTGTTGAGAAGACTATAATCTCTCCATTGAGTTGTCTTTGTAGCTGTGTCAAAAAATGACTATATTTTTGTGGGTCTATTCCTAAGCTCTCTATTCTGTTCCATGATTGATGTGTCTATTTTTTTGTGTATGTGCTCCTCTGTGTTCATTACTGTAGCTTTATAGTAAGCGTTGAAATCAGGTAATATGAATCCTCCAACTTTGTTCTTCTTTTCAGAATTGAAATGGCTATTAGTAAAATATACCTTTGCCTTTTCATATAAATTTTAGAATAAGGCTTATGTATGTCAATAAAAATCTGGCAGGGATTTTGATAGAAAGTGCAGTAAGCTCTTAGCTAAGTTTTGGGAGAATTAACATTTTTACTGTGTCTTCTAATGCAACTACACATATCTCTTTATTTAAATTTCTTTTTTATGTTGTTCATTAGATTCTACAAATTAGTGAGATCATATGGTATGACCTTTCTCTAACTCGCTTATTAGGTCTTTCTCTAACTGGCTTATTTTGCTTAGCATAACACTCTTCAGGTTCATCCATGCTGTCCCAAAAGGTAAGATTTCCTTCTTTTTTACAGCCACGTAGTATTCCATTGTGTACATGTACCACAGGCTGTTGTATTTTTTGTTTGTTTTTTACCCATTCATCTACCAATGGGTACTTGGACTATTTCCAGATCTTGGCTATTGCAAATAATTCTGCTATAAATGTAGGGTGCATGTATTCTTTCTGATTGGTGTTTCAGGATTCTTAGGATATATTCCTAGAAGTGGGATCACTGGAGCAAATGGCAGTTCCATATTTACTTTTTTGAGGAAGCTCCATACTGTTTTCCATAATGGCTGCACCAGTTTGCATTCCCATCAGCAGTGCACTAGGGTTCTCTTTTCTCCACATCCTCACCAGCACTTGTCATTTGTTGATTTGTTGATGGTAGCCATTCTGACAGGTATGAGGTGATACCTCATTGTTGTTTTAATTTGCATCTCTCTGGTGATCAGTGACTTTGAGCATTTTTTCATATGTCTCTTGGTCATCTGTATGTCTGTCTACTTTGCAGATATGTATTTAGATCATTTGCCCATTTTTTAATTGGATTGTTTGTCTTTCTTTTGTTCAGTTGTATGAGTTCCTTATATATTTTGGATATTAACTCTTTATCAGATGTTTCATTGCCAAATATGTTCTCTCATACAGTGGGCTCCCTTTTCGTTTAGTTGATGGTTTCTTGTGCTGTGCAGAAGCTTTTTATTTTGATGTATTCCCATTTATTTATTTTCTCCTTAGTTTCCTTTGCCTTAGGAGATGTATCTTTAAGCATATTGTTACGGGAGATGTATGAGATTTTGCTGCCTACAGTTTCTTGTAGGATTTTTATGGTTTCACAACTTACATTTAAGTCTTTTCTCCATTTTGAATTTATTCTTGTGTAAGTTGGTTGTCTAGTTTCATTTTTTTGCATGTATCTGTCCAATTTTTCCAACACCATTTTCTTGAAAAGATGGTCTTAACTCCATTGTATGCTCTTGCATCCTTTGTCAAATATTAATTTAGTGTAATGGCTTGGGTAGATTTCTGGGGTCTCTTTTCTGTTCCAGTGATCTATATCCCTGTTCTTGTGCCAGTACCAGGCTGTTTTGATTATGGTAGCTTTGTAATATAACTTGAAATCTGGTACTGTGATCCCTCCGACATTGTTCTTCTTTCTCAATATTGCTACAGATATTCGGGGTCTTTTTTGGTTCCATATAAATGTATAAAGTATTCTAGATCTGTTAAATATGCTGTTGGTATTTTACTGGGGATTTCATTGAATCTATAGATTGCCTCAGGTAGTATGGACTTTTTAATTATGTTAATTCTATCAATCCATGAACAATATATTCTTCCACTTGTTTATATCTTCCTCTGTCTCTTTTTTCAAAGTCCTGTAGTTATCTGAGTTCAGGTCTTTTACCTCCTTAGTTAAGCTTATTCCTAAATATCTTAATTTTTTTCTTGCAATGGTAAATGAAATTGTTTGTTTAGTTGCTCTTTCTGAGAATTCATTATTGGTGTATAAAAAAGCCATCAACTTTTGGGTGTTGATTTTGTATCCTGCTACATTGCCAAATTCATTTATTAAGTCTAGTAGTTTTTTGGTGGAGTCTTTAGGGTTTTCTATGTAAAATATCATTTCATATCATCTGCAAATAATGAGAGTTTTACTTCCTCTTTCCCAATTTGGATGCTTTTTATTTCTTCTTGTCTGATTGCTGTGGCTAGGCCTTCCAGTACTATGTTGAGTAAAAGTGGTGAAAGCGGACATACCTGTCTTGGTCCTGTTCTTAGGGGAAATGATTTTAGATTTTGCCCATTGAGTATGATGTTCACTGTAGATTTGTCATATATGGTCTTTAGCATGTTGAGATATGCTCCATCTATTCCCACTTTGCTGAGAGTTTTTATTAAAAATGGGTGTTGAATTTTGTCGAATGCTTTTTTTGTGTCCATTGATGTGATCATGTGATTTTTGTATTTTTATTTTTTATGTGATGTATCACATTTATTGATTTGTGAATATTGTACCAGCCTTGAATCCTTGGAATAAATCCCACTTGATCATGGTGTCTGATCTTTTTAATATATTGCTGGATCTGATATGCTATTATTTTGTTGAGGATTTTAGCACCTATGTTCATCATGGTTACTGGCCTATAATTCTCTTTCTTTGTAGTGTCTTTATCTGTTTTTAGAATTAGAATAATGTTGGCCTCATGAGAAGAGCTTGGAAGTGTTCCTTCCTCTTGGATTTCTTGTAATAGTTTGAGGAGGATAGGTGTTAGTTCTTCTTTGAATGTTTGGTAAAATTCCTCTGTGAAGCCTTCTGATTACTGCTTCTATTTCAACAGTTGTTATTGGCCTATTCAAGTTTTCTGATTCAGTTTTGGAAGATTGTATTTTGCTAGGAATTTGTCCATTTCATCCACATTGTCCAGCTTGTTGTCATAGAGTTGTCCTTTGTATTTCTGTGGTGTCGGTGGTTACTTTACCGCTTTCATTTCTGATTTTATTTATTTGGGTCCTCTTTGTTTCTTTTTTTTTTTTAATCTTTATTGTTCAGATTATTACAGTTGTTCCTTTTTTTCCACCCGGTTCCCACCCCACCCTCACTCTTACCCCCACCCCACTGTCCTCATCCATAGGTATATGATTTTTGTCCAGTCTCTTCCCGCACCCCCACACCCCTTTCCCCCCGAAGATTGTCAGTCCACTCCCTTTCCATGCCCCTGATTCTATTATATTCACCAGTTTATTCTGTTCATCAGATTTTTTATTCACTTGACTTTTAGATTGACTTGTTGATAGATATGTATTTGTTGTTCATAATTTTTATCTTTACCTTTTTCTTCTTCTTCCTTTACTGAAAGAATACCTTTCAGCATTTCATATAATACTGGTTTGGCGGTGATGAACTCCTTTAGCTTTTTCTTGTCTGTGAAGCTCTTTATCTGACCTTCAATTCTGAATGATAGCTTTGCTGGGTAGAGTAATCTTGGTTGTAGGTTCTTGCTATTCATCACTTTGAATATTTCTTGCCACTCCCTTCTGGCCTGCATAGTTTCTGTGGAGAAATCAGCTGACAGTCGTAGGTAACTAGTTACCTACCCTTGTAGGTAACTAACTGTTTTTCTCTTGCTGCTTTTAATATTCTCTCTTTGTCTTTTGCTCTTGGCATTTTAATTATGATGTGTCTTGGTGTGGTCCTCTTTGGATTCCTTTTGTTTGGGGTTCTCTGTGCTTCCTGGATTTGTAAGTCTATTTCTTTCACCAGGTGGGGGAAGTTTTCTGTCATTATTTCTTCAAATAGGTTTTCAGTATCTTGCTCTCTCTCTTCTTCTGGCACCCCCATAATTCGGATGTTGTATGCTTGAAGTTGTCCCAGAGGCTCCTTACACAATCTTTATATTTTTGGATTCTTTTTTCTTTTTGCTTTTCTGGTTGGGTGTTTTTTGCTTCTTTGTATTTCAGATCTTTGACTTGATTATTGCGATCCTCCAATCTGCTGTTGGATCTCTGTATATTATTCTTTATTTCAGTCAGTGTATGCTTAATTTCTAGTTGGTCCTTTTTCATATCCTCGAGGGTCTCACTAAATTTATCGGCGGTTTCTAGAAAATTCTTGAAAAACCTTATAACCGTGGTTTTGAACTCTATATCCAGTAGTTTGCTTTCCTCCATTTCTGTCATTTGTGAACTGTTTCTTTGTCTCCGCATTTTGGCTGCTTCCCTGAGTTGATAGAGTGGCTTTGTGTGCTAGGTGTCCTATAGGGCCCAGTGACTCAGCCTCCCCAGTTATCTGAGGTGGACACTCTTGGTGCACCCCTTTGTGGGCTGTGTGCACAGTCTTGTTGTAGTTAAGCCTTGATTGTTGTTGGTATCACTGGGAGGAATTGACCTCCAGGCCAATTGGCTGTGAGGATCAGCTGTGTCTACGCTGGGAGAACTTCTGTGCTGGAGACACCCTTATGAGGCAAGACTTGCTTCAGTGGGGCTTTGGTGCTCACTGAGTCTGCCCCTGAGTGTGTCCCTTATGGATCTGAGCAGTTGTAATCTTGATGGTCCCACTCTGACCACTGGGTACACTGGCTCTTGGATCTCCAAGGAGGTGCAAATTTAGCCTCTGCCTGAGGCCACCCAGCAGGAGCTACAGAGAGATCTGCAGATTCCTCTTCTTTATTTGAGGTTTGCAGGTGCCCAGATGAGGCCCAGCTGTGAAGCAATGCAAGCTGCTGTGGGGCCTTGGGCCTTCTTTTGGATGTTCTGGGTCTCTCTGACTCAGCTGCAGTTTGTTAGGTAATTTTAGATTTCAAAACCCCAGGCTATTCATATGCAAAAGCCTCTGCTCACAACTTGGGTGGGGCAGGGTCTCAGGGCGGAGCAAACAGCAATGGCTGACAGTCAGCCCTCCTCTTTGTTTCTTGATGAGTCTGGCTAAGGGTTCATTAATCTGGTTTATTCTTTCAAAGAATTAGCTCTTGGTTTCATTGATCTTTTATATTGTTTTTTTAGTCTCTATGTCATGTATTTCTGCTCTAATCTTTATTATTTCCTTCCTTCTACTTTTCTTGTTGTTCTCTTTCTATTTCTAGTTGTTCTCTTTCTAATTCAGTAAGTTGTAGGATTAAATAGTTTATTATTAATTTTTCTTATTTTTTTAAAGTAGACCTGTAGTGCTATGGACTTCTATCTCAGGACTGCTTTGGCTGTGTCCCAGAGATTTGGGGTTATTGTGTGTTCATTTTCATTTACTTTGGAAAGTTTTTTATTTCTTTCTTGATCTCGTTGGTAAACCATTCATTGTTTAGTGACATGCTATTTATATTCCAGGTGTTTGAATGTTTTGGGGAATATTTACTGTAATTGATTTCTAATTTCATTCCATTGTGGTCTGAGAAGATGCTTGATATTATTTCAATCTTCTTTAACTTGTAGAGAGTTGTTTTGTGTCCTAACATGTGGTCTATCTTTATGAATGATCCATGTGCACTTGAGAAGAATGTATATTCTGCAGCTTTGGGGTGAAATGTTCTGTAAATGTCATTTAAATCCATCTGATCCAGTGTGTCCTTTAGAGTCACTGTTTCCTTGTTAATTTTTTGTCTGGAATACCTATCCAGTGAAATCATTGGAGTGTAAAATTATCCTACTATGCTTGTATTGCAATGTATCTCTCCCTTAAAGTCCTCTAGAAGTTTTTTTATATATTTAGGTGCTCCTATATTGGGTGTATATATGTTTACCAGGGTTATATCATCTTGTTGGATTGATCCCTTTAGTATTATGTAGTAACCTTTGTTGTCTCTTGTGATGGCCTTCATTTTGAAGTCTCTTTTGTCAGATATGAGTATTGCTACTCCAGCTTTTTTTTTTTTTTTCATTTGTCTGGAAAAATTTTTTCTATCTCTTCACTCTCATCCTATATGAGTCTTTTGTTTTGAGGTCTCTTGTAGACAGCATATAATTGGGTCATGTTTTTGTATTTATTCAGTTGTCCTATGTCTTTCAATTGGAGTGTTTAATCCTTTTATACTTAAGGTTATTATTGATAGGTACTTATTTATTGCCATTTTAATTCTGTATGCCTAGGTTTCTCTCTCTGTTTCTTCTTCTCATTACAGCATTCCCTTTAGCATTTCTTGTAATGCTGGCTTGGTGGTGATGTACTCCTTTAGTCTTTTTTGTCCAGGAAGCTTTTTATTTCACCATTTATTTTGTATGATATCCTTGCTGTATATAGTAATCTTGGTTTTAGATCCTTGTTTTCCATTACCATTCCCTTCTGTCCTGTAGAGTTTCTGATGCGGAATCAGCTGACAGTCTTATGGGAGTTCCATCAGGTAAATTTCTTATCTCCATATCACTTATTTTTTTCTTCTAGAGAAATCTCTCATTCTTTCATTCGGGGTTGTTTTTTGTCTCCCCATTTTGGCTTCCTGTTTGGGTTTGTGACTATGTATTAGATATATCTGGTGCCTCTTCTCAATATCTACAGTGTCAAATGCTGTTTCTGACTAATTAGATCAGCAAAGACTCAAAGCCTCCAGAGACCCACCTCTGCCTGCAGACTGATTGGATTCAGTCTTGAGTAGCCCTCAGCCAGTCCTCCCACAGGTGTGGTGAGAGGTTTTCCAACAGGGTGGGGCAATTGCTTATGCCTGGAGGCTAATTGTTATTCTCAATCTCTTAAAGGGTTTCAGAAACTCAACACTGTGGGGCAATGGGTTTTCCAAAGGGTGGGTCAGCTGTCTTCCCCCAGGCAAAAACCGTCTGGATAGCAAAGGTGTGCCTGAGAAAGATGACCTTTGCAGCATGAGGAATAACTCAGCACAGGAAACTGGGGTGTCTGCCTTCTGAGCTCTAACCCCAAGCCTGCAACCCTGGCTTCTGCTCACACAGCTCCAGTCCACTCTGCTCTCCCTGTGTCAGAGCACAAGGTCTGTTGGCCCTTTAAAAGGGTGCCTGCATTTCCAGCCATCTCTGACTGGCAGATAGCAACCTTGCTGCTTTTTACAGCCAGGTGTTATTTGGGCACCTTCCTCAGTTCTGGTTCTCTCTGCTGTGATGCTTAGCTTGTGGATTAGACCTCAGATTTCTCAGTGGCAACCCCCCATAGCTGAGATATATCTCCAGAACTTCAGCTGCTATCTATGGGAGCCCGGCCTCTCCTTTTGTGCCTCCGCCCTTCCTACTAGTCTCTATGTGGCCTCCACTTTTTGTCCTTGGTTATCAGGGTTCTCTCCAGCCAGTGTTCAGTGGATTTTTCAGCAGCTGTGCCTGTGCCTGTGGCCCAGGAGAGGGACAAGCTGCCTGCTCCGTGGTCCCGGGCGCCAGTGGCTGTGCCTGCGCCTGTGGACTGGGAGAGGGACAAACCGCACACCCTGCGGTCCTGGGCACCAGTGTCTGCGCCTGCCCCTGCGGCCCAGCCCGGGAGAGGGACAAGCTGCCCGCCCCGTGGCCCTGGGTGCCAGTGGCTGGGGCTGTAGCTCAGGAGAAGGACAATCCGCATGCCCACGGTCCCCGCGGTCCCAGGTGCCAGCGGCTGCGCCTGCGGCCTGGGAGAGGGATAACTGCCCACTCCACAGTTCTGGGTGCCTGCGGCTGTGGCCCAGGCGAAGCTGCCCGCCCATGGTCCTCTGTGGCTGCGGCCAGCCTGGGCGAAGCCAGTCTGGGTCCTGGGTGCCTGCGACCAGCTGGAGGAGGGAATCCTGGATCCCAGGTTCAGGGCTAGGCAGAAGCGGTTAGGGGTGATCAGGCCAGCAGGGGAGCAGTTAGGGGTGATCAGGCTGGTAGGAGAGCAGTTAGGGGCAATCAGGCGGGCAGGCAGAGGTGGTTAGGGGCTATAAGACAGGCAGGCAGAGGGGTTAGGGGTGATCATGCAGGCAGGCAGGCAAGTGGTTAGGAGCCAGCGGTCCCAGATTGCGAGAGGCAGTCGGACATCCCCCGAGGGGTCCCGGATTGGAAAGGGTGCAGGCATAATCTCAGTTCTTGTGTTATGTTAGACTAGAGGCCCAGTGCACGGATTCATGCACAGGTGGGGTCCCTCAGCCTGGCCTGCGCCTCTCGCAATCTGGGACTCCTAGGGCAGTGGTCGGCAAACCGCGGCTCGTGAGCCACATGCGGCTCTTTGGCCCCTTGAGTGTGGCTCTTCCACAAAATACCACGGCCTGGGCGAGTCTATTTTGAAGAAGTGGTGTTAGAAGAAGTTTAAGTTTAAAAAATTTGGCTCTCAAAAGAAATTTCAATCATTGTACTGTTGATATTTGGCTCTGTTGACTAATGAGTTTGCCGACCACTGTCCTAGGGGGATGTAGCAGTGCCAAAGCAGCAGGAGGGGACTGCCGCTCATCCCAACCCCGCTGCACCTGCCACTGCCATGGAAGTGGGAGAGGCTCCCCCCACCACAGCAGTGCTTGCCAGCCATGAGCCCTGAGTGGTGCTCCACCTGTGGGAGCTCACTGACCACCAGGGGGCAGCTCCTGCATTGAGTTTCTGCCCCCTGGTGGTCAGTGTGCGTCATAGCGACCAGTTGACTGTCGTTCCAGTCGTTCGGTCGTAACTGTTGCTTAGGCATATAAATATAAATATATATAAATATAAATATATATACATATATATATATATGTGTGTATTATATATGATAGTATTACTTTCTATTTTCTAGAAACTAAGCAAATATCCTTAATCACACTGGTAATCAAGTTAATGATTTAATGTAAGTTAAATGTAAGTTAAAACAAGGAGATGCCATTCTCTAGCACATGAGAGGCATTAAGGAGGAAGTGCTGCCAGGAGCACCACTCAGTGTTGGATTCTGAGGTGGTTAGAGAAAACAACACATTGGTTAATACTTCAATAGTTATGGGGGGAAATGAGAATCAGCCCCATAGAAGAAGAGTGGTAAGGGCATCCAGAATTGGCAAGAGTATAGAGGAAGAGGCTCTGGCTGGGTAGCTCAGTTGTTTAGAGTATCCTTCTGACAAGCCAAGGTTGTGGATTCAATTCCCAGTCAGGGCACATACAAGAATCAGCCAGTGAATGCATAAATAAGTGGAACAAAAATCTATTTCTCTCTCCTGCCCTACCCCCCATCCTCTCTCTCTCTCAAATATCCTATATAATAAAAGGCCAGCCACCATGTAACGACCACAATGACCAGAGACCAGAACCACCACGGCCACTGGCAGGGTTGGCCCGCCCCCAAGCAAGCAGTTAGGGGCGATCAGGCAGGCAGGCAGAGTGGTTAGGGGTGATCAGGTAGGCAGAACAGGAGTTAGGGGTGATCAGGTAGGCAGGCATGTGGTTAGGGGCAATCAGGCAGGCAGACCAGCAGTTAGGGGCAATCAGATAGGCAGACGGCCCCTCCTCGGACTGGCTCCGCCCCAAGCAAATGGCTAGGGGCGATCAGGCAGGCAGGCAGAGTGGTTAGGGGTGATCAGGTAGGCAGGCAGAGTGGTTAGGGGTGATCAGGTAGATAGCCTCTTGCAGGGCTGGCCCTGCCCCCCAGCAAAGAAAGAGGGAGGCCCAGGCCACTTGCAGCGACTCTGTGGCAGGTGTGCGGCCAGCCAGCAATTGCCCTGCAGAGGGGGGCCCACGCCAGCCAAGCCATTGCAACCCAGCCTGTCCCCTGCAAAGGGAGGCCATCAGTGGCAGGGGAGGGGGGGCAGCACTGCACAGATGGCAAGCAGTGGCAGCAGCGGGGGTGGGGCCAGTTGCCTGAAGCCAGAGGAAGGAAAGTCCAGATAGTTCCTGATCTCAGGCCAGGCCTAGGGACCCTACCTGAGGGGTCCCGGATTGTGAGAGGGTGCAGGCCAGGCTAGGGACCCCCTGAGTGCATGAATTTTTGTGCACCAGGCCTCTAGTATATATATAAAAGGCTAATATGCAAAGTGTCCCCTCGTGAGTTTGACCGGGAGACTGGAAGTTCGATCACTCGCTATAATGTGCGCTGACCACCAGGGGGCGGCACGGAACGAAAGAAAGCCCCAGCCGGCAGCAGGGGAAGGAAGGCCCCGGCTGGCAGCCAGAAGACCCCAATTGGCCCTAATCACCAGCCAGGCCTAGGGACCCTACCTGTGCTTGAATTTTGTGCACCAGGCCTCTAGTAAGTAAAGAAAAATAAAAAATTCCTGGCCAGTTTGGCTCAGTTGGTTGAACATCATCCCTTACACCAAAAGGTCACCCATTTAATTTCCAGTCAGGGCACATACCCAGGTTATGAGTTTGATTCCCAATTGAGTCAAGCAATTGATATTTCTCTCATATCAATGTTTCTTTCTCCCTTCCCCTTTCCTTTCCCAACATCCCCTTCTCCTCCTTCCCTTCTTCCCTCCCTTCTTCCCTCACTTCTTCTCTTAAAAAAATCAATGAAACTATTTTTTATAAAGAAAGTATGTAGGAAGATGTCACTTTGGGGATCCTAGGAAGGTATGTGTCTTAGTACATGAGGCAGTAAATGAATCAGGATCCTATATAATAAAGGGATAATATGCAAATTAACCCTCATGCCCTCACAAGATGGCTGCCTACGACCAGGCCGGCAGGAGGGTTAGTGAGGGATGACTAAACAACTGAACAAGCAGGCTGCATGGGGCAACCAGGCCGGCAGGGGGGTTAGTGAGGGACAACCAAACGACTGAACAGCAGGCTGCGTGGGGCAACCAGGCCGGCAAGGGGGGCAGTTGGGAGTGACCAGGCCAGCAGGGGGGGGGGGCAGCTAGGGGCAACCAGGCCAGCAGGAGTGGTGCAATTGGGGGTGACCAGGCCGGCAGGGGGGGCAGTTGGGGGCGATTAAGCTGGTGGGGGGGCAGTGAGGGGTGACTAGGCCTGTGGGGGGGGGCAGTTGGCAACCAGGCTGGCAGGGGGGGCAGTTGGGGGCAACCAGGCTGGCAGTTGGGGGCAACCAGGCCGGCAGGGGGGGCAGTTGGGGGTGACCAGGCCATCAGGGGGGGAGTAAGGGATGACCAGGCCGGCGGGGGGGGGGGCAGTTAGGGGTGACCAGGCCAGCAGCGGGGGACAGTTAAGGGCAACCAGGCCAGCAGGGGTGGCAGTTAGGGGCGATCAGGCCAGCATGCAGAGGCAATGAGGGGCAATCAGGCCAGCAAGGGGCAGCAGTTAGGGGCAACCAGGCCGGCAGGCAGGTGAGCAAGTAGGAGCCAGCGGTTCAGGATTGTGAGAGGGGTGTCCGACTGCCGGTTTAGGCCTGATCCCTGGGATTGGGCCTAAACCGGCAGTTGGACATCCCCCAAGGGGTCCCGGATTGGAGAGGGTGCAGGCTGAGCTGAGGGGACCCCCACTCCATGCACGAATTTCGTGCACCGGGCCTCTAGTATGTAAATAAGACCAGAGCCAAGTCATGGAGGCCTTTATGCTTTTTAAAAATTTTTTATTGATTTTGGAGTGGAAGGGAGATGGAGAGAAACATTGATGTGAGAGTAATAAAACACCTATCGGTTGCCTACCAGGGATTGAACCTGCAACCAGGCATGGGCCCTGACCAGGAATCAAAATGGCAATTTTTCAGTGTACAGGATGATGCCCAACCAACTGAGCCACATGGGCCAGGGTCTGGTGTGTTTTCTAAATACCATTACCCAGTGAAAGAAACTGGGCCTTCTTGGAAAATGCTTATTCCTAGGCAGAGGCAGGGAAAGGACAAGTTAAACCTGGAACATCTTGTGCCAGAAAGTAAGAAAACACTAAAAAATTTATGTGGATATGTCAGAAGGACACAGAAGCCAGTATGAAGTGGCACCCATTAGTCAAATTTGGGACAATCTGAGAATCAAAATAAATAACGACAGTAAGGAATTATAACCCACTGTAGAAGATAAGTGAATAATTTGTAATTCATACCACCTATCTACCTATGTATGTATGTACGTACATACAAACGTACATAAAAGGGAGAGGAAAGAAAGCCCTTTTTTCTATAGAATGCCAATTTAAAAATGTACAAGACAATTAGAAAATCTTTAGTTTGCACCATTATAGTAACAAGTGATTTAGAATCATCAACATGTATTAAATCACAGAAGTGGAAGTTTGTGGTCTCAAAGTATTTCTCCACAAATTATTTATTAATTACCAACCGGAAAATTGTCTATTTACAGTAGAAAAACTTGGCAGGCAACACCATAATGAATCCAGTGCTCAAAGTTCATGAATTACCCAGAATGGGGCAAACTTGTCCCAAGCCTCCTAATCTGATGCACCAAGGATTCACCCTCACAGCAGAGAACACTGGCAAAAATGCACATCCTGACCCTAACCCTTAAGGAGGATTGCCTCCTGGGCCAGAAAAAAAAATGCTATAAAAGACATTAAACTTTGCCCCCTAAATGAACTTTACCATAGGGTTTGAAATTTTTCAAACTAAAAAAAACAAAACATACACACACAGCCTGGCCGGTGTGGCTCTGTGGTTGAGTGTCGACCTATGAAGGAGGAGATCACAGTTTGATTCCCTGTCAGGGCACATGCCCGGGTTGCACCTCAATCCCCAGTAGGGGGTGTGCAGGAGGCAGCCAATCAATGATTCTCTTTCATCATCGATGTTTCTGTCTCTCCCTCCCTCTCTGATATCAATAAAAGTATATTAAAAAACAACAACAATACACACACACAAGAAAGATGACTCTCATGGAAATGTGTAGAATGATCCAGAAGATAGATTCTAGAAGACTTTCCCTAAACGGGGCAAGCAGCTGTTAGAATATTTTAATTGATGATAGGATTCGAGGAGATTTGCCATTTTAACAGTTTACTAGGAAGCAGGATGGAGCATGGTCCAGGAAACAGATATGCAGTTTAGAAGACACATGTAATCCTCAAACTCTTCACTTGGATTTTCCAAGTACATTTTAATGTTATTTTGACAGCCAGACTCAACTCAGAAATAAATTTCCTTCATATATAATATTTAATAGTGCACCAATTAAAATAATTAAGTTAATAAAGTGAATGTAAAAACATAATTGCTTTTTTTCTATATCATTAAATAACAATACACTTTTTACAGATAATTTCTAGTAGCAAACTCCCTATATTATGTATTACTTTAGCCTTTGCTTTTGTCTTTTGCATAGCTCCTACCTTTGGATAAAACTGTTCAATTGAATCTGCATTTAAAAATAAAAAGAGGAAATTAATGAAGAATCCAATTTAATCTGTCCATTTGAAAAGAAAATTGAAGATAAAAAAATCAAACAGTGAAAACCTCCCACCATTAAAAATTTAAAACTATAGTTCTGTGCATTTTACTGTTTCCTGTTCTCCCTATTCCTATGAAAAATGGTAGATGAGAGCGGAGACCCAAGACTGGGCTATGATGTCCTCATACATGGGAAAACTTATAACAAAAAGATCCCCCCAAAAATCACCCAGTATATTGAAATTGGTAGTGGGTTCTTTTCCATAGCCAGAAAAGTTTGTGGGGAATTTTCTTCCCAGACATAACAGGAGATAAAGGATAAATTGCTTTTATGCTTCTACAAGGACAGAAGTGACTTGAAATTCCTTTAATTTACTTCTGTGTATACAGGCAGAGTCAGACAAGGTTGAAGTGGAAAGAAAAATGTGTGTCCTGAGGGTGAAGGAAGCTATTAGCTACTTCAGATGACCTGATTACTGATTACTACCTGCTCCAGTAGGCTCTGTCCTACCAACACCTAGTCCCAGTGGGAGGAGGCCCAGTGGGGTTGGCCCTGTGGGTAAGGTTGGCCCAGCAGTTAGGTTTGGCCTGGCCAAAATGGAGGGAAAACTTGGGGGGCTGAAGAAAATTTTGCAGACCTTAAGAGAGAACAGCCAAGTCCTATCTGAAGAAGAGGGATGAGATTCCAGCCAGCAGAGCCCATCCAACTCAGTCAGGGTGAGAGAGTGGGAGGGAAATTTCAGAAGCTGAGGTGTGCTACAGAAGGGGTGCCAGTGGCAATGGAGAGCAGCAAGCAGGGGCAAGTGAAGGTGGGATAGGTTGGAGTGGCAATGGGGAAATCTGCATAAGAGCCTGAACAAGGAGCCATACTCATGTTTGCATGAATGGTACTTTTAAAAGGCCCATTAACAGAATAATATTGAATTTAAACTGTTTTTGAAAAATAATTTTTAAAAATGATAGAATGCCCATTTATTCTATATCTTGTTTTTGGTGGCAGTTGCACAGGTGTATATCATTTTAAAACTCACTTATAATTTTGAACTAACACCTAAGTCATAAATTTTATTGTATGTTAATTATACTTTGATTTTTAAAAATCCCATTAGAAGTGGACACAGTGGGAAATTTCTGTAGCGGGAAATATACATACCCCTAGAGCTTCCTTTGAACACAAGATCAATAAATCTTCATGAGGCCTCCTTTATACTTGTAAAATGAGGTGATGAGAGACTGCATGACAAAAATCTGGACTGAAATAAAGAGGAGAGTTTAATTTCAAAGCTCACTTGGGCCTTGGTATATATAAAAGTGTCCCAGAGGTAGTAGTTGCTGCTTTTTGGCCAGACTGTAGTAGGTCTAATTTCTTTTGTACCAGTTGGCCTCTGGGCATTGTGAGAAGCCAGGAGGAGAAACTGAAATTAGTCTGGACAATAATTAAAAAAAACACACACAACATATTTTTATTGCTTTCAGAGAGGGAGAGAGAGATAAAAACATCAATGATGAGAGAGAATCATTGATTGGCTGCCTCCTGCATACCCAACTCTGGGGATCGAGCCTGCAACCCAGGCATATGCCCTGACCAGATATCGAACATGACCTCCTGGTTCATAGGTCAATGCTCAATCACTGAGCCACACCAGCTGGGCAAGTCTGGACAATAATTTAAAGTACATTCTCCCTTGTGAACAAGAGAAGCTTAGAAATCTATGTTTAATGAAAAAAAAGTTTGCATTCCTTAGTATGGATATAGGCTGTACCTTCTAGTAACAATGATAGGGTACAAGAACCATGTACAAAATCAGTAGCTTCCCTGTCTACCAGCTATGACCAATTTAAAACTATATTGGAGAAAAAAACATCCATTCACAATTGCAGCAAAATTTTACAATACCTCATAATAAATCTATGATGATTTATTTACTGAAGGATATAAGAGAGAACTTAAATAAATGGAAAGATAAGCCTTTTCCTTTAAAGAAATTCAATTATTTTAAGGAATTCCTATTAGAGAATTCAATATTGTAAATTCAGTATTATAAATATCAATTTTCCTCAACTTTATCTAGAAATTAAATGCTATGCCAGGCAATATCATAGTAAGAATTTAAGAATATGTAAGAATATAAAAAATTGACTCTGATATATGAAAAATTTCAAACACACAAAAAAGCACAATGAAAAAACAAGAAACAGTTACCTGGATTAAATAATTCTTAATACTTTGCCATAGTTGCCTCATAGATAGATAGAATGAGATATAGAGTATATATTTACTGAACCATTTGGAAGTGTTACACTCTAACACTTTATCAATAAATTCTTTAGTATGTATTTTCCTAGATGTATTAGTCAGTTTGGGCTGCTATAACAAAATGGGTAGTTTAAACAAGATAGTTATTTCTCACAGTTCTGAAGGCTGGAAGTCCAGGATCAGGTGCTGGGTGATTTTATTCCTGATGAGGACTCTTTTCCTGACTTGCAGACAGCTGCCTTTAAACTGTGTCCTCACGTGGTGGAGAGAGAGCTACCTCTGTCTTCCTCTTCTTATAAAGGAGCTATTCACAACACGAGGGCTGCATCCTCATTGCCTCATCTAAACCTAATTACCTCCCAAAGGCCCTACCCAAACACCATCACAATTGGTGGGTTAAGGCTTTAACATATGAATGTGGGTTGAAGACACTTCAACCCACAGCACTAGAATAAGGCTATTCTCCTACATACCCACTTTATTATTATTACCATACTAGAAGCCCGGTGCACGAAATTTGTGCACGGCGGGGGGTTGTCCCTCAGCCCAGCCTGTACCCTCTCCAATCTGGGACATCCCTCTCACAATCCAGGACTGCTGGCTCCCAACTGCTTGCCTGCCTGCCTTCCTGATTGCCCCTCACCACTTCTGCCTGCCAGCCTGATCACCCCCTAACCACTCCGCTGCCAGCCTGGTTGATGCTTAACTGCTCCCCTGCCAGCCTGTTTGCCCCCAACTTCCCTCCTCTGCCAGCCTGGTCACCCCTAACTGCCCTCTCCTGCAGGGTTGATCACCTCCAACTGCCCTCCCTTGCAAGCCTGGTTCCTCTCAACTGCCCTCCCTTGCAGGCCGGGTGCCTCCCAACTGCCCTCTCCTGCTGGCCATCTTGTAGTGGCCATCTTGTGTCCACATGGGGGCAGGATCTTTGACCACATGGGGGCAGCTATATTGTGTGTTGCAGTGATGATCAATCTGTATATTACTCTTTTATTAGATAGGATAGAGGCCTGGTGCACGGGTGGGGGCCAGCTGGTTTTCCCTGAAGGGTGTCACAGATAAGGCTGGGGGTTCCCTTGGGGTGTGGGATGGCCTGAGCGAGGGGCCTGTGGTGGTTTGCAGGCCAGCAACGCCCCCTGGCAACCCAAGGGGAGGCCCTGGTATCTGGAATTTATTTACCTTCTACAATTGAAACTTTGTAGCCTGGGGCGGCAGCCATTTCTGGGGCGGCAGCCATTTCTGTGGCAGTTAATTCACCTTCTACAATTGAAACTTTGTAGCCTTAAGCGGGTGGGCACGGCCAGGGTGTGCAGAAAGCTTTGCTTCCCCTGTTGCCGCCGGCAACCCTGGCCTGCTCTCTCAAGCTCCATTCTGCCGCCATTTGTTTGAATTTGTTTACCTTCTATAACTGAAACTTTGTAGCTTGAGTGGAGGCTTAGGCCTGCAACGGCTATGGAAAGCTTGGCTTGCTCTGTTACCTGGGAAACCTTGCTCTCTGTGGCTGTAGCCATCTTGGATTGGGGTTAATTTGCATACTCTCCCTGATTGGCTGGTGGGCGTGGCTTGGCTGGTGGGCGTGGCTTGTGTAGAGGAGTGATTGTTAATTTGCATATTACCATTTTATTAGAGAGGATTTCCCTAATATCACCTGATGTCCAGTCCATTTTTAAACGTCTGCACTTGTCCTAAATATGTTGTTTATAGCTCATTTGTTCAGACCAGACATTGGCTATTGCATTTGGTTGTTATCCCCCTAAAGGCTCTTTTAATTTACCACAGGTCCCATCATCCACTGGACCCCAGTTCTTCCCATGACAGTTACTCATTGAAGAGACAGAGTTTATAGAAATCCCCACATTCAGGATTTGTTAGATTTGTTTCCTCATTAGTCACTTAACTTATTCCTCTACTTGCCTCTAAACTAAAGTCAGCTCTCAAGACTTTATTAGATTCAGGGTAAACATTTTTGTTTTTGTTTTTTGGGTTTTTTAAATATATTTTATTGATTTTTTTACAGAGAGGAAGGGAGAGGGATAGAAAGCTAGAAACATCGATGAGAGAGAAACATCAATCAGCTGCCTCCTGCACACCCCCTACTGGGGATGTGCCCGCAACCAAGGTACATGCCCTTGACCGGAATCGAACCTGGGACCTTTCAGTCCACAGGCCGACGCTCTATCCACTGAGCCAAACCGGTTTTGGCCAGGGTAAACATTTTTGTCTGTAATATTTTATTGGCGATGCTGTGTTCATCAGGAGGTACATAATCTTTTGGCTCACTCTTTAGTGAAGCAAAGTTTGATGTCTGGTTTAAGGTGGTGATAACCATATAATAAAAATATTTTTTACTTTCTCCTCCCGCTGTATAAGATACTGAAAGGAAAGAAAGCTAAGGGGAAGAAGGTGGTGTCGGCCCCTGCAATTGAGAAGAAGCAGGAGGCCAAGAAGTGTTTTCCTGTGCCTCATCTCATTTGATCCTCACAGATGTCCTAGAGAAGGTAGATAGGAGACTCGGTAGAATCCTATTTTCTTTTCATTAGCTGGAAAACGGAGATTTAGAAAGCTTGGAAACTTGACCCAACTGAAAAGAAGTAAGAAATGGTGGACCTTGAAAATGACTTGATTTTCTCACTGTGCAGAATATAGTCAAACACGGCTGCAGTTCAATATTTTACCTTTTGTTCTCCTTGCGTGATCTACAATAATAATCTACTTCATGTTGATATTTATTGCTTGTTGCTGACAATTACCTGAAAGAGTAGTTGGGGTGCTTCACTGGGCTGGAAAAAGTTTAGCTAAATCAGAAAGCAGGTCTAATTAAGCAAGTTTATTCCTTATCTATAAAAGGCTAAGTTGACTCGCACATGAGTGATACATATAAAGCTCTCGCTGATGCCAACTGCACGTGTGTGTTTTGATCGTCATTGTCGATCGTGAATTTAGTTGACACTTAAAGAAAGGGCAAATAGCATTATTAAAATATTTCTTCTAATTAATTTCCTTTCAATGTGCATGAATTCCTACACCGGGCCACTAGTTCTCTATAAGCATCTGAAAGTGCCTCCTGCTTTTAACCAGTTCACCCAGGCCTTGGACCACCAAACAGTAACTCAACTGCTGAAGTTGGCCCACAAGTACAGACTGGAGAGAAAACAAGAGAAGAAGCAGAGGTTGTAGGCCCGGGCTGAGAATAAAGCTGCTGGCAAAGGGGTTGTCCCCATCAAAGGGCCACCTGTCCTTCAAGCAGGGATTAACATTGTTGCCACCCTGGTGGAGAACAAGAAGGTTCAGCTGGTAGTGATTGACACGATATGGATCCCATTGAGCTGGTGGTCTTCCTTCCTGCCCTGTGCTCTAAGCTGGGGGTTCCCTACTGCATTATCAAGGGAAGGGGAAGGCCAGGCTGGGCATCTAGTCCTCAGGAAGACCTGCACCATCGTCACTGTAAGTTGGAAGACAAAGGAGCTCTGGTTAAGCTGGTGGAAGCTATCTAGACCAATTACAACAACAGATATGGTGAGATCTGCCGCCATTGGGGATCTCAGGTCCAAAGTCGGTGGCTCGCATTGTCGAGCTGGAAAAGGCTAAAGACCTGGCCACCAAGCCGGGCTAAGTGTACACTGTTGAGTTTTCGCTACATAAAAATTCTCCTTTAAAAAAACAAAAAGTATCTTTGGAATCCTGGACCAGTTTGGCTCAGTGGACAGAGTTTCCATGCGGACTGAAGGGTTCTGGGGCTCAATTCCAGTCAAGGGCACGTACCTCGGTTGCAGGTTCCCTGCGCCTGGTTGCGGTGTGTGTAGGAGACAACCAATTGATGTGTGTCTCTCACATCGATGTTTCTCTCTGTCTCTCCCTCTCCCTTCTACTCTCTAAAAAATCAATGGAAAAATATCCTTGGGTGAGGAGTAAAAACAACAAAAAAATCCAGTATCTTTGGAAAAGAAAAACAGTAAGGAGGAACTTATCCCACTTGGACACCAAACCATACTATAAAGCTAAGTGTGCGTAGATCAAATGTACATATAAAAGTATAGCCTTTCAAATTAATGGGGACAAGATGGGCTATATAATTAAAAAGTGTTGGGACAAAATAGATCCTTTTTCTTATGTCCTTCAGACAAATTCCAGGTGAATCAAAGAGCTAACTATAACATCTCTAAAAGAAATAGAAGCAAATAAAGAATAATTTTAAAATATTACGACAGTAAAAATAAGATACAACACTAAGAAGAAGCCCTAAAAATTGATAAAATTGATTTGACATTAAAACTTTTATAGCAACATGAATAGAATAATGTGACAAAGAATATATAAATAGGTAATACCAGCAAAGGTTGAAAGGGCTGAAATCCATGATGTATAAACAACTACCACCTAGCTAAAAGAAAAAAATAAATGAGCAAAGAACATGAATAAGAAATTCTTAGAAAACACACTGCAGCCCTAGCTGGTTTGGCTCAGTGGAAAGAGCGTTGGCCTGGGGACTGAAGGGTCCCAGGTTCAATTCCGGTCAGGGGCGTGTACCTTGGTTGCAGGCACATCCCCAGTAGGGCGTGTGCAGGAGGCAGCTGATCGATGTTTCTCTCTCATTGATGTTTCTAACTCTATCCCTCTCCCTTCCTCTCTGTAAAAAAGCAATAAAATATATTTTAAAAGAAAGAAAACACACTGCAAACATCTGATGAGCACCTTATAATGTGTTTGGCTTCGCTAGTGATCAGGGAAATGCAATGAAAATAGTGAAATACCATTTTTTTTAAAATAAATCTTTATTGTTCAGATTATTACAGTTGTTCCTCTTTTTCCCCCCCATAGCTCCCCTCCACCTGGTTCCCACCCCATCCCCTGCCCTTACCCCCCCCACACACACTGTCCTCGTCCATAGGTGTACGATTTTTGTCCAGTCTCTTCCTGCACCCTCCACACCCCTTCCCCCCCCCCTGAGAATTCAGTCCACTCCCTTTCTGTGCCCCTGATTCTATTATATTCACCAATTTATTATGTTTGTCAGATTTTTTATTCATTTGATTTTTAGTTTCACTTGTTGATATGTATTTGTTGTCACTTTGTTGATCATAATTTTTATCTTTACCTTTTTCTTCTTCTTCCTCTTCTTAAAGAATACCCTTTAGCATTTCATATAATACTGGTTTGGCGGTGATGAACTCCTTTAGCTTTTTCTTATATGTGAAGCTCTTTATCGGACCTTCAATTCTAAATGATAGCTTCTCTTGGTTGTAGGTTCTTGCTATTCATCACTTTGAATATTTCTTGCCACTCCCGTCTGGCCTGCATAGTTTCTGTGGAGAAATCAGCTGACAGTCATATGGGTACTCCCTTGTAGGTAACTGTTTTTCTCTTGCTGCTTTTAATATTTTCTCTTTGTCTTTTGCCCTTGGCATTTTAATTATGATGTGTCTTGGTGTGGTCCTCTTTGGATTCCTTTTGTTTGGGGTTCTCTGTGCTTCCTGGATTTGTAAGTCTGTTTCTTTCACCAGGTAGGGGAAGTTTTCTGTCATTATTTCTTCAAATAGGTTTTCAATATCTTGCTCTCTGTCTTCTGGCAGCCCTATAATTCGGATGTTGGTACGCTTGAAGTTGTCCCAGAGGTTCCTTGCACTATCTTCATATTTTTGGATTCTTTTTTCTTTTTGCTTTTCTGGTTGGGTGTTTTTTGCTTCTTTGTATTTCAAACCTTTGACTTGATTCTTTCAAGCCACTATCACAAAATAGGACCTAGATTTCTGAAGCTGATCAGGAGGATGAGCACAACAGTATCCATTCAGTCTTGGTAGAAGTGTTTAGCCAAGGACAGCATGAATGTGCTGATCTTTATGTATCTCTCTCCATTTCTCCCAGATTACTATATTCTGTTCCACTGACATACTGAATATCTGACAGCATGTCAAATGCATGCCAGCATTTGTCAAAAGGTAAACGAGAGAAAGAGTTCTGTACCGCTTATTCAGTCCGTAGGCACAGGCCTCTTTGGCTTTGGGGTGAAAGCATTCTCAGTCGTTCTCTGATCACAAGTCTCAAAATAACTAGAATGTTCACCCCCTCCCCACCCATTCCCTTGTTATTTTATTTTTTGTGTGGGAGGAAGTGTACAAAAGCAAAAAATCAAATTAACATCAGGAATATTATTTTTTTCCCTTTTTTTAATTAAGGTATTACATGTGTATATATCTTCCCATTGCCTCCCCCCTTACTCCACTCCCATACATGCCCTCACCCCCCAGAGTTTTGTGTCCATTGGTTATGCTTATATGCATGCATATGAGTCCTTCGGTTGATCTCTTATCTTCCCCACCTCTCCCTAACCTTCCCGCTGTAATTTGACAGTCTGTTTGATGCTTTACTGCCTCTGTATCTATCTTTTTGTTCATCAGTTTATAATGTTCTTTATTATCCACAAGTGAGTGAGATCCTGTGGTATTTTTCTTTCATTGACTGGCTTATTTCACTTAGCATAATGCTCTCTAGTTCCATCCAGGTTGCTGCAAATGGTAAGAATTCCTTCTTTTTTATGCAGCATAGTATTCCATTGTGTAGATGTACCATAGTTTTCTGATCCAGTCATCTGCTGACGGGCACCTAGGCTGTTTCCAAATCTTAGCTATTGTAAATTGTGCTGCTATGAACATAGGGGTGCATATATCCTTTCTGATTGGTGTTTCTAGTTTCTTAGGATATATTCCTAGGAGTGGTATTACTGGGTCAAATGGGAGTTCCATTTTTAGTTTTTTGAGGAAACTCCATACTGTTCTCCACAGTGGCTGCACCAGTCTGCATTCCCACCAGCAATGCAAGAGGGTTCCCTTTTCTCCGCATCCTCGCCAGCACTTGTCGTTTGTTGATTTGTTGATGATAGCCATTCTGACAGGTGTGAGATGGTACCGCATTGTCGTTTTGTTTTGCATCTCTCGGATAATTAGTGACTTTGAGCATGTTTTCATGTGTCTCTTGGCCTTCCTTCTGTCTTCTTTCGAAAAGATTCTATTTAGGTCCGTTGCCCATTTTTTTATTGATCATTTTTCTTCCTTTTATTAAGTTGTATAAGCTGCCTGTAGATGTTGGAGATTAAACCTTTATCAGTGATAACATTTGCGAATATGTTCTCCCATAGAGTGGGCTTTCTTGTTGTTTTGTTGCTGGATTCTTTTGCTGTGAAAAAGCTTTTTATTTTGATGTAGTCCCATTTGTTTATTTTCTCTTTAGCTTCTATTGCCCTAGGAGTAGTATCAGTTAAGAAGTTCTTTCGGCATACGTCTGAGATTTTGCTGCCTGTGGATTCCTCTAGTATTTTTATGGTTTCCCGTCTTATGTTTAAATCCTGTATCCATTTTGAGTTTATTTTTGTGTATGGTGTAAGTTGGTGGTCTAGTTTCATTTTTTTGCACGTATCTGTCCAATTTTCCCAACACCATTTATTGAAGAGCCTGTCTTGACTCCATTGTATGTTCATGCCTCCTTTGTCAAATATTAATTGAGCATAATGGTTTGGGTAGATATCTGGGTTCTCTATTCTATTCCATTGGTCTATATGTCTGTTTTTGTGCCAGTACCAGGCTGTTTTGAGAACAATGGCTTTGTAATACAGCTTGAAATCTGGTATTGAAAAATATGGAACGCTTCACGAATTTGCGTGTCATCCTTGCGCAGGGGCCATGCTAATCTTCTCTGTATCGTTCCAATTTTAGTACATGTGCTGCCGAAGCGAGCAAAGGAATATTGTTTTTAAAGTCCACAATTATAGGGTTTGGTCTGAGGTCCAAAAAATTTAATAAAACCTCATGACATTTACACAACTGTAGAGGTTATTCAACTTCAAAAACCCACCTGTAAGAAGAGATCCCTTTAAACTCTGTTCTCAACCTGTGGAGAATTGTGCTAGAACCAAGAAAGAGCCATAGGTTTTCAAATCAAACTCACTGCAGGACCTGACTTAAGGACCTGACCTGTCAAATGAGGGATTCCACACCTGTAATGAGAACAATAACCTCTAATGTCATTTGTGTGAAGCCCCAGCACCATGTCCAGCATGTGACGGGAACTGTTAGGGTGTTTGGCCCGTGCGTGACACTGGCTGTGTAAGAATTTACAAGTAAAAGAAGAGATAGATGCAGAGAGAAAGTTTATTTTACTTTCCCCGAAGGCAAAGGGACAGTGCGTTGCTAATCAGTACAAAGGCAAGAAATAAACTGTGGCCTGCTCTTTTAAAGGTAATGGCTGCTGTTGCTAGAAGGGAGGTGGATTTTGGGGCTGGAGTTGAACAGACATCAGAGGGGTTGTCTTTGGAAAGGTTTGTTTGCTTTCTTTAGTCAGGCAGATGTCATATGGAGGTGTCTTTATCAGCATCTTCACAAGCCAGTAAAACATTCTTAGAGCAAAAGTTACAGAGAGTTCAAAAGAGGGGCAGCTTGGGTTTGAAAGGGAGGGAGTAGAGCCCTTCTACTAACTGGAAACTTTCCTGCCCTGATTTCCCCAGTCATTAAATCCTTAGGGAGGAGAGGTATGCAGGAATGTAGCCTTGAAAGTATCTTGTCTTGCAGTTTGAACAGGGGCTGTTTGAATCAGAGCAGCTAACAGTCTTAGGGTTTAATTACCAGGTGCTTCTCATAAATTGTGGATGACCACAACAAAGAAAAAGAAAGGCATTTTTTTTTGTCCTTACATTCTCTTCACAATTCTAAGAGATTTTCAGTCTCAGAGTCAGGAACATGGGAATTTCAAATTAATGCTGAGATTACCAGAATATCCAATGAAACACAACCACTTTTTCTAGATGTGCTAGAGAAGGTTTTAGAGTGTGTCCATTTTCTCATATGCCTGCCACCTAATCCCTCTAGTTTTTGTCGAATTTTGACCTTAAACAAATAAGATAATTTTTTTTGAAGATATACATAATTAAAGCTGTAATCCAGCCCTACCAGTGTGGCTCAGTTGGTTGGAGTGTTGTCCTGAGCACCGAAAGGTCATGAGTTTGATTCCTGGTCTGGTTCAATTCTGGGTCAGGAGGCAGCTAATTGATGTATCTCACATTGATGTTTTTCTCTCTCTCCCTCTCCCTCTCTGGAATCAATAAAATAAAATAAAAATTTAAAGGAAAAAAAAAGCTGTAACCCATTGATCCTAAAATTTATATTACCATCTGAAACTTAAAACAACAACAAAACATTTTCATTGATTTCAGAGAGGAAGGGAGAGAGAGAGAGAGAGATAGAAACATCAATGTTGAGAGAGAATCATTGATTGGCTGCTTCCTGCATGCCCCACACTGGGTATCAAACCTGAAACCTGGGCATGTGCTCTGACCAGGACTCAAACTGTCACCTCCTGACTCATAGATCTATGCTCCATTACTGAGTCACACCAGCCAGGCACTTTTTGAAACTTTAGCATCATGTAGCTATTGACCAGTTTCTACAAATCTCAGGTAAGATTTCAAATTTTCAGAATATTATTTATCTGAAATATACATTCAAGAAAATGCTCCATAACTATTTTCCTTTCAGCGTGAATTTTACTAGAATTCCTCCCGTCCTTTTGTTGCTTTTCAATGTGTTGTCCACAGTGTTGAGGATCACAACCAGATGCTTCTGTTCTCTGAGCTCAGACAAAAACAACTTAGAATCCTGAAGGGTTAAGGTTCTGCCACTGCCACTGATTGGGCCCCAGGTCCTCACTGTGAAAGGACAGCCTTGGACCAAACATTGTCAAGGCTCTTCCAAGCTCTAAGTTTCTATGATCAGTGGTCAAACAGTGAACAGCAAATTCACCAACCCGCCATGCAAACTACATTTCCTGGGGCCAAATGCTCAGCTAAGAGGTCACTTTTTTTTTAAGTGTGGGGAGCCTCCCAATTGTTCAAGGAAAGTGTCCCAACAAAACAAGTATCTGTAAGAAATAATACTTTTAGCCACTATGTAAACATGACCTAAGAACAAAATATAAATAGGGTTTCAAACTTTAATATGTATACGTAGCACATGGACTTTCTTTTCCCAAGAATGGAAGATCTTTCTGCATAAAGTGTAATCATGTACTTTTTCTCTTAATGATGTTATACTAACAAAACCGTAAGGTATATATTTGTAAAGTGAAAAAAGGCTTATAGTATAATTACCTGTGTTTAGAATTTTTCTTTTATTGAAAACACATTTTGTTAGAGTTTCTAGCCCAAACACTGTATCTGAAGGTGAAAGAAAAGCAAATTGATATAAATGAACTCGGCACTTTAGTTGGAATTTGACATGTAGGTCAGTCGGTCTCCAATAAGTAGAGTGTCATTCTAGGGTGCCAAGAGGACCCCTCCCATGTAATAGTTACTTAGAACAAGACCTACTGAGATGGCAACGAGACTTACTGTGGTGATTGATCATTTAGAAATATATACAAATATCAAATCATTGTACATCTGAAACAAATATAATGTGATGGGCCAATTATACTTCAATTAACAAACAAAAGACCTATTCTTGTAAAATCCCAGGTAGATTGGGAAAGGGTGGCCTTTCTACTGCTGCGCCCCTAGGTCAGGGTGAAAGGTGTCCTCCCAGTCAAAACAGGATGGACCTGGGGCTGCAGGCTCCTGCTACGGAAGTCATTAGCATAGCACTTGACAGCCTTTAAGTCACTAACTTCTTGGCTGCCCCTACAGACAAAACATGTAGACCATTTTTAATTTCTGACCTTCACCGATTTCCTCATGGGATATCGGGGACAGATGGATATCACTCTTAAGCTTCGGTCTAAGTGGCTGATCTCTACTTCCAGACTGTTCCACTGAGACTGTCTAGCTCAGTGGTCGGCAAACTCATTAGTCAACAGAGCCAAATATCAACAGTACAATGATTGAAATTTCTTTTGAGAGCCAAATTTTTTAAACTTAAACTTCTTCTAACGCCACTTCTTCAAAATAGACTCGCCCAGGCCGTGGTATTTTGTGGAAGAGCCACATTCAAGGGGCCAAAGAGCCGCCTGTGGCTCGCGAGCCGCAGTTTGCCGACCACACTCCCAGCCCCCTTTCCTTCTTAATTAGCAGTGCTTAAAATAAAGGCCTTCGACAATAGAAGTCAAATAGCCCACCCAGGAGGAAACTATTAAAATTTGCATTTCTGAGAGGATTCCTGGGGGACTGACTCAATTCACCTTCCTCTTCCAGAAGCTGGCAGTGATTGTGGAACCGCAGGGTAAAATTAGGAATATGCTGGCCAAAAATTAGGAATAGTTTGCAAGGTGTATAATTTTGGGCTATGAAATGTAAAGACTATCCTCCAATCTTCTCACCCTTTTAGATGCTATCATGGAAATTTGTTTAAAGGCCCTGCCAAATGACAGTTTTGGTTAAGTTCCAGAAAGATCAGGCATTATTTCAACCCAGAAGAAAAACAGAGGGATCTGACTACAGTTTGCAAGATAAAAGTTCAAGGATCAAATCTGCCACTTGCTTCAATACTACAATAATTTGACTTGTAGACACCTTCGGTAAGAAAAATATAGTAACTGGTCTAAAAAATTACTGAGTTAATTCAGGTGCTGGATTCCGAGACCAGGAACTAATAAGTAAGAGGTGTCTCCACTGTAGTTTTATTCACTCCTTAAGGAGCCCTTGCTTGTTCTTTTAAAAAAAAAATTGATTTTTTAAAAGAGTGAGAGAGAACGTGATTTGTTGTTCCACCCATTGATGCACTCATCGGTGGATTTTTCTAATGCCCTGACCAGGGATCCAGCCACCACCTTGGTGTATCCAGAGGACGCTCTAACCAACTGGAGCAGTCCGGCCAGGGCTGCCTGTCCTTTTGAAGGCTGTGCGAGGTCGGTCAGAAGCACAGCTGACAAACAGTCGGTTAGTTCTGAAACCAAATCCACCTTAAGTCTATGTAGTGCGGGACAACTTCATCATTCCAAGCCAGAAGCCATGGCTGAAGTCCTCCAGTTGGGGCGATTACAAGAAAACCGAAAAAACATATGCCAAAGAACTGGAGTTACTAGGACGGGGCTGTGTAAAGCTTCGGTGACTCACTAAGAAGTTAGGAACTGGGGTCTAGGCACTCAGGGGACACAGAAGAAACAGTCACGTTGGGGCGCGGGCAGAGTCCCCCCGCACTTTTATCTTTGATTGGCGGAACCACACAGACTTTTCTTTATGGCGTCACCAGGTACCTGCCTGTAGAAAGGGCCCCTCTCTGTGACATCACGCCTCACTGACCAATGAAAGGCCTCAGTCTGCGGCCGAGGAGGGTTGTGGGCCCTTTTTTGTGAATGAAGCTCCACGGAACAGCCCTCCTGGGGTCCCCGGGCATCTGGGACTGCCCCACACCCGCCCCTGCGCTGCGGCGTCCCCGGCGGGCGGGCGCAGTTCCCCGAGGCAGCCCCGGCCGCCCGCGCCGCTCCTTCACCTCTGCCCAGCGCGCGGGCTGCGGGCACCTGGGGGCGGCGGTGGGGCGCCGGCAGGGGCTGCAGGCGCGGGAGCCGGGGCTGCGGCACGGGTCCCGCGGAGGCTGCAGAAGGGAGAGGGGCAGGCACGGTGGGCCTGGCCCCTCCTCCTCCTCCTGTGCGGCCGCCTCCTGCCGGGCTCGGCGGGCACCCCTTTCCCGCAGCGCCACTCTGCTCCCAGTGCCCCGAGAGTCCACGCGCGTGGCTGGCAGGGGCCTCCGTGGGCGAGCGGGCGCCCGGGACCATGGTGGTGGCCCCCTGATGGGCCGCGGCCGCCTCCATGAAGCGGAAGAGCGAGAGGCAGCTGAGCTGGGCCACCGCGCCCCCCTGCTCCAGGCGCAGCTCGTCGTCCTCCCTGGGAGTGAAGAAGAGCCGCAGCTCCGCGTCGCAGGAACAGCGTCACCTGGACCAGCAGGACGACCTGTACCTGAACATCTCCGGTGAGCCGGCTGACCAGTGCGTGGCGAGGCGCCCGGGACACTCGGCACCCTGCGCGGGGGTCCTACCCCCCCCCCCCCCCGCAGGCAGTGGAGGCGCCTCCACCCCCACCCCCACCAAAGCCCCAGCCCGCCACACTCCCTCCAGGAGCCTGGCGCCCGGGAAGCGCCCCCTCCTAGTTGCCGTCCGTGAGTGTGGTGAGCTGTAACTTGATCTGTTTGACTCCCTCCTACCCAGCAAGGTGGGCCGAGGTCACCTTTCTAGATGGCTGGCATCAGCTCGGCACCTCGGGCTTTTTCTAAGTTCGGATTGACACCACCTCCTGGGGTTGCCTGCCGGAGCCTGAACCTCCGTGTGGCCCAGGAGGATTCCCCGGACGCGCAGAACATGCCCGCAGGGGAGCTGTTTGTGTGCCGAGTGCCGAACCTCTGCTGCTGGGTAGGAAATGGAGCCCAGGCTGGGGCGGCGTGCCCTGGCTGACGAGCCGGCCTCTCCCCGCCCTGGTCCTCTCCGCACGCCCCCTCCCCGGCGCGGGCACGCGGTCGTTCCCCTCCCGGGCTTGAAGAAACAACATGTCACGTGGATGGTATTTGAACCGGTCTGCGTGCTGAATGCACTGAGTTGTCACTTGTGAGCAATCGCATCCAGACACAGCAGGTAGAAAGGCAGCCCGCTGATAGCTGTTTTATTATTAGTGCTGATTCTACAGTTCTCAAAAGCTAATACGTCGATTTTGTAGCTGTTGGGTTTGCCAGGATTGACACTGAAGCTTGTGAATGCATCACATGCGATGGAGGGCGAGGAAACACTAAACAGCACAGCCATCCACAGTTTTGAGGGAATTTGCAGTCTGTTGAATGTGGTGTGTAATGTGTAAACCCTGGCATCCTGGGGTTTTTATAAACTGTTGCCGCCCTTAGCCATTGGGGCACCAGGTGAGCTGGAGTGGTCAGAAAATTAGTTTTGAAAGTGTTCAAACACAGGAATGTAGAAACTACTAGTATATTCTAGGTTGATGGACAGTTGGAAACTAAGGTTCTTTTTTTAAAAAAGCGGAACGTTTGTCAGTGTTGGTGGGTGGCCCCTGGGAGCGGAGGGTAAGCAGGAAGTGGTGCCCCCTGCTGGTGCCTGCCGTGTCGGAGGGGAAGTGCGCTGGGCCTCCCTACCGCGTGCACTCTGGAGATGGCCCGTGAGGAGGGCTGGCGCGGGGGCGGAGGACCCACACATTCCTTACGCCTTTGTTCTTTAAACCTCTGCAACTCTGTTTACTAGCATTTCATTTTAGGGCAAGTATTGCACTTACATGGTCCAGAACTCTTACGTCTAACGGTGCCTGGGATTAGGTAGGGAAAGTTGGTCTCAGCCACGGGTGTCCCTCCCCAGAGACAATGCATGTTCCTAGTTCCTTGTGACTCCGAGAAAGAGACTGAGTACATACACACACATTCTCTCCCATACCCAGGCACGGTAGGATACAAATCTCATTTTGTGCGTTGTTCTTCACACTGTTTCTTAGCAGACTGATTGTTATGCTTCATTGCTTTTAATTACTGCTTAGGTCAAAGTAGATATGGTTTTAAAACCTAAAACCATGAAAAAGGATATGGGGATTTAAATGTACATATGTTTATTGCTTGTTTAGACAGCTCCCTACTGCTGAACATTTAGGTTGGCTCCAGTCAAAAAGGAAGTTTGTTTTTTAAAAAAATACATTTTTATTGATTTCAGAGAAGGAGGGAGAGGGAGAAATAGAAACATCAATGATGAGCCTGCAGGCTCCCCCTCTGGGATCAAGCCCCCAACCTGGGCATATGCCCTGACCGGGAATTGAACTGTGGTCGACGTTCAACCACTGAGCCTCACTGGTCAGGCAAAAGGAAGTTTTTTACAACAAAGTCACGGGAGTAAACATTCCTCCTCCTTCATTGAGAAAAAAATGCAGTCTGGCTTTCCTGAGACTGACCAGTGAATTAACATACCTTCAGAAGATATCACAAGCAGCATATTGAGGAAAAAGTTGGTGCCATGTATAAAACCAAAGTGCTGTTATTGGGCTTACAAGCCCAGATGAATGGAAGGTTCCAGTCTCAGTTTAAGATCACTCCAGGAAAGGAAGGGAGTCAGCCTTCCCTGCGATTCCTCCAGGTGTTCCTTAGGGACAGTCTTGGCTTCCTGGAAAAAATGGTACTAACCGGCCTGTTGTGGGTGATATACAGACAAAATGAAGTGACTTGGGGTGCAGCATGTGGACTGCTTTTACTCGGCTTGTAAAACAAGGCCTCATTCTCAGCAAATGGCAGCCTGGTCCCATTCTTGCCAACTTGTTTTTCTCTCCCTGCTTCCTGAACTTAAAAAGCAATGCCTGCACATTTTTAGAGTCAAACATTACCGGAGGAGATATATAGATATAGTTAGTCTCCCTCCCCGGTAATATTTTCTTTTCTTCAGTTTTCTATGCATATGTGAGTTTCTACAAATTGTGCCATACCAGCTAGAGCAGTCCTGTTTTTAATGCCTGCATGTTATTGCATTGTGTGGCAGATTTATTTAACGATAATAAATAAATGGTTACCTTGGGGGTTTTCCAGTCCTACTGCAAATGGCTATGGTAGCATCAGTGTGTTTACCCACATGTGTGACTATCTATAGAGTAAAATAGAGTGAAGAGGCTGGTCAAAGTACATACAGGTTTATTCATTCATCAGTGTACTTTTTTGGCGATTATGAATAACGCTGCTATGAACATTCATGTATAAGTTTTGGAGTGGACATATGTTCTCAATTCCTTTGGGTATATACATAGGAGGGAAATTGCTGAATCGCATGGTTACTCCATGTTTAATCTTTTGACCAACTGCCAGACTTTTTCCAAAGCGGCTGTACCACCATTATTCCCACCAGCTATATACCAATTACTCCACATTCTTGCCAGCACTTAAAAGATTGTGATGATTTTTTCCTATTGAGTTTGGCTTATGAAGATGAATGCATATTATCACTTCTGTCCTTAAATACTTTAACTTTTTTTTTACTTTAGTCCCTTGTCATTTTTATTGCAGCCTATTTTATCAGTAAGTTGAAGTCCTATTGGTTCCAGGATAGTTCATGTGTGTACATTCATATAGAATGCTTAATGCCTATTTTGTTCCTGTAGTTCTTTGTTCTCTGGTCACAGTTGTTCAGTGTCCGGCCAGCCACCTGGTTACACTGGGCTAAAATTTTTACTCTTACTAGGAGCAGACTGATGGGTTATTCTGACACTGACCCCATCACACTGTTATTGGCCATTCACTGAGTCCTTGCCACGTGCAGTGAGACGGGCTTTTACCTGAGCTGTATTCCTGTTGCAGTCCCATGCAGTGCACCATGTGAAAGGAAGGTCATAAGTACAGCAGTATAAGCTGCCGAGTAGAGCTATGATCAGAATTCGTTGTTACCAGTTAAGGGAGCTGGAGAAAGGAGAGTGAGGAGGCTTTTCAGTTGAATTTGGAAGTAGATAATTCAAGATGGGAGAAATACCAAAGGAAAAATGTTGGGCACAGTCAGGATTTTGATTTTCGTATGAACCTTCTTGTGGCCACAAGTCTTAATCTTTTCAATCTCTGTATTCATGTCCTTTACCGGGGCTCTTTATAAACGGCAGTGCTCGTTCTCCTCTCTTTATTAATAGAGGAATAGCACTTAAAGATTACAGCACTGTGGAATCTGTTTGGTAATTTACAGGATGGATTGTTGGTACAGAACCTCAATTTATTTTACTTTCTTGTTCTTTAAATTCTTGACGAGTAAAGGAAGTTTATAACTACTAGCTAAAAAAGATTCCTGGTGGTTTGTCTTAAATTTAAAAAAAAGATTTTTTTTCAGTGTCTGCTATGATATTCTACCTTATAAAGAGTAACAGTAAATCATTTTATTGGAGAAGCTCTAATCGAAGTTAGGATTGTCATTTGTAAGAACTGATTAATGGTGTCTTGGATACTCATCAAATATGATTAAACAATACACACCCCCATCCCCATTTTTTAGGATTAAAAAAAATCACTAGACATCATTAGATGGGGGAAATTATTCATTAATTTAAGAAATATTTATTGCATGCTCACTATGTAAAACAGTCATGCATGTTCATTGGTTGCAGTGATAAAAGTATATTTTCTTCCTGGGGCACTGTTTCAAGAGGAAATAAATTCATTTTTCTTCACAAGTTTCATGTAGTAGATTATTGAGTTTCAATAACTGAAGCTCATCAAAGTATGTCCTATTCATTTTTCTTCTTGATTATGACTTCTATAAAAAGGAAGAAAATTATACTTTTAAATTTGTGCATAATGTGAATTCATTTTCTTGATTTATGTGCTTCATTCTTTAAAATCTTTACTTCTGATGGTGTCATGTTATCTGCTTTAAGTATAATTCCTCAGGCATTCCAACAGTACACACAAAAACTTAACAGTTTTAATGTTACTGCTTCAATGGACATAAAGAGGGTTGGACATACAGATGAGGAAGGGAAGTGGATTAACTGGCTTATACAGGTGGTACTAATGCCAGCAGTTGCCAGTCAGTGCAAACTCTAACCTCTCTGTGCCTTGGGATGGGAGTGAATTTCCCCAGTTCCCACTGGGTTTGGGGACGGCTGATTTTTAGGATGGAGTGACAGCTCCTGCAAGTCTCTGAGAGAGTCTCTGGGGATTTCTGAATTGAGGGGACAGATGTTTTGTTTTTTGAAAGAATTTCAGGCAATCATCTAGAAATATCACAACCATTCACTCACTTTTCCCTCTGAAAAAGCCAAGACCAGAGATAAGTAATTTTGGCCAAATCGATGGGAAATAATTTATGCCTACCTGACTTCCATTCTTTCCGACAGATAAAGCTGTTTCACAGAGTTGTACGTAAGTGGTTTGTTGAACATCTACTCGTTAGTCCTGTGCTACTTAGGCTAGTAGACAGTGTCATAGTAGATGCTTCAAAAGTAGTATCTGTAAAGTTGAATTTAGAGAGATGAGTAATTAACATCGGGAATTTGGAGAAATGAGCAAACTAAGTACACAATTCAGGCCCTGCAAAGCTCGTGCTGTTTTCCAAATTGGCTGCCATCACAGCCAAGATTTTCCTGATATTTCATTCATTCAACAAATGTGAATGAATACTCAGCCAGGTTTTTTTTTCCCCTCAAGTGCTAAAAATAGGTCACTGCTGGAGATAGTCCCTGCTGTCATGGAGCTTGTTTCACGTGGTAAGTGAGGAAAAAACTTGGAGGGCCTGAGGGAGAACCAATGTATAGAGGAGCCATTCTGTTTGAAATCATTGGGGAGGGAAAACTTTGATGGGTAAAGTTTAGGCAGAGCTAATTCTCGTGGATAGGCATGAGGAAACCAGGGTAAGCTCGTGTCTGCCCACACGGGGATTGAACAGAGCTGGATTATTAATAACCTTTGGAGCCGCGATTTCCCCATCTGTTTAAAAAGTGCTCAGAGTTGTAGGGAGGCTGAAGGGAAGGGGCTGCATGTTGAGTGACTGGCCTGGTGCTTGTTGATGGCCAGGGCTCCATCCATCTCCTTAGCATTCCAAGTGTGCCAGGACAGGGCTGGAAGGCAGACTGGGACCGGCACTGCTGGGAGTTTGTAGCTCAGAAGTAGACCTTTCCCCATCAGCTCCTTGCACAGAAGGTTCCGTGAAACAGCAGTGAAAATGCAGTGTCCCGTGCTCAGCTTCTGAGCGTGCCCTTCGCGGCCCCAGTGGAGGCTGGCTCCGTGTGTGTCTGCAGCAGAGGAGTGGCACAGAGAACAAACCCAAGCCATTCCTTCATGTTTGAAGCTATTGTTACATATTTATATTACACCAAGGCATTTGTATGTTGCCTGGTATTAAATTGTAGCTAAGCTTATTGGGGGTCTTCGCAAAGATGCAAAGGCCTCATGGGAGAGCATCAGGTAGAAGGTTATAGAAAGTAAATATATTCAGTTATTTACTGAGAGAGTATAAATGTTTTTAGAGTGGTTAATGTAAAGCATGACTGTGCTCTAGTACATCCGTTTTAAGAGAGTATTACACAGATCCAAAGATTTATACTGGCGGTGCATGTTACTGGCAGATGGCATTTTCTTGGTGGTAGTGGGGTAAAATAAATTTCCTTTCAAAAGGCCTTTCCATACTTAATGTGTAGCATAGAGGCCCAATTTATTTGAAATGTGTGGGTATTGTACATAAATAATAAATTAAATCTCTAAATCTATTTTTTATTATATTGGGGGAAAATAATTTTAATAGCCAGTGTTTTGTTTCCCTTCCTAGCTAAGGAATGTTTTTAATCTTAGTAAATCCTTTCAGATCCTTCACATTAAAAATATTTTTATAATTATCTGTAAGTTGAAATGAAAGCGTGACCAGAGTGGTTTATCTGAATATTTCAAAGCTATTCCTTACTTAGGACGGGCACCTTTACGATCGAGGTAAGTAGGTGCAGGGGTTGTTGTGGGCAGAAGTGGAGAGATTGTATTAGAGATTGTGTTGGTTCAGCAGGAGATAACGCATCTCCCAAAATTGTTTCTTTACATGATTTGGTTTTTAGCTTCTGGGGTTATTCACTTAATTTCTAGAAGTGCTGACTTCTGTATTAGGCAGGGATTACCTTTGTAAGCATTTTTCAAGATAAAGTTGATTTTAACATCTTAAATACAAGGATATTGAACTGGAATGTGTACGTCTCATCTGGATTCTGGAGTTTATATGGAAGTTTTACGCCCTTCTCTCTCTCTCTCTCTCTCTCTTTTTTTTTTCTATAGCTCTTCATGGATACTGCACCAAAAAAGGTATTCAGATCATTGACTCTATTTTGCAGTTCTTTCTGACGAATTTTAAACATAGATTTAATCTGTTAGTTGTGATTCTTGGTTCTGTCCCTTCCTGTTTGCTTGTCTTAAATTTAGTCTGAGATACAGATTCAGTGTTTTATAACTGTAGAGTAGCTTTTGTATGTTTATGACTCAAGTTGAAATTTGTCTTTATATGAAAAGGTTTGTTGGTTTCTGTGTCCAAGTATTGCTGAAAGTCGTTTCTATGATATTTTATTGGGTCATTTATGAATGCTATGTTTCAGATGGTGGATATTTTTGGTAATACTAAATTTTTTGTATTTTAACTGAATCTCACTTTTGTAGGCTTTTGATGAAAGGTTATTTATAATGAGTTGTTATAATAGCTATTCTTGATTTCCCTCCTCCCCCAGCTTACTTAGTTATTTCTAGGCATTTCTTTGCTTAATGGACAGGCTTATGTCTTATTTACTGTGTTTGGCAGGAGAGAAATGTCATGAAATGCCAACCTGAACTTTGGGAACAGTAAAGCTCTTTTATATCCCATTTTTCTAAAGAATTTAAAAAAGTATTCTGATTCTCTTTGATATTCAAGTTCCTCAAATAAGGCCAGAACAAATCTGAATGGCCCCATATACTGGTATACATGCCCCCCCCACACACACACACACACACACCACCCCTTATTTTAAAAAGGATTTCTCACTTTATTTTCTTGGTCTTTTATTCAGCTCCTTTGATTCTTAGTATAAATTATATTCTAGAAGAACAGTTCTCTTAGAATGCTTTATTCACCAGTCAGTTCAGAGATTGAGTCTCATTGTCTTTGAGTCTGAAAAGCTGAGAAGTTAGGCTGGGTAAATTCTAATTGTGTAATATCACATACTGAATTCATTTTTCCGGTAATTCACTTTTATACCATTAAAATTTGGTTGGCAGTGTACTTTTCACAAAAGAAAAACATCTTGTTCCTGATGTCAATGGGGTTTGTTGTTCCTTCAAGTTCTAATTTGAAAGTAAGATTACTTTCTTGGCACTGCTGCTTAATTGATGACATTGATCTTTGAATACCCAATCTAGCCTATTTAAAGGAGGGAATATGCTAATTGACCATCACGCTCTCACAAATGACAACACCCACAGCCAATAAAGAGGGAATATGCTAATGGACTGCCACACCCTCACAAGATGGTGTTGCCCATAGCCACAAGATGGCGGCACCCAGTCCCCTCAGCCCCACCTCATCCAGCCGGGGGGCGGCAGACACCGTGCAACTCATCCAGCCGGAGCCCCCAGTCCCCTCAGCCCCGCCTCATCCAGCCTCAGTCCCCTCAGCCCCGCCTCATCCAGCCTCAGTCCCCTCAGCCCCGCCTCATCCAGCCTCAGTCCCCCAGTCCCCTCAGCCCCGCCTCATCCAGCCTCAGTCCCCCAGTCCCCTCAGCCCCGCCTCATCCAGCCTCAGACCCCAGTCCCCTCAGCCCCGCCTCATCCAGCTGGAGTCCCCCAGTCCCCTCAGCCCCGCCTCATCCAGCCTCAGTCCCCCAGTCCCCTCAGCCCTGCCTCATCCAGCTGGAGTCCCCCAGTCCCCTCAGCCCTTCAGGGGAGGGCAGTTGGGGGTGATTGGGCTGGCAGGGGAGGGCATTTGGGGGGCTATCAGGCTGGCAGGCAGAGTGGTTAGGGGCAATCAGGCAAGCAGGCAGGCAAGCGGTCAGGAGCCAGCAGTCCTGGATTGTGAGAGGGATCCTAGATTGGAAAGGGTGCAGGCTGGGCTGAGGGACACCCCCCTGCCCCCGTGCACGAATTTCATGCACTGGGCCTCTAGTAATGCTATAATATCATTACAGATAGATGACCATCACAGCTGAATTGTTCTCTGCATTTTGCTCTTTTATACCCATTTACATTTGTATGAATTGTGATATGGAATTAATTAGTGTATTCATTCAACAAATATTTATTGAGCAACTACTTTGAGCAAGGGGTTGGGCCAAGTACTATTGAGGAAGGAAGAAGGGGATGCGAGGAGTTATAACGACCTGCTCCTTATCCTTGAAAGATTGAGAAGGAATAGACACTAAGTCATCATCTCAGTGAAGACAGGCAATGAAGGAATCAGCCGTTAATGTAGTTTTGTACTCTTCTTCATTGAAATGGTGTTGGTTTGAGAGAACTTTGTGATGAAAATGTCACTCGATAATTACTACACAAAGTCAATTATTTTTCCCAATATGTAGAGTGACTGATTTGTCTCATGGTGTCTTTCTTGTGTATGCACAAGTGTGTGTGTGTGTGTGTGTGTGTGTGTGTGTGTGTGTTAACCTTTAACAGAAACTAGGGTAAAAAGCTTCATTTTGGTATATAATTATACACACACACACACACACACACACACACACACACACACACATATATAGTTAATATACTGAAATCCCTGTCTCTATTAAAACAGAGTCAAAGTGAAAGGTCTACATTTCAATTAATTTTATGTCTCCAATTTGAATCTCAAAGTATTCCTGAGTATATAATTAAAAATGAGGTACCTTATTTATTCTTAAGAATACATTATTTATTGGTAAGAAGTATTATAGAACATCTTATTTTAAGGGATAGATTTGGTGTGTGTGACTTGGACAGAAAAGCATTCTGATTTTCCCTTTTCTTGTAGGTGCTGAGGGAGCATTGCTTTGACATGAATGTATAACAGAATGAATACTATGGGGTTATATTTTTGGGAGCTGTTCTCAGTGTGCTCTGGGAATTTGTATTGTAATCCTGTCGTTGGAGAGCTTGTTGGAAGCCCCTGATACCTGAAATGGAAGCACTGTAACATGCATCTAGCTAGCAAACAACTGCAGTTGGATTTTAACTCCACTCTTAATACTATATCCTAATTTTAAACTGTTGTGACTGAAAGGGCTAGACGCACAACTTCACTCAGGATATGTTTGAGTGCATTTTATAGTCTTGTCCTTACGGTGGCTGCTGCCAGCCCAGCAGGAGAGATTTCAGACTTGCCCCGATCTCTGGGCAGTGACACAGCACTCAGACCCGGTGACTGTATCTACATCTGCGTCCATGTCTGTGTCGCACAGAGGGGCTTATCTGTGAATGTCAAGGACACTCCATAATGGATGCTCTGAATGATGAGATCTTTGGAAAGGAGGCTTGAGCTACCATTTTAAAAGCTTCTTAGATTTCCCTCCAGAACCAGCAGTAACTGGTTTTGATCACTGTAACACACAAGTCTGCTTCTCCTTCCTGCTGACAGCACCATTGCCCCTAGCTGTGCTGTCAGTGTGTGTGTGTGTGTGTGTGTGTGTGTGTGTGTGTGTGTTGGGGGAGGAGGGGGATCGGTGATTGGGATTGGGGATAGACTTTACCCCAGCATGGGGAAAATATCCTTTTCATATTCCCGAGATCTGTCTCACGGTGGTCTTCTTACATTTTGTCAGTAACAAGCATCTAGACATGGCAACCTGAATTAAGTAACAACTTTGCTCCAAAAGTAGGAAGTATTTAATGAAATCTGCCTTATTCAGGAGAGCAGGCAAAGAGGGATAAACCTTAAAGAATCCTTTATCTATTAGGATGTATTCAGACTATTTTGATCAAATAAATTTATTAATTATTTTTTTAATTTATTCATTTTAGACATGGGGGGCGGGGGAGAGAGAGAGAGATTGACTTGTTGTTCCACTTATTTATGCATTCATTGGTTGATTCTTGTATGTGTCCTGACCGGGATTGAACCTACAACCTTGGCCTTTCAGGATAAAGCTCTAACCAACTGAGCTTCCCAGGCAGGACCGAATTTAATAAATTTTTAGAGGTTAAATTTGGGGATTCAGAAGACAACCATTTCCAGGCACAGTGTTAAAGGAATTTTTTTTCCCTTAATGTAACACCTTGGGGAATTTTCAAAATAAAAAATTGGGATATTGTAAATGTTAAGCAATAAACTTGGGACTTTAAAAAAAAATCAAAGCTTTAAGCACTCTATTTTAAAATGATACCAGAAAACAAAGATTCTAATATAGAGATTTATGAATTAGATTACTAAATTTTTTTGTTTATGCCACAAGAGCAATTTTTAATGCCAATTTTATGTGTACCCGTGACATACTCCATATAACATAACCCTATGCAGTTCTGCTTTGTTGTAATTATATTGTCTTCAAAATATTTTACTAAGAATAAGTAGGCATATGTAAAAGTGCAGTCAATGTTTTGTTTTGGGTTCTCCCAGAACACACTGAGTCAAGAACTCCAAAGCAAGTACAGTTGCCTCTTGAACAACTCTGGGAGCAGCAGCACCTGGTCCCATGCCGTCAGAAATCATGTGTAACTTTTGACTCCATAAAACTTAATTGTTCCCTGGTACCCATGGGAATTGGTTCAGGATCCTCTTGGATACCAAATTCCACGGATGCTTAAGTCCCCTACGTAAAATGCCCTGGACCAGTGCATACAGTGGGCCCTGCATCTCTAGATTCCCAACCACATTGAAAACAGTATAGGTTGTTATTGAAAAAAAAAAAAAAAAACACCCTTGTAAGTGGACCCACGCAGTGCAAACCTGTGTTGTTTAAGGGACAACTGTAGTTTTTTGGGGAGGTGATTCCAGGAAGCTGTCAAAGGGGAGCTGGGAACTGCAGGCTATAGATGGCGCATTGAAGCCACTACTCCTGTGGTAGCTGGAGTTTAATCCCACAGGGGCAATCTGGGAGCCAGTAGAGAACAAATGAGGGTACTGAGGGTGAGTGATAACTTTGAAGTGCTGTGAGGGTGACCAAAATGGACTTCGTAGCCAGAAGAAGCCCTGAAAGTAATGGTGGTGCAATGGCAGGTGTGCCAAAAGGAGGAACTCTGGGTGGAGCGCCTGCAGCCACTGACAGTACTGCTTTGATCCAGGAGCTCTTGGTGCTACTGTAAGTTTTCAGTGAGTTAGCACACTCGACCATTATCCCAAGTTGAGTGTGTCATTGTCTCTATGTTGTGTCCTGGTGGAGCACTTAAAAAAATTAATTTTTAAAAAAATATATGTTTTTATTGACTTCAGAGAGAGGAAGGGAGAGGGAGAGATACAGAAACATCAGTGATGAGAGACCATCATTGATCGGCTGCCTCCTGCACGCCCCACCCTGGGGATCTAGCCTGCAACATGGGCATGTGCCCTGACTGGGAATCCAACCAGTGGCCTCCTGGTTCATAGGTTCACGCTCGATCACCGGCCAGGCCTAGTTGGGGCATTTTTGATAGCACCTGTTGAGAAAAGAGAGAAGAGGAATGCAGGCCACAGGGTGGGTTTGCTAGAACTACTGAGAGTACTAAGCTGGAAGTTTACACCTAGGCTTAATGAGGCACTTGCAAGGAATTGCTTATAGGAATAGATTAAGATCAGTGTGCAATTAAGGATAGTTGGAAGTGCTTTGATTTTTATGAAAAGTTTGAGAAACATCGCTGTAGCTTGGAGGTTTGACTAAATAATTGTTGATTAGCATCTAGAAGAATTAGGGGCGGAGATAATCCTGACTTCAGTGAATGTGAAGTGACTGGCACAGCTGGACCCTTGCCAGTGCAGAATGCCAGGACTGGATCTCCATGGAGACTGCTGATTCTATGCAAGTTCCAGTTCCAGGAACTCCTCATCCCCAGCTAAATGGAGTTTGTGCCAGCAGGTGAAGTCAACCACCTTATGTCATTTACTTCTAATAAGGCCAGATAACACATATTAGGTACCCTGGGGAATGTTTCAAGGTAAATAAATCTAATGACTAAATGGCTCAGGAGTTTATAATCTATGTACCACATGTCTGTGCAAAGTATTACACAGATACCAAGTTGGGAAATCACAGTTTACAATATGTGGTGTAGTGCTGTTTTCTTACCCTTCTGGGTGCTTTCCTCCTGGGAAAGCCCTGCACAGTCCCTTTCCATTTTTCTTTGGAAATAATAATTCCGCCCACTATTCTCAGTGGAGGGGAGATGTCATACTGCTAGTCTTGTGAGGTGGCATTTAACAAGACTGAAGCTTTCACATGGGATCAAGATTCAACAACAAAAGCCTTAACTTTGGAAGCATTAGAAAAAGTTTTTCTTCATTTTCTTGAATATCAGTGGGCAGCTTGAAAAACTTACCTGAAAAAGTAGTGCTGGTGATCTTTCCTGCCCTTTATTCATGTTCCATGTTTTTGAGGTGCATTCATGATTCTGGGTTCACCACACATTCGTTATTGGTCCATGCAAGCCCCTTTATTAGGCTTTCTGTGTTACTGAAATACGGCTCACTAAACACTCTATGTGTACAGATGTATGTATATTTGTATCCTCATGCAAATTACAGCACATTATTCCCACTGTTTCTGCACCTGGCTTTTCTTTTGACTGTTCCTATGTTGCTGGCACAGAGTTGGACAGAGTTGGAACAAAGGGAGCCGGAGGAACCTAATGGACGGTGCTTTCAAGCTGCTCTCGGTTGAGCTGCGATGATAAAGCTGCTGGGTAGTCAGTATCTGCTGGATGCTAAGGCCCAGTCTCACCTTCACTTCCAAATAAACCTCAGACACAGAAGGTTTTCGTTTTTTAAAAGACAGCACAAAAAGAAAATAAAAATGATTAGTTATTCTACTAGCAAGGATGTTTTTCCTCCATCTTTAGACTTGGTCATAATAGACCACACACACACACACACACACACACACACACACACACACACACACACGTTCCATCCCAGCAGCTTAAAACAAACATTTAAATCTTGTTGCTGTTTCCCATCCACTGTGGGGCAGCAGGGGACTCGGCTTATTGTAATTGCTTGGGGACCTAGGCTGACAGCACCCTGCGCCAGAAGGGAGAGGGTGGAGGGTCTTGAATCAGCATTAAACGTCGTTTACACTCAGCTCATTGGCCAGAATTAATCACCCAACTGCAGAGGGACTGGAATGTGCCTGTTAGGGAAGGAGCCAGAAATATTTGGTGAACAGCTTTAATAACTACATTTAGACTTTCAGATTGCTCAGTGCATCTATATACATAAAAAGTCAGCCACCGGAATGCTGGAATGTCCAGAACGACCGGTCGCTATGATGCCCACTAAGGCCAGCGAACCGGCCCGATGTGGGGGTGGGGCCGGCTGGCCAACCTCCCGCAGCCTGCCCCTGATTGGCCTCTCCCACCCCGATCGCCTGCAGCCCCCCCCCACCCTCACCCCGACCTGACCGGCCCCGCCCCTGATTGCCTCCACACACCCCAATAGGGGGCAGGGATGACTGGCCAACCTCTTGCAGCCCCTCCTCCCACCCGGCCCCACCCCATATCAGCTCCCCTACCCTGATCAGGGACAGGGCTGGTTAGCCAACTGCCTGCGGCCCCTATCCCCAGTCAGCCCCAGCCTGATCCCCCCCCTCCCTCTGATCAGGGGCGGGGCCGGCTGGTCCACAGCCCCTCCCCACCCCAATCAGGATGGGGCCCGCTGGCCAATCACCCTCGGCCCTTCCCCCCCAGCCGGCCCAGCCCTGATCCGCCCCAATTGGGGCTGGGCCGCTGAGCCCCACCTGTGCAGGAATTCATGCACTGGGCCTTTAGTATTTATATACACAGTCAACTCTAAGATGTTTTTACATCAACAAGAGAAACACTGTAAATATAGATGTCATTGCTTTTTTTCCACCTCATGTTACAGTGGAATCTTTCTTGGTCATAAGTATAAATATATATTAAGTACTTCAAAGAAAGTACTGCCAATTATAACTGTAAGTCACGGGTTTTAAGATACAGCCTAATTTCAGAGATGTTCAATTAATGAAAAAATTTACATCTTAACCTTTTGCACTCGGATGTCGAGTGTGACTCGACACGGTTAGCATCGGTAGCAGCTCTTCTTATACTCTTTGAATGTATCAATAATTTGAAATATAAAAAAATCCAAATAAATAAGTTTGTATGAAAAGAAACTCCAGTTTTTTATTCTACTGCCATGCTTTGTAAAATCTGGGGTATTTAAAAAATTAAATCCCGAGTAGAATAAAGGAATCGAGAAAAAAGCAAGTGAGTGCAAAGGATTAAATTGATGGAATGTATAATATCTTGGAGATCTTTAAGTTTTATTTTAGAGAGATTTTCTCATTCTTTTATCACTGCATAGAATTTCACTTTATAATGCACATGACAGCTTTACTCAAGTCCTTATTGATACACATGTGGATGATTTTCGGTCTTTAGCTAAAAAGGTAATGCTGTTTGAATAACCTGTTAATATGCCATTTCATACAGGGTTGGCTTTTCAAAAGTGGATTCTGGAGTTAGGGAATATCCTATCTAATAAAAGAGTAATATGCAAATTAACCACCACCCTGCTACACCACAAGCCACGCCCACCAGCCAATCAAGAGCAAGTATGCGAATTAACCCCGACCAACATGGCTGAGGCCACTGAGCGAGCAGGAGGGAGGCTTGAGTTTCCCCGGCGATGGAGGAAGCCAAGCTTTCCACACACCCTGGCCAGCCGAGGCCTCCACTCAAGGCTATAAAGTTTCAATTATAGAAGATAAATCCCAACAGAAATGGCAGCAGCCATGGAGCTGGAGAGAGCAGGAGGCTTAGGGTTGCCCCCGGCGATGGAGGAAGCCAAGCTTTCCGCACACCCTGGCTGGCCCAGGTCTCCGCTTAAGGCTACAAAGTTTTAATTATAGAAGATAAATCCCAACAGAAATGGCTGCTGCCACGGAGCAAGCAGGAGGCTTGGCTTCGCTCCAGGCTACAAAGTTTCAATTGTAGAAGATAAATCCCAGATACCAGGGCCTCCGCTTGGGTTGCCGGGGGGTGTGGCCAGCCTGCAAACCACCACAGGCCCCTTGCCCAGGCCGCCCCACGCCCCAATGGGACCCCCCCTGATCTGGGACACCCTTCAGGGCAAACCAGCTGTCCCCCACCCATGCACCAGGCCTCTATCCTATCTAATAAAAGAGTAATATGCAAATTGACCATCACTCTAACACACAAGATGGCTGCCCCCATGTGGTCAAAAATCCTGCCCCCATGTGGACAAAAGATGGCCAGCAGGGGAGGGCAGTTGGGAGGGACCAGGTCTGCAAGGGAGGGCAGTTGGGGGCAATCAAGCCTGCAGGGGAGGGCAGTTAGGGGTGACCAGGCCGGCAGAGGAGGGAAGTTGGGGGCAACCGGGCCTGCAGGGAAGGGCAGTTTGGGGGGGACCAGGCCTGCAGGGGAGGGCAGTTAGGGGCAAACAGGCTGGCAGGGGAGCAGTTAGGCATCAATCAGGCTGGCAGGGGAGTAGTTAGGGGGTGATCTGGCTGGCAGGCAGAAGCAGTTAGGGGCAGTCAGGAAGGCAGGCAGGCGAGTAGTTGGGAGCCAGTAGTCCTGGATTGTGAGAGGGATGTCCGACTGCCCGTTTAGGCCCGATCCGATCGGGCAGTCGGACATCCCTCGAGGGGTCCCAGATTGGAGAGGGTGCAGGCTGGGCTGAGGGACACCCCTCTGCCCCCCGTGTGCACGAATTTCGTGCACCGGGCCTCTAGTCTATGTTATAAAAGGCCTGTGGCCCTAACGCCATAACGACCAAAGACCATCCCGGGTGGGTGGGGCAGGACAGTGAGCGGGTGGGTGGGATGCACATGGGTGGGTAGGGCCGTGTGATTTTGTGTGCTGGGCTTCTAGTATATTCATAATTTTGATAGAAGTTATACTCATTTACAATCCACCAGCAATGTATGAGAGGACTTATTTATAACTTTACCAATAGGGTGGATTATCAAACTTTTGGATTTTTGCCAGTCCTGGCAGGTGGAAGATTATAGTCTCAATGTAGTTTTCATTTGTGTTTCTCTTAAGAGCACAGGCTGAGTTTCTGAACACATATCCTTTGCACATTTTTCTATTGGGCTGCTGGCTGCTTCCAATTTATATGCATGAGGCTCTTTAAATATTAGGGAAATTATTATCTGTTAGGATTTACAAATGTCTTCTATTTGTTATTGCCTTTTTTTCTTTTTTTAATTTAAAGAAAAATTTTTAAATTTTTATTGTTGAAAATATTGCATATATCCCCCCTTTTCCCCATTGACCCCTTCTTACCCGCCCCCACTCCAGGCCTTCACCACACTATTGTCTGTGCCCATGGGTTATGCATATATGCATCCAAGTTCTCTGGTTGATCTCTTCTTTGATTTTTTTATAGTGTGGTGGTGATATGTGTTTGCCGTGCAAAGTTGATAGGTGAATCTGCTAATTTTTTCTCCTATGGCTTCTGGATTTTAAGCGTTAGTTAGACTAAACAAAATTATTAAGGAATTCTCATGTGTGTTTTTTCTTCCATTTCTCCTTGCCCTGGACTTTATGCTGTTGTTCTTGGGCATTTGACTTGTACATAATTATATTTTAAGCTCTCAAATACATTGTTGTTAATAATTTTCTATGTAGATAGCATTGTTAGTGCCCTTAATACCTTTGTGTAGACCACAATTTCCAACTGATATAATTTCCTTCTTCCTGAAGGATATTTAAAAAAACTTTACATATAGTATAGGTCTGCTAGTGATGAACTCTTTCATCTTTTGAATGTCTAAACGTGTCTTCATTATGCCTTCATTTTTTAAAGATCTCTGCTTAGTGCAGCATTTGATGTTGAAATGTTTTTTTCTTTGAAGATGTTGTTCTAATGTCTTATCACTTACACTGGTTCCAGTAAGAAATCTGATACCCTTATCTCTGCTTCTGTGTGTAGCATGGACTTCTGATTTTCTCTTATCACTGGTTTTGAGCAATTTGATTATGTTGCCATTTTCTTTATGTTTCTTGTGCTTAGGATTCACCGAACTTCATGGATCTGTGGGTTTATAGTGTTCATCAATTTAGAAATTTTAAGCCATTCTTTCTTTAAATATTTTTTTCTGCCTGCCCCCTTCCTTAATATACAATTACTTCTTATATATGAGGCCATATGCTGTCCCACAGTTCAGATGCTCTAATATTTTAGATTTTTTTTTCTGTTCTGTTTCATTTGGAGAGGTTCTCTGATATGCCTTCTTCCCTCTTTTGTTCTTCTATTTTCTTATCTGCTATTTATCCTATAAATGTTATTTTTCATCTCATATATTATTGTTTTCATTTTCAGATAAGCTGGATTTGGGCCCTTTTTATATCTTCTGTGTCTCTAACTCAATTTTTAAAATAATGACCCTTTTGAGATATAATTCACATACCATACAACCCACCAATTTAAAGTGTACATTTCAATGTGGGTTTTGTTTTTTTGGGGGGAATGGGTAATAGTATATTTTATATAGTATTTAAATATTAACTATTTAAATTTTAAATATTTTAAAAATAGTATTTTGGGGGGTGAATATTATATTTGCAGGGTTGTGCAACTATTACCATAACATTTAGAACATTTTCATTATCCCCAAAAGAAACCTTGTACCAAATAGCAGTTACTCTCTAGTCCCTTCACCTTCTCCATCTCAGCTCTAGGCAACCACTAACCTACTTTCTGTACCTGCATATTTCCTATTTTAAGACATTTCATAGAAATCAGATTATGCTATCAGTGATCTTTTGTGACTAGTTTGTTTTACTTAGCATGTTTGTGAGGTTCATCCAAGCATGTATCAGTACTTCATCCCTTTTTTTTAAAAATATATTTTTATTGATTTTTTTTTACAGAGAGGAAGGGAGAGGGAGAGGAATAGAGACTTAGAAACATCGATGAGAGAGAAACATCGATTCAGCTGCCTCCTGCCCACTGGTGATGTGCCCGCAACCAAGGTACATGCCCTTGACCGGAATCGAACCTGGGACCTTTCAGTCCACAGGTCGACGCTCTATCCACTGGGCCAAACCAGTTAGGGCTTCATCCCTTTTTTTATGGCTGAATAATATTGCATTGTATGACTATCATTTTGTTTATCTGTTCATTAGTTGATGGACATTTGGATTATTTCCACTGTTAGGCTATTATGAATAATGCTGCTATGCACACATACACACACACACACGTGTATACATACATGTATATATATTTTTATATGGATATATAGTTTCATCTACGTAGCTTACTGAAATATGAATACAGTTATAATAACTTTTAATGCCTTTCTCTGCTAATTCTAACTTGTGCATCAGTTCTAGGTCTATGTTGATTGACTGATTATTCTTTTCATTATGGGTCATGCTTTTCTGCTTCCTTGTATGCCTGGCAATATGATTGGATGCTGAATTTTACCTTAGTGGATGCTGGGTATTTTTGTATTTTTATAAATCTTTTTGAGCTTTGTTCAGGGATACAGTTAAGTTACCTGGGAACAGTTTCATATTTTCCAGTCTTTTATGGTTTGTTAGGTGGGCCTTGATCCGTGTTCAGTCAATTATTGAGGCAAGACCTACTTTCTGTCACTGCATATTTCCTATTTTAAGACATTTCATAGAAATCAGATTATGCTATCAGTGATCTTTTGTGACTAGTTTGTTTTACTTAGCATGTTTGTGAGGTTCATCCAAGCATGTATCAGTACTTCATCCCTGCATTACTCGTATCTCCAAGACCTTCCAGAGATACGAGTAATGCAGCGCCCTGGGACTTAAGAGGTTTTACATAGTGACCCATGAGAACACAGCTCTCGCAAGCCCTGTGTGAGTGCCCAGCATTGTCTTCTCCAGTCCTTTCCGGGGAGCCTTTCCTGGGCCTCACATGCATGTTCTGTACTCTTAAATATTTGGGACTTCTTGCAAATCTCTAGGGTTCTCTCTCTGCAGCTTCCTCCTCTTGGTACTGTCTCCTATTAACCCCTGCTGCCTTCATTTCCCTGGACTCCGCTGCTTTGAAGTCGGCTGGATTCTGCCTGAGTTTACCCTCCCTTGTGCAGTGACAGTGAGCAGGGGCAACCTTAGCGCTCTCCTTCTTTTTTTCCTCTGTCTCAGGGATCACTGTCCTCCATTGTCTGATACCTAGAATCATGAATACTATTATTTAATGTATTTTGCCTGTTTTAAGAAGGCTTTGTTGTTCTTGTTAATCCTCACCCAAGGATATTTTTCCATTGATTTTTAGGGAGAGTAGAAGAGAGATGGAAAGACAGAGAGAAACATCGATGTGAGAGAAACATTGATTGGTTGCCTCCTGCACGAGCCTTGACCCAGGGCCTGGGCCAGGTAGGAGCCTGCAATCAAGGTAGGTGCTCTCGACTGGAATCAAACCTAGGAGCCTTCGGTCCGAAGGCCGACGCTCTATCAACTGAGCCAAACTGGCTAGGGCAAGAAGGCTTTTTTTCTAGAAGGTATGGTAATCTGGTCCCTGATACTCTATCTTGGCTATCTGTGTTTACTTATGTATTTTACATTTTTATCCTCTTACATTTAAATATTTTATTAGAAATTTATTCTGCTGTGAGGTCATAGAGCCACTTTTGTTTTTTTCAGATGGCTACCTAATATCATTTATTTACTCAACATCTGGTTTGATTTATCATCTTTATTGTGTATTATATTCTACTATGTGTCTGGGTCTATTTCATAACTTCTGTTCTATTGTATATATGTCTATCAGGTGCCAGGAACATTCTGTATTAGTAGTGGAAGTCTTTTGCTACATTTTAATATCTGGTAGTACTAGCTCCTTTTCAGATTTCTAAAAAAATAGATGCATTTATTACTCATAGGTCCTGGAGGAGTACATGAACCTCCAGGGGCCACACCAGAAGATCAAGTCTGGATGCTGGCAGAAAGCTTTTTTTCATATTCAATATTATTTTGTATTAGTTTCAGGTGTACAGCAGAGAGCTTTTTATTTTTATGTTTTTTGGTTTTTTTTAATCTTTTCCCCAGCTATTCTTGTTTATTTTTGCATTATTTTTCCATGTGAACTTTAGGATCAACTTGACTGGTCCATAAATAAACAGAACCCTGCTAGTTGACATGGCTGTTAACTTGTAGAAGAAAAGCTTTAGGATGAGGACTCTTCTGTCCACAAACATGCATGTCTCTTTGTTTGCTCAAGTCTTCTTTTGGGAGCTCATTACTGTGTTACATTTTTTATATCATATGATACCTTATACTTGTTAAACTTTTCCTCAAATATTTATGTTTTGTTGTGTTGTTATTTTTATAAATGGGATTTTCCCCCTCTATTTTATTTCACATATTAATCTCTGAACAGTTAACTGAACTCCTGAAAACATTTTCATTTTATTTAACTCAGACTCCACATGCCTACACCACAGGGTTTGGAAGGTAGAAGTGGCTCCTCAATGCTTAGATATTAGAATAAAGATGAGGAATTACTTTAACTGTGTTAATATTGTATTTACATTATAGATGATTACCTAGGGGCTTTGTTTTTAATTATTAAAATGTAGAGATTGATCATTCTGATCTTGTTTGTGTGTTATCTTATAGCTCTTGTAAGTAAGACTCTTATTTATATCTTTCTCTAGCTATCTATGTTTGAACTACCTAGAGTAAGTTAGTATAGCTAAAGATGATCATATTCAGTGAATGGATTCTTTGTGTGATAAGTGAATACATTTTCACATCTATTTCTTTTTGCATGCTAATGTTAATATTGGTATTTCTTGCTGGAATATACTAGGCTCCTGGAGATCAAGAATCCACATTTCAGAGAATGTTCTGCTGTATCTTAACCAAATAAGTACATCTGACAAATGTAAGGGTTACTTTTAGGAGTGGAGTAGAATATTTGGAATTATTATTTAGGCTCTGTGGTTAAGTACAGTGCTTGCACATATTCATTCAACTTTAACAAAATATTCTCACCAGGTATACATTTTATCAGCATTATCAGTACTTGGTGATTTTTTTCAACAGGAAGATTACACTCCTGCTTTCAGGCAGTGTTTTCTGGTGGCAACTCTCTAGATAACACTGTAAAGTGTAAAGCTGCTCCATAGTTACAAGCTAAATAGCACTTTGTCATAAAATAGTTAATAAATATAATTCACTATTCACATTAAAATTCCTGGATTTTTAATGATTTCTCCTAAGACTTTATTTTAAAAAAATCAAACTTCAAATTTCAGAGCATAAGGAACACTAACTCAAAATTGTGTTAATCTTAGCCCGGAGTTCTTGTTTTTCTCCTGAAAGTACTGTATAAGCAAATTTTTCTTAGAATCCTTGGGCTTACTGCTTCATGTAGGACTGCTGCAGAGAGCTAAATGTTACTGCTGAGCACATCTGTCACGTTAAAGGATGACCTGTCAGTAAAGGTGGTGTGCGCCGTCGCTGACGCACGCTGCGTGGGGGGGCAAGGAGGGGCTCTTGGTGAACATCCAGTCTCTGCTGCTTATTTTCCCACCAAGTTGCCTGCTTCCTGCTCTCCTTCTGGATCCCCAGGGTGTGTCTTCTGTGGTGTCTCGGTCCTCCCTCCTCTACTCCCCAAGGAAGCAGAGCTTCGAAGGGACTTAATGCTGGAAAAGCTCAGGACAGCATCTCTATACGGTGATGGTTGCAGTGTTTCCCCCCATCTTTCCTTTTGAAAAGTAAATTAAAGTATTAATGTTGAAAGCCATATCATATAAAAGGAGCAGTTCAGAAGTTACTTACCTGAGCCATTTAATTATTTTTCCTTTGGCTTCCCTTGAAGCCACACTATGATATAATAATGAGAAATTGGGGCCTTTTTTGTTTCAATGCTGGTATATATGCTCCTATATATGAATTGATTCAAGTTATATTTGTTCAAAACTTTGTTTTTCTCCATTGTCACTGCTGAGCGGCCTTGCAAAAGTTACTTACTCTCCCTGGCTCTGGCTCTCTTATCTGTAAAATGAGGGCTATAATACCTAGATCATGAGAATTAGTGAAAAATAACAGTATTTGTGAAGTGTCTAGGCTAGGATGTATTCGGGAAATGAGAATTTCCTTCTCCTCTTCCTGGTCTGCCCTTTCTCCATTTATTTATTCATTGGTTCATTAAGTAGACAATTACCCAGCGCTGGTTGTAACATAGGTACTGTGCTAGATAAGGTGTGTTTCTCACCACACTCATTCTCTTCAAGTTGCTGAGAAAAAAAGTTGGATGTTAGAATCAAGGCTCTTGGAACCAAAGGCCCTAAAAGCAGGAGGAAAGCCATAGCGTCCTCGCTTTTGCTTTTCTGACACTTGGGAGGCCTTTTGTTTGTTCATAGATTAGAAACTGGTGGACTTAGAGGAAACAGTCCTCTAAGTCTGCTGTCCTTTATAGTCACCACTATCCACGTTAGCAGATACTGAACATTTCCATCCTCATGGACAGTTCTGTTGGGCAGTGGTGTTCCAGGTAGTGTGAGAGTTGGATCACAAGTAGATCAATATCCTATCTAATAAAAGAGTAATATGCAAATTGACCATCGCTCCAACACACAAGATGGCTGCCCCCATGTGGTCAAAGATGGTTGCCCCCATGTGGACACAAGATGGCCACCACAAGATGGCCAGCAGGGGAGGGCAGTTGGGAAGGAACAGGCCTGCAAGGGAGGGCAGTTGTGGGTGATCAGGCCAGCAGGGGAGGGCAGTTGGGAGGGACCAGGCCTGCAAGGGAGGGCAGTTGGGGGCGATCAAGCCTGCAGAGGAGGGCAGTTAAGGGTGACCAGGCCGGCAGAGGAGGGAAGTTGGGGGTGACCGGGCCTGCAGGGACAGGCAGTTGGGGGGACCAGGTCTGCAGGGGAGGGCAGTTAGGGGTGACCAGGCCTGCAGGGGAGGGCAGTTAGGGGCAAACAGGCTGGCAGGGGAGCAGCTAGGCATCAATCAGGCTGGCAGGGAGTGGTTAGGGGGTGATCAGGCTGGCAGGCAGAAGCGGTTAGGGGCAATCAGGAAGGCAGGTAGGAGAGCAGTTGGGAGCCAGCAGTCCTGGAATGTGAGAGGGATGTCCCAAATTGGAGAGGGTGCTGGCTGGGCTGAGGGACACACACCCCCGTGCACAAATTTCATGCACCAGGCCTCTAGTACTATATAATAAAGAAGTAATATGCAAATTGACCCTCACACCATCGCACAAGATGGCCACCCCCATGTGGTCAAAGATGGCTGCCACAAGATGGCCAGCAGGGGAGGGTAATTGTAGGTGATCAGGCCAGCAGGGGAGGGCAGTTAGGGGCTACCAAGCCAGCAGGGGAGGGCAGTTGGGGCAGTCGGGCCGGCAGGGGAGGGCAGTTGGGGGCAATTGGGCTGGCAGGGGAGCAGTTAGGTGTCAATCAGGCTGGCAGGGGAGTGGTTAGGGGATGATCTGGCAGGCAGAAGCAGCTAGGGTCAATCAGGCAGGCAGGCAGGTGAGCAGTTGGGAGCCAGCAGTTCTGGATTGTGGGAGGGATTATCCGACTGCCGGTTTACGTCCGATCCCACAGGATTCCCAGATTGAAGAGGGTGCAGGCTGGGCTGAGGGACACTACCCCCGGGCCCGCCAGTGCACAAATTTCGTGCACCGGGTCTCTAGTTTTAGATAAAGAGAGACAAGCAATAAATGAAGAGCTCTAGATTATCTGCTATTTTATGGGATTTGAAGCAAGTCTCAGTTGGAGCCATATGACATGGTATTATTATTATTTTTTAATATATTTTATTGATTTCTTACAGAGAGGAAGGGAGAGGGATAGAGAGTTAGAAACATCGATGAGAGAGAAACATCGACCAGCTGCCTCCTGCACACCCCCCACCGGGGATGTGCCCGCAACCAATGTACATGCCCTTGACCGGAATCGAACCTGGGACCCTTCAGTCCGCAGGCCGACGCTCTATCCACTGAGCCAAACCGGTTTCGGCTGACATGGTATTATTAACAGTTTTCTCTTGGAACTCTCAATCCGGAATACTTTTAAAATTATGTCGTTGATTGAATGTAAAGAATGGCAGATAATCTTTCCATTAAAAGATAAAAATAGCCCTGGCTGGTTTGGCTCAGTGGATAGAGCATCGGCCTGTGGACTGAAGGGTCCCAGGTTCGATTCCGGCCAAGGGCACATGCCCGGGTTGTGGGCTTGATCCCCAATAGGGGGCGTGCAGAAGGCAGCTGATCAATGATTCTCTCTCATCATTGATGTTTCTATCTCTCTATCCTTCTCCCTTCCTCTCTGAAATCAATAAAGAAATATATATTTTTAAAAAAAGATAAAAATAGCTCTAGCTGGTTTGGCTGAGTCGATAGAGTGTCGGCCTGTGGACCAAATGGTCTCAGGTCTGATTCTGGTCAAGGGCAGGTACCTCGGTTGCAGGCTCCTCCCTGGCCGGGCTGTGTGCAAGAGGCAACCAATTGATGTGTTTCTCTCACATCGATATTTCTCTCTGTCTTTCCCTCTCTCTAAAAATCAACTAAAAAATATCCTTGGGCGAGGATTAAAAAAAGATAAAAATATTATTTCAGGAATTTTTGAAAAAAATCTTTCTATTAGCCACATTATCTTTTCTGGTAGGTCTTTTTTTTTTTTTTTTTTTTTTTTTTAAGTTGCAATGTAATATACTATTCATAGTCTATACCAGTGGTCGGCAAACTCATTAGTCCATAGAGCCAAATATCAACAGTACAACGATTGAAATTTCTTTTGAGAGCCAAATTTTTTAAACTTAAACTTCTTCTAACGCCACTTCTTCAAAATAGACTCGCCCAGGCTGAAAAACGACTTCTGTGCATGGGCCACAAAATTTCAATCGCACTGTATGTGCGCACCCGCATGTGGTATTTTGTGGAAGAGCCACACTCAAGGGGCCAAAGAGCTGCATGTGGCTTGCGAGCTGCGGTTTGCCAACCACTGGTCTATATGATACACTTAATTAGGTCAAGATAATTCTTAATTATATTCTATACAAAATGCTTTGATAGCCCTAGCCATTTTGGCTCAGTGGATAGAACCTGCAGACTGAAGGGTCCCAGGTTTGATTTCGGCCAAGGGCACATGCCCAGGTTGCGGGCTCAATCCCCAGTAGGGGGCGTGCAGGAGGCAGCCAATCAATGATTCTCTCTCATCATTGATGTTTCTCTCTATCCCTCTCATTCCTCTCTGAAATCAATAAAAATATATTAAAAAAAATCATCAAAATGATTTGATATTAATTCTGTAGTCTTTTCATGTAGTTAAAATTCTTTCCTGCCCCCACCCTTTAAGAAGTAAAGTACAACTCGTACACAATAAAATGCACAGGTTTATGTGTATAGTGTGAATTTTAACTAGTGTATACTCTTTTTTAAAATAGATTTTTACTAGAGGCCCAGTGCACCAATTTGTACACAGGTGAGGTCCCTTGGCCTGGCCAGTGATCAAGGCCTATGGAGGGGGGTGGTGACCGGCAGGGGGGAGAGGCCACGGGAGGTTGGCTGTGGGAGCACACTCTCCACCAGGGGGCAGCTCCTGCATTGAGCATCTGCCCCCTGGTGGTCAGTGTGCATCATAGCATCTGGTCAACTGGTCATTCCGATCATTCGGTCATAACCATTGCTTAGGCTTTTATATATATACTAGAGGCCCGGTGCATGAAAATCGTGCACGGGTGAGGGGGGGGGGTCCCCTCAGTCCATCCTGCACCCTCTCCAATTGGGACATCCTTCTCACAATCCAGGACCACTGGCTCCTAACTGCTCATTGCCTGCCTGCCTGATCGCCTCTAACTGCGCCCCCCCCCCCCCCCCCGCTGGTCTGGTCACCCCCAACTGCCACCCCTGCTGGCCTGGTCACCCCTCACTGCCCCCCCACCGGCCTGATCGCCCATTATTCCCCCCCTGCTGGCCAGGTGGTCCCCAACTGCCCCCCCACCCCCGCCAGCCTGGTCGCCCCTCACTGCCCCCCTCTGCTGGCCTGGTCGCCCCTCACTGCCGCCCCCCTGCCAGCCTGGTCGCCCCTCACTGCCGCCCCCCTGCCAGCCTGGTTGCCCCCAACCGCCCCCCCTGTGGGCCTGGTCGCCCCACACAGCCTGCTGTTCGGTCGTTTGGTCGCCCCTCACTAACCCCCCTGCCGGCCTGGTCGCCCCACTCAGCCTGCTGCTCGATTGTTTGGTCGCCCCTCACTAACCCCCCTGCCGGCATGGTCGTCCTACGCAGCCTATTCGGTCGTCCGTTTGGTTGCGATGGTCGCTTTTATTATTATAGATATATAGATTGATTTCAGAGAAGAAAGGAGAGGGAGATTGAGATAGAAACATCAATGATGAGAGAGAATCATCATTGATTGGCTGCTTCCTGCATGCCCCACACTGGGGATGGAGTCTGCAACCTGGGCATGTGCCCTGAGTGGAATCGAACCCTGACCTCCTGATTCATACTTCAACTCTCAACCATCCAGTCATGCTGGCCAGGCAACAAGTGTGTACTCTTGTGAAATACTGTTCCCTCTGGGCCCCTTTCCCTCTTATCCTAAATAACCACTGTTGATTTCTATCAGTATAAATTAATTTTACCTGTTCTTGAACTTTAAGTTTTGAGGGTCATATAGCATGAGCTCTCTTGTGTCTTCTTTTGCTCAGCATACTGTTTTAGCGATGCATCCATTTTATTTGTATATCAACATGTCATTGTTTTGTTTTTGTTGAGTAGTGTTCTGTTGTTTGAATCTAGTAAAATCTGTTTATCCATTCTCCTGTTCATGGAAATTTGTGGTGTTTCCAGTTTCTGGTGTTCCAAAGCTGATAAAATTTGAATGCCTTTTTCATGAGCTTATAGGCATTCCTATAAACTCTTTCATAAAGTGTCTTCGAATCTTTTGCCCTGGTTAACATCTAAAATAATTTAATATGTACCCTTACTCCTCGCTTCTCTACACCATTTTCTTAAAAAATACATAGCCAAATTGGCATGACAATTTTAAAAAATCCCCGACAGGTTTTTCTATAGAAGAAAGTACTTATTGGTATGACTAGTGGCCTAGAATTGTGATAAGTCTTAAACATTTTTCAGAGGGCCTTGAAATGCCATTAGAGGTGAAGAACGAGCATTGTAAGAATTTGCTTCTGATAAGGCAATTATAGTATATTAAACATATTCATCAAATTAAGTCTTTTATTCACTGCCAAGAAATCTGAAATGAGACAGATCATTTCCTTATCTTCCCTCCCCTTTGAAATGCTTACTTTGGTAGATACATTAGAATTCATCCACATTCTTGACTTAGGGTCCTAGGAAAAAAGATCTGCCTGCTGAAGCTGACTGCTTTACTTCTCTTTCTGGCTCAAGTGACGATTGCCATGACTATGATTCAAATGTTTTAGGACATGTTAATGATCCCAGGTCTCTGCATGGCACTGGTGGAAACTGCCCTGAGCCAATTTGGTCTTGCACAGCTTCTAGGACTTCTTGATAACAAGTTTCCTGCAGGAAAACTCCAGGCAGGTGGTGTTTATCCAATTTCAGATAAAACATTTCTTTTTCACACAACAGTCATTTATTAAATATTTTTCGCAAGCAGGCACAGAACATAACAATCTGTCCTATAAGCTTAGCTCCTGCAGCTTTAGGTATTCTGGCCATTCCTTTATGAAAGGCTCTGTGGGGCACCAAAAGCAACTCTCCTCACACCTTCCTAAGTCCTTCTGGCTGGGCTAGTAGCCAAAGCAACAGGAGACAGAACAGCAGAAAACGTCTAAACTCATTTTGGATACACGTGCGGGGATGCCATAAGAATATGATACCCAAGGAGACACTGGGCAGTTGAGGTTTATATGCCATTCTGGACAAAGGAGGAGGAGGAAAGGGTCTGGGATTTCAAAGGGGAAGCAGACAATTTACCAGTAGAGAGAGCAAGCGGGCCATAAACAGATTCTTGCTGATGCCCCAGAAACAAGGGGACACTGAGGGAAGGCCAACAAGCAGGCTTTGCAGATCTCTCCCTGTCTGCCACATTTCATTCCTGTACGCCCTTCCTTTAAGCAGGTGTTTCTATCTGAATTCCTTAAGGGGGTAAGGTTCAGAGGTTCTTTTTGAGACTTTTGTTTCTTAATAATCAGCTTAAAAATATCCCTAAAGGTATATTTTGGGATGGCAGAGTGTTTGTTGCCTTGAATTGCCATGAATGGAGGTTGTCCTAGCTTATATTCCTACCCACTGGCAATGTTAGCTTCCCCACAAACTCACCACCACAGTGCCTTTCCAAACTCCTTTGATTTTTACCCGTCTGAAGGAAAACTAGGACCTTGTAATTTAAATTTGCATTTCATTATTTTTGTTAAGAACATAAAGTTGAAAGAAGGTAGGCATCTTTGTGAGATGAAGTTAAAATATTTCCCCAGTTTATTTCTTGACTTTGTTGCCACAAAACCTTTTTAAAAGTGGGTATCAATTTAGCAGTCGATTCTCCTGTGGCTTTTAGATTTTATTTTGAAAGGCCTTCTCCAGTTGGACCCCACAAAGAAAGAATTCATGGTTTTGTTGTTTACGTTAAAGTCTTTGATTTATCTGGAGTTTTAGAATCAAGTTAGGGAGGTTTACTTCTGAGACAAACACATATATGTGATATATAATGTAGATATTGTATTGGGATTGTAAATACTGCGTAATCCTTGGGAAAGAGTTGTTGCTGTATTGTCTGTGTGTTAAGGGAGGTCTTTGCAAAATTTTTCACGGATTATTAAAGTAACACTTTTTATCTAGAACTAAATTGGGGCTGTACTCATACTGTATCTTAATTCTTTTTCACTTGAGACTATAAGAAACATAGGTTTAGAAAATACGTTAAATGGTTGCTTAGCATGGTGTCAGAATTGTTTTTTAAGGAATGATTGACCACAGTAGTAGGCTTACCTTTAAAATTTTACTATTTTGAAGACGTTCATTGTAAATAAGACGCCAGCATTCCCAACCAGCCCGACACTCCGTGGGTCTCCACCTGAGAGAGGACGCAGCTCTGGGTGGCCCAGGTCTGCTAGCCGGGCGCCGGGAGTCTGCGCTGGGCGCCGGGGTGTGGGCGGCGGCGGAGGAGTTCGGGCTTCCCCGGGGCTGCGCTCCCGCCCGGCCTGGATGCTGCGCCCTCTGCTGGCAGCGGCCAGGGCGGCTGAGGGAGGCGCCGGAGCCGGCGCGCTGCGGTCAGGTTCACCACCGCGCCCTTCTCTCCGAAAAGCCCTTTCCCGAGCTTTCGGAGCCGCTTCCTCGCCCTGGCGCGGGCGCCGCTGCACGGCCCTCCTGCGGCGCGGAGCCTGGCGCTGGCGCGCTGGCGAGGTGGGCGAAGCTCAGCCCGCGCCTGGCTGTGGCTGCCGCGCCCCACTGCGGCCCTCTGAGAAGCTTTGAACTTCCGGGGTGACTCCCCGGTATGCTGTGCAGTCGGAGTCGGTGGCCCCGGTATGCTGTGGAGTCGGTGGCCCTGGAGCGACACCGTTTCTCCTGCTTGGGCCCGGCCCTTTAAACTTTGTTTTTTAAACTTCGGGGGTGTGGCCGCAGCTCCTCCTCTCTCTGCGGCGGGTGGCTCCCTGGCCCTCCGGCCCTTCCCTCCCTCCCTCCGCCCCGCCTTCCAGATGCTCTGGAGTCATGAGCCGGGAGGGCTCGGGGACCCGGCTGGTGGCCGAGGTGATCAAAGGTGAGTGCGGAGGGTAGGGGGCTAGCCGGTCCCGGGCGCCCCCAGGACACCCGTATTTAGATGGCATAGGCGGGGCGGAGATGGAGGAGGAAGCCCCGCTTTCTGGCCAGGAGGTGCCTTTAACTTTCCGGGCCGGGCCAGTGCTGTCTCATGGGCGTGGGTGGCCTTTCCGGACTCCTAGCCCCTCACGCGCTCTTGATTTGGGGTGAATGTGAACAGACCTGTGCCACGGGACGCCCCCGGCTGGTAGGTGAATTGCGTCTCCACCCAAGGGAACAAAGTCTGTGGTCACTGCACGGGGATCAAGGGTCATTTGTGGTTGGCAAAGAGTAAGCCCGTCATCCTTTTGAGTGTTTGTGGTTGCAAGACATTTTAGCTGAGCAGTTTACAAGGAAATAAATACAGCAACTGCGTGAGTTGAATTGCTGACAATTACCATTTGGGCAAAGGATGCCAGCTGGCGTCCTTTGTTTCTTACTATTTTAAAGGCTGGACTTGATTTTGCTACAATTTAAGTGTAAGTATATCTACTAGCACTGCTAGTGTTGCTACAACTGGGTATTGCAGGTGACTGCTTTGCCAGGATTTTTAGGCAACTTTTTCTAGGTTAAAGCGGGGGAGGAAGGTTGGAGCCTCAGAACATGATTAGCACCAGTTATCATTCTTTCTAAGCCCTCACCTCATGGCTGCCTAACTGCATTTATGCAACACAAGTTCATCGCGCACTCATCATGCAGACACCTCTCATTGCTTCTGTTGCAATGGTAATTTGTCTAACTGTAAAAGTCACTACAAAAGTAGTAGTGATCCCTAAGAACAGTTGGATAAACATCTGGTTCATTTTGTTGTTGATGTTCTGTAGCCTTAAACGTTAAATTTTGAAGCAGTTTTGAAAGCGTTCTTTACTTAAAATATGGTTTCTTATTGAAGGACTCTTTAGGATGTCGTGAAAACATAGTGATGCATAGCGAAAGCCATCTGGTTGCTGGCTAGCCATCAAGTGCACACTGCCGTTTGTTCAGATTTCTTAGTCCAGAGGAAGTAAAGTTTTGCATGAGAGTTTCCTCCAGAAATCAAGCCATACTGCTAGGTGAAAAGTCACTTGTCATTATTGAAACTTACGGTTAAGGGCAACTTCTCCTTTAAAAAATAGTCTTATTTATTTTCACTCATCAGAAGTATCTGTTGGCATCCTTACCATCAGAAACCTACATGGAAAAAATAAAAATTTGACTTCATCTGAAAAGAGTTGTATCATGATATATGAAAATTTTAAAAATAATCTGAAGGAAGGAACATTGCAATTTTTCCATTTCAGATCGCCTTTGTTTTGCCATTCTCTGCAGCAGACCAAAGAGTTCATCAAATGTACATTATTTCACCATAGATAATGAACTTGAATATGAGAAGTAAGTATTGGTTTTTAAAAGATTGTTAGTAACTTTTTTTTATTTCGAAGAATCTAAAGGTATGTTTATAAATAGGATAACCTTGGAAAATTACAAATATGTTGACTGATAATTGCAGGATGTTTTTCCTTTAATTTTTCTTTAACCCTTAGTAATAAAGTAGATCCTTAGGGAAAAACTCAAAATGGAAGAATCTTTCTAAGTTTAATAACTTATATTTAAAATTCTAATAGTTTACAGTACAATGAAATATAAACTAATGTATTAAGATGTGTCTTTACCAGTGGAAAAGCAGCTTTTTTTATTCAGAAAGTATTTTCATATGTTATTTGAGGTTAGATGTAGGTGTTGAACCATTTTTTAATAGGCATTATTTACCAAAATATCTCTTCCACTTCTTAAGGCAGTGTGACTGATAACAATTTGGTGTATGCTTTCTTGTCTGAATTTGATCTTTAGCTCCAAAAAGGCAATAATATTCAGGGCATCTAGAATATACTATACATTTTTGTGTTTTACTTTTAAAGCTTCTACGCAGATTTTGGACCGCTCAATCTGGCAATGGTTTACAGATATTGTTGCAAGATAAATAAGAAATTAAAGGTAAAGTCTTTTTTATGTAAGATTTGACTTAATCATTGTTAGCCTGGTCTTGGGGAGGGGAAAGTAAGGAAAGCACATGTGTTTTAAAAAGAAAATGCCGTGTTTTTACTGCAGTGGTGTTTGGGGCATATTCGTGGTCTTGTTTTATAAAGGCATAGTGTATATGTTAGTTGTCCAGAGCTTTGATTGAGCAGTTTGAGTTTGGGTCATTTGATTCTGGCTTGGATTAGTGATGCTCAAATATTTGAAATCCAAAGTGGAAACTGTTTAATAAAGTAAACCTCTTACTGTCTGACCTAATGGAACTGAAACCTAACAAGAGAAACGTCCCTTGCTGTGGTCATTGTTCTTGCCTTCGCTTAGATAGGAAGGAGTGCTGGCAAACAAAGAAGACCCTGCCCCTCTTACTGTCTCTCATTCTACCTTGACTCTCCCCTGATGTTGTACTACTTGTGACTTCACCATGGCCTTTTACACATGTGATTCAGGAACAGGGGAAGCAAGGGCAAACAGCTATCTCTGAGGCTGTCACAGAGCTGCAACAGTGTATTTCTGTAAGCTTCAGACCCCATCCATTTATTTTAAAAACTTCGAATGATTGGTCATGCACAATGGGAAGTGTATATACGGCTAGCAATTCCTAATGAGTCATTATAAATTCTCAAGTCAAAAATACTGGATTTGGGGACAGGTCCTTTTTAAAAACAACTTTATTCAGTCAATTACTTACCAGTCTACTACACAGAAGAAATAACAAAATATTTTCAATTAAAATGAAATTATATTAAAAATGTATGGGTGAGGCAGGTGTTTTTTGCTTGAATGTCAAACCTAAAATTTCACATCAATGTTAGAAGCACCTGTCAGCTGAGCTACTAATCTGTAAAGTGGAAGTTGTAGCATTGCCTTTTTTTTATATTATATGCGTGTTCACTACGAATTTGTATAGCGATGGAGACTCTTCTTTCTGCACTTTTCCTCTTAAATAAGAATATAAGCATTTATGGTCTTATGTGTTCATGTCTCCCCTCCCTTTTCCAGTTGTCAGTGGCAGGCTTTCTGTTTCATGCAGGGCTATGAAGCTAACAATAATTTCCTCTCCCCCCACTTGTGTTCCTTTGCCCTAATTAGGAAAGAATTTTTTTTCCACACTCGGCCATCTATGAACTTGTATCCTTTGGGTCAACTAAGAATGTATTGGTTCCCCCCCCCCCCCCCTCCTTTTTTTAACGTTTTATCATTCACTAGCACAACTTGTAGAGTGTTGAGCATCCAAACTGGTCAAAACATTACTGCCTATTCAATTAGTAGTGATAAAACTGTGTTGAGAGATTGAATTAAGAGACCCTTGTGCTTGTGTTGCTCTATGGCTGGTTGGATTTGTTTCAGTTTTTAAAATCAACCTGGCTCTCTCACTCCACGTAAACAACTAAAGGAACATATGTTCGCATCCATCACTGACTCACCGAGGCCCCAGGCCGAGGCCGGGGGATGTGAGCTCATTGAAGTGAATGTGTCCTGGCCTCACCCTCACTGAATCCATGCCCACCCACGTTATTGAAGTTCAGGTGGGGAAGTGCTAACTCAGCATGTGTTCCTCTGGGTTTTAACATTGATACCCTTTTCATTTTTAACTTTTTATTGAAGTGCAGTGTATGTACAGAAATATGTACAGATCATGAGGGTACAGTTCAATGATTTTCACAAACTGAATATGCATGGGCTGTCCTCTTGATCATCAGGTAAGGGATAGGGCACCAGCAGCACCACTCAGGAGCCCACTCACGCTCTCCGGGCATCTCTGCGCCTCTCACTCCGGCCCCCCTCACACCCCCCGCCCCCCCATTCACTATACCGACGTCTAACAGAAAGAATTACTTTTGCCCGGTTTTATATACCCTTTTATTTTAATTTAAAGGTCTTGGGAATAGGTTTTTGTTTTTGTTTTTAAGTCAAACAGTTGGTCCCGCTCTCCCCCTCACTTCTTATTTATTCTGTCAGAGGTAGTCTGTACTTTATATCTGTTCCTGTCTCCTTCCTTCTTCTTTAATTGTACGTTTCTTCTGACCCAAGAATGCTTTTTATGGGAAGGTACATGGTACTTTGGGGTATCAAAGTTAGTATTTTTAAAGGTCTTGCTAATATGAATGCTGAGATTTGGAATTTATCTTCATCACAAAATAAAGTTTTAGAAAACTTGAAATTATGAAACAACACACTAACAGTTGTGTATCTTTATACAGTCCATCACAATGATAAGGAAGAAAATTGTTCATTTTACTGGCTCTGATCAGAGAAAACAAGCAAATGCTGCTTTCCTTATTGGATGCTACATGGTAAGTGTCTACCTCCTTTCCTCCTGTGTCAGTGAAAATGCATACAACAGTGGTGCCTCACGTTTGCTGTTGGAAGTGCGAAATTATTTTTTCTAAGATGTTTTGATTTTTTCCCCAGAGAAATATGTTTTACTTTTTAAAAACTGACCAGTTGAGGAGGCTGTCCACATGCAGGGACAGGGGCGTGGGGAAGACCTCTGTCCTTTGTACTCATTTTGCTGTGTACCTAAAGCCGCTTTTTAAAAGTCTGTTTAAAAAATTGACCAGCTAGTATGAAAACCTTTATCTGTTATGGCACTTAAGGTTAGAAAATAATGCCCTCCAGCCCAGCCGGTGTGGCTCACTGGTTGAGTGTTGACCTATGAACCAGGAGGTCATGGTCCAATTCCTGGTCAGAGCACATGCCCAGGTTGTGGGCTCAATCCCCGTGTGTGGCGTGCAGGAGGCAGCCCGTCAATGATTCTTTCTCATCATTGGTGTTTCTATCTCTCTTTCCCTCTCCCTTTCTCTCTGAAATCAATAAAAATATATTTTTTAAAAAATCAAAATATACCAAATGAGGTAAGAGTGCTTTATAGTTTGAATACAAGTTTTTCCTTACTAAGGTGTGATTCTAAGATTATCTTCATCCTCATCAGAAGGTCTAGCAGGAGGACGTGGTGTGTCAGTGCTGCAGGAAATGGGTAACACTCCCTAGCTTACACATGGCATTGAGTGGTTGTCTGTTGGGCCAGTGGAAGTGTGTATAGTTACATAGGAGTTATGAATTTCATTGGTTTGTAAATATGGGAGGTATTTGTGGGCTTGTTTTTTTGAGTCGATTTTTCTCTATTGCCTAGATTCATCTGCAGGACCCTAAGCAATAGTTTTTCCGGCCAGCTGAGCCTCCCCCCCCCCCCCCCGCCCCCAACAGGGCCTCATCTTTTATCGGAAGGGAAGCAGCTCCTCCATTCTGGGGAGAAGCACAGCGTGGATGCGTTTGCCACCTCCACCCACCCAAGTTGTAGTAATTACTATCCTCAATTTACAAACAAAGGGATTGCTTTTGTTCCTGAGGTCGTTCTTTCTTCCCTCAGCTTGTTACTTGATTCTGTCATGCTGCCTCCCTTTTAAAATACATATCTTTTCTTAAGTATCCTCTCTAATAAAATGGTAATATGCAAATTAACCATCACTCCGCTACATAAGCCACGCCCACCAGCCAAGCCACACCCACCAGCCAATCAGGGCGAGTATGCAAATTAACCCCAATCCAAGATGGCTACAGCCACAGAGAGCAAGGTTTCCCAGGTAACAGAGGAAGCCAAGCTTTCCATAGCCGTTGCAGGCCTAAGCCTCCACTCAAGCTACAAAGTTTCAATAGTAGAAGGTAAACAAATTCAAACAAATGGCAGCAGAATGAAACTTGAGAGAGCAGGCCAGGGTTGCCGGCAGCAACAGGGGAAGCAAAGCTTTCCGCACACCCTGGCCCGGCTCACCCGCTTAAGGCTACAAAGTTTCAATTGTAGAAGGTGAATTAACTGCCACAGAAATGGCTGCCGGAGCCCCAGGCTTGGCTCTGCTCCAGGCTACAAAGTTTCAATTGTAGAAGGAAAATAAATTCCAGATACCAGGGCCTCCCCTTGGGTTGCCAGGGGGCGTGGCCGGCCTGCAAACCACCACAGGCCCCTCGCTCAGGCCGCCCCACACCCCAAGGGAACCCCCACCCTTATCTGTGACACCCTTCAGGGCAAACCAGCTGGCCCCCACCCGTGTACCAGGCCTCTATCCTATCTAATTAAAGAGTAATATACAGATTGATCATCACTGCAACACACAATATAGCTGCCCCCATGTGGTCAAAGATCCTGCCCCCATGTGGACACAAGACGGCCACTATAAGATGGCCAGCAGGAGAGGGCAGTTGGGAGGCACCCGGCCTGCAAGGGAGGGCAGTTGTGAGGGACCAGGCCTGCAAGGGAGGGCAGTTGAGAGGGACCAGGCTTGCAAGGGAGGGCAGTTGGAGGTGATCAACCCTGCAGGAGAGGGCAGTTAGGAGTGACCAGGCCGGCAGAGGAGGAAAGTTGGGGGCAAACAGGCTGGCAGGGGAGCAGTTAAGCATCAACCAGGCTGGCAGCAGAGTGGTTAGGGGGTGATCAGGCTGGCAGGCCGAAGTGGTTAGGGGCAATCAGGAAGGCAGGCAGGCGAGCAGTTGGGAGCCAGCAGTCCTGGATTGTGAGAGGGATGTCCGACTGCCCGTTTAGGCCCGATCCTGGTGGGATCGGGCCTAAACGGGCAGTCGGACATCCCTCCAGGAGTCCCAGATTGGAGAGGGTATAGGCTGGGCTGAGGGACAACCCCCCGCTGTGCACGAATTTCGTGCACCGGGCTTCTAGTAGTTTTATAATTGGGAATTTACATTGATTAGACCAAAAGTTGGTGGTACTAGTTAAAATTTCACCTCAAAATTGAATAATTTCTTTTTCTATGTCGAAACTAATTCACAATGATTAAGGCCTTTTGGGGGTTGTTTTCCTATTTTGCCCACAAAAGTGGTTGAGAAACAATTCTGAGATAACTAAGTTCTGTTATCATCTTTGCATTTGTGAAACACAGGTTGTAGAATGTGATTTCTTAAGCTCACCCAGATGTGATGTTGTGTGTTTGTTTTTCCATCTTTTCGGCTGTTGTGCTTGGCTGTAAAAACCTTTAGGGGGAAAGAGCCTACGCGAGCTCCCAAGAAAAAGAGAGGATGGAGAGGTGGCTGTTTAACGAGGGCGTTTGCTCCCATTCCTTGGCGAGTCACTGGGGAGAAACCCCAGGATTTGAGAAAATTATGACAGCTTTACAGAAAAGGGGAGACAGCCAGAGTTCTTGGGGTTTATAACAGATTACAGGGAACCCTGGAGAAGTGGTCCAGTCTTCCACGGCCCAGGAGGAAACCGCGGCCGGAGCTGGCGGCAGGGAGCGTGCTCCGGACAGAACCGCAGAGCTCCGCCTGCGCTGGTTTTAGGCGGCAGTTTGTCTCAGGTTCGATGGGATGACCCCAAGATGGGGTTCCTGGGGAATCAGACCTGGTGACCTCAGCGTGAGGAAGGCCTGAGAGGGTAGCTGTGGGCGTGGTGGGAACCAAGGGTTGTCAGAAAAGCGAAATCAAAACACTTGATCATTTTATAAATAAGACATTTCTCTTTTTAAATTTTGTTGTTTTTACTGCTGATTAAAAACAGTAACTCCTTGGAATATTCATTGAAAATTTGTTGGCATATTTGTTTGCAGTTTGGTGTTGGCCTTTTGACTTCATATAGGTTTGTATTTTGATGTTGGTAAATATAAATTCAGCCCAGTAACATTCAATATCTAATTGGCGTTATTAACAATGCATGCAGCGGGCAGCATCCCATCTGGTAAATGGAAGGTGCCCCAGGAGCTGTAAACAACGAGAAGGAGGGTCCGGCAGTGGATAATTTTAGGCAAGGTCTTTTGAAGCAGATTACTTCATTAGTGCTGACCTGGAAATTCCAGACGGATAGGTTTAGAATTCCATTCCTGGGATGGCCGAAACTGCAGTTAGGTTAGGTATGAAGTCTTAGTGCGGCTTAGCAACTCTGACTCCATTTTGGGCCTGTTGTTTCTTTTTCATAGCAGGCAAAGTTAATTTGGGGGGAGGACTTAACATATTTTTGGCTTACAAATCTTTTCAGGACTTTATGCTCTCAGGTTAGCACTGATTTGATTGGTTAGGAAAGTGCCAGGTAAGCCATTTGGGCACCCACTTAAGTTCATTCCTGGGCTCAGCTGGAAACCAGCTTGGCAGGAGGATTACAACTCTTGGCTGTAGCAAGAGTCGTGGCAGCCATGAAGGCTGGCAGACGTGGGAGCATGGAACTGTAATGATGCTAGGTGGGGAAACGGGAGAAAAGCATTAGGAAAAGGAAATAGTAGCAAAGGCGTGTCCAGATATAATGTGAACACCTCACAAGATTGACATCAGAGTAAGTACATGAAGGTTTTGATCTGGTTGAATCCACTGACTAGAAATTTGTAGTAAGATGATGAGAATTCTCCTAAAAATGGATCTTCAGCCTTGACAACTTTTTCAGGAGTTGCTGAGGAATTTTGGAGTCAGTAAGGCTTTTTAGTGATTGCCTGGGGAATGGGGGGTGGATGATGTTAAAACAGGCAAAAAATCTGGAGAAGAACTGTTGACAAGTCACTTCCTAGTGGACTGACTGATTCTGCCCTTTTACACTCTGGGCCTCCCAAAGGAATGATGCTCCCTTCATCCTCCTGATTCGAAAGGCCCTAACAGGGTGTGGAGGGGGCATGAGAATGAAGCACCAACACTTCTATTTATTTTATCCTTAAGCACAAGAGATTGGGCTTTACATGCAAACACTAAAATAGGATTGACATGCCAGGCTCACCGGGGCTTTTGCCGAATGGCCAGGCGCCATCAGTGGTGTAAGAAGTGAGAGGAGCAGGCTGGCTGTCATTTGTCTGCCGTGTATTTCAAGGTACCGCACTTCTTGTGGCCTCGTGAATGGATTTATCAACTACCCCAAATAGTAGAATCTTTGGTAACAAATTAGCGCGAAACTAAAAATCTTTTGAATCACACAGTAAAAGAGCTGAAGAGCATAAAGGATAAGTGAAATTTTCTTTTACAAAAAGATGAATGAACCATATCATTTTACAAAATAGTAAGTTTATGATAAGACTATTGTGATAAGTCAGTGGCTGCTAACTGAGCTAGATGATGGGGTGGTGGTACTTAACCTGTCTTTTCAGATATGAAATTTTCAGTGGAAAAGTAAGTTCTTTTTGTAGCAAATTCATAATTAAGAAAATATTTCAAAAATAAAAGTTTGAAACTGTCATTTTGTTGTAAAAAAAAGAAAGAAATTATGTCATGTATAAAACCCATATGTGTACACTTGAGAACCCATATATGTACACTATTTTGTAAAATGATATGGTTCATTCATCTTTTTGTAAAAGAAAATTTCACTTATCCTTTATGCTCTTCAGCTCTTTTACTGTGTGATTCAAAAGATTTTTAGTTTCGCGCTAATTTGTTACCAAAGATTCTACTATTTGGGGTAGTTGATAAATCCATTCACGAGGCCACAAGAAATTTGGGACATTTTACTTGAAAAACAAACACCTCTTTTCTCTTTATAAAGTAGGACATGTGCATATGTATGTGTGTATACTGTGCTTTGTGTCCACTGGTATAGTTTTGTCACCTGCTTTTTCCAGTGAGTGATCTGTTCTTCTGTTTTAGTGCATGTTTTACCATCTTTATACCCAAATTATATTCGTATTTCCCTTGTGAATCCAAACATTCAAGCCAATCCCTGATCCAGGTTGACGTGGTGGTTGTACTCCTAAGCGCTCTCACATGGCCCCGTTTGCTAAGGCTGATTTATTGAAGGAACCAGTCCTTTTATCTTGTAGAATGTCCCACCTTTTTAATTTCTCTCCTTTTTTTTTTTGTGATATTTTAAAACTTGTTTCTTTGTTCTCTGTATTTTTTGTGAACTAGAAGTTGTATCTCTAGGCTTATGCATTGGGTAGTATATGTTGCATTACATCAGAAAACATAAAATACCTCACTTACCATTAGTGATGGTAAAAATGACCACTGGATTAGGTGCTAACCATCAGATCCCTTCAGTGTATGGTTTTCTCCTTAGGGCTTAAAAGTATTCTGTGTGATATTATTTTGGATTTGCCTGTAGTCATATGTTTGGTTCCCCATCAAACATGCATCTAATGTTTTAAGTAATAATTGATAATACTTGCCTAGATCAGTAATTTTGTTAGGGTTTCAGGATAACGTTTTTTGAATTATTTCATTCATCCTTCATTTATTAGCTGGTTATCTTTTTCTTTTTTTAATCCTCTCCCAAGGATTGATTTTTTTTAGAGAGAGAGGAAGGGGCAGGGAGAGAGAAAAATGTCTATCCGTTGCCTCCTGTATTCGCCCTAACTGGGGATCTAACCCGAAACAGGTGTGTGCCCTAACCAGGAATCGAACCCACAGCCTTTTGATGTACTGGACGACGCTCCTACCAGGGCAGGGCTTTCTTTTATGGGAACATAGCTTTCCCTCATCCAGTTGGGGCTCTTTGGTTACCCTGTAACCAAAGTTTCTACTGAAAAGACAGAATGAATGGTAATTTTCCTTTAATTACCAGTTTTCAAAGTGCTGTATTAATAAACCATAAAACAAAATTTTACATCCTGCTTTATTTATTTTTTTTAAGGAATGTAGTATTTTTTTTTAATTATGTTTTTATTTCAGAGGAGGGGGGGAAACATTGACCGGTTGCCTCCTGCATGCCCCCGGTTGGGGATTGAGCCCACCACCTGGGCATGTGTCTGACTGGGAATTGAACCTGGGACCTCCTGGTGCATGGGACGACACTACACTGATCTGCACCGCTAGGCTACAACCTGCTTTGAAATCATCTAAACACACTATTAGTGGGTTTTTAACTCATTTGGTAAACATTTTTAAAATGTGCAAGCACTTTTCCCATTAGTTTTTAAGAACATCTGTGAGCACTTGGGAAGTTGGAAATTCACTAACCAAATACACATCATTTGTGAGTGGGTTTAGAAAAATGAGTTTTTATTTATATATCATTTATGGTCAACTATTTTTTTTTACTTATAGCACACATTAAACTCAAGAATTGAAATAGCTGAACTTACAACTAGCCTTTAAATAAAAAATGTTTTAAATGAAGCATATCAATCACATTAACTGTTTGTTACATTTATTAATATTTAGGGAACAAAAGAGGTTCTTTTTTTCCAGTTAATCCTCACCTGGGGATATTTTTCCATTGATTTTTAGAGAGAGTGGAAGAGAGGGGGAGAGACAGAGAGAAATATCGATGTGAGAGAGACACATCGATTTGGTTGCCTTCTGCATGCGCCCTGACTGTGGCTGGGGATCAAGCCTGCAACCAAGGTACATGCCCTTGACCGGAATCAAACCTGAGACCTTTCAGTCTGTGCAGGCCGATGCCCTATCCACTGAGCCAAACCAGCCAGGGCCAGAAGGGGTTCTTTAGCACAGTTACAATGTACAAAAATTAATTTTAGAAATAATTGTAACTATTTTTCTCTTATTTTAAAATTTTTATGTGTTTTTTAAATGGAGATGGTGCGCTATTTTACTAGTAGATATAAACATTAATTTCTAGTTGTATAAAAACTATTTGGAAGAAGCCACTGTATAGTGGATGAAGCATAGGAGGTTTAAGTTCAGACTGAGCTGACTTCTGAGCTGACTTTTAATTTTATTTATTGTATATCAGCTGATGCAGAAAAGCATTTGACAAAATCCAATAAAAGCTCTCAGCAAAATGGGAATAGAGGGATCATGCCTCAACATAATAAAAGTCTTAGATGACAAACCTACACCAACATCATACTCAATGGGCAAAAACTATATCCCCTAAGAACAGAAACAAGACAGGGATGCCCACTTTCACCATTCCTGGAAGTGCTAGCCATAGTGATCAGACAAGAAGAAGAAATAAAAGGCATCCAAATTGGAAAAGAAGCAGTAAAACTGACCTTATTCACAGATGACATGATATTGTACATAGAAAACCCCAAAGACTCCATCAAAAAACTACTAGACTTAATAAATGAATTCGGCAATGTAGCAGGATACAAAATTAACGCCAAGAAATCTATGGCCTTTCTATACACCAATAGTGAACTTACAGACAGAGAGACTAAAAAGGCAATCCCATTTACCATTGCACGAAAAAAATTAAGATACCTAGGAATAAACTTAACTAAGGAGGTAAAAGACCTATACACGGAAAACTACAGGACACTGAAAAAAGAGATAGATGAAGATGAAAACAGATGGAAGAACATACCATGTTCATGGATTGGTAGAATCAACATCATTAAAATGTCCATACTACCCAAAGCAATCTATAGATTCAATGCAATCCCCATTAAAATTACAATGGCATATTTCACAGACCTAGAATAAAATCTCCAAAAATTCATATGAGATAAAAACAAAACAAAACCTGAATAGCTGCAGCAATCCTGAGAAAGAACAAAGTAGGCAAGATCACAATACCAGATATCAAACTATATTACAAAGCCACTATTGTTAATTTTATTTGTTTGTTTGTTTGTTTGTTTGTTTATTTACTAGAGGCCTGGTCAGTGAAATTCGTGCACTTGTGGGGGGGTCTCCTCAGCCCAGCCTGCACCCTCTCCAATCCGGGACCCCTTGGGGGATGTCTGACTCCCCGGGCTCGGGCCTAAACTGGCAGTCAGACATCCCTCTCACAATCCTGGACCACTGGCTCCTAATCGCTCACTTGCCTGCCTGGTCGCCCCTAACTGCCCCCCCCCCACTGGCCTGATGGCCTCTCACTAGCCCCTCCCCGCCCCCCCGTACTGGCCAGGTCGCCCCCAACTGTCCTCTCCCACCAGCCTGGTCACCCACAACTGCCCCCCTCTTCTGACCTGGTACCCCTAACTGCCCCGGCCCTTTCCCCCCCGCTGGTCTGGTCGCCCCCAACTGCCCCCCCCCTGCTGGCCTGGTCACCCCTCACTGCCCCCCTCCGACCCTCCCGCCGGCCTGGTCGCCCCACGCAGCCTGCTGTTCAGTCGTTTGGTCGTCCCTCACTAACCCTCTTGCCGGCCTGGTCGTAGGCAGCCATCTTGTGAGGGTCAGTTTGCATATTACCTCTTTATTATATAGGATTCCTCACCCAAGGACAGGCTTAGAGAGAGGAAGGGAGGGAGGGGGAGAGAAAGAAACAGAGACATTCATGTGAGAGAGAAACATCGATTGGTTTCCTTCCATTGGTGTCCCAACCAGGGTTTTAACCTGCAATTCAGGTATGTGCCCTGTCCAGGAATGGAACTGGCAAACTTTTGGTGCACAGGACATTGCTCAGCCAACTAAGTAACTCCAGCTGGCCCTAATTTTATTTTAGGCAGAGTATCTTGTACAAATTAAGCACTCAGTAAATAGCCTTTTCTTTTTCTTTTTCCTTGTTCTGTCTACCATTACTATAACTTAAATCAGATTTCTGTAAAGGAAGGAAGGAAGGAAGGAAGGAAGGAAGGAAGGAAGGAAGGAAGGAAGGAAGGAAGGAAGGAAGGAAGGAAAACATTTTATATTACTGGTTGTCAACTTTGGTTCCATCTTACTGTCCCAACATTTGTATTTTCCTGCAGATAATAAGTATTTACTTCTTCCATAGGTTAAATGTACTTTTGATGGCTAGCCTGGAAATTAACCATTGCTTCTAACATTTTCTGTGGTTAAAGCATTCTGAGTTTAAAAGACACAGCAAACTTGTTTTCAAATTTGCTTTTATCTAATGGTTCCTAGGTTACTTCAGTAAAGTTTTTATATTATTATTATTAAATATGTTTTTAGAGAGAGAGGAAGCAAAAGGGAGAGAGAGAAACATTGATCAGCTACGTTCTATATGGGCCCCAACTGGGAATTAAACCCGCAACCTTTTGGTGTATAGGACTCCGCTCCAACCAACTGAGCCACTTGGCCAGGGCCTTATTTTATATCTAATGATGATCTTTTGAACCTGTGGTCCACTTTTTCATAATGATTTAATGACTTTGGACCTGGATTAGTCAGTTCTGGTTAAGGTGGCGGGTGGATACAGGGATCACGTGAGTTAAACAAGGGGAACAGAGGGGAGAGGATCTGGAAACAGTGGGTAATAATCCAGTTTAGCAAACAGCAGTCGAGACTGGGAAACAGAGACTGGAGGACAGAACCAGGTGGACAGCCAGAGTCTTTGTAAACACCCATCCCGGGCAAAACCCTCCCTGAGTGTCTGTGAACGGCTGGGTTGAACAGCAACCAGGCAGCTGTAAAAGAACCAGGCGCCAGGGAGTCTGAGGTGAGGTGCCTTGGAGCCCCAGAGAGGGGGCAGCATCCCTCGGGCTCTGCCCGAGCAAAGGCCCTGTGGTGGAGGCACCTGGCTGCAGTCGTCACATTCATCACAGCTTCCCCTTCACCCTAGTGAGCCTGCCTGACATTTCAGCTGCATGCGCACTTGCTGGTGGTGTTAACCTTGGGGAAGAGTGAGGAGAAATGGCCCTCTGACCATATGTGATATTTGGTTGCAGATCTGTTAAGCTCTGGAGTTTGGATGCCTTCCTGTTTCTGTACTGGTTTGAGATAGCATGGTTTCTTGTCTATAAATAAGGCCTGAGCAGTAGGCCCTCTTCCATCAATAACAAGCAGTGTGATCTGAGTGAGCAGTCAACACCAAGGCCGGAAAGTAGTAGCCTGCCAGCTTTATGTAACTCGGAGTATTTCTAAATAGTGGTTTGTTTTTTCCAGTGTTTAAAAATTAGGAGATTTCACTTTTTTAAATTAAGATTTTTTTTTTGTCTTAAAAAATTGTCTCCACCCGTAAGATAGTATATCCATGTGTACTTTTCCTCCAGGCAGTTCCTCACATCTGTGAGCTGCCTGGCCTTGGGAAATAAGTGTTTGCCACTCCAGGCATCCAATTTCCCTTTACCTAAATTGGGACTCGCTATACAAACCTACTCTATATATATGTGTACTATATATATATGTGTGTGTGTGTGTGTGTGTGTGTGTGTGTACGACATTCATTCACTGGGCAGGGGGTCTTTCAGCCCGGCCTGCGCCCTCTTGCAGTCCAGGACCCCTCAGTGGATGCCCAACTGCCACAGAGGTGGGAGAGGTTCCTGCCACCGCCACTGTGCTCGCCAGCTGTGAGCCCAGCTTCTGGCTGAGCGGCGCTCCTCCTGTGGGAGCGCACTGACTACCAGGGAGCAGCTCCTGCATTGAGCTTCTGCCCCCTGGTGGTCAGTGCGCAGCATAGTGACCAGTCGTTCTGCCATTCAGTCAATTTGCATATTAGCCTTTTATTATATAGGATAGCAATTTGAAAAACTAAAATTGTTGAAAAATAAGACCATCTGACTTTTTCTAAAAATTAATTTAGAATTTTTTTCTTACTAGTATTTGTGCAGAAACTGTGAAAGTGATTTTATCTTATTTACTTATTTTATCATATAAAGCTGTTTATTATATATCTTCCTTCACTGCTCACCATTTTTATGCGGTAGTTGGATCTTTAAGCTTATTTCCAACTTATATTGAATCATGAACATTCTGTGTTATTCTGGAGAGTGGTTTTTTTGTTTTGTTTTGGTTTGGTTTTATTAGAAAAGATCAAGTTCATGGCACAGAAAGACTATGTCATCTGGCTGACGTGAACATATTGTGACATGGAAAATATTGACGTAGATACATTACGTGACATTTCTCATGAACACTATTGGAACATAGTTTACTGGTTTAACATTTGTTGTGGAATTTAAATACTCTGTGTTATTCTTGAGTCAGATAAGATTTGTAATGTTTCAGTAACATAGATTAAGCTTCAAAATGTCTGTATGAGAATAGAAATAAGAAGCCTGTGTCTAAATAATTGTGTTTAGTTTTTAATCGTGTTTTTATTATTTGAGATTGTCGGGTTGTGATCCTTTTGTTTCAGCCACTGCTAATTGGGCCCCTCCCAGGTTGTGAGACTTAGATAAGTACTAAGTAATCCAGGGTCAGAAATTTCACAGGGGTGGGGCAGACAGATGGTAATTTGAAAATGGGGGTGGTGGGAGTCCTAGAAATGGGTTCGGTATTGTTCAGCAGAAAAGATCCTTGTACTGTGACTGAAACGCACTACTGATTTCTTACGTATTCTCTAGCCCAGTATTGCATTCTTATGAGATTGCTTTTTGCTCCTTAGGACAGATTTTTCTTTTTTTCTTTTTCAAATGTTTAAGTTGATTTGAGAGAGAGAGAGAGAGAGAGAGAGAGAGAGAGAGAGAGAGAAAGAAACATTGATTGGTTGCTTCCCATATGCGCCCCAATCAGGGACCCAACCTGCAAGCTGATCACCTTCTGGTGTACAGGATAATGCTCCAACTAACTGAACCACACCGGCCAGAACTGGAGAGATTTCTTGAGAGAGAGAGACAGACAGACAGACACCCAAACAACAATACACTCCTTATCGATGCTTCCTACGCCGTGGGGGCTTCCTGACCTCAACATCTCTGACCTTGTCACATATTTTTATTTATTTACCCACTTTTAATAAACTGAAATGATTACTTCCCTATTATTTGTTGTGCTGCTGTATTACCTGTTGCTGCATTACAAATTATCCCATGACCTAGTGACTGGAACAATAACTAACATTCTCTGAAACAGTTTCTGTGGGGGAGGGAGCCAGAAGGAGGAGCGGAAGGCCTGCTTCTGGATCCCCCTGGGCTGCCGTCATCTGAAGGGCCCACTGCTAAGATGGCCCATTCACGTGCCTGCAAGTTATTGATGGTAATTGGACGAGACCATCCGGTCCTTGTCATGTGATCTGGCCGAGTGCCCTCACGGAATGATAGCTTGCTTTACCTGGGGCTAGAGTGAGGGGTCCGTGAGGAAGCAAGGCAGAAGCCACAGTGCCTTTTATGACCTAGCCTCCAAAGTCACACTTTGCCGTTACTACAGCATCAGTTGCTTAGACAGAGGCGCCCACTCATGGTGGGACCCGTGAGGGTGGAAATGCCAGGAGATGGGCATTACAGGGGCTGTCTTGGAAGCTGGCTACACAGCTGTTTAATGTCCCTCTTGTTCATCATTGGTTGCTTCCTATTTTTGGACATCAGCGTGGAATCAGAGTGGCCATTCCATATACATGGCTTCTCGTGAAACAGACCAAAAGAATCTGAGACGCCACTTAGCTTCCAAATTGTCAGGAACACTGTGATGTTTCATAGAATTGCATTGACTTAGAGTTTACTGATTTGAGAATTTATGTTAATAGGGGAGCCATTTATAGGATTTTTCTTAAGTAACAAATTTAGAATAGTTTCCTTTGGGGGAGGCCTTTTGACTAGGAAAGAAGGTGAATGGGTGTAAAATTTAAAATTATAGATTGTTAGCAAATATTTCTTTGATAGTTGTGTCTTAGTTCTTTGGGGTTGCTATTAACAAAATCCCAGACTGGGACACTTAGAAACAACAGAAATGTACTCCTTACTCTGGAGGCTGGGAGTCAGGTCAGGGGGACGCGTGCTCTGCTGAGGGCTCTCACCTGTGGGAGAGGTGAGGGTCTCTGGAGCCTCTTATAAGCATCAGGCCCATCTCTGAGGGCTGCACACTTAATGGCCAAGTACTTCCCAAAGGCCTCGTGTACTAATACTTAGAATTTCAACATATGAATTGGCAGGGGCACATGACATTCTTACCATAGCATTATGTAAGTAGACTATCTGTTCATATACAGGCATTCCTCAGCTGAATTTTTTTTTTTTCCTTCTTATTCATTTTCTTTGGTTGTATTTCTCCCAACGGGATTTAAAAGCTACATTTTTTAAAGTTCATCACTAGGAATTAGGTTTTGTTTCCTTATAGGAAAAATTGTTACATTATTGTCTTTTTTGAGTTGAACTTGTGTTCCAAGGCTAACCTACAATTATTTAATGTACTAGAGACTATTTTTGTTTTGGAAGTTAGAAGGAAATAATGCCATTGCAGTGTTAGTAAAGAGCGAAACCAAAGAAGTGCATTCTTGAGCAGGAGGAATTATCATTAATCTGGTGCTTAAGGAAAACTTTCTATAATTTGAGAGGTCTTATTAGAAAATCGGAAAGAGGTCTCTGGATTTCATTGAACTAATTTACTTAAATTATGTGTATGTACCAGTATACATACATACATACACACACACACACACCTGAATCAAATCCTATTCTCACCTTCATTGGCCTCAAGGTATCCTTTTATTTGTTTTGTTGTGTTTTTTTGTTTAAGGGTGGTTTCTTTGGAAGGAGTCTGCTAGGAAGTCCAAGTAGAATGAAGAAAAGACTGATGTTATCTAGTAAGTCTTAGAAGAGAAAGGAAGTGTGTTGGAGTAGGGGCTGAATGAAAATTTTTTTATTAAAAGATTTGTGGCCCTGACTGGTTTGGCTCAGTGGATAGAGCATCGGCCTGTGGACTGAAGGGTCCCAGGTTCGATTCCTGTCAAGGGCATGTACTTTGGTTGCGGGCACATCCCCAGTAGGGGGTGTGCAGGAGGCAGCTGGTTGATGTTTGTCTCTCATCGATGTTTCTACATCTACTGGGTGGCATGAATCAAAATTTTTGTTCTACTTTTGTGCCCCTTTCCACCCATCCCCATCCCAGTCCACCCCAACCCCATTCCCCACACACCTCTTTACTGTCACTTTGTGGATGTTTAGGAAGCATGTGCTCTGACCTAGAAAATCTGTTTTTATTTATTTATTTAAATCACTGTAGGTCTTTGTTTGTTTTTAATTTATTTTTAGGGAGGAGAAAGGGAGGGGGAGAAACATCACCCATGTGAGAGCGGAGCATCAGCTGGCTGCCTCCTGCACTCCCCCTACTGGGGCTTCAGCCTGCCACAGGCATGTGTTCTGCCTGGGAATCGAACCGGCAACCTTTCGGCACTCCGGAGGATGCCCAGCCAGCGGAGTCACACTGGCCGGGGCTAGAAAATCTGCTTTTAAATTGCTGTACTTCCTGCCGCAAACAGCTCTTTCGGAAACCTGTTTGTCACGGCTCTTATTGCAACAACAGCAACAAGCTGTGGCAGATTTAAACAAAAGAGGATTCACTGGCAGGGCTGGGTGGCTGGGTCCTTGGGAAGGCCGGGGAACCAGGCTAGAAATGGAACGGAGCTTGGCAGCGACAGCACTGCATCTTCGTTTAGAAGTAAATTGCCCTTTTCTTCTTTTCAAATGTAGGTTATATATTTGGGGAGAACTCCAGAAGAAGCATATTCAATATTAATGTTCGGCGATACATCCTACATTCCTTTCAGGTAAATGTAAGATGATATGGTAGATTCATTTACTCAGGCCCTTGCCAGAAATACCTGGGTGCAGGGGTTTCGGAGAAAGGCGGACCTGGTAAATAGTCTTGCCAGGGCGAGGGCAGGTAACCCGGGGATGAGCTTACTCAGTAGGTACACGACTGGTATCTTGTTGTGGGGCTGCCCTGTGTATTGTAGGGTGTTCAGCAGCACCCTGGCTTCTGCCCACTAGATGCCAGTGACACCTCCGCCCCCACAACAATTGTCAAAGCTAAAAGGTGCGCAGGCGTTGCCCGATGACCCTGGCGTGTGGTGCGGGTTGCTCTGCTGAGAACCACTCCCCTTGATGGAACCGTCAGATGAGGCTCCTGACTTAGGGTACTCAAAGCTACCTCGGAAGAGTTTGGTTCCTGAGGGATTCAGAAATAAATTTTCCCACTAGTTAATTTCTGGGGTAAAAACTAACCCTTTTCTCCTGAGGACACAGCCAGCAGAGATAGTGGGTGAGGCTGCTAACGTGGCATCACTACTAGAAAAACCAGTGGCTGTGCCTCAGAGCTGCTAGATGAGCGATGCCTGTGTGTGAAGGGTGCCGTCCTCACTCTCCTCTCACACCTACTACGTGATTGTACTGAAGATCTCGGGGAAAAACCCTTTTTCTTTAAATTAAATTAAGTTCTGAAAGTTTTTCTACCTGTTTACAAAATATTTGACTTAACTATATAATCTAAATGCTTATATGGTGCTGAATGTGTAGTGAATGTGTGAAATAATTTTACTTGTTGCCTGCTGTATGGATAATCTCAAATATCGCATTATTCTTCCACTCAGAAATCCGTAGGTTTAGGATTGTTGCATAAACCTCAAATGCCCGATTTTGAAGGTGTGGGCTTCCTTTTAAAATGGGAGGCTCTACTCGGTAATCCGCCTTCATTGTGGACGAGCTTCGGGAGGCGTCTCCCTCATGTCAGGCAGCACCCCTCCTTCAGTGACTTTGCAGGACCAGCCACAGACTTGCTCCATGACATAGATCTGTGAGGACAGTCTGCAGTCTGTTACGACGGTGACCTGTTGCACTCCACACTGTATGTTAGTGACTTAGTAAAGCAGAAGAATTACTCTGAACCCAGTGCCACCCCTTCTTCCTAGTGCACGCATCACCTTAAACACTCTGTATTGGAAGGGGTAGAAAGGGGTGATGTTATTTTCTAAACTGGAAAGTGCTTCATTTTTCTTCTCCACCTAAAATATAACGGCAACCATGTGCTTCCTTTAGAAAAAAATGCTTGTATTTTTAGTCCCTGAGTGACAGGCACATCGATAAACAGTGATAATGGTGTTCGGTGGAGTGCTTCTTTATCCTAGCCTTTGAACGTTATATAAATGGAGTCATACAGTGTGCATTTTGGAGAGCTGGGATCTAGCTTTTTAAACGCTACCTGTGAGATTTGTCCATATTGTGGCAGGTATCTGCAGCTCATTCTTTTTCTTCTTACTACGTTCATAATAGAAAGTAATGGAATAGCATTCCATTAACTGACTTTGTCACAATTTATTTACATTGTCCTTTTGATAGGTACTTGGGCTATTTGAGGTGTTGGGCTATTATGAATACAATATCCTGTGAAAGCTGTTATTCCTAAAAACTAGTACTTGACATTGTTTTGCAGTTTCTAAGCAATACTCCATTGATTTGCATCTGATTTTCCAAATTTGTTAAGTGATCAAAGTGCCAAGCCCCCTCTTCCTGCCAAGGTTTGCATCCAGATCCATAGCTGCCATGCTGCTGTTTTGAAGAAGCCTGATTGCTTGGGGGGGGACAGAGGTGTTGATGAAACAGACAAGTGAACAAGGAAAGGTTCTTGTTGGCCATTCAGACAGTGCGACATGTGAGGCAGAACTGAGGCCGAGCCCAGGTGAAAGCTTGCTGGATCATCATTGACTAGAGCAAGGTTTGGCCCACAGTAGGTTCTCCAAAAATAGGCATCGAATGCAAAGACTGAATCAACATGCCTTACCTGGATCGGATAGGAGCTGTCAGTTGGTTAAGAAGATAACATCCTGGCTGAGGAGGAGACGTGACTAAAAACATCAGGATGTCACGTGACAGTTCATCCTATTTCCACTGATAATTTTGATTTTGATTTAGAGGAACTACTTCACTTTCTTAACTAGCTTCTCTTCCTAAAAACATTCCTATTTCATGAAAAATTATTTCTATGAAACAAGTATTTGTGTTGATTTTGTAGTTAGTGATCCTTAAGCTGTACATCACGATCACCTGCCCCACCCCTAGACCTTCTGACCCAGCAGGTCAGGGGAGCCTGAGACTTGATGTTTCTGACAGTTCACGTAGCACTGATGCTGCTGGCCCAGGGACCGCGCTCTGAGAATCGCTGCCACGGGGCATTTTGCTTTTCTCCTTCCCGAATGTTGTCAATGAGCTGTTGGTAAAATGCAGGCCACTTCCAGCTTTAGAAGAGCAGCTTTTAAACTCTGAAGCTTACACAGAGTGGCAGGTATAATAAATGTGCGCAAGCCTCGTGAAGGCCAGCGTGCACACTCCTCAGGAACTCGGGCCAGGCCAGCCAGGAACTCTGACGCTGTGGGAGCTGAGAGGGACGCCCTAACTTTTCCTCAGTGTTAGCTTAATGCTGCTATGACCACCAACATTCTTAAGGTTTGTGTAAGAATTAAACAGTTTAAATGTGCAGTTTGATTTCTCAGGTTAGTAATATTATAACTAAGGCAGGCACTTGCCAGCACCAGTAGCCACCGTTCCACAGAAGGACCGGATGTGCCATGCCGAGAGGCACGGTGGTCTGGCATGTCTAGGATGAGCATAACTAAGTGGATTTTATCTTACTAATTCCCCATTCCCCAGAGGTGCGCTTTGTAACGGCTCCGGGTAGTGAGAAAGGAGAGGGTGGCCGTGGAGGAGCGCCTTGTTTTTCTGGACAAGACCCTCAGGGGTGTGAGAGCCATGCAGTGAGTGTTGCTGAGTGTTGGTGCAGCTCTGGCCGAGTTGACTGCAAACTGACGTTAGCACTTCCCAAGAGCAGAGCGATTCTGCTAAGCGTAGTCGGTGCCGTCATTCCTGGGGTTTTAGTAGTACTGTGTTCTTTAAGGATCAGAGAGAAGTTACCCAGTTAAATTGTTAAAAAGTGTAAAATTGTAAAAGCATAATGAGGGGAGAAAAACGTTTTAGCTTGCACCTAGTATTTCAGATACTACCTTCTTGTTCCTACTTGGATGGAGGTATATACAAGTACACGTGTGCTTACACGCGCACACACACAGAGATACATATATACAGAATAAAAAACCAGTCTTTCCTGGTAACAGGTGGTACTGTATTTTGTGGTATGGAGAGAGAATTCAAATACCTGCCCTCTGGTGGCAGGGGTCCATATTGTTGATGGGTAACTTGAAGCTCAGCCATCAAAGCCCAAGCGGATCCAGAGAGATCTCTCACAGTTTAGGAAGTGGTCCTTATTGATCCCTGTTTATTAAACGGTATCTACTGGAGGAGGTAGAAACGGCAGTGAAATTTGTATCAGTGACTTTTATTTAAAACCCAAACAACAAATTTTCTTCTCTCACCCCACCCCCTGAGACTTGCTCTGAGTGCATGTTTGATTTTAAATTCTAGTCAGCTTTGTGTTGAGTAAATGTACTGCAGAAAATTAACTGAGCTGCGTATTTCACTGCTCTTGGGATTTCAGAGACGCTGCCTATGGGAGCTGCAATTTCTTCATTACCCTTCTGGACTGTTTTCACGCGGTGAAGAAGGTAGGTGACTGCGGACGCCCCCACCGTTGTGCTGGAGAACGGAGCACCGCCCAGGGAAGACAGGTCTTCCCCCCAAAGACCTCCACCCATTTCTCCACGAACATGAGAAGGGCCCCCCCTGGGGAAGTTTGTTCTGAATCTGAAAGCGTCTCTGCATGAGTGGAGAAGCCACTTGAGTAACAGTGGACAATCAGACAGTTAGGTAATTGGGTTCTAAATCCAGACTCTGAGTGTGTTGTGACTTCAGAGAAAAACAGAATGGCAATAGATTTACTGATTCCCAACTTCTCTTGGATTTATGTGTTTGCATAAGATACATAAATAGGATTCCCACCAATCCTATTTACATGTTTATAACAGTGTCGTACACTTGGTTTTGAGTCTTCAAGTAGTCAATTTCCAATTCACAGGATCTGAATAGCGAAAAGTTTGTATACTAATAGCCCATTAGTTAACATATAAAACCAAGTAGGTCACTACTGAAAAGCTACTTTAAAGTAGCGCCTATGTTTTATAACCAGGCTGCTTGCTTTCTCTGGCACCAGGGGATTCCCTGCATATCACATTCCAAAAGAACAGGATCCCCTGGAGTTCGGGGCGCAGCGGACCCCGGTGGTAAACCTCACTCCCTTGGGTGTATCTCTTGGATGTCAGGACAGCACAAGCAACTAGAACTTTAAGTCAGTAGCCTATGAATCAGTAAGCCTTCAGTGACCTCTCGAGTGTTTATGGGACTTGTATTTTCAGAGGCAAAAGGAACCCAGCTTTACTTTCTTGTATGCTGAAACATGGTGGCTTTTGAGAATTTTGACAGAAATGTTGTGGATTAAGATGAGAGGACTAATTAGTATACAAAGTCAGAGATTAATTAGTATACATTTTAATTCTTTTGGGGTTGAGTCCAGCAACTCTGGGACGGGTGCAGGTGACTGAGGCAGCCCCCCCTCCCCCCAGGCCTCAGTTTCAGCAGGTGATGGGCTCTCTCAGGAGAGGAGGCATGGCAGGTCTACATGATCCCTCCTGACTGAGTTACAGCCCATCAGATGGACCCCAGGAAGCTGCTAATGTTGGCAGGTGCACAGTCAGGACCCTGGGCCAACCTTTTCTCATTTCCCACCACCTTTCAAAAAAGAGCAAAAAAACTCTGAAGGCCTGGGAAATGGTCTGTAACAGTGTATAGCTGTCTGTTGTTAATTCTTGCCTTAGTTTTGTTTGTTTTTTTAATACATTTTTATTGATTTTTAGAGAGAGAGGAAAGGAGAGGGATAGAGAGATAGAACATCGATGAGAGAGAAATTTCATGGATCAGCTGCCTCCTGCACGCCCCCTACTGGGGATTGAGCCCGAAACCTGGGAGTCCAACAGGTGACTTTGTTTCTGGGTCGTTGCTCAACCATTGAGCCACAGTGGCCACACTTAGTTTTTTTTTGTTTGTTTGTTTTTGTTTTTAGCCAGATCTAATTAGCAACTGTAAGTCAAAGATTGCACTTTTCACAATATATTTAATTTTATTGAAGTCAACAGCTTCTGATTTTCAATTTAAGCATTTGTTTGTGACTGATTTAGAATATTGTGTGCCTGAAACATTTATAAATGCTATTAGTGCTACTTCTAATGGGATCTCCTTATGAAATTCAAAGAAGAATAGAAATTTCCTGTAAACTGCATTTTATTGCATCATTCTGTTAGGAACATCTCTAGTCCAAATATGACATATATTGAGTATTTTGAATTCAAGGAAATAAAATTCATCATGGGTTTGGTCTTGGAGCTAGCATTTAAATAACTACACTTCATAAAATGAGACCTTTTTGCTTGGTATTGTATCTTCATATTTTTTCATTTATATTTCAGTACTTTAAATTTTGAAAACTGGACTTGTAAAGTCACCCATGTTTTTTGCTGTTTTACATTTTTTTAAATTACATTTATTGGGGTAACATTAGTTAACAAGATTACCTTGTTGATCAAGAATTCTAGCGTACATACTGTCTGGCTCAGAGAATACTTCTCTGAGGCGGCCAGCTCACCCTTGCCTCAGAGTATAGATCCTTTGCTCATTTCACATAGCATGCTCTGCCCGCTGCAACCCAGAATGGAAAACTTAAGTGTGGTTTTTTTGTTGTTGTTTTTTTAATTGAAAGAAGACATTTTGAATTTTGAATTTTAGTGTTTGATCTCTGGGCTGTAGAGGAAATATTAATCTCTTAACCCAAGAGGAATTTGAAAGTGAAAATGTAATTTTTGCTCTATATAAAATGAGCATAAATAGTAGTTATATTTGAAATGGCAAAAGCCACATATCCTAGGATGAATAGGTTCATGGTTGAATTTCTTGAGAAATACAACCTCTAAATGTTGGGATGCCTAAAGCTCAGTCCTGTAACTTCTTTAGCTAAACTTTGTTTTTAGGAATATGCATATAATTAAAATGAAAATGTAAGTTATAAGTAAATTAAAAAAAAATGTTTTTGAAGTGTGTGGGATTCATTTGTGATAAACTAACCTTTCTTTCCTCTATTATTGTTTGGGGGCTATTGAGTTCGTGCATTATATTTGAAGCCTGAGTCGTGTAGATCTAATCAGAGGGATTACTTTGAAGGATTGATTTTTTTTTAGCTCTGCACAGATAGGATAAGATAAAATATCAAATCTCAAAGTAAATATTGATGTACTAGTAACTAGTTAGAACTAGTTGGGAGCCTTTATAAGACATATTCCACCTCTTTAGAAAACTATTCAGTGCAACATAATCTGAATATGATAATGGTTTTTGGAGGGTGCCTCCTGATATTAGGAAATTGGATTGGAAATCATTTCTTATTTGCATCTTTGTTCTTAAAAGCTTTCCTTTGGATTTTAGGCAATGCAGTATGGCTTCTTTAATTTCAACTCATTCAGACTTGATGAATATGAACACTATGAAGTAAGTTTTCAAGTACATTGATTTTAATTCTGTTACTTATGTCTTCCTTACCGAAGTATCACTGTTTTTAAAAACACTGAACAGTGGGGGTGTATGTAGAGTATGAAAGAGTCCCGCGTGATCCTCGCACGCAGCCCAGTTCCTCCTGGGCATCTGCCCTCGGTGCTCCCTCCTTCCAGAGGGAAGGCCGTGCTCCGCGCTGTTTCCTTAGGTTCAGTTTAAACGTTTTTAGTAATGATGACTTTCATCTGGTGCCTAAATGAGACCATGTTTGTAAAACCCTTAGCACAGAATCTGATGAGATGAATAGATAGTGATGATGCATCTAACTAACCTCTGGAGAATATATTTTATCATTACCGTTTGCATGAAGTCAGGACACTTCTGCTTGTGAATTTCACAAAGTAAACACATATGGCTTAAATAAAAAAGGGAAGATTTATTGATTTTCATACGTAAAAAGGCCAGGAGCAAGTGTACCATCACGCATGACCAGATTCAGGTACTCACTCTCTCACCAGAAACTGTGCTGAAGGAGGCGCTGTGTCCCGGGCTGGCCCTCAGGAGTGGTAATGATAGCCACCAGCCACTGTGGCTCTCCTGGTTGCCAAACTCACCCAAAAAGTACCCAGGCTCCAGCAGGAGACCGAAGAGATCCTCTCCTTGGCCTGGCTTAGATCATATCCCTAGCTCTCAACCAGGCATATTCCCAGCAAGGGAGGGGGTAGGTAAGGGAGCATACTCAACTCCCCCAGGAGCTGGAGTGCTGGGCCAGCCCTATCAACCACACAGACCAAAAAAGGAAGAGAGTCCAGGTGGGCAAAACCACAGGTGTCCTCTATACTTTAATGCAGTGTATTTCTTTTAAAGAAAAGTGACTTGATTCTACTGTTTATCCCACCTTCCAAATAGATAACGAGTAAGATGCTGAAGGTCCTTTTCAGCCAAGAATGCTGTGGGGTCTTATCTTCTTATCTTACTACTAGAGGCCTGGTGCACGAAAATTCTTGCACTGCGGGGGTGGGGGGGAGGTCACTCAGCCCGCCCTGCCCCTTCTCACAGTCTGGGAGCCCTCAGGGGATGTCCTACGGGGAGCGGGCCTAAGCTGCAGTCTGGCCTCCCTCTGCAGGAGGCGACCAGGCTGATCAGGGGAAGGCACCGCCCCCATCACCCCGCTGCTGCTGCCACTGCCTGCCGCCACGGCTGTGAGGCCTGAGCCCCAGGCTTCGCAGCCGCTGGGGCTCAGGCCTCACAGCCGCCGGGGCTCATGGCTGCCTGAGTCCACGGCTGCGGTGCGTCCCGGGCCTCGCAGCTGCTGTGGCTTTGTCAGGATGGACGTCTGGAAGGCGTCTGCCCTAACTAGCGTATTACCCTTTTATTAGTAGAGATAGTTATCTGGAGCAGACATTGTCACTGATAATCAGTGATTTCAGACAGCATTTTATGCAGCAATATCTTGAATCCTCACATAACTATTCTTTAACAGTTAATTTCTAATTATTTTAAGCTCTTAGGTATAACTGAACTGTTTTATTGATGAGTAGGGTTAGTAGTTATGATCAGTCATTACAGAGATACACCCAAAATGTAAAAGCAAAATGTGCGATTCTTTAGGGCACACCCTGTCTTTATTCTCTGTTAGGGCAATACATTTCTAAAGTACAATATGTATTTCATTACCACATTACACTATCGACTGCAACTTAATTATTACACTCTTCTGGTGCTTGTCCTTATAAAATTAAACAGTTAAAATAAAATATCTTTCCTAGGTAAGCAGAACTCCTAAACCAGCACTCGGTGTTCCTTCCATGCGCACAGCGATGCCGCCGTGTGCCCCTCGGGAGTGACACGGCACTCGTTGGCTTCTCTCACTAACGCAGAAATGCCGGTGCTGGCAGGGAGCAGGGTCACCACAGTGTGTTTACTTTCAGTGAAATTGCTTTGAGACACGGGGACTCTTCGGGCAGCTACAGACAAGAGCTCACAGACTGGTTTTGTTCGGTCTCCACAGTGTATTTAGAAATGTTGGGTTAGTGTTTTGTTGATTCCTTGATCCTTGATCCCTCTCTCTCTCCTCCCCTCTTTTCACCTACGATTCAATGAAATCTAACTGCAGGTTTCTTATTAAAAACTTTCTGTTTTCACTTGAAAATCAGAATACACGAGCAACACTTTCCTCGTTCCCATTTAGACCTGTTAGCATGGGACACGGGCTCACCAATTCTTCTCCGTGATAATTAAGTAACTTGGTTTTAGGTTATGGGCCTGTGGCCTGTGATGTCTAAGCAGCTCAGTCTATTTCTTACTTAGTCTTCGATACACATATACACACCCAGCAAAGCTAACTGATCTTATTTTTATCATTAGTTTTCTTCTGCACTCTCAAGTGTCTCCTACTTCCTGCTCAAGTCTTTGTGTAACCATTTTTATTGTTATTTAATTTGAATTCTATTTATTTTATAATAATTGTTATGGAAAGGACTTAATAACAGGAGTAAAGTGTTTTAAAGTTCAGGTTTTTTCTAGAGACCTATAGTGATCTTAGTATACTTACAATTTCAAATTTCCTGGTGGTTTAGTAAAATATTTTCAGCGACCTTCTTATTAAATAGCTAGCAACATGATGCAAAGACATGTTTCTACAAATAAAAAGTAAACATCGGAAGTCCCAGAGCCTGAATAGCTACTTTTTTCTTCTTTGCTCAGTGAGTCAAGATTGCTCATATTGGAAGCCAGTTAGTCATTTAGGAAAATGGGAGTTTCCAGATCACTCCTAATGGAAAAGTTTACTTTTATATTAATTAGTAGCAGCTATATGAGAATTTACTTGGATAAGATAACCGAAGTACTTAGGTATATTTTAGATAGCAGCAGTCAATTGTTTTCTGAAGGCTGACTATCCAAGCAAAGAAACACTTAAAAGAAAGTGATTAGGACCAGAAAAAGTCAACTGACTCTTCCCTGGAATATTTAGAGCAGGCTCAAATTTAGTGTCCTGCTTCATCATTTATAAACAGCGTTTCTGCTAAAGCAAATGGATCTGAAGTTCAGCAGGCACTCAATATTGAGAAGGGGTGTGGAGAGGAGATTAAGTCTAAAAATGAATCATGCTGGTCTCTTCGCAGAAAGCTGAAAATGGAGATTTAAATTGGATAATACCAGGCCGATTTATTGCCTTCTGTGGACCTCATTCAAGAACCAGACTTGAAAGTGGTATGCAAAAATATGGGACCCGGGTAGTTTTCTTATTAAAAGTATCGCCCCCCCCCCCTTTTTTTTTTAAGAGGCCTAAGAGTTCAACTAAGGTACTTGATCATTTCAGTACATTATTCTGCCTGGATTTAACTTTATTTAATTTATTTTTTTACACTTATACTCAAAGTAGAGGCCCGGGCAAAGGGGGTGGGGTGGGGATGGGGGGGAGGGTTGTCCCTCAGCCCAGCCTGTACCCTCTCGTAATCTAGAACATCCCTCTCACAATTTGGGACCGCTGGCTCCTAACCACTCACCTGCCTGCCTGCCTGACCACCCCTAACTGCTCGCCTACCTGCCTGCCTGATCGCCCCAACCGCTCGCCTGCCTGCCTGATCGCCCCTAACTGCTCACCTGCCTGTCTGCCTGATCTCCCCTAACTGCCTCTGCCTCCACCACCGCTGCAGTGGCTTTGTCCAGAAGGACATCTGTTTATCCTGTCTAATTAGCATATTATGCTTTTATTATTATAGATTGGTATTCAATGCCCAGTCTAGACACTATTAGCACACTATGTGTGTAATTCCACACAATTACAGATGAAATTGTTATCATTGTTTTCTTTCTGCATTTTACAACGTTTGGTAATTTCTTTATGTAGGTTACTACCAACATTCTCCTGAGGCTTACATTCCCTATTTTAAGAATCACAACGTTACTACCATTATCCGTCTGAATAAAAGGATGTATAATGCCAAACAATTTACGAATGCTGGTTTCGATCACTATGATCTTTTCTTTGCGGATGGCAGCACTCCTACTGATGCGATCGTCAAAGAATTTCTGGATATTTGTGAAAGTGCCGAGGGTGCCATTGCAGTACATTGTAAAGGTATGTCTGTAGGGTTGGTTAAAGAGTTGTGGGCATGCATGTATAGATGTGTGAGTATATTTGTGTATATACCATGGTTATTTAGATGATGTGCTAGGACACACGAAGCTGCTTTTGTGGTTACAGAAGGCATTTTTTCTATTTTAACTTGCTTGTTTTTAGATTTTTTTTTTATTGATTTCACAGGGAGGAAGGAGAGGAAAAAAGAGATAAAATTGATGATAGAAAAACATCAATTAGCTGCATCCTGTATGCCCCCTACTGGAAACCGAGCCCAAAGCCCGGGCATGTGCCCTGGCATGAAATGGAACCCACCAGCTTTTGGTGTCTGGGAGGGTGCTCAACCAACTGAGTCACATTGGCCGGGCATAAGTTGCTTTTTTCTTAAACCCACTTTATTGTGGTTTTACTGACATAAAAAAACTCTACATATAAAGAATGCTTTAAAACCCTAATTTCATATGAAAAGTATAACAAGTTAAATTGTGTTCATAGGTAACCCTACAAAGGCTTATCACATGGAAATGTATTCACTTATTCATCACATATCTGCTTCGTGCCTGCTGTTCAGTAGGCTCTTAGGGTATGTCAAGGAGCAGAGCAGACAGATTGTTTGAAGAAATAATCGCTGAAAGCTTCCCAAATTTGAAGAAATACATGAATGTAAACACCAAAGAAACTCAGGGAGCCCCAAGCAAGATAAACTCTGAGACCCACACCCAGATGCATTATTATCAATCTAAAGTCAGAGGCAAAGAGAATCTTGGAAACAGTAAAACAAAATCAACTTATCACATTCAAGGGACCCCAGTAAGATGTCAATAGATTTCTCATCAGAAGGTTTATCTATAGGGTGTCCCAAAAAATGTATATGCACTTTGAATGATTATAAAGTCAGTTTTTATTAACATACAGTTCATTTTCAAAATTTAAAAGAAGCTACAGAATGAATATTATTTTTTGTCAACCCCTGTTTTCAAACTGATGACTATTCTGATCCAGGCACTGCTAATATTGCGAAACAATGGAATCGCAAACATCAAGAATCATTTTGTTCAGTATTTGTGTGACCTTGATTCGTCAACTGTTTTTGGTTTTGTAACATAAACTTTATATTTTATGTATCCTCATAAAAAAGCCTAGTGGATAATTTTTCTTTGTTCAAATCTTAGTCTGGCCTCACCCATTATTTCAAATCAGTTAAACCTAAAAAGGAATGAAAATGAAGTGAGTTATCAGCTGTTAAAGTGTCCATACATTTTTGGGGGAAATAGGGTATACACACTGTGAATAATTATAAAGGCAGTGTTTGTACTTCAACTGTGTTTTCCATCTTCCAGTAGCATTTTAGGATGAAATTCCTTTGTTCAGAGCTTACCTGGCTGAAAAGAAACATCAGCTGAGCTTAGCTGTTAAAGTGTGTGTGTACATGCTTTAGGACACTTGGTAGTCAAAGTGCTGAAGGGAAAAAAGAGTCAACCGCAAATCCTGCATCTGGCTTAACCTTTTCTCAAAAATGGGGTGAAATTAAGACATTCCCAGATAACTAAAAGGTGAGGGAGTTTGCTACCACTGGACTTCCCGTGTAAGGAAAGCTGAAGGTTGAACGGAAGGACACTAGCTAGTCACCAGAAGCTATCTGAGAAATACAGATCTTTGCTCAGAGTAAATACACTGGACACTTATAAAGGCTGTTACTACTGTTACTTAAGCTATAAACTCTCTAATCAAAAGATGAGATTGGAAGAATGGCTTTTAAAAATAAAAGAGATTCATTTTAGATCCAAAGACACAAATAGATTGAAAGTGAAAGGATGGGCAAAGGTACTTCATATAAATAGCAACCAAAAGAGAGCAAAGGTGATTATACTGATATCAGACAAAGTAGACTTTAATGAAAGGTTATGAGTCAAAAGGGGGCATTATCGTATCTAATAAAAGAGTAATATGCAAATTGACTGTCACTCCAACACAAAAGATGGCTGCCCCCATGTGGACACAAAATGGTCACCACAAGATGGCCGGCAGGGGAGGGCAGTTGGGGGGGACCAGGCCTGCAGGGGAGGGCAGTTAGGGGTGACCAGGCCGGCAAGGGAGGGCAGTTAGGGGCAATCTGGCTGGCAGGAGAGCAGTTAGGCGTCAATCAGGCTGGCAGGGGAGTGGTTAGGGGGTGATCAGACTGGCAGGCAGAAGCGGTTAGGGGCAATCAGGCAGACAGGCAGGCGAGCGGTTGGGAGCCAGCAGTCCTGGATTGTGAGAGGGATATCCAACTGCCTGTTTAGGCCTGGACATTCCTTGAGGGGTCCCAGATTGGAGAGGGTGCAGGCTGGGCTGAGGGACAATACCCCTCCCCCCCCGTGCACAAATTTCATGCACCGGACCTCTAGTCTACACTAATAAAAGAGAAACATGCAAATTGACCGTCCCTCCGCTTTGCCCACCAGCCAATCAGGAGTGAGTATGCAAATTAACCCAACAAAGATGGCAGCAGCCTCGGAGCTAGAGTGAGCAGGAGGCCTGGGTTGCCCCTGGCGACAGAGGAAGCCAAGCTTCCCGATCGCCCTGCCTCCGCTCAAGGAGTGGCTAAAAAAAAAAAAAAAGGGAGTGGCTGGGGGCCTGGGTCGCTGGGGGGTGTGGCCAGCCTAAAAATGGCCCTTACCCCCTTACCCAGGCTGGCCACGCCCCCATGGAGTAAGAGTCCCCGCTGGGGGTCTTGACCAGCCTACAAACAGCCATAGGTCCCTCACCCAGTCTGGCCACGGCCTCCCAGCAGGGACCCTCACCCCATGAGTGCGTGGTTGGCCTACAAACCACCACAGGTCCCTCGCCCAGGCTGCCCCATGCCCCAAGGGAACCCCCACCCTGATCCAGGGCACCCTTCAGGACAAACCAGCCGGCCCTCACCCGTGCACCAGGCCTCTATCTATACTAATAAAAGGGTAATATGCTAATTAGACTGGGAGACCTTCCAGGAGACCGTCCGGACGTTCTGGACAAAGCCATGGTGGCAGGGACGAGGTAGAGGCGGTTAGAGGCCAAGAGGGGAGTGCAGTTGTGGGTGATCAGGCTGGTGGGGGGGGTCGTTGGGGGTGATCAGGCCGGTGGGGCGAGGGGCAGTTGGGGCTGAGCAGATCAGCAGGGGGTCCTGTTGGGGTCAAGCAGGCCGTCAGTGGGGGTCAGTTGGGGGTGATCAGGACAGCGTGGGGGGGCAGTTTGGAGTGAGCAGGCCGGCAGCAGGGGGCAGTTGGGGGCGAGCAGGCTGGCGGGGGGGGCAGTTGGGGGCTAGCACACTGGCACGGGGGACAGTTGGGGGTGATCAGGCTGGCAGGGAGGCATTTGAGGGCGAGCAGGCTGGTGGCGGGGGGTGGGCAGTTGGGGGCTGGCAGGCAGGCAGGTGAGCAGTTAGGAGCCAGCAGTCCTGGATTGTGAGAGGGATGTCCGACTGCCGGTTTAGGCCCGATCCCTGTAAACTGGCAGTAGGACATCCTTTGAGCGGTCCCAGATTGGAGAGGGTGCAGGCTGAGCTGAGGGACATCCCCCCCTCCCCCGCATGAATTTCATGCACTAGGCCACTAGTATATTAACCCTTTGCACTCGCTTGCTTTTTTCTCGATTCCTTTATTCTAATGCTAACCGTGTTGAGTCACACTCGACATCCGAGTGCAAAAGGTTAATAAAGATTAAATATGGTAAGGAGGTATAACACGTATAAACATTTTACATGTCTAATAGACCTTCAGAATATGGGAAAGAAAATTGGACAGAATTGAAGGGGAAAATAAACAATTGTCCAAAAATAGTTGGAAATTTTCAATATCCCACTTTCAATAATGGGTAGAGAAACCAGACAGAAGAAATGCAGGAATTGACCACCACAATAAACCAGCTACATTACAGAGCACCCTGCCCACCAACGGAATGCACTGTTGTCTCAAGTGCACAAGGGACATTTATGATGACTGATCACATTTTTATTTTAAACACATATTTTTATCGATTTCAGAGAGGAAGGGAGAGGGAGAGAGAGGTAGAAACATCAATGAGAGAGAATCATTGATTGGCTGCCTCCTGCACACCCCCTATTGGGGATCAAGCCCGCAACCCAGGCATGTGCCCTTGACCTGAATTGAACCTGGGACTCTTCCTTCCACAGGCTGACGCTCTATCCACTGAGCCAAACCAGCTAGGGCAATAATAGCTTGTTAAATGTCCTTTTAAAATGTTATTTGAGACCAAAATAATCTTGTCACTACCACGTGAGTAATATATATAGTTTTCCCTTAGCTGTGTAAGAGTTGGGTGGATTTTCCTCCCTTTGGCTTTGGGAAGTTATTCTTTTCCCTTTTTTAAATCAAATTTATTGGGGTGACATTGGTTAATATGATCATAGAGGTTTCAGGTTTGGGTTCCTATATTACAAGATCTGTGTACTGCACTGTGTGCCCATCATCCGAAGCCAAATGAGAAGTGTGCTGTCTGGCTCCATTATCGATTCCGCAGGTCCACACGGGAGGCAGGCCCGCCTCCTTGGCTCTGGTGGTGGCCTTGTCCCTGAAGTCATGGGTCCTGGTAGCCTGGTCCATGCCCCTGGCCTGGGTGGTGGCAGCCGTGCAGACCTCTGTGTCTTTATTTCTGGCTTCTGGAGATTACATCCATGGGTAATGTCTTTATGGAGTTGCCTGTTCAACCACACCATTGGTGGTGTCTTCAGAACATGTGTGCTTGCTTTTTGCTGTATGGATAGGCCTAGAATTTTCAAAATGTTTAGTTTCTGGTTCCTTTTTGTTTAAAAAGTTCTTAGATTCATCTCCCTCTGCTCGTAGTTTACATGTTAGTAAGGAGATCCCAGGCTGCACCTTCAACCCTTCGCTCACGGATGATCTCCTTTGCTAAATATGCAAGGTCGCTGCTCACAAGTTTTGCTTTCCATAAGGCCTGCAAGCACAATGCAGCCAGGATTTTGGCCTCTTTCTAACAAGGATGGCCTTTCTTCTATTTTCCAATAACATGGTCTTCATTTCCACCTGTGTCTGCTCCAGAATCCGTGCATATTCCTGCTGACAGCTCCTTCAAGGCAGTCTAGGTGTTTTCTTACAGGAGCCTTGTAACTCCTGCAGCCTTTAAATTCCAGAGCCAAAGCCACTTTCGCATTTTTACGTATTGTTATTGTTATGGTACCAAAATCTGTATTAATGAGGGTTTTCCAGAGAAACAACCAATAGGATATGTATGATACATAGAAGGAGATCTATGATAAGGAATTGGCTCACACACTAGGGTGGGCTGGCAGGCTGGAGACCCAGAGGAGCCAGTGGGCATGAAGTCTGGAGGCGGTCTGCTAGAGAGCCCCTCCTAGCTTGGGGAGGCCAGTCTTTTGTTCTGTTCATACCTTCAGCTGACTGAATGAGGCCCACCCACATGGAGGATAATCCACCTACGCCAAAGTCCACTATTCTCACCCAAATACACCTGCCAGGTTGACACATAAAATTATCATCACAGGATGAAATAGAGTTTAGGCGAGAGTAAAGGAGGATAGCAGGAATAGAGTTTTAAAAAATTCATGTGAAAATGAGTAGAAAAGTACAGTAGAAACACTGGTGAATGAAGGGGAAAGCTTTGCAAGATTTTAAGCCTGTGTTTTTGGGAATATGATTTTGTCATTAAGAGAAAACTGGGTAGAAGCACTGGACTTCTTGAGAGTTGTCACTTAGACAGTGATTTTCATTCCTGGCTATGTGTAGAATCATTTGGGGGGTTTTAGAAATCTGTCCAGGCGGCATTGCGTGACAATTAAATCAGCTCTCTGGAGGTGTTTTTAGACCTCTCCAGGTGATTGCAGTGTGCAGCCGAACTTGAGGACCAGTGTTTAGGGAGGCAGACCCACCCCTCGCAACAGAATGCTGGAGTTCAGGAGACCAGGTCTGATTGGCTTGTTTCCCGTCCTAGCTGGCCTTGGACGAACGGGCACCCTGATAGCCTGCTACATCATGAAGCATTACAGGATGACCGCGGCCGAGGCCATCGCCTGGATCCGAATCTGCAGGCCTGGCTCCGTGATTGGGCCGCAGCAACAGTTCTTGGTGGCGTAAGTAGTTGGAAAGCTCTGATGATGCCCAGGGAACGCTTGGGTCTGGATACTGATTGGAAGTAGACTTCTTAGTCTCCTTAACGACAGGTGGTCTAGGAGGAGGAAGTTGTTCATTTGTCACTTTCTCGAAAGGTGTATTTTGATGCTATTTAAATGCTCTGACAGGAAACAGTCAAGTCTCTGGTTGGAAGGAGACTATTTCCGTCGGAAGTTAAGGGGTCAGGAGAATGGCAGACACAAAGCCGCTGTCTCAAAGCTCCTCTTGGCTGTGGATGACATTTCACTCCATGGGGTCGAGAAACACAAGCAAGAACCTGAACTGGTAATCGAACCATCCTCGTCACTCTGTTGCTATTGCTTTAAATGCTGGTGAGAACCTTTTAGGGCACGGAGGAAACTGCAGATCAAAGTAATAAAGCACATTTTGAGGGATTATTGTCACACATTTTTTATACTTAGAGTCCTCTCTAGGAACTTTTTGCTCAAAATAGTTAGAACAAGGTTATGTGTGCATGACACTGGAGTTCTTACACACTGGGCACTGGTGGGAGGGGATGTGAAGGAAGCACTGTAGCTGGCCCTAGTGACCCCCCTTCCCGACACCTTGCCCATTTGTGACAGCTGACCTAGGGGACCGGTCGTTCTCAAGTGGGGGACTTTAGAGAACCAAGAGTTTAGGGGTAGCTGCGCTGTATTAAGTGATGGTAAGTAGATGGTGAAATTTAAAAAGGCATGCTTTCAATATTGAAAACCCATTATGCTCTTCACTGTCAGTGTTTTATAGCAGGAGCGCTGTTAGCTTCTGTGTCTGTGGACGTGAAGGTTGGGTGTCGTGCAGCGTGACCTATAGCTTTATTTCAAAAGCAGCAGCTATTGTAGAGTTCAGCGGAAGCTGGCGTGCATGCCCCGGGGATAAGCGTAGCTGCTCTGCTTTGCTGCGTGAGCCAGCGCTGCCTGGGTCGTTGGCTCAGTGTGTTTTTACTTGTACAGTACAGCGATGACGACGAAAGCTACAGCGTGACGCAAGGAGATAGACTCCGGGCCCTGAAAAGCAGAAGACAGTCAAAAACGAGTGCTGTGCCCCTCACGTGAGTCCGGGCTCCTTGCGGGGGCTGATGTTCTTGCGTGCGTGTCTGAGGCCCTTCGTGAACATATGTCCTTACATTTCCTCCATAGTTGCATGTCCCTTGGGCCACTTTGAAATGATTCTAAGTTATTTTAAATCGAGTTATTTTAAATAGCCTACGAAGCTCCAGGCTGTCCTCTGTTTATCTCCGTCTCCATCCTAACCCTCTAGCCCGTGTATAGGAAGGCGTTTAGGAACGCTTTTCCTCTGGAATAATCTGGATATCCTCAGGGGTGTCACACCAGGTGTAAGCCACAGAACAATAGAATTGTCCATAATTATTAAAAATGGTGAATATCTTTAGACTCACTACTATGTTGCAGGCAATCTCTTTTAATATGGTAGAATTTAATCAGTGGTGACATGGTGGCTTAATGTCATATTACTTTAGGGCAACAATAGATTAAGCTATATGTTTTATTTAACTTTTTTGTTTGAGGAATTATATTCAAGTTTCAGAAGGTTTAGCATGGTGATAGGAAGTATTAGAGTCAGTGAGTGTGTGTTTGTCCACTTGTTGCTTGTGTAAGCGGTAGTTAGGATAAAATTTCACAGAGCATCAAGTATGGTTTTAAAAAAAATAGAATAAAAAACTTAGCATCATACTTTTTTCCTAGGGTATTCTCTTTTTTTTTTTTTTTTTTAATCAACTGAAGATAGGTTTATTTATTGATTCTAGAGAGAGAGGAAAGGAGGGAGGGGAGAGAGAGAGAGGGAGAAACATCAATGTGAGAGAGAAACATTGATTGGTTGCCTCCTGTATGCATCCTGACCAGGAATTGAACCCCGCAACCTTTTGGTGTACAGGACGATGGTCCAACAAGCTGAGCCACCCGACCAGGGCTGTAAGGTATTCTTCAGTAGATGCTCCCACCTGTGACACTGGATTTCTTCCTCTGATAACCTCTCATCATTGTGGGCACCCAGTTTCCAGCCCCCTCCCCCTATTCTGTGGCGGACATAGGCCAGTTATTCAGTAAGTATCGTGTAATAGGGTGCATAAGGAGCTAATGACATAGTAAATGCTCATGGCAGGGAAGAGCAAGCCTTGTTTTTCATTAAAAGTGGTTCTTCCCTGGTATCTCCTAATAATCTTAACTTCTCAAGTAGAATTGCACCTAAGGCACGTGCTGTGGTGGGCCTCTGCCTCGGGGCGTCCTTCAAGATCCAAGAGAAGAATAGAGTTTTCCAGTGTAAAGTGCTGTGTGAGTGGATGGCATCCGTGTTGCCTATAGGCCCCATTTAAGCATTATCTTTGCAATGGGGTTTCCATCAACTAGAATGCTTTAAGACTGGTACATTTTACGCAATTTTTCCAAGTGCCGTTTTGTTTTTAATTTCATTAAAAGTCTTTATTTAAAGCTTTATGGGTTATTTAGAAACATTATAGTCCCTCCAAATAATTATTCTGAAGCCAATTTTAGACATGATGGAGGCAACAGGCAGGGCCCAACGCAGAGCCTGTCAAATGTCAGTGTGCACGAGTCTCCCGGGGAGCTGGGACCGCAGGGCGTGCAGCGGGCCGGCCTGCGGTTCCGCATTCCAGCAAGCTTCAGGTGGCATGCCGTTGTCCAGGGAAGCCCTAGGAAAGGGAGATGGTGCGGGCTGCTTTTCATCGTGCCCAGGTTTGTGGTATTGCTTTTAAGAATCTGCAGCAGCTTATTGCCTTCTCCAGCTGGGATGACAGTTCTGCTTAGTCCGACCTTTTTGTTAAATGGGGCTTGTGGGAAATGTCCTGTCACCAAGCCTGCTCCCTGGTGAAGGTTTCCTAGAGTTCAGCTCACTCTTTTCCAGAACAGTCGAGGCCATAACTGTCTCTCGTAGCTGATGAGTTTGTGGTAAAATAAAAGAAAACAGTAAATGAAGACTGACATCCTAAATGTGTCGGACTCAGAAGGTGACACTAGGTGCCATTCCTCCCCCTTGGTGTTTGAGGTCCGGGGGTGAAAGCTGACGGTGCTCAGCGATGGTGAAAGATGGAACTGGCGAGGGCGGGAGGGGGAGCCAGCCTCAGGGTTTCGTTACCTAGTTACACCCCCACCCCCACCCCCACCCCCACCTCAAAGCCAAAATAGGACCCTGGCCCTTTGCTCTGAAGCACTCTTGGTATAAATTAAAACCAAGTAAAATGGTAAAAGTTATAAAGGTTGTTAAAGAAACTAGTTCAGGATCCCCTTTAATTATAACCCAAAAAGAATAGAATAGTCCCTAAACTGTCCCCCTCCACACACACTTTTGAAGGAAAAGGCCGAAGCCCCCATGTGTGCACAGGCCCGGGGATGTTCGGTCGGTCTCAGCACCTTCCCTCCCGGGCAGCAGCCTGCCTACCCTCTCCTGCTTTTTGAAAGCCTCTCCTATTAAAATCATCTCCTTTTTGCTCTTATTTGTAGTTCTCTAGAAAAGGAGATCAATTGGAGATTTTCTTTCCCTCCCAGTCTTTGTTGTTATTTTAGAAAGAAAAGCCCCCTGAGAGTTTCCAACAGCGGTTTAGATTGAGAAACCTGAATTCAATCCCCGCCTCCCGACTGACTCCCCTGTCACCATGGGCACGTTATTTTTCTTTGCTATTGACACTTAAATCCAAATGAAAATACTCATCATAAGGAAAGTTAGTGAGAAACATGTGATTCTTAAGAGAAACTTATGGTACGTAAAATACCATTCCATTTACCGGTTTCTATTTTATAGTCAATATTCGGGGAAAGTGAAAGTCATTAGAAATTGTAAAATAGTCATTTTCTCAGAAAGCCTGTGTGATCCTGCCCACCGTGAAGACGGTAAGTCAAGTAGCCCCATGACCTGGAGGTGATCGTCGGGCGTGATGGCAAGTACGTGACTGTCTGTGCTCACGTAGATTTTGTAGATATGATAACTCCCCTGTGCTGCCTATTTCTGCATACTGATCCTTTCTGCTAGTTTGTTGTGGTTAAATGAGATGCTTCATGAGGAGGGGAAATGTATCCTACACAGGAATATGCAAAAGTACAGATCTAATTAGCCTGAAAAGCCTTAAACCCCCCTTAGCGGTACAGTGTTGACGGGTGTGTTTTTCATCATTGAAAAATAATTCATATGCCAGGAGCTTCATTAGAGGAACAAGTAAAGATCTATACTGCAGACACCTGGATATTCAGGCCATTCTGCCTTTAAGATAACTGGTAGATCAGTAACTACAAGGGCGCATTGGGGTTGCTAGGGTTCGGTGCTCCAAAGTCATTTATTACATCCTGTGTGACTATTAAGCCCCTGTAATCCTAACATGCAGCAGGTTTTGTCGGTTTTGTTTTTCTTTGCTGGCAGGAGTAAAGGAGAGAGTAGATTTGGGTTCACGCCCACATAGGAGCCTGGGCCTGGCACCTAGCGTACAGTGATAAGGTGACAGACATTGAGGAAGATGTCTGGGCAATCTTCATCGTTTGTGCCCAAGAGTTTGCACAAAGCAAATACTCAATGGAGCCTTTTGTTATTGGTCACAGACGTGTCGGTGGCCATTTGGAAATGTGGTTGGAAGGAGTTGGCACCCTCCCAACTGTGAGGAGGTCCCTTTCTCACTGCGGGAAGCCAGGCCAGGGGGTTAAGAAACACCAAGCTGAAAGCCAAGTTGGGCTGCATGAGGAAAACAACTAAGGAAATGTGTACAGTATAGCAGGTCCTCCAATAACGTCATTTTGTTAGTAACACTGAGAAGATGCTGTAGGAAATTAACTTTCATGAATATCAATTAGTCTACAGTAAAATTGGTTTTGTCATATTTTGTTTTGCATCAAGTTGCAGAATCTTCGATGATGTAACGTGAGGGCTTACTGGATTAGTTCATGAGGATAATGGTCTTCATGTCGCGTTGTGTGGGTTGCCTATACTTCTGCAGTCCTTGTTTTCAGGACGTGCACCTCCTGGATGATACAGAATCTGGCTCCATTGAAGTGAGATCAGCCCCACTGTGCTGTGCCTGCTTCTAACTGTGCCTCCGAGGGGAGGGATGGCTGTTAGTTATCAGTCCCGGGCCTTTTTTTTGTTCGCTTGGTTTTGCCTCCTTTTCCCCTTTGGTTTGGTTCAGTTTTGTGTGTGTGCATAGTGTGCTTTTTGAAGAAGTTCAACCCTATAACAACAACTTTGATTTCTGTATCATCCAATTAAATTAACATGGGGCAGTTTTTGAACTAGAGATTGGGCCTACTCTGTTCTTACCAAGTGTCAAATCAGTTTAATACTGAAGACAGCATTTTTTTGTTGTTGTTAGTCTTCACTCGAGGATATTTTTCCATTGATTTTTAGAGAGAGTGGAAGGGTGCGGGAGAGGCAGAGGGAGAGGAACATCAATGTGAGAGAGACACATCGATTGGTTGCCTGCCGCCCATGCCCCAACTAGGGTTGAGCCTGCAACTGAGGTACATGCCCTTGACCGGGAAACGCTGGACATTCTAACCACTGAGCATGCCGGCCAGGGCAAGACAGCCTTTTTTCCCCAACATAATATAGCAAAACTCCATCCTTGTTTCCCACCCTCTCACATCATCACAGGGTGTCTCAAATTTACACATGGCTTTATTTATTTATTATTTTATTTATTTTGGCTTCTCAGTTTGAACATCTGTTCTTCCCCTTCACCCCTTTCCAGATGTTCCCTAGCTGTGCTGACCTCTGCACTGTGTAGTGTTGTCATCTGGTGGATTGTTTGTGACTACATTCTTCCCATCCTGCTGTTCTGTCTCGATGGTTTAAGAACACAGTAGCCATCGGACCCTTTGACAAATAGCTGCTGTGTAAGTGTCCCACCCATTTCCCTACTGTTCACTGCCACTCTGTTTCCCATGATGCATGTTTTTGTCACTGGCAGCTCTCCCCGCTTTATTGATTTGCCTTTTTTCAAAGGTTCTTTTTCAAAAACTCCTCAACTCATGGTGTGGTGTCGGGGAGGGAGGCCCCTCACTATTCTTTTCATACAAGGGACATTACAAACAACACACTTTGATTTTTGTTGTTGTTTTTTTAAAATGTTTTTATTTATTTCAGAGAAAGGGAGAGGGAGAGATAGAAACAACATCACCGAGGAGAGAGAATCATCAGTAAGCTGCCTCCTGCATGGCCCCTTCTGGGGATCGAGCCCGCACCCCGGGCATGTGCCCTGACTGGGAATGGAACTGCAATCATTGGTTCCTGAGTCGATGCTCAGCCACTGGCTTTGTTTTTATGTTGTGCTGACTCTGAACAGATTTCTTGAAGTAGCAATTTAAAAAGACACCAAGCTAGTTTCTTTCCCTCTCAAAAATATTCAGTTACTTGGGGTGCTTTTCTTTCAATTGTCTGTACAACTTTTCTCTAGTTTTCTAGAGTCAACATTTTTAGTGTGTGTGTCCTTTCCAGTCCAGCAGAAGTCAGTTTCGCACTGATTTTGCGCTGTTGTAAAGATCTGACTTTGCAGCCAGGAGGTCTCGGGAGCGTGGCGCCCCGTTTCGCTCTGGCTGTGCTGCGTCCACAGCCTCTCGCAGCAGGCAGCTGCTGCCCAGCAAGTCTCTGTCTTGAGTTTGCGGAACTCTCTCCTCTCCCTCATTCCCCTGCCTCCCCCTTTCAGTCACGTGCAATGTTCAGAACTGGATGTTGAAAGGAGGGAAGCAGAGAAGACGAGAGTCTTGTCTGTTTGTGTTTCTGCATGACCAGCGCTGCTCCTGCCTTGCTCCTGCCCGCCTTCTTTCCCCGAAAGCAACCAAAACGCCTTAGGGTGTTGTGGACAGACTCTGTGTTCTCTGGACACCTTTCACCCTTAAACGAGTACCTTGCCAGAGAAGAGACGTCTTTCCTGCAGAACGTGCACGAGGCTCACCGGGGATCTCCGGCCCAGACCCAGCGCAGGCCGGAGCGGCGCCCTGGTGGCTGCTGAGACCGCGCCTCTCACGTCAAGGCTGCCTTCCTTATTCTCTGACATTGTTTCTGTAGCTCATATTCAAGGATTTCTGTTCTTATTCCAACTTGGACCTGGGAGTTTTATTAAGAAATGCAAAAGTTCCTGCTAGGACTTCCTCCAAAGTAAAATTCCATGGCAACCACTGCTCGTGTTTTATGGTTTCGTTGAGTGTCTTCAGATGGTGGGAAAAGACTGTGAAACCTAACAGACTTCATTCTTTTCAAAATTAAGAAAAAGCTGCTTAGCATGTTTCTATTGGTGACATTTTCTTAAAAGGTGTCATTAAATACAAACTTGTCGCATAGGCTGACACTGTTTCCCATATAGATGGCCCTTTCCGGTGGTTTTCCAGTGGCGAAGCTGCCTTGAATAGATGAGCTCTGAATGGGTGGAGGCGTTGCTAATGATCCTTAGGTGCTTTTGAGTATATCATTTTCCCAGGGTAACTTAAATGGGCTCCCTGAGGCTCTCTTCTCTTTACCATCTGGAAGGTGTAACCTTTCTCTGTTACTGCTAACGCTCGCCATCGCATTAGGCCCGCAGCGGAGTATTCATTCAGCCTGATGGATTAACTTGGAATTTACAGAAATCAAAGCTTTCAGGGTAACAGTGGGAAACAAATAGAATCCTCGTAGTTGTCTTTGGGGCGATTTCTCGTGGGCACAGCTGGGGCGTGCCTGGAGCTCTCGAGGCCAAGGACCCCTCGGGTTGCTGCGTCCGACTCTTAGTGGGAAGATGCGTCCGGAGTTGCAGGCCCGGCCCATCGTTTGGGAAGCTCGTTTGGCATCTGGGCGACAGCCGGTGTACATAGTGCATAGTTGCACTGATGGATTCTTTTCTTGGAATTGAATGTGTGTGTTCAAAGCACTTTTGTGGCTTGATAGTTTTTACTTTACAATATTCCCCAAGTTGCAGATGTCATGTCCAAACTTGGGGAATATTGGGGCTCAGAAGACACCGCGGAGAAGCAAGGGAACTGCAGTGCGGGGCAGAGGTGGAAGGCAGGCCTGAGGGTTCTGCTGGGGAAGGTGCAAGGAGAAGGTCCACAGGCTGCCTAGTGCTCTGCACGGTCACGTGATTGGTTTGCCAGGCGGGAATGCCTCCTTCTCGCTCACCTTGGCGGTCTGCCAGCTTTTCCCCTTGTCAGGTGGCACTTGTTCGCTATCACAGGTAACATCAAGTGCAGTTGCTGGGTTTTTCCCACTTCATTGGTGCATAATCTACAGATGTAATAGCTGCTCTATTGTTAATGCGAATACCTGGGGACCTGAATCTTTATTAGTGTGACTAATGCATTCTAAATGTCTACCATGCTCTCTTTCAAAGTTCCACATCAGTTATTAGTTATTAATATTATTATATTAATTCACATTAATTACTTACACTAATTTTATAGATACTTTTAAATACTTTTTAAAAAACACAAAAAAATTTCCTGTCAGCCTAAAATTTGATTTATCAGTAATTTCTTGTCTTGAATAGTATTGTTAATTTAAGAAATCAGATCTTAAATTTCCTAAGCAGGTGAGGTATTGGCCCTTGTTTTTCCTCATATTAATGGTTTGACCGTGTGGTAGTTGTCTGTGCTCTGGGCTGTAAGTGGCCTCATTCGGAAAGTAGGTGTGGTGTGTCAAAGCCCGCAGGCGCCTCAGTTCCTCCGTTGTAGAAACGGAGATAAACCGCCCTTAAACCGCCCTGTCGCGGGGTGAGCAGCCCTGGGCCTGGGCTCGGGCTCAGGAACGGCGGCGGGAGCACCCTCGGCTGGCTTTTGTTGTTTTATTTTTCCTTTGTGAAAAATTCTAGATTCACTTCTTTAACAGACACTACTAAATATCTCCCCCTCCTTCATATAATCAGAAGCCAGTGTTTCTCTTAGAAATAACATTGAGTACTTTTTCTAAATTCAGGGGCATACATTTGAGCATTTCAATCTCTTGAAGAAAAGGAATGTGGATAAAATGTTTTGATGTTTTTCCTGTGACAATTGAGTGAGGAATATAAAACACCCTCCACTTGCACGTAGGCTTTGATCTCAGGGAGTTCTGATTCATGAATTTGCCTCGGTATAATTTACTCCCGCAGCATCGCTTCCTGGAGGTCTTCATAGTTTAATTAAATCAAGTATCACAAAATTCAAGCAGTTTCACTTTCTTATTAATGGTACTTGGTGATTCAGTAAGTAGTTATAATTCAAACAAAACTCACATTTTGCTTGAACATGGTTTTAAAATTTGAAGTCTTATATGAAATTGGTATTGATTCAGGGTTTATTGCCCTTACTCTCAGCTCTGAGGATTGAATATTGTCTAGATATTTATATTCACGTTCTGTAGAATTTGGGGGATTTAAATGATTTCTTATTTCATGACAGGAATTCTGAGGACTTCCTTTTACTTAGGACACAGACATTTGCTTTGCTGGTTGATTCTTTGGTGTGGGGATTGTTGAAATGCCAGGTCATTCATTTTCCAAAGACAAAGACTCGTTATCTTGGTGTAACTAACCTTCGTAAGGAAATGAGGTGCTTCATTTCAAAAGACCTCGATGTAAAAATGTGTTTGTGGAAAATCCTACCAATTCTCCATCAGATAATTTGCACTCAAGTGCAAAAATGCCTTCCTGTGTCAAGTATTTGAAAGTTGTTTCAGTGATATAATCTTGTTTTTTCCGACTGTTTTCAGAGTAATTCTTCAGTCCAGTGTTCAGAGCTGTAAGACATCTGAACCTAGCGTTTCTGGCAGTGCAGGCATTGCTAAGAGAGCCACCAGGTCTGCTTCAAGGAAAAGCAGTTTTAAAAGGTGAGAAAAGAACCCTCCTCTTCCGAAAAGTTCAAGCATTGTTTCCCGCTTATCCTTCGGGAGACAGGAATGGAGGCAGGCCAAGGCGGAGTCCCTGTGACGGGGAAGTGATCGCATGTGTTTGATGTGTTCGTCATCGAAGGGAATCTGGACCATTTTAATGCAGGATTTTGTTTAGTTTCGTTTTTCAAAACCGATGTTCAGCCCTGGAAATGTGGCCTCTGGGTCGTAGTGTGGGCAAGCTGAGCCTGTTGTAAGTTCTCAATTAAGAATTCCCAAAGTTCTCTGCCGGGACTCGGGAACCCTCTCTGTGTGCAGATGCCGCGGGGTTGTTGGAGAGCTCGCCGCAAATAAGTGTGGTGGTGGGCACGCGAGCTTCCGTGGGACTGCGATCCCTCGTGACTCAGGGACTGACCTTGGCCACAGTCCGCAGCCCCGCGGCTCCTTCTCTCCCTTTGAGCCAGCATCTTCCCTTCGTTACTGAAGGGGAGAGGCTTATTCTGTGACCGCACCCGTTACTCACTGTTGCCTCAGGAGCTCTGTCATGAACGGCAGGCAGACGTTTTATTCCGAACGTGTTCTATGAACAGGTCCCTCGGGGGGAGGAGCAGGCAGCCCACGGCGCCCTCCCCGGAGCGGAAGGCAGGCAGCTCCTCGCTTGTGTGCCGTGGCCTGGAGGGGGCAGCCGTGGTTCTGTCCTGGCGCGCTCCTGGCACAGCGAATCCCTCCTGACAGGTCACCCGGCTTCCCCAAACGTCATGCTTCTTTTTCATTGGTCTGCCCGGGCCTGGCGTTTGGGCCCGAGGTGCCTGTCCGAGGTGCTGAGCGAGGCTTGGGTGGCGCGCAGCCGTCGGGTGCTGAGCCCTGGCTGGCGACCAGCCGCTCCAGGGTGTTGCTTTCTGAAGGAATTGCTCAGCTCTGCCGTTTTCGTCTCTGCTGGTCCTTTGGACAGTTCACTGCACACCGTTACCGCTAGTGGGTGGGAATGTGATTGTGCCCCGTGCAGGTGTTTGAGAACTGGGCACTGACTCATGATTTTAGGATTTAAAAATGTTCATCAGAAAGGTATCAAATATTCATACTAATTCTACATGAGAATTAGAGTATTAGAGAATTACTGACCAAAAACCCAAGACTTTAGTACATTATAAAAGCAAAATGTTATTTATATAACAGTAAGAAGGAAGAAATGGTCTAAAGCCTGATGAATTATACCATATGAATGTCTAGAATCATGTTTTTAAAGAAAATTTAATGATCTGGATAAATGCTCATGAAGCAATAAATGAAAAGAGCTATGCCCAGTTGTTATGAACTATTCCAATTTTATAAATGTGCAATATACTTTATATATGTGTATAGAAATGCATAGATGTATAAATGTTTACAAACAAATATTTATAAATGTATATATTTCAATTTATGTATTTTGAAATAAGATAAAGGAAAATATGCCAAGATATTAACAGGACAGTTGGGGATTTTTTTTAATCATTTTCTTTTTTCCGAACTTTTCTACAATTAATGGAGTGAAATGGGAGCATTTTAACTTTGACACTTTCAGGTGAATTAAACTGTTAGAAATTCAAATCAGGAGCCTGTTGGTGACAGGCTGTTCGGATGGACATGCTCTCTGCGGGTCACTGCTCGGGGTCCCTCACCCCCGCGTGTCTGGCACCTTTCCTCTGCGCTGCAGGCCTCGGAGAGTCCAGGAGCCGCGGGCGGCGGGGTGTGCCCTGCCACCCTCCCCGTCGAGGGCGTGGCCGTGCCCCGGGTTTCCATCTCCGTCTTGTCTAGTGACTAAACGTGTGCTTCCCAGCAGAGGTGCTTCCTGTGCAGGGAGCATCCCCCGAGTCCCTGGACCGATGCTCGGAGGTCTGAAGGCGAGTTCAGACGGAGTTGCCTGACTAAATATTGAAATGGCCCAAAGCAGTGTCCAGGCACCGGGGATAGTGCTGAAAAGCAAAAAGGCTTCTTGTAATTTTCTGAAATGGACTTTCAGGGATGGGGAGGGGCGGAGAAGTGAACTGGTGAGCATGCACCGGGGTTCGCCGTGTTCAACCACCCCCTGTGGCGGGGTCTCCTCGGCCTCCTTCAGGGCTTGTGAGTCACCTGCTCCCCAAAGGACAGATCCCTCCTTACAGGCCCCACGCTGTCGCCTGGCGCTTTTCCCCGCTGAGTAGTACTGGGTTTTGATTGGAGGCCGGCGAAGGAATTAAGACCTGTGTGTATAATCCGATTTAGGACAAATAGTCTGAGCTGACTGTTCTTTCCTTAGACAGCAGTATGAAAAGAACAGCGCGCGTTTCAGAGCGCTCATCCTGACCCTCGGGCCGGGCTGCCGCTGCCCGGAGCCGCCTTCTCTCCTGCAGGTCTGTGTGTGCACGCCGTCCCCTCCGCGGGAGCTTGGCTTCGTTCCCACGTTCTGTTCTGTTCTGTTCTGAGAGGTTCCGGAGGAGACCCCCCCACCCGCACCGCCCACTGCCACGGCTCTCTAGGCGGACAGTTGACTGAGTCTCCACAACGCGGGGAGTTTCCCCACAAACATGCTGAAAGAGCAAATACCTGACAGCTGAAAAGTATGACTATGGTCATACGCGTTTGCTGGGAAAGCAAGCCCCGGTTTGCCTCACGTGTCCATGCAGGGAGGCCAGCCCCCTCGGTCTGTGTGCCCGCTCTGCTCAGGGCCCGGGGCCAGCTCTGCTCCCCCCTCATGCCCCTCCGGAGCGGGAAGAAGCACCTTCAGGCCTCTGCACCTCCCGCTTCCTGTCAGAGCTCTTCAATCCAGTGAAGGTGTCCGCTCTCCGGTGGCCGGTGGCTCGCATTAACTCGCTGGAGGCCGGAGGGTCTGGAGAAGCCGCCCCTGCGGCGCGTGGGGACCCGCCTCCCTGACGCTCAGTTCCCGGCTGCGCGGCTCGCCCGCTGGTGCGAGCTTCTAGCAGCTTACACTCTTTCTTTGCGGCAGTTTTCCTTTTTCTTTTTTAAAATCATAACTTCATCCATTTTCTAAGAAAACTGCATATGCAAAAGGGGTTTCTATTCCAGGTTGCATCCTTGGGGACCATCACTTTCTGCTCCACCTGCCAAACCTACCGAACGTTCATTGCTCGGGGGACCCTACGCCCAGTCACCCTGCTCTGAGGGCTCCCTCGGCCCGAGACATGCTCTTCCCGCCTTCACGTGGAGGAGCTACGTTCGGGCTGCTGCTTTCTTTTTGGCCTAAGTCTTCTCGTTTGTGATTCTTGCCGTCGTCACGCCTGTCCCTGCTTCTGGTCCGTTAGCGTCTCGGGCCTCAGTGACGTTCACCACCTCTGGGCTTTCATTTTTCATTATTCGCATCATCTCCACACGTGCATCCGTGTAGAAGGCCAGAATGTTCTATCTAAATATTCTTTTGTTTAAATGCTGGTGACCTCTGCCCTGTTAAGGCATTAATCTCCCTTTGAAATTCCAGATACGTTCCCACTTGCCAGCGACCCTGGACCTTTATCCTCAGGGCCGTGCCGCGGGCTGCAGCCCCGGCGGGTGTGCATGAGCTGCTCCGGGAGAGGCGGCCTCCAGATCGGATTGGTTTTTCTGACTCTTTGCCTTTGCGTTAGTTTTTCTCTGAAAGCTGCTATTTAGTTGAAGGTAATAAATGGCAGAAGGAAACCAGGGAGGTAGCGTGAGGATGAATCAAGGGCAGTGGTTTACGGGCAGCCCGGGGTGGTTCTGGCGCCGGTGCCTGGTGGCCCCTGACGGTTGCGCTGGGCTGAGCTGGAAGCCGCGTGCAGCGCCCACCTTTCTGTGACCGAATTCTGGCTTTTAAATAACCGAGTAACACTTCTTTATCTTTTCGTTCTTTTCACTCTCCCCGCAGCCTGGTTCCTCAGAGGGAAAGAAGGAAAAGGAATGCTTTGCAGCAAATGCCCCTAATGGCATTATGGTACTCTCACTGCTCCGCTGCCTCTGCCCGCCCCTTACTGTGTTTTTATTGTTTCGTTTTCCGTTCTGTTTTCTGCAGAACTGAGCCTTTTTCTGCTTTGCCTTCCTCTCCTGTGTGTCTTTATGGTTGGTATCATACTGTCGTCCAAAGTATTTGTCATTAAAGAATTATACAAATGTATACTTTTTAGCATGTCAATATTTTTTATTATGTTGCCTTCCTTGTCTTTAATAACTACCTATGGTACACTTAAAACCTTCGTGGTAAAATCCTGTTTTTTCTCCCGTAGTCCCTCCATTTCGAGGACTAAGACAGTGTTGCGTTAAGTAAAAACCTGTGACCAGAACTGAAGGAAGACTGGGAACAGCACTACATCAGGACTCAGCACAATTTATTTGGAAACTAAACAAAATTGCAAACGCCTTAGCTGCTTTCCACCTAAGAAGCTTGTTCAGCGAAGAAACTGTCCCCTGGAGTTTAAATAACTGCACGGGCTTGGGCACCAGTGGGACTCGAAGACAATCCGCTCTCCTTTGTGGCCGCGTCCCGCGGGGAACAGCTGTTGTGCACTTAGTCTCAGGGGTAAACACCGAGCCGGTGGGGCGCTGGCGCTCCGTGCGTGTGTCCCTGTGATGGCAGCACAGCTGCTGGCCTCGGACAGGTCTGACGGGCGCCTTTCGCCCGTTTATTTTCTCTTCGCCCTGCGCCCGAATGTACAGAGGTGGGACAGGCCTTGCCGAAACGGTACTCTGATCTGATTCTGTTTGGTGTGATCCTCTTCCCTGGAATGCTTGTCACATGTGTAACGTGACCTGGTGAGCCCCGAGCTGCTCGGTTCCACCAAAGAGTGCTTTATCCTGGAGACCGCGAAAGCGCGTGTGCGGCTGCTGCGTGCGGACACGTGGGTGCTGTGACCTCACCTGCAGGGCAGCAGCTGCAGACTCGGGAGGGGAAGGAAGCTGGCCTCCGTTGGAGGACGCTGAGTCATGCCTTGACGGTATTTAGGGACTGAAGAATTCCAAGGCCGCCCGCTATTTGGTTGCCTCGTCATGCCTTCCGGCATGAAAACCCACATGTCAGTGTTTCTCCTTGGAATGGGGTCCCAAATGCTGGGCTTTAAAAACGGACTGTTTATGAGGGTCTTTGTCTGTAGCGTATGGACTTGTTTGTTACAGGATCGGCCGAGGCCCTGCCCACACCCTTCGATCTCGGCAACAGGTATTCACATCTGGATTTCAGTTTGTACTAAGACACTCACTGTGGCCTTCAGTTAGGGATCAACTCTTTGCAGAGTGCCTTCTCTCCCCACCCCTGCAGCAGCACAGCGGAGTCTGATGTAAAGCAATCACACACAAAAAAAACACCCCAGTTTATTTGCTGCTAAAATATAAATATGGCCCAAAATAAGAGACTATTTTTCAAAATATTTTGAAGTGAATGGTTTTCGTTACTGTTAGCCAATGTTGGCCCGCCCTAGCTTGGGGAATGGGGATATACAGTATTGAAAGGCAGAATGCCTTCACATTGCAAGATGAATGAGTCAGGTCGGTAGGCAGCTCCATTCTTTAAGCTGCCTTTTAAACAGAACTATGAGGACTAAGAGGTAGCTGGTAGAAAGAGTAAAGTCTGCGATTGCAGAAGTAACCGGAAGGCCGTGGCTCCATTTGGCATTTCCTCAGAGTACTTGGGGGATTGACCAGCTTTGAGGGGATGTGGAAGATGCCGTTGTTTTGGCCAAACAAGCAGTTCTTCCCCGTTAGGCGCTGTGGGGGTTGCTCACGCCCACTTTTACACTCTAGGGGACTAGATCTCAGAAAAATGGAGGGTTTTTGCCCTGGAGGTTCATAGACAGAAAGACGGACTTCCCTGATGGGAGGCGGCTTCTCAGTGAGCTCTGGGTGGGAGAGCCGCGCCCACGGCTGTATTGTGCTGGGAGGCGATGCGAGGTTGCAGACCGCCCCGCGTAGGCATTGCATCCTCAGGCAGCTCTCGTCCCTTCACAGTTACAGGCCTTCTCCTGCGTAAACAGGCCAGGCAGCTGTGAAAATCGGGTCCCACCTGAACCGGGCCTGGCTTGGCCTCGTATCACTTCAGAACAAGTCAGTGCTGTGCCCTCAGAGAGGAAGCCCTTTGGTGTCTAGGCCAAGAGTGAACATGGCTTCGGTGCCAGCCACAGTCCTTCTTACTTCACTCACTGCCTTTTGTGTTGGCTGCTCACATCTCCAGCTAGAATGGCTATCCCCGTGGCTCTTTCTAAAAATCCTTGTTTAACAGGCTTCTTCCTGAAATGAGTCATAGGAAAGGAGTGCTTTGGAACACACAGGGCCCAGCACCCGAGTTAAACTTCTGAGGGCCGCAGCGAGAATCCAGGACGCTTCTGGGTCGAACTGACGGGAAAGTCCTGGCTGTGAATCAGAGTGGAATCTCCACCCCGCCCCCAGCTGAACCGTCCGCACACCCAGACTCTCCTGAGGCCTCTCTCGGAGCCCGGGTTCCAGGAGCCCTTGTTGCTGTGGAACATGAAACGGCTCGTCCGCTTGAGAGAGTCCTTTCACTTCAGAGCCTTAAATAGCTTTGAAAGTACACCCAACAGTTTTCATTGGAATTGAAAGTAGAAATGAATATTTTTAGGTGCCCTTGAAGCTTTCTGGGGACAAAAGTCGGGGGCAGGCCAAAGGAAGGTGTCTGCAAAACTGGGCCCCGGAAGTGCAGACAGACTTCTCTGTCTTCAAGGAGAGCCAGGCGGCTCCGGCGGCTCACTGCGCCTCTGGTCTCCAGAACCTTCTGTTCAAACTTGAGCCCCTGAGCCTGTCCCCCACCCACTCCCTGCCCCGCCCCCCTCCCTCTCCCGGCGTGATTTCTACCTCTTCTCTGGGGCCCAGACAGGTTTTAGAGGCGGTCCCCAGGCTCTCGCAAGAAGAAGGGTTTCCTTTGGGCGCGGCCCCTGGCTGGGCCGTGCCAGGCCTGGTCCTCTGCCGGAATCACTGTCCTGACCAGTGAGCACGGCGCTCCTTTGATGTTTGTTCTAAAAGGAGCTTCGCTGCTTCTCTTCACGCATTTTAAACAGTAATTCTTGTATTTGGGAAAGCCATGCTCATCAGAAACAACTTTAAACCCGACTTTCCTTCTTCAATAGTCCCCGCCCACGAAAGCTGCCCTGTGGGGCTGGCTGCTGCTCTCACCTGCACCCTAGGAAATTACCTCCTCGACCGCCTACTAAATGTCAGCAGGTAGCTTCGTCTGAGTAGAGGACTGCGGTTTTATATTAATCATTTGCATACTTTTATCTAACCTGCACTCATGTACAGATTACTAAAAGTTTTAAAATGTAACTGATTAATCAGTATTGGGTCAATCATTGTCTTGATTTTTTAAATTAAAATGTATATTTCTAACCACATTTTATAAAGCTGAGAGAACTGGTTGAATGAATGTTTATTTTCCTGAAGGTATTTTTTAAGATACAGCTTCATAATGGCGTGTAAACTTTGCATATCTATATAGTTTGGTATGTATTGTTGCATTTGAAATATGTGTATTGTAACTGGTTTTATACAAAATATTGAAGAGTGGAAATTGTATAATTATAATCATGTAATTAAAAGTATTAACCAAATAATCTTTAGGTTGATTGTGTTCGCTTACTGACATTCTGAGTTGGAGGAGTATTGTGACCATCAGTCTTCGTCCGCTGGGGCTGTGACAGCAAAACATTCCTCCCCCACCCCCACCCCCCGCCCCCGGGCTGCTCGGCTCGGGGGTCCAGACCCCGTCGGCAGGGCTGGTTTCTCGCTGCCTCTGCGTGGCCCTTTCTCCCTGTGCTCGTCCCTGCGGTCCTCTGTCTGTCCTGCTTTTCTCCTGACACCATCCTAATGGCCTCCTTTTGACATAATCACCTTTTAAAAGCCTTATCTCCAAACAGTTCTGAGGTATTGGGGATTAGGGCTTCCATTTAGGAACGGGGGATATTGTTCGGCCCATCGCACCTTCCCCGGGAGAAGACAGTGGGCATGTGAGGGGCTCCTGTGGGGAGTCACTCGGCACGCACCCTCACCCACTCTGAGGACACGAAGGTGCATCCAGCAGACCTCGGGGTCTCACAGGTCAGAGGCGGGAGCGCCTTCATCCGCCTGCAGGCTCGGGACCCGAGTGCTGGCGAGTGGCTGGGCCGGTGCTTGAGCACCACACGCCCTGTCCATTCGGGTGCGGGCTGCTCCCTCCCCATGGTCCCGGGCAAGCCTGAGAGCTGTCCTGAAGGAGGTGCGGTCCCGCTCCCTGGGCACTGGGCTTCGCTTCGTGCTGGGATGGGAGTTTTCAAAGCACAAACCAAAGGGACCTGTTCTCACCGTTACCCAAACACCTGCCACCAGGGATTTGCGGGTTCTGCCCTCCATTGAGAGCTGCAGCGTCCACCTGCTCCCTCCGTGATTGGCCTGGAGGCCAGTGCTGGGCGTGTGCCTCCTGGTGACTCACCAGCTTGGTTGGTTGGCGTGGGCCAAGCAGCCCAAAGTCCGAGGAGGCTGGGAGGGCGGGGCAGGCGTGGCGGCAAGGCCCCGGCCTGCCGGGCTGTGGATGGAACCGCAGGTGCGCTTTCTCCCCGGAGCAGGGCTGTGCAGTTCGGGGGGCGAGCCTCTGAGACCCTGGCCTGCGGGTACCGGCTTCCCTGTGTTGTCAGCCGCACTGCCCAGAGCATGGCCACTCTGCTAAAACCCCTCTTGTTCCAGTCACGTGCGATGGGAATAAAAAGAGCTCCTATTTTAACAGTAAGTATGAGAATTAAATAATATATGCAACACTCTCAAAACAGTGTCTGGCACATAGCTTCCAATAAATTTCCTACGTTTAAGATAATTTTCTCTAGGTGATCAGGTAAAAGCTGACTTTGATAGCAGATGATGGTCCTTCAGTATCTGACATTTTTGGTACCGGCAGTATAATTTTGTGTGTTAAAAGAGGTCAAACTATTGACTCTTGCCCTATCCGGTTTGGCTCAGTGGTTAGAGCGTCAGCCTGTGCACCAGAGTCCTGGGTTTGATTCCAGGTCAAGGGCACGGACCTAGGTTGTAGGCTCCTCCCCAGCCGGGGCCCAGGTCTGGAGGCAACCAATTAATGTGTCTCTCATCGATATTTCTGTCTTGTCTTTCCTTCTCTCTTCCATTCTCTGTAAAAATCAATGGAAAAATATCCTCAGGTGAGGATTAAAAAAACAAAAGAATACGAAACAGAACAAACTTGACTCTTGCAGGGAGAAACTCCCGCATGAAGGTAAGTGGAGGGCCGTCCAGAGGCTGGGCAGCGGCATGCCCAAGTGACAAGGCCCCCTCCCGAGCCCCGCGCCTACTGAGCGCGTGGACGGACGGACGGACAGAGAGAGGCGGTGCTGTGCATCCTACAGCAAGCTCTGCCTGGTCTGGCCGCGGACCCTCCGCCGGCCGCCTGCCCTCACTGTTCATCTGTAAATTGGACTAGTAAAGGCACAGGGTTTGGATTAAAAGAGATGAGAGTACGGGGACGCCTTCGCTGGGTCCTGGTGCCAGCCTGCGTGTAACCCCGGGACGGCTTTTCCTCTCCCGGGAGTGCGTGCTGTGGTGGGTGCGAGGGAGAGCGGTTCGCAGGCTTTTTGCCTGCTCCGCGGCATGCCACGGCTTCTGAAGTCGTTCTCTCTTCACAGTTGGCCCTGTGGGTGCTTTCCAGCACGTTACGATTGTAGCACTGCACAAACATTCCCACCTGTGAACTCTTCCAGGGTGATCCTGGGTGATCCAGGGGATAAATTCCTTCAGAAGATACTTCTAGGTCAAGAATATGCAAAATTGTAAAGTTTTTATGTTCACCACATGGAAAAGTAGCTTGGGATCATTGTTCAGAGCGCGGATTCTGGACCCAGACTGCCTCTTACTTAGCTGTGTTCTTGGAGCCAAGATGATAATATCTAAGATATTCGTATGAGGATTAAATGGGTTCATATTTGTTCATTAGAACAAGTGCCTGGCCCATTACTAAGAGCCATGTACATATTATTTAATTAAAAAATAAAAACACTGTTTTAATGCTGTCCAAGAGGACTGTGGCCATGCACAGCCCACCCCCCACCCCCACCCCCACCCCCCCGGAGCGGCTGTCGGCCGAGCTACCAGTTTCACTCCCTGCTGGAGTCTGTCTTGGAGCTGCCCCGTTATTCAGGTTTGGGCCTCTGTCTTCTGAGTGGTTGGCACAGTATGTCCCTGTTGAGTCTCGCCACCTCTCCGGCTCCTGGGGTGCTGGCCCACCCCCTCGCCTGCCTCTAACGGTGTCTCCTGTCTTTGCTAGCAAGTCTGCATGGCCTTGACGTGCTTCTGGATGACACGTGCTCCTTCCACGCAGAACTGTCCAGGTAAGGAGGCCTCCCGCCGGCCAGGGCCGGACCACGCGGGCTGGTGACCACCAGGGCACTGGCCTTGACCCCTCCGTTCTCAGAATGCCCAGACACACCTTGTAGGGGAAGAGGCTTTGTGTGGGAGCAGAAGGGGGGGCGCTTTGTTCCACTTGGAGGACAGTGGCTCTTCCCGCCAAACTTCCCTGAGGAACACAGGACTTGCGGCAGGACAGCTAGCTCTTCCTGCAGGACTGCGTGGAGAATGCCGCCCTCCCCCACGCCGCTACCGAATGCCAGCCGTGCCCCAGCCATTGGACAGTCCACCCCCCCCCCCCAACACACACACACACACATGCTCAGCCGCTGTCAGGCCCCCAGCACCGCTCCTGGGCAGCACCGCGAAAGCGGCGCCTGGAGCGGGCTCGTGGGGCAGCGTCCACTCCGCACTGGGGCGGGCAGAGGCGGGGGCTGGCGCTGCCTTGGACCACGACTACCCAGTGATCCCACCGTGGCAACCCCACACTTGCCTGCGGTTAACCAGGGAGCTTAGCGCATGCCCCCGGGGTCTTCTCTCCCGCCGGCATGATCCGGTCCTTGCCACTCAGCAACTCCCTGAGTCAGTGCTATGAATACAACCAGCTCCTCCCTTTTCCAGTGACGGCTGGCCGGCCCGGGCTGGAAGCTTTCTAGACCGGCTGTTAATCTGGCTGGGGCTCCGCAGGGACTAGACCTCCAGGGCAGGCCTGTGCTGGACGGCAGCGCTCACCAACGGCTTCTCTCCAGGTGCAAGTTCAACCCGTTTCCTCCGGCCCAGGCCTCCGCCTCAGCAAGTTTTTGCCTCCTTCTTTCACTTGGTGTTGAGATTTCAGCCCAGGGAGCTGGGCCTCCCGCAGGCGGCCTGGGGATACCTCTCTGGTTCAGTCCCAAGCCCGGGGACAGTGCTGCTTACCACCGGGGCCCTGGGACTGACGGAAGCTGAAGTCCCTCTGTCTCCCCAGGAAAGTTCACACAAAATGGTGACGTTCATAAACAGGCCCTCAACGGCCTCACAGGCTGGCTACCGTCCACTCCATGGCTCTTCCTGCAGGCGCGGTGAGGAGGGCACCCCGGAGGTGTGCCATAAGGGAGCCTACTCGCCAGCCACCCCAGACCCCTCCAGGCCTAGGGATCCCGGTCGGGATGGGGCCAGGATGGGGCCCGGGGTGGCTGGCGAGTAGCACTGTCCTGGCCAGGCCCTCCGGCCTTGCGTTTGTCCTTCCTTTCTACCCACCCGTCTTAACTGCAAGCCTCTCCAGCGTCCCTGCTCATTCCCGCTCTTTCCTCCGCCACCAGCACATTCAGTTTTCCTCCCTGTTGCTCGAATGCTGCCAAGAACTGCTGGGAGGGGGATGCAGGCCGGGGCCTCCCTGGCGGAAGTGTCCTCAGTGCCTGGCAGGTGGCTGTTCTCCAGGAGATGGTTTCCAGCCTCGGTGTCTTGAGAACTCCGAGGGCCTGATGTGTAAGTCCAGGCCACGCCATTCTCACAGCAGGCGCTGCCCAACTTACATGACTTCGCGCTCCAGGGAAGCCCTCTGAAATGGCCACGTTTTTGCAAAGAAACTGCTTAGAGGACAATTGGTTCTCAACTCCACTGGCTCGACCTGCTCTCCCCACGCATGGGCCTGCTTTGCCCGTGGCAGAGCTGTGATGGGTTCGAAAGCCACTGGGGTTTGGTTGGGGCAAGTCCTATTGCCTTGAGTCGGGGAACCTGGGCCCCAGGCCAGGGCCGTGGGGAGGTGTCAGGAGCTGAGGCCTCGGGCCTCCGACCCCCATTCCCGTCTCCACCCCTCAAGCCCTGCCACGCCCCCTGTGGGGAGGCCTGACAGCTGACCCCGCTCGTCCCGCCATGCTCTGGGGCAGACTCACTTGGGCGGCCACTGCGAATGGTCCGTGTTGCAGGGTCGCCCTGGCTCACGTGGCAGCACACACACACGCTCAGGGCGGCCCCTGTGGCCCCGCGGTGCCCTCCCCTGGTTTGCCCAAGGGACTGGCCGTTGAACAGGTGTGCAGAGAGCACTGGGCAGGGGGTGGGATCTTCTGCTTCATCTCCTCATCCCATCCCTGCCCAGGTCCGCGGGCACGAGGATGGTGCCCCGTCCCTGACTGGGTGCTGAGGCCAGCACAGCACAGCCCTCAGCAGCCCGAGACGTGCTGGGCATCGCTCGGTCCTGCAGGAAGGGCGGAGGGGAGCCTCAGACCGAAAGGCGTCCAGATGGAGGGCGGCCCCGTCTCGGGACGGCTTCTGGGGACATGGGCTTCTCGTCAGGTGGTGGTTACACGGTTGTGCACCCTTATCTGTATTGTATTTTATAAGAAAGTTATTTTAAGTACCTGCTCTCCTTCCTCATTCTCTTTACCATAAATACAGGCCCCCCAGGGCCAGAGCCAGGCACTGCCTCACCCTGGGCACATGGGGCCGTGGCACCAGCCGCTGAGGACCTGCCTGCTGGCCGCTGGCAGAGGAGCGCCCGGCCCGGGGCGGGCCTCGCGGGGCTGAGGGGGATGAGGCAGCAAGCGGGCAATGGGACCTTGGCTCCAAGCGAAGCTGCTCAGCCGGGCGCGGGCCATGCTGGCAGCGAGGCTCTTTCTGGAACAGCTTAGAGGCGGTTCCCGCCTTTATCCTGAGGCTGCCCTAGCCCAGCTCTGAGACCCAGGCCCCCGCCCCCCCCAGCACTCACCGCCATCACCTGGGGGGTTCCAAAGGAAAAGCAATGCCTTCGCCCCTGAAATACCTGCCCCCGGGGTGGCGTGGAGAGCCAGTGATCAGAAGGCAAGGGGGTGCCTAGTGCACCCCTGGGCCCTGGGGGCCTGCCCAGCTGGGATGAAATGCTAGGTGTTCGCCACCACCATCAGGCTGAGGGCCCGGCCGGACATGAAACAAACCAGCAGGGCAGGATTCAGCCTGTCCCCGCGGCAGCGGGACCAGCCCCATTACCAGGCCGTCAGCTATGCAGGGGAGGCAGCGGTCAGGGCCACGCCTGCCTCTGTGGGGCTCTCCCAGCTGCAGGTTCTGGGACACCCCACCTTCAGCTGCTGCCCTGGCAGCCCGAGGCCCAGCTGTGCCCCCCTGGCTGAGAGGGACCCAATCGGCTGGGCGGCGCTTTCCAAGTCTCTCAGGCCCGTTCCTGTGGGGTGAACCTGCCTAGTATGTCACCAGCCAGAAACATGCCCCGCCCCGACAGCACATGTACACACAGCCCGGGCCTGGGGGAGCGGACACAGCATCCCTCCTCCGCACAGCACAGGCCTTCCCGGCCCTGCGCTCCTGCTCGGCCTGGGGCCGCGGCCTCGGCCGGTGCAGACCGGGCTCTGCAGGCCCAGCACCCGGCCAGGGGCCGCTCACACGGGTCTCGGTGGGTGGTGGGGAGACCGCAGCGTTTGCAAACATCAAATCCAGCGCCCTGGGCTTTGTAGCACGTGTTCTTCACAACACTGAGGGGGGGGGGGGCCTTAAAAGGGATGTCCCACTAATCTCCAAAGGAAAGTGGCCCCGCTGCACGGCCTCCGTCCACCAGGGCCACAGCCGCAGCCGCACCGCTGGTCACGGCCCAGCCTGCCGCTCCCCTCACCTGCGCCTCCGCTCCCATCGGTCCCACTGGCCGCCTCCAGGGCGAGGGAAGACGCACTTGGATGTAAATGTCCTCCACCTTCAGCTCCGATTCTCCAACAGAATACGACTTTGCTGGGGGGCTCTCTCCATCTTGGTTCCCACACCGGCCGGGAGGGAGGACCCGCCTTTCTTCCTCGGCCCAAGTCCAGAGCCAGCAGGTGGAGCGATGCCGGCGGAAGCACAGCTCCGAACCGGGGCCAATGGTCCCGCGGTTCAGCAGAGCGCGGGGGGCATCACCCCGCTTCCAGCGGCGGCCACAGCGGCCCCTACCCAGCCCCCACGCCGGCTCAAAACCTCGCGGGACCTGGGGAGCTAATGAGCCTGAGGCTGCCCCTGACCCCAAACCCCAAACCCCCACGGAAGGAACAGCACCGAGCGGTGCGGTGCTGAGCACACACATCAGCATCCACAGCCCCGGGCAGGCCCCAGGGCTCTGGCGCACGGGCCTCAATGCTGACAAGTTTTGAAGGAGAAAATATGGAACCAAGTTGCAATGCTCTTTCGCCTGGACCCCTTTTCATTCGATTGGCGGGTTAAATAACATGACTGAAAACCACATACTTCATGCTCAGCCTAAAAGCCACGCAAACCCTAGCTGCGCACATTGATACCAACGTGGTGCGGGTGCGCACAGGCCGAAACCACGAGGTGGGGGGCCTTTACAGCCAAGCCTCCCGGCTCTGTCCGAGGGTGACCAGAGCTGCACAATGGCTGCGTCAAAGGCTGGCTGATGACAACCGGAACTCCAGCAAGCCCAGGGGAGTGACGGTTCGTCAACAGCAAATCCGCGGCAGGTCGGCTTCCGGGCTCGGCCTCCGTCTCGAAGCTTCCGGGTAACTGGGAGCCGCTCCGCGGAGTCTCCGTGTCCACAGTCCGAACATCATTCTCAGCTCCACCTGGAAGTCCCTCAAAAACACCATCCCCGCGCTCCACCTGCTTGGGAAAGTGCCAGACTAACCCGCCTAGAACGGCAGCTCTGTACCTGGGAAATCTCTACCCACCCCACCCCCCACCCCCAAAAAATGCAACGAATCACACCAAAGGGGGAAAAGCAATATCTATTGTTCTGAGTCTCTTCCCCGAGCAAGAAGTCTTCCCGGCGGTGCTGCTGAGCGCCCCGGCGCGGCTCTCACGCCAGAGCAGGAAAGTCTTCAGGGTCGTCCGGGTTTGGAGCAACGTCTTGTGTCTGAAAGAGCAAAGTGTTGGAACCAGCTGTCATTTCACCCGATCCCGAGCGCCCCGCACGCTGGACAGAGGCGGGGCGGCCCCCAATGCAGCGCCAGGAGCTGCGCTGAGGGTGCGCTCCCTCACCTCACTGCTGCCCAGCCACCGAGTGCCTGGCAGTGCCCCCACTCCTCCAACAAATCCTCCGAGTGGCCCTTTTTCTATCTGGCACGTCCGTCACCCAGTGGACAGACAGAGGCTGACCGCGTGGAGACCTAGGCTGATTCCCCAGTTGCCCCGGGGAGCTCACAAGGTGAAGGGAGACAGAAGGGAAGTCAGTGTGGGAACCTCAGTAACAGACGCCCTGGGACGGGTGTCCAATGCAACTTTGTGGCCAAGCACACATCAAGGTCAGGGAAGGCTTTTCTGGAAGAGCAGGTTCTCCCGCGAAGGGGCGGGGCCTGTGGCAGTTCTGAGCCATAGAGCACAGGTGGGCAGCAGGTGGGCGCAGCTTCCAGAACCTCCCGCTCCTGGCCAGCGCTGCAGTGGCTGGAGCTCTGCAAAGGAGAGTATTTTCTATTCTCAGAACAGAACCTTTTCCAACCTGGCCTCAAAAAACTGTGATGTGTTTTGCTCTTGCTCAGGTATCATCACCTGTGGGCACTGCTCCAGGGGCTGCTCCTGGGAGCCAGGGAATCGGCAGCAAAAGGAACGTCTGGGGGCCAGCCACAAAGTCGTCAGGAGGACTCGGGCCCATGCTGGCCACAGGGCCTCAGGCCCGACTCCTACTAAATAGGTATTCGTGTATTTGTGCACCAAACACTATGAAGCGCCTTCTAAGCTTACATGGTGCTAGGCCCCGGGGAAACGGATAAAAGCAGACATGGCTGCTGCCGCCCACAGACACCATCCACAATCACACCAGTGAGAACAGTTACCAACGGAGATCATGCTCCAAAGAGAAGCAGCAAGCCCTTGCTCCCGGTGTGCACTGGTCTGGAGGGAAGTGTGACCCGAGAAGCCTCCTGGGAGAGGCCAGGGCCCTGCGGGGAAGAGCAGCTGTGCGCGGACGGGAGGCAGAGCAGACTGGGCAGAGGGGGAGACTGGGCTCCGAGTGGAGAAGGGGCTGCAGGGGGCCTTCTGCCCCGAAAACTCGGGGTACAGGACGTGCCCTCAGGCGTCGTGAAGAAGATCTGTCCCCCAAGCCTGGGGCCTGGTCTGATGCAGTGAGTTCTGCTCTGAGCGCACCTTCAGGGCAGGCAGTGGGCTGCCTGGAGCCCTGGAGGCCAAGGCTACAGCTGGTCTGTACCAACTGATGGCGGTGCTGACATCACCGTTCCAAACACCGACATCAGACCACACTAGAGAGGAGGAATCCACACAGAACCTGACGACCCTCCAAAATCAGACTGTGCAGCCCAGGGCCTCCTCCTCCTCCTCGCAGGTTCTTCAGGAAGCCACCGGGATCAGAATACAAATACTTACCACCACTTCTGCTCTGGGTCCATAGTTCTCTGTCCTTCTGATCCTTCCCCGGCCTCCCCGTGTGCCACCTCTGGCTCCGCGCCCCGGACGAGGGAGGTTACCAAAATTAATCTCCAGCTGGGATGTGATGTCATTGGCCGCTTTCCGGAAAACATGGGCATCATCCTCGCAGTCATCCTTTACTATCTGAAACAGTGACAGCATCACACACACAGCTGTCTCCATGGACAGCACTGGGCTCAGGGTCCGAGCGACACGCTGCAAGGGAGCTAAGGCCTGGTGGCCGGAGCGGCCTCCCTGGTGTGGCAGTGCCGCTCTTCCCAGCACAGGGCGCTGCACGTCTCACAGCCACACGTTCTCGTGTTCACAGTCCTAATCCAAACATCTTTTACTTACATTATTCCAAGTGAAACAAAAATTCTACCAGTTTAGCAAGTTAAGATGGAAGATCTGACATGAGTAACAGCAATTAAGATAAATGTTTTATATCTGTATATTTTGCTAAGATTAAAAGTTTTAAATTTCTGCTTTTAATTGTTCACAAATAATACTTTGATAAGGAAATATTCTCCTTCCTTGAAGAGAACTTGATGGAGAAACTCCTTTCGCTGTGGGGTGCTCACTGTACAAATACCAGATGTTAGAAACTGCATGATCTGCAATAAACAATTCTTACTCCGAGTATATGCAATGGTCAAATTACAGACTGGTTACCTGAGGACTGCTACCAATGCTGTGTCAAGAATGCCAGCCGTTTTTTAAGAAATGCTTTGCAAAATTCTTTGAGAAAGCACATTTTATTGTAAGAGGTCAAATAAGTTCTGCCTCTTTTAAAAGAAAACTGTACTAAATAAGTCTCTCCAATTTTGATTTGGCTTCAACTCCTAAAGGATTTTTTTTTTTAAATCTCACTTTTAAATCTACAGAAAATATACCCATGGTCTTGGATGAGACTCTCCAAAGTGCTATAAGGTTAAACGTTCCCACAAATAGTCCAGGAAATAAAATCAAATTTCCCTGAGCACATCAACCCCTCTGGACTAATGTTCACTGCAGGTTTCATGGTTAGCATTCATGTCCCTTCAATGTCTCAGATTAAAATAAAACAGAGGCCGCCCTGGCTGGTGTGGCTCAGTTGGTTGGAGCATCATGCTGTGCACCGAAGGATTAAAAATAATAAAATAAAAAACAGTTAAAATAAAGCATAGGCCTTAAGTATATGGATTCTTAAAGCTAAAACGGTGAGGGAAAACAATTCAGGAGCACTGGCCCTCTGGTGAAAAGGTGCACCAAAAACCAGTAAGAGGGACGATTCCAAACTGGCAGCGGATCAAGAGGAAGCTACACTGACACTCTCCCAGGACCGAGCTGGAATTACAACTAAAATGCAGAAAAACCATCCTGAATAATCAACTGAAGACTGGCTGGTGAGAACCCTGATAACCAAGGGCAGAAATTGGAGACCACGTAGAGACTGGTAGGAAGGGCGGAAGTGCAAAAGGGCTGGCCAGGCTCCCACAGACAGACAGACAGACAGATAGCAGCTGAAGTTCTGGAGAGAGATCTCAGCTGTGGGGGGTTCCCATTGAGAACTCTGAGGTTTAATCCCCAAGCTGGGATCCCCAGCCCAGAGCACTAGAACTAAGAAAGGAGCCCAGATAACATCTGGCTGTGATAAGAAGTAGGGTTGTTGTCTGCCAGCCAGAGATGGCTATTTAGAAATGCAGGCACTCTCTTAAAGGGCCAACACATTTTGAGTGCAGCCACTCACCTTGACTCCAGCAAAGGAAGGGCAGAGTGGACTGGAGCTGTATGAGCAGAAGTCAGGGTTAGACCTCAGAAGATAGACAACCCGATTTCCTGTGCTGAGTCATTCCCTCATACTGCCGAGGACTTCTTTCTCTGGCAGACCATTACCATCCAGGCAGCTTTTGCCTGTAGGGGAAGCAATTGCCCCACCCTGTTGGAAAACCACTCGACCCACCCTGTGGAGTCTATGCCTTGCTAGGGTTAATAGCCTGGGGCTAATCAAGACTGAGTAACAATCAGACTGTAAGCAGAGGCAGACCTCTGGAGGCTTTGAGTCTTTGCCTGATCTCCTCTGGCCCGGGGCTAGGAAAAGCAGACCTTGGTGAACATCTTACTTCTTCCCAAAGGCACCCAGCCGCAGCAGAGGGAACCACAAGCTGTGGATTGCTGACAGCTCCAAACAGGGTGCTCAGGGCCAGTCACACACAGCGTCTGACACTGTCCTGCACTAGAGGTTGGGAGGCGTAGCAGGTCTACCTAATACACAGACACAAACCCAACAGGCAGCCAAAATGGGAGACAAAAACCAAACCCAAACAAAAGGACAAGAGAATTCTCCAGAAGAACAGCTAAGTGAAATGGAGATAAGAAACTTATCAGATACAGAGTTCAGAATAATGATGGCAAAGATGCTCAACAGCATGAGAAAAGATACAGTAACTAAGGAAAAAACAGTCAGAAATGAAGAATGACATAATACTAATAAAGAACAAATTGGAAGGAATACACATCAGATTAGGGGAAGCTGAGGACTGGATCAGTGAATTAGAAGACAGGGTAGAAAAAAATCAATCAGAGAACCAGAAAGAAAAACAATTAAAAATCAGGAGGACAGCTTAAGGGCAGTGTGGGACAACTTGAAACGTAACAATAATTGCATTATAGGAATGCCAGAAAGGGAAGAAAGTGAGCAAGGGATGGAGAACGTGTTTGAAGAAATAATGGCAGAAAACTTCCTTAACCAGGTGAAGGAAAAAGTCACACAAGTTCAGGAAGCACAGAGAGTTCCAAGCAAGAACCCAAATAGCCCCCCCAACACAGACTCTTCATAATTGAAATCCCAAAAAGTTAAATACAAAGAATCTTAAAGGCAGCAAGAGAAAAGCTATTTGTTACCTACAAAGGAGTTACTATAAGGTTGTCAGCTGATTTTTCAGGAGAAACTCTATAGGCCAGAGGGAATGGCATGAAGTATTCAAGGAAATGAAAACCAAGGATCTGAAACCAAGATTACTATATCCAGCCCAGCCAGCATGGCTCAGTGGTTAAGCGTCAACCTATGAACCAGGAGGTCACAGTTTGATTCCCGGTCAGGGCAGATGCCCAGGTTGTAAGCTCGATCCCCAGTGTGGGGCAGGCAGGAGGCAGCCAATCAATTAATCTCTCTCATCAATGATGTTTCTATCTTTCCCTCTCTCCCTTCATCTCTGAAATCAATAAAAATATATACTTTTTTAAAAGATTACTATATCCAGCAAGACTATCATTCAAAATAGATGGTGAAATAAAGAGCTCCCAAGACAAAAAAAGTTAAAGAAGTTTATCACCACCAAACCAACACTGCAGGAAATGCTAAAGGAACTGCTATGAGAGGAAATAGAGAGAAACATAGGCATAAAGAATTAAAATGGCGCTCTGACCGGTATTGCTCAGTGGATAGAGCATTGGCCTTCGGACTGAAGGGTCCCAGGTTCGATTCCAGTCAAGGGCATGTACCTTGGTTGCGGACACATCCCCAGTAGGGGGTGTGCAGGAAGCAGCTGATCAATGTTTCTCTCTCATTGATGTTTCTAACTCTATCCCTCTCCCTTCCTCTCTATAAAAAAATCAATATGTATTTTTTAAAAAGAATTAAAATGTCAATAAATAAGTACCTATCAATAATAGCCTTAAATGTAAATTAATTAAATGCTCCAATCAAAAGACACAGGGTAGCTAAATGGATATGAAAACATGACTCAAATATATACTGTCTAACAAGAAACCCACTTCAGAACAAGAGACTCACAGGATGAGTGTGAAGGGATGGGAAAAAGTTTTCCATACAAATGGAAATACAAAAAAAAAAACAACCAAAAATTGGGATAGCAATACTTATCTCTGACAAAAGAGACTTCAAAATGAAGGCCACCACAAGACAACAAAGGTCACTACATAATACTAAAGGGACTGATCCAACAAGAGGATATAACCCTGCTAAACATATTTGCACCCAATATAGGAGCACCTAAATATATTTAACAAACAAAATTTTCTGAAAGACATTAAGGGAGAGATCAACAGCAATACAGTCATAGTAGGGGTCTTTAACACCCTGCTGACTTCACTGAATAGATCTTCCAGACAAAAAATAAACAAAGAAACAATGATTATAAATGACATACTGAATCAGATGGATTAAACTGACATTTATAGAACATTTCACCAAAAACTGCAGAATATACATTCTTCTTAGTGCACATGGGTCATTCTCAAAGATAGACCACCAGGTTAGGACACAAAACAAGTCTCTACAAGTTCAAGAAGATTGAAATCATATCAACATCTTCTCAGATGACAATGGAATTAAATTAGAAATCAACTATAGTTAAAAACACCCAAAAACGTTCAATCACATGGAGGCTAAATAGCATGTTATTAAACAATGAATGGATTACCAATGAGATCAAGAAAGAAATCAAAAACTTCCTGGAAACAAATGAACACACAACAACCAAAAATCTCTGGGACACAGCAAAAGCAGTCCTGAGAGGGAAATTCATAGCACTACAAGCCTACCTAAAAATAAATTAATTAATTAATTAACTAATTAATTAATTTAATAATAAACTAATCCTACAACTTGAAGAATTAGAGAACAATAAGAAAAGCCCAGAGTAAATAGAAGGAAATAATACAGATTAGAGCAGAAATAGATGACATAGAGACTACAAAAACAATACAAAAGATCAATGAAACCAAGAGCTGGTTCTTTGAAAAGATAAACAAGATTGATGAACCATTTGCCAGGCTCATCAAGAAACAAAGAGAGGAGCCAAATAAATAAAATCAGAAACAAAAGCAGAGAAGTAACAACTGAAACTACAGAAATACAGGATTGCAAGAAAATACCATGAACAACTATTTGCCAACAAGCTGGACAATGAGAATGAAATGGACAAATTCCTAGAAAAATACAATCTCCCAAAACTGAATCAGGAGGAATCAGAAAACCTGAATAGGCCAATAACAACTGAAGAAAGTGAAGCAGTAATCAAAAAACTCTCAGCAAACAAAAGCTCTGGTTCAGATGGCTTCACAGGGGAGTTTTATCAAACATTCAAAGAACACCTATCCTTCTCAAACTATACCAAAAAATCCAAAAGAAAGGAACACTTCCAAGCTCTATGAGTCCAGCATTATCGTAATTCCAAAACTAGATAAAGACACTACAAAGAGACAAAACGGACAGTTCTTGGCGGCTGGTGCAGACGCGGAGACCACGCCATCTTGAGAAACGGAGCTGCCTGAGACTAGGATCCTGGCTTCAGACACAAACCAGGACCCTGCAGCCACTGGGGACAGAGAACTGCTATCACAGTTTCAGACCGACAGACAACAAGAATCCAGACTTCCCGGCAGCAGATTTCCGTGAGTCAAAGAGCCTATCCCCCTCCCCGCAGGCTCACGGATAGCGCCATAGTAACTGATAGACCCTCCCCTCGCCCAAGCTGCAGAGCGGCACGGATGCACTACCCTTTAGGGAATTTGGCGCGCGGGACAGACACAGCTCCGCTTAGGGGAAATCTGACAGCGCGCACAGAGGGCTCCCCTTCGGGGAATTTGGCTTAGGGGACACAGCTCCCCTTCGGGGAATCTTAGAGCACGCACAGAGGGGCTCCCCTTTGGGGAATTTGGCGTGCAGGATGGACTCCGCCCTCATTCGGGGAATCTGGGAGAGTGCACGGAGGCAACTCCCCTTCAGGAATTTGAGAGTGTGCGAAGCCATAGCCGGTTTGGCTCAGTAGAGAGAGCACACACAGGACGCAGCTCCACGTCAGGGAATTTGGCACGCTGGACACAGCTGCCTGGGATCCCTGACTCACAGCGCATTCACACTAAGAGCCAGTGACTCCAATTGTGGTGCATGCACACACAGGGACCCTGATTCTCAACGAGAAACTGCACGAGGCAACAGAGACTCTGACACTCGATTCTTGGTGCAGACATAGGGAAACTCTGACTCCTGGCACATGCTAAGGATCTCATTTTTGGCACATACCAACAGTGTGGTGCAGACAGGGCCCCTGATTCTAAGTGTGCACACGAGACCACATGGAACATCGGAGACACTGACCCTGGCAAGCCTGGTTCCCACCAACCAACGGCAGCCACACGTCCTAGTGTCAGAGCACTTCAGTGAAACTCAGGTGGAGCAAAGTCCCCACAGCACACGGCCCAGGTCCACGCAAACTGAAGCTTGAGCTTTCTGGTGATAGTCAGAATGGGGAGATGAAACAATTCACAGAAGAAGGAAAATGAGGAGTCACCAACAAAGGAAATTAGTGAAACTGAAGCTTGCAACATGACCGAAAAAGAGTTCAGAGTAATGGTCGTGGAATTTATACATCGGATGGATGAGAAAATCAACAACTTATGCAAGAATCAGGAAGAAATGAAAAGTGATATAGCTACAATCAAAAACACCATGGAAAGTTTCAACAGTAGACTACAAGAAGCAGAGGACCGAATTAGTGAGTTAGAAGATCAGGTACAGAAACAAGCTCAATCTGAACAGCAATTGGAGAAAAAAATTAAAAAGCAGGAGGAAAGTCTAAGGTAGCTTTGGGACAACATGAAACGAAGTAACATGCGTATAATAGGGCTGCCAGAAGGACAAGAAGAGCAGCAGGGATTAGAAAATCTATTCGAAGAAATAATGACAGAAAACTTCCCGGATATGGGAAAGATAAAAGTTACACAAGTACAGAGAGTCCCAAGCAGGATCAACCCCAAAAGACCCACACCAAGACATGTCATAATTTCAATGGCAAATATAAATGATAAAGAGAGAATCTTAAAGGCGGCAAGAGAGAGACAGAGAGTTACCTACAAAGGAACACCCATCAGATTGTCAAATGATTACTCAACAGAAACACAACAAGCTAGAAGTGAATGGAAGGAGGTATACAAAGTGTTGCAAAGCAAAGGACTGAATCCAAGAATACTATATCCAGCAAGGCTCTCAATCAAAATTGAAGGGGAAATCATGTGCTTTGAAGACAAAAAAGGCTCAGGGAGTTTATCACCACCAAACCAGCAATGCAAGAAATGCTAAAGGGAATACTGTAAAAAGAAGAAATAAACAGGTAAGAAGGAATACAGACACAAAAATAGATATGACTACAAACAAATACCTTTCAGTAATAACTTTAAATGTAAACGGACTAAATGCTCCAATCAAAAGACATCAAGTGGCTGAATAGGTAAAAAAAACATGACCCATATATATGCTGTCTACAAGAGACCCACCTCAGAACAAGAGACTCACACAGATTGAAAGTGAAGGGATGGAAAAATATATTTCAGGCAAATGGAAATGAAAAAAAAGCTGGGGTAGCAATACTTATAGCTGAAAAAATAGACCTCAAAGTAAATGCCATAACAAGAGATAAGGAAGGCCACTTCATAATACTAAAGGGAGAAATCCAACAAGAAGAAATAATTCTGGTAAACATATATGCACCCAATATAGGAGCACCCAAATACATACAAAAACTCCTGGAGGATATCAAGGGAGAGATTAATAGCAATACAAATACAATCATAGTAGGAGATTTTAATACCCCACTATCACCATTGGACAAATCCTCTAAACAAAAAATCAGCAAAGAAACATCAATCCTAAAGGACTCACTAGACCAGATGGTATTAATTGACATCTTCAGAACATTTCACCCCAAAGCCACAGAATATACATTCTTCTCAAGTGCACATGGGTCATTTTCAAAGATAGACCATATGCTGGGTCACAGGCAAAGTCTCTTCAAATTCAAGAAGATAGAAATTATATCAAGCATCTTCTCAGATCACAGTGGCATAAAACTGGAAATCAACTACAATAAATACAATCCAAAGAAATCAAACACATGGAGACTAAACAGCGTGCTATTAAACAAGGACTGGGTCACCAGAGAGATCAAGGAAGAAATAAAAAACATCATGGCAACAAATGACAATGAAGACACAACAATCCAAAATCTATGGGACATAGCGAAAGCAGTCTTGAGAGGGAAGTTCATAGCTCTACAAGCCTATTGCAAAAAACAATAAACAATGGTAATAAATTACCTAACCCTACAACTCAAAGAGCTAGAAAAAGAGCAGCAAGAAAAGCCCAGTGTAACCAGAAGGAAGGAAATAACAAAGATCAGAGCGGAGATAAACGACATAGAGACCAAAGAAACAATACAAAAGATCAACAAAACCAAGAGCTGGTTCTTTGAAAGGTTAAACAAGATTGATGAACCTCTAGCCAGGCTCACCAAGAAGCAAAGAGAGAGGACCCAAATAAAATCAGAAATCAAAGAGGTGAAATAACAACACACCCCGCTGAGATACAAAGGATTGTTAAAAAATACTACGAACAACTCTATTCCAACAAACTGGACAACCTGGAGGAAATGGACATATTCCTAGAAAAATATAACCTTCCAAAACTCAATCAGGAAGAATCTAAACAGCTCAATAGGCCAGTAACTATGGACGAAATTGAAGCAGTCATCAAAAAGCTTCCGGCAAACAAAAGCCCGGGGCCTGACGGCTTCACAGGAGAGTTTTACCAAACATTCAAGGAAGAACTAAAACCTATCCTCCTCAGACTATTCCAAAAAATTCAAGAGGAAGGAACATTTCCAAGCTCCTTTTATGAAGCCAGCATCACCCTAATACCAAAACCAGATAAAGACAACACAATGAAAGAGAATTACAGGCCAATATCCCTCATGAACATAGATGCCAAAATCCTCAACAAAATTCTAGCAAATCGGCTCCAGCAGTACATCAGAAAGATCATACACCATGACCAAGAAGGATTTATCCCAGGAATGCAAGGATGGTACAATATTCGCAAATCAATAAACGTGATACATCACATAAACAAATTGAGAGATAAAAATCACACAGTCATATCAATTGATGCAGAAAAAGCATTTGACAAAATCCAACACCCTTTTTTGATAAAAACTCTCAACAAGGTGGGAATAGAAGGCTCATACCTCAACATAATAAAAGCGATATATGATAAACCCACAGCAAACATCATACTCAATGGACAAAAACTAAAACATTTCCCCTAAGAACAGGAATAAGACAGGGATGCCCACTCTCACCACTCCTGTTTGACATAGTACTGGAAGTATTAGCCATTGCAATTAGACAAGAAGAAGAAATAAAAGGCATCCAAATTGGAAAAGAACAAGTAAAGCTGTCTTTATTTGCAGACGACATGATATTGTACATAAAAAATCCGAAAGACTCCGTCAAAAAACTCATAGACTTAATAAATGAATTCAGCAATGTAGCAGGATACAAAATTAATGCCAAGAAATCTATGGCCTTTCTATACACCAATAGTGAACTTACAGAAAGAGAGACTAAAAAGGCAATCCCATTTACCATCACACCAAAAAAATTAAGATACCTAGGAATAAACCTAACTAAGGAGGTAAAAGACCTATACGCGGAAAACTACAGGACACTGAAAAAAGAGATAGAGGAAGATGTAAACAGATGGAAGGAACTCATACAACTTAACAAAATGAAGACAAACAATCCAATTTTAAAAAAGGGGGCAAAGGACCTAAACAAACACTTCTCCAAAGTGGAAATACAGATGGCCAAGAGATATATGAAAACATCCTCAAAGTCACTGATCATCAAAGAGATGCAAATTAAAATGACAATGAGGTATCACCTCACCTGTCAGAATGGCTACCATCAACAAATCAACAATGGCAAGTGCTGGCGAGGATGTGGAGAAAAGGGAATGCAGACTGTGCAGCCATTATGGAAAACAGTATGGAGTTTCCTCAAAAAAGTAAATACAGAACTGCCATTTGACCCAGTGATTCCACTTCTAGGAATATACCCTAAGAAAAACAAAACACCAATCAGAAAGAATGTATGTACCCCTATGTTCATAGCAGTACAACTTACAATAGCTAAGATTTGGAAACAGCCCAAGTGCCCATCAGCAGATGAGTGGATAAAAAATCTGTGGTACATTTACACCATGGGGTACTATGCAGCAGTTAAAAAGGTTCTCTTATCCTTTGAGAGAGCATGGAAGGACCTGGAGAGTATCAAGCTAAGTGAAATAAGTCAGTCAGAGAAAGACAAGTATCATGTGATCTCACTCGTATGTGGAATCAAATGACCAAAATAAACTGATGAACAAAACAGGTTCAGGAGAGCAACCAAAGGACTTTTATGCATGCATATGAACATAACCAATGGATACAGACAGTAGGGGGGTAAGGGCATGTGCTGGGGGGTGGGAGTGGCTGGGGAGAGGTCAATGGGGGGAAAAAGGAGACTTATGTAATTCTTTAAACAATAAAGAATTTAAATTTTAAAAAAAATAGATCCAGAGACATAGAAGCATGGAACACTGTTGAATCTCAGAGGGAAGGAGGGGGAGGGTGGATGGGTCAGAAGAGATCAATCAACCAAAGACCTTGTATGTATATATACATAACCCATGGACACAGACAATGGGGTGAAGGACTGGGGTGGGGGGAGGGGCTGGAAGGAGTCAATGGGGGGGGGGGGGAAAAGAACTTGTATGCATATATGCATAACCCATGGACACAGACAAAAGTGTGGTGAAGGCCTGGTGCAGGAGGTGGGTGCAGGCTAGATGGGGTCAATGGGGGGAAAAAGGGTCATCTGTAATACTTTCAACAATAAAGCTTTTAAAAATAATAATATATTTTAAAAACAACAACACAAAACAGTAAGAGGCAAAATAATAAACAGCTGCCTCCTGGTTTGGAAAACAGCTGCATGTTGCAGCAGGGGACAGGTGGCCCTGCCCCAGCAAGGGACAATGTGCAATGGGCTCAGTGAGCTAGAGTTCAGAAGCCAAAGCACGCTGAGGGCCCAGCTCCACTTGCAGAGTAGTGTTGGGTTTGAACTTTGCAAAAATCAGAGCTCCAAGGGAATGAGAGGTATTACCCTAGTGCTTTTGTCTCTTAGGGTGCCCAGAACAAAGGCTTATGTTGCTTTAAGAATAATTTCTGGCTAAAATCTCCAAGGCCATAAGATTAACAAAGATGTGTGCTTTCCTGAGACGAAGCTCAGTGTCTTAGCTCAGCCAGCTGCTTCAAATATTCCAGGAGCCTTCTCTGCGGAGCCGGAGCCGGAGCCGGAGCCGGAGCCGGAGCCGGAGCCGGGAGGAGAATCTGGTGAGAATTACGGAGAGCAGCTTCTATTTTTCCCTAACGTGTCAGCTGCACATGTCACCCTGACAGCACATTTGTTTTAGGCAAGGCTATATTTACAATTCCCCAGAACACAAAGAACAACAAAAGTGGAGAGGAAAAGAACCAACCCAGCTATCTGATGTACTTGTTAAAAAAAGAAAAAATCTCTCAGAGATTTCCACTTGTAGAAAAAGTCACTTGTAGTAGATAGCTCTTACTAGTCAAGGCCCCTAAGAGCCTGGAGTACCCAAACAGGAGGGTGGGAGGGGATTCTGTATCATAAACAACACTTTAATGAAAGTATTCGTTCAAAGCATAAAACTAACCAAAGTGTAAATTAGCTGTAGTGGGTGTGGGTCAGTGGTTAAAGCATCGGCCCAAACACTGAAGGGTCTTGGGTTTGACTCCCAGTCAAGGGCACGTACCTGGGTTGTGCAGGTTCGATACCCGGCTCGTCAGGGTGCAGCCGGGAGGCAATCAATCAATGTGTCTCTCTCACATCAATGTCTCTCTCTCTCTCTCTCTCTCTCTCTCTCTCTCTCTCTCTCTCCCCCTCCCACCATCCCTCCTTCCCTTCCACTCTCTCTTAAAAAAAAAAGTCAATGGAAAAAATATCCTTGGTGAGGATTAATAGGAAAACAAAGTGTAAATGGGAATGAGACAATTCTACATGGTGCAAAATCCCTGAGTTTCAAACAGAAAATAAATGAATAACATCCAGCAGAGAGGATTTGCTCATCACCATCACTGACACAGAGGCTGGTATCAAGATAAGCAGCAGGAGCGAATGGTGCAAATTACAACTGTTCAAATTAGAATGCTTTAGTGTGCCCTTAAGTTCAGTAACTTACACAGAAATGTAATTGAAGACTTTCTGACCACCCAGCCACCGTTGCTCAGTGGTTGAACGTCAACCTATGAACCAGGAAGTCACAGTTTGATTTCCAGTCAGGGCACATGCCGGGGTTGCGGCGGATCCCCAGTGCGGGGCGTGCAAGAGACAGCGGATCAGTGATTCTCTCTGATCAGTGATGTTTCTCTCTCTCTCCTCCTCTCCCTTTCTCTCTGAAATAAATAAAAATATATATTTTTTAAAAAGACTGACCATCCTTGTCAATATATTTTCAAAGCGGAGGCCTCCGATAAAGAGCTGAACATAAGCCAGGAGCAGTAAGGCCTCACAGAGAGGCCCTGTGAGCAGCCCCGACTGCACAGCAGGCTGCCAGGCCCTTCGGCTCCTCGGCTGAGTTTCAGCGGTTACACAAGGGAGCAAAGCTGCCGCAGTAACACAGAAAGGCGTCACAGGGCATAGCACCCCGACCGGTTTCAAATGACCAACCCTCCCAATTAAGTGCCCTAAGAACTAGAGGTGAGAGTAATCTAATCATGTTCATGTTGAAATGGCATCATTCAGAAACATTCTGTACCTCCCTTGATACAAAAATGAAGTGCAATTAACATGTACTATTTGCACAGTCTCAGCAGAGTTCTGGGTGAGCAGAAAATTCACTGTCACTATTACTACTTTGTATTAAGTGTCAACTGGTCAAAATTCAATTAAATACAGTAAAATTAGGCACACATCATCTCGATTACATTAGGTAGAAACTAGAATGCCAACTGCCAATGTTACATTTTCAAAATAGAAGTGGGAAGGCCCATCTCGTTTCCAGTAAGGTATCAGGGAAGATTAGCTCCAGACAGAACGTCATGCTTACATCATCTCTGTATCGGGACTTGTGTATCACCACTGCTTTGGAAGGGACCGTGCACTCAGGTTTCCGGATGTTAAATTCAGGCTTGGGTCTGGTCTGTTCTTGAAGAGTTTTCCACTCATCTAGGGTCATCTCTTGAACTTGAGTTTCTTCTTCTACCTCCAACTCAGGAACTCTGGAAAGTATAATCATAAAGAATAACTTGGGATGGGTCTGAAAAGTCTACTTTCTCAAAGAAAAACTCATAGCCATTCGTTTAACATACTTTCATGATACTGCATCTCAAATCTAAAGAAGGTAAGAAAATCTTTGGGCCAAAAGCTTCCTTGTTTTATTTTCACAACTTTATGCCATCACTGCCAACGGAAGATACTTCCTGTCTGTGCTCAAAGCAGTCTTTGAAGAGCAGGAACATTACCATCCCAATGACAGGCACCTGACCACCAGGACTCCCTTCCCAGATAGCACTGCACATGACATGAGATAATTGTAGAGGAAAGTGGGAGAAGCTACTAAGGTAAAACAAAGGAAACCATGAACATGTTATAAAACAATGGGCCACAAATGCCTACTTTTATAAATATTCTCTTTAAATTCATTTTTTAAAGAAAAAAAAAAGATAAACGTGTAGATCAGAAATCTGGACTTTAAATAAACCCTCACATTTATGATCAACTGATTGTTTTGGACCAGAATGCCAAAGACAAAAGGAAACAGTCTCTTCAAGAAATGGTGCTGGGAAAACTGGGTATCCGCGTGCAAAAGAAAGAAGTTGAATCCCTATCTCACACCAAAATGTAAGAGCTAAAAGTATGAAACTCTAGAAAACATAGGTGTAAACTTTCATAATTTGGATTAGGCAATGGTTTCTTATATATGACACCAAAAGCACAAACAACAAAAGAAAAAGCAAATAAACTGGGCATCACCAAAACTGAAAACTTTTGTGCTGCAAAGGATACCATCAGGAAAGTAAAAAAGACAATGCACAGAATGGTAGAAAACATGTGATAATCATATATCTGATAATGGACTTCTATCTAAGAATACACCAAGGACTCTTACAACTCAGTAAAAAGAAATGATCCAACTTAAAACCAGGCAAGGCTCTGAATAGACATTTTCCCAAAAATAGGTCTGTACATAGGCAATAAGATGCTCAACATCATCAGACATCAGGGAAATGCAAATCAAAACCACAACAACTTTCATCACTCCACCAGCACGGAGATGTTTAGACACAAAAGGCCATTTTAAAAGTGTTGGTGAGCCCTGGCTCAGTTGGTTTGAGCGTTGTCCCAATATGCCAAGGTTGCAGATTCAATCCTCGGTCAGGGCACATACAAGAATCAACCAATAAGGGCAAAAATAAGCGGGACAAGAAATCAATCTCTTTCTTTTTAAAAATCAATCAATAAATAAAGTGTAGGTGAGGATATGGAGAAATTAGAACCTCTTATATTGCTGGTGGAAATATGAAATGGTGTGACCATTTTGGAAAATAGTCCGACAGTTACTCAAAAATTTAAACATAGCGCTACCACCTGACCTAGCAATGTCACTCCTAGGTATGTTAGTATATCCAAGAGCAATAAAAACGTAAGTCCATGTGAAAACTAACAATCGCATAAAAACTCAATAATGCTATTTATAGCATCATCTATACTAATAAAAGCCTATGTGGTCATCACGCCCTCACGCCGTGATGCCCTCACGCCGTAACAATCCATCAAGATAGTGTGATATTACTGTAATATAGATAGACAAACTAAATAGAGTACAGAAATACGCCCACACATTCATGGGCAACTGATTTTCAGCAATGATGCTCAGTGTGCTGGAATGTCTGAATGTGCAAAGAAAAGAGCTTCTATCCATACCACAAACTGTGCACAAAAATCCACTCAAAAGGGATCAAATAAATACATATTACTTTTTTAAAATAATGGGTCAGATACCTAACCATAACACCCAAAATTATAAAATCAATGCATTCAATTCACCCTTCAAGAAGTTCTAAACCAAGAGGTGCACTGAATATACATTGTGGCTGAATGTCAAAAGCGTGAGTGTTGGAGTAAAACTCAGACAAAGCCCAGACAGAGCATCACCATCTTCTAATGCACTTCTTACATACAAGCCTACTGTGAAATTACCAAAAAGTTATCATTGTACAATTAAAATTTTAGTGATCCTTTACATTTGACAAGGCAGTGCAGAAACAAGAATTTCTCAGCAGTCTTCCACTAGAGGGCCCGGCTCCACAGTGCAGCTCCTGCAATTCTAACTAGATGCTCACTGTCCACTGCAGCCAGCAGAAAGGAGAGGAAGATGTGCTGGCTGGCAGAGAAGAGAGGGGAAGATGTGCTAACGGGCTCTGCAAGGTCAGTGCAGACAATGAGATGGTCACCAAATCATTATTTTGTCTTTCAGAGGAACTGTTTAATTGGGAGAATTATTTTGTCTAATATTATCCATGCTGGAGTACTGCAATCAATTACAGAGATTAGAATAATGCTATAATTTACTTTCTATTATCCTGTTTTAAGTTAAACAAGTGACCCGTCGCGAAGTTGCGCAAGACCCAGGACCCCCCCCCCCCCCCCCCCCCCCCCCGCAACGCCATGCGACTGCCCTGAGTCCTGGAGTCCCACCCCGTGTGGCCGGCACGCCAAAGGACAGCGGAGTCCTGGAGTGCCGCCCCGATGCCCCACCTCCAGGCTGTGCGGAGTGGCCGCCGGGCCCCGCCCCTGTGGTGCACACACGGGGCCGCAGAAACCCTGGCAGAAGCCACGCGAAAGGGCCACTGGGACCCCCACCCCCCGTGGGGCCGCAGGAACCCTGGCAGAAGCCACGCGAGAAGGCCGCTGGGACCCCCACCCCCCCGTGGGGCCGCAGAAACCCTGGCAGAAGCCACGCGAGAAGGCCACTGGGACCCCCACCCCCCCCGTGGGGCCGCAGAAACCCTGGCAGAAGCCACGCGAAAAGGCTGCTGGGACCCCCACACCCCGTGGGGCCGCAGGAACCCTGGCAGAAGCCACGCGAAAAGGCTGCTGGGACCCCCACCCCCCCGTGGGGCAGCAGGAACCCTGGCAGAAGCCACGCGAAAAGGCTGCTGGGACCCCCACCCCCCCATGGGGCAGCAGGAATCCTGGCAGAAGCCACGCGAAAAGGCCACTGGGACCCCCACACCCCCGTGGGGCAGCAGGAACCCTGGCAGAAGCCACGCGAAAAGGCCACTGGGACCCCCACACCCCGTGGGGCCGCAGGAACCCTGGCAGAAGCCACGCGAGAAGGCCACTGGGACCCCCACACCCCCGTGGGGCAGCAGGAACCCTGGCAGAAGCCACGCAAAAAGGCCACTGGGACCCCCACACCCCCGTGGGGCAGCAGGAACCCTGGCAGAAGCCACGCGAGAAGGCCACTGGGACCCCCACACCCCCGTGGGGCAGCAGGAACCCTGGCAGAAGCCACGCGGAGCGGCCGCCAGCCCCGCCCCCACTGTGTGCGCCAGCATTTTGTGACTGTGTTATGGCATGAGGGTCAATTTGCATATGACCTCTTTATTATATAGGATTTGTAGAAATGGTTTATTGGCTCAAAAAGGATATATTTTTTTTTCCTAAAAATAACTCATTTTCTCACAAAGGGTGGGAATCTTTTTTCTGCCCAGGGCCATTTGGATATTTATAACATTATTTGCGGGCCATACAAAATTATCAACTTAAAAATTAGCTTGCTTTATGTGGTCAAACATTTAATTAATTCACCCCTAATGCTTGGCAGCAGGGCCAGACCAAGTAATTTCTCAAGCCTTACATGGCCTTAGGACTGGACGTTCCCCACCCGATATGTACACTGCTAACCCATTTCCTTAGTTTCCTCCCTGTCTAAATATTGCTATTAACTGTTCATCTACTTCCTAAATGCATTTCTTAGTTTTGAATGTAAGTTAACAGCTTTCAAAATCATCAGTCATTATAGCATTTTACTCTTGCAATAAGTAACAATAATAATGCCCTAGCCGGTTTGGCTCAGTGAAAAGAACATTGGCCTGTGGACTAAAGAGTCCTGAGTTCAGTTCCGGTCAAGGGCACCTACCTGGGTTGTAGGCTCAATCCCCAGCCCAGGTTGGGGTGCATGGGGGAGGTAACCAATCGATGTGTCTCTCTCACATTGATGTTTCTCTCTCTGTCTCTCCCCTCCTCCCTTCCTTCCACTCTCTCTAAAAATCAATGGAAAAATATCCTCAAGTGAGGATTAACAATAAATAAATAATAATAGCAGGTATTTATTTACACAGCACTATGTGCCAGGTCCTACTCTATGTGACACACATACACATACCCCCAACCAACCCTTATAATAACCCTCTGATGTAGTCCTGTTATTATTCCCATTTTGCAGATAAAGGAAACAGAAATTAAATAACTTGTCCTAACTACTATGTGCAGGAATTTGAACCCAGCACACTGGCGGCTTGAAGTCCATAGACACCCTCTTGGCAGCTGAAGGATAAGTAAAAGGTAAATAGGTGAATGGTTGGCAGGGGCTTGGAGGCACAGAAAAAGGAGGAAACAGCATTGTAGAAGCTCTATGCCAAGTGTGGGGGCAGCAGGAGAAAGGTATTTGGCAACATAAATAAGGGCCACCTGGTGGACCCGGAGAACGCACCGGCACTCTGCAGGGGCCAGACCACACAGGTCAGGACAAGGAACAGAAAGGGCACGAAGCCGCCGTGGTCTTCACAAGGCTGAGGGCATGGAACTCATCGCCAGTGTGAAAGCCACTTTGGCGTGGCAACGGGCTGCTAGAAGGTGAGCATGCAGCGAGGGAGCTACGGTGACAGACCAGCTGACAACAGCTGAGACTGTGACACGTGAAGGTGGTGGATTTAGAGGGTACCAATCATCAGGGCAGAGTGACGGACTGGATTTTGGAGGGAGAGGGACAAGAAGAAGGAAGTCTCAAGGATGACTCCCAGAGTCTGGTTTGTGCACCTGGTTGGATGGCAATGCTGCTCCACAAGATGGACATGAGCTGAGGCCCGAGGAGGGTGGACCTCCACCCTGGACGCGCTGCGGGAGGAGCCCTGGATGTCCAGGGGCAGGTGTCCAGCAGGAAGGCAGACCCACAGGCCTGGAGTCCGTGCCGACGTTGGGAGCCCAGGCATACGCTCTGGAGTCAGTGTATGAACATCAATTCGAGCTGCACAGTGCAGGAGTTCCACACAAAGACGCTAGAGAAAGGGAAGGCTAAGGCAGAGCCCTGAAGACTCATATTTTAAAAGACCAGAGAGACAAGGATGAGTCTGCAAAGGAGCCGAGAGGCAGGAGGAAAGCCAGAGTGCAGGAATCACAGAACCCAATGGCATGGTGCCCTTAAGATCAATAGCCCTGGCCAGGTGGCTCAGCTGGCTGGAGCACTGCCCGCACACAAAACAAGGTCCCAGTCAGGGCACATACCTAGGTTGTGAGTTCGATCCCCAGTCAAGGTGTATATGGAAGGCAACCGATTGTTTTTCTCTCACATCGATGTTTCTTCTCTCTCCCCCCCCCTCCCTCTCTCTCTCTCTCTCTCTCCCCACATCCTTCGGTGAGGATTAAAAAAAAAGGATCAAGCCCTAGCCAGTTTGGCTCAGTGGATAGAATGTCGGCCTGTGGACTGAAAGGTCCTGGGTTTGATTCCAGTCAAGGGCACATGCCCAGGTTGCGGGCTCGACCCCCCAGTAGGGGGCGTGTAGGAGGTAGCCGATCAATAATTGTCTCATCACTGACATTTCTCTCTCTCTCTCCCTCTCCTTTCCTCTCTGAAATCAATAAAAATATATATTTTTAAAAAAGGATCAATAAAGTCAGATGCTCTGAGAGGTCAAGGACAACACAGACCAAAACATCCATCAGGCCTGGAGACGTGTGGGGACTGTTTCAGAGGGCAGCAGGACAGAGCCAGACCTGGAGTGAAATAAGAAGTAAAAAGGGAGAAAATGGAGAGAGAACACACACCCTGAGAAAGGTGGCTGACTGAGAATGTGGGACAAGAGAAGATTTAAAACAGAAGAAACTGAGCATGTTTAAAACGCTTGTTGGAAGACCAGAGTAGGGCGGCAGGAGGCGAGTAGACCTGAGGGGAGGAGCTAGTGAGTGTGAGGTTTTGGTGAAGTCAGCAGGAAACAGGCCCCAAAGCCCACGAGGTGGGAGGAGCCGTGGCGCCTCCCTTTCGCCACCTGGGATGGCGGCTAGAAGGCGCGCAGGAGGAGGCAGGTTTGCACTTTTGGGCGTGGGAGGGTGATGCCGCTCCATCTGATGGCTCCTAATTTCCCCAAGTTGTATATAGAAGACGAAAGAGCAGGTGTGGGCAAATGGGGGGCAGTGCCAGGGATCTGAGGAGATGCAAAGGATTAAAGCAGTCATTGTAGGGGGGAGACTCATTTCAGAATGCTGGCGACCAAGTGACCTGCAGTGCTCAGCCTGTGGGTGCAGGAGAGAAGGCGGATAGCCACAGCCATCCAGGAGGGGGATCCTGCTGGCCAGGGAGCTTAATGACTTGGCAAGAGTGCCTGAGAGGGAGCAGGGCCTCAGCTCCACGAAGAAAAGAGGAGGGAGAATGAAGGGACAAGAGAAGGGATCATGACAAGAGAGACGGTCACATACAGGCTGCGGATGGAAAAGAGGTTATGGACACAGGACAGACGACTCGAATTTAACCGATTCATTATCATTACTCACCATTCATTACATTCGCATTATTAATCAGTGCAATTACTTGTTAATACATTAAGTAGATCAACCTCTGTGACATGACAAAAGGCTGAGCTTCCTGCTCTATGAAGCATCCTTAGAAATCGGTAACAAAAAGCGCAATAACCCAATGGGAAAAAGAATTAAACACCTACTTGGCTGGAGACCCCTCCTCCAGGGGGTCCGGGGACTCCTCCACCACCGGGGGCTCCTCCATAGGCCCAGCTGGCTCCCCGTCACTGAAAGCAGCAAGAACCATCCCAGTCACACAAACTTGTTTACAGCAATGCTCTTAGATATTCGAGAGAGAGAGAAACATGTTATAATGCCCTTTTCTTACGTAGATATCCTTCAAGGAGTTACATGCACACACACAGGTAATCCACATTAAAAGACAAAATGCTCTCAATTAATAATCCATATAAATTATTTTCACAAATGTGAAAGGTACTTTGAGAAATAGAAGTTTCTATGAATGGTCTAAAATTATAACAGATTATAAAGGACCAGAAGAAATATTCAAAACTCTTCTGAACTTAGGAAATTCCCATTATTAATAGGGGCCATAAAACGACTTACAATAGATAAGAATATGCCATATCAAACTTTTAGAAAATGGTAAGAAAGTAAAAACATTCCACAGAAATAGTACGTTGGATTTCAAACTAGCTGGTAATAACTATTTGAATTTTAACATATATGACTTTAATTCTTCCTTTTTATGGTAACATTAATCCTATCTGAACATTACTTAAAAACAAATTAGTCCCAGCAAAGAAATTTCATTTTCAGGAAAATGCTAAAATTAGTAAATATTTTGAGTATATAATGTCAATATAATGGACATTACATATCCATTAGAAATATTTTACACTCTACGTACAGAACCCAGCTTCATAAAATAGGCTATTTTTTTCTAAAGTAAAGAAATTGAACTGTAAAACAGAATAGACTTTTTACACTAATTTTTGTTGTTAATCCTCACCCGAGGATATTTTTCCATTGATTTTGAGAGAGAGTGGAAGGGAGGGGGGAAACAGAGAGAGAGAAACATCAATGTGAGAGAGACACATAGATTGGTTGCCTCCCACAGGCTCCGACTGGGGCCAGGGCTCGAGCCTGCAACTGAGGTAGTATCCTTGACCGGAATCGAACATGGCACCCTTCAGTCTGCGGGCTGACGCTGTATCCACTGAGCAAAACTGGCTAGGGCTACACTAATATTTTTAATTTTCAAAACAAAGCTATTGTAATCAGCTTTTAAAATAACAACTCAGTTTTTCAATGCAAAATTAGAATGACTGATTTTTCCTTTTAAAAAAGGTCCTGAATCAAACGCACTTGTGCTGGAAGGACATCCATGTGCTCTGCGCGGCGGAGGCCCTGCACAAGGCGCTCTGCACCACAGCCTGACCCTGCGGGGTCACGGAGGTTTCAGCATCAGCAGCCGCAGTGCTGAATTACTCCAACTTTCTCTTAGTCTCTTGGCCACATAATAAACCAACGGGATAAAAACACAGGTGCACCGACAGTCACAGCTTTCAAAAATACATAAAACGGTTGATGTTTCTAACTCTCTCCCTCTCCATTCCTCTCTGAAATCAATAAAAAAATATATTTTAAAAATTCATAAAATGGCTACAAAGAAACGGGGAAGGAAAAAAGTAGAGGAATACAAAGAGACTTTGTAAAAACCTGTATTTCTAAAACTTGAGCAATTGATTTTAAAGAAAAAAAAAAATCACAGATCTCCCCCCTATGTTGACCTAAATTATTTTATGAATAAACATAAAATTAACATTGTATTTACAGGTCTTATAGAACCATATGACCACAACTACAAAACAATCAAGTGTCAATATCAGGCACAATTTGCTTTGGCAGATTTTGTTATTCTGTTTAATGTCAATCACCAATGCTGGATAAGTTAAGAGGAAAGTTGCAGCTCCAGCCAGGGCCAAGTCCACTTTGACTTCAGTTATTCCAACACAGACCATGCCCGCTTGCACACCTATGTTCCACAACACTATGCTGAACACATCAAAGCTTTGCTTCCCAGCTCAAATTCACTCACATAAATGAATGACACCAACAGATTTTAGCCAAATGTTCCTTGATTACTAAACTGTTCTGCTCTTCACAACAGACATTGGAAGGCAGCATTGCTGCAAATTGCATTATGGGTATCTATTTCAATTGGTAACAAAAAAATAATATCTGATATTATACTTTAAATTATGCTGATGGAGCAAATTCTATTTTTAGCACAGGTACTTTATGACAAACTGTTCTAAAAACTGTAACACTGGAAATGGCTCAGTCCGAATCGTCACCCCTACACTGAGCCGGCAGCATCGAGCCTGGCCAGCCAGGGACACATCACTTATAGGTTAGGCTTACCTCTCCTCTTTCCTCATTCACCAAAAGCAGTACATAACTCTACTATACTGCACAGTTTTCATGGCAAATCAAAATCTCAATTTAAGTAAACAATTAAAGTCTTAAGCTATGAAAAATCTCTCAATTAAAGATTATTACCACCTAAGAGCTTTGAGTTTAGAGCTCACAAACCAATCCAAAATGAGTGCCATAGGGCACCTTTGATCTTACATTGGACATGCCAGTCGCTAGGAGACATATGGTCATTTCTTAAATATCCAGGCATTTAAAATGCATTCTGAAGCACATGCAAATGTAGTGTTATGTGCTTGGGAGCATCAGCAAACAAGCAATTTCGTTTGGCTAAAATAAGATAAAATAAGAATATTTTAAAATTGAACTTACTGGGGTGACATTAGTTAATAAAATTATATAAGTTTCAGGGGTACAATTCTATAATACATATTCTGTATAACATATTGGGTGTTCACCACCCCAAGCCCAGTCTCCTTCTATCACCACTTATGCCCCCTTTTTCCCCTCCTACTTTGCCCCGCCCCCCCTTCCCTCTGGTAATCACCATACTGTTGTCTATGAGGTTTGTTTTTTTTTCCACTTAATCCCTTCACCTTTTTCACCCAGCCCTCCTACCCCCTCCCCTCTAACAGCTGTCAGTCTGTTCTCTGTATGAGTCTGTTTCTATTTTGTTTGTTGGTTTATTTTGTTCATTAGATGCCACATATAAGTGAAATCATACGGCACTTGTCTTTCTCTGACTGGCCTATTTCACTCAGCGTAATACTCTTCAGGTCCATCCATGCTGTTGCAAAGGGTAAGATTTCCTTTGTTGTTGTTTTTTACAGCCGAGTAGTATTCCATTGTGCAAATGTACCGCAGCTTTTTATCCATTCATCTACTGAGGGGCACTTGGGCTTTTCCAGATCTTAGCTATTCTAATAATGCTGCTATGAACATAGGGGTGCAAATATTCTTTCAAATCAGTGTTTCGGGTTTCTTTGGATAAATTCCCCGAAGTGGATTGCTGGGTCATAGGCAGTTCCATTGTTAATTTGTTGAGGTAACTCTATACTGCTTCCTAGTGGCCGCACCAGTCCGCATTCCTAGCAGCGGTGCAGAAAGGTTCCCTTTTCTCCACAGCCTAGCCAACACTTGTTGTTTGTCGATTTGCTGTGGTAGCCATTCTGACATGGGATTTCTCATGGCGGTTTTATTTTGATGATTAGTGACACTAAGCATCTTTTCACACATCTCTTGGCATCTGTATGTCCACTTTGGAGATGCATCTATTCAGGTCCTTTGCCCATTTTTAAATTGATTGTTTGTTTTCTTGGAGTTGAGTTTTGTAAGTTTTTAATAAATTGTAGCAAACCCATTTTTAAAAGTTATCTCACTAAACAAAATCCTAAAATCAACCTCTATTTAAGGGAACACAGTATAAAGACACTTGCAAACACAGCAGAGGACATAATTTTCATGAAAGGCAAACAAGGATGGAGATTTCCACTTAATTGTAGGTGCACAGAATGCACACATTTGCAGCGTACCTGGTATCTTTACTGGATCCCCAGGTGCGAACTCCACATCCACCCATGTTGTCTTCAGTTCTGATTGCTCTACAGAAAGAAATAATATTTCCTTAAACTGCAACCTGGTCTCTAGTCAATCTTCAATTCAGAGAAGTTGATAATAAGAGCTATCCCAGATCAGCTCTTTACTAATATAAAGTCAACTAAGTATTAACACATAACAGATTCACACTATGTACGACTAAGGTCTTAAAGTGAAAATAGCATTTATAAAGGAACTTACATTTTATCATTCCCACCGTATCGCTCAAATTCCCGTTTTCCTCTTTGGTCAAAACGATCAAAAGCTCTGTTCCCGGGACCACCTCGGCCTCTGCTCCGCAGGCCCCCTCTTGGGCCTCCACGTCCTCTCATGGGTCTGTCTCTATCAAACCTGTCAACTGGTCTAGGAAAACATGGTATAACACAAAGTGGTGGATTAAACAGCGAAGGCTTTTTTAAGAAAAAAAATATTCTAAAAGGCTATTATGGCTATAGTATATTGGAAAGAATGGTGGCCTGCACAATGAATAGTTAACTTTTACTGAACACATACTATCCCTGGTGTTGTTCTGAGCGCTTCACATACAGTCATTTAATTCGCACAAACAAATCTGTAATATACTACTATTGCCCACAGATGAGGAAACTGAGGCGCAGAGGAGGTAGGTAACTTGCCCAAGGTCATATGGCTACTAAGTGGGGAGCTGGTGAGAGCAGGTCCTAGGCAGGTCTTACACTAATCTGTAGAGGGGCACCCCCCTCTCTCTCTCTGGACCTGGTTTCCACATTTATAAAATGAGGTTAGGACCTGGCCGGTGTGGCTCAGTTTGTTGAGCATTGTTCCATGCACCAAAAGGTCACAGGTTCCATTTCTGATCAGGGTACATGCCGAGGTTGCTGGTTCGGTCCCCAGTCTGGGTGCGTGTGGGAGGCAACTAATTGATGGCTCTCTCTCTCTCTCTTTTTTTTTTTTTTAAATATATTTTATTGGTTTTTTTACAGAGAGGAAGGGAGAGGGATAGAGAATTAGAAACATTGGTGAGAGAGAAACATCAATCAGCTGCCTCCCGCACACTCCCTACTGGGGATGTGCCCGCAATCAAGGTACATGCCCTTGACCGGAATCGAACCTGGGACCTTTCAGTCCGCAGGCCGACGCTTTATCCACCAAGCCAAACCGGTTAGGGCTGATGGTTCTCTCTCAATTTGATGTTTCTCTCTCTCTGTCTCCTTCCCTCCTTCCCTCCTCCCCTCTCCCTTTCTTCCTCTCTCTAAAATCAATTAAAAAAACACACCCACAAACATATTTTTTTAAAATGAGGTTAGATAAACTAACTCTAAGATTCATTCCACTTCTAATACTAAATATTTAAGTTAAATTTGGAATGTTTGTATAATTTGAAAGATGGTTAAACTTCAAATTATGCCTCCTCCCAAGCACACAACCAGTCAGTGACATTTGGGGCTGAAACATCCTATGACGACCTGACTACTAACCCCATTCTCTACATAAACGTCTAAGAACAGCTAAAGACAACCTCTTGATGTTAAACCCAATAGTAACTTTTGTCTTTAAGCCATTTGACCCCTCTTCACCATGTGACACTGCCAACCACTAATTTTCCTCTGACCTTCCTGACTCCCCTTTCCCTATCTGTCCTTAAAAAATTATTTTTTAATAGGTAATACCCATACATGGTACAAAATTGACAAGGTGCTCCTCCTCCTGCTCCCCGGCCACTGCTACTCCTCAGAGGCAGGCGATCCGGGGTCACACAACGGGAAAAGCTCCGCACCTTGCCTTTCTCACCCACGTGTCCTGGTGCTCCGCACACGCTGCCTGCCGTGCTCTCCCGGATCCCCATTTGTCCTGAAGTGCTGGCACTCCCAACTTCCCGTCCCCTGCACGCCGTCCTCACCTCTATGCCTGTGCTACATGGCCCTCATTCATGTGACCCCAGGTCTCTCACACAGGTCTCTCTGATTCCAGGCCACAAAGCCAGGTTCTTCCTGGACACCCCCCTCTGCACATCCCCAGCCCTGCAGATGTGTGGCCAACAGTGACCCCTTGCTCCTCCTATGGTCCCTAACTCGCAACACAAGAGTGCCCAAGCCAGCTACGGGGCCCTTTCTCCACTCCTCCTTTTCCCTGCCACACCCACCGGACCCAGGCCTGACTGCCTGCCCACTTCCCACACCCAGCGCTGCCTCACTGCTGGTCACCATCACTCCATGAGGATTCGCTCTTCTCCACTAGACGCAAAGCTCCTGAAGGAAGACACATCTTTCTCATCACTAAACCCTAGTTAAATAAGACAGATTATATTTTTTAATTAGTCAAGGTTTTTAAAAACATCTAAAACTATAAGAAATTGCTTATTGAAATCTAATCGGGCATTATTAGTGGCTCCAATGCCAAGACGAGAGGTCTGTATCTATGGCTGAAAATGCTGCATTAAAATACTAGTAGTGTGGCTCAGTTGAGCATCATCCTGTACACCGAAAAGTCGAAAGGTCGCTAGTTCGGTTCCCGGTCAGGGCCCATATCCAGGTGGCAGGTTTGATCCCAGGTCGGGGTGCATGCGGGAGGCAACCGATTGGTGTTTCTCTCTCACATCGAAGTTTCTCTCTCCCCCTTCCTCCATCTCTCTCAAATCAATAAAAACATCTTAAAAGCTACTATCCAATCATGGGTAAAAAGATACAAAACTCCTGATTCTCCTTACTCAAAAAGATAAAGAAATAAAGAAGCATCAATCATTAACTTTATGCCAGACACTTACCATTCTAAATAAATGTTTAAGTTGGATTTTGTCTCCAATCTCCTCTGACCAAAACCAAATTTTTAAAAATATTTTTTTTATTGATTTCAGAGAGGGAGAGGGAGAGACATAAACATCAATGATGAGAGAGAATCATTGATCGGCTTCGTCCTGCACACCCCCTACTGGGGATCAAGCCTGAAACTCGGGCATGTGCCCTGATCAGAATTGAACCCAGGACCCTTCAGACCGCAGGCCAACACTCTATCCACTGAGCCAAACCGGCCAGGGCAAAACCAAATTTTTAAATAGAAATTATTGTTGTAAAATCTGATTCTATATTAAAGTACCTAAAGCAGAGTTCTAAAACAATGACCAAAGAAAAGTAAGTTCTTAATCAGGCCATAAAAGAAAAAAAGTATACCTAAAAATTGAGAGGAAATGAAGCAAAACAACATACAAGGAAAATAATGCCAACAGTCAAAATCAGGTCTAAATTTGCATCAAAGCCAATCAGATATGGACAAAATTACGAATTAATTTAAGCTATAATAGTGATTGAAACTGACCCTAAAAATAGACCTGTGTGTTCAGGTGTATTTTAAATCCTTAATCATTTTTTTCTCTACTCCGCAAGTTTACTCCTACCCCCAATTAAATATATTCTCAATTGCCTCTTTACTTTCCCCTTATTATAAATTGTATCTTCTTTGTCACAGGTTGGTGAGACTGAGGAATCCTGTATTCCACTTGGGAAGCTTTCTTACATACACACAAGCAGAAGGAAAAAACTTGGAGCCAAGCATTCCACTTTATATACCTGTCATCCACTCTTGTACAACAATCCTAATAACTAGACATGAGTATGTTTTACAGGTAAGGGAATGAAGTTTCTATATGGGGAATGGGGAGCTGATATTTAAGGGAACAGCTGGGGAAAGTGAAAAGGTTCTGGAGAAGGATGGCAGTGATGGTTACACAACAATGCGAATGGACTTAATGCCACTGAACTGTATATTTAAAAGTGGTTTAGCCCCAGCCAGGTGTGCAGTGGTTAGAGCATCAGCCTGCAGACCAAAGGGGCATGGGTTTGATTCCTGGTCAAGGGCACGTACCTCGGTTACAGGTTACAGGCCCTGGTCGGGACACTGTGGGAGGCAACCAATCAAAGCGTATCTCTCACGTCGGTGTTTCTCTTTCCCTCTCCCTCTCCCTCCCTTCTATCCTCTCTAAAAATCAATGGAAAAATATCTCTGGTGAGGATTAAAAATAAAAAGAAAGAAAATAGGCAAGGTGTTACAAGTAATCATCTCAGACAGTAAGATAGGTAGTTTAATTTTCTTTATAATTTTATACTAGTATGTTTTCCAAATTGTTTCAAGAAACTATAAATAATTTTTATTAAAGATCTTATGGACCTTTATTAATAGAAAGGTACCTTTAAAGAAACTAAGGAAAATATATTTTCTGATGGCACATGACGTAAAAAAAATTTCAAATTTCCTTGAAAGTAAAAAATTCCTACATATTCTTAATGTGATATGCTGAGAAGGGCACAAAACATCACTTCTGTGGTATTCCTGCCAAATAAGTTCATTCCATGAGGAAATAACAGACAAACTCAAATTCTGAGCTGTTCTACAAAACAAACAGCCTGTCCTTTTCCGAAAGTCAAATTCATAAAAGAGAAAGGGAGACTGAGGAGCCGTTCCAAATTGAAGACCAAATGCACTGCCCATTCCTGGACTGGACCCGGAATCAGACTTCTTTTTTCTTTTGCTAAAAGGATATCACTAAGACAACTGGGGAAATCGGAATAGTCTGTGGATTACACAATTCAGAGAATTCAACAGAATTGTACTGAAGCTACTAAGTTTGATAATTGTACCATGTTTTTAGTAAATACATTTAAAGTATTTAGGGATAAAGGGACATTCCTGCACCTTACTCTCATCTAAAATGACAAAAAGTTGTGTGTTATGTGTGTGTGACACAGAGAAACTATGAATGTCTAGGGCAGGCGTCCTCAAACTATGGCCCACGGGCCACATGCGGGTGTTTTTGCCGTTTTGTTTTTTTACTTCAAAATAAGATATGTGCAGTGTGCATAGGAATTTGTTCATAGTTGTTTTTTTTAAACTATAGTCTGGCCCTCCAACGGTCTGAGGGACAGTGAACTGGCCCCCTGTTTAAAAAGTTGGAGGACCCCTGGTGTAGGGGAAAAGAAAGAAAAGGAGGAAGAAGAATATAATAAAGCAAATGTGGTAAAATGTTAACATTTAAGGAATATGGATAATGGTGTATGGAAATTCTTTGTATAATTATTGCAACTTTTTGCAAATCTGAAATTATTTTTAAAGTAAAAAGAAAAATAAATCCCTCCATAACCCCATATCCCACCCTACCCTTACCCCTAGCCTTGCTTGCATGTATGATTTCATTTAATAGGCATCTTTCCATGTTATTATATAAAGACCTATCTTATCCTTTTTAAAGACTCATAGTTTTGCTACTAAAAAAAACCCTGGAAACATGAGTTTGTGCTTTTGAGCTATAATTTCCTTATTTCCACAGAATAAATTCCTGAAGTAAGAAAAAATACACAAATGCTTCCTAAAATAAGCAGCTGTGATTCAGAAGCTCTTTATAAGCATGCAGACTGACCATTACACAGCAAATTTGAAGCAATCACCAAAAAAGGGCAGAATTAAACCTTTTTCTAACCCCCACCTCCAACGTGGTGGCAGTGGTCGGCAAACTGCGGCTCAAGAGCCGAGGTTTGCCGCTCTGTTGACTAATGAGTTTGCCGACCACTGGGATAGGGGCTTAATCACAAGGAACGGCTCGAGAGCCGCAGTTTGCCGACCACTGTGGTGGCAGATACACCACTTCAATGTTTTGGACGTGTAACTGCTAGGGAACAGATCTGCAGAAGTCGCCATCTGCTCAGCTCTCTCGCACTGAGCTAGTCTGCTGGACTTCCTTGTTTTTTAGGCTTGTTTTAATGGATTCGAGTATAGTTTTACAAAGCTAAATTCTTTAGTTAAAACTTGTAAATGAGATTAGTAGTCAAGAAGTTGAAGGACTGCCCGGCTGGTATGGCTCAGTGGCCCATGAACCAGGAGGTCACGGTTCAATTCCAGTCAGAGTACATGCCGGGGTTGCAGGTTCGATCCCCAGGAGGGGGTGTGCAGGAGGCAGCCGATCAATGATTCTCTTTCATCATTGATGTTTTTATTTCTCTCCCTCTTCCTTACTCTCTGAAAGCAATTTAAAAAGCAAACAATAAAAACAAAAATAAAATAAATTCATCAATAGTCTAAAATAATACTAAATAAAAAACATAATTATATCTCTAGCCTAAACTTCAAAAAAAAAAAAAATTTGACCACTTGAACATACTCCTGTGCAGTATTTTTATGAGAGTGCTTTTCATAGTTAGCAATAAAGACTTCATTTTTTATCGTAAAATCATTTCCTGAACCAAGACTTAAGGTCATTTAGGAGGTAAAGGGAAGATCCTCCATGTGGCACCTAAGGTACTATGATTTGCTACTTAAACTGGCAAATTATTCCCGGGACTGGCAGCACGGAAAGGTCACCAAGGCTAGCAGTTCTCTGAAAACCGTTCTGGTTCCTAACCCCTCCTCGCCCAGATCTGTGTGCAGTACGTACTTTTCTCCTGGAACCTTCTCAGGTGTAAAGTCCGCCTGCCTCTCGGTCTCATAAGGGTGATGTTCCCTGTAGGATCTCCGCTCCGCTCTCTCCAGCGTCACCTCTGTCCCCCGGCTATCATTCCATCCCTGCTGCTCCCCTCTTCTAGGAGTTCGCTTCTGGCCTGCAAGCAAAAATCAAAGGGAGAGGTGAACACAGGTCTACAGCAGCACGTCATTCACAGGTGCTTTTACATTGAACTCTTCCAGAAACCAACATCACGGGAAATGGAGAAGTTTAGAGAAGGAAAGTTGCTGATATTACTACAGCCAGTACCAATTACTTTTTAATAAAAGTTTTAAGTTCCTATTGAATTACAGGCTTTCTCTTATGTCATGAAAAACATGATAAAGTTAAACAGACTACACCAACTAACTTGTAATTATAGGTATTGCACAGTGACTCTGTGATAGCTAGGGATATAGATAATTGCTAAATCAACGACCTTTCACAATAGCAGCTTTATTAAAACATGGCAGCTAAGCTACATCCAGAAACTTTTAGAATATCCTGTACTTTAAATTTTTTTTAGAATCCCAAGTATAGTTTATCATCAGCTACTAAGGTTTTTGTTTTTAAATACAGCTTATACCACTATTATCTTTTTTTTATTTAGAAACAGATTTTTCTGCTATTTCCTGGTATTTATAATCATACTTCTCAAATATGAGGCCAAACTTGTCTAGTCAAATCATACATGGGCCAGTTAGCACCCAAACGGGCATCTCTCATGCGTGGAGCCAGCACTCAGCTGGGGCAGGGACCCGGCCATTTTCCTCTCTCATCTCACCATACTCTACTCCCCTCCAGTTCGATGCTTTAACAATTTTAAGCAGTCTGTGTTTGATAAAGACACAGACTTATAATACCTGGTAAGTATGTTCTGAAGAATGTTTGTCACTTCAAAATCATCTTCTAAAAACGTTTATCTTTTCTTTGTATACATTTAAAAGGTCCCCATCTCAAACATTATTTATAATTTTATTACAGTACCTTTGACTTTTCTATAAATTACCCTTCAATTGGTTATATGGCTGTAAAAATATTAAATGTATTTGAATTAATGAGTCTTTTTTAAACAGCTGGTCTCCACTCCAAATTAGACAAACATGACTCTTAAGGAAGATGTTTACATGTATTTTTCCATTTTCCTACTTAATATTTTCTATCTGAATTTTATAATTTGGGCACATGTATTAACAAAGTTCCAATACTCTACAAATATTTCATTCTTTTTTTTTTTTTTTTTTTTTTTAAGGAGAGAGGTAGAGAGTTAGAAACATCGATGAGAAACATCCATCAGCTGCCTCCTGCACACCCCCTACTGAGGATGTGCCCGCAACCAAGGTACATGCCCTTGACCTTGACCGGAATCGAACCTGGGACCTTTCAGTCCGCAGGCTGATGCTCTATCCACTGAGCCAAACCGGTTTCGGCAATATTTCATTCTTTCTTCAAAACCCAAAACACAAAGACGCAATAGGGGTACAATTGCTTCCCCACAATTCAGTGCTGAAAGATTAAGACTGCAATTGAACCTAGTTGTTTTCTGTGCTGGATCAGCAGCTCCAAGTGGATAATGCAAACACTGAATTTCACTAGCCCTTTCCACTGAAAGGCTGGCACACGCAGTCTGTTCACTGATCTAACGCCAAGCCCACGAAGGGACAAAATACAATAAAATTCTCAATGAGATTTCTACAAAATAAAGTTGAACTTTGACTCAAAAGCAATCGTTCTGAAAGGCTAAGAAAAGTAAAGATGAAACAGCCCCTGAGGACTTCAAGAACAAACTTATTGAGCAAGGCTCACACAAGGGTCAACGTACAGTTGACTCTTGAACATCTAGGGTCAATTGAAAAATCCACATGTAAGTGGACCCAAGTTATTCAAGGGGTCATTGTATATTGCTAAATAGTGAAGGATACTAAAAACCTCAATGGGAAAATCTTACGATTTCCACATCCTTTTGAGATTAATAAATATTTCCATTATATGTCAAACATGTTTTGACTTTGTTTCTTGACTACACTAAGTATTCACTCACAATATTCTAACTAAATTAAATTTTTTGAGTGTTAGAAAAGAACAGTCCATATAAATTAGGGCTACAAAACTTTGAGAGAGTAGCTCTCTAACATCCATTACAGGCAAGCTTAGTACAATAACCGCGTAGACAGAAATTAATGAGCTGTTAGCTCCTGAAATAACACATACTTGAAAAAAGAACTAGAAAGACAAAATTTCCATTCCAACTACAAAATTAAAGAACTTTAATATAGTTCTCAAAACCCAGATCACCTGGATCATGAACAATTGACAGAAAAAAGTTATCAACACACTAGATTACAAGGCTAAGTGAAAGAAGCAGCCTGCAACCCAGTTTATATCGTTTAAATTTAGAAAAAATAAAATAAAAAATAGGCCCAGCTGCGGTGGCTCAGTGGTTGAGCTTTGACCTATGAACCAGGAGGTCAGGTGCAGCTGGATCCCCAGGGGGGAGCAAGCAGAAGGCAGCCGATCAATGATTCTCTCTCATCATTGATGTTTCTATCTCTCTCCCTCCCCTTTCCTCTCTGAAATCAATAAAAATATACTTTAAAAAATAAGAAAAGAGGAAATAATTTTGTGCATTAATGTATATAAATACGAGGTGCTGACAATTGGAAAAATAAAGGATTTCCACTTTACTTCATACATTTCTAACTTGTTTAAAATTTTATAACAAAAATGCATGGCATTTTTAATTTTGAAAGAGTTAAAAAGTGATTATGTTAGTAGCACTAAATGCAGTTTCACAGGATGAAATACCCATTTTCATTTGTTAAAAAATAAAGGGAGAGGAAAAGCTTAGTCTTTCTCTATTCTTTTATTACTATATTTGGCTAAATAAATTTGAGAAAAAAATAGAACTTAATACCAAATGTACATCATATCTCAAGTCTCACTCTATTTAAACACTCTCATGAACTTACTGGCCTACCAAGGGGTCTTGAAATAACTTTTTAAATAAATTCAACATCTGTATTATGGTGACTTATTTTCTGATTCTCAAGTGTTATCGCTGGACTGCACTTTTCACAGCTAAAGGTAAACATCACCTAGTTGCAGAAGTCAAAGCCCCAATACTTAAATCAGTTGTTTTCCCAGGGTTGGAATGCACAATTGAGTATTTTTGTAATTTTTCAATTACAGTTGACATTCAATATTATATTAGGTTCGGGTGCACGCACAGTGTGAGACATTTATGTAACTTACAAAGTGATCCCCCGCATGAGTCTACATACTTATTACAATATTATTGACCGTATTCTCCATGCTGAACTTTACATCCGTAACTATTCTGTAACTGCCATTTGTGGGGTGCACCATTTTTATCAAGCAGGGACCTAGCCGGTAGAGCCGAGCTGAACACACGGCTAACAGCGGCTGCAGTGGTGGAACTACACATCTTAACCTCACTCTCCCCTTGGGCAAACCTCAGGGCCCTGTTTTAGGACACCAGGAGCGCAGGGGTGCTCTCGGCAGGGGTGCTCTCGGCAGGGGTGCTCTCGCTGACTCCACCCCCGATGCAGGTCAGGTGAGACTCCGCCGCTCCAGCACCCTCCGCGGCCGGGACAGCGGGCGGGGAACTTGGAAGGGCCTCGTGGCCCAGGTGGCAGGAAGCAGCCGGAGGGAATGACAAGTTCCACATCCCGCCGCCACCACGCGCGGCTTTTAAAAATACCGCCGGCTGGATGCTGGAGGCTACGGTAAGGGGATGATGGGTCGAAGGCACAGAGCTCGGGAGGCGCCGGGAACCCCGCGCCACCCTCCGCATTCGCGGGCGCCGACGTCACAGCCTCCGCGGTCGCCCAGGCCTCCCTCCATCACAGAGGCCGTCCCGCCTCCCTCCGCGACTCCTCACGCACCCGGACTCTCGCCACGCCGCCCCCGCGCCGGGGCGCCTACCTCCCCCACGCTGCCTAAGCGGGGCTCCCCTCCAACCACGCCTCTCCCTTCGCTCCTGGCAGAGGGTGGGCTGGAGGAGGCCGGAGCCCCTGCGGCTCCGACCCCCGCGTTCACCCCGCACACCACCCCAGCGGCGTCCCTTCACTTCGCCCAACTTGTGAAGGCTCAGCTCCGGGTTCTGGGCCCCTACCCCAGGGTGCACCCCGCACCCCGCCCCACAGGGGACTGGGAAAGGCCAGAAGCGCGTGCCGGCGCCCGCCCCCTCCTCTTCCCCACCTGCTCTGCCTACAAGGGCCCTCAACTCCTCCCGCCGCCCCAAAGGTCCCCGCCCCTTCGGGGAGCAGGCTCCGGTGACCGCAGCCTCCTAGCGGGACGCCGGGCGGCTGAAGCGGGGTGACCGCCGTGACCCCTTCCTCCTCCCCCTCCCGCCACCGCGCTCACCCGGGGGCGTCCAGGTGCCCGGCGGGGCGCGCGTCCCGGGCGGCTGCGAGCCGCCCCCGGGGCTGTCCGGCTGCGGCGCGCCGGGGGCCGGGAGGCCCTTGCGATCCTTCTGGGACTCCCGCCGGCCGCCGCCCGCGCCGGGTCTGTGGCCCGAGGCCCCGGCCGGGCTCCTGCCGCCGCGGTGGCCGGCCCCGGCCGCCGCCGCCGCCGCCGCCTCGTCCCGCCTCTTGCGCTGCAGCTGCTGCTGGCGCCGGCGCTCGGCCTCGCGCAGGATGTCGAACGGGTCTGACTCGTCGTCCAGGAGCTGGTGGAAGCGGTTGGCCACGACGCAGCCGAAACTTTCCTGCATCGCGGCGCCCGCGGCGGCCGCGGCCACGGGGCTCCCCAGAGAGCCCTTCATGCCGCCGCGGCCCTGCGGGCCCGCCGGGGGCAGCCCACGCGAGCGAGTCTCAGCGAAGCCGGCGGCGAGGACCCATCACGCCCGTCGCTGCAGCCCTCCCAGCCCGGTGCCCTCCTTCCCCGCGCGGACCCCCGCGCAGCCCCCGACGCCCGCCTAGCCGCCGGCAGACAGCCAATCAGAGCGCTCGGACACGCCCCTTTTCCTAGCGGGCACGCCGGGAAGGCCAATCAGAGGCCGGCTTCTGTCACGTCCTGCGACCTCTATGCCCCACCCCTCGACTCACAGGGAGGGGCGGAGTCCAAGGGGCGGAGCTACTGGGAGGAGCGCGGAGTTTGTGGTCCAGGCCGGTCCGCCTGTGTGGGTGGGTCGAGACCATTTGTGTTCTCTCTGGGACTGGATTCACAACATTCATTATTGGCTACTCTTCTTTGAAGTTTGTATAGTCATTTACCCATTGAACACTTACTATGTGTTAGAGGTTTTGGCCAGCGATGAGGGCTGCGAAAGAATTCACAACTAAAAGAAGAGAGAGCCCAGCCGGCCTGCTCAGTGGTTGAGCATCCACCTATGAACCTGAAGGTCGCAGTTAGATTCCCAGTCAGGGCACATGCCCCGTTAAGGACTTGATCCCCAGTGTGGGGTGTGCAGGAGGCAGCGGATCAATGATTCTCTCTCATCATTGATGTTTCTCTCTCCTTCTCCCTTCCTCTCTGAAATCAATAAAATGTATTTTAAAAATAATAAAAGAAAATAGAAATGTAAAGAGAAAGTTTATTTTCCCCAAAGGGCAAGAGCTGTGCTAATCAATGCCAGGGCAAAGAACAAAAAAGCTGCCCTTCCTTTTAAAGCCTTGGGCAAGGAAGGCAGGGAGGGTTTCCGGCTGCTGCTGTTGCTTGGTGACATTGAGCAGACATCAGGGGAGTTGTCTTTGTTAGTTCTTTAGGAGTCAATCCCAGCAGATGTCCTAGGGAGGTGTCTTATGATTTTTCCTAAGTCTGTATAATATTCCTAGAGCAAAAGTTGCGAAGAGTTTAAAAGAGGCTTGTTTGGAGGAAAATGGGGAAAGGAACTTTCTACTAATTACTCCTGGGTTGTAAACCAGCAGGGAGAAGTGTATGCAAGAATGTAGCCTTGAAAGTAACTTGTCTTATAGTTTGAACAGAGGGAACGTTTGAACCAGAGGAGCTAACAATCCTGAGGTTTAATTACCAGGTGCTCCTCATAAGTCGTGGAAGGCTACAGCAAAGAAAAACAAAAGCCTTCTTTTTCCCCCCTCTCCTAACACTATGTGCCAGGCATTATGTTGTAGGAGATACTAACTCCGTGATTTATGGATCTCACAGTATATCAACAGGAAAGTGTCCCGAAGGAAAGGCACAGACTTCCCTAGGAGGTAGAAAAGGAACCTGAAGCTTCCCCTAGTAAGTGCTGATTAAGCTGCCATCTGCAGGATGACAAGGAGCAGAAGCAAGTGCAAGTGCAGAAGTCTTGAGGTGGGTCCGTGCACAGCCCAGGCACTCGCTCAAAAAAAACCAGTGACCTGGGTTGCAAAGAGTTGGGGGAGGGCCTTGTTTGGTCTGGCCATTATTCTAAGAGCAGTGAGAAGCAAGTGATAAACATGAGCATATCTTGAAAAGGCTACCCTGGCTACAACATGAAGGGCGTGGAGGGAGGTCAATCAAGCAGAAGATTGCTGCAGAGCTCCAGGAAAGAGCTGATGATGGCGACTTGGACTAGAACGATGGCAGTGGAGGTGAAGAGAGTAGTAGATTCAAGAGCTATTTTGCAGGTTTTATCAACAGGACTTGGTGAATCACTAGATATGGATGAGGAGGAGGAAGAGGAGGGGTGAGATGATGCCTGTTTTTCTGGTGCAGCTGGAATGGTGGTGCTGTTCACAAAGAATTAGAGCACTGGAAGAGAACACTGATGCGAATCCTGAGTTTACTCTTGAACATGCTGAGGTTTGGGGTTTTGTTTGTTTTTCTTGTGAGATATTCAACTGAGGCCTGGAATTCAAAGAACACCAAGCTCAGCCCTGGCTGGGTGGCTCAGTTGGTTGGAGCGTCATCCTGTACACCAAAAGATTTCAGGTTTGATTCCCCATCGGGGCACATACCTAGGTTGCAGGTTCCATCCCCTGTTGGGGCGCATATGGGAGGCAACCAATTGATGTTTCACTCTCACATCGATGTTTCTCTGTCTCTCTCCCTTCTGTTAGTGTTTTGGATGGTGACACAGGCTGTGAAAGAATTCACAACTAAAAGAAGAGGAAGTATATTTTACTTTCCAAGCAAGGAAAGGGCTGCTGCATCATTAGTCAATACAGGGCAAGAAACAAAGGGTGCCTTCCACTTTTAAACAGTAATGACTGCCCTAACCAGTTTGGCTCAGTGGATAGAGCATCAGCCTGTGGACTGAAGGGTCCCAGGTTCAATTCCAGTCAAGGGCATGTATCTTGGTTGTGGGTACATCCCCAGTAGGGAGTGTGCAGGAAGCATCTGACTGATGTTCCTAACTCTCTACCCTTCTCCCTTCCTCTCTGTAAAAAATTAATAAAAAATATATATTTTTAAAAAGAGTAATGACTGCTGTTGCTAGATGACAAGGAAGGGTGGTCTTTGTGTGGAAGTTGAGCAGATGCCAGAGGCTGTCTTGAAAAGTTACAGTTTGTTTGCTTTCCAGGAGACAGTCAGGCATACGTCCTAGGGAGTTGTCTTATCAGTATTTTTCTCAAGCCTGTAAAACATGCATAGAGCAAAAGTTATGAAGAGTTCAAAAGAGGCTTGTTTGAAGGGGCCGGGGAAGGAATTTTCTACTAACTTGAGACTCTGAGAATTATCTCTGTGTTGTGAAAACAGCAGGGAGGAAGGGATGCAAGAATGTAGCCTTGAGAGTAGCTTATCATATCTTGCAGTTTGAACGGAGGAGCTGTTTAAATCAGAGGAGATAACAATCTTGGGCTTTAATTATCAGGTGCTTGTCATAAATTGTGAAGACCACAGCAAAGAAAAAGAAAGGCCTTTTTCCTGTCCTCACACCTCCCCCCCTCTCTAAAATCAATTAAAAATATGTCCTTGGGTGAGGATTAAAACAAAAAAAGAACCAAAGAACAACCAGCTCAAAGAACTGGAACTCTTGCCCAGGGCCCCGTGCATACACTCTTGGCTGCCCATTGTTCCCTCTGATATTTCCCCAGAACCTGTATTTTGTTAGGGCATTAGATAGCTATATGCCCCAGGGGAAGCTGGGCCTTCTTTCAGCCTCAAAGTTGGTTAATCTCAAATCAGGCAGTGTACTTCCATTCCCTTGCCAAGGATTAGTGTAGGAATAGGCTTGTGATACAAATCTGGCAGAACAGACGGGAGGTGAATTCTTCTGGAGGATATCTGGGAGCTTTTTTCTTATACCTAAAAAGGGATTGGGAAGGGATCTGCCATCGTCCCACTTCTGTTCTTTGGTCCTGGTTACAGGAGGAGGACGTGATGCCTGGAGTTGCCATTTCTTATTATGACTATGAGGATTGCAGAGCAGAGGGATAGAGAAAACCTAGTTCCTTGATGTTGAGCTGCTGCCTTACCCGCTCAGGAACCTACCTACCTCAGACTTATTATTCCGTAAGGCAACAAACGCCATTATTGTTTAAGCCACTCTAGGTTGTGTTTGTTTCTTGGTCCAGAAGCATCCTGTTGGAGCTTCTTGCTCAGGAGCACCCTTGCCCGTTTTTACTTTCCTGTAATAGCAAATGGAAAGGGAACCCTTCATCCCAACTGCTGCCAGGTCTGTGTTTTACTCACCAATTCTCTTTCATTCCTGAGGAGGACAGGGATGATGTCTGTCTTACTCATTGCAATGTATATTCCCAGTGCTTAGCATGCTAGGTGGTTGTACAATAGGTACTCAGAATTTGCTGAATGTCTGAAGATTTTGAGATACTTGGTCATCTCCTGCTTAGTCAGCATAGGTTTATGATTCAAAGACTACATTTTTTTACCCAAAAGAGTTGAGAGCAGGTGCTCAAACAAATACTTGTACCTGAATGTTTGTAGCAGCACTACTCACAATAGCCGAAAGATGGAAACAGCCCAAGTACACATCAACTGATGAGTGCATAAACAGCATGTGGTACATGGATTAATATTTGGCTCTAAAAGGGAATGAAGTACTGATACCTGCTGTAACATGAACGAATCTCGAAACCATTATGCTAAGTGAGAGAAGCCAGACACAGATATTGTATGATATTATTCATATGAAATGTCCAAATTCATAGAGACAGAAAACAGATGAGTGGTTGCCAGGGGTTCTGGGGAAAGAGGATGAGGAGTCACTGCTTAATGGCCATGAGGTTGCCTTGTGGGGTGATGAAAATTTTCAGCTATTATATAGTGTGAGAGTTGCACAAACGTGAATGTACAAAACACCACTGAATTGTACACTTTAAAGTGGTTAAAATAATTTTATGTGCATTTTACCACATTTTTGAAAAGCATATATTTTGCAGTTAGACCATGATTTGTTCATGGTTTCTGTGCCTCAGTTTTCTGTAAAATGAAGACAATAATGCTACCAACTCTAGAGGGTTATTGTGAAGTGTAGGTCAGATAACACACAGCACTCAGCACCATGCCCAGCACAGAGGGTAAATTCTCAGTAACAGTTATCAACATGGCTAATATCATCATCATCGTTATAGTTTTGAATCAGATCTAAGACTAGGTAGAGTCCTAACAACACTGCTCATTATGAGGTGAATGAAATTTTCAAAGATTCTTCATACAACAGGATCACCAGATGCACCAGGAACCATGCTTGGAGATGCACCACTTCAAGCCGAAGTTGTCGCTGGCATGTTAAGCTGCCCATCACCAAGCCACACCATCGAGGAACCATTGCCACTTGAGAGACGGGCCTGTCATACTCCTAGTGAACATCTATCTGGAGACATCCCACTCCTCCATTCTCCTCCTATCCTTTCCAGCATAGCCAACCATGGCAAGTTCTTAAGGCATGCCCTGTGAATACTCCATTCTAATTTCCAAATCGTAACTATTTTAAACAATTACCAGTCAACCACTCCTGGTTGCTTAAGGATTAAAGAATACCTTTACAACCACTGAAGTAGAGATGGTGGCCTCTCGCTGGTAATAGCTCTTATGGGGCTAAGAAGTAATGTGGAACTTGCTGATGGTAACTTTTTAAGCAGCCTCACATTTTTCCCTAACCATTTTTCTGGGAGACTGAATCATGAATCCATTCCTAAAATACAACTTTAGCACATTAGCATGAGTTACTTGTAACATTATGTTGAATGTGGTCAGTTTAATAGACTGAACTTTCTAATAATCCAAGATATAAAAACTATCTCTAGTAATTATAAAACCAAACAGAAAAAAAGAAACTGATGAAAACCACACACACACACACACACACACACACACACACACACACACACACACACTCATATAGCTTAGATAATAAGGCATACAAAAAAAATCAGTGAGGTGTGGATGCTGAATCATATCACCTTCCCTTCCATAGCCATTGTTTATTGGCACCAGTGGAAATGCAGTGAAGTTTAACTACATACAAAAGGTAAATTACATTGAGTTACTTAACATATGAATTCCATTAGGAGTAATAAAATACACTAACATCTTTCATATTGACTTAAATACACAGAGAGTTCAGTTCAGAGTTTAAAAAACAAGGTAGCTTTATTATTTTAATTACATGCCAGGAGCAACACCTGGGTGAGGGCCAAGGCAGAGGGGCCCTCGGGCTGTACAAGGTGTGAGTTTCTGTGAATCACCACAGAGTGGCATCCCATTTACTCGTTTTACAAGTAGATGACTGCTATCTCTGCTTACCTTTTCTCTCTCTAAAATTAGGATGATTATCATCAGTCCTGCACTCCTCATATTTTGATTGGAAGATAAAACCAAAACAGTAAAATTTAAAAGGTAAACTAATTTACATTTCTTACCATTGTTTCCACTTGATAATATATGCAGGAACAAAAATATTTTCTGTAACTCTAAGAGCGTTTCATCTGTCCTTTATGCTTGCTGAGCTGATTGTGATAAGATTAATTAAATTATAGTTTCTGGTTTAGTTGTTACAAGGTTGATAAGTGAATTCGAATTTAGTTTCTCACAGCAAATGAATAAAGCAAGTACATCGTCTCAAAGTTAGGAGTTGTAGAACCTACACCATTAACAATCAAGATGCTGTAAGAGGACTTGTAGCAAGCCCACGTCCATTTATGATGACCAGACAGAGGATGCTGACATCTGGAGAGGACCTGTGCCCAACCTACTAATGTTTGTGCTGCTGGTGTCACTGAGCTTCTTCCAGCCTTCTTACCGGTGACGAGATGTTACAGCACCACCAGGCTTTGGATGCTCAGAGCACTGTGCCCACAGACCAGTTATTTCATTCTCTCAAAGTTCCTAATCCAAAATTTTGATGTAAGTAATAACTTTCATCGAGGCTGAATTAAATAATTTTGAATTTAGAACTTCTTAGTCCCACATTTCTTCTGGATTTTTCCAGTTGTGAGCGACAGAAAACCCACCTGGAATAAATAAAACAAAGGACTTTGTTGGCCTGTGCCGCGCCAGCACAGCCAAGGGTTCGGCAAGCCTGAGGGAGGTGGTGAAGGATGGAGAAAAAAGACAAGACAAGAGAAAAAGCTGGGTCTAGGTGGATCTTCTGGGCCTTGCTGAGGCCACAGAACAGATCCAGACTGCAAAGCTGATGCTTTATTTATAGTCATGGGCAAACAAGGTAATTATCAATGTTCTTGTAAGTTTCACTTGTTTTGGCAGCACTTGCTGCCCCTCCCACAGCCCATTAGCTACCCAGGAAAGATCTAGGGAACAGTCACAAGATCAAGCTTAATTATGCTTAGAGGGCTGTGTCCTCCAAGCTGGGACTTGTTTGCGACTTTGCCAGCTGGTCAGTCTGAGGCTTAACCCTATAACCGCTTCCTACATCTCGCCCTTTCTTTTATTTTTTGTTTTTTTGTTTTTTTTTTGTTTTTTTAGGGCTAAAAAATAATTCTTTATTGTTGAAAGTATTACATATGTTTCTTTTTTTTTAAATTTCTTTATTGATTAAGGTGTCACATATTTGTCCTCATCCCCCCATTCCCCTCCCACCCCCCTCCCCATGGATGCCCCAACTCCCTGTTGAACTTAACCATTGGTTAGGCTCATATGCGTGCACACAAGACCTTTGGTTGATCTCTCCCCCCTCCCCCAACCCTCCCCTATCCTCCCTCTGAGGCCCGATAGTCCGATCGATGCCTCCTTGTTTCTGGTTCTGTTCTTGTTCATCAGACTATGTTGTTCATCATTTCCCCTAGATGAGCAAAATCATGTGTCACTAGAGATATACTTATAGGAATTGAATGTGCGAGGAGCAATAATAGTTATGCTGACAGGCAAATGAATCAGTCTGTAGTGAGTTTCTTTCTGGACCAACAGTTCTTTTGAGACCCAATATCAATGTCCACCAGTTCCTTATGAGTACATGTCGGCACTGACCCCTCAGCTCTGGATGGTGGACAAATGGTGATAATGCAGGTCCGACTCCCTCTGGTTTGGTCTCGGCCGGACCCAGGGGCACGGCTTCACCCGGATCCAGGGGCCCACGGCCTCACCCGGACCCGGGACCCAGCCTCACCCGGATCCAGGGGCACAAGGCCTCGCCCGGACCCGGGATCTAGCTTCCCCCGGACCCAGGGGCGCGTGGCCTCTCCCAGACCCAGGGTCGCGTGGCCTCACCCAGATCCAGGGGCCCACGGCCTCACCCGGACCCGGGACCCAGGCTCACCCGGATCCAGGGGCCCGCGGCCTCGCCCGGACCCGGGGCCAGGCTCACCCGGATCCAGGGGCCCACGGCCTCACCCGGACCCGGGGCCAGGCTCACCCGGATCCAGGGGCCCACGGCCTCACCCGGGCCCGGGACCCAGGCTCACCCGGATCCAGGGGCCCACGGCCTCACCCGGGCCCGGGACCCAGGCTCACCCGGATCCAGGGGCCCACGGCCTCGCCCGGACCCGGGGCCAGGCTCACCCGGATCCAGGGGCCCACGGCCTCGCCCGGACCCGGGGCCAGGCTCACCCGGATCCAGGGGCCCACGGCCTCGCCCGGACCCGGGGCCAGGCTCACCCGGATCCAGGGGCCCACGGCCTCGCCTGGACCCGGGATCTAGCTTCCCCCAGACCCAGGGGCACGTGGCCTCTCCCAGACCCAGTGTCGTGTGGCCTCACCCGGTTCCAGGTGCATGTGGCCTCACCCGGACCCGGGACCCAGCCTCACCCTGACCCAGTTCCCAGCCTCACCCGGACCCAGGGGCGCGCGGCTTCACCCGGATCCGGGACCCAGCGGGGTTTCGTCTTCTTGATCCCAATTCCTGTTGGTCAATTCCCTCTCAGCAATTCCTTCGGCCATTTTCTCAGAGCTCCAGGGCAGCCACCGCAGAACTCGTTGGGCAGCGGGCTCGGCGATGCTCCAGTGTGCCCGGTGCGCGGCGGCGGGCTGGTCCGGGGTGGCTGCGTCGGCCCTTGGGTCTGCAGCGGTGGCCGGTCGCCGAGCGTGCGCACCTGGCCGCTTCCGGGGCGTTGAGATTCTTGAAGGACTCGGAGGTCAGCAAGCGCGTAGTCTCCCACCCCATGTCTCCCAGGGGCTCGTCTGTCCGTGCTCGGCAGCGAGTGGAGCCTTCCCCTCAGCCGGAGACCGCTGGGGGAACTGCACCGAGCACGCTCCAGGCCGCCATTGTGTCGCCTGAGCCGTAGTTTTTAAAGTGTGGTCTTTGGGTCACCGGCATCAGCTTCATCCCGCGTACCCCTCTTTTATTCTAGTTGTAGAGCATCTGCTCAGTCAGCCCTCCGGTGGTTCTGGATGGTGTCTGCTCTGCTCTCCCGTCGTAGTCTCAAAATTGTTGTGGTAGGCAGCAATCAGGCTTCTGCCCTATGCCTCCATCTTGGTCCTTGTTTGTATAGTTAAGTCTTGATTGTTGTTGGTGTCACTGGGAGGAATTGTCCTCCAGGCCACTTGGCTGTGCGGACCCTCTGTGTCTATAAAGGAAGAGTTGCTGTGCGGGAGACACGTTTATGTGCCGGGTCTTGGTGTAGCAAAGCATTGGCGCTCCCTGCGTCTGCCTCTTGAATGTGTCCCTTATGCGAGTGGTTGAAATCTGGTGTCATCTCACACCGACCACTAGATGCCCTCGTTTCTGGGTCTCCAATGGAGTGTAGGTCAGCTACTGCCGGAGGCCCCTCAGCAGGAATTACAGCATCCCTTATATTCGTGACCTGTTTCGGTGTCTTCCCCTTTTGGCTGCCTCCCTATCGCTCAGCTTCCCCAATCTCCCTAGGTGGTCGCTCTTGATACCCCCCTTTGTGGGCTGAGTGCAAAGTCTTGGTGTTGTTAAGCCTTGAATGCTGTTGGTACACTGGGAGGATGTGACCTCCAGTCCAATTGGCTGTGAGGATCAGCTGTGTCTATGCCGGGAGACAGCCCCATTCAACTAGACTTGCAAAATTGTAAAAGCCTCTGTGTTCAGCTTGGATGGGGCGGAGTTACAGAGCGGAGCCTACCGCCTTGGCTTCCCGTCAGCCCCGCCCTATGAGGTTCCTGTGTCTCAGTGTCCCTCTGTACTCCCAGCAAACACCTCTGAGAGAAAAGCGCCCTGGAGTTTCGCGCGCTGCCAAGCAGTCTAGTCTCTCCTCCAATGAATCTGGATTCCCAGATTCTCGCCCGGAGCTGGGTTTCCGTGTAGTCGGAACTGGGGCTCACCGCTGTCTGGCGCTTTTGTCTCCTTCCCACCAGGGCGACTCAGCGGCACAGTCAACAGCCCATCCTCCGCGCACAATCCCGTGCGCGCCTCCGGTGCTCTGCTCTTCGCCGCCTCTCTGCACCTCTGCCCCATAGCCCAGCTTTCCCCAGCATGAGCCTGGCTTCCCCGGGTCTCTCCCAGAACTGGGGATCAGTGCAGTTGGAACTGGGGTTCAGCATGGTCAGGAGCTTTTGTCTCCCTCCCGCTAGGGCAATCCAGCGGCACAGGCAACAGTCCCTCCTCTGCGCACATTCCCGTGCGCGGCTCCGGCGCAACTCCTCTGCCTCCGCCCCACAGCCCAGACTCTCGCCCTTTCTTTTAAATTTAAGCTACTAATAATGGAAGTAAAATTTAAACATCAAGAACATATTTCTGACTATTAAAACATTAACAAAACAATGCCAATGCAAAACCCAATAACAAACCCAGACATGGCTATTAACAAAACAATGCCAATGCAACACAACAATAAAGAAATCAAACTACAGTAACATTTTCCTACCAAATGAAAGTTTCTTTTGCTGATTTACTCAAGGGTCCTCAGACTTGGCTGTAAAAGAGTTTGCAGAAGACTGGCAGCTAACCAATGCTAGCATGGCCAGAAACATGATTGAGGGAGTAGCTTCCACTTGCTTTTCTGCCATCTGCTGGGCCTCAGTTGTTAACTTCTTCAGCTGACCCCATGTTGGCACCTTGGTCTCTTGCATAGCCTTCGTCATCTTCCTTTTCCGCTTTGCTGTCATCGGGGCAACTTTCAGTCTTTTGATAAGGAGCTTCTCTGGGTCCATGGTGGTGACGCACGTAACGCTCTGGCACCCAAATTGACTGCGCTGCTCCTTCTGGAAAGATACAAACACAACCTCTTCCCCACATCATTACTGGATCTGGTCCAAACCATTGTCCAGTTTGTGCACCCTTCCATCGGGCTAACCCCGCGGATGCTATTGTACAGGAGGCCTGATGCCTTTCGGCTGCTGTACAACCCTCTGCATCGCAATTCAAAAAATTTAAAGTATAAAGAACATGACTGAGTTTGTTTTGAGGTGACACAACATCCATCTCCCCCTTTCTGTTTTAGTAATTGCATTTTAAGGGTACGATTTGCTCCTTCCACTATTGCTTGACTTTGAGGGTTGTAAGGGATACCAGTTTTATGACAAACTTGATATTGCTGACAAAAATGTTGAAAAGCAGAACTAGTGTATGCAGGTCCATTGTCTGTCCTTAGCTCTGAGGGAGGACCTAGTACTGCAAAGGCAGCTAGGCAATGATTAATTACATGTTTGTCACTCTCTCCTGTTTGGGGAGTCGCAAAGATAAAGCGGGAGCAGGTATCTACATTAACATGTACCCATCTATGCTTACCAAATTCCGGTATGTGGGTGACATCCATTTGCCAAATTTGATTAGGTTTAAGACCCCTAGGATTAACCCCCAATGATTGTACAGGGCAATTAATTACACACTGAGAGCACTGCTTAACAATTTGATGAGCTTGCTCCTGAGAAATACGGAATTGTTTGCGTAAGGCAGAAGCATTTTGATTATGCAAAGCATGGGAGGACTGGGCAAGAGAAAATGGGGTAGCCTCTTGCATTACACCAAGGAGGCAATCTATAGCATCATTGCCTATAGCTAATGGACCAGGGAGACCTGAATGAGATCGGATATGACCGATAAAACAAGGAAATTTTCTTTCTCTAATGACTTTTTTAAGGTTGAAAAATAAATGAAAGAGTTCCTCTGAATTAGTGTGCCCTATAGTAGCTGTTTCATTAATTTTGGCCATACTTACCACATAGGCACTATCACTATGTAGGTTAATGGGCTCCGTAGCAAAATCTGTCAAGGCATCAATAAGAGCTTGATATTCAAATCCATTTCCAATTATTTTAAGGCATTTACTTTGGATAAATTCTATAACAGAGAATTTACTGGTTTTCTTGAAGGCCTTAAAAGTTAACTTTTTAACAAGGTTCATTAGTATTTTGAAAACGACTCTTTATTATGGAAATGAGAATCCTGTTGCTGGAATTAGCTTGAATTTCTTTGGAGAAGACTTTTTTGCCATTTTTTTTAGGAAAGAAAAAAAAACCAGGTCTGGGTTTTTCATTTTCTATAGCTTTTGCAGAGAGATTTCTGCTTAAGACAATCTAAATGTCCGAAATCGGACCATGCATGCATTCTATCTTACAGCTAGGTTCTCTTCCCTCGAGCACAGAAATTCCAGACACATTTCTAAATTTTTAAGACTTTTTTCATGGCGAAAAAGGAAACTTTAAATTAGCATACTGGGAGAGTGGGCTTCCATATTGGATCACCATGTGTTTCCCTTCCCCCACATCCTGCTTACTTTGGGGGAAGTTTCAGCAAAAGCTCTGGCCGAATTTCTTTTCATGCTTAACCTTTTGCACTAGGATGTCGAGTGTGACTCGACACGGTTAGCATCGGTAGCAGCTCGTATGTCGAGCCACACTCGACACGTAGTTTCACCGCGGGGGGAAGGGGGATTTTTATCTATTTTTCCAGTATCTTTTCTTGTTTTCATTAGCATGAAAGGACAAGTAAAATGTAAATGCCATCTCAACTGATGCCACCACCTAAGCTTCACCAATGGCATCTTCAAAGGCTATTTGTTTCTAAGACACATCAGTCATGTAAAAAAGGTTAGACCAGTACACTAACTTCCAGGGGTAGATTATTATCCACCAACTTAGAGCAACGTTTAGATGGAAAGCTCCATATAATCACACCTCACCCTAACAAAAAACACAAAGATTGTGTTGTTTGTTCTAACAGAAAAATCAAAGGAGGAAGAAGAGAGACGATTTATACTTGTGAAACATGTGAATGTAAACCAGGTCTTCATGTGGGTGAATGTTTCAAAAAATATCACACCATGAAAAATTATAGAGATTAAAATTACTCTTTGAATGTATCAATAATTTGAAATAAAAAAATCCAAATAAATAAGTTTGTATGAAAAGAAACTCCAGTTTTTTATTCTACTGCCGTGCTTTGTAAAATCTGGGGTATTTAAAAAATTAAATCCCAAGTAGAATAAAGGAATCGAGAAAAAAGCAAGCGAGTGCAAAGGGTTAATAAATAAAGACAGATCTTAAATTTTTTCTTTCTTTTTCGCTTTCCAAAGTAATAACTAATCACCCAATTTGGCCAAGATTTGCATTTCCCTGCCACATTCCTCCACTCCCCTTCTGGTGTGGGCTCTAGGCAGTTCCCGAATCAGGGACCACAGACTGAAAGTAGAGGCAGGCATTTCCTCTGGACCTTCAGCTATATAATGATCGCGAAGTTGTTTTCCTACCTTCTCCCGTGCCTCTATATTACCTTTTCTTCCTCAGAAAACCATGGGCAGGTTTTACTCACAAAATACAAAAAATAGAAAAGCTGTTCATACCTCACAGAACAGCCCCTTGCTTGGAGCATAGCCTTAAGCATGGATACGCATACATTCTTTCCCTGCGATCCTGAATTTCCCATGTTTTACACCTAGTTATTACTAAACTGCGCTCCTTACCTTCCTTTTTGCACGTGCTTCACTGGAGCGTCCTTTCACCTGACAATTGCAGTTCCCTCACACTCAGGTTCGCATTGAGTGCCACTTGGGCCGCGCTCAGCCCCACTTTGGGCGCCACTTGTGCCGCGCCAGCACAGCCAAGGGTTCAGCAAGCCTGAGGGAGGTGGTGAAGGATGGAGAAAAAAGACAGACAAGAGAAAAAGCTGGGTCTAGGTGGATCTTCTGTGCCTGGCTGAGGCCATAGAACAGATCCAGACTACAAAGCTGATGCTTTATTTATAGTCATGGGCAAACAAGGTAATTTACAATGTTCTTGTAAGTTTCACTTGTTTTGGCAGCACTTGCTGTCCCTCCCACAGCCCATTAGCTACCCAGGAAAGATCTAGGGAGCATCATAAGGTCAAGCTTAATTATGCTTAGAGGGCTGTGCCCTCCAAGCTGGGACTTGTTTGAGACTTTGCCAGCATGTCAGTCCAAGGCTTAACCCTATAACCGCTTCCTACATTGGACAAAAAAAAAAAGGCCAAGAATGAGTCAGGCATAGCTTGATTGGTGTAAACCATGTCAGGGCCTGACCTCTCTCTCTCTGTCCCTCCCACTCTCTCTGCTTTATTTTCTTCTGCATTGGCTTCCCCTTTACTCGTTTCTCTACATAGATGGTCCCAGCAATGCTGTGTTTAAGACTTACAGTTATCAGCCCGGCAGGAAAAGGAGAGGACCTTAATGTCAACACGGGCAGGATTCCAAGACTTGAACTGGTTGCTGTAACAAAGGGTATTTCATTCTCTGATCAGCCAGGCCCCAGATCACCAACCAGACCAAGCTGGAGTCTGGAGTCAACCCCCTAAACACCGAGACTGAGTGGGAGCCGTGGTCCCCGAGGGAAATGGTCTCCACTCCCAGCAGGCAGGGCTAGAGGGCTGGGCAGGTGGGCAGTGACACGGAATTCCCCGCAGGCGGTGACCAGCACGGGCATGTGGTTGGCATACTCCTCGCAGCATTGGACTGACGTGTCCTGCATTGCATCTCATTCATTTCAGTATCCTTTCCTTACCTTTTCTGGTCTCATCTTCAGGGCCTGGGAAGGTGCCTTTCATTCAGGGAATATTTGCTGTGTGAGTGAATGAATTTCTTGTTTGTATACATGTGCTCCTGACAATTTTGAATGTGTAAAATAATAAAGTAGCCCGGTAAGTGTGGCTCGGTGGTTGAGCATCAACCCATGAACCAAGAGATTGCTGGTTGGATTCCCAGTTAGAGTACATGCCCAGGTTGCAGGCTTAGTCCCCAGTAGGGGGCGTGCAGGAGGCAGCCGATTGATGTTGATGTTTCTCTCTTATTGACGTTTCTATCTCTCTCTCCCTCTCCCTTCCTCTCTGTCTCTAAAAAAAATTAATTAAAAATATAAATAAAACAAATCAATGTGTGAAAATTAATGAATATATGCTAGATGATCAAATAGATGTGATATTGTTTCTTTTTTTGGAAAGATTCATTATTCTGCACATGTGCTAATAGGCATAGCTGAATTTTATATAGTGCTTACGAGGTGGGAGCCATCATTCTAACTATTTTCTGCCTGTTCACTCAATCCCTGTAACAGCCTGAGGAGGGAGATGCTTGTGCTGTCCTGTCGTACAGTCAGTGCGTGCCTCAGGAGGTGCTGGGACTGGGATCTTGAGTCAGGCAGTTTGGCTTCAGTCTGCACTGCTACCAATTATCCTTTCCTACTGAGCACCATGCTAACAGCCAGGATGTGAGCAGGACTGGCCTCTCTCCGTGAAGAGCTATTATTTTAGCAGGGAGAAGGGATTATTGTGCACATAAGCCCATCAGGGGAGCTGAGTGAGGGGTTTATAATTATAACTAAAATGGTGAGAAGCAATGATATACTTAGATCCTCCCTTAAAATATCCTTTTGTGGGATAAAAACTATATGTGTACATGCTCAGTCTGAATGGACTAAGATGTTGAAATAGGGCTGCTCTTCTGATCGGATTAGATTTCAGAAATGTATTAGAAAGTAAGCCAGCACCTCGCTCTCCAAGGATGGTCCAGGACCAGCAGCTGCACTTCGCCTGGGAGCTTGTTAGAAATGCACAATCTCAGGCCACCCCAGGGCTGTGAGTCAGAATCCGCACTTTACAACCTCCCTAAGAGATGTCTGTGCGCAGGAGAATTTGAGAAGCAGGCCTGCAAAAAACAAACCAGCAATTGAATCTGTCGGGATCATTGCTGGAAGCCTAGTTGTCTTTTGTCGCTGACATGTTTGGCATTATCCGGCAGCGGGCACAGCTGAGGTGTGAGCCCGGCACCAAGGCACCCAGTGAAGAAGGTTGCCTGACACCCAGGGGAGGATGGAGAGCCTGGGCCAGCAGGGGGTCAGGCAACCTTCAGGCCACCTCCCCCACGGTGAAGCCCTCCCCCACGTGCATTGAGGAACTTACCACCTGAACACAGGTTCAGGGGAAGGAGTTGGGAAAGCCTCTAGAAAGGCGAGAGGTGTAGACCAGGTGAATGATTGAGCTCGTCCAGGGAGAATTACATATGCCAGTAGGCAGGACCTTGGGAGCCTCCGATTGGCTGGAACTTTTGCATAGAATGGCAACATATGGGCTACACCAATAGGGAGGGGCCAGACCTTGAATAGCTTTATGTGGCATTGTAAGGAGTTTGGGCTTCACCTTTTAAACTTAGAGTGTGTCACCAGCTTTCTGAGGGTTGGGAAGAATGAACTTTATTGCTTTGGGTGAAATTATACACTCATGAAAAGAAACTAAAACTACGAAAAACACAAAGAAAGTAAAACGCATCTGAAATCTCACCACCCAGAAATAACCACTGCCAACATTTCCTAAGCATTCTCTAGTCTTCTTCATACATGTGCGCACATGTAATTTTACATATCTACTTTTTTCACTCAAGAAAGTCATAGACATAGTTCTGTCAACAAATGCATCTATGTTATTATCTTAGTGGCCATATGCTAATGCTTTATATATCAGTTTGGATCCAATCAGAAGGCAGAGGCACATAGTAATTTAAATGGAAAATGTAATACAGAGAATATTTAAACTATGACAGAAGAGTAAATATAAAAGTGGTAAAAAAATAAAATAAAAATGCAGCCCTAGCTGGTTTGGCTCTATCAGTGGACAGAGTGTCGGCCTGTGGACTGAAGGCTCCCCGGTTCAATTCCCAGCCAAGGGTACATACCTCAGTTGCAGGTTTGATCCCATGCCCTGATCTGAGCATGTGCCTGAAGGCAACCAATCCATGTGTCTCTCTCACATCAATGTTTCTCTCTCTGTGTCTCTCTCCCTCCCTTCCACTCTCTCTAAAAATCAATGGAAAAATATCCTCGGGTGAAGATTAACAAAACAAAAAGCTTAGCTCTTTGCCCGGTTTGGCTCAATGGAAAGAGTGTCAGCCTGCGGACCGAAGAATCCCGGGTTCGATTCTGGTGAAGGGCACGTACCTCGGTTGCAGGCTCCTTCCCAGCCCGGGCCCTGGTCAGGGGCTGTGCGGGAGGCAACCAATCAATGTGTTTCTCTCACATCGATGTTTCTCTCTGTCTTTCCCTCTCTCTTCCTCTCTCTAAAAATCAATGGAAAAATATCCTCGGGTGAGGACTAAAATAAAAAGTGGGAAGAGAATCCTAAAGGCTGTCCTGGGACAGAGGGAGGGTGCCCAAGGAAGAACAAAGTTGGAAGGGAGCCCAGACTCCCTTGAGGAAGGGGAGGTTACAGCCCACCAGATGGTGGAGAGGTTACAGCCCACCGGATGGTGGAGAGGTTACAGCCCACCGGATGGTGGAGAGGTTACAGCCCACCGGATGGTGGGGAGGTTACAGCCCACCGGATGGTGGGGAGGTTACAGCCCACCGGATGGTGGGGAGGTTACAGCCCACCGGATGGTGGGGAGGTTACAGCCCACCGGATGGTGGGGAGGTTACAGCCCACCGGATGGTGGAGAGGTTCGCCGGGTGGTCAGGGCAGAGATGGCCCACAATCCCCGGGGATGTAGGAGCAGCCTCCCGGGCTCAGGCCAGTCAAGGCTGGGGGTGGGGTGGGGTGGGGGTGGGGGTGCATCAGGGAGTCTGGAGCCATCGTCAACACGGCTGGAGCCAGAGCACTTCTATGTGCAGCTTGGGCTGGAGAGACCCAGACACTGCATGGGACAAAGCTCAGCGACGGGCCCACTACGTGGCTACACCTCCGGGGCCCGGTGTGCACACAAGGGGCAGCCGCCTGGGCTGAAACACAGGCCCGGGCCTCTGCGGCTCCTGGCTCTCCTGCCCCTGCCCCTGCCCCTGCCCCTGCCCCTGTGGGCCGCCAGAGAAGGCTTCTCTCAGGCAGTAGGGGAAACTGCATGGAATATGGATTATACAATTAAGCTGTTAAAAACATGAAAGCAATAACCAAGCCCTATCCGGTTTGGCTCAATGGATAGTGCGTCAGCCTGCGGACTGAAGGGTCCCGGGTTTGATTCCGGTCAAGGGCACATGCCTGGGTTGTGGGCTCGATCTCCAGTGGGGGGCATGCAGGAGGCAGCCAATCAATGATTCTCTCTCATCATTGATGTTTCAATCTCTCTCTCCCTCTCCCTTCCTCTCTCTGAAATCTTATGTGTCATTGTATTCTTATAAGTAACAGGGCTCGGCACATCGTAGGTACTCAATAAATGTTGGTAAAGCAAAATAAATAAATAAATAAATAAATAAATAAATAAATAAATAAATAGATCCCACTAGGAGTTTGGCCAGGTGTCCTCAAACTACGGCCCGCGGGCCACATGCGGGTGTTTTTGCCGTTTTGTTTTTTTACTTCAAAATAAGATATGTGCAGTGTGCAGAGGAATTTGTTCATAGTTTTTTTTAAACTATAGTCCGGCCCTCCAACGGTCTGAAGGACAGTGAACTGGCCCCCTGTTTAAAAAGTTTGAGGGCCCCTGAGTTAGGCAGTGGAGAAAAAGGCACGCTATGCAGTAGCCTGGCTGCAATCCCCCCCAGAACTAGAAAGAGAAAGCTCTTCCTCTCCCCGCGTCCTCCCAGCACCCACCTCAGCCAGAGCTCAGCATCTGCCGGCAAGAGAAAATGTTTGTAAGGGCCCAGATTCCCTTTTGCAGAGCAGGCAATGAAGGGTGAACTGGGGGTGCGAGGCAGTAAATCAGTCACTGGCACAATGTAGTGCCCTTCACCCGTTTTCTTCCGATGCATATTTTGGTGTTTCCCATGTTTCACCATTTTCAACAATGCTGGCACGCATGACCCAGGCATACATATTCTCACACCTGAGTGATGGTTAGAAGAGAGTTGTAAGTTGAGGCGATGGATATGAGACTTACAGCCCATTCCTGGGTTAGTCAGTCAAAGCCATGGTTGGCTTGGGGAATGCAGCTGCCGCCTGCGTCCCTAGAGGTGCCCAAGGGCTTCCCTAGAGCTGCCCAGCTGCGTTCCTGGGGAGCATTGACGCTCCGGGGAGGACCAAGATGTCCACGACGTCTTCACACGCCGAGGCCTCTTCTCCCACCTCTGCACGGTCAGCAGAGCCCCCGGCCGGAGAGCCCCCGGCCTCGCCCAGTGCGCAGGCCCTGCCCTCCCGGCCACAGCTCCCTCTGCTCCCGCTTTGCGTGGCGCTGAGGGGCCCACTTTCTCCCCTTAGGAAACGAGTTTCTTCTCCTTGGGAATATTTTTAATTTGTTATATTAGACTCCACATGGATAGTGTTTGTAAACAGAACTAAAATACCTCTAGGGCCCATCTACTGCGTGGAAGGCTTGACCTATACGCCCCTCTCTCCCTCAGTTTCTACCTATAAACCCCTCAAATACACCCTGTTGGTGTTCATTTCTTACAGACACACCTCAACTCATTAATCAGCTGAGAGCCCACATCATGCCAGGGGGTCCTTAGAAGGATCCCGAAAGATAGGTGCTGTTATCCTATTTTATCCAGGAGGAAATTACAGTGAAAAGGCCCAAAGCATTCGCTGAAGGTCACAGAGGGAACGAGTAGTGAAGCTGGTATTGAAACCAGGCCTCAAGTCCAAGTCCCGGCTGCTTTCCTATTTTAGCAAAAATATAATTAGCCCAAGGGGGGAAAACGCAGTAGGCTGTTACCTTCTGTGTTGGCTCACAAAGTCTCAGCAATCCCCAGGGGCTCTCCAGACCGCTCCGGAGGTCCCTGCCCTGCCTTCCTACGCTGCCCCAGCGGCCGGCCCTCCTCTGGGGACCCTCCTGCGGAACCTGAACACCTTTCCACAGCCCACAGAGGTCTTGCTCCTCAAAGGCACCGTCTCTCCTTTGGCGTTCCCAGTCCCAGCCAGGAGCTAACGGCAAAGGGGCAGTGGTGGCTTCAAGGGGATGGGCCCGACGACATTTCTCAGACACGTGTGCAGGTCAGACTGTTGGCACGAAGCGAAGACATCTGCCAGCCGCACCGAGCGTCAGCCGTGTGTCCGGCCTGTCATGAGACAGAGTGGCAGGTGCGGGTTCTGCCCCTTTAGCTTTCAGTATTCATCCCAAGGGAGCTGGCCATCCTTTACTTTTTGTTGTTATTGTTAATCCTCATCCGAAGATATTTTTTCCATTGATTTTTAGAGAGAGTGGAAGGGAGGGAGTAGAGGGAGAGAGAGAGCGAGAGACTGCATACACCTCGACTGGGGTGAGGGATCAAATCTGCAACCCAGGTACGTGCCCTTGACCGAGAATCGAACTTGAGACCCTTCGGTGAGTGGGATGACCCTCTAACCATTGAGCAACACCACCCAGGGCAGCCATCCCTTACTTTTGTTTTCTCATATATACACTATATATTTTTTTCTGATTCAACATTTACAGATATGAAAAATAAAAAAAGCCTCAAATATCACCAAAATATGTGATAAAGAAAATCCTCATAATTTGTCCATCCACCCCACCCTCTCAAAAAAAAAAAATTATTAGGAACCATTTGGCATTTAAAAAAACACACATATGTAATGGACTTTATTTTTTAGAGCAATTTTAGATGCACAGCAAAATTGAGCAGAAGGTACAGAGGTTTCCCATATACGCCCTGCCCATCCCAAGCACAGCCTCCGCTGCCAACATCTCCTCAGGGTGGGCCAATGGCTGCGCTACGAGTGGGTGAGACGAGGGCTCGCGATGAGCTTCTCTTTGCCGAACTCAGTAATCGCGCGGCGCCTGCACCGGCTGTGACCTGACCACCAAACGAACGAAGAGGCAATGGTGCTGTGCTCATTCTCTGCCTCACCCTCCAGAGGAACGGCGCCTCCAGCCACGGGAAAGGCCCCGCAGAGGGGAGGAGCCCCAACACACGATGGGGAAGGAGAGAGACTCGGTCATTCTTGCCCCCCTGCCGCGAACGCAGCCTGCCACGTGGCTGCAGCGGCGGGAGACACACCACGCAAGCCCCGCAGCGTTGCCCAGCTGAGCCCGGTCAACCCACAGAACCGTAAGGTAACAGCCTGGTGTTGTTTGGAGCCATTGAGGTTTGGGTTTGGAGATCACTGGGCTGTGAGGGGAGTAACGCAAAGATACCCCATGTCCTGGATATTCTCCCGGCAGCGAGGAAAACAGGAGAACGTGGCAGATACACAGCCGAGCAAGAAGGGACGTTTCTGTAGCACAAACGGCCGGTTAGCTCCGCAGGCGTCCAGCTGAAAAGACAGCTCTTTCGCTTGTTTTCCCTGGTCAACTGCATTTTTCAAGAGCCTCATGCTGTGCAGCTTAAGTAAATCCTTTAGGTCAATATTCAGTGTATTAAAAACAAAGACTAGCCCTAACTGGTTTGGCTCAGTGGACAGAGCATCGGCTTGTGGACTCAAGGATTCCAGGTTCGATTTTGGTCAAGGGCATATACCTTGGTTGCAGGCACATCCCCAGTGGCGGGTGGGGGTGTGCAGGAGGCAGCTGATTGATGTTTCTAACTCTCTCTTCCTCTCCCTTCCTCTCTGTAAAAAAATCAATAAAATATATTTAAAAATAAATAAATAAATAAATAAATAAAATAAAATAAAAAACAAAGACTAAAGACAGTGACCACATGGTGAAGATATAAAGATAAAAATGGATGAATAAATAAAATGGTCAATATTTTCTTTTAAAAATGTGACCTAGGCAACCGAGGCATAATAGGTTTTACTGTTTACTAGAAAGGCTATATATATATATATATATATATATATATATATATATAAAATACAGAAATATGCTAATTAACTGGGACGCCATAACGGATCAACCAGACAGGAGGAGGTTGCACACAAAGAGTTGGGGTGCGGGGCGGCAGGGACCTCTGTGCGCCTGTGATGGGGCAGGGCCTGATCAGCAGCGGCCACAGCTGCTTCAAGGGCCAGAGAGGGAGGGAGGGCTGGACAGGCAACTCCGGGGTGGGTGGCGCCACACGATTTCGAATCGCGCACTGGACTCCTAGTTTTAAATAAAAGCAATCACGTAAATACGAGACACTGAGCACACCAGTTCTCTGACCTTGGGAGAGATGGTGAGCTCCTGCAGCCCTCTATGGATGAGAGGCCTTGCTTTCCTCTACACTTTTCAGGATGACTGAGAGAATTTCTCTCCTGCCCCAGGACCTTCCTACTGTTATTCTTGGATTAGCAATCAAACCCATGGTTGGCTTGGGGAAATGCATGGAAATCAGCAGCTGCTGCATCACCCAGAGGTGCTAGGAGCCAGCTTTCCCCAGTGTGGCTCACTCCCTAAATCCTTTACATCCCTGCTCAGATGTCTCCTCATCAGCGAGACCTCACCTGACCAGCTTATTTAAAGCCCCGTTTCCCACTTTATCTCCCTCTACAGAATTCCCACTGCGTCGTCTGTCTCCCTCCACTGGAGCGTAGAGACTTGGTCACCACTGATCTGTCCCCAGTGCTGACAGCAGCCATTGGCACAGACTTGGCATTCATAACTGTTTGTTGAAGGAACGGGAGTGGAATGACTAAGAACTTACTTTCGGCTAAATGGAAATGCTAAGCAACACAGTGTACTTGATTCTTTTGCTTAGCGTCACAGATCATTCCTGCCATTCTAGTAAGTCTTTTAAAGTGGCTGGGTTTCCTAAGTCAATACATAATTTCCCTCCTAAGGCTGAGTGAGCATTTGAAAGGTCAATATCTAAATTGTTTTGCCGATCTGACATTTCTGCTCTTGACATTATTGTTTAGCAAACGTTGTGATGGGGCATACCATTGACACACGGCCGGGAGAGGTCAGGCTGGGTGAGCACCCAGCACACGGGGAAGAGGAGTGGACCTGGTGCCTCCTAACCCCACCCCGAGGGGGCCGGAGGGCCTGAGCAAAGCCACGTAATCTCTGAGATTTTTTTCAGCCTTAAAATGCAGACACCCCTCCAAGTCTACCTAGCAGAGATACTGTGTTAGCCAAATAAGGAAACACGCAGAAGTGCTCTGCATCACGAAATGCAAGCTGTTAGACTCATGTCGCAGTAATAACCACTCCTCAGCTTTTGAACACCTGGTATAACCAGGGGCCTCTGATGCGACCAAGAGAGAAGTCTACCCCTAACCTCACAAACAGGCTTTCCGTTTAGTAGGGGGAGAGGGGCAGCATGTGCATAAAAAATGTGCTCATTTAACTAGTAATGCAATCATTTCCAAAATGTGCTCCAAATACTAATGCAATTTTTAACACAATTGGCTGACTCAGGTTGTATCCTGGCATGTTAGCTGATATCAAGCAGTGTGTGGAGCAATAGACCCCATTTAGCAGACACTTACCTGTTAGAGACCATCCTCTGCATATATGTGCCCTCTTGGGCCTTATTCTTTTGTTCATATGGCTTTTTAAACATTTATATAATATATGAATATTTCCACTGGAAAAAAATGTAATACAGAAATGTACCAAGAAAAAGAATAACTTCTCTTTTCATAGCATCACATATTATATTAGCCTTCTCTTAAAGCACACAATAATTGAATATCAGCAAGGGGGAGATAGCCACTGGGGCAAGAAAAAATTTAAAACCATATGAGAACTTTGTAGACTTCCATGCAAATAATTTCCTGGGTAAGTTTAGATCAGCAATATCGAACCCATTAGAGTTAGAGAGCTTAACGAGACTAATTGCCATAGAAGAAACAGAGAAAATGATTAAGTAACCACATCAAGAAAAAGCACCAGGCCCATATGATTTCACAGGGGCATTTTACCAAACCATTAATCTAGAGCATTAAAAAGGCAGGGAACTTTCTAATTTCTTTTATGAAGCAAATATAACACTGATATCTAAATCAGATATAGTCCAAAGAAAGAAAACTATTGGCCAATCATGCATGAATATTGATTCAAAAATTCTAAACAAAATATTTGCAAAAAGAATTCAATACCACATTAAGGGAATAATACACCATGACCAAGTGGTATTTATTCCAGAAATGCAAATCTGGTTTAGTATTTGGAAATAAATTAATGTCATACACCATATTAACAAATCTAATAAAAAGATCATAATCTCCACAGAAGATGGAAAATGAACAAGTCAACACTTATACATCATAAAAACACTCAAGAAGATAGTAATTAAAGAACAATTTCTTAACATGGTAGAGAAAATGTATATATACATACATTACTCCTAAAGCTAGTTTCTTATTTAATGGAAAAACACTGCAGGCAATTCTTCTAGGATTGGAAACAAGACAAGAATGTGCCCTGTCCACCACTATTCAACATTGTGTGAGAGGTATTAACCCATGCAATTAGACAAGATAAAGCAATTAGAGGTATCAGAATGTGTAAAGAAGTAAAAATATCTATATTTGCAGATGATAGGATAGTATACTGTACCTGGAAACTTACAGAAAAACCAATGATATAATTAATTTAAACAATAAAAGAATTCAGTGAAGTGGCAGGATATAACATTAATATACAAGAATCAATAGCTTTTATATACACAAACAATAAACAGAAGACATAATGTTGGAGACAACCTCATTTACCATAGGAACAAACAAGTATTTAGGATTAAATTTAACAACAACAACAAAAAAGAAGAAATGCTAAAACACTACTGAAAACATATGAAAACAGACATGAAAAAAATAAAAAGACATCCTTTGTTATTGGGTAGAATCACTGAACACTATAAGGATGTAATTTCTTTCAAAGTTAATTTGTAAATGTAATGCAATTCCAATAAAAATACTAACAAGCCATTTTATAGAGTCAGAAAAGTTGATGCTAAAGTTCATGTAGAAAAACAAACATGCAAGAATAACCATGAAAACCCTGGAAAAGAAAAACTATGTGGGGACTAACTTTACTACCTATTAATACATATAAGTCACTATAATTAACACAGAGTAGTACTGGTAAATGAATAGGCAAATGGACCAGTAAAATAGAACATAAACTTAAAATTAGACCCAAGGCCCTGGCCTGGTTGGAGTGTCATCCCATACACCACAATATTGAAGGTTTGATTCCAGGTCAAGGCGCATACCTAGGTTTCCGGTTTGATCCCCAGTTGGGGTGTATACGGGAGGCAACCTATCAGTGTTTCTCTCTCACATCTATGTTTCTTTCTCTCTCTCTCCCTTCCTCTCTCTTTAAAAAAATCAATAAAAACATATCCTCAACTGAGGATTTAAAAATCTATATACAGGCAGTCCTCGGGTTACGTCAGACTCGACATACGTCGTTTTGTGGTTACGTCACCATCTCCCATTTATTTATATATATATATAAAGTTCCGTCATTTCAATGTATGTACATATGTGCTTTATTTTTTTTATTATCTACTTACCACAAGTAAAGGTCAGGAATTGTTATCTTTCTTTTAAATTTTTTTACTGTTTCACTTCATTACTGCTATGTATGTGCTCCATGTGAGTGACATAGGTGCTTATGTTAGGTGGGTTCCAACTTACAGCGAAAATCGCGTTATGTTGTGCAGTAGGAACGGATCTCCGACGTAACCCAAGGACCTACTGTATATAAAAGGCTAAGCGACTGTCCAACTGTCCAACCTGTCACTATGACATGCAATGACCACCAGGGGGCATGCGCTCTGACTGGTAGCTATGATGCGCACTGACCACCAGGGGGCAGACGCTCAATGCAGGAGCGGCTGAGCTGCAGTGACTTGGCAGCTGCGCTTCTCGGGTGATGCACCCTGGAATTAGAGAGGAGGGAGCCCGATTCTGGGGTGTGTCACCCAAGAACTGCCCTCTTGCAATCTGGGACACCTTGGGAGATGTCAGAGAGCTGGTTTTGGCCCAATCCCCGCAGGCCAGGCCGAGGGACCCCACCTGCTGGAGGGACCCTGCTCACTCTGCAGACACCCTTCTGAGCCACGGTGCCACCCCAGGTGTGGCCAGCCGGGGAGGGACTGCGGGAGGTTGGCTCCAGGGTGTGTCCAGCCCATATCACTCAGTCTCGTCCTGCCGGCCAACTTCTAATTAATTTTCTTTCAATGTGCACAAATCCATGCACCAGGGCACTGGTAAATAAAATAAAATTAAATTAGACCCAAATACATTTGGAAACAGTATATGACAAAGATGGCATCTTAAGTCACTAAGGTGATGAAATTTCTAATAAATGTGTGTGACAAAAATTTTTTAAATCAAGTCAGAAAACAACTGACAACCTGGGAGAAAGTATTAAGAGCATATATGCCATAGACAAAAGGCCATCTCTATATATAAAAGACTAATATGTAATTGTCTGCCTGGGAGTTCAACCAGGAGAGCAGGAGTTCGATCACTCACTATGACGTGCGCTGACCACCAGGGGGTGGTGCGGAACATGGTGGGCGATCAGCAGTGAGGTGCTGAGGGAGTGAGGAAAGGAGGAAGTGGGGAGGCGGGGAGGCCAGGCCTAGGGACCCTACCCTGCACAAATTTCGTGCACAAGGCCTCTAGTAAAAAATAAACAAAAAGGCCACTTCTCATCTCTCAGGCCCGAGCTCTATTGAGCAGATCTCTTCAGATGCTGTCTCCCCTCCTAACAGAAGGGGGTTGATAATTCCGTGGAAATGCAGGCGCAGTCTTCCCAGTGTAGCACCAAGTCCTGAAGATGTGGGTGTGACAGGATGGTCACTCCGGTGAACACACTTGGGCTTCACACTATCACCTCCCCATTTCTAGTATTATCTATACACTGAGTGGCCAGATTATTATGATCTCTGAACGCATAATAATCTGGCCACTCAGTGTGTGTATATCCTATATAATAAAGAGCTAATATGCTAATTAGACCGAACAGCTGAACGACCGTCCGGACAACCTTCCGGATGAAGCTGGGGCTGCGAAGGGCTACGAGGGCCGGCTGGGGCTGTGAGGGCCCGCTGTCCCTTGCATGCATTTCATGCATCAGGCCTCTAGTATATATATATTAGAGGCCCGGTGCATGAATTCGTGCATGGGTGGGGTCCGGCCAGCCTGGCCAGAGGGAGGGGACATGGGTGGTTGGCCAGCCTGCCTGCTGGTCGAACTCCTGGTCGAGGGGACAATTTGCATATTATCCTTTTATTATATAGGATATACACTGAGTGGCCAGATTATTATGCGTTCAGAGATCATAATAATCTGGCCACTCAGTATATATATAAAAGGCTAATATGCAAAGTGTCCCCATGGGAGTTCGATTGGAAGACTGGGAGTTCTATCGCTTGCTATGATGTGTGCTGACCACCAGGGGGGCGGCAAGGAATGAAGGAAGGCCCCGGCTGGCAGCCGGCAGCCGCCAGGGACCCTACCTGTGCACGGATTTCATGCACTGGCCTCTAGTATAATATAAAGAACTCTTTAAAATTAAGGGGTATTGCACCCCCAAGAATGGCTGCAATAAAAAAGTCAGATAATAGTAAGTGCAGGAGAGAATGTGAAGAAATCAGAACCCTCATACACTGCTAGGGGGAATGTAAAGTGGGGTGGTTGCTTTGGAAATCAATTTGACATTTCTTCAAAAAGGTAAACATACAGTTGCCATATGACCCAGCAATTCCACTCCTGGGTATTACTCAAGAGAAATGAAAACATCCATCCACATAAAAACTTGTATATAAATGTTCTTACCACCACTCTTCATCATAGACAAAAAGTGAAAACAACCCAAATGCCCATGAACTGATAAATGAATAAACAACATGTGCTATTTATGCCTGCAGTGAAATATTTTTCAGCCACAAAGAGGAGTTAGGTACTTATGTGTATTTCAACATGGATAAGCATTTAAAACATGCTAAGTGAAAGAAACCAGTCACAAAAATTCACAGTGAGGGATGTTCAACAACGTAACTGATCAATTCTCTTCGAAGGCGTCTGGCTCATGAAAGACAAGGAATCGCTGCAAAACTGTTACTGTCTGCAGGGAAAGAGGGCCAAGTGGTAACCAGTTCTCCTTTCCGTGAGATTCTGGCTAGATCGTGGGAGAAAAAAGTGGAAAATTGATGAAATTTGAATAAGGACTGTAGTTTAGTTAATAGTATTGTCCTAATGTTAATTTTCTGGTTTTGGTCATTGGGTATGGTGATAGCCGTAGGGAAAAGTGAGGGAGGGATATTTGGAAACTCTCGCTACTAGTTTTGCAACTCTTCGGTAAGTCCAAAATCAGTTATGAATAAAAAGTTATATTTACGCGCGCGCGCGCGCGCGTGTGTGTGTGTGTGTGTGTGTGTGTGTGTGTGTGTGTGTGTGTGATAACTACACTGACACCATTCTCCAAAGTTAATCAGCGACACAACGAAGTGAAGAAGAATAGAACTTAAAAATGGATTTGTCCTCATTTACCTTAATTAAATGACAATGATTAAGATGAAATGCCACCGCAGAAAGTTCCCATAGATACAAAATGTGCTGATTACCTTTGGCGGAAGCTTACAACTAGTGCACCCAAGAGCTCCTCCGTGTGATAAAATCCCGAGTCAGTTCAGTGGCCTCTCTCAATACTTCAGTGCCTGTTGAAAGTATTCATCGGCCGCCTCATTACACTGCTTCATTTAAATCTGTTTTGGATTTTACTCTAGCATGCCAAATTAGTGTTACTTAGTGTATAACCACAAGTCATTTTAAACTTGATTCCAAGTCCAGCTGGTAATTCATTACTGTGGGCCTAAAATACAGGAAAACCCTCAATTTAACAGACTTTGGATTTAACGGACAAAATTTCCAGTCTGTATGTCATTTGTGAAAAATAGCCTGCTAATTTTAAAAAATTTTTGCTTATAATTAAATTAACAGGTTATTTTTTGGTTATTAATTCACTGTTATTTTTAACAAAGTTTAGTGAACAGGCCCTTTGTTGGAAAAAACACACCAAAACAACCACTGGTAATTTCGCCAACATCAATAAATATCTACAACTACAGTTTACATATTTAAATCCAAGAATCAGCGCTCGTAAACCAGTCCAGGGAATGATTAGCATGTGATCATATCGTGTCCTCAGCGATAATTGGCTATGGTGTCGTGTGATGTGACTTCCTGCAGCAGTTTTCACGAGTTTACTTGAGGTGACTGGTGAAGGCACCCATTTCCTAGCCCTATTCACTATAAGTTTAAAATGATTGTAATACACACAGAAAACTTTTCTGTGAAATTAAACTTTTCTTACATTCTTTTTATTACACAAATGTGTCTACATAAGTAACAACAGGTAAACTAATTTGTCAATTTTTTTAACATACGCACTTGGAAAACCTACTTTATATAATGGACTTCTGGCTTTAATGGACATCCCTTGCCCAAATTAGTCCATTATACGGAGGTGTTATTGTAATGAAGCTTATGTCTTTGGTGGAACATATGAGAATCAATATTCCTTCCTCTCCGCCACGGTCACAGTCAAGGCTATGTGGAAGGGTAAAACTGCCCCATCTCCTAATGCTGCTGATGTGGGGTGCTGAGGAATGCCGAAAGATGGGCTAGCCCCCCAAATCACCACCTGTGTCAACAAGAGCAATTCCGGAGGTAATGATAGTAAAATCCACTTGTATGAATAGTTGAAATTGCCTCAACCTTGTGTAAATTTTACTCAAGTGTTTGCTGTTTTGTAATGACCTGTAACATACACTCTAAGTAAAAACATCATGTTTGCTATGAAAGATGGTATGAAGGCAAGTCCCCAGGCACAGCCTCCCCACAGGACGGCCACTCCCAAGCACTCTCATGTGAGAATTTTGGATTCCTCGTGTCCCTACTTTACTACGAGTTCTGCAATCACAAGCTGAGGCGGTTTAGCAGGTCATCCCAGCGTTACTCGACTGTTAACAGTGATTTGTATCTGGTTACTCCAGTTACACAGGCAGCCAAGAAGACATTTCCTGTGCTCCCATGGGGGTAAGAAGGGACAAGACGTATTTTCTATGTCGTTTACATGGGCCCCAAATTTACATTTGTATTGTATGAAATTGTAGTCCTCTTGTTACAAAGTGTCTTTTGTAGGTTTGAGTCGCATATCAGGGCCTACGTAGGTGTAAAGCTGCAACCGTGCAGTTTTCATCAGCGTCTTTTCACCATGTGCTACTGGAGTCGACAGCCTGACAACACAGAAGGAAACTCACTCAGCCAGCCTTCAATGGTAGCAGAGGCTGATTCTCTACCCTTTCGTGTGTCCACATCCACAGACTCTTCATTCACTGGGAAGGAGCGTGGCTGGAGGACACCCAGAGCGGGGGCCTATAAAGTTGGGGGCCCATGGCAGAGTCCCTGATTCCCAGGTCTACAGGTGGTACTAAATCCAACAAAATGAACATTGAATTCCAATAAAAAATAGGACAAACAAACAAGGAATAGACAACTATTTCATGGAATAGAATAGACTCATGCTTAATGGGACCTAGCATATAATAATTGTAACAACACTGAGAACAACTTTATTGAGAGCTCACTGCATACCATATTCTCTTTGACCCCACTTTACTTATGGAGAAACTGAGTCTTAGAGAGGTACATATAATGCCCACGTTGTCAAAACAGTGCCATGGCTCTGCTCTTTTTTCTTTCTATTGATTTCAAAGAAGAAGGGAGGATAGAGAGATGGAAATACCAATGATCAGAGAGAATCATTAATCAGCTGCTTCCTGCACACCCCACACTGGGGATTGAGCCCACAACTGGGCATGTGCCCTGACCAGGAATCCAACCGTGACTTCCTGGTTCATAGGTGGATGCTCAACCACTGAGCCATGCCGGCCAGGCCATGGCTGTGCTCTTAACAACTTAACTATCTATAATAATAAAAGCCTAAGTGACCGTCGCAACTGAGGGGGGTTAGTGAGGGACAACCAAACAACTGAACAGCAGGCTGCGTGGGGTGACCAGGCCCGCAGGGAGGGGCAGTTGGGGACGACTAGGCCGGCAGGGGCGGGGACAGTGAGGGGTGACTAAACAACTGAGCAGCAGGCTGTGTGGGGCGACCAGGCCGGCAGGGGTGTTAGTGAGGGGCGACCAAATGACTGAGCAGCAGACTGTGTGGGGTGACCAGGCCCACGGGGGGTGGGGTGGGGAAGACAGTGAGGGGAGACCAGGCCGATAGAGGGGGGCAGTGAGGGGCGACCAGGCTGGTTGGGGGGGGGGCAGTTGGGGGCAACTAGGCCGGCAGGGAGAGCAGTTGGGGGTGACCAGGCCAGCAGGGGGGGCAGTTAGGGGTGATCAGGCAGGCAGGCAGGTGATCAGTTAGGAGCCAGTGGTTCTGGATTGTGAGAGGGATGTCTGACTGCCGGTTTAGGCCCAATCCTCAGGATCAGGCCTAAACCGGTAGTTGGACATCCCCCGAGGGGTCCCGGATTGGAGAGAGCGCAGGCTGGGCTGAGGGGACCCCCGACCCCTTGCACGAATTTCGTGCACCGGGCCTCTAGTTTATGATAAAGGTAAAAGGATTTTAGTTCAGTGGGGAAGGGATGAACCTTTCAATAAATAGTGTTGCGAAAATTGGGGTAATACTACCTGCTATAACTTCAGTGGTTTAACAACATAAAATATTACTTCTTTCTCACTTATAGTCCAACATGGGTGTTCCTGACTGGTGGGGGCTCTCCTCCAAATGATACCTTAGGGATCAAGATTTCTTCAATATTAGGATATTTCCACTTTCAAAGTATGGTTTGCAAGGGTGTGTGCTCAATTGCATCACCCAGAAGGGGGATGAGTGTGGAGGATGGGAGTAGGAGTATTTATGGCCAGGCCTAAATGGGGTCCATAATTTCTACCCACATTACGTCACTAGAGCTTAGTCACATGGTCACACTCCATGGCAAAAAAGGCTAAGAAAGGGAGGTTGCCGTGTGCCCAGGAAGAGGAAGACCTGTGTGGGTGAGCATCTAGCCATCCCTGCCACAGTTATCTACTGAGGTTTAAAAAATAAGCTAGATTTGGCCCTAAGTGGTTTGGCTGAGTGGATAAAGAATTGGCCTGAAGACTGAAGGGTCCCAGGTTTGATTCCAGTCAAGGGCATGTACCTTGGTTGAGGGCACATCCCCAGTAGGGGGTGTGCAGGAGGCAGCTGATTGATGGATGTTTCTCTCTCATTGATGTTTCTAACTCTCTATCCCTCTCCCTTCCTCTCTGTAAAAAAATCAATAAAATATATTCTTTTAAAAATAAGCTAGATTTGGATTTCATATCATATCCACGATAACAAATTTAAGGTGGGTTAATAAGCTAACACCAAAGTCAACTATGAAAGAGTCAGAACAAAATATTTTTAATAATCTTGGAGTTGTAAAGGCCTTTAACAAATCACAGAACCTAGGAGCTATCAAGGAAAAGATTGTCAGATTTAACTGCATGAAAACTAAAAATATCTGAACAACAAAAGATACTGTAAACAATGTAAAGAAAATAACAGTTTATTTCCTTTTCTTATTACAGTTCACATACATCACTATATTTATAATCAACAATATATAAATATATATAATCTACACTAATAAAAGAGAAACATGCAAATTGGCCATACCTCTGTGACACCCACCAGCCAATCAGGAGTGAGTATGCAAATTAACACAACCAAGATGGCGGTGGCCCTGCCCCCCAGCCGCTCTGGGCCTCTGGGCAGCATGCATGCAGGCGCGGAGTGGCCAGGCGGGGCGGGACGCCTGCTATGAGGGGGAGGGCGGGGGGGGGGGGGCAGAGGGAGCTACAGGAGTGGTGCTCCGGCTGGAGTGAAGACTAAAGACTCTGGCCGGAGCTAAGACACCAGCTGGAGCGAAGATGGAAGGTGGCGGCCAGAGTGAAGGCCTGGGTCCTGGGTGCCAGAGGAAAACAGGTGTCGGCAGCCAGGGGAAGGAAGGCCTATTGCACAAATCTTTGTGCAATGGGCCTCTAGTATACAAATATTTAGAAATCATTGAGAAAAAGACAACTCAATGGAAAAATACATCAATGACACAGACAGGAAATTTTCTGAAGAAAAAAATAAAATAGCTAGCAATCCTAGCTAATAAAAGAGTAATATGCAAATTGACCATACCTCTGCTACATCCACAAGCCATGCCCACCAGCCAATCAGGAGCAAGTATGCAAATTAATCCAACCAAGATGGCTGCGGCCACTGAGCGAGCAGGAGGCTTGGGTTTCCCGGCGATGGAGGAAGCCAAGCTTTCCGCACACCCTGGCCAGCTCTGGACTCCACTCAAGGCTACAAAGTTTTAATTATAGAAGATAAATAAATCCCAACAAAAATGGCTGCAGCCACGGAGCGAGCAGGAGGCTTGGGTTTCCCCGGCGATGGAGGAAGCCAAGCTTTCCGCCTGCCCTGGCCTCCACTCAAGGCTACAAAGTTTCAATTATAGAAGATAAATAAATCCCAGATACCAGGGCCTCTGCTTGGGTCGCTGGGGGGCATGGCTGGCCTGCAAACCACCACAGGCCCCTCGTCCAGGCCTCCCCATGCCCCAAGGGAACCCCCACCCTGATCTGGGACACCCTTCAGGGCAAGCCAGCCGGCCCCCACCTGTGCACCAGGCCTCTATCCTATCTAATAAAAGAGTAATATGCAAATTGACCATCACTCCAACACACAAGATGGCTGCTCCCATGTGGACACAAGATGGCTGCCACAAGATGGCCAGCAGGGGAGGGCAGTTGGGAGGGACCAGGTCTGCAAGGGAGGGTAGTTGTGGGCGATCAGGCCAGCAGGGGAGGGCAGTTGGGAGGGATCAGGCCTGCAAGGGAGGGCAGTTGGGGGTGATCAAGCCTGCAGGGGAGGGCAGTTAGGGGTGACCAGGCCGGCAGAGGAGGGAAGTTGGGGGCGACCAGGCCTGCAGGGGAGGGCAGTTAGGGGCAATCAGGCTGGCAGGGGAGCAGTTAGGAATCAATCAGGCTGGCAGGGGAGTGGTTAGGGGGTGATCAGGCTGGCAGGCAGGCGAACAGTTGGAAGCCAGCAGTCCTGGATTGTGAGAGGGATGTCCGACTGCCCGTTTAGGCCCAATCCTGGAGGATTGGGCCTAAACGGGCAGTCGGACATCCCTCGAGGGGTCCCAGGTTGGAGAGGGTGCAGGCTGGGCTGAGGGACACCCCCATGCACGAATTTCGTGCACCGGGCCTCTAGTACAACATAATCAAGGAAGTTCAAATTTATTTATTTATTTATTTTAAAAATATATTTTTATTGATTTCAGAGAGGAAGGAAGAGGGAGAGAGAGATAGGAACATCAATGATGAGAGAGAATCATTGATCGGCTGCCTCTTGAAAGCCCCCTACTGGGGATCGAACCTGCAACCCAAGCATGTGCCCCTGACTGCAATCGAACCCAGGACCCTTCAGTCCGCAAGCTGATGCTCTATCCACTGAGCAAAACCAGCTAGGGCAAGGAAGTGCAAATTTAAATAATAAATTATTTTTGCCCATCAGTTTTGCAACAATAAAAAATATTTATATACTCAGGATTAAAGTGAATGTGAGGAAATAGGAACTGATTTACACTATTGGCAGAAATCCTATATAATAAAGAGCTAATATGCAAATGGTCATCACACCCTCATGCCCTCGCGCCCTTGTGCCCTCGTGCCAGGGCTGGGGGAACTGAGGCTGGACCAGGGGACCTGAGTCTGTGTCCTCCCCCTCCCCGGCCTGGCACCGGGGCCAGGGGAGCTGAGGCTGCGCCCCCTGCCCTGCGGGGCTTGATGGGGGTGGGGCCGGCCGGGTCTGGGTCTCCTGCAATTTTGAGGCGTGCGCAGGTGGGCGGGGACTTGACTCTGGGTCCCGCGGTGCGCCCCAGACTCTGACAGGAGGAAGATTTTCATATACATTTTACTAATTTTCTTTAATCTCTGATACTTCTATTATAGAGAAAGGGAAAATAGCAATATTAAAATATTTCCTCTAATTAATTACCTTTTAATGTGTATTAATTTCGCACACCGGGCCACTAGTATAAATATAAAATCACAGCATTTTAGAAAGGCAATTTGGCTATATTTATCAGTTAAAAAGCTCTATAGCATTCAACCCAGTAATTTTCCAACCCAGCAACATTTTGCACATGCACCTAAGGTGATATAACTAAGAATGTTCATGGCATTAATCTTTCAAATATTAGAAAAATTGAAACATTTAAATGTCACAAATACCCAAATATCTCTTGATGAGCACTGATGGTATTGCTATTTTTCTTACAAATAGCTCTTTTGGTTTCAAATAGATCTAACTTGGGTTGCAAGCCTGTCAGACCAGCTAGAAAACCAAGACAGAATTAGTAAAAGGAAACAGGGTGTCTAATAAATTCAAAGCCAAGGTTAGAACCTGGAACTGGTCATTAGAATCCTCTAGGGACACTCTATATATAATGTGCTTCATCCCACCAATCCTCAAGTGTTCTATCTGATCCTTACCCAATTTGAATCAAGCCTGCATTGAAAGACCCACTTAAGCCAAACTTCAAATTCTCAATAAGTTTTTAAAATTATAGTTTACATACATCACTACATTAGTGTCTTCTGTAGCAACCAACTTGTACTTCTTTTTTAAAATACATTTTTATTGATTTCAGAAAGGAAGGAAGGAGAGAGAGATAGAAACATCAATGATGAGAGAGAATCATTGATCGGCTGCCTCCTGCACGCCCCCTAATGGGACAGAGCCCACAACCTGGGCATGTGCCCTTGACCGGAATTGAACCTGGGATTCTTCAGTCTGCAGGCCAACGCTCTATCCACTGAGCCAACCTGACCAGGGCAACCAATATGTACTTCTTAACCCCTTTACCTTTTTTGCTACTACCGCCCCTCCCCCCGCCCCCACCGCCCGAATCTGGCAACCAACAAAAAGGTCTCTGTGTATCTGTGAGTCTGTTTCTGTTCTGCTTATTCATTTTGTTTTTAGATTCAGTTGTTGGTAGATATGCATTTATTGCCATTTTATTCATATTTGCCAAACAGAACATTGAGAAAATTATTTTGAAGAATTTTAATGGTAAAATATCTTCCTGTGAATCTCAAAACAAGTGATCAGACATTTTTATCCTACTTCATCTATGTGTATTTGTAAAGTTGTTTTATCTGCACTTGTAGCCGTGGAGACAAATTATTGAAAAGGATTTATGTTATGCTCAGACTCCTACGCTAACTAGGATAAAAGCAACCAAGCAGCTTCAAATGCTCTTATTTTTTCAAAGTGAAAAAATAATTTTGTTTTGTTTCAAGATTTTATCTTGAAACTTTGAAGTACATTTAAAAAAGAGGATTTGAGGTATATAGCTTTCTCAGAAGAGGCCTACATTTTAACAATAGGAAAAACTATTGTAATCTTAACTTACCTTATAATAGAGAAACATGCAAATTGACCGCACCTCAGCTATGCCCACGATTGGGCCGGCAGGAGGCTGGGGGCGGGACTCCGGGTGGCATATCCGCCTTTGAGAAGAACAAGATGGCGGTGCCCAGTGGCCGGGCCCATGCCGCTGCTCCCCGGGGTGCCTGGGGCCATCGGCACCCCGGGGGGCGTGGCCAGGCCCATGCCGCCCCTCCCAGGGGTCCCGGGGTGAACGGCCAGCCGGGGGGCGTGGCCGGGCCCCTCCCGCCCCTCCCGGGTGTCCCGGGGGGCAATAGGCCACGGGGGGGGCGTGGCCGGGCCCCTCCCCCCCCTCCTGCCCCTCCCGGGGGTCCCGGGGCGATAGGCCACCAGCGGGGGTGTGGCCCGGCCCCTCCCGCCCCTCCCGGGGGTTCCGGGGGTCGATCGGCCACCTGGGGGGGCATGGCCGGGCCCCTCCCGCCCCTCCTGGTGGTCCGGGGGTCCATCGGCCACTTGGGGGGCGTGGCCGGCCCCTCCCGCCCCTCCCAGGGGTCCCGGGTGTCCATCGGACACCTAGGGGGGCGTGGCCGGCCCCTCCCGCCGCTCCCGGGGGTCCCAGGGGCCGAGGCTTTCCGGGCCTTGGGCACCAGTGGGCAGCCTGCACGGATCGCAGGAAACCACTGGGGGTCGGCTCCTGCGATCCTTAACAAGGATGTTGGGTGCCGCAGAGCCCAAGGCCACCGCCCGGGGCCAAGCCCCGACCCTGAAAAAGGCAGAAGGCGGTGGCCACAGCCAAGGCCTGGGTCCCTGGTGCCAGCAGAAAACTGGTGCAGGCAGCCAGGTGAATGAAGGTCTATTGCACGAATTTTCATGCAAACGGGCTACTAGTGATATAATAAGTGTTCTGAGATGGGTCTTAGTATTCTTCAGAATCAGTATATACTACGGGCTGGTGGCCAGGTCTGGGGCAGAACAGACACCAGGAATATGGTGATCCACACACACACTTCAGACAGCTTTCTAGTTGCATTAAAATGGAGCCAAACAAGCTGCATGATCTCAGCTTTGCTCCGGCAATCACCCTCTGACCGCTTCCCAGGTTCCTGGCATGCCTTTTATTCTCTGGTGGCAGAGAGTAAGTGGAGTTGCCAGGTTACTGTTGATGAAGAGTAATTTTTAGAAACAGAAAGTCAGTGGTTTGATTCTGAATGATTCATCTTGCACTCTGGGGCATGTGAATGTTAAACAGTTAACTATCAGTTGGTATTTAATCTGTTAGATCTTGCTCAACCCATAATTTGAGTGCTCACTTTTTTTTTTTTTTACTTTAAGTATGAAAGAGATGGATTATATTTTCCTTCCAGCTCATTCAGAACTAAATGGCACAATCATTTGATATTAAATAGTAAAAACAAAATGAATGTTTACTAAATTAAGTGAAATGAGAGGTGAACGTTCAGCTTTCCACATCAACTATTAAAGTATCAAATTGGATTTAAGCCCTAAAATCTGAAAGTTTTGGAATATGAGGAATGTGACTAAGAAATCTAGGGACCCCATTTTTTAGCCTCTTCTTTTTGTTCAGCAGATGTGAGGCATAATCTGTCGGCAGTTTTCAGAGGCATCCTTCCAAAGGATTTATTTATCTAGGTATGTGACTTGGGCTAGCCTCAAGTTTTCTCATATGTAAAATGGGAATAATAACATCTGCCTCGCCCTAGCCAGTTTGGCTCAGTGGATAGAGCATCGGCCTGAGAACTGAAAGGTCCCAGGTTTGATTCTGGTCAGGACACATGCCTGGGTTGTGGGCTCGATCCCCAGTGGGGGACTTGCAGAAAGCAGCTGATCCATGATTCTCTCTCATCATGGATATTTCTATCTCTCTCTCCCTCTTCCTCCCTCTCTAAAATCAATAAAAATATATTTTAAAAAATAACATCTGCCTCACAGAATTGTTGATATTAGAATGTAAGTGAAGCATCCATTCATTTTATTGTATACTAGAGGCCTGGTGCATGAAATTTGTGCACAGGGCGGGCGGGGTCCCCTCAGCCCAGCCTGCACCCTCTCCAATCCAGGACCCCTTGGAGGATGTCCGATCGGGCCTAAACCGGTAGTCAGACATCCCTCTCACAATCCTGGAGTGCTGGCTCCTAATCACTCACCTGCCTGCCGGCCTGGTCACCCCACTCAGACTGCTTGTTCAGCCGTTTGGTTGTCCCTCACTAACCCCCCTGCCGGCCTGGTCGCCCCATACAGCCTGCTTGTTCAGTTTTGGTCCTCCCTCACTAACCCCCCTGCTGGCCTGGTCATAGGCAGCCATCTTGTGAGGGTTAATTTGCATATTACCTCTTTATTATATAGGATGTATATTCATAGAAAATGTTAGCTACATACTATTTTATTTATTGAAAAGATACTTTTACTTGGTTCAAAGTTCAAAAGATACAGTGTTACATGCTGTATCTTTTGAAATCTTTTCCAGCCACATAATTCTCCTTGGAGTCAACAGATGTATCATTTTCTTGTGTATCTTGCTAGAGATATCTATTCTGCTTAACTAAAAGCAAAAATGTATATTCTTTCCCTATTTTTCAAAACACATGAATGAAATCTTACTAATTAACATTTTCCTTTTTATCACTTAAACTGTACCTTAGCGGTTGTTCATACCAGTAACATTTTTTTGTGACTAAATTAGACATAGCTGTATATTAGCGTGTGTGTGTGAGAGAGAGAGAGAGAGAGAGAGAGCGCTAACGTGCTCTAATTTAGTTACCAATTCTAACCCTTGACTACTGGATATTCATACATTCATTTGATTAATTCATTCAACAGATATTTTTTGAAGGCTTAGCACTAGTCAGGCTAGTCTGGCAATACAGCCAAGAGCAAACCAGACACAGTAACTTTCCCCCATTACAGTGAATAAGAGGCTGGACATTCCACTCGGCTGTGTGGTGCGTCAGCCCTACACTGGCCCTGGGTGGCTGACTGTCAGGCTCGGATTTGCAAGATTGTCCAGCATCCCTCTGGCTCGGGGTGTGGTTCAGAGGCAGGGCGGGCAGACAGAGGAGTCTGGAACAGCGGGAACCCTGCGGGGAGCCCCGAGTTCCACGTGGATCCAGACGCAGGGATGAAGCAGAGGCCTCGAGACTGGGCGGGGGGGGGGGGGGGGGGGGAACCGCCGGCGGGGGTCCTTGGGGCGACTTTGGGGCTTCGGTCCCAGGTGTGAGCGCGGACACGTCCGAGTTCGTGTCCCCTCCACGCCGCAAGTAGCACACGGGGACCTGGGAGACCAAGTACTCCACAAAGATGGAAAACCAAGGCCCCGGCTCACAAGGTCCGGACTGATGCCCACCTAAGCCTGGGGGGAGTCGAGGGGCGAGGACAGGGTCAGTTCACAGCCAGTTCAACAGCTGGGCAGACGGAAACCGATGAAGAGACGGAGCACCTCTGGGCGTGCGGTGACAACTTGTGTAGTGGGAGGCCTCCGGACCCGCAGAGCCAGTGGCGGGAGCCGAGCGCCCGGAGGACGGGCCGGCCCCGGGGCCCCAGACCTTTAAACTCCGGGCGCGCGGGAACCACAGCCCAACAGCCACAGGCGGGTCACCGGCCAACCACCGCCCCGGACCCGCCTCTCGCCAAACGCTTGTCCAATCAGCAACTCTCTTGCCACCGCCCCTGTCCGTCCCTGCCCCCGCGCGCCTCCGCCCCTACGATCCTCTCCGGCCCGGCGGAGGCGGGGCTCCCGGCGGGGTGTCGGGGCGAGCGCTGACGTCGCACGCTCCCCGGGAGTTTCGAACGCAGTTGGCCTCCAGGCCAGAAAAAACACTGGAGCGGCGGCCAATGGCTGGTCAGGAAGAACCCGCGCGCGGCCCCGGCCCCGCCCCGCTCTGCTGGAAAGAAATGCAGGCCCGGCCATTGGCTCGCGTGATCTGTCACTCCGCGCTGCGGCCAGTGGGCAGGCGCCTCGCTGTGATTGGTTCCGCCCAGGCGCGAAATGTAACGCGGGAAAAGTCCGAGTGGGGACCGCAGCAGCAGGTTGTTATTTTGGGGGTTCGGCGGCGTGAGTTTTGCTTTCCTGTCCCCGCAAGCCGGGCCGCCCGCTGCTTCCCGCCTCTGCGGCCTGCGAGTCAAGAGAGAAGGGCGGGCTTGCCCCGGGGCTGGGGTCCGGCCCTGACCCCGGTGCCCGCCGAGCTGCCCCGCTCCATCGCTGGCCGCCGCACAGGAGGATTCCGGGAAACGTCCGCGGCCATGAGCCCGCGGGACTGAGAGCCAGCGACTCGGAGCAGCGCGGGCAACGGGAGCGAAGGGCCAGCCCGGGCTCAGGGAGTGCGGCCGGCGGCCGGTGGAGCTGCGTATCGGGGAAGGGCGATGATCCGGGGTGTGGAAGTGCCGATGGCGGACCACCCGCCGCCGCCGCCGCCGCCCGTCATCTTCTGCCACGACTCCCCGAAGCGGGTGCTGGTGTCGGTCATCAGGACGACCCCGATCAAGGCCACGTGCGGCGGCGGAGGGGAGCCGGAGCCGCCGCCGCCGCTCATCCCCACCAGCCCCGGCTTCAGCGACTTCATGGTGTACCCGTGGCGCTGGGGCGAGAACGCGCACAACGTGACGCTCAGCCCGGGGGCCGCGGGGGGCGCCGCCTCGGCCGCCCAGCCCGCCGCCGCCGCCCAGCGCCCGGGGCTCCGCGGCCGGGGCGCGCCCCATCCCGCCGCCTCGGGGGGCGAGGAAGAGGAGGAAGCGAGCAGCCCGGACAGCGGCCACCTCAAGGTGAGCGGGGCGGGGCGGGGCGCGGGGCCGCGGGGCGGTTAACGGCGCGGCCGGGAGCTGGCAGCGCCCGCGGACGCGGCGGGTGGGGCGGGGCCGAGTTTAAAACGCGAAGCTGCAGGGGCCGCGGCGGGGGCGGGGGCGGGTGACAGGACGCTGACGTCACTGCCGCGCGCCAAAAAACGGGCCCCCGCGGGGGGTGGCGGGGCGGCGGCGCAGACGCGCGGGCGAGGCCGGGCGGCCCGGGCGGCCCCAGCAGGTGCCGGGGACCGGCGCGCAGCCCGGGTCGCGGAGGCCGCCCGCAGAGTCCGCTGGCCTGAGAGGGAGGGAAGCAGCTGCCCCTGGAGCTCCTCGGGGTGCGGGAAGGAAGCGGGCTGCGCAGTTTCTGCTCCATCACCGTAGATACCCGGCCCGGCCCCGCCAGAGGTGCCTCGCGGAGGCAGCCGACGAGTGAGAAGGGACGTCGGGGAATCTTCGGCCACGGAACTCGGGCCCTCGCCGTCTTCCGTGCGTCCAGCGACCTGCTTTGCTAGGTGCTGAGGCACCGTGGCGGGCGGCGCTGTTGTCGCTGACCTCGAATTGATCGACTCCGAGACTGTTTAGAGCCGGGAAGGGTGACTGCCTGGTTCAAACGTACATCGTACGGGTTAGGCAGTTGAGGCTTAGAGCCTGGTGAAGGGACCTCCCCACGGTCACTCAGCTAGGTAGTGGGAGAGCTGGGCCTGGGGTTGAGTTTCTGTGGCTCCTAGTCCTGAAGCGTGTGTTCGGGCTGCCTCTCTGCATACATGTACTTAGCTCTGTAGACTGTAAACTCCAGGAGGGCCGGATCCTTTCTCTCTGGTAGACTCTTCGACTTGAGTACCTTACACACTGTAAATGTTGAGTAAAGGTGCTCTGTAAGTAGTTATGTAATGAATGAGTGGTGCTACTCCAAGTTACTATTCAGATTCTGTGTGTTAACTGGCTACATAAGATAAGCAGCTTGCCAAAGATAAAACAAATCATCTAGTGGATAAGTACATCTGTATTGGCAAATACTGTATTTATAAATTGAAACAAGTTTGATCATTTTACATTCAGTGTAGCAAAGATGTTGAAACTCCGTGTTGTTTGAGCCCCGAGGAAATTGATACACTTTGTGTTTCTAATGTCATTGTTATTAAAGAGCTATAAAGTTACAAAACTATGAGCTTTGACACACTTCAACTCTTGAAGCTGCACTTCAGTAAAAGTTTGAACAAGCAGTAAAAATGTTCACAATAGTGTTGAGTGAGTTTTCGAAGGAACCAATCACTGTTGGCTATTTCTAGGTAGCCCTTAGTAAGATGGATAGGTATCCTAGATGTGTGTGTGTGTGTGTGTGTGTGTGTGTGTGTGTGTGTGTTTTCTGGTGTTTAGACCTTTTTAAAAACATGTTAGGTTATATGTTGAGCAACATAAAGGCAAATACTTGTGGAAGGTTTTGGAATTATTTCATTAATTATAACTGAATCTAATTTGGGATTACCCAAGAAGATTAATGTTATCATAGACAAATGAAATCTGTATATATGTTTCTTTTGGCCTAAAACAGACTTATTTTTACACAAACCTTTTATAAAAGTTGCTCACACAGGTTTGGATTTTATTTCCACTTTGTCCACCTCTTTTCAGAGCTAAAATATACTGGAAGTTATGAAGAACATGTAAAAGTGAAAAGGCTGTTTTATATTTATATTTTCTCAATCTTTCATATTGTAACTGTTTGATAAATTATTAGATAAATTGATTCTAACTTGTCCTTTCATCAATGAACAATCCAAATACAACTCCAAAATTTCACTCATTTAAGCTTCCTCACCTTGCAGGGTTGGGGTAGTTGGGGCAGGGTGGGGGAGGCTGGATTATGCCTTTATTTAAGGAAGTTACCTAGTATGATTTGTGATCGTATCCTCTAAAAAACAGGGTGGCCCAATCCCCTTTGTTTTCCTTCCTGAAAGTACTTGCAGTTCTTAATCTCCACGTGAATCATACTGATTGAGTCTGCTTACTTTTTGGGAAGATGGGAGACAAGTTTGCAGTAAAGCTGGTGCTAGTAGCACACTCCCCTCTACCTCCTTCTCAGTGTGGGTTAGAGGCAGCAACAGCTGTGGCTTTGAGAACAACATTTGTGCTCATTGGTTGTGTGTTGCTGCTACTCCCAAGGGAGGTGCCTGAGTCCTGCACACCTGGTGTCAGCTTCTACTGGTCTGTCTGCTCCTATCCAAAACTGCCTCCCCTGCCTGTGGGGAGAACATCCATCGTCTAGCCACTAATTTTGGCCCCTAAACACAAGATTTTTTAGACTTTTGTGGGTATAATTACATATTAGCATTATCTTCTATAGAATTTTGGGAGGAAAGGGCAGGTCTGATTTCCCTTTGTCATAAGGTACTCCAAGCCTCCCCACCTTGTGCCCTTGTACCCTCTACCCAACTGCATTAATGAGGTTGCTTCTCCACTGGCTTCTCTGTGCTTGGCCTCAGAAACCATTCACCCTTCAGCACCTGTCAGCTGCCTACCCTGCTTCCCCTTTCTATCGTCACCTGAACTCTTGAACCGTCTGGTAGCTGATTAGTACAGAGCAATCACTACCGTATTAAACATAACATAGTAGCTAGGCTCTGTGTTGAATGTTTTGAATTCCTTTCCCAATTTACCTTGTTTACCTGATGAAGGAGGAATTACAGAAAAGAGTCCCCAAGATTAGGATTAAGTTAATATCATATAGTAAGTGGCAGAACTGATTGGGGCCTTCCAGATCCCTTGCTCTTAATCCCTACATGATATTGCTCCCATGTATAACATGTATGAATTGACATTAAGGGTTTATTATATTTTTAATAAGCTAATGCAAGGAGACTTAACACACACTATTGATACCTGTCTATACTTCATGGAGATGCTTTATGAGGGTACAGACAATATAATAGATGCATTCAAAGTAAGACTTGGGAAATTTTGCAGATAGGTCACAGTGGGGGATAGGGTTAGGATGCACGTGTGGGAGTCATAGGAAATTAGTATCTAAATCTGATTTCGAAAGGGGAAATATGATAAATTACATTTTCTCGTCAATGTACATATGCCTCTCTCTGCGGCTGATTTTCCTTCTCCTTCTAGGTTATTTGAGTACTTGATTTGAATTTTACTTTGTGTAAAAATGTGTCAAAGACTTTTAGTTTTTTAGTAATTACATGAATACCAAGTTTTAATACAACTTTATTTTTAAAAAAATGTTTTTATTGATTTCAGATAGGAAGGGAGAGGGAGAGAGAGATAAAAACATCAATGATGTTGATCAGCTGCCTCCTGCATGCCCCCCACTGGGGACAGAGCCTGCAACCGGGGCATGTGCCCTTAATCAGAATTGAACGTGGGACCCTTCAGTACTCAGGCTGACGCTCTATCCACTGAGCCAAACCAGCTAGGCCTTAATATAACTTAATATAACTTTTTCTAAAGCCTAAGTAAATGTGTACATTATGCTAAGTGGGTTGAGAAATAACCCAAATTTTATTAAATAATTTTAAAGTTAGTTATTGACATTGAGAACTCAAATATTTATCATGAAATAGTTTAAAAAACACTCAAAAGTTACTAATCTACCTCTGGAGGTATTGAGATTCTATTTAAAAAATTTACCGAAGTATGAAACATTCTTGGCAATTTAATCATCTTGCTTCTTTCTAGTAGCTTCTTTTGCTGCACTTGCTACATAATAGCAATGGGGTGTCTTAGAATTTGTTAACCTTTCCTTGCAAATCCAGCAGTCTCTACAAGATTTCTCTCTTAGGCTACGGGTATATTTGGTTGCTGATGAGACCATTATTGTCAAAATGCACCTGGAAACGTTTTGTTATTGCTAAGGTCAAAATGAAAGGTTCTTTTTAAGTAGCACTGCTTATTTTTATATGTCTGGTTACAACGTGCCCTTTAGTTACTGATTTTAGGGCATTAGATCATTACTTACTTGCCTGGCCTAATTTTCTTAGTCCAAAGAATGCACTTAGTGGAGCCTTGTATATGGCTAAGATGTTGTGTTTTCTAGCTATCTATTTCTCATCTGGGAAATATAAATGTGTGGTTTGTAGCTGAAACAAGGTCTTAAAGAGTTGCTGAAAAGCAGCCAAATGATTACCTTTTTAAAGTATATCTCCCTCCTTACTAAACATGTTTGCTTATTTATTTATTTTTACCAGAAACATTGAAAATAGAAATGGGCAATCTTAAAATGTTTTATATTAATGAACTGATCAGCTATTTGAAATTGTAATAGCCGGCCGCACATCCAGCCAGCCCAGAGGTCCTGCTGTGCCTTTGGCCAGGACCTTACCAAAATGCCATTTCAAATAGAACACTCCATGGGAACCATGATGTTTACCTTTCACAAATTTGCTGGGGATAAAGGCTCTTTAACAAATAAGGATCAGAGAGTACTCGTGAGAAAGGAGTTCCCTGGATTTTTGGAAAATCACCAAGTCCATGAGGCTGTGGACAGACTAATGAAGGACATGGACCAGTGCCGAGACGGCAGAGTGGGCTTCCAGAGCTTCTCTTCGCCTAACTGCTTGGCTCACCATCGTTGATGACTGTCTGTAGTACACGTGAAGCAGAAGGGAAAGAGGCAGGCAGCATTGAGCAGTTCTCCGCCCTGATAAGAGTTCTCCCAATGGGTTGCTTCAGGAATCTCTGCCCCACAGCTTCCCCTTGTATAAGGCTTTGATGAGCAGATTGGGATCCTTAGGAAATCTATACTAATATATATAAAAGGCTAATATGCTAAGTATCCTACCATTCGACTGTTCGACCAGTAGCTATGCTGTGCACTGACCACCAGGAGCAGACACTCAACGCACAGGCATGGAAACATGGAACAGACTGATGAATCTCAGAGGGAAGGGGGGAGGGCGGGAAGAGATTAACCAAAGATCTTATATGCATACTAGAGGCCCGGTGCATGCATTTGTGTACCAGTGGGGTCCCTTGGCCTGGCCTGCGGGGATAGGGCTGAAACTGGCAATCTGACATCCCCCGAGGAGTCCTGGATTGTGAGAGGGTGCAGGCCAGGCCGAGGGATCCCACCAGTATACGAATCCATGCACCAGGCCTCTAGTGTACAAATGAAATCCCACCCCATTTGACAAGAGAAAGAAAAGCTACTTAAAGCTAGAGAAGCTTTTGATTTTTATATTGCTTGCATCCTCTTGCCCTCAGTAAACACATTTTTTTTATTTCCTAAAATAAAATAATTGTAATAATCAACAATATATTTTTTTTTGGTATTTAAACAATATCAGGGACCCTGGCTGGATAGCTTAATTGGTTAGAGCATCTTCCAATTCACCAAGGTTGTGGGCTCAATCCCTAGTTGGTGCAATATAAGAATCAACCAATGAATGCATACATAAGTGGAACAACAAATTGAAGTTTCTCTCCCTCCCCCTCTCTACTCCCCTTTCTCTCTCAATAAATATATTGGGAAAAGGATTTTTTCAAGCAGAGGAGTTGTATCACTAAGGTTTTTAATTAAACTGATTTCATGTTCCATTTCTTAACAGAATCACCTATTTTTATGCATCATATGTTATATTTATTTGTTTAGCATTTTAAAAGCAATATTTAAAACAATTATTCATGATTTGACTATAACCAGCAACAATCTTACAATTGTTGTGGCTCAATAAGTGATGGCAACGGATTCTCTAATTTTATTCCGGTCTCCCTTTGCTGATTCTGGATGAACAATTTTACCAAGAAAGACTAATGCTGCATGTAGCTAGTGAGGATTATAGCCAAGGAGTAAAGAAGGTGAAGATGAAAATATTTGATAACCATCAATAATTGTCAAATTGATTGGCTAATTTGGACTTAAACATAAGTAAGTCAAGTTCCAATTAGGACCTTGCCAATTCTGAGTTTCATTATAAACGGAAACTTAAGAACCATGTAGTGGCTTTTTGGAGCTTGTGCTCAGAATCTACACAAGTAATTTGCACTTGCATGTTATTGGCCAAAGCGAGTTATATGGCCAGATAGGCCTTATTGGGGCTCACAGTGAGAGAGGGCAGTGAATATTTTTATAATAATATAACCTGCCACTGTGCCTTTGCACATTCCTTTTTTTAAATTGTGGCAAAAAATACAACATAAAATGTATCATCTAACCATTTTTCAGTGTTAACTATATATATATTGTTGTGCAGTAGATCTCTAAAACTTCATTTATCTTGTAAAACTGCAACATTATGCCCACTGAACTCTTCTCCCTGCCCACAACCCCTGGCAACCACCATTCCACTTTCTGTTTGGTAACTCTGAAAATCAGATTATTCTCTCTCAGAATTGTTTTTGTTGTTTGCTGTGGATTCTAGTTGTCTGGCAAGTTTTCTGGACTGTTTTTTAAAACTATTTTGTTATGTTTGTTCTCTAAAGTCTGTTTCTTTAGCTTGTGATCAGCTCATCTTTTGAGAGAGATCTTAAATGCCTGGAGCCAAAAAGAAAAGGAAAAAACTTGTAATTGTTGCAGAATGGCTCTGTGCCAGCTCTTTTTCAAAGCTGAGCCACACTGTTTACAGCTCTGCCTTAGTCTTCATTTCCTGCTTGTGTTGAGCCTAACATCAGCCAAAGGTGCAAGCTTCGTGCCTTTTTAGGCATGCTTCCCACCCTTGGGCAAGTGTGTGGCTTTCTAATTCTGGGCATGCTTCCCACCCTGGGCTTTCTAAATTCCGATCTTTAGGACTCAAGGGCACTTTCCAATGCCCTAATTTCCCAAAGACACTCTCTCCCCAGTGTTTCCTCCCAGGCTTTTGGCATATTTGTTTGCCTCAGTTGAATTCTTTTGCCCCAGGTGGCAGCACAGTTGTCATTTGTCTCACAGAGGTTTTGAATAGCACTGTTACACCCCCCCCCCCCCCCCCCACCCCCCCCCCCCCCCCCCCCCCCCCCCCCCCCCCGGAGAGTTCTAAGTTAGAACAAAGACACCTTGCCTCAGTCCTTCAGGTCAAACAGACACAATTCTCTCATAATAATGTCTGCTCTGCTCTCTCTGGAGCCAGGGACTAGGTTCCCATGCTAGAGAATGAAGGCTGCTGTCTTCAAGACCACTGTGTAGTAAGGAGAGGGGGCAAGGGCAAGTACAAAATGCTATAAAGCTTTCCTACTATTTCAAGTTGCCTTTTTCTTGACTCAGTATTCGCTGAGTGGCTGTGATTTCCTGGAGTTGTGCAGCTGATTGTGACAGCTCGATTTTTCAGTGATATGGAGAGGGATGGGTCCTTGAAACTATCTACTCTACCATTTTTGGTGATGTCACTCTTGAAGGAGTTTAAAAAATAATTTATTATGATATTTTGCTATAATGAGTGGAGTCCAAGAAATATAATAATGTTTATACAAATTGTTTACAGGATGGAATCCGGCGTGGAAGACCCAGAGCAGATACTGTCCGGGATTTAATAAATGAAGGAGAGCATTCGTCCAGCAGAATTCGTTGTAACATCTGTAATAGGGTGTTTCCACGGGAGAAATCGCTCCAGGCTCACAAAAGGACTCATACAGGTAGGTTGAGCAAATTTTAGAGAATGTCAAAAATAATACCCAACTGAAAGCTGATTTGATGTTTGGGCTTATAAATTAATTTTTTTAGTTGCCTTATATTTTCTCATTGTAGTTTTTTTTTGAACAGGCACTGTGTATATTACAGGTCCAAGGTGTGTGGGCCTGATACTTCAAAAGAAAGGCCAATATTCAATGGATCAGAGTTTTGAAGTAAGGAAAGGTTTATTGAACGAGAAAGCCTGGCTTGAGAAGATGAACTAATTATACATTTTAAGAAGAATCTGGAATTCAGGCATCTTTTATTGTTAAGGGAAGGGAGGAGGGGCAAGACAAGGGTGGGTGTAGGCAGGTAGGTGTTGAAAGGGATCCAAGGAACAGTAAAATTTCCCAATCCCTTTGTTCCCAGTTGGTCCTGGTCCATTGACACCCACCCCTCCACGACCCCACTGATCTGAGATCTGAGTCCAGTTGTGGAGGCTCCTGTGAATTGTACATATTTCCTACCTCTTGGGGGTGTGGGGTAGCACCCTCTGTGGCAAGGGGCTGCTCTTGCAAAAACTCTAGCTCAGTTGGTTAGAGCATAGTCCCCGCTATGCCAAGGTTGTGGGTTTGGTTGCCCGTCAGGGCACATACAAGAATCAACCAATGAATGCATAAATAAGTGGAGCAACAAATCAATGTTTCTCTTTCTCACAAATCAATAAATAAAAATTAAAAAAACCCCAAAACCACAAGCAGAATTCCTCTAGTTAATTATCATATCTATAGCAGGAGCAGTTAGCTGAAGGCCAAAAGAGAAAGGAAGCATTTCACTGTTACAGGTAGTCAGTTTATTTTTTGGTGGAAAGTGATGGCTTTCTGAACCAGGTGACTTCTAAAGTTATAGGGCAATTAATCTAGTAGTCAGAGGGATGTTATTACTACATTTAGTGTTATCCTTCTACCTATCTGAGTTGTACTTGATAGGCCCCTGTCTGAATAATTGTTTAAACTGACTTGTAGGCCATATACTAAAATAGTAATTGTCAAATTTTTAATAAAATTTCCAGAGCCCTCAGTGTGCCATGCAAGTGTTTGACCTAGCCATTAACCCTTTGCACTCGCTTGCTTTTTCTCGATTCCTGCTACCGATGCTAACCGTGTCGAGTCACACTCGACATCCGAGTGCAAAAGGTTAAATCCAAGGTGAAGCATAACTTTTCAGAATTAATGTATTATAGGCAGCTATTTCAAGACTTAACACACATCGCTATTTGTGTAGAGAAATGATACTTGCATTTAAAATACCATATAGAAAGAGAGCAAAAAATATAGCATCCTTGCTCTTTCCACAGAGAAAGGAGGCCTCAGAAGGAGCCTTATGGTTCTAGTCATGGTATCTAATAGTTCACAGTTGAGGAGACTGAGGTACCAAACGGCAAATACCACTGCTTACACCTCTCCTTTCCTGCAGTCTGGAGTTCTGCTGGCCCCTGGAGTAGTACATGTGCCTCGTCTAAACTGAGATGGGCAGTGTGTGTGAAGTACACTTGAATGAAAAAAAGAGAGTAAATGATGTCTTTAATAATTTCTGATACTGATTACATACTGAAATGATAATATGTTACATATGGTGGGTTAAATAAAATATACTATCAAAATTAATTTCTCCTGTTTTTCTTTCCTTTTTAATGTGGCTACTCAAAGTAGTTTATACTTGATTTGTGTTGGGCACTACTGGTCTGGCATTTGGTTTTTTAACTCTTAGTCCCCTATTTTCCCCACTGTTTTTATGGTCATCACCTACTTCTTTTTTAGTTTTTGAAAAGACGTATTTTAATGTTATACTAGAATACAGCTAAATCCTTAGCTAAATTCCTGAAAAAGGGTACAATTTAAATTTTGAATTATGAACTATGGTGTCCCAAGAAGTTTTGACTGTGAACCATTCAGCAAAACAAGTGAATATCTGATTTTGAGAATTTCTTTTTAAATTTTCACCTGAAGATATGTTTTCATTGATTTTTTTTTTTTAGAGGGAAAGAAAGGGGCGGGGGAGAGAAGTGTGAGAGAAGAGAGAGAAATATTGATGTGAGAGAGAAACATTGATCTGTTGCCTCCCATATCCGCCCCACTGGTGACTGAACCCAAAACTTAGGTATGTGCCCTGACTCCCAACCTTTTGGTGTATGGGACAATACTGCAACCAACTGAGCCCCCAGAAGGTAGTTGCTATGACAAAATTCTGCACTGGCCAGGGCAGAATCTTTGTATTTTTAAAAAATCTGAAAAATGGCGGCAGAGTAGGAGGATGCTGCACGGACATACTCCTAGGAACAAGCTGGAATTACAACTGAAATACGGAAAGGCTTCCGGAATAATCAATGGAAAACTCACAGGAGAGAACCCTGATACCCAAGGATCGAAGGTGGAGACCGAATAGAGACTGGTAGAAGAGGTGAAGGGGTGAAAGGGCTGGCCCCCAAATATGGCAACTGAAGTCCCGGAGAAATATCTCAGCTGTGGCGGGGAGCCACTGACAACTCTGGGATCTAATCCTGAAGCTGGGCTCACCAGCAGAGAGCACCAAACTGAGGAGGGTACTCACATAACAACTGGCTGTGAAAAGCAGTGGGGTGCTATCTGCCAGGAAGTGGCAGCTGAAAGTTTGGGCACCCTCTTAAAGGGCCAGCACACAAAAATTCCCTGTGGAGCTACCCACCTTGTGCTCTGGCAGAGGGAGGGTGAAGTGGACTGCAGCTGTGAGAGCAGAACCCAGGCCTGGGGACTCAGGGGATAGAGCTCAGAAGGCAGACACCCCAAGTTTCCTGGGCTGAGTCATTCCCTTACACAGTGGAGGACATCTTTCCCACATAGACATATGCCTCGCCTGGGGAGACACACCCTATTGGAAAACCCCTTGCCCTGAGGCCACTTAAGAGATTATAAGTAACAATTAGCCTCACCCTGTTGAAAAAAACTCTCGCCACACCTGAGGACGGTTGCCTGGGGGCAATTCAAGTCAGAATCCCATTAGTCTATAGACAGAGATGGTCTCTGGAAGCTTTGAGTCTTTGCCTGATCCAATTAGTCAGAAACAGCCTTTAACACTGTCCTGCACTAGAGATTGGGAGGTATCGAGGATCTACCTAATACATAGTCACAAACCCAAACAGACAAAATGAAGAAACAAAGAAACAACCCCCAAATGAAAGAGCTATCAAATTCTCCAGAAGAAGAGATAAATGAAGCAGAGATAAGAAATTTATCTGAAACAGAGTTCAAAGTAATGATGTTAAAAATACTCAGTATGAAGATATAGTAACTATGAAAAAAGAACAGTCTGACATAAAGAATGATGTAACACAAATAAAGAACACATTGGAAGGAATACACAGCAGATTAGGGGAAGCGGAGTATTGAATCAGTGAGTTAGAAGACAGAGTTGAAAATATCACTCAATTAGAGAACCAAAAAGAAAAAACAATTAAAAAACAGGAGGACAGCTTAAGGGAGCTGTGAGACAATGTGAAACCTAACAATATTAGAATAGTAGATGTACCAGAAGAGGCAGAAAGGGAGAAAGGAATAGAGAAGGTGTTTGAAGAAATAATGGTAGAAAACTTCCCTAACCTGGTAGAGGAAAAAGTCATACAACTTCAGGAGGCACAGAGAACCCCAAACAAGAAGAACCCAAACAGACCCACACCCAGACATATCACAATTAAAATGCCAAAAATTAAAGACAAAGAGAATATTAAAGGCAGCAAGAGAAAAGAAAACTGTTACCTACAAAGGAGTTGCCATAAGGCTGACACCTGATTTCTCCTCAGAAACTCTACAGGCCAGAAGGGAATGGCATGAAGTACTCAAGGTAATGGAAAGCAAGGATCTGAGATCAAGATTACTATATCCAGCAAGGCTATCATTAAAAATAGATGGCCAAATAAAGAGCTTCCCAAACAAAAAAAGGCTAAAGGAGTTCATCATCACGAAGCCAGCATTACAAGAAATACTTAAGGGATTGCTGAGAAGAAGAAACAGAGAGAGAAACCTAGTCATACAGAATTAAAATGGCTATACACTGAGTGGCCAGATTATTATGATCTCTGAACGCATAATAATCTGGCCACTCTGTGTGTGTGTGTGTGTGTGTGTGTGTGTGTGTGTGTGTGTGTGTATGAGAGGAATAATCAACCGAAAACTCGATACCTCTCAATCTCATATGGCGTATCCCAATGGAGATGGCTTCTTCCAACACTCAGTATATATATATAGTGGCCAGATGGTTATGACCACCTGATGTTTGTAGGCAAATTAGCCGTACACTGCATCGTATAGGATATGGAAGCTGAAGGCCTGTTCGAACACCTTTGCTGTCTGCAGTTACCAAGATAAAACGTCTCCAATTCGCACAGGAACACAAGGATTGGACAGTCGAGCATTGGAAAAAAGTCATGTGGTCCGATGAATCACATTTCCAGTTGCATCATGAAGATGGCAGGGTGAGAATTTTGCGGAAACAGCATGAAAGCATGCACCCCACATGCATGAGTACAACCCTTCAAGCTGGTGGGGGCAGTGTTATGGTTTGGGGCATGTTTTCCTGGCATGATTTGGGCCCTTTAATTCATGTGGAACAACGAATAGCACAACATACCTAAGTATCATTGCTGATCAAGTTCATCCTATCATGTTGATGGCGTATCCCAATGGAGATGGCTTCTTCCAACAAGACAATGCGCCATGCCACGGTGCTCGTATTGTGCAGGAGTGGTTTCAAGAACATGAGGGAGACTTTACCTTAGGTGGCCCCCACAATCACCAGATCTCAATCCAATTGAGCATTTGTGGGACGAAGTTAAAAAGAGCCATCAGGCAGCTGGTTCCACACCATCAAATCTCACAGAACTGGACAGTGCTATTCATCAGGCATGGTGTCAGATTCCTCACATCACCTTTCAACATCTCGTGGAGTCAATGCCAAGGAGAATCGCCGCAGTATTGAAGGCAAAAGGTGGCCCAACAAAATACTGATGGGGTGGTCATAATAATCTGGCCACTCAGTGTGTGTGTGTGTGTGTGTGTGTGTGTGTGTGTATTAGAGGCCCGGTGCATGAACTCGTGCATGGGTGGGGTCTGGCCAGCCTGGCCAGGGGGAGGGGCATGGGCGGTTGGCTGGCCTGCCTGCTGGTTGAACTCCTGTTCGAGGGGACAATTTGCATATTAGCCTTTTATTATATAGGATATACACTGAGTGGCCAGATTATTATGCGTTCAGAGATCATAATAATCTGGCCACTCAGTGTAAATAAGTACCTCTCAATAATAACCCTAAATGTAAATGGATTAAATGCTCCAATCAAAAGGTGTAGGGTAGCTGAATGGATACAAAAACATAACCCAACTATATGCTGTTTATACCTCAAAACCCACCTCAAAACAAAAGACACACACAGGATGAAAGTGAAAGGATGGAAAAAAAATTTTCTGTGCAAATGGAAAAGAAAAAGAAAAGCTGGAGTAGCAATACTCATCTGACAAAATAGCCTTTAAAAGCATCATGCTAAGCAAAAGAAGCCTGTCAGAGAAAGATAAATATCATATGATCTCACTCATTTGTGGAATATAAGGAACAAGAACTGATGAACAAAAATAGAGCCAGAGGGGGAGAAATATTCTAGGAATATAATAGAAGAAATCTTATTATTTGCAGATTTTTAATATTTCCTACAACTTTTGTGATATCATAATATGTTAGTACAGTTTTGGTAATATTATTATACTTAAAACCCTTTTCTTGAAATATTAATGTTTATTGCATGTAATATATGTAAGATCATTTTTCTTGAATAATTGGTGTTTACTTCATGTAACATCATATTTAAGATAGTTTTTCTTGAAATATTATGGTTTATTGCATGTAACATTATTGTATTTAAAATGGTTTTTCTTGAAATAAAAAACAAAAAAACTGGGGAAAATATCTAATTAGTTTGAAATACCCCAAGTAATTGGTTTGCAGGCTGTGGAGTACATGTTGCCAGTGTAGATAAGATTCAAGACCTTGTGGCATGATGAAAAGATCTCTGAGTCCCAGTCCTGATCACTAACCCACTGTGAGTCACCTGATACTTTCAGGTGTCTGCCTGCTATGCAGTCTATCAGGAAATTGAGCCCAAGATCATGGTATAGTTCAGTGATGGGCAACCTTTTGAGCTTGGTGTGTCAAACTTCTCCAAAAAACTGAGCATAACTCGGGTAGTGTGTCACTTTGAGGAAAAAAACATTATTTCGCAAATGTTTCATCCTCAGGAGCAGCAAATGTTTCATCCTTGGCATGCGGCCGCCTCAGCGGCCGCGTGTCATCAGAAATGGCTACGCGTGTCAGTGCTGACACACGTGTCATAGGTTCGCCATCACTGGTATAGTTAAGCTCTAATAGTATATACTTTGTAAAAAGCTTCTCTCTTACTATTTTAAATAATCCCCCTATCTCCTGTGTTTTATTAACTTGTGTTCAACTATCACAACCATTTAGTACATTAATGAGCAATTTAGGGAGGACTGGTTCCTGGTCTTTGAGTTGTATTGGAAGAACCAGTATATAATTGTTGATCAAAGAATAATTTTTCACGAAAGAATACATTTAATTATGATTGAGCAACATTGTTGAGCACTTTCTCCAGCCTAGCACTGTGTTGAGTATAAGAATTAAAGGGAGTATGAGGTATGGGGCATCTTTGTATGAGGAGAGTTCCATGATACATGAACAACACAGGATGCTGAGTGAAAGGATACAGAGCTCCATTTGGAGGTAGGAGGAATTTCACTGAGAGCCTACAGGATTGAGAAGGTTTGACTGGGCAGAGAAGATGGGATTTGCAAGGAGTAGAACAAGATGAGGAACTGCCTGGCTGGAATGAATCTCAGGGATGAAGTAAAGATAAGCCCTGCCCCTTAACCCAGTAGCTACATTGAACATCTTAGGGTACCATTTAGAAGTCAGCAGATAATTTTTTTTTTTTTGTTAATCCTCACCCAAGGACACTTTTTTTTTTTTAGAGAGAGAGTGGTAGAGGGGGGAGAGACAGAGAGAGAAACATGTCTGTGAGAGTGACACATCGATTGGTTGCCCCCCGCAAGTGCCCTGACGAGTCTGCAACCGAGGTACATGCCCTTGACCAGAATTGAACCCGGGACCCCTCAGTACCCAGGTCTACCCTTTATCCACTGAGCCAAACTGGCTAGGGCTCAGTAGATAATTTTTATTTGTCCAAAGAGTGTAGTAGGGTTTGGGGTGAGTTAGGATGTAGCTGCTATGACAAAGGCAAGAGTTCTGTGCCAGCTATTTTGGAAGTACTGTGCAGGTGGAGTGACTAGAGGACAGCCAGGGTTAGTTTGAGGTGGAGGGGCTGCCAGTTGACCAGGGCAAGTTGCAGGGGAAGCAGGAGTGGGAGACATTGTAAAGAATCGCAGGAGGTGATTTGGCTTATGGGGAGGAGAAAATACGGGCTAAGCTGAAGATGATAACTTCCAGGATTTGAACCTGGGTACCTAAAAGCTCAAGGCCTAAGGAAAACACTGCTCCCAGTGGACAGCTGCTTCAGAGCATGGAGTGCTGTCCAGCATTTTCACTTGCAGTTCTGGAGAGGCTGACGTGTTTTATTGTTTGGCGGTATGACCTTTATCAGGGGTGGGGAACGTCTGGCCCCGGGCCGTATAAGGCCGAGAAATCATTTGGTCTGGCCCTGTCAGGGCAACCGAAGGCAGGACTCAAAATTCAATAAATCCAGGAGCTTTTTTCATAGCAACATAAATTTATATTAAGTGAATGATATTATAAATAACCAAACGGCCCTTGGCAGAAAAAAGGTTCCCCACCCCTGATCTATATAAAGGTTGATTCTCACCCCCTGCCCCTTCTTCTAACCTTATTTTCTCAGAAATAATGTATCACATCTGTCTACATAGGTGAGAGACCCTACCTGTGTGACTATCCAGACTGTGGCAAAGCCTTTGTTCAAAGCGGACAGCTCAAAACGCATCAGCGCCTTCACACGGGAGAGAAACCTTTTGTTTGTTCAGAAAATGGTATGATGTTAAGAGTTAAGTTTATGTAATAACTAGTAGTGAGTTAGTAGTTAAAAAAATATCTTTTGCTTGAATTTTTTGGGAGGAGAGGTTTTTTTAAACAAGATTTTAGAAAACACCATGTTCAATTTCTGGGGAAAGATTGATTTTTAAAATATTATTTTTAGGTGAAAATCTTAAAAGGCAAATAAAAATACTATATTCAGTTGTAGGCAGTAGAAAAACCTATGAAAGTAAATACAGCCTTTAGAGTAGGCTTTTACTTTGATTTTAAACATTTTATCTATTAAACTCAAGAAAGCATAATGTCTGTGTTTTCAGTGAAGGGGAAACTCCCATCTTAACATGCCACTGTTAATAGTTGCTTGTCACTTTTCTGAAGTGATTTTTCTTAATCTCTTATCACAGTTTCTTGTTTGTTTGTTTGTTTTTAAAACAATAACATGTCCACAATTTTTTCTTTTTAAAAAAAATCATTTTATTGATCTTTTACAGAGAGGAAGGGAGAGGGATAGAGAGTTAGAAACATCGATGAGAGAGAAACATCGATCAGCTGCCTCCTGCACACCTCCTACTGGGGATGTGCCCGCAACCAAGGTACATGCCCTTGACTGGAATCGAACCTGGGACCTTTCAGTCCGCAGGCTGACGCTCTATCCACTGAGCCAAACCAGTTAGGGCATCACAGTTTCTTAAGATGTTTTTCTTGTGCACATTTTTATGCAGTTATAATTAAAATTCAATGCAGTTTTGTTTTGTAGCTCTATGGTTTTATTATTGTCAGTTATAGATGTCTTCAGGCTTTTTCACCTAGTGAATTTGCTGAAGCATATACTAGTTATATCTGGATTTCTGCCCTAACTCCCACATTGTTCAAGAGTCAGCTTACACACTGATTGCCTTATTGTTTGATATTGAATATTTAATTTGTTTTAAAAATTGTTTGTTACCAACAAAGCTAAAAGTCACTTAAACTTTGTTAAAGCTTTGTTCATCTTTTGGGATGTTACCTTATGAGAGATCCTGAGAATAGAATCCCAGGGTCAGAGGGTTTGACCATATTTATGACTCATGCAAATGAGTCACTTCCCAGTGGGGTTGCATGCATGTATAACGCAGTGACCAAGAGGTAAAAGACCAGCGCCCGTCCCCCTCACGAGCATTGATAAAATACTGTGCTTAGGGTTTTATTCCTCCTCCCCGTTACAGAATGCTAAGTCTCGTTGTCTTAGTTACTTTCCTGGTTACCAGTGAGAACGTTTGCCATGTCTGCCGCAGGTCCCGATTCTAATGAGTGTCCCCTCTGTGCTTTGCAGGCTGCCTGAGCAGATTCACCCACGCGAACCGCCACTGTCCCAAGCACCCTTACGCCAGGCTGAAGCGGGAGGAGCCCACGGATGCTCTCAGCAAGCACCAGGCTGTGGACAACCAGGCTGCCGCCGAGTGGTTGGCAAAGTAAGGCTCTCCCCGGACCACTGCCACCCCGCGCGTGGGCTGCTGTGGGGACTTCCAAAGTTCTCTCATTTTAAATAAGTTGCTTCTATACACATTTTATGAAATAACTTGAAATGCTGCTTTATTTTCTTAAACCACAGAATTGTTAGGAGTGTTATTAGGATTGTGTGTGATAGAAAACTGTATGATATTAATTAGTCTTGAGTGCCCGTACCACAATTTATTTTAAAAGCAAGAGTTTTCCCTCATTTAAAAAGAATATTTAATACATATTTCATTTGTGTTTAGTGCAGCCCCTCTTCATTTTCTTATATTAGAATTAGATCTGTGCTGATTATTATGGGGATATAGGTATATCCATATTTCCCCATATCTATAGATACAGATATAGTATGTGGATAGAGCTATATATAGAGATGTTCCAAGAATCACCCAGTTTAATTTTTTTTTTAATGGCAACAAGGTGGGGGGGGGACAGTATAAAAAATGATCCCTAAGGATATTTTGATGTGAGGAGTCATCTCTTTTATACAAAGCACCAGCAGCTCACTGTGCCACTCCCTTGCTTTCTCTGCGCTCGGGATAAAGTCTAAGCCCCTGAGTGTGCTGCCGGAGCTCCACCTCCCTCTGGCACTGCCATCCGGGCTCCTGCTTTCTCAGCACCACTCTCCCTGTGGTTTCTGGGCCTTCGTGCTCACTGCTGCCTCTGCAAATATGCTGGCTTCCCTCTCCATTTAGCCACATGGCTTATTCTTCATTTCTTACTCAGGTTAAACCTCACTTCAGGAAGTTCTTCCCTCACCTGCTCACCAACCCCCAAAACACAAGGTTAGACTCCCTTAATAGATACTTTTAGAACACACTGTATTTCCCTTTCAAGACCTACATGGTACACTGAGTCACTCACTCAGTGTCTGTCTCCCCTGCTGCCCTGCAAGCTCCACATGGGCAGGGCTGATGTCTGTCTTGCCCCGGCACCACTTCCTCCCTCCCGCTCCCTCCTGGCTGGCCCCCACGGCCCCGTTATCTCTAATTTGGCCCAAGCCAGAAACCTGTTGGTCATCCTGTCTTTATCCTCTCTCCCTTCTACTTATGGAGTCTACTTCCTTACAACTCTCACATTCAGCTGCGTCATCCCCCTCAATCCATCCTCCATGCTGCTTCCACAGGGTCTTTCTAAATGCTAGTGTGACCCTCAGTGTGAAGCCTAAACCCTATTGTGGCCTTCAGAGCCCTTCCTGACCTGGTCCCTGCCCACCCAGTTCAACTTACCGTTTGCCACTCTCCTTTTCTAGTTGTCCTTCAAGTCAGACCGAACTATTTGCATTTCTTTTTTTATACCTCTTTGAGTATTGCCACAACTTTTCCAGTCTGAGTAGTCTGGATTTTCTGACATCTAGTAGTTGTCCTTTTTTTGTATCTAATTTTAAAAACAGGTTTACTGAGGTATAATTGACATATAATGAATTGTACATATTTAAAGTGTGCAATTTCACACATTTAGACACATGTATGCATCTGTGAAATCATCACCCATCAAGATCGTGAACATACTCATCACTCCCAGCAGTTTCCTCAAGCCCTTTCATAACCCCTTCCTCCCACTTCTGCCTGAACACACTGACCTACTCCTGTCACTGTGAACTAGTTGGCATTTCCTAGTGTTTTGTACAAGCGAAGCCATCCAGTGTGCACGCCCTGCTTGGCTTCTGTCACTCAGCATAATGATTTTGAGATTCATCCATGTGTCAATAGTTCATTCTTTTTTTATCACTGAGTAGTAGTAATCCATCGTGTGGATACACTTCAACTTGTTATTCAGTCATCTGTTGATGGGCATTGGGTTATTGCAGGGTACAAATAAGGCTGTTATGAACATTAATATACAAGTCTTTGTAGGGCATTTTTGGATGTAATGTTACTGTCATTTATTTCTTTAATTTACCAAGTTTGCATTTTCTCTTGTGAATCACCAGTTGGCCATGTCATAGAATAAGGGTGGTGTTCTTAAATTTTTAAATAGGTTCTATGTGTTACAGATATTAATCTGTAAATCATATTTTGTAAGTTTTAAGTTTCTCATAGTTAACTCAGAAGTCACCATCCCTCTGTGGATAGTATAAGCAGGTTTTTAATGTTTATTTGTTCTGTTTCTATACCTTAGTGCATTTTACATATGATCTTTAAGGCATAGTTAAATGGCAAAAACACGTGATTAGAGAGTTGAGTATGAGACCCAGAACTGTCAGTTTTTGAAAATCTGAGGAAGTCCCTCAACTTGTTGAACTTGAATTGTTTCCTCTGTAACGAGAAAGGTGTATAATAAACGTGAAATCATTCTGTAACTTTTGGAACTAAAACGCATTGAATACCGTGGTCAAGAACCCTTTTTTAAACAAGCAAAGTAAACCTTTGAGGCTGTCCTACATACCCTCTGATTCACGGGGTTGCATGTCCCGCAGGTATTGGGAAACGAAAGAGCAGCGCACCCCCACCTTGAAAGGAAAGCTCCCGCAGAAGGCGGACCAGGAGCAGCAGGACCCTCTGGAATACCTGCAGTCGGACGAGGAGGACGACGAGAAGAGGGGGGCCCAGCGGCGGCTGCAGGAGCAGCGCGAGCGCCTGCACGGAGCCCTGGCTCTCATCGAGCTCGCCAACCTGACGGGCGCGCCGCTCCGCCAGTAGCCTGCACACTGACTCCCACCGTACACAGTACTGCCCAGCATACTTCAGAAGTAGATCCTGGGGCATAAGCTAAGCACCTTATTTGCTTACCATAGGCTGCTATTCTGTAGAAATTGATGAAGAATGTCATTGCCCCAACATATGGGGTGAGAGAGAATTGCACTTTTTTTTATATGGTAATGGATTGTTGTAAAGTTTAAAATATTTTGTAAATATGGGACTTCTAGTACAGGGTAGGAAACTACGTATTGTGGGAAGCTAGATTTTGCAAGTTTAATGCATTCATTGGAAGCAGTTTTCACAGGAAGCACTTTCTGAATAAGACACTTTTAGGGGAAAAAAATAACAAAAACAGAATGGAACATGTAGCCAAAGAAGGTTAGGAGAGATTATTTATAAGAACATTTTTAACAATGTGTACTAGTACATTTAACAATACTGTCAACACTGAAGTAAGTGAGAAAGTGTAAGGTGTGTAAGATGTTTTTAAATTGCAAAATAGTGTGACTAATAAGACTAGAGAAATGGAAATCTGCCTGTTTCAGAAGATGTCTTAAGTTACGGATTAGATATTTGAGGATCTTGGTAAGATGCATAATAGTTCAGAATTTTTAAAATTGGAGTAAAATTGGTCTTATTCTATCTTTCTGAGGCTTTACAACTTACTATGATGTTTAGTTTTGAAAAGCACTTGTTATCCCTCTCAACTTGGGAACTTTTGCACATTTCATATTTCTCATTTGCTGAAATTGAGTGGTTAATCTTGCAAAGTCTAGGTAACCTGGTAATTTTTTTTTTTTTTAATATGGGCCCTGTACTAAGATTTGGCACTTGGATTTTTATTAATAAAAGGGACATCTACAGGGTTGTTTTGTAGTGAACTGTTTTAGATCTTTTGTTAGCAAACACTAAATTTCAATTGTACTGCTTGTTTAGAATTATTAGCAAATGAAAGCCTCCTATTTATATTTTCAGTGCATAAAGCCACCTTCTTGCTTTTCAGAATAACATGCCAAGCTATTTTGTGCTCACTAAATTCAACTATCAGTTAAACACTGCAGAAAAGATTAGCTACTCAAATAAATAGCCTTCTGGGATAGTTTTAACTGCATGTGTGTTAACTTATAGGGTGGTTTTAAACCATTTTTCCAAATAGATGACATTTTAAAACACCACTTTATGTACTGAAGCATGAACAGAAAAATCAAGAGCTGAGCGGTTCACTTCCTTTATGTAGGCATAAACCTCGATCATTTTAGCTTTTGTTTTAAGCAGAAACTAAATAATATGCACAACAGAAATTTTTATGTTTCTGAATTGGAGTAAACCTCAGAATAATAGAGGGAAACTTGGGCTCTTCAGCGCCTTTTACTTCGTTTTTGAATTGAAGTAGTAGCCGACAGATAGGGTTTAAACATTATCTAAAATATATGCTTCTTTCTCCCCAAATCCCAGTGTGTTGCAGTCACAGTTTCACATATGTAGCTGTGGGGAAGGGGAGGGATGAAATGCCTTGAAAAGGAGCAAAAGTGTGAAAGATGATAACAAATAATGTATATGATGAGGACATACTTTACAAATGTAATCCTCAGTACAGTAAATTACAGATCTTGAAGGATTTTTTTAATAAGAAAATTTATATTTGTAATGGTCTAAGAATTTTGCTTGTAATCTGATATATAGAATTTTAACTTGGAGCACTTATAGGCACAGTAAAAGAGACTAGCATTGAATTTTCTTGGTTTAGCTGTCAACATTTTTCTCTAGATTTTTCCTCTCAAGTATGAATTAAATGAACTATAAAAAGCAACACTTATCAGTCTTGGGAAATTTAAAATTTGATGAAATTACATAAAGAAGGAAGATGTTAAGAATTTAAAAAATACAAATACTTGCCAATTCAAAAATAATACAATTTAAGGCCTTCAAAGGTAAGAGTTTTTGTTTCTCTGGTCAGCTTTTGTCAACTACAATAGTTATATTCACAAACATTCTTTATTTGTGTAATTGAAAGTTTCAGAAATTATTACAACTATTTACTATAGAAATATTTAAAATATAATACTTCAAAAGTAGATTCTTGGGCATAAAAGCTAAGGATTTTTTTGATATAAGCTATATACTTGGACAAAATACATTAGCATTTAAAATCTGAGGTGTGTTAGGACTGCTTTTTGTTTTAAAAATGTGGTTTACATTCAAATTTTTGAAGTGTTTTATGCTTCATATGGCTAAGTTGTAGTTTGGCAGAATTAACAGCATAAGAAATAAACATGCTGTAATTTGAAAAGATGCTTTGAATAAAATTTTAATTTACAGTTTAAAGTACATGCTCATTCTTGAACCCTTTATAATTTGTTTTCCTATCAAAAATATAACAACCATGATTTTAAAAATTATAAAGATTTAGAAAGAAATGTCACCTGTAGCCCTTCTTTTATTATTTTGATACATTTTATATTTCGTTCCAGTCATCTTTTTACAATAGTTGGAACCATAGTATGAATTGAATTTTCTTACTTTAAAATGATGGCCTTTTAGGTTTTAGATATTAATTTAACTTTCTCATCTGGTTCATTATTAGTGTTAAAAGTACACTGGTGTACATAGTATTGCCAGCCCTATCACAGACCTTCCATTAGGGAAATCAGGAATGGGATTTCATTTTACTTATATTCAGGACGTGTTGAGTCTGGGGGCACCTGATCAAGCAAATCTTTGCATTTCCCATGACTTATTTTTAGTATATCTTTGGTTCTGGACTGGAAATGGCAAGGTCCAGCCTAGGGCTTTGCAAAAGAATTTCCGCTCCACGTGTGACGTTAACAGTAAGGATGAGATTTTAACAGCGATGTAGTCTTGGAAGTATGGACATAGAAACAAATTAAATGCAAATATTGTTAAGGCTGTCATTAAAAGTGACTTCACTGTTTTGCAGTCAAAACCTTTTTGGAGACTCACTGGAAACTTAATTGATTTTTTAGGAAATTAACCAAAATGACTTCAAGTTCAGATTATTTTATTCAACTTGCCTATGAATTCATTTTCTATTTTAAAATGGTCTTGTGTGTTTTTTCTTGTTTTGGGTAATGTGGACTCTTCCTGCCTTTTTTAGTGCTAGTTATTTGTCAAAAGGTCTGCTTTAGTGCTTATCAATGTTGAAAAAATTTCTTGGTTGTTCAGTGCCTACAATAGAAAAACAATTGTATGGCATGGGTATAATTAGGCTCAAACATCTATTTAAGTTGAAATATTTAGCTTTTCTTAAAAGCTAAGATTTCAGATTTTTAAAGTTAATCATTTACAATGAAAATACGGGACACTTGACAAATTGCTGAAGCAGGTGGATTCTGGTCAGAGCAGGCGGTTCTGGGAGGGAGTGGTAACCGCCGGGAAGCACCCCGAAGCCGGGGAGCCTGGAGCCCGCACGCCCGCGCCCAGCCCTCCCACCCCCACCCCGGGGCCTTCCGAACGGAAATGAACACCCGCACCCACGAATGTTGGTGGAAACGTTTTGTTACAATCGCCCTAAACTGGGAACAACCTGCAGGCCCCACCTGGCGAGTGGACACACTGTAGCGCCACTCAACCCTGAAAAGAAACGTGGGCGAGCCGCCCAGACGGAAAGAGCGGGGAGGCCTTCAGGGAGGACCTACCCCGGGACCCCGGAAAGGCAGAGCTGACCTTGGCAACGGAGCACGTTCCGACTGCCGGCAGCCGGGCCAAAGGGCACCTGGGGTGATGGGACTGCTCTGTTTGGGTGGGGACAGGGTGTATGCATTTGTCAAAACTGCGCTGTGGGCTCAGAAGACCCGCACTTCACTTGATGTACGGTATGCCTTTAAAAGCGCTGTAGGAAGGAAGTAAAACCAGCCCTAAAACTTAACAAGCGTCCTCCCCGGGGAGCTGGGGAGCAGGCAGGACCGACTCCCCGCGGGCTCCTCCCGCGCCCGCAGCTTTGGGGCGCCGGCCCGGCCGCGCCGACACGTGGGGTTCCCGCTGGGGCCCTTCCTGTTTGGACTGCGCCCTCTCGGGGCGACGGGGCGGAGGCGGAACTGGGGTGGGGCGGCCCGGAGCGGGGCCGAGGCGGGCGGCGGGCGGCGGGCGGCGGGCGCGGGCCATGACCCGCCAGGCCAACGGCGCGGACCCCGCCTCCGGCCGGCTGCCCCGGCTGCTGTCGGCGCTCTTCTACGGGACCTGCTCCTTCCTCATCGTGCTGGTCAACAAGGCGCTGCTCACCACCTACGGGTGAGGCGGGCGCCAGGGGTCCGGCGGGGCGCGGGGGGGGGGGGGGGGGCGCCCAGCGGCGACCGGAGCCGGCACTTTCCGCGCCGCCGGCGGGGATGGGCGCCCCGCGAGGCCCCCGGGCCGGAGCGGCGGGGCTGCGGCTGCCCTCGGGGCGCTAAGGCCGGGTCGGCGGGCGGGCGGGCGGGGCCGGAGAGCGGAGTCCCAGGGCCAGCGGGCGGCGGTGCTCCGCACCTTGACCAGGTTCACAGGGCCCGGACCTTCCGAAAACCCAGCCAAACCGAACCAAGTCCTCCTGCCTCGGTGCCGGGCAGCCTCGCCACGGCTTCCTCCCGCGGGACACCCCGCGGGGCCGTGCGGCGGGTGACTGGGTCCCCGTGCCCTCAGGTGCACCGTGAGCTGAATGAAACGAGTGGACATTTAAAAATACTACGTATCTAGATGTTCAATAATCGTATCGTTCCTGAGCGGATGAGTTCATTGGTATTGTGTGATCATTCTCAAACGACCAGCATGTTCGTGGAAAACGGGGGAAACAACGGGAAGTTCCCAGAATTAGTTCCCAGCAACTGTGTGGTTCCCTGAACCTGTTTGTAAGGACTAGAAAAACCTGTTTAATTCCGCTGCCACAGGAGCAGCGTGGAAAGCTGTGAATTCAGACCCAGCTCCACCATTGAGTGGCTGCCCTCTTGGGCCAGACCCACAGTCAACAAACAGTTTTCTCAGAAGCAAAAGCTGGATAATTACAATCCTGTAAATTGCCTCCCAGAGCTTTGCAGGACTTGTCATAAGTGAGGCTCTTTGCAAACGATACTTGCTGCGGACTGTAAAATCAGCATTTCATAAAGAGCACCAAGAGATGCCAGAGTATCTTCAGCCTTCTTATCATACTTGAGAAAGTGGAGACCCACATGGGCTGGGCTGGTTTCACCTGCAACATACTTACTGAGCAGCACCTACTATGCGCCAAGCAGTTGCAGGCACCAGGGAAGCAGCTGTGAACCACACAAAGCCTCTGCTGGGAGGTCCCAGGTCAGTGGTGGAGACAGAAAATAAACCAGTGGGTTCACGAATCAGCAAGGCGGTTTCAGCTGTGAAATGAGTGCCCGGTGGAGGGGTTGGTGCTGCAGCATTCCAGGCAGCAGGGAAGGTGTTGAAGGGGCATGAGCGTGGCCTGCTGCTCGAACAGAGAGAGGGCACTGAGGCTGGAGCTGAATGAGCAAGTGGGAGGAGAGATGACTGGGAGGTCGGCAGGGAAGGCAGGATCAGATCATTCAGTAATATTAATGAAGCACCTGTTTTATGCCAGGCATTGTTCTAGGCACTTGGGATACAGAAGTGAATAAAGCAGATCAACATCCTAAGTGTCAGAGGGAGTACAACCATCCTCCCAGAGCTTACACGGAGCTTTCTAGGAATCTCTCTATATAAAAGCCCAGCGACCTGCACAGCAGAACAACAAGAATGACCAGTGGGTATGACATACACTGTGGCAGCCAACCATCCTGATCCGGGCCCAATCAGCCCCTACTCCCTGGCTGGCTCCGCCCCCAGTTGGCCCCCAACACACCAGTCGGGGGTGGGGCTGGCCGGCCAACCACCCATGGCCCTTCACCCCTGTCAGCCCAGCCTGATGGGCCCCCATCGGGAGAGGCCGGCCAGACCCCACCCATGCACGAATTTGTGCACCAGGCTTCTATGTTAAGAAATAAACTGCTAGAATTTATGTCATGGCAGATGTGGCTGTGCAGTCAAGAGAAAAAAAACAATCAGGCAGGAAAGGGGGTGAGGTAGGGAGGGTGGGCATGGGAAAGAATTCCGTCTCATCATGGTCCATGAAGCCTCACCAAGGAAGTGACATTTGAGCCAAGACCGAAGTGAGATGAGTATGGAGCTTGGGTGGGAATGAATGGTACTAGGTGGGTCCCAGGTGATGGTGGAATGAATGGTACTAGGTGGGTCCCAGGTGATGGGTGGAGTGAATGGCACTAGGTGGGTCCCAGGTGATGGGTGGGAATGAATGGCACTAGGTGGGTCCCAGGTGATGGGTGGAATGAATGGTACTAGGTGGGTCCAGGTGATGGGTGGAATGAATGGTACTAGGTGGGTCCCAGGTGATGGGTGGAATGAATGGTACTAGGTGGGTCCCAGGTGATGGGTGGGAATGAATGGTACTAGGTGGGTCCCAGGTGATGGGTGGGAATGAATGGCACTAGGTGGGTCCCAGGTGATGGTGGAATGAATGGTACTAGGTGGGTCCCAGGTGATGGGTGGAATGAATGGCACTAGGTGGGTCCCAGGTGATGGGTGGGAATGAATGGCACTAGGTGGGTCCCAGGTGATGGGTGGAATGAATGGCACTAGGTGGGTCCCAGGTGATGGGTGGGAATGAATGGCACTAGGTGGGTCCCAGGTGATGGGTGGAATGAATGGCACTAGGTGGGTCCCAGGTGATGGGTGGAATGAATGGTACTAGGGGGGTCCCAGGTGATGGGTGGAATGAATGGTACTAGGGGGGTCCCAGGTGATGGGTGGAATGAATGGTACTAGGGGGGTCCCAGGTGATGGGTGGAATGAATGGTACTAGGTGGGTCCCAGGTGATGGGTGGAATGAATGGTACTAGGTGGGTCCCAGGTGATGGGTGGAATGAATGGCACTAGGTGGGTCCCAGGTGATGGGTGGAATGAATGGTACTAGGGGGGTCCCAGGTGATGGGTGGAATGAATGGTACTAGGTGGGTCCCAGGTGATGGGTGGAATGAATGGCACTAGGTGGGTCCCAGGTGATGGGTGGAATGAATGACACTAGGTGGGTCCCAGGTGATGGGTGGAATGAATGGTACTAGGTGGGTCCCAGGTGATGGGTGGAATGAATGGTACTAGGTGGGTCCCAGGTGATGGGTGGAATGAATGGTACTAGGTGGGTCCCAGGTGATGGGTGGAATGAATGGTACTAGGTGGGTCCCAGGTGATGGGTGGGAATGAATGGTACTAGGTGGGTCCCAGGTGATGGGTGGAATGAATGGTACTAGGTGGGTCCCAGGTGATGGGTGGGAATGAATGGTACTAGGGGGGTCCCAGGTGATGGGTGGAATGAATGGTACTAGGTGGGTTCCAGGTGATGGGTGGGAATGAATGGTACTGGGTGGGTCCCAGGTGATGGGTGGAATGAATGGTACTAGGGGGGTCCCAGGTGATGGGTGGAATGAATGGTACTAGGTGGGTCCCAGGTGATGGGTGGAATGAATGGTACTAGGTGGGTCCCAGGTGATGGGTGGAATGAATGGCACTAGGTGGGTCCCAGGTGATGGGTGGAATGAATGACACTAGGGGGGTCCCAGGTGATGGGTGGAATGAATGGTACTAGGGGGGTCCCAGGTGATGGGTGGAATGAATGGCACTAGGGGGGTCCCAGGTGATGGGTGGAATGAATGGTACTAGGTGGGTCCCAGGTGATGGGTGGAATGAATGGTACTAGGTGGGTCCCAGGTGATGGGTGGAATGAATGGTACTAGGTGGGTCCCAGGTGATGGGTGGAATGAATGGTACTAGGGGGGTCCCAGGTGATGGGTGGAATGAATGGTACTAGGTGGGTCCCAGGTGATGGGTGGAATGAATGGCACTAGGTGGGTCCCAGGTGATGGGTGGAATGAATGGTACTAGGTGGGTCCCAGGTGATGGGTTGGTAGATTGTGTAGGGCCTTTGTGGCCACCGTGGAGGCTCTGAGCTCGTTGGGAGCCACTGGAAGGAGCAGAGGATAGCATGGCCTAAATCACTCTGGCTGCTGTGTTGAGATCAGATAATGGGGGACAAGCGTGGACGCAGGGAGGCCTTCAAACCAAACAAATTATTTTAATTGCAGTCTGAATGCAATTGCAAGCCCCTTGGAAGGTTTTACAAAGGGAATGATATGACATAATTTGTGTTTTTAAAAAGATTTCTTTGGCTGGTGGGCGGGTGGAGCAGTAATGATATTGGAAGCAGGGGGAAGAGCTAGGAAGCAGTTGCAGTATTCTAGATAATTCTAAGAGATTGCTTGGTCTGGGGTAGGGTTAGCGTGGGGTATGGGGGGAGCAATAGATGGCGGGTGTGTTTGGTGGGCCTGTGGCTGTTGGTCTCCCCAGTGTGTTGCGGCATGCTTGCTGGTGTCCGTGGGAAACACAAAGCCCGCTGTAAAGAAATGAGAACGGCCCAGTGCCTGAACCTGGGTCATCTAACACACGCAAGGGAAGCCAACGAAAGAAAAAGAGAACTCGAACACCTCTGGTACAACACAAGAGAACACGATTCGTGGGCGTGGTTGGGAGTTATGCCAGATGGCAGGAGAAGCTCAGCCCCGCTTTCTGAACCTGAGCGAGCAGGTGCACTCTCTGGCCAGGTGGTCAGTGCCTTCTGTGGGACGCAGGGAGCGGTCAGCAGGGGAGGGCAGTGCCCAGCCGGGAAGAGCGTTACAGGAGGCGTCCCGTGCTCTAGCCTTTCCATCTTCAACATGTCGCGTTCCGTGACTGAAGGAGAAAATAGCGTTTTTGTCTCAGCAAGACAAAACCCTTATCACCTTCTATGTGAACGGTTCACAGTTCTGTAATGTAATGTTATGCAACTGGAGAACCCTGTTCAAAGAACATTGTTCATTCTCTTTTCTCAGAATGCTTCAGGAGCAGGTTTGAGGGGGAGGAGGGTTGGTGTGATTTGGTTACAACAATAACCACAGAAATCTGATCTGAGCATTAGCTGCTCGGGGATGATGTGTTGTAGGTTGGAAGGAAGGACGGACCTTAGTCCTCACCTCCCTCCCTCACAGGGTCATCGGGCTGTAGCTCAGGGGATGTTTTTTCTCTTTGATTTTGAGCAGCTTGGGGTTGGGGTGCGAGACGGATGGGTGGCCTTGGTTACCTGTTTTAGTTATTTCATTTGGTCTTAGTTCAACATAATGCCATCTTTTCCTGGTTGGACAGAGGGGTCGCCGGCGGCCTTGAACTGCCGGCGGTGCTGGGCTGAGCGGGAAGAGGAAGGCTTTCAGAGTCAGGTGGTTGTGCAGGTGGTCGGTGGTTTTGTTGCCATTTTACTGCTATTCTTTATGACCTGAAAAGATTTAGAAATGATGCTTTAAAAAGACGGAACTAAATGGCATTCACCTCACAAGCACGGCTGTGTGTCTACTGCTCTCCGCCTCCCAGGGCGTGGGATCACCCAGCAGCGGCTCCCAGACCGCCTGGGAATGAGCCACTCAGAGAAGTTTCTAGAAGAGCCACGGCCTGGGCACCGCCAGTGGGGGAATGGGAAGTCTACGGTAAAAAACGAAACCAGTTCTTAATTTTCTCAAAACTTGAATGAAAACGTGCCTCTCTGGAAGACGCTGGTCGTGGAGGGGCCGGTGGCTCCCCCGTCCCCGCCCTGCACAGGTCCCTGGGGACTCCTCCCCCCCCCCGCCCCCCCCCCCCCGCCCCCCCCCCCCCCCCCCCGCCAGCTCCCTGCTCCCTGTGCTGGCACCTGAGCCCCGGGACTCACAGCGGAGAGGCCTGGTCGTCTGGTCAGCCTCTGGCTTCAGCGTACACGTGCAGCATCCTGAGCCGTGGCCGCTGGCCCATGTCCTGCCGTGGCGGCTCCCAGGGCCATGTGCTCCAGCCCCTGCGGGGAAGGCCGTGGGGGGCGGGGAGGGGGCTCCCCGCAGCCCTTCCCTGGGGCCCAGGGGTCCAGCGGTCCACAGGGCCAGCCCTGGAAGCCACGTGACTCCCGTGAGGCCCCCACCTGGGTGGTCACGTGTCCAGCACCGCTGCCTCCTTTCATCTGCCTCCTTCCTTCAGTGCTTGAGCAGCTCCGACTGTCCCGAGAGAAAAACCACTCTGGGTGGTGCGTTTGACTTTAAATTGTTGATCACGAGCCTCAAACAGCTCTCCTTGTCCCAGAAATGGCTCTTTCAGGCTTTGCTCTTTGATGTGACACCTCCACACCCCTAACCTCCTCCTGCCTTTTTAGATGGATGGATCGAAGACAGATGCATAGATTGAACTACTTCTTATATAAATGGGTCCACACTACAAGTGTCACATATTTACTCATCCTATCTAATAAAAGAGTAATATGCAAATTGTCCATCACTCCAACACACAAGATGGCTGCCCCCATGTGGTCCAAGATGGCCACCCCATGTGGACACAAGATGGCCACCACAAGATGGCCTGCAGGGGAGGGCAATTGGGAGGGACCAGGCCTGCAAGGGAGGGCAGTTGGAAGTGATCAGGCCTGCAGGGGAGGGCAGTTAGGGGTGACCAGGCTGGCAAGGGAGGGCAGTTAGGGGTGACTGGGCTGGCAGGGGAGGGCAGTTGGGGGCAACCAGGCCTGCAGGGGAGGGCAGTTGGGAGCAACCAGGCCTGCAGGAGAGGGAAGTTGTGGGGGACCTGGCCAGCCGGGGAGCAGTTAGGTGTCGATCAGGCTGGCAGGGGAGTGGTTAGGGGGTGATCAGGCTGGCAGGCAGAAGCGGTTAGGGGCAATCAGGCAGGCAGGCAGGTGAGCGGTTGGGAGCCAGCAGTCCTGGATTGTGAGAGGGATGTCCAACTGCCCAGGTATGGCGGGGTCTCTCTTTTCCGTGTCCAGCGCGGAAAGAGAATGATCCGGTTCTTTGAGTAGAGGGGCTGGGGATTGAGAGATAAAAGAGACAAGACACAGAGATAGAAGGAAAAAGCTGGGACCGGGTGAATTGCTGCCCTCTTCTGATGGAGAGACAGTGACCCAGAGCTGATGCAGCATGTTTATTTTTATACCCCCAAATACCAGGAAGTTTCACCAAAAGTCAAGACAAAGGAGATCATTTGCATTCTTGAGTGGGCCGGAGTCCTATTCATTCCTGGTGCTTGACTGGATTTACATATCAAAACCCACTCCCTGGCACCTGGGCTGAAATGAAGGTCAAGCTGACAACACACTTGCCTTTTTGGCAAAGCGTGTTCCCAGGGCGTGGCTTTGCCAATGCCACTGGGTTCAGCTGACAATAGTTAAAGAATGCCCATGTGCCTTCCCAGGTGCTCTCTACACGTGTTTAGGCCCGATCCCGCTGGGCAGTCGGACATCCCTTGAGGGGTCCCAGATTGGAGAGGGTGCAGGCTGGGCTGAGGGACACACACAGCCCCTGTGCACAAATTTTGTGCACCGGGCCTCTAGTCTATAATAAAAGCGTAACATGCTAATTAGACCGGACGTCCTTCCGGTCGAAGCTGGGGCTGCAAGGGAAGCGCGGGTCCTGGATGCCAGAGGGAGGCTGGTGCCGGCAGCCGGGGGAAGGAAGGCCTACTCTTGCACGAATTTCATGCATCGGGCCTCTAGTTTATTTATAAATAGTTTTCTTGAATCCAAAAAGGAGTTGGGAAGGGGACTTTCACTTAATTACTTAATTTTTTTGAGGATCACCTACATCCTCCCCATCACTTTTTATTATGAAAAGTTTTAAGCATACAGAAAAATGGAAAGCAAAGTACAATGAACACCCATATACACACCACTGAGATGCAATGGTTAACATGTTGCTATTTGCATTTTTTCCTCAGAACCATTGAAAGTAAGTTGCAAACATCATGATACTTCACTCTGAAATACTTCAACATGCCTCTCCTGAAATATGGATATTCTTCTACATAGTTATAATTTTTTCTGTTAAATTTAACAGCAATTTCCAAAAATAACCTAAGACCAAATTTATACTTACTCCTATTGTCCCCAAGAAGTTTTTATAGTTGTTTTTATATATTTGAATGAAGAGCCAATCAAGCTTCATGCACTGCATAGAGTTATGTCTTTAGTTTATTTTCATCTAGAAAAGGGCCTCATTCCACCCCTTCCCCATGCTATTGGCTGTTGGAAAGCCCTGGCCAGCTGTGTTGTAAAATGTCCCATGGTATGGATTACCTGATTTATTTTCTTAAGTCTCACTGAATTTATTTCCCTCTATTCCCTCCCTGAAAGTTAGATCTACAGACTTGATTACATTTAGATTAAACATTTTTGGCAACACGACTTCATTGCTGACCCTGTGAACTTCCTATTACAGCTTACAGGGGTTGTCTCGCCATTAATCATGCTGCCTGCATTTGAAGTCTTAATTAAGGTGGAGAATGCAAGTTGCATGTAAGTATGAAATTTACTTCTAACTGATTTGAATGGAGAAAAGAGAAAGTTCAGCTAAAAGAATTGTTGACTTTCAAGTACATATTTCTTCACTACAAGAGTTAATATTTCTTATAAGATCCCTCTCAGATTTAGAGGTCATGAAAAACATTAAGAAGTTGAAGTGATTCTGCTTATTTTATAAACACGTTTTAAATTTTGATAATATGTATAAACTCTCTGCTGAAAGATGACCCCTGCACACTTCTCCCCCCTCCTCTCTCCTCTAAAACTTCTTTTATAATGTAACATCTGGTCTGTCATTATAATCCCACAGTTGTTTGACTCTGTTCTGTTTAGATGGATACAGTGATCAGGAACAGCCCTTTACCACAATGTCTCCGTTCCAGGGTTCTTTATTTTGATTTGACTCCTAAGGGGTGCATTCCCTTGTCAGGTAGTCTTTTTATGGAGAGTTCATGGCTGCTGTGTTAATCATGTTCAGCATTCTTTTCTTTTTTTAAAATATACTTTATTGATTTTTTACAGAGAGGAAGGGAGAGGGATAGAGAGTTAGAAACATCGATGAGAGAGAAACATCTATCAGCTGCCTCCTGCACACTTCCTAATGGGGATATGCCTGCAAGCAAGGTACATGCCCTTGACCAGAATCGAACTTGGGACCCTTCAGTCCACAGGCCTATGCTCTATCCACTGAGCCAACTGGTTAGGGCATGTTCAGTATTCTTAACAGATTTTTCTGTAACAGGTGTGCCTTTAGATCTGAAGACTCAGTTTATTTTCCTTATGCCACAGAAATGACTTTCTTTTATCTTTAAAATAGTGGCCCGGTGTATGAAATTCGTGAACATTAAAAGGGAATTAATTAGAGGAAATATTTTAATATTGTGATTTGCCCTTTCTCTAGAATAGAAGTGTCAGAGATGAAAGAAAATTAGTAAAATGTATATGAAAATCTCCCTCCTGTCAGAGTCTGGGGCACACCACGGGACCCAGAATCAAGTCCCTACCCACCTGTGTGTGCCTCGAAATCGAATGAGACCCAGACCTGGCTGGCCCCACCCCCATTGGGCGAGACTCAGACCCGGCTGGCCCCACCCCTGTCAAGCCCTGCTGGGCGGGGGGCGTAGCCTCAGGTCCCCTGGCCCGGCGCCGGGGCAGGGGTGTGGCCTGAGGTCCCCTGTCAAGCCCTGCTGGGCGGGGGGTGCGGCCTGAGGTTCCCTGCCCCGGCTTGGCACCACGCAGCCTCAGGTCCCTGCTGATTGGTCGTTACAGCATCACGGTGTGACGACCATTTGCATTTTAGCCTTTTATTATTATGACTAGAGGCCCGGTGCACGAAATTCGTGCACAGGTGTGTGTGTGTGTGTCCCTCAGCCTAGCCTGCACCCTCTCCAATCTGGGACCCCTTGAGGGATGTCCGACTGCCCTCCCATAATCCAGGACTTCTGGCTCCCAACTGCTTGCCTGCCTGCCAGCCTGATCACCCCCTAACCACTCCCCTGCCAGCCTGATTGATGCCTAACTGCCCTCCCCTGCAGGCCTGGTCACCCCTAACTGCCGTCCCCTGCAGGCCTGGTCACCCCTAACTGCCCTCCCCTGCAGGCCTGGTCACCCCTAACTGCCCTCCCCTGAAGGCCTGGTCACCCCTAACTGCCCTCCCCTGCAGGCCTGTTCCCCCCCAACTGCCCTCCCCTGCTGGACTGATTGCCCACAACTTCCCTCCCTTGCAGGCCTGGTCTCTCCCAACTGCCCTCCCCTGCTGGCCAGCTTGTGGCGGCCAGCTTGTGTCTACATGGAGGCAGCCATCTTTGACCATATGGGGGCATCCATCTTGTGTGTTGGAGTGATGGTCAATTTGCATATTACTCTTTTATTAGATAGAATAGAGGCCTGGTGCACGGGTGGGGGCCAGCTGGTTTGCCCTGAAGGGTGTCCCGGATCAGGGTGGGGGTTTCCTTGGGGCATGGGGCGGCCTGGGTGAGGGGCCTGTGGTGGTTTGCAGGCCGGCCATGCCCCCCGGTGACCCAAGCGGAGGCCCTGGTATCTGGGATTTATTTATCTTCTATAATTGAAACTTTGTAGCCTTGAATGGAGGCCAGGGCTGGCCAGGGCAGGCAGGAAGCTTGGCTTCCTCCATTGCTGGGGGAAACTCAAGCCTCCTGCTTGCTCCAGCTCCATATTTATTGGGTTAATTTGCATACTCGCTCCTGATTGGCTGGTGGGTGTGGCTTGTGGGCATAATGGAGGCACAGTCAATTTGCATGTTTCTCTATTATTAGATAGGATCATTTTCTCTTTTTATTGAGTTCTTCACACCAGGCTCAGCAATTAGCCCTGCATGGGTGTTTGTCTGTCTTTCATATCTGTTTATCTTTGAGTTTGTCTTTTTCCTCTGTATGCACTCTGATTGCCTCCAGTGCTGGTAATTCCGTTTTCAGCAGTGGTCATTCAGTCCCGTGTCATTTCTAAACTATTCATGTGGCAGGTATGTTGTTTTGGTTCTCAGTTGGTTTCCATGGATCTGTACACTCCCTTTTCCTCTCATTTGATTGTTTTATCTTCTCAATTTGAAGTCTTGTTTTGTTGACATCACCTTTTTTGTTGTTGTTAATCCTCACCTGAGGATATTTTTTCCATTGCTTTTCAGAGAATGGGAGGGAGGGGGTTGGGGCAGAGAGAGAAACATCAATGTGAGAGAGACACATTGACTGGTTGCCTCCTGCACACGCACTGCGGCCGGTAGGGTGGGAAGGAGAGGGAACCTGCAACCCAGGTCCGTGCTCTTGACTGGGAATCGAACCCTTGACCTTTGTATGTGTAGGCTGGTGCTCCAACCAGTGAGCCACACCAGCCAGCGTGTCATCATTTTCTTATTAAGGTGTTCTTTAGCCGGAAGCAATTATGAAGAGGTCCTTCTCTCCATGTGTCTTATTTTCTTTTAGGCTGGCTCTTTGTCTCCCTCCTGTAAGCCTTTTGTTGTTGTTGTTTTACTGTTTGCTTATATTGTTGTCTTTTATTTTGTTTGCTGTCCCAGGTTGTAATCTCCAGGAGGCAGATTCTGAGATTTGGGGGAAGTATTTGAGGGCCACTCTTGGGGTTCACTCCAGCGCAGGGGATGAGGGAAGCAGGGTTATGCAGGGGGAGAGGTTGGGCTGTGCTGTGCGCACAACTAAGCTGATCCCACTCTGAACGAGTTGTCCTGAGTTGGGGTGAGAGGCCGTAGTTTTTCTACGTCTGCATAGACCAACGGTTGGAATGCAGGCTGCTCTCAGAGAGGGCGTGTGCCATGGCAAGGCAGCATTTTTCAGCGGAGGATGCGCTTGGGCTCCTAGGGAGTGAAGAGGGTAGGTATCCGGGTGGCACAACCCAGTGTCCATCCACTAGAATCAATTTTATTCTCACGTGGTACTGTCCAGATATTTATCCTGATTTTTCATTCTCTTCTTACCTGTCTGAAATAGGTGTGTTTCCTTTTGATAGGCAGGTCGAGGGCTGAGGTGGTTTGTTTTTTAGTTTCCCCCTATTTTCGTAGCTTGAGAGAAGGACTGGGAGCCAGTGAAGGGTTGGACAGTGAGTGAGCCGGTTGAGGGGGTGTGCTGCCTTCAGAATGGTGTGAGGTGGGGGTCAGGATTCTGCATCTACGTTACCATGTGCCATTTGTGGAAAGACATCTTCTCCCCATTGCTCTGCACTGTCACCTTTGTCACGAATCAGTATGTGTCTGTGTCTGCCCATCTCTGTTCTCTTCCACTGGCCTTTGGACTGTCATTGTCCAAATAGCACCTGTCTCATTTCTTATAAGTTGACAATGGATGCTGACATCCAGTAGAGCCATGTTTTCTTCAAGATCATCTTGGGCAATCTTTGTGCTCCTTGCCTTTCTGTTCAGCTTTAGGATCAGCTTGTCAATTTCCTCAAAGCACCTGCTGATGTTTGTACAGAGATCGCATTGATTGTGGGCTCAGTTTGAGTATGATGGTCCTTGCTACAATAGTGGGTTTCCAATCTGAGAACTTCATTTAGGGCTTCTTTACTTTTTAAATATTGGCTTATAGTTTTATATGTAGAGGTGTTTCTTGGAAATCTTTTATTAGATTTACTAGAGGCCTGATGCACGAAGATTCGTGCAAGAATAGGCCTTCCTTCCCCTGGCTGCCAGCACCGGCTTCTCTCCGGCACCCGGGACCCGGGCCTTCACCCTGGCTGCCGTCTTCCGCCTTCACTCCAGCCAGAGCTGCCTTCTGCCTTCGCTCCGGCCCTGCTGCCCTCCTGTAGCTCTCTCTACCCTTGTGCCCCCATCATAGCAGGCATCCCGCCCTGCCCCGGCCATGCCACACCTGCATGCGCACACTGCCCAGAGGCCTGGAGTGGCCGCTGCCATCTTTGTCACATCAATTTGCATATTCCCTCCTTATTGGCTGTGGGTGCTGCCATCTTTGTTGCTGAGTGGTGGTCAATTTGCATATTCTGTCTTTATTAGATAGGATACCTGGGTATATTATTAAAAAGAAAAACCACCCAAAAGAATGTAATGAATCACTATGCAGCCATCACTCATTTTCAACAGCTTTGTTGCATTTATATCCCTCCTCCCAGCTTATTTGGAAGCAACTTTAAAATACACCGAGTGGCCAGATTATTATGATCTCTGAACGCATAATAATCTGGCCACTCAGTGTGCGTGTGCATATATATATATATATATATGTGTGTGTGTGTGTGTGTGTGTGTGTGTGTATGTATGTGTATATATATATATATATATATATATATATATATATATATATATATATATATATATACTAGAGGCCCGGAGCACAAAATTCATGCACGGGGTTGGGGTGTCCCTCAGCCCAGCCTGCACCCTCTCCAATCTGGGACCCCTCAAGGGATGTCCGACTGCCCATTTAGGCCCGATCCTACTAGAATCGGGCCTAAACGGGCAGCCGGACATCCCTCTCACAATCCAGCATTGCTGGCTCCGAACTGCTTGCCTGCCTGCCTTCCTGATTGCCCCTAACCACTTCTGCCTGCCAGCCTGATCACCCCCTAACCACTCTGCTGCCAGCCTGATCAATGCCTAACTGTTCCCCTGCCAGCCCAGTCATCCCCAACTGCCTTCCCCTGACAGCCCGGTCACTCCCAAATGCTCTCCCCTCCTATTACCTCTTTAGTAGATAGGGTTTTTTTCTTTAACATATTGGACTGTGTACCTGCCGTGGTCTTCACAAACCAGTAAAAATGTAAACCCAAACTAAAAGTGTCATAAAATAAACTTAAACAGGAATTTCATGAGACCTTAGAAAGGTGATATGATGTGGTTGTTTCTTTCTTTTTTCTTTCTTTCTTTTTCTTGATGTTTCAACTTTTGTCCTTTCTTTCTTTTTTCCTTTTCTGTCCTCTCTTTCTCTTAACTTTTCCGTTGGTAGAATTGTCAGTACTTGAATCTGTCTTGCTTCCAGAAGACAAAGAAGAGGGAAACACACAGTCATCTGAAGAAAAAGATGATCTATGATGGGATTGGTGGTGTTTCTGGTTTTGCTCTTTTCCCGGTTTGATTGTCATTTCTGCCGGCCCTGGCATCTTCAGGACTTGTGCGTGGGCACTTCTTATTCATGTCTACAAAACCTCCCTGCCTTGGTGAAAACTATAGGGGAAAAGGCCTTCCTGGGTGGGGAGCACTCTGCACCGCCGCTGCAGAGCCAACCTCCGGACCTCGGGGCACTCTCCAGTAATGTAACTGCAATCTCCAGGTTTGCCTTCAGAAATTAGTTGTAAGCTACTTCCGATGTGAAACCCTACCTCAGACATTTCCATGTGGTTCCTAAAGATTTTAAACAAAACCCATTTACCTCCCTAACCTGGTCAGAACTTTCTACCCAATGGGAGAGGTTTGCTGGGCAGCATCGCCCAGATATCACCGCCCATCTCGAATCACTCGGCTGGCAGCAAGGGAAGTTCCAAGGCTATAGTGTGTGTGTGGGATCACTCCATGGGGGTGCAGCCTGACACCCCAGGCTGCCTCTTGGAGGGAATAGCTCTGGGGGGCACGGCTGCCTCCCAGGCCTACACCCCCCAGCTGCAGATGGGAGCTGATCTCAGAGGGGGCAGGGTGGGGGGGGTGGGGAGGGAGGTGTATAGGCAGCCTGGGTCTCCCAGGCCCACAGCCCAGGCTGGGACAGGCAGCAGAGGGCTCCTGCCATGCACTGGAACCTCGCAGGCCCAATGCCCAGGCCGTTGTGGGCAGCTGATCGCGCCGGCCTTGTGCAGTCGCCTCCCAGACCCACAGCCCGGGCCTCGGCAGGCAGCTGATTGTGCACGCCTTGCACAATGTAACTGCAATGTCCAGACCAGACCCACGGCCCTCCCAGACCCACGGCCCATGTCCTGGAGGGCAGCTGATGGAGGCGGCCGTGCGTGGGCGCCTCCCAGACCCACTGCCCGGGTCCGGGCAGGCTGCTGATGGAGTCGGCCGTGCGCGGGTGCCTCCCAGACCCACGGCCCGGGTCGGGGCAGGAAGCTGATGGAGGCGGCCGTGCACGATCGCCTCCCAGACACACGGCCCGGGTCGCGGAGGGCAGCTGATGGAGGCGGCCGTGCGCGGGCGCCTCCCAGACCCACGGCCCGGGTCCAGGCAGGAAGCTGATGGAGGCGGCCGTGCGCGGGCGCCTCCCAGACCCACGGCCCGGGTCCGGGCAGGAAGCTGATGGAGGCGGCCGTGCGCGGGCGCCTCCCAGACCCACGGCCCGGGTCCAGGCAGGAAGCTGATGGAGGCGGCCGTGCGCGGGCGCCTCCCAGACCCACGGCCCGGGTCCAGGCAGGAAGCTGATGGAGGCGGCCGTGCGCGGGCGCCTCCCAGACCCACGGCCCGGGTCCAGGCAGGAAGCTGATGGAGGCGGCCGTGCGCGGGCGCCTCCCAGACCCACGGCCCGGTTTCCAGGCAGGAAGCTGATGGAGGCGGCCGTGCACGATCGCCTCCCAGACACACGGCCCGGGTCCAGGCAGGAAGCTGATGGAGGCGGCCATGCACGATCGCCTCCCAGACACACGGCCCGGGTCCAGGCAGGAAGCTGATGGAGGCGGCCATGCACGATCGCCTCCCAGACCCACGGCCCGGGTCCAGGCAGGAAGCTGATGGAGGCTGCCGTGCGCGGGCGCCTCCCAGACCCACGGCCCGGGTCCAAGCAGGAAGCTGATGGAGGCGGCCGTGCGCGGGCACCTCCCAGACCCACGGCCTGGGTTGGGGCAGGCAGCTGATCATGGCGGCCATGTGCAAGCGCCTCCCAGACCCACGGTCCAGGTCCCGGAGGGCAGCTGATCATGGCGGCCATGTTCAAGCATCTCCCAGACCCATGTCCCGGGTTGGGCGGGCAGCTGATCATGGCGGCTGTGCAAGGGCGCCTCCCAGACCCACGGCCAGGTTCAGGGCTAGGAGAGGATCTGGCCAGAGGGCAAAGCCGCCTCCCAGGCCAACAGGCTGGGCTGCTCGCTGCCTTCTCTCAGCGGCAGCCTTCCCTGGGACTGGGGGACTCCTGCGGGCCTGAGAGGACTGGGCGCCGCCATCTTGTGTCTATGGGCGCCGCCATTTTTGTCGCGGAGTGATGGTTAATTTGCATATCACTCTATTATTAGATAGGATATATATACATATACATATACATATATATATATATATATATATATATATATATATATATATATATATATATATGAGGCCCGGTGCATGAATTAGTGCATGGGTGGGGTCCAGCCAGCCTGACCAGGGGAAGGGGACATGGGTGGTTGGCCAGCCTGCCTGCTGGTCGAACTCCTGGTCGAGGGGACAATTTGCATATTAGCCTTTTATTATATAGGATATACACTGAGTGGCCAGATTATTATGTGTTCAGAGATCATAATAATCTGGCCATTCAGTGTATATCATAATAGGTATTCCAATATGTATTTCTAAGACATAAGAAGGACCTTGTTTAAAAAAAATAAACATCGCCCAGGGTGAGGAGGCGACGTTGCCTGCCCCATGGGGGGTGGGGGGCCCACAGGGAAGGCTGTGGAGGAGGGCGTGTGAGCCACGGCCTTGCAGGCCACACCCACGCAGGCCGTCTCAGCTCTGACACGAGGAGGCGTGGAGACTTCCGAGGAGTGGGGCACTGGTCATTCACCACGAGCAGCCAAGCGGACGGGAGAGCCAGGGGTGGGAAGGACCCAGCAGGCCCGCGGGGCCTGGGGCTGACGCAGAAGGGCCTGGGGCTGACGCAGAAATCACTGAAAAGCCACAGGTCATCGAGACTACGAGAGTGGACGGGCCGGTCCGAATCAGGCTCTGAGCATGACTGAGAGAGCCCTCGGCCTCAAGCTCTGCGGGAAGGACAGGGGGAAGGACAGGGGATGCCGATGGAGAAGGGGCCGAGGGCAAAGAGAACGCAAAGCCTCGAAGTCTGTGCGTCCCAGCCGCTTTCCTCCGGGGTCTCTGCCTGCGACCACCGCGCCAGCGTGGGCCTCTCCGCGGGGCCAGCGGAACACGGGTCAGCCCTGCCAGGAACCCCTCCTCCCAAACTGCTGACAAACAAAGCCTTGCAGGGTGTTTGCTTCTGCTGATTGTTTTTCCTCCCTCACCTCAAATTGGGGTGCAAAACACCGCTGTTCTGGCCCGCGGTGTGGGCTGGTTGCGGGTGTGGCTCGGACTGAGTGGTGGCCCTCACAGGGCAGATCTAGAGCAGACCAGGCAGGTGCCGCCTCCTGTCCAGCTGTTAGAGATGCGCATGAATGTCTGCTGCCCATAAAACAACATAATGCCCAATATCATTTTGTACCTGAAAATCTACACTAATAAAAGAGAAACATGCAAATTGACCATACCTCCACTATGCCCACCAGCCAATCAGGAGTACTCATATTAACCCAACAAAGATGGCATGGCCACGGAGCTGGAGCAAGCAGGAGGCTTGGGTTGCCCCCGGCGATGGAGGAAGCCAAGCTTCCTGCCCACCCTGGCCGGCCCTGGCCTCTGCTCAAGGCTACAAAGTTTCAATTGTAGAAGATAAATAAATCCTAGATACTTGCTTCCAGCCGGCCCTGGCCTCCACTCAAGGAGGCACTGAAAAAAAGAAAAAAAGGAGGGGCCGGGAGCCTGGATCGCCAGGGGGCATGGCCAGCCTGAAAACAGCCCTCAGCTCCTCACTCAGGCTGGCCACACTCCCATGGGGTGAGGGTCCCCACTGGGGGGCTTGGCCAGCCTGCAAACAGCCATCAGCCCCTCACCCAGGCTGGCCAGGCATCCCAGTGGGGACCCCCACCCTGAAGGGGGTGTGGCCAGCTTAAAAACAGCCCTCAGCCCCTCACTCAGGCTGGCCAGGCACCCCAGCGGGGACCCTCACCCCATGGGGGCATGGCCGGCCTGCAAACCAATACAGGCCCCTTGCCCAGGCCGCCCCACGCCCCAAGGGAACCCCCACCCTGATCTGGGACACCCTTCAGGGCAAACCAGCTGGCCCCCACCCGTGCACCAGGCCTCTATCTATACTAATAAACGGGTAATATGCTAATTAGACTGGGAGACCTTCCAGGAGACCTTCCAGATGTTCTTCTGGACAAAGCCATGGTGGTGGGGCCGAGGTAGAGGCGGTTAGAGGCCAAGAGGGGAGGGCAGTTGTGGGTGATCAGGCCAGAATGGGACGGCAGTTGTGAGTGATCAGGCTGGTGGGGGGCGGGGCCGTTGGGGTAAGCAGACCAGCAGGGGGGCCAGTTGGGGTCAGTTGGAGGTGATCAGGACAGTGGTGGGGGGTGCAGTTTGGAGTGAGCAGGCCAGCAAGGGGGCAGTTGGGGGCAAGCAGGCCAGTGGCAAGGGAAGGTGGGGGCGAGTAGGCCAGCAGGGGGGGCAGTTGGGGGTGAGCAGGCTGGCAGGGAAGGCAGTTGGGGGTAAGCACACTAGCACGGGGGACAGTTGGGGGTGATCAAGCTGGTGGGGGGTCATTTGGGGGCGAGCAGGCCGGCGGCGGGGGGCAGTTGGGGGTGAGCAGGCCGGCAGGCAGAGTGGTTAGGGGCAATCAGCAGGCAGGCAGGCAGGTGAGTGGTTAGGAGCCATCAGTCCCGGATTGGGAGAGGGATGTCCGACTGCCAGTTTAGGCCTGATCCCTGTAAACCAGCAGTAGGACATCCTTCGAGGGGTCCCAGATTGGAGAGGATACAGGCTGGGCTGAGGGACACCGCCCCCCGTCCCCGCACGAATTTCGTGCACTGGGCCTCTAGTGTAGAAATAATTCCTTGCACCATAAAATACCCAGTTAGTGTTAGTTTGTGTTTTTTGGTGCTAGTGTAAATGACGTCTTTAAGATTTTCATTTTCTTTGTGTCTTTCTGGTATAGAGATATTTTTTATATGTTGGTCTTGTATCCAATAATCATGCTCAAGTATTCATTACTTCTGATAATTTTTTCCTTTGGCTTCCTATATACACAATCATGTTGTTTGTTAATATAATGACAGTCCAGCTCAAGGGGCAATAACATTTGCCAGGGTTTGCAACCATCAGTTTAAAAAGTAAAAGAGAAACCAACAGATAAAAAGTGAACAAATTTGATGTTAAGATTTCATCTAAGGTGGAAAAAAAGTTGAAGACTTTTTAAATAATGCCTATCACTGTGTATTATAGACTGTCTTCAGATTTTTTAAAAATTTCTTTATTGATTAAGGTATTACATATGTGTCCTTATTCCCCCATTCCTCCCCCACCTCCCATTTATGCCCCTACCCCCCTGTTGTCTGTGTCCATTGATTAGGCTTATATGCATGCATATAAGTCCTTTGGTTGATCTCTCCCCCTTTGTCTTCAGATTTTTATGAGTTGCTAAAATCACTTATTATTCTATGTTGTTGTGTTTTTTTTTTGTAGTTTCCCGTCACCAATTGTTCTTGGAATTGGACAGGTAAGTGGAAAAAAGTCAACCTCTTAATTAGTCAGTACACATGGTGCAGTTTTAAGTGCTTTTATTTAAGACTGTGGTTTACAAATTTATTAATCTGATCATGGTTCTTTTGGTGAAGCAATATGAAATAACACATATTTTATGTCATTCTATAATTTAGGAACAGTGTATTTGTAGGAAAAACAAGTACTGATTTTAATTTCCTTAATGGAATTTAATTACTTTAAAACAAGGGGCCAGAAGACTGCAGTCTCCAAGGTCTGTCTGGTGGGTAAGAAAGGGATGGGCTGGGGGCGGGGGCGGTGCCTGGAACATAGTTACTATTGAGGTGTGCACCTGCTACTCAGTTTAAGCCTCTGTGCTAGCGAGGAAAAGGGTTGGGGAGATGAGTGGGGCCCACGAGGCCCTGATTATCAGAACTCCAGAGTTTTTTCAAGAGAAGCAGGGTATTTGAGTTTTTACATCAGACCTCCCGTTTGTAAATGCCAGCAATGGATTCCAATTTCACAAACTCTCAGTGGGCCAAACAGAACATGTTTGCTTCCCGTGGTTTGCGATTTTTGTTCTCAGGTATAAAGTTGACCTGGAAAATCTTTCAGACTAACCTGCTTGGCTGTTTCTGAAATTTTCCATTAATATTAATTTGTGGATTGTTTATTCTTTTGGTCATAGGCTGGTGATTTCCAGTAGACAAGTGGTAACAGGCATCAGAGATTTTATTTGCCCTGCTTTGCTTTAATTTATAGGGAGAAAAATTTAAAATTATGGAAATTATATCTTGTTAACTGTAATTGTGAATCTGGAAAAGCTGTCATTTATTTGATTAAACATTGTTCTGATTACATGTTTTGCTAATAAGGTACTCTTTGAAACATCATGCTAGGGAGAAAAAAATAAACAATATATTTCCTTAAAGTAAAAAAAAATGTTATCTTTATGTTTCATTGTGAAAATAAGTAGAGAAAAGCATTTAAAAGATTAGTGATAAACTGTCCTTGGTAATCCCTGAGGCAAATAAAATCACTGCTGTACTCAAGGTAAATAAAGTCTTTTTGATTTTTAATCTGTTGGGGGAAGAGGCCAGCAGACCTATTTTTAAAAGTCTGAATTACAGAATATTTTAAATAAGTGTTAGTATATTTCTGTAAGAATTATAAAGTAAGTCATAAATATAAACCACAGTTATAATTCAGCATGGGTCCCATTAAGTTTGTAAACTTATTAGGATCAAGGTTAAGGATTATGATCATGTTGAAGGAGTCTTTAAATTTTTGCATCCTAGTCCTAGCTGGTTTGGCTCAGTGGATAGAGCGAGGGCCTGCATACTGAAGCATTCCAGGTTCTTTTCTGGTCAAGGGCAGAGATGACCCGGGTTTCGGGCCTGATCCCCAGTAGGGGGCGTGCAGGAGGCAGCTTGATCAATGATTCTCTCCTGTCCATTTAAAAAAATATATTTTTATTGATTTCAGAGATGAAGGGAGAGGGAGAGAGATATAGAAACATCAATGATGAGAGAGAATCACTAATTGGCTGCCTCCTGCCCCCTATTGGGAATCGAGCCCAAAACCCAGGCATGTGCCCTTGACCCGACTCAAACCTGGGACGCTTCAGTCTGCAGGTTGGTGCTCTATCCACTGAGCAAACCAGCTATGACAGATATATTGCTTTTTGATGAATCTGTTTTCTTCTGATGTCTTTGTACCTGAAACAGCCACATATTTTGCTGAAGTTTCTTTCCACCCCTTTTTAGATGGCGGCTACCATAATGATACTGTATGTGTCCAAGCTAAATAAAATAATTCACTTCCCTGATTTTGACAAGAAAATTCCTGTAAAGGTATGTGAGTAAAAGGATATATAGCTGTGATGGAAGATGTGAAAATATTACATAATTGCCATGACGTTCGCAGTGGGGTTCAGGATCTGAAGGAGCGGTCTCTGCACAAATGAAAGTACTACACATGAAATATGTATTTAGAAGGCCTTGGGGGCCAGGTGGAGCCTCTTTCTTGAAGAGACACACCAAGACTCGGACCCGTCTGCTTTTTATTCAGTTTTATATACACATCTTGCTCTCTAGCAATGCATACAGGCATATCAAAGGTGAAGTTTGGTAAACAGTAAAAGAATGATCAGGTTAGAGAATTGCCTTGAGCCACCATTATCTCAACACGAACAATCGAACAATCGGTGCTTAGCATCAGTCCTTCTATTGCCCAAGGTCCATTGGCCTTCCGCGTTCCTTGGTACTCTTGTGACAGTATTGGCAAGCGGTGGCTTCCCGCACATAAATACAAATTGATCTTAGAGCACATGTCCGTTTCTATATACACGATGCTTCCTGCTTACATTAGGTAGAAGCTTCTTAATTACGATTTTGTATATTCAGTTGTCCATTATTGTAACATAATAATAGTAGAAGTGATTGCTTAGCAATTGACATTTAATAAACGCTGTGTCTTCTGAAATGGCAAAGTCTGGTATCAGATAATACATAAAGGACCAGATCATAAATATTTGGGCTTTGTGGGCCAGACCATCTCTGCTGTAACTGCTCAGCTGTGCCACTGTGCCATGAGAGCAGCCATAGAAGGTATATATAAATGAATTGGTGTAGCTGTGTTCTAATAAAACTTTATTTACGTAAATAAGAGACAGGTGGGATTTGGCTCTTGGGTCCTAGTTTGTTGATCCCTGTTTTAAGTTTTCATTTTTAGCATGGATTGACAAAAGCTATGAGTGGAATGAAGAATACAATTTGATATGTACAGAAATAACACAGTTTTGTCCATGGTGGAAGTAGAAACATGAGACCTGCCATTTCTTCCTGGGATGTGGAATGGAACTTAGTGGACAGATGCTGGGTGCCAGGCATTAGGTCAGACATTGAACCCTTAGAGCATTCCTAAGAACAGGTGGTATGCAATGGGTTATGATGACATTTTGAATTAAGGGAGGCTAAAGGCTAAATTAGATTGTCATTTCCTTAGGGTTAGAAACTCCCATGGCTTGTTCACGGCTGTGTCTCCGAGGCCTGGGAAAATGCTGGCATCAGGCTGAGGTACAACATCAGTCATCGGGGACATCCACCGAAAGAGAAAAACAAAATACTGAAGTATACAGAAGATATTAAGCCAGTCATCATAGGAAAAATCAGAATATTATTGGGCTTGCTTACACTTTGTTTATGATATACTATAATTTTTAAACACTTTAAACATTTAAAAATTCTGAAATAATGGTCCATACATAGGGAAAAGGCATTGTATGCGAATAAGTTGAATAAGGAATTACCCTTGTAATCATTACTGAGGTCGTGAGCTGGGATCCCAGAATCCTCCTCACCAAAAACTCTTCTGACTTTTGTAATAATAATCATCTTGCTTTTTGGGTAATTTTTCTAAATTTGTATGCATCCCTGAGTTATGTAGTTTAGTTTTGCCTATTTTTGAGCATTATACAAAGGGAATTAAGCCCCATGTGTTCTTTTGTATCTTGGGTCTGATGATGATGATGATGATGATGATGATGATGATGATGGTAAGATTTATCCACACTGACTCTAGCTGTATCCTTTTATTTACTTATCTGCTTTCCTGTTTAAGGGAATTTGGGTTGTTTCTGGTTTGGGAGCTAGAAAAATAAAAAGTACTGTTTTCAACATACTTATAGTTGGATCTCAGCTAGCAGTCCCATAACAAAACATCACAGACAACGGACATTTATTTTCTCACAGTCTGGAGACAGGAAGTTCAGGGGCAAGGTGCTTGTCGGTGGCTTGTGGATAGCTGCCTTCTTGCTGTGTCCTCACGTGGCCTTTACTCTGTGTGCACGCACTCCTGGGGTCTCATCCTCTTATAACGACACTGGTCCTAGTGGATTAGGGCTCCGCCCTCATAACCTTTAACCTTAGTTACCTCCTTAAATGTCCTATCTGCAAATACAGTCACCTGGGAGTCAGGGCTTTAAAATCTGAATCTCATTCCAAAACAGCAAGTGTGCATGCGTTTTTCTGGGAGCTGCATCAAGAAGTGGAACTGCTGGCTCCGAGTGTGCGCTCATCTTCAACTTGAGTAGGTGATGGCCACTGTTCTCCCAAGTGGTTGTACCAGTTCACACTCCTGACAGACGTGCACTCCTGTTGCTCCTCCTTCTTGCCAATTCTTGATATGTCAGTCATTTTAAACTGTGCTGATCTGGTAGGTGTGTAATAACATCTTCTTGGCTTTTATTTGCATTCTCTAGTTATTAGTGAGGTTGCGTGCCTTTTCATTTTTTAATGCCCATTTGAATATCCTCTTTTGTGAAGTACTTGTTCAAGACTTTGCCTGTTTTTCTATTGGGTAGATGTCTTATTCTTACTGATTTGTGTAGAAGTTATAAAAATATATATTAGACCGCAGCCGGGGCCATGAGCTCGTGGGCGCCGCGGCAGCTGCTGTGGCGGCGGCCGCGGACTCGGCGCAGCGGCTCTCGGTGAAGGAAGAGACCATCTTTCTGCGAGACGGGCCCACCCGCGTCACCGACCTGGCCCAGCTCCCCACTGAGATCCTCGGGGCCCCGGAGACCGCCAACACCGACTTAGAGGATTCTTAAGACTTCCTGTCTTACACTCAAGTCCTCTAGCCATTTTGAGAGAGGAGAACTAAGAAGGCAGCGAAGTCAAACAAAGGAACTTCGCGCACAGCAATTTCAAAGTTAAACAAAGGAACTTCGCCGCGCACAGCAATTTCAAAGTTAAACAAAGGAACTTCGCCGCGCACAGAGCGTCTGCCACCCAGAACCACAGGAGAGCTGGCTGAATGGTGGATTTACAGCTAAGAGAGAAGAGGAAAGAGCGAACTCTGGAGAAGCTGAGGTGCGGAGGCGCGTGGGTCGGGGGAAGGGACTTGTGGCTTTTGTTCCAACCCTAGGGGAGATTAGCTCCCCCAGACGCCTGCGGGAAGAGGCTGGACTCTCGGCCTTCCTGTCGGAGAGTGGGAGTGACTTCCTTGTGGAGGTGCGCCCAGCAATCAGTGTTTGCTGCGCTGGAGTGCGGAATGAGGGGGCTTGGAAACGTGGAAAACAGAAAAAGCAGACTTGCAGCCAGTGCGGTTCGCCTCGCCATGGCCTGGTGGCGCCCTGAGGCCCCGCCCCGCCCTGAGACCCGCCCCGCCCTGGGACCCGCCCCGCTCGTTTTGCAGGTCCGCCCCGCACGTCTTGCAGGCACACCTGGGCTCCAAGCAACGGCTTTTGCATGTGGGTGGCCTGCCCTATGGCAGCTTGACCAGATAAACTGTGGTTCTAGTCGGACTGCTCTAGGGACGCTCAGACAGGAGGAGGAAACTGCAGTTTTTGCCGTAAGTCCTGCTGAGTGGTCTCAGGTAGTAGCTGACCTACACACCATTGGAGACCCAGAAACGAGGGCATCTAGTGGTCGGTGTGAGATGACACCAGATTTCAACCACTCGCATAAAGGACACATTCCAGAGGCAGAATCAATGAGCGCCAAAGCCTTGCTGCACCAAGACCCGGCCCATAAATCTGTCTCCTACATAGCAACTCTTCCTTTATAGACACAGAGGATCTGCACGGCCAATTGGCCTGGAGGACAATTCCTCCCAGCGACACCAACAACAATCAAGACTTAACTATACAAAGGAAGACCAAGATGGAGGCATAGGGCGGAAGCCTGATTGCTGCCTACCACAACAATTTTGAGTCTATGACGGGAGAGCGGAGCAGACACCATCCAGAACCACCGGAGGGCTGACTGAGCAGACGCTCTACAACTAGAATAAAAGAGAGGGGTACTCGGGATGATGCTGATGCCGGCGACCCAAAGATCACACTTTAAGAACTACGGCTCAGACGACACAGTGGCGGCCTGGAACGTGCTCGGCGCAGTTCCCCCGGCGGTCTCCGGCTGAGGGGAAGGCCCCACTCGCTGCTGAGCACGGACAGACGAGCCCCTGGGAGTCATGGGGTGGGAGACTCCGCGCTTGCTGACCTCCGAGTCCTTCAAGAATCTCAACGCCCCGGAAGCGGCCAGGTGCGCACGCTCGGTGACTGGCCACCGCTGCAGACCCAAGGGCCGACGCAGCCACCCCGGACCAGCCCGCCGCCGCGCACCGGGCACACCGGAGCTTCGCCGAGCCCGCCGCCCAACGAGTTCTGCGGCGGCTGCCCTGGAGCTCTGAGAAAATGGCCAAAGGAATTACTGAGATGGAATTGACCAACAGGAAATGGGATCAAGAAGACGAAACCCCGCTGGGTCCCGGATCCGGGTGAAGCTGCGCGCCCCTGGGTCCGGGTGAGGCTGGGAACTGGGTCAGGGTGAGTCTGGGTCCCGGGTCCGGGCGAGGCCATGGACCCCTGGATCCGGGTGAGTCTGGGTCCCGGGTCCGGGCGAGGCCATGGACCCCTGGATCCGGGTGAGCCTGGGCCCCGGGTCCGGGCGAGGCCGCGGGCCCCTGGATCCGGGTGAGCCTGGCCCCGGGTCTGGGCGAGGCCGCGGGCCCCTGGATCCGGGTGAGCCTGGCCCCGGGTCCGGGTGAGTCCGCGGGCCCCTGGATCCGGGTGAGCCTGGCCCCGGGTCCGGGTGAGGCCGCGGGCCCCTGGATCCGGGTGAGCCTGGGTCCCGGGTCCGGGTGAGGCCGCGGGCCCCAGGATCCGGGTGAGCCTGGGTCCCGGGTCCGGGTGAGGCCGCGGGCCCCTGGATCTGGGTGAGCCTGGGTCCCGGGTCCGGGTGAGCCTGGGTCCCGGGTCCGGGTGAGGCCACGGGCCCCTGGATCCGGGTGAGCCTGGGTCCCGGGTCCGGGTGAGGCCGCGGGCCCCTGGATCCGGGTGAGCCTGGGTCCCGGGTCCGGGTGAGGCCGCGGGCCCCTGGATCCAGGTGAGCCTGGGTCCCGGGTCCGGGTGAGCCTGGGTCCCGGGTCCGGGTGAGGCCGCGGGCCCCTGGATCCGGGTGAGCCTGGGTCCCGGGTCCGGGTGAGGCCGCGGGCCCCTGGATCCGGGTGAGCCTGGGTCCCGGGTCCGGGTGAAGCCGTGCCCCCCCTGGGTCCGGCCGAGACCAAACCAGAGGGAGTCGGACCTGCATTATCACCATTTGTCCACCATCCAGAGCTGAGGGGTCAGTGCCGACATGTACTCATAAGGAACTGGTGGACATTGATATTGGGTCTCAAAAGAACTGTTGGTCCAGAAAGAAACTCACTACAGACTGATTTTTTGCCTGTCAGCATAACTATTATTGCCCGTCGCACATTCAATTCTTATAAGTACATCTCTAGTGACACATGATTTCGCTCATCTAGGGGAAATGATGAACAACATGGACTGATGAACAAGAACAGAACCAGAAACAAGGAGGCACCGATCGGACTATCAGGCCTCAGAGGGAGGATAGGGGAGGTTGGGGGGAGAAGGGAGAGATCAACCAAAGGTCTTGTGTGCATGCATAAGAGCCTAACCAATGGTTAAGTTCAACAGGGGGTTGGGGCATCCATGGGGAGGGGTGTGGGATGGGAATGGGGGGATGAGGACAAATATGTGACACCTTAATCAATAAAGAAATTTAAAAAAAAAATAAAAAAATAAAATAAAAATAAAAATATATATTAACTAGAAGCCCGGTGCACGAAATTCGTGCACGGAGGCGGCGGGCGGGCGGGGGCCGGGGGGAGGTCCCTCAGCCCGGCCTGCTACGACGCCAGCGTCCTGTGCGCCCCGGCCGGCCTCTGGCCAGAGGCCTGCCCGCCCATCCTCTCTCCCGGCGCCCCAGCCACTATGGGTGCCGCCATCTTTGTGATGGAGTGATGGTTAATTTGCATATTACCCTTTTATTAGATAGGATGATAGTCCTTTTGTTAGTTATATACAGTATTACAAATACATTTTTTTCTGTGGGCATATCTTTTTTTTCCTTTATGATGTATTTCCTATTATGAAAAGGAATCTTAATTTTAAAATAGCTAAAGTTTACCAGTCTTTTCCTTTATGATTGATCACTGTTTTTCTAATTTAGAAAATCCTGCTCTACTCTGAGGCTATAAAGATATTTTTCTAGATAAATGGCATATAGTTTTTCAGAATTAGGTTGTTAATCTGCTTGGAGTTGGTTTTTTGTAAATGGTGTGAGGCAATCAGTTGTCACAGACTCAGTTGAAAAGTCTGTCCTTAATAGTGTGCCACTTGCGTGACGGTGCTGTCCTTCACATGTGCATGGTTTGTTTCCGGACTCTCTCTGCGTTTTCATTTGTCTGTGTTTTCTGCAGCATCGCCACACAGTCTCATTTCTGTAGTTTTAGGAAAAGCCTTGCTATCAGGTAGAACACGTCTTCCCTCCTTGTTCTTGGTCCTTTAGATTTCTATATAAATATTGGAAGTAGCTTGTCACCCTTCAGAAAAATAAACTTTTGGGATTTTGATTGGGATTACATAGGTATTTTTGCTATTGAACGTATCTTTTAAAAATATATTGTTTGGAAAATTAGAGGGCATATTTTTATATTGCTTTTGTACCTGCAAAACTATGGACTATTAACCGTAATTTATTTGTAGTTTCTTTTGGATTTTTCTACATTCACAATTAGTTAGTCTGAAAAAAGTGACAATTTTGTTTCATTCTCTTCAACATTCTAACCTTTATTTCTTTTACTTCCTTACGCTGTTGCATAGGCCCTCTGGTGCAGGGTTGACAGAAATGGTGGTACTGGGCATCTTCGTTTGATCTCAGAGGGGAAAGTTTCAACAACTCACCACTAAGGGTGTTGTTTGCTGTTGTTTTTTGTAGATGCCTTTTATCTGTGTTTTTTGTGTGCTGTGAAACTTAACTTAGTGACTCAGAACAATAATCACTGAATTATTTCTCCCAGCTACTGTGGTTAGGAATTCAGGAAGGTCTCAAGTGGACAGTTCTACGCAGGGCTCCCATCTAGCTGCAGATGATGGCAGAGCTGGGGGTGGGGTTTGGTTAGTGCAACTGGGGCTGGTTAGTATCTTTCTCTTCCCGTAAGCTCAGGCCTCTCCACGTGGCCACCCATGCAGGCTAGTTTGGGCTCCCTTACAACATGACAGGCTCAGGGGAGTCATAATGGGTACGTGTTGGCTGAGTCTTCAGGGTGAGCGTGTTCTGGCAGGCAGGGCCCAAACCGCATTGCTTTATATGACCTCGCCTCGGAGGTCACACAGCATCGTTGAATTTGTACATTATTAGTTAAAACAGTCTCATCCAGTTTTAAGAGGAGGAATGTAGATCCTACCTTTGGATAGAAGGAAGTGTCAAAGTCACATTTTAAAAGCATGTGGAATTGTTATAGCCATCATTTCTGACTGGGGATTTATCTATTTCTCTCGGTATTTCCATCAGGCTTTTTGATTTGTTTTACTTATTTTGAGGCTGTATCATTAGGTGCCTACAAAATTAACTAGTTAAGTCATTCTGGTGAAGTGAAGTGTGTAATTATACGAGGAGGACCTCTTCTGTTTCAGTTAGTTTAGTGTCACCTTGGAGATGACCACAGGCACACCTGACTACCACATTCTAAAGTGGATTCATAAATGTACCCTCCCCCTCAGCAATGCCAGGACTTCCACCCATTTCTCTCTCCTCACAATTTATGTGCTTTTGTCAGCAGATACTTTAGTATAAACTTGGCCATTATTTAAATTTCACAATACGTTTTATTTCCTTTTTAAAACAATGATCAATGTGTATTCTTATTTACCTGTTGTGGGTGGTGCCACCGGCACCAGGTGTTAGACCAGTGCGGTCAGACCGGACCTGGGTTCAGGAACCTCCATCCCTGGGTTCTGACTAGGAAACAATTCAGAGCCAAGCCTCAAACTATAAGAGAACATTTACTTGGAAAATCACAGAGGTGGGAGAGGTACGATGAAATGGGCTGAGGAGACAAGTTATGGAGGCAAAGGAAGGGCCCTGGGGAGTGAGGAAGGGAAAGGTGAGATGCCTGGGGACATGGGGAGGGGCATTAAGAGGGGAAAGGCGGGGGCATCTCCAGGGAGGGACAGTGTGCTGGGTCCTCCATCCTAAGAGTTTTAAGGGGAGGTCCCAGGGGGAGGATCTCAATAGACTATTCATCAGCTTTCCAGGGTCCTTTTAGGGTCGGGGTCTCCACTGATTAGTCAACACCAGGGCAGGGATCATTGTCCAATGCTGCTGGTCCCTGAGGTCAGCCATGGGGTCACTTGTCTGGTTTTCCTGCTTTTCTGGGCCTGGAGCTGAAATACAACTGAGGCCTAGATGTTATCCCTAGAGAGGAAAGGTCAAGGGGTCCAAATTGCTTGACCATATACATGCTAGAGGGGAAAGGTCACCCTGGGGATGAGGCCCCACCATCCTACAATTGACCTTTGCTAGGCACCCAGGGCTTTCCTCCCTGGTGACCTTCTGTACCTGGCCCATTGTCCTTGCTCTGCTCATGTCCGTCTAATTGCCTACCACAGATCCATGTATTTATTGCTTTTCTTGACTATTTTTGTCTCACACTTTACATTTTCCTCCTGATTGAAGTACCTCCTTTAGAATTTACTGATGGTCTGCTGTTGAAGTCCCATAGTTTTGGTTTGTCTGAAAAAGTCAAAGTTTTTCTTTTGTTTTTGAAAGGTATTCTTTTAAATATATTTTTATTGATTTCAGAGAGAAGGGAGAGGGAAAGAAACATCAATGATGAAAGAGAATCATTAATTGGCTGCCTCCTGTACGCCCCTCCCTGGGGATCGAGCCTGCAACCCAGGCATGTGCCCTGACTGGGAATTGAACCGTGACCTTCTGGTTCATAGGTCGATGCTCAACCAATGAGTTATACTGGCCGGGCTTGAAAGATATTCTTGTTGGCAGAGTTCCAGTTTGGCAGAATTTTGAAGATGAAATTCTGCTGTCCTCTGGCTTCTATTGTTTCTTTCTAGGTGTCTGTCTCCCTTTAGTTTTGGCCTGGGAATTCCTATTTTTCCTGTTTTATGCTTTTATGAAGGTTTTAAATTATTTTATCTAGCAGCAGGACTAGCATAAATAATCTAGCCCACTGTTACCAGAAACTACAAGTCAGTATTGTTTTTATTTTGAATTAGTTACAGAAATGAAGGCAACGGATTCTAACCAATGCCTAAGAACCTCAAAAGTTGTACTTTGGCCAGCTGTGTTATTGTTGAGTCAGTTGCAGGCTAGAACATTGACGAAAGAGGGGGAGGGGCTAATAGGTTCTCTTTCTCAAACCTTTCTTGTGCAAGTCTCCTCATAATGGAATTCTATAACGTTTTTGGGGCACGTGACACTTAGTGTTTCAGAACTTCAAAGGAAGTGTTTCAGAACTTCAAAGGATATCTTATCTGAGTTACATGCTTAATGTCTTTTTAGTGGAAAAGAAATGTTGGATTCACCTTGATTGCTATGGACTATTATGTCAATCAAAAAGTTCTTAAAAGTTACTGTATGACCTTATGAAAAATTACGTATTTATTTCACTTAAGGAAGACTAGGTCTTACATTTTGTTTCTTCAGTATGTTCTGAAGAATATCTCTCTCTTTTTAAAAAACCTTTACTGTTGAGAATATTATAGATGTCCCCCTCCCCCCCTTATTGCCCTCCTCCACATGGATCCTGCCCTGCCCCAGGCCTTCACCTCCCTATTGTCTGTGTCCATGGGTAATGCATACATGCACACAAGTTCTTTGGTTAATCTCTTCCACCCACCCTTCTCCCTTCCCTCTGAGATTCGTTAGTCTGTTCCATGTTTCTATGCCTCTGGTTCTATTTTATTCATTAGTTTATTCTGTTCAATAGATTCCTTGTTCATTTATTTTGATTTTTACATTCAATTGTTGATAGATATGTATTTATTGCCATTTTATTGTTCATATTTTTGATCCCTTCTCCTCCTCCTCCTCCTCCTCCTCCTCCTCCTCCTCCTCCTCCTCCTCCTCCTCCTTCTTCTTTTTCTTCTTCTTCTTCTTCTTCTTCTTCTTCTTCTTCTTCTTCTTCTTCTTCTTCTTCTTCTTCTTCTTCACCCTTCAACATTTCATGTAATAGCTTTTTCTTATCTGTGGAGCTCTTTTTCTAACCTTCAATTCTAAATGATAGCTTTGCTGGGTAGAGTAATATTGGTTGTAGTTCCTTGCTTTTTCATCATTTTGAATATTTCTTGCCACTCCCTCTGGCCTGCAAAGTTTCTCTTGAGAAATCATTTGACAGTTGTATGGGTGCTTCCTTGTAGGTAACTAACAGCTTTTCTCTTTCTGCTTTTAAGATTCTCTCTTTGTCTTTAACCTTTGGCATTTTAATTATTATGTGTCTCCGTGTGGGCCTCTTTGGGTTCATCTTGTTTGGGACTCTCTGTGTTTTCTGGACTTGTATGTCTATTTCTTTCACCAGGTATGGAAAGTTTTCTGTCATTATTTCTTCAAATAGGTTTTCAATTTCTTGCTCTCTCTCTTCTCCTTCTGGTACCCCCATGATGTGAATGTTGGTACGCTTGAAGTTGTCCCAGAGGCTCCTTACATTATCTTCATATTTTTGGATTCTTTTTTCTTTTTGCTCTTCTGATTGGGGGTTTGTTGCTTCCTCATATTCCAACTTGTTGATTTGATTCTTGGAATCCTCTACTCTACTGTTGAATCCTTGTAAATGATTCTTTATTTATGTTAGTGTATGCTTAATTTCTGACTGGTCCTTTTTCATGTCTTTGATGTTCTTACTAATTTCCTTGAAAGTCTCACTAAGTCCCTTGAAGCTCTCATTACTAGTAAGTTCCTTGAGCATCCTTATAACCATTGTTTTGAACTCTGTATCTAGTAGTTTGCTTGTTTCCATTTCATTTAGTTCTTTTTCTGGAGATTTCTTCTGTTTCATCTGTGACATGTTTCTTTGTCTCTGCATTTTGGCTGCTTTCTTGTGTCTTTTTTCCATGTATTAGGTAGAGCTGCTATGTCTCCTGGAATTGGTAGAGTGGCCTGGTGTAGTCGGTGTCCTGTAGGGCCCAGTGGCTCAGCCTCCCCAGTCACCTGAGCTGGGCACTTTAGGTGCGCCCCTGTGTGGGCTGTGTACACTGTCCTGTTGCAGTTGAGCCTTGATTGCTCTCGGCATCACTGGGAGGAATTGACCCCTAGGCCAATTGGCTGTGAGGACCAGCTGGGACTATAGTGGAAGAGTTGCTGTGTAGGAGATACCTCTATGGAGCAGGACTTGCTTCAGTGGGGCTTTGGTGCTCACCAAGTTCACCCCTTGAGTGTTTCACTCGTGGATTAGGTAGAGTTGTAATCTGATATGGTCTGATGCTGTCTACTGGGTGCACTGGCTCTGGGGCCTCCCAGGAGGTGCAAAGTCAGCCACTGCCTGCGCCCTGCCTGGGGCCACCCAGCATGAGCTACAGAGTGATCTGCAGATGACTGCTATTTGTGTTGGATTTAGAGGTGCCCAGGAGAGGCCAAGCTGTGAACTTGGCAAGCTGTTGCTAGTGTTAGACCTGGGGCCACTTATCGAGAGGTATGGGGCACATTGAGGCCAGCTGCTGCTTGTTTGAGAGATTTTAGGAAAGTCTGAAGCCTGAGCCAAGACAGGCCATTCGTATGGAAAAGACACTGCAAACAGGTTGGGTGGAAATGCAAATTGGGTGGGGTTAGATTTAAAGGAAGCACTAAGGCAGGACGAACAGTGTGGATGGGCCAGGTTGACCGAGGCTCGGATATGGTGCCTGCCCATCAGCTCTGTGGTGGGGACGTCCCAGCATTTTTGTCTGGGAGAAAGCTGCCCCTCCAGATCTTGCCCTGATGATAAACAAATTATTTCCTCTATATGTTCCTGGGTCCTTTCAAGCTGCTGCCCCAGTGCTGGAGCTCAGAGGGAGTGAGTCTGATAAGTCCATGCATGGGCCCTTTAAGAGGAACTGCCTGGGTCTCTGGCTGCCTCCCTGTCACTCAGCCATAATCCCTGCTGGATTTTACAGCCTGAAGTTATTGGGACTTCTCTTCCTGGCACTTGAACCCTGGGCTGAGAGCCTGCTGTGGGGCTGGGACCCTTCCTCCTCATGGGAGGCCTCCTCAGCCAAGATATTCCTCCCAATGAAAAACACACCACACCAGGCAAAAAAAAATAAAAATAAAAATGGCTACAAACAAGTACCTATCAATAATAACTTTAAACATAAATGGACTAAATGCTCCAATCAAAAGATATCGAGTGGTTGAATAAAACCATGACCCATATATATGCTGTCTACAAGAGACCCACCTCAGAACAAGGGACTCACAGACTGAAAGTGAAGGGATGGAAAAATATCTTCCAGGCAAATGGAAATGAAAAAAAAAAAAAAGCTGGGGTAGCAATACTTATATCTGACAAAATAGACCTCAAAGTGAAGGTCATAACAAGAGATAAGGAAAGCCCAGAGTGAGCAGAAGGAAGGAGATAATAAAGATCAGATCAGAGCAGAAACAAATGACACAGAGACCAAAACCAAAACAAAAACAAAAACAAAACAAACAAAAACAATACAAAATATCAATGAAACCAAGAACTGGTTCTTTGAAAGTATAAACAAAATTGATGAACCTCTAGCCAGGCTTACCAAGAAGCAAAGAGAGAGGACCCAAAAAATAAAATCAGAAATGAAAGAGGCAAAATAACAAGAGACCCCACAGAAATACAAAGGATTGTTTAAAAATGCTATGAACAACTCTATTCCAACAAACTAGACAACCTAGAGGAAATGGACATATTCCTAGAAAAATACAACCTTCCAAAACTCAATCAGGAAGAATCTAAAAATCTCAATAGGCCGACAACTATGGAGGAAATTGAAGCAGTCATCAAAAAGCTTCTAGCAAACAAAAGCCCGGGGCTAGATGGCTTCACAGGGGAGTTTTACCAAACATTCAAAGAGGAACTAAAACCTATCCTCCTCAGACTATTGCAAAAAATTCAAGAGGAAGGAACACTTCTAAGCTTATTCTATGAAGCCAGTATCACCCTAATACCAAAACTCGATAAAGACAACACAAAGAAAGAGAATTACAGGCCAATATCCCTCATGAACATAGATGCCAAAATCCTCAACAAAATTCTAGCAAGTCGGGTCCAGCATTACATCAGAAAGATCATACACCATGACCAAGTATGATTTATCCCGGGGATGCAAGGATGGTACAATATCCGCAAATCAATAAATTTGATACATCACATAAACAAGTTGAGAGATAAAAATCACAGTCATATCAATTGATGCAGAAAAAGCATTTGACAAAATTCAACACCGTTTTTGATAAAAACCCTCAGCAAAGGGAATAGAGGGATCATACCTTAACATAATAAAAGCCCTATATGACAAACCCACAGCCAACATCAGACTCAATGGGCAAAAACTAAAACCATTTCACCTAAGAACAGGAACAAGACAGGGATGCCCACTTTCACCACTCCTGTTCAACATAGTACTGGAAGTGCTAGCCATAGCAATTAGACAAGAAGAAGAAATAAAAGGTAGCCAAATTGGAAAAGAAGAAGTAAAACTGTCATTATTTGTAGATGACATGATACTGTACATGGAAAACCCTAAAGCCTCCATAAAAAAACTATTAGACTTAATAAATGAATTCGGCAATGTAGCAGGATACAAAATTAACGCAAAAAAAATCTATGGCATTTCTATACACCAATAGTGAATTTACAGAAAGAGAGATTAAAAAAACAATCCTATTTACCATTGCACCAAAAAAACTTAAGATACCTAGGAATAAATTAACTAAGGAGGTAAAAGACCTGCACTCGGAAAACTACCGGACACTAAAAAATGAGATAGAGGAAGACGTGAACGAATGGAAGAACATAACGTGTTCATGGATTGGTAGAATCAACATCATTAAAGTGTCCATACTACGCAAAGCAATCTATAGATTCAATGCACTCCCCATTAAAATACCAACAGTATATTTCACAGACCTAGAAAGAACTCTCCAAAAATTCATCTGGAATAAAAAAAGACCTTGAATAGCTGCAGCAATCCTGAGAAAGAAGAACAAAGTAGGAGGGATCTCAATACCAGACCTCAAGCTGTATTACAAAGCCACTGTTTTCAAAACTGCCTGGTACTGGCACAAGAACACACATATATAGACCAATGGAATAGAATAGAGAACCCAGAAATCGACCCAAATCACTATGCTTAATTAATATTTGACAAAGGAGGCAAGAACATACAATGGAGTCAAGACAGTCTCTTCAATAAATGGTGTTGGGAAAATTGGAGAGATACATGCAAAAAAATGAAACTAGACCACCAACTTATACCATACACATGAGTAAACTCAAAATGGATAAAAGACTTAAACATAAGACGGGAAACCATAAAAATATTAGAGAAATCCACAGGCAGCAAAATCACAGACATATCTTCACTGATACACCTCCCAGGGTAATGGAAACTAAGGAGAAAATAAACAAATGGGACTACATCAAAATAAAAAGCTTCTGTACAGCAAAAGAAACCATCAACAAAACAACAAGAAAGCCCACTACATGGGAGAGCATATTTGCCAATGTTATCACCGATAAGAGTTTAATCTCCAACATTTACAGGGAACTCATACAACTTAACAAAAGGAAGATAAACAGCCCAATCAAAAAAGGGGCAATGGACCTAAATAGATACTTTTCGAAAGAGGACATAAGGAAGGCCAAGAGACATATGAAAACATGCTCAAAGTCACTAATCATCCGAGAGATGCAAATCAAAACAACAATGAGGTACCATCTCACACCTGTCAGAATGGCTATCAACAAATCAACAAACGACAAGTGTTGGCGAGGATGTGGAGAAAAGGGAACCCTCTTGCACTGCTGGTGGGAATGCAGACTGGTGCAGCCACTGTGGAGAACAGTATGGAGTTTCCTCAAAAAACTAAAAATGGAACTCCCATTTGACCCAGTAATCCCACTTCTAGGAATATATCCCAAGAAACTAGAAACACTGATCAGAAAGGATATATGCACCCCTATGTTCATAGCAGCACAATTTACAATAGCTAAGATTTGGAAACAGCCTAAGTGCCCATCAGTAGATGAGTGGATTAGAAAACTATGGTACATTTACACAATGGAATACTACGCTGTGGTAAAAAAGGAATTCTTACCATTTGCAACAGCATGGATGGAACTGGAGAACATTATGCTAAGTGAAATAAGCCAGTCAGAGAACGATAAATATCACATGATCTCATGCATTTGTGGAATATAATGAACAATATAAACTGATGAAAACAAATCCAGAGACAGAGAATCAGCGATCAGACTGTCAAACCTCAGAGGGGAGGCAGGCGAGGGTGCGGGGGAGAAGGGGGAGAGACCAACCAAAGGACTTGTATGCATGCGTATAAGCATAACCAATGGACACAGACACTAGGGGGGTGAGGGCATGAGTGTGGGGGGGCAATGGGGAGATAAGGACACATATGTAATACCTTAATCAATAAAGAAAAAATAAAATAAAAAAATTAATTAAAAAAATTAAAAAATATATATAGTTCATTGTTTGTAGAATGAACTGGAAATTTACAGAGAAGAATAAAAACTGAGGCCAGTAATTCAATCCAAAAGAGCGGTTCCCCCTTAGAAGTGAGATAATGCCTTAACCAATAAAAAACAAACAAACAAACAAAAACCCCACACCACACGTGGGTGTGGGACCAGTCCATTCCATGCCTCTGCCCCTCCTATCAGTCTCAGCATGCTTTCCTCTTTAATTCTCTAGTTGTAGACTTCCCTTCAGCCAGATTTCAGGCAGTTATGAATGATGGTTATTCTGTATTTTAGTTGCAATATTGATGTGCTTGCTGGAGGAGGTGAGTGCCATTGTTTACCTGTGCCACCATCTTGGTTCCTCTGTCACAACATATCTCTTGACAATCAGAAAATAATTCAGGAACTCAGGGCTCAGTAAACCTAATTCAAGTACAGAGCGTGCTGTTTGATTTAGGTAGATAATTATTTTAGGCTTTTAAAACAAAGTAACTTTAAAGGAATGTGGCTGGGACACACATTTTTTGAAGGGGTCACCAATCTTGTGACATTCCAGTGAGAGATATAAACGAATGCCTTTGTCCAGAAGAGTGACTATAAGCCCAGATAACAGAAGTTTGCACGCCTTTCACAGCCTTTTGATCTTTATGCATAAGCTGTAAACACCCCTCCTTAACTCACCACCCAGGGGTCTCTACTCCACAGAGTTCTTTGTCCAGAGCCTTCCTTTAGAATCATAGTCTGTTAATATGGACCAGGTCAGGATTTCTGTTTCGATCCAGCTCCCCCATGATTATGGGTACCAATGTCCACCTAACCATTTTGATCACATGGAGAAACGTGTGAATGTATTTTGGGTTCTGGGGGAAGGGAACTCAGAAGTACTTGCTTAATCCTGCTCGGGAGTGAATGTCACCGTTTTTATATAGAAAGGGAAATATGTAATTGGGGTTCTAACCAAATATTCATTCTCTTTTATCGAAGCTGTTTCCCCTGCCTCTCCTCTACGTTGGAAACCACATCAGTGGATTATCAAGCACAAGCAAGTTAAGGTAGAGTGCAGGGCAATGGTGGATGGGAGGTTCTTCACGTGTTTGCTTCTAATGGTGCAAAGACCAAGTCTGATTTTTAAAGATATTGCTGTACTACATAATACTATTTAATAACTAGAAACCCGTTGCACGAAGTTTCGTGCAATAGACTTTCACCTGGCTGCCGGCAGCAGTTTTCCGCCAGCACCAGTTTTCCTCTGGCCACCCGCCGATCAGAGCGCCTCCCGCCAGCGCGATCGGCTACCCCCGAGAGGAACTCCGATCCAGGAGGCGGGTGGCCAGAGGAAAACTGGTGCTGGCGGAAAACTGCTGCCGGCAGCCACGCAATCGCAATCGGCCACCACCAGCGTCTTCCTCCGGCCCCATGGGTCCTTCCGCAGCGTTGGCCTAACGGCCGGTGGGAGGAGCGGGAGTCGGGGACTCGCGAGTCCCCGCCCCCCGCTCCTACCGCCAGCCAATCGGCCACCCTGAGTCCCGCCCCCCGCGCCTCCAGCCGGCCCAATCGTGGGCGTAGCAGAGTGATGCAATTTGCATATTGCCTTTTTATTATGTAGGATAATATTTAATAATTGCAGAAAATAAGGTGGAGTTTTGAGTTTAATTTGTTAATGCTTTTATAAATGTTAAAAAGCTGATTTTTTTGGCGGGGGTGGGGAGTTTATGTTCAAGTTTGAACATAGAAAGTGAGACCTCTAGAATCAAGATACAGAGGGGTGATTTATTCAGGAAGAACCATTTCTGTGTAACTTTTGGTTTCATCACAGTTTTATAAAAGCTGAAACATTCTGTTAGATTTGGTATAGGTTGAGCTTAGTACAGGGAGATTGAAATAACAGGCATTATTTTCAAGTATGTGCTATACACTTCTGAAATTTGCATTTATATTTATTTTAGGGTCCATTGATTGACCCTACTTTTGTTAAAAGTCACTGTAAAAAATAAAAATAGAAGTGTAGCCCTAGCTGGTTTGGCTCAGTGAATAGAGCGTCGGCCTGCGGACTGAAGGGTCCCGGGTTCGATTCCGGTCAAGGGCATGTGCCTTGGTTGTGGGCACATCCCCGGTGGGGGGTGTGAGGAGGCAGCTGATCAATGTTTCTCTCTCATCGATGTTTCTGACTCTCTATCCTTCTCCCTTCCTCTCTGTAAAAAATCAATAAAATATATTTTAAAAAAAGTAAGTGTAGAAAGAACCAGCCATCATATAAATGAGGAAACCTGGTGTGAAATATGTAGCCTAATGAACACATCATAATCACTAATCTTGTGACAAAGATATAAATAATTAAGTTTATGCAAAGGGTGAAAAAAATGGAGGAAAATGCCCAGCCGGTGTGGCTCAGTGGTTGAGCATCATCTCATGAACCGGTTTGATTCCCAGTCAGGGCACATGCCCGGGTTGCAGGCTCGATCCCCAGTAGGGGGCGTGCAGGAGGCAGCCAATTGATGATGTTTCTCTTTCATTAACGTTTCTCTCTCTCTGTCACTCTCCCTTCCTCTCTCGCTCAAAAGTCAATAAAAACATTTTTAAAAATGGAGAAAACCTGCCTGTATAGTAAGAGTGGAAGAGGCAGGTGGGAGGTAGACCAGAAGGAAAAGTACATATAAAACGAAGAATTGTGAAATTAGGCCTGTTACCTTTCGCTCTTGTTTGGAAAGGACAGGTGTGGTCAGAAAAAAAAAAAAAGTGCCCTGGCTGGCATGGTTCAGTGGTTAGAGCGCCGGCCTGCGCACCGAAGGGTTGAGGGTTTGATTCCTGGTCAAGGGCATGTACCTGGGTTGCAAGTTCGATCCCCAGTCCCTGGGCAGGGCATATTTGGGAGGCAACCAATCGATGTGTCTCTTTCACATGATTTTTCTCTCTCTCCCCTCTCTCTTTCTGTCTCTCCCCTATACCCCCCTCCTCTCCACTCTCTCTCTGAAAAATCAATGGAAAAAATATCCTTAGGTGAGGATTAAAAACAAAACAAAAACAAAAAAACCACCCAAAAATAAAACATAAAATACTGTTTTCAGATATACAATGTATTATTTTATTTTATTTTAAAAAAATATATTCTTATTGATTTCAGAGAGGAAGAGAGAGGGAGAGAGAGATAGAAACATCAATGATGAGAGAGCATCATTGATGGGCTGCCTCCTGCACACACCACACTGGGGATTGAGCCCGCAACCCAAGCATGTGCCCTGACTAGGCATCGAATCAAGACCCCCTGGTTCATAGATTGATGCTCAACCACTGAGCCACACTGGCCGGGCTTCAGTTACACATTTTAGTTGGTTTGTTGTTTCCTTCTGGGATCAGGGCAATCATTTTTCCTTAATTGTCTCAAATTTGTTTTAGAGCTCCCTATGGTGGAGGTTTTTGCTGTCTTACCATGTATCCTCTTGGGCTTCCTCTGAGTTTAGCTGCAGCTCTGGGCGTGCCCTCAGCTAACTGACAGCTGCCCACCTCTCACATTCGGGGCTCTGCCTCCCAGATGAGGGCTTCTTTTTTAGTGATCCTAGTGGGAATATCTTTTTTTTTTTTTAAATTAAATTTGTTGGGGTAACATTGATTAATAGCATGATATGAATTTCGGGTATACAACTTTATAATACAACATCCATATACTCTGTTGTGTGCTTACCAGCTGATGTCTAGTCTCCTTTTGTTACCATATACAGGGTGGGGCAAAAGTAGGTTTACAGTTGTTCGTACGGAAGCTAATACAAAGAATAAATAAATAATAATACAAGAATAAACTCTGTGTTTTGCATACTCTGTAAACCCACTTTTGCTCCACCCTGTATTTGACCCCCTTTACCCTTTTTCCTCCCCTCAACTCCTTTCCCCTCTGGTAACCACCATTCTGTTGTCTGTTTCTGTGAGGTTTTTTTTTAAAAAATTTGTTTCATTTCTTCATTTGTTGCCTTTTTTTTTATATTGAATATACAGTATGAGTGAAAACACATGGTTCTTGTTCTTTTCCATCTGACTTACTTTACTTAAGAGCTTTCCATGTTGCTGTAAATGGCAGTGTTTTATCTTTTTTTTTCATGGCTGAGTATTATTTCATTGTATACATGTACCACATCTTCTTTTTTGGGGGTAGATACCCAGAAGAGGGATTGTTGGGTATTATGGTAGCTCTATTTTTAATTTTTTGAGGTACCTTCATACTGTACCAATTTACATTCCCACCAGCAGAAAAGAGTGTCATTTCAACAATTAGTGCTCAGACAACTGAACATCTACACACGGAAAACTGGATCTAGACACAGGCCTTACACCTTTCCCAAAATTAACTTCAAAATGATCATACACCTAAATGTAAAACGTAAACTATAAAACTTCTGGAAGAAAACTTAGGAGAAAATCTAGATGATCTTGGGTTTGGCAATGAGTTTTGTAATACAACACCAAAAGTACAGTCCATGAAAGAAAAAAAATGAAAGCAGAACTTCATTAAAATTGAAAGCATTTGCTCCGAAAGACAGTGTTAAGAGAATGACACACCACAGACTGAGAGAAAATACTTGCAAACACATATCTGATAAAGGACTTGTATCAAGTAAATGAAAATTTGTGAGTTCATATTGACAGCAAAAACAACTCTCATTGGTTACCAATAAAGGTGACAGAACACTATTATGACTCTGAACCTTTATAAATGATACTTTTATCCTGCCTTTCCTGTGGGAAATGGTGAAAATTTGTATTTATTGAAGAAATTTAGACAAAAAATGCAGAAGGGGTGATATAGCTAGAAAGTCACCATTTTGCAATTTGGAGTGGAAATAATGGGTCTAGATGATAAGTCACTATTAGGTGAAAAATTGATGTTTAATTGTCCCAGCATTGTTTGTTCAAAACACTGTTCTCTCCCTATTGTAGTGTCTTGGCACCTTTGTTGGAAATAATTGACTATAATTGTAAGGATTTATTTCATTTTTTCATAGTTACTATATCTTTATTCATGCTGTTGAGCATCTTTACTATCATTACTCTGAACTCTATTTCAGATAAATTTCTTACCTCTGCTTCATTTATCTCTTCTTCTGGAGAATTCTCATGTTCTTTCATTTTTGGGTTGTTTCTTTGTCTCCTCATTTTGGCTGTCTATTTTGGTTTGTGACTATGTATTAGGCAGGTCCTCTACACCTCTCAATCTCTAGTGCAGGACAGTGTCAAACACTGTTTCTGACTAATTAGATCAGGCAAAGACTCAAAGCCTCCAGAGACTGCCTCTACCTACAGACTAATAGGATTCCAACTTGAATTGCCCCCAGGCAATCATCCTCAGGTGTGGCAAGAGTTTTTTTCAACAGGGTGGGGCAGCTGCTTCTGCCTGGAGGCTAATTATTACTTTTAATCTCTTAAGTGGCCTCAGGCAAGGTGTTTTCCAATAGGGTGTGTCAACTGTCTTCCTCCCAGGCAAGGCAGATGTCTGTGTGGAAAAGATGTCCTCCTATGCATGAGGGAATGACTCAGAACAGGAAACTGGGGGTGTCTACCTTCTGAGCTCTAACCCCAAGTCCCCAGTCCTGGCTTCTGCTCACACAGCTCCAGTCCACTCTGCCCTCCCTCTGCCAGAGCACAAGGTGGGTGGCTCCACAGGGAATTTTTGTGTTGGCCCTTTACGAGGGTGCCTGCATTTCCAGCTGTCTCTCCCTGGCAGATGGCAACCCGGCCAAATGTTGTGTGGGCACCCTTCTCAGTTGTGGTGCTCTCTGCTGGGGGGCTCAGCCTGGGGATTAGACCCCAGAGTTCTCAGTGCCCCCCCACCACCACCCCACAGCTGAGATATCTCTTCAGAACTTCAGTTGCTATCTGTGGGCACCTGGCCAGCCCTTTTGTGCCTCCACCCTTCCTACCAGTCTCTATGCGGTATCAGGGTTCTCTCCTGTGAGTCTGGATTATTCAGGAAATTTTCTGTGTTTTAGTTGTAATTCCAGTTTGTTCCTGGGAGCATGTCCGTGCAGCATCCACTTACTCTGCCACCATCTTTAATTTCAGTCTGATGCTGAGCTTCTCAAGACTCCACGGCAATGACCAACAGCTCAACTCACTTCCAACTCACTTCTGAGGGGGTGCTCTGGCAACCAAGTCCTCTCTTTGTTTGACTGTTGCTACGGACGCTTCTCCTAAATACTTAAAAAAAAAAAGATTTTTAGAGAGAGAGAAAGGGAGAGAGAGAAAAAATAAATCCATGTAAGAGGTTGCCTCCCACACACACCCTCAAGGGTTTATTGATTGACCCTATTCCATTGATTATATGTCTATCCTTAAACCAGTACTGATTATTGTAGGTTTGTAGTAAATTTTGAAATTCAGTCCACCAACTCTGTTCTTTTTAAAATATTGTTTTGGCTTTCTGGGTTCCTTGCCTTTCCATATTAATTTTAGAATCAGCTTGTCAATTTCTGGGGGGAAAATGCCAGCTGAGGTTTTGATAGGGATTGTGTTGCATCTATAGATCCATTTGGGGGAGTATTTCCATTTTAACAACAATAAGCCATCTGATCCATAAACATGAAATGTCTTTCTATTTAATCATCTTTCATCTTTCGGCAATATTTTTGTAGGTTTTTTTTTTCTTTCTTCTTTTTTGTAATTCTCACCTGAGGATATGTTTTTAATGATTTTTAGAGAGAGAAGAAAAGAGAGAGAAAACATCAATCTGTTGCCTCCGGTATGCATCCCAGCCAGGGCTCGAACCTGCAAACTTCAATTTCCTGACTAGGAATTGAACCCGCAACCTTTTGGTGTATGGGATGGCACTCCAACCAACTGAGCCACACCGGCCAGGGCTATTTTGTACTTTTTAGTGTAGAAGTCTTACACTTCTGTTGTTAAATTTAGTCCTAAGAATTTTGTTCTTTTTGACGCTATCCAAGTGGAATTGTTGTAATTTCCTTTTGGATTGTTCATTGAGAGTGAATATAAATACAATTGACTTTTGTAGACTCATTTTGTTTCCTGCATACTTGCTTAGCTCATTAGTTGTAATAATTATTAAATGAGTTCCTTAGGCTTTTCTAAATATCCACTCCAAATAAAGATAAGTTTCTTTCTTCTTTTCCAAACTGTATGCTTTTCCCCCTTCCCTTTCTTTTCTTTTTCCCCCCTAATTGCCCTCTTTAGGACCTCAAGTTTAATAGTGAATAGTGGTGAGAGAGAACCTCCTGATCTTATTCTTGATCTTAGGGGCAAAAATTTAACTTTTGATCATTAAGTATACCTTACCTGCTTTTATTTCATTAATACTTTTTAAAGCCTCACCTGAGGGCATGTTTATTGGGGGGTGGGGGGAGAGAGAGAGAGAGAGAGAGAGAGAGAGAGAGAGAGAGAGAGAGAGAGAGATTGCCTCTCATAGGCGCCCTGACCAGGGATCAAATCCACAACCTAGGTATGTGCCCTGATGAGGAATGGAAGCCACAACTTTAGGTCTACCAGATGCTCCAACCAATTGAGGCACCTGCCAGGGCCCATTTAATGACTCCTGATACCTAGTCCCAGTTCGTTTTGCCGAAGGGTCCATTGGTTCTTCACATTGTCTACTAGTTTTAGCACAGTTTTGTAGTAGTTGGATGTTATGATGTTTTAAATAGCTAATAAGTGAAAGTGGCATGAAATTATTTCACCTTCATTTTTGGAATTATTTAATGTGATTTGTTAGTAGTAGTATATGTGAGAATTAGATTAATTCCTCATATTCACTTGGAAAATCGGTGCCTTAATTAAAAATGTAAAACATGTGAAACCTTTTTTTTTTGGTCTGATGTTATTCTGCTTGCATCTTTCCCTGACAGCCTGCCGATGTTCACCGTGCTCAGGAAGTTTACCATCCCGCTGACTTTACTCCTGGAAACCATCATACTCGGGTGATTGCTTCTTCCTCGGTCCCTCTGACTCCTCTCTCCCTTCCCTGCAGTCTTTCTCCCTAGCAAATCCTCAGCATCCTGTCCTCTTTCCAAACAGTTGATTTGAATTACTAGTAGCTGTAACTTAAGGACAAATAGTTTAACTTAAAAGCAGTCTCCTGTTTTCATGATTCCCTACCAACTTAATGAATGATTTGTTTTGTTTTATTATTCTTCACCAGAGGATATCTTTGCCATTGATTTTCCTACAGAGAGTGGAAGTGAGGGGGAGAGACACAGAGAGAAACATTGATGTGAGAGAGACACATCAGTTGGTTGCCTCCTGCATGCACCCTGATGGGGGCTGGGATTGAGCCTGCAGCCCAGGTACCTGATCTTGACCGGGAATCGAACCTGGGACTCTTCAGTCCGAGGGCCAACACTCTATCCACTGAGCCAAACTGGCTAGGGCGAGTGATTTTTTTAAAAAAATCCTCACCTGAGGATATGTTTTTATTGATTTGAGAGAGAGAGGAAGGGAGAGAGAGAGAAACATCGATGGGTTGCCTCCCACATGCACCCCCAACTAGGGATGGAACCCACAACCTTTTGGTGTAGGGGATGATGTCCAACCAACTTTGCCACACTAACCAAGTCATGAGTGATTTTTTTAATTGTAGTTTTACATTAGACAAATAATGCATGTTTGTGGTAGATATTTATAAAAAGCCACCACCACCACCAAATAGATGTAAATCTGTTTCCTGATCCAGATGGAACGTACACTGATTTTGGAATACAGAGGAACAGTTGTCCACACCAAACTGTTAGGGTAGGAGGGGAGGGGAGCTGGGATACCCATTCTGATGCAGAGATTATGATGTGACATAATCAGAATAAGTTGATTTTTATAATGTTGGTTTAGAAATTTCTCATAAGGATACTGAGGTTGACATTCAAAAAGGTCATTCCTGATTTGCTGTGAAGGTTATTTAGCCATGAAATTTGGGTGGTGGCCCAATGCTTGAAGTCCTGCTGTTGAACTTTATCTTAACCTTTGGATGCCTGATAAAGGACGTACTGGCTAGCCCCACCAGCACGAGCTGTCCTGCATTTTGTCTCAGCATCTCTCCAGTGAGAACAGAGAAAGACATTCATAATCAGATGAAGGCAGTTGCTTAAGAAATGCAGTAAATTTGGTTCGACTTACTCATCTACTTAAAGATACTTTTTTAATGCTTTCTAAAAAGCAGTATTCATTAGATTTTAGCTATAAAACGGTTAACAAGGTCTATTTTCAGTTTGTTTGTTTGTTTTGCGGTTCTTCAATGGAAAGAACAGACTGCAATTCATATACCTGGTTTTACGTTTACCTGTGTCTCAGGCGTTGTCATCTGGCCCCCACTCTCTTTCTTTCCTTGGCCTGTCTGTCTGTCTAGCTAACCATCTATTTATCCGCGACAGGAAAAAGTATCCCTTGAACATCGTCATCAGCGTCTTTGCCATCGTTCTCGGCGCTTTCATAGCAGCAGGGTAAGATTCTGGGCGGCTGCTGCTCAGGAACTTCTTTGTGTCTTTGACAATAGGCGCAGCCGCTCTCACTTTTATTTCCCATCTGGCTGAGCAGCCGGGAGACAGACACGTTGATGTCAGGGGAACCCCCGTGTGTTCCTGTGAAAGCCAAGCTGGATTCCATGTGGGCCAGAACGTGTCCGAGAATATACAAAGAGAGCGTTATAGGATATTAATGCAGCTTTTCCCTCATAAAAAGGCCTGAACTGTTTACTTTCATTACTGAGTATTTGTCTTCAGTATAAAACTTTTACTTGAAAACGTGGGCACTTGATCAAGAAGAATAGCAGATTCATAAAGCCGGTGAATGCTGTGATGCCTTCGGAGTCAGTATGTCCACGGGCAGAAACCTCCCATGAAAGGCTTTGGTGTGTTTGAGACCTGAGCCAGTGCCAGCGCATGCCTCCCATCTTATTCCCTGGTATGCAACTCCACGTTGGCATTTGAAAGCCCGTCTTATTCTTGAAGACTTTTGCTCAAACAAAATCAGACGAGTCAAGTAGCTACGAAAGGGGGTGCTCTGTTAGAGTGCCCCCCTCACGCAGGGGGCGGGCACTCCGGGGGTCTCTGCACAGCCTCCCCTTCTGGGTTTCTTAGAGCTCAGTGTGAACCGCTGACCTAGAGCCAGTTGAAGACTTTTACGGAAACTGGTTTAGAAGAATGTCTGCGAGCTGGTGGTGAGGAGTGGCACTTCAGGTGCTGCGAGCGGGAAGCACATTCCAGAACCACTTGGTGGAAATTCATCTCATCGTTAACCTGCGTGGCACCCTGATGAGCGGGAAGGGGGGCGTGCTTCCCAAATGTCCCACACACCCTGGGAGCCAGCTTGGAACATGAGTCTCGATTTCCCCCTTCTCAGCACCCGCAGCCTGGATACCACCCTGGTGGGTGACACGTGCGTTCTGAGCTGTAGGCCAGCGGAGACCCACCCTTCTCTCCTCTCGCTGAGATTAACTCATCCAAATGCAAGTAATCCTAGAATGGACTCAGTTGGATCAGCCGCCTGACGCTGCTGTAACAAACAGCCCCCACATCTCAGATCGGTGGTTTAGCATACCAAGTATATTCTGCTCCCACCACCAGTTCATGCTGTGTGTGCTCTGCTCAGTGTAGCTTCAGGGATCCAGGTTGAGGGACCCTACCTTCCCCAGGCCGGGAGAGGGCCTGTGGGGACGGCGCACCGACTCTGCGCACTTTGGCCCGCAGTGACGAGTTAATTCCTCTGACGTTTTATTTGCCAAATCAAGGCACATGTCCAGAAGAAGCTGAAATAGAATGTGTGTGAACAGCCCTAGCTGAACCACAAGGGTTAACCATGAATCTGTGCATTTATAAACAAGTAAATTCTTCTCAAACCTCTGTGCTTTTACTACTGGCCTAAACAGATGAACTCCGCCCCACCCCCAGCCCCAGAGAGATCTGAGAACTCCGGGATCCCTCAGCTCCCTGAGGAAGCGAGCTCCACCTCCCTCCCTCCCTCTGAGAAGCCTGGCTTTCTGCTCACTCAACTCTGCCAATTTAGGGAACGGCCACCTTTCAAACACTGAGCCGAATGTGCACAGGCAGGAGGTCTGAGATTCTGTTTCTGTGCCTGAGCCAGAGGATCCTGATTTACGATGATCTAAAATTAATTTACTTCCTCGCAAATATATTTGTAGGTACTAGTGCCAGCGGAAGCTTCCAGCAAAATCTGGTTTAGTTTGTGTTCATATCCTGGTGCAGTTTTTGCCCCTCTCTACCCCTCCTCTTTGGTTAGAAATCATCTTGTTTTGATATTGAAGGGGACCAGGATATGCTGCTCCAAAGCAGGCCGCTTTGGCCTAAGCATTGTTTTGAGCACCAGGCGGTTGAGAATCAACAGGTGTAGGACTTCTCTGCCTACGAGCGGGCCACAGTTTCCCTGTGAGGGTGCCCTGCCCTCCCCCAGGAACAGGAAGGCCGTTCTTGTCACGGGCGGTGAGGAGTCAGCATAACAGACCTCACTCACACAACCCTGCTCCTCATGAGCTTCCCTCACTCCTGCAACTTATTTGTTCCTCAAAACCCAAACCCTCTTCTTTGTTAAAATGGTGTAGAAGCCCCAGAGCCCCCAGCTTCATGGAGTTCCACTTGGCCTCTGTGGGCTCTGTACACATAGAACACTGACTGCAATCCGTATACCTGGTTTTACGTTTCCCTGACTATTGCCAGTTACGTTCGCAGGCCCCACTCACTGACCCTGAGAGGGCAGAGGACCTCCTGGGCAGTGTCCGTCTGTGACTTGGGACGTGGGTCTGATGCTGCCTGAAGGTCAAGTGCCGCTGGATGCATGGCGGAGCTGCTGTTCTCTCTCCTCCCTATGCCACACTCCCCCAAACCTGTTCCTGCTAGTGTCACCTATGTAACGTGGAAATGGAGGAGAAGACGTTTCAACAGCATAGGAAGAGGGGAGCCTTAGAGGAGTCGTGGAGAGAGCATGGGCCCCTGCTTGGCCTTTTTGACGGACGGGGTACTGGGGTGCTGGGGATGTGACTGGGCACCAGATGGAGGTGTCCGTTTCTCCTCTTGCCCCAGTCACTGCCCAGCTGTCCCCACGCTGGACCCTGGGGATGGCCCTATTTGCTACAATAAGCAACGGCCGCGGGCTGTGTGGGAGCGTCATTCCCCTTGGAAAAGCAGAGCTCAGCAGTCACGCCAGCTGGTCAGTCAGCACGAGAAAGGGCTTTGCAGTCACAGGACGGTTCATGTCCTCTGGGTTTAAGCCATTTGTGATGGAGGCGCCGCCGCCTGATGGCCTGCTTTTGTTTGTCTGGAGGCCAAGCAGGAGAATTGGGCCTTCACCGCGGGGGGGGGGGGGGGGGGGGGGTTGGGGGGAGTAATTACTAGCATCACAGCGGATCTATCAGGGAAAGATGGAACAGGCAGCCGTGGAGGCCAAGCTGTGAGCTGAATGACCCCCCTCCGTGCTCTCCCCCAGGTCCGACCTGGCTTTTAGCCTGGAAGGCTATGTGTTCGTGTTCCTGAACGACATCTTCACGGCAGCGAATGGGGTCTACACCAAGCAGAAAATGGACCCACAGGTACCCTCTCTCCCTCCTGTGTCTCAGGCGTTGTCATCTGGCCCCTGAACTTACGTGAACAAAGAAAATGAATTGTAAAGTTGGCAAGTAATGTAATTTACCTAATGTCCCTCATTTCTTTCCAGTGATCTCGTCCATATAGTTTCTTGTTACTCCTTGCCTTGCAAAGTTTTGGTTGAAAATTAGATAGGACAGGAAAAGATGCCACCCTTTTGAAGCAAAGTCAGAATATATAAAAGGGGTTGTTTTGAAAGGAAATTAAAGTGAAAAGCAGCTTTTTCCCATCATCCTCTGCGACAGGGAGAGACTGAGAGGGACTCCAGTGTGAGAGTCTGGGATGCGGGCCACAGCGAAGTCGTGCTGCTTACCGGGGGCCATTGTGACTTGACTTCCTCAGACCTCAGTGTCCTCCTCTGGGGACGGGACGCCTGGAGCGCGCAGCGGCTGAGTCCTGTCCGCGTCCCGCCTCGCCCAGTCCCGAGGGGCTGGTGGGTGGATGAGCTTTTCTTCTGAGTCGCTGCCTCCGTGGAGGCCCAGCCTCTCCCCAGCCAGCTGTTCCGGAGACTCCGAGGATGAGCCAGACGGGTGTTTCTTTGTTCCAAGTTCTTTGTGTCGCGCGAGGGGCTGCTCTGATGACAGGCTTATTCCCACGAGCTGCGTTCACGGCCCGTGCCTTTCCCCGCTCAGCCACTTGTTCTGACGGTGGCAGTTTTACAAAAACAGGTTTGTGGCCTTTTGAGAATCACAGTGTGTCACCCTGTGTGGGAAGCGGTGGAGCCACTTCAATGACAAGCCAGTTTACGGGAGATTGGAAAATGAGAGACCTGGTGTCTTAACCTGTGGTTCTTTAATGGAAAGAACAGATGTTTCTAAGGAGTTTTGTTTATAGTAACTTTTTTTTTTTTTTTAAAGAGCTCGCAAGGCCAAAGCTGAAACAATTTCTTTCTTTCTTTCTTTCTTTCTTTCTTTCTTTCTTTCTTTCTTTCTTTCTTTCTTTCTTTCTTTCTTTTTTTTTTTAATTGATTTCAGAGAGGAAGGGAGAGGGAGAGAGAGAGAGAGAAACATCAATGATGAGAGAGAATCATTGATCGGCTGCCTCCTGCACGCCCCTTACTAGGGATCTAGCCCGCAACCCGGGCATGTGCCCCTGACCGGAATCGAACCGGGGACCCTTCAGTCCGCAGGCTGATACTTTATCCACTGAGCCAAAATGGCTAGTATATTAACATTTTTTATGTTCTTTATTTTGTTCCAGAGTTCCTATTTGTAACAGCCTGTTATAGAAAAAGTTAGGATGTCAGAGAAGGGTGGCACCTTGGAGGTCATGCATCTCCCTCCGTTTTATCTGTCCTTTCCGTGTGACACAAATGTTTGTTCTGAGATGACAGTGTACTTGAAGGGCAGCATTTTATGCCAGAAATGTGCTGAAAATAGCCCACCACAGAGCTGGCCAGGGTGCACGTGCTCACTGCACAGACACGCGCTGTGGCGATGGGACGGGTGCTGAGCGGAGTTTCGTTGTCGCAGGAGCTGGGCAAGTACGGGGTGCTCTTCTACAACGCCTGCTTCATGATCGTCCCCACCCTCATCCTCAGCGCCTCCACCGGGGACCTCCGGCAGGTGAGCCGCCCGGCTGCTCTCTCGCCAGCAGCCGGCAGTTTTCATGCGTGACCTCCGGTCCCGCTGAAATAAAAGGGGAGCAGGTTGCTGGGTTCCATGACAGCGAGAGGCCGGCGTCCCAGTAATGTCTTCTCCTGGGCCTGGAAGGTGGCTGGGAGCTTTTGGGGAAAAGCCCCATAAAAGTGCGAGGGTGAGTCTCGCTGCGCTGTGCTGATGTGGGGAGCCTGGGAAGAGGATTTTGACGCTAAAAGCAAACTTATTCATTTATTACCTCGATCACGGACATTTTCAAACCTGGACAAAGGAGAGAGAATAACTTAACGAACTCCGGGGCCCACCCAGCTTCCACGCTGCCTGGCATCTTCCCATTCACCTCGCATCTCTCTCTGTGCCCTCTCCCTTCCCCTCTGCGCCCCCCCCCCCCGGAATACTTTAAAGCACGTTCCAGACACCGTGCCCGTTTGTCTCTGTGTCCCGGCTCTGTGTTTAAGTCGGGAGCAGGTGTTTTTCTTTGGGTGTCGGTGCTGCACACCAGCGAGGGACGCACGGCGATGGGTGAGTAGGAATGCAGGAGGCCCCGCTGGAGAGAGTGGGGCGCTCTTAGGGGGCGTGTGACCGGGACGCCAGCCGTGGCGGGAGTGCCCGCCCTGCCAGCCCTGCGTTGCCTGCCCCTTCAGCAGATGTTTAAGTTCAGGTGCAACCCTAGGTGCTGGGCAAACCCTCGTCCATGTGGCCTGCGCCAACCCCCTGCTGCGGCGTTACCCTGCGCGTTGCTGGGCCGCAGTGGGGTCCTGGAGTCGGTGTCAGGACAGCAGGGAGCACTCAGGCTGAGAGGAGCTCCATCCTGGCTCAGTGGGCGGGGCACTCAGGCTGAGAGGCAGCCCCATCCTGGCTCAGTGGGCGGGGCACTCAGGCTGACAGGCAGCCCCATCCTGGCTCAGTGGGCGGGGCACTCAGGCTGAGAGGCAGCCCCATCCTGGCTCAGTGGGCGGGGCACTCAGGCTGAGAGGAGCCCCATCCTGGCTCAGTGGGCGGGGCACTCAGGCTGAGAGGAGCCCCATCCTGGCTCAGTGGGCGGGGCACTCAGGCTGAGAGGAGCCCCATCCTGGCTCAGTGGGCGGGAGCACTCAGGCTGACAGGCAGCCCCATCCTGGCTCAGTGGGCGGGGCACTCAGGCTGAGAGGAGCCCCATCCTGGCTCAGTGGGCGGGGCACTCAGGCTGAGAGGCAGCCCCATCCTGGCTCAGTGGGCGGGGCACTCAGGCTGAGAGGCAGCCCCATCCTGGCTCAGTGGGCGGGGCACTCAGGCTGAGAGGAGCCCCATCCTGGCTCAGTGGGCGGGGCACTCAGGCTGAGAGGAGCCCCATCCTGGCTCAGTGGGCGGGGCACTCAGGCTGAGAGGAGCCCCATCCTGGCTCAGTGGGCGGGAGCACTCAGGCTGACAGGCAGCCCCATCCTGGCTCAGTGGGCGGGGCACTCAGGCTGAGAGGAGCCCCATCCTGGCTCAGTGGGCGGGGCACTCAGGCTGAGAGGCAGCCCCATCCTGGCTCAGTGGGCGGGGCACTCAGGCTGAGAGGCAGCCCCATCCTGGCTCAGTGGGCGGGGCACTCAGGCTGAGAGGCAGCCCCATCCTGGCTCAGTGGGCGGGGCACTCAGGCTGACAGGCAGCCCCATCCTGGCTCAGTGGGCGGGGCACTCAGGCTGAGAGGAGCCCCATCCTGGCTCAGTGGGCGGGGCACTCAGGCTGACAGGCAGCCCCATCCTGGCTCAGTGGGCGGAGCACTCAGGCTGACAGGCAGCCCCATCCTGGCTCAGTGGGCGGGGCACTCAGGCTGACAGGCAGCCCCATCCTGGCTCAGTGGGCGGGAGCACTCAGGCTGACAGACAGCCCCATCCTGGCTCAGTGGGCAGGGCACTCAGGCTGACAGGCAGCCCCATCCTGGCTCAGTGGGCGGGGCACTCAGGCTGAGAGGAACCCCATCCTGGCTCAGTGGGCGGGGCACTCAGGCTGAGAGGAGCCCCATCCTGGCTCAGTGGGCGGGGCACTCAGGCTGAGAGGCAGCCCCATCCTGGCTCAGTGGGCGGAGCACTCAGGCTGACAGGCAGCCCCATCCTGGCTCGGAGGGCGGGGCACTCAGGCTGAGAGGCAGCCCCATCCTGGCTCAGTGGGCGGAGCACTCAGGCTGACAGGCAGCCCCATCCTGGCTCAGTGGGCGGAGCACTCAGGCTGAGAGGCAGCCCCATCCTGGCTCAGTGGGCGGGGCACTCAGGCTGAGAGGAGCCCCATCCTGGCTCAGTGGGCGGGGCACTCAGGCTGAGAGGCAGCCCCATCCTGGCTCAGTGGGCGGGGCACTCAGGCTGAGAGGCAGCCCCATCCTGGCTCAGTGGGCGGGGCACTCAGGCTGAGAGGCAGCCCCATCCTGGCTCAGTGGGCGGAGCACTCAGGCTGACAGGCAGCCCCATCCTGGCTCGGAGGGCGGGGCACTCAGGCTGAGAGGCAGCCCCATCCTGGCTCAGTGGGCGGGGCACTCAGGCTGAGAGGCAGCCCCATCCTGGCTCAGTGGGCGGGGCACTCAGGCTGAGAGGCAGCCCCATCCTGGCTCAGTGGGCGGGGCACTCAGGCTGAGAGGCAGCCCCATCCTGGCTCAGTGGGCGGGGCACTCAGGCTGAGAGGCAGCCCCATCCTGGCTCAGTGGGCGGAGCACTCAGGCTGACAGGCAGCCCCATCCTGGCTCAGTGGGCGGGGCACTCAGGCTGACAGGCAGCCCCATCCTGGCTCAGTGGGCGGGGCACTCAGGCTGAGAGGCAGCCCCATCCTGGCTCAGTGGGCGGGGCACTCAGGCTGAGAGGCAGCCCCATCCTGGCTCAGTGGGCGGAGCACTCAGGCTGACAGGCAGCCCCATCCTGGCTCGGAGGGCGGGGCACTCAGGCTGAGAGGCAGCCCCATCCTGGCTCAGTGGGCGGGGCACTCAGGCTGAGAGGCAGCCCCATCCTGGCTCAGTGGGCGGGGCACTCAGGCTGACAGGCAGCCCCATCGCTGTCCTTCAGGGGCTGGGAGGCTGCGGGCTTCCCCGGACTCCTGGGCCGATGGCAGGGCGATGGTTGTTTCTGAAACCACTGTCTCACTCGCACAATTCCTCCCGGAAAACCAGGGGACAGCACGTGGGCCTGGCAGCGGCGCCCCGGAGTCCTCCTGTGCTGACGGGTGGTGTTTCAGGGCCGTTTCAGAGATGGCCTGGATCTCTTCCTTGAAATAGAAATCTAGAAATTCCTAGAAACTCGTTCAGCACCTGATGGAAACGAAAAGCATACTTCCCCGTAGGAGCAATATTATGAAGGCATGGCGACCAGAACTGAGCCTTAGGTACCTGGTGAGCAAACGAGGCTGAACAGTGTGCCGTGGCCCGTGCCGCCTGCTGCTCACCTCCTCAGTGTGTGGTCCAGACCGGCGGGGAGCCTCGAGGGGCGGGTTCTTCCTCCCGCAGCTGAGTCAGGACAAGCTTCTCCAGTGGGTCGTTCCACCAGGGCTGCCTCCTGTTAGGAGGTGAACGGACACAAAGGAGGCATTTCTGTACAGAGGTGTGTGCGTCCGCCACGTGAAACTGCACCGGACTTGCCCAGTGGGGTTTGCACCAGGAGCTGATTCATGGATTAGACTAAATGTCCACTTCTGGTGTTGGTGGCAGGAGCATGTGCTGAGTCAGTTTTGCTGGCTGGCTGGAGCGGGTCCGTGGTGTGTGTGTGTGTGTGTGTGTGTGTGTGTGTGAGCCGCTGTGTGGGGGTCGCTCCTGGGCCCCGACTTCACAGGCAGTAGGCCTGCCAATAGCAGCGACTGTTCACAGATTGGGCCTCTGTGAGAACACTCAGTGGGTGAGCTTCCTTTAGTCATTTGAATCAAAGTACTTACTTATTTTAAAAAATTATTTTAAAAATTTGAAGTTATAGTTGACACGCAGTATTGTATCAGTTCAGGTGTACAGTGTGTTGATTAGACACTTAGGTTTATGTAACTTGAGAAGTGGTCACCTGGGTAACTCCGGTACCTGTGCCCCTGACACCGTATGTCGTTATCACCATGTTATTGTCTGTATCCCCCAGGCTGCCCTTCCCATTCCCGCGACTGTCTGCCTGGCCCTGTGCCCAGAACATTTAGTGAGCTACAGTTGATGAATAGGGATAAGTATGCCTTCTTATGATTAGAAAGTCCTTAAATGCAAGTGAAAAGGATTCATACACCAACATATTTTTACAGCAATAATAAGTGTAAAGGAAGAAGTACTTTATTGTTATTCATGAATTATTTTGTGTTTTAAATAAATGTCATGCTACCTTGTGGGTTTTTTTAAAATGCTACCCACACAGCCTCATCATTATGAGAGAAACAAAACTAAAACCTGTCAAACTTTTTTTTTCTAGTAAGTAACATGTTTCTCTGATTTCTTTTTTCCACGCTTTTTTAATTAAGGTATTACATGTGTACATATCTTACCATTGCCCCCCCCCCCCCAACCCCACTCTCATACATGCCCTCCTTGGTTATGCTTATATGCATGCATAAAAGACCTTTGTTTGATCTCTTATCTCCCCCACCTCTCCCTCACCTTCCCGCTGAATCTGTCAAACTTTCAGCTGGCAGAGAATCCCGATGTTGTCGTGATTCATGAACATTTCTCCATCGCCCCTGGTTATGTGGCATCAGGAATATATAACTTTCATTTACTGTTGACACATGTACCTGCCATTCTTTGAGTAGGTCAGTGTTTTAGTTTGGGGATTATGGTTTTCTCCTGTTCCCAATTTTATCTGATTTTCAGACACAGAGAGCCGTCCGTAGTTTCTCTCTGGTTTTGATCTCAGTCCTGGCGTCAGCCATGGGGATGGTTTCTGCCCCTTTGATTGGCCTGGGGCTTGCCAGTCAGTATGACAGGTTTGTACTCATTACATATTTTTCTTTCACAAGTAAGCACTTTTTGAAAAATGTTTTAAGATGGAGACTTTCAAACCTATGCAGAAGGAGAGAGAATAGTATAACAATCCCCATGTACCCAGCAACCAGTTTCAGAAATTATCAACATTTAATATGTGTCTTTTTTTTTTTCTTAATCCTCACCTGAGGATACCTTTTCCATTGATTTCCAGAGAGAGTGAAAGAGAGGGGGGTGTGGGGGGAGGGGAGAGAGAAAGAAAGACATCGACATGGGAGAAACACATTGATCATGCACTGCCTGAGGCTGTACATGACCTTGACCAGGAATCAAACTCCTGATCCTTTGGTCCTCAGGCTGACGCGCTAACTGCTGAGCCAAACTGGCTGGGGTTTGTGTGTCTTTTTATAAGAGAGGTGGGCAAAGCATTACTAATGAAATAATGACAGTAAAGTGTGACAAGGCTGTAGTAATCAGATGAGAGAATTCCATTTAATTGGTTTAAACAGTTTGAATTATAAACTTAAGAAGGATTTAAATAATTTTAAACCTGAAATTATTAAAACTTGGCTAACAGAATTGCTTAACAGAAAGTGAATAGAACTTACGTTTAATCATGTTATTCACAATACTTATGTATAGTCTTGAGTCACCTTAAAATTAGTTTTGGAGGCAGGCAAGAGACAAATCATGACTCAAATACTCCTTTTTATTGTCACCTGTCATTTCAAGAGGGTTGATTTTATTTTCTTAGCTGGGGACTGAGCAGAAAGCATGTCCTAAACTTCTCTGTCCATTGGCTCCTCCATCGAAGTACTTTATTGCTTTGTAAACAACAAATAATTGTTTATTTGTTTATGATACTTCCTAAGCATTTGCAAGTTCTTGAAAACTTAAAGTTTTCTTAAGTTCATAATTAATAATTAATGCCAGTATTATTAATTTTATAATAAACTTTCTTCTAAGGTTATTTTATAGAAAGTAAACCTAACCTGATTTTGTGACTACAATTTTAGTGAAGATTTAACGATAACCATAGCAACATAACTACCATTTTGTCCTTGTCACCTGCAAGGTTCTAAACAATTTCATTAAATCCTCAGATGGATCTTTTGAGGAGGTTTTAAGAAAATAATCCTTCCTTTGTAAAATGAACCTGAGGTTTTAGGGAAGAAGAGTAATTTGCCCAATTTCACATAACTGGTACTGCCTAGGATTTTAAAAAAAAGTATTTCTGCTTGGGAACTTGGTTCATGTACTAAATAAAATGCACAATTTGGTAAAACCAGTAGATCTAAACTGTAATGTTATTAATCTAATCATTCATTTTCTTCAGGCTACTGAATTCAACCAATGGAAGAATGTTCTATTTATCATACAGTTTCTTCTTTCCTGTTTTTTGGGGTAAGAAACCATAGATAAGTACAAGCTTTGGTCTATGGCATCTCTTGACAGGTAATATAAAAATATATATACATTCTCTCTGTTCTGTCAAAATTCCTTTGTTTCGGCTTCTCCACTTTTCTCTGGAACGTACCCCTGTAGCAGAGGAGTGGACTGGGACCCACGTCACGTGTCACAGTCTATTCCAGATATGATGCTGCCTACTGATTTCCGACAGTGAGTTTGAAATGAAGTTAGCGGACATGTCAGATTCCGTACTGTGTTTGTCTTTGTCACAATGTCCCACGTTTTCCAAGCTCCACCCCACATACATAGTGGAAATGACAGCCATTTTCTGGAGTGCTGCACCTGCTGTACTCAGGGAAATTTCTGAGAGGTGTCAAGGTCATTATGTTGTCCAATAATTTTAGGCTTTTGTTCTTAAAAAATTTCTTAGGAATATTCTTCTGTCAGAGCCATGTAGCCATGTCTCTCTTTTCTTCTTCTCTTTTATATGTTCCCTGAACTTGAACATTTTCAGGAACAGGTAATACATGCAACTAGCAAATAATCCAAACCTGCGAAAGAATGCACAGGGCAGGCAGCCACCCTCCCTCCCTCCTCCTCCTCCATCCGCCCACGGTCCCTGCTTCCCGCCCGACAGCCCCGCAGGCTCCTCTCCAGAGACAAGCGCCGATGGAAGTCTTTGGAGCATCCTTCCGGGGCTGGGCTCCATGTGTATACAAGCACCTGTGTCTTTTCCCACACAAAAGGGTTTTTGCATGAGTCTCAGGGAGTTACTTATCAAAAGGCTTTTCCTGTGAAGAAAGATGAATTTCCCCCTTATTTTTTTTAACCATGAATACTGCCATTTTAATTATGTGTATCTGAAGAAAGGTAACTCATGATCTCTTTGATCAGCACTCAATTTTCAAACTGGGTTGTAATTGCATAATGCAGCCACATACAGTAAAAATATTTATGTATATCCTCCAGTTCAGTCATTCTCTCTGTAGCTGTGTCTGACTTAATGTTTAACCTGATGATGGAGGTCTTTTATTTGAATGATTTTATGTTTTATTTGTCCAAGTTCACAGCCTTTTTTCAAACTTGTCTTCTCATTCTTTCATTGGCAGTCCTTGTGACTGCCCCTTTTATTTCCTTAAGTGTCCCGTGCATAGCTATTCTGTGTTCTGTATCTCATGATTCCAACATCCACAGTTCTTGAGAATCTAAATATGTACTTTATTGACTAACTGTGTAGTTTGTGACTGTCATTGTGGTCTTCTTTCTAGTGTGCTTGATGACTTGTGATTGTGAGTCTATGGCTTCATCAGGCCTATTGGCTGAAATTGGGAGTTTGAGAAACTTGCCTACAGGGACAAATCGATTTTGCTCCAGCTGGTTGCCCCTGACCTGGACACTTCAGGCCTTTTTGAGGGTCTGGGTACGGGGGCTACTTGGTCCGTCTCCCGCGCCTGGAGTTGGCCCAGGGCTCAGTTTCAGACAGTGCTGTCCGCTCTGCCTGCCCCGAGGCAGCTGCCCCTGCCCCGCTGTCTGCGGCCCTGACTGTTGCCTGGCCCTGATTGCTTACTACTCTGCACCAGTTCCTCCTCTTTCAAAGGAGTGCTTTTGAAAGACCAACAGTCTCTCCAGTAATGTGTTCTTTCCAGTCATTGGTTGTTCTCAAGGGGAGAGAGAGTACTAAGTACTCAAAGTGCTGAGGCAGCCATTGTTGTTTACTAACATAAGTTAGTAAAATATTTGTAGTTTTCCCAGTTGTTGCCTGAGATCACTTAACTGCAAAAACAGACTACACAGTCATGTTGTAAGTTACCCTTATCAAACCATCGTTTTCCCCCTTTCCAATTAAAAAGAAATCAACCTATATCAATACAAACTCAGACCAGCGCCTTTCTACTGCCCCAGCCCATTCACCTGTGAGCAGCCGAGCCAAGTTCCCAAGTCTTTTCTCATCCTATATAATAAAACCCTAATATGCAAATCAACTGAACCAGGGGAACGACTGGTCGCTATGACGTGCACTGACCACCAGGGGGCAGACGCTCAACGCAGGAGCTGCCCTCTGGTTGTCAGTGTGCTCCCACAGCGGGAGCACCGCTCAGCTAGAAGCTGGGCACACGGCTGGCGAGCGCAGTGGTGGTGGCGGGAGCCTCTCCCACCTCCATGGCAGCGCTAAGGAACCCTCGGGGGTTGTGCCACTGCCGGCTTAGGCCCGCTCCCCCTAAGCCGGCAGTTGGACATCCCCCGAGGGGCCCTGGACTGTGAGAGGGCGCAGGCCGGGTTGAGGGACTCCCTTCCCCTCCCCCCACAGTGCACGAATGTTGTGCACCAGGCTTTGAGTGTTGTTACAAACTTGATGAGATACTTTTTTTCACCTGTACTTTACCATGTGACCATTCCATGGAGGGAATCAAGAAGTGAGCCCTCTGGGGGAGCTGTCCTGTAAGTGCTGTGGCCTGCGAGCTGGGTGGGAGCTGTCACTCTCTGGGGCTTGACCCCATCTGTGAACAGTTCCATATACCCCCCCCCCCATTTAATAATGTGCTTCTTAGAAAACAAATACTCTCCTCTTAAACGTTTTTAGTATACTATTTTATCAGTACTCACTTTGCAAATGAAAATGTCCTAAAGCATAGTAAGTATAAATAAATTAGTAAAAATGATGAAATCATTAACATTTCAGATTTCACCCAACTTTAACCCTTTGCACTCGCTTGCTTTTTTCTCGATTCCTTTATTCTACTTGGGATTTAATTTTTTAAATACCCCAGATTTTACAAAGCACGGCAGTAGAATAAAAAACTGGAGTTTCTTTTCATACAAACTTATTTATTTGGATTTTTTTTATATTTCAAATTATTGATACATTCAAAGAGTATAAAAAGAGCTGCTACCGATGCTAACCGTGTCAAGTCACACTCGACATCTGAGTGCAAAAGGTTAAGGATGAAAACTTGGTAGGCCTCAGTTTTTTAAGTAGGTCTTTTGAGGACACTAAAATCATCACATCATTCCAACAGCTACGTGTCTGAACTCTGGGATCAGATGGTCTGTGTTTCAATTGTGGCTTTGCCACTTATTATCAGTGGTTCTTGGTTAAGTTATTTAACCTTGTCGAGCCTCAGTTTCCTTACCTCTAAACTGGGAACAATGAGCTAAACTTTAGCTGCTAAAGTATCTTATTTATAAGGTGGGGTTCTGTGAACTGAATGAGTAAAGAGCACTTACAACAGTGCTACACACATATAGAAATGCTCAATAAGGATTATATATTGCTGTTAATATTTCTGTTTCTTGAGGCCAGCCTGTTCAGTTTGGCTGTCCTTTCTTTTTCTCTCTCTTTCTCTCTCTAATCCTCACCTGAGAATATGTTTTTATTGATTTTAGAGAGAGGAAGGGAAAGACAGAGAAACATCGGTTGGTTGCCTCTTGTACACACTCCAACCGGGGATCGAACCCACAACCTAGGTAGGTGCCCTGCCCAGAAATCAGACCTGCAACCTATGGGACGACGCTCCAACCAACTGTGCCACGCGGCCAGGGCTTGCTGCCCTCTGTTCACTCGGACAGATTTGGGTCTACCTTAGCATGGATTTGAGAGTTTTCTGCTGTGGTGTATACTTTACTCCAGGGTCCAGTGTTCATTCTGAAGCTGCTCTAGAGGGAAGCTTCCATTTCGGCCTGGAGGGTTTTCCAGAACCCTGCTTTCTGCCGTTTCTCACTCACAGGACCCTGGGGTGGGCCCATTGCTTCCTCACCGTAGTAGGAACGATTGAGCCTCTGAGAGCGTCCTTGGGTTCCAGACACCTGGCGCTGGGCTCGCCTGTCCCTTCTCTCAGGTCCCTGCTCAAGGAGCGTCCACCCCAGACGCCCGAGGCCTCGGACGCTCAGCCTCCTACTTACAGTCACTGCGCTCAAGTTTGCTTTTCAAACTTTTTCAACCACCGAACCTCTATTCCAAGTTGAAAGTAAATTTTAAAAATTATAACACTTTAAAAATGTGATTTAAAAGCCAATGGAATGGTGAAAAGGAGGGACTTTTCTTTGGAGTTATGGTGAAGGACTCAGCGTTAAGAAATGTTATTTGTAATCAGGCGTTTGTCGGAGTTTATTTGTAATAAAGCGTATGACGGAGTGAAATGTGTCAGGAAGATAAGCTGGATTGTGGGACTGAAGATTGTAAAACACAGACTGGAAGTAAGCTGCCCAGCTGGATTTTAAGAGCTGGTTCTGCAGGTCTTTTTAATCTCGCTGAGAAATGACAGGTTCCAGTTCATTGATACCAGCCACTGGCACCCGCCCCAAGGCCCGAGGGAGATTATCCTACTCTGTTTCTGCCCCAGAAACACACCCTTTAAACCCCACGGAAGCAGTAATGTATCCTATATAATAAAAGGCTAATATGCAAATAGACCAAACAGTGGAATGACTGGTCGCTATGATGTGCACTGACCACCAAGGGGGCAGATGCTCAATGTAGGAACTGCCCCCTGGTGGTCAGTGCACTCCCACAGGGGGATCCCTGCTCAGCCAGAAGCCAAGCTCATGGCTGGTGAGCGGTGGTGGGTTGTGGTGGGAGCCTCTCCTGACTCCATGGCAGTTGGACATCCCCTGAGGGCGTCCTGGACTGTGAGAGGGCGCAGGACGGGCTGAAGGGGGACTCCTAGCCTATCTAATAATAGACAAATATGCAAATTGACCATACCTCCGACACGCCCACAAGCCACACCCACCATCCAATCAGAGTGAGTATGCAAATTAACCCAAACCAAGATGGCTACAGCCACAGAGAGCAAGGTTTCCTAGGTAACAGAGGAAGCCAAGCTTTCCGCCTGCCCTGGCCAGGCCTAAGCCTCCACTCAAGCTACAAAGTTTCAATTATAGAAGGTAAACAAATTCAAACAAATGGCGGCAGAATGGAGCTTGAGAGAGCAGGCCAGGGTTGCCGCCGGCAACAGGGGAAGCAAAGCTTTCCGCACACCCTGGCCGGGCCCACCCGCTTAAGGCAACAAAGTTTCAATTATAACCCCAACACAAATGGCTGCGGGCCTCGGAGGGAGCCCCAGGCTTGGCTCCGCTCCAGGCTACAAAGTTTCAATTGTAGAAGGAAAATAAATTCCAGATACCAGGCCCTCCGCTTGGGTTGCCAGGGGGCGTGGCCGGCCTGCAAACCACCACAGGCCCCTCGCTCAGGCCACCCCACATCCCAAGGGAACCCCCACCTGATCTGGGACGCCCTTCAGGGAAAACCAGCTGGCCCCCACCCCTGTACCAGGCCTCTATCCTATCTAATAAAAGAGTAATATGCAGATTGATCATCACTGCAACACACAATATAGCTGCCCCCATGTGGTCAAAGATCCTGCCCCCATGTGGACACAGGATGGCCACCACAAGATGGCCAGCAGGAGAGGGCAGTTGGGAGGCACCCGGCCTGCAAGGGAGGGCAGTTGGGAAGCACCCTGCCTGCAAGGGAGGGCAGTTGGAGGTGATCAACCCTGCAGGAGAGGGCAGTTAGGGGTGACCAGGCTGGCAGAGGAGGGAAGTTGGGGGCAAACAGGCTGGCAGCAGAGTGGTTAGGGGGTGATCAGGCTGGCAGGCAGAAGCGGTTAGGGGCAATCAGGAAGGCAGGCAGGCAAGCAGTTGGGAGCCAGCAGTCCTGGATTGTGAGAGGGATGTCCAACTGCCAGGTGGGATCGGGCCTAAACGGGCAGTCGGACATCCCTCAAGGGGTCCCATATTGGAGAGGGTACAGGCTGGACTGAGGGACAACCCCCCTCCGTGCACGAATTTCGTGCACCGGGCCTCTAGTTCCTTAATAAAAAACACAAAAGCATCAGATTTCCCTACTCGGGTTAAAAAGTGTTCTATTCTTTGAACTGTCATTGATACTGGCAAGATGCAGCACATGAGAAAACAGGATGCTGTGAATTGCTGGGCACTGGGACGACAGAGCTTTGAAGGTGGCAGATATTCCCATAGTTCCTCAGCAAACAAATCTTAGTGTGTGATCGATGCTCTAGGAAGACGGGCCTATTCTTCCCATGACCAGCGTCATCACACATCATGGAGGCCTGGGGTTGGAGAGTCCTACCAGAGACGGCAAGATGAGAATGCTTGACGTTCTTTGAAACCCAGAATTATAGAACATGATGTTCCGGGTACCATTGTGGTCGGTGCAAGGAGTATTACAGTGCCTTTTATTATCTGAACATCTGTTTTGAATTTCTATATATGCTTGTGCATGGGATGGTAACCAGCAGCAGGTTGTAAATGAGGTTATTTGAGTTCTGTTTGTGACGGCCACCCGTGTGCCAGACAGGCTTGGGTAAATGTGTGTGTGTGTGTGTGTGTGTGTGTGTGTGTGTGTGTGTGTGTGATTTGCAGAAACAGGAGGAAACCTTTGAGCGCGGGTTCTGGTCCAGGGCTGTCCACATGGGCACCTCTATCCCTTGGGCATAGCTGGCATCTGCTATCTAAATAGATGTGTATCATATATGTGCTATTACTTTTTAAATAGATGTGTATCATATATGTGCTATTACTTTTCAAATATACACAGATGATATGCGATTTAAAAAATTCAGAGTGGCAAAAAGCTGCTGAGTATTTGCAGTGCTTTTAAATATCTTAGCATTTTATTCAACCACAGGTGCCAAAATCAAAACTGTCATGTGCAGGTCGACTTTTTGGTGTTAAAAGTGGTGTGGTTTCCTTTGGACTGAGTTAATAGAGGTTCTTTTAGTTTAGAACCTGGGTCTTTACCAAAGGATTGCACAGGGTACTTATTTGCATATAGAAATCCATTCTGTTTCTTAGAGAAAAAAAAAAAATACACCACTTTGATCTTGTGGTTTTATATTCATCCTCTTTGGGGACACCCTGTGGTTACCCTAAGAACTGCAGCCTTTCTGTGGAGATGCCATCTCTTACCAAGATCTGCTGGCTAATTCAGACCCAACACCCCCCTCCAATCCCCCCGCCCCCCGCGCCCGCCAGGACGTTAGAGAGGGGGCTCCCCCCCAGCTGTCCAGTGAGTGTCCTGGTCGCCCACACTCGTGGTAGATGGACATTGGGATCTTAGATCCGAGGTGTCCGTGATTCTGAACGCAGGCCCAGATGGTTTCACTACAACGTGGGATGGAGAAAATGCGTGACCAGAACCCTGGGATCGGAACTTCAAAGTGAAAATAACAGTAAAGGATGTCCATGCTGGTCCTGGTGAGGCCGCAGTGCCGGCGAGGAAGCCTGCTGGACGCTCTCCTGTGCCCCTGCGTGGGCTTGGTCCCTGCCCGGGCTCACTCTGGTTTTGTAGACTGGGCTCCTCCGGAGCAGATGCTGGGCCACTGTCTCTTCCCCGGCCCGCAGAGCCGCCCCTCACCAGCCGCAGGCTGCGTTTTTTAATCTTTTCGTTTTATGCATGAGCGGGATTGTTTATAGTTCCTCGGGGCTCTACATTAATGTTGAATTTATAAAAAATTAAAACGGAGGTTTCGTTAAGCCTTTAATATATAAATACTGCTGCTCGATTTATAAAGCCAGTAATTTCTGCATAAACATAATTTTACTTTCATTATTTGATTAATGGTTTGTTATCTCAAGTTTAACTGATTAAAATCTCCTAACCAATTTACTGTAAATTAGTTCCATTTACAACTTAGTGAATTAAAAGGTTTTTAACCCCTTAAAACTGCATTTACAATCTGCTTTACCTGATTCCCCCCAGTAATGCCAGGCCCTAATTCGGCCCCAGCAAAGCTAATGAACCTGGTAGTTTTGCACAGCAAAGCAGCCCTCTGAAATCTAAGAAACCGAAGTTGAAAATAAATCAGCTTCTTTTCAACGTGCGAGTAGCGTGTGCCTATTTACTCAGATTCTCCGACTCCTTTCAGATGAAACCTGCAAGTCTGTCAGCTGCACACTCCAAGTTAAAGCCACACGGGCCGAGATGGTGGCTCCTCTCACTTGTCAAATTATTGTAATTACCTCGAGAACAGACATTTTTCTGAGAATTACAAAATTGAAGATTGTCATTGAGTCTGTTCCTCAACTTTATGTTAACATGTGATGTACTTTAATCTTTGTTCGCTACCACCCCTGCTAATAAACATCTCAGGCCAAACGCCGTCACTGTTCTGGTTCTGATTCTGTTGCCAGCAGTGAGAGATTTGGGCCTGGACTGGAGACTGAGCGCTGAATTACCGCAGGATTTATCTTCCAGGTGCACAGCTGAGTCCTCTCTCGGGGTTCCCTCTGCTCCTGCCTTCCAACTGGGATTTGGCTTTAAAATCCAGTGTTATTCCCCCCTCCCCGCCCCCCTGCCGTACCCATGTTGATTGTGATCTCTGTCAGCATTTGATCACCCGATTCAGGTGGGTGGTATTTTGCACCCCACTTAGCTGGAAGCCAGTTTTCTTCACTACTTGGTGGTAACGAATCTCTTTCTGTCCCTGTGACTGGATTGTAGGTTCTTTCCTGGGTGTGTGTATTTTCCTGTCTGGTGCTTGGGCACAGTTCTGTGGACATTTTTTTGGCAAGTGGGTAAGAAAGTACTGACAGTGTCGAATGCCTGTCCGTTAACTTCGGTAATGGGTACGGGGTGTCACTGACACGGGAAATCCATTCACGTCAATCGCCTTTGTCCAAAGCCAGCGGGCTGCTCGCTGATTTTCCACCCTAACACCTGTGCTGCTCAGCGCTGGCTGCTCGTGGGCTTCCTCACGGAGCTGAGACTGCCTGCGGGACGCCTCCCCGCCCCCCACCCCGCCTCGCCCCCCCACCCCCAACCACTGGGCCGAGAGCCTCTGCCAGGCACCATCGTGTGGAAACGCGCCCGGTGCCCTGGCTGGTGGCTCAGTGCTCGGAGTGCCGGCCTGTGCACCGCAGGCTCTCAGGTTCAAGTCCCAGTCAAGGGCCCGGACCTGGGTTGCAGGTTCTGTCTCTGCCCCGGTGGGGGCACGTGCCGGAGGCAGCTAATCAATGTGTCTCTCTCACATCGATGTTTCTCTCTCTCCCTCCCTCCCTTCCTCCCTTCCACTCTCTCTAACACAAAAAATCAATGGAAAAAACATCCTCGGGTGACGATTAACAACAACAACAAAGTGCACCAGGTGATTCTGATGCACAGAGGGGATGAAAACCCAGTGCTGTATCTGTCAAATGAGACATTTCAGATCGTTTTCAAAACACCTCATTGTTCCTACCCCCTTTTTGAGGAACCATGAATGGGAAAGAGACAGACAAAATGAAAAGGACACTTAAGGTAGGAAGTCTGGCAAACGCATGACTGGACCCTTCTCCTGTGGGAGGTCAGCGTTAAAAGACGCTTTAACGTGTAGGTGGTACAACCCACTCCAGTGCCCGCGGGTCACTCGCCGGCTGACGCAGCCCGGTTCTCACGCAGCCGCCGGCGCTCAGGTGTTGCTCCCTCGCAGGTTCCTGCTGATGTACTCCACCGTGCTGTGCAGCCACTACAACTCGGCGCTGACCACGGCCGTGGTGGGCGCCATCAAGGTAAGGGCTGACGCCGGGGGTGTGTGTGTGGTGGGGGGGGGAGGGGGGGAGGTGTGGAGTCGAAGCAGGACTTTCTGTGAACCCAGTCTTTGCTGTAGAAACCGAGTTTGAATTTGTTGTTATCAGTGGAGTAAGAGTGGAGGCTGTGACATTTCCAGCTGTGCCTGGGCGATCACTTCTCCCGTCTTCTAACCCAGTGGTCGGCAAACCGCGGCTCGCGAGCCACATGTGGCTCTTCCACAAAATACCACGGCCCGGGCGAGTCTATTTTGAAGTGGCGTTAGAAGAAGTTTGAGTTTAAAAAATTTGGCTCTCAAAAGAAATTTCAATCGTTGTCCTGTTGATATTTGGCTCTGTTGACTAATGAGTTTGCCAACCACTGTTTTAACCCATAAAACAGAGGGAGGACTAGCTAATTGCAAAAGGGGAGGCACATTATGATGTTTTAATTAGGGGTGGTGCAGGGACGTGGTCTGGGGAAATGGGGTAAAAAAAGCTGAAACGTGGCCAAATTTCCACGCTCGCCGAAACGCCCCGTCATCTGCACGTTGGCTTCCTGGGAGAACCTGCCGACGAAGAAAGGGAATCCTGGTGAAGACAGCCGCTCCGTGGCAGGGTGCCCACTCACCGTGGGCCTGGGCACGTGTGTGCGTGCAGGCAGCGGAGTGCACACCCGGACGGAGAGAACGGTGTCTGCGTTCCCTTCCACAGTTGCTCTGTTTCCCTCCTCACGTGGACGAGGTGGGGAAGCCGCTGGGCCCGGAGGCTGTCCGCCGCTCCGGAGGCCTCCTGCGGTACGCTGGGCAGAGCGCGGCGTGGAATGGTTGAGACGTCTCTGACCCGTTCAAGTTCAGGGTCAATATAATGAACGTTCACTACCCAGTGATGGGAGAGAGATGGGCTCTGGAAAGTGGATTATTACCCAACTCTTACCTCTTCTTCCTGTGTGTGAAGCACGGATAATGCAGTCTTCTGTGATTGCCACGCCACAGTTCACTTCATTCTTTTTATATGCAATGGATTTCCATTCATCCAACATTCTGTGAGCACCTACTGTGTGCAAAGTAACTAAAAGAGTTAATTTCAGATTTCACCTTAGACATGTATTTTCCCCCTAAATTCTGCACTTTTAAAATGACCGATCGTCTCTTTCCCTGCAGAACGTATCCATTGCCTACATTGGGATGTTAGTCGGTGGAGACTACGTTTTCTCTGTGTTAAACTTCATAGGGTTAAATATCTGGTAAGTGGGGTTTTTAAGTGAACACATTTTTGCAAAATATGAATTGGTAAAAGTCTGACTAATCTATAATAATAAAAGCGTGATATGCAAATTGACTGAACGGCCCGAACAGCAGAACGACCGTCGGGATGACGGTGCTATGACATGCACTGGCGCCAGGCCAGCGAAGGCGGGTGCGATGCGATTGGTTGGGGGGCCCCCGCCATTGCCCCATGATTGCCCCGCAGAGGGAAGCCCAGGCCAGCCAAGTGACCACACCCCACGCCTGTCGCCTGCAGAGGGAGGCGACCAGTAGTGGGGGTGGGAGGGCAGCGCCACACAGATGGCAAGCAGTGGCAGCGGCGGGGGTGGGCCCAGCTGCCAGCAGCCCGGGGAAGGAAAGCCTGGATAGGCCCTGATCGCCGGCCAGGCCTAGGGACCCTACCCGAGGGGTCTCGGATTGCGAGAGGGCGCAGGCCGGGCTGAGGGACACCCCCCCACACACACACACGAATTTCGTGCACTGGGCCTCTAGTGTGTTATAAGTGAAGGAGTAGGTGTTTGACAGGCCAATTTCTAAGATAATTTCACTTAAATCACTCCGTTCATCTGTTTGCCCTTGTGTGTCATGAGTAATGAACATTCCAGGGCTGAGGTCGGCTTTGATCCACGGCCTTCCTCCCGGAAGAGCCCCCGGTCTGTCTCCCTCTGGTGCACTGGCCTCGTTAAACTCGGGCGCCATCGAAGCACCACGGGCTGAGGATAGCGGGAGGGGAGACCAAAATACTTTTAAAGGGCATTCTGGGGTCCTAGACATGGGGCGCTATTTTAGGGTAATAATGTACAGTTTATTCAGTAATAACCAAGTGCTTATTTTCTCAACAAAGTTCTGTATTCGATTTGATCTACTCTTTTTTTCTCTGCCCCAAAAGATTTCTGACCTAAGAGGGGTAATTCTCATCAAGTAACCTAAAAACAGGGGTAAAACGGGGCTCGCTAGCTCCCTTCTGAGTAAGCTGACCGTGCTGACCGCGATGGAGCAGCTGCGGGCGTTCTTTATCTCCCCTTCCTCTCCTTTCAGCATGGCGGGCGGCCTGCGATACTCCTTCCTGACCCTGAGCAGCCAGCTGAAGCCCAAGCAGCCTGTGGACGAAGAGAACGTCGCCCCCGAGGTGAAGAGTTAGACGCTGGGCAGATCGCAGACTCCGGGCAGCCTGGCAGCCGAGGGGTTGCTCTGACCTTGGACGTGGGCCGCCCTCTGGTTAAAGCAAGAAAAGGAATGTCTGCCAAACGCGAAGAGAACCTACCTCGCGCACTGCCAAGTGAGCCCCGGCGCCCGCCCCGAGAGCTGCGTCCGGGCAAAGCCTCCCCCGCCCAAAGGGAATGGGAATAAGCCAGTGGGTGCCGGGCCGCCCTCGGCCGACCTGGACTGCAGGTGCCTGAGGAGGGGCAAGGCGCTGGGAGGGCGATCACTTTCTCACCCGCGCCTCCGCCTTCATGGCAAAGGTCCCAGCCCAAGCAGTGACCAAGAGTGCTTTTTATCTTTTTTTCACAAAATTATCCGATTAACCGCCAGTACAATCACCTGTTAGCTTCAATTCCGTCTTACGTGTTGGTCTTTTCCCAACCGTCAAAGTAAAATAAAAAATAACCCACACGCACGCCTCCTGCTGTGTGTGGTGTTCCGGTAGCCGGGCAGGAGAAGGGTCAGTCCTTCACGGCCTGAGGGGTGCCGTTCCTTCTAAGGTCTGTGTGGGGGAAAGTTACCGAACAGCCCGGGGGAACACGCTGCGAGACCGCGTGTGCCTGTGACGTCTCCGCGGGTCACCTCTCTCCTGTCTCCCTCCAGGTGCGCTCGTGGGCCGTGACGGTCAGACCATGTGGCCTTTAACCACAGGCCTATTTCCTTCCCTAAGCCCGCCTGGCCCCCAGGCCCTGGGTGTGGGAAGGCCCCCCAGTGAATGCGAGTTATTCTTACTCTTCCATCGCGAGCTGGGGTCGGGGTGCAGGGCAGGCCTCGGTCTGAGCTACGAGAGCCCTTCCCTCCAGCCCTGTCTCTGCTGCTGGCCACCAGACCGCCCCGGCACCTCGCGTGGCCTCCAGGGTCTGCCCTGTGAAACCGAAGTCGGCCTTTCAGTCCCCGCCGGCTCTAACTTCCTAAGTTTTTGGAAGCTGAGCCAGATGTGGCCAGGGCAGCAAATGAAGGAATGATTGTGCTGATGTGTTGTTTCAACTTAAAATTTTTAAATTGTAAAATACACATAAAATGCACTCTCTTAGCCATTTCTGAGGGTCCAGGTCAGTAGTGCTAAATATATTCACACGTGGTACAGCCGATCTCCGGACCTTTCTCATCTTGCAAACTGAAACTGTATCCATGAAACAGCAACTCCTCCGTCCCCTTCTCCGAAGGACGCCACCGTTCTGCTTTCCGCCTGCATGAGCTGGGCATTCTCCCGCCTCCTGTAGGGGGGGTCACACAGCATTCGCTTTTCCTGACGGGCTTATTTCACTCAGGAGAAGGTGCTCAAGGGTCACCGTGCTGTCCCGTGTGTCAGAATGTCCTTCCTTTTTAAGGCTGAGTGCTAAGCTGCCGTGTGCAGAGACCACGTCTGTCTGCCCACGGGCTTTTGCACTTCCTGGCCATGAGTGAATATTGCTGCTATGAACCTGGGTGTACACTGTGTCTTTGAGACCTTGCTTTCAATTCTTTCTGGATATTATTTTTAACCCTTATTTATTGATTTTTAGAGAGAAGGGAGTGAGATAGATAGATGTTCCACTTGCTGTGCATTCAGTGGTGGTTCTTGTGTGAGCCCTGACCCGGGACGGAACCCGAGCCTTGGCGTATTGAGATGGCGCTCCAACCGACTGGGCTCTTTTTGGATTTCAAAGTAAAACTCGCTTCCCCTGCCACGGAGCACTTCTGACACCACATGTGCGGGGCCTTTCTGTCACATCCCGCAGTTCTCCCGCTCTCTGGACGCCGGTGACACTCCCCGCAGCCAGCACAGACCCCGCAGGGCGAGGGCCCAGTCCCTCCAGACTTCCCCCCACTTCACATGCCAACCCCGAGTCCCAGGCTGTGACCAGTGCTTCTGCCTAACCAGCCATCACCAGGGCTTTCCTCTCCCTCGGGCTCCATAGTTTGCTAGAAGGGCTCACGGAGGGCAGGGACGGCTTTACTTTCTCTTCCCGATTGATGACAAAGGACTCAGGCACAGCCAGAGGGAAGAGGTGCCCAGGCGAGGGACGTGGGAACCGGTGGAGCGGCCGGCCCTCTCTGGGCCTCCTCTCCCCGGCACAGCAATGCGCTCACCAAGCCGGAAGCCCTCCAAGCCCCACCGATGGGGCTGCGATCCCCTTAGCCACGGGCACCTGGACCACGCTGCCCCACTCACAGCCTTGCCCAGTGCACCAGGTTTCCCGTTTCCTCACGTCTGTCCACCACTTGCCTTGTTATTATCTTCTTGGCCGTAGCCATCCTAGTGGGTCTGAGGTGGAGTCTCGTGGTTTGGGTTTGCATTTCCCTGGTGACCGGTGATGTGGAGCACCATTTCAGGTACTTGCTGAGCATTTGTGTGTCTTCTCCGGAGAAATGTCTGCTCACATTCTTCGCCCGTGTTTGAATTGGGTTGTTTCTTGTTGTTGAGTTGTAGGAGTTCTTTATTGTTCCAGTTTTATTTTATTTTATTTTATTTTATTTATTTATTCTTTAATTTTTAAAAGGCTTGTGGAGTGTGACCCTGGGCTCCCAGGCTGTGTAACCACCATCCGTTTTTAGTGACAAGAAACAAAAATGAGCTTTTGCTTTCTTCCAAAAATGTTTTCTAATTTTCATTTTTAGAATTCTTAAAGGAAATTGCTTTTGTGTTTTTCCAGTTTCAACATGGCCAGTCCTTTGTTTTCATAGCTAGGCTGGTTGGGAATGGGGGCTCTTACTGATTTTTTTCCTTTTGCAATCATCCAAACACCTCTCCTCGCCTGTTCTTCAACCACCTTTCCTTTTTACCTGTGTGGGAAGACACCTGCTTCCCTCGGTGGCCAGGAGGGGGCACCTGGCTTTTCTGCATCCCGCTCACAGTCCGGTCCCCGAGGTGGCAGCTCCAGTCTGGCTTCTAAATGACGGGGAGCTGAGGGTGCTGGACGTGGAGAGGCGGTTCCCAGGGATCCCTGAGCTCCAAGGAGTCTCGAGAAGAAAACAATCCCTTAGGCCCCCGTTGCCTTTTTGTCACTAAAAATCCATCAAAACCACTCTGGATGGCACAACTAAAACTGCCCTTATTATGTTGCTTACTTCGGCTGTTGTACTGCTCATAACAGCAACTTATTGTTCACTTGTTTTTTTTTCTGTTGTTTTAATATTTTTCTGTATATTAAATATATCTCAAGTACAGGGTACTGCAGTTTGTGACAGCAGAACTTGCTTCAATAATAGAACCTAGTGTAGAAACGAAGTTTTTAAAAAAATATATTTTATTGATTTTCCACAGAGAGGAAGGGAGAGGGACAGAGAGCTAGAAACATCGCTGAGAGAGAAACATCGATCAGCTGCCTCTTGCACACCCCTTACTGGGGATGTGCCCGCAACCAAGGTACATGCCCTTGGCCGGAATCGAACCTGGGACCCTTCAGTCCTCAGGCCGACGCTCTATCCACTGAGCCAAACCGGTGAGGGCGAAACGAAGTTTTTATATATTACACAGTTCATATATTACATAGTACATACATTCTTATGTATTACATATAACAATCCACATTACATCTTTTCTTAGATCTACTTCTATTCTTTTTCTATGCCCTTAGGAAAATGATGAAGGTACATGTACGCCAATAATTTCAGAATCTTTAGTTACTTTCTTCCTTTTGCACGATCACTTCAACTGTTCAGTCCCGGGGAGTCCTGTTTCCGACTAGCGAGTCACTTTTGTGTTCTGCGCGTGGAGACGTGTCCTTGTGCCGAGACTTGCCCAGGGTCAGCTCCAGCCCGCCAGCCAGGGCTACTCCCGGGAGTTTTCTGGAAACCAAGGGCGCCCAGCAGCTCCGAATCTCCATATTTCCGTCCTCAGATCCTGAAGCACCTGGAAAAGACAGTGTGGCCCTTTGGGATGTCCCCAAGCTGCTGCTGGGGACCCCGCAGGCCGGGAAGTGCCGTCTGTGTGACTGCTGACTCGCTCCGCTGCAGGGGGAAGCCCCCCACGCTGAGCCTGCAGCCCTTTCTCCCCGCGGTGGGCTCCCAGGAACAGCATCTCGGCATCCCCTGGGGCTTGTTAGAAACGCAGAACATCGGGCTGCAGCTCGGAGTTAGAATCTGCATTTTAACCCGGGATTTGAGAAGCGCTACCCCGGGCCATTGGCCTAGACTCTAGACCATACTGTTAGTACCAGGGGTTCTTAACCTGGGCTAGGGGGCTGGTGAACTTGCGTAGGGAAACGATACATCTTGATTCCCTGAAACAAAATTTAGCATTTATTTTTATTTGAACGTAGGCAAAAAAACACAGTTGTATTAGCTGTACTTGTTTATCAATAGAAGTTGGGATACTTATTTATCACCTGCAGTTTTTATTAAAAAAATCATCGATGCCCTGCTCTGTGTTTTGGTAGTTTTTAGAGCCTCCGCCAGGCCTTGTTATTTAGTCTGTTCATCAAGAAGCATGTTTTAGGAGGTCCTAATTAGAAAATAGTGTGATAACATTTTAAAAGGGGTTTCCTTTGTAATCTTTTGTATTTTATTTTATGCATTTAAAATTATTCAGAGAAGGAGGCTACAGCCATCCCTAGAGAGCCATTGTGGCCTCCAGCACAGGAAAAAGGAAGGACCCTGCATCGGGGGGAGGAAAAGTCCAGGTTGTTTTCTCAGAAATGGTTCCGTTTTCAGGTGAGTCCAGTGGAGTTGCTGTCTGAATGGGTGCAGATGAGCCCTGGGCCTTCTTTTGCATCTGACATGGTGGGCGGGGCCATCCTCCAGCCCGTGCTGTCAGCTGTCTGCAGCCAGAGGGAGGCAGAGAGAGAGAGAGAGAGAGAGAGAGAGAGAGAGAGAGAGTCTTCACTGCCTCCTTGTTCGAAGATGAGAACAGGGATGTGGGTCCTCCGTGTCACTGCACAGAACTTGATTGGTCAGGTTGTGTGCCTGCTGCTGGAGTGTAAGCTGAACGTCCATGGGCCTGGGATGACCGCGTGAGGAGCCCTGTGAACCCACTTCCCAGGGGAACCAGCGAAACTAAAGACGACTATAAAAAATTTAAGATCTCTTGAAATTGTCCTAATGTAGCAAAGGGGGAACCTTGATTCAAGAAAACCTGGTAAGACTTGGTAAGAACAGTGAGAGGCTGTGGCATTTGAGTCTTGCCCCAGCCCCTACCCAGCTTGATGGTGGCCCCATCCCAGGTGCGTGTGGCCAAGAAGGCGGGCTCTTTCTCTTCTCAGGTCCCAATGGAGTGCCACCATAGCGAGTAGGAGGGCAGGCCGCCAGCATTTCTCATCTCAAGTTGAAGAGGCTCAATGACTGGTGCGTGCAGCTGAACGAGAGGGCCACCCTCCACCAAGCCCCTAGCCATAGGATGGAGGCTCTCCCCCAGGGGCAGTAGCCAAGATACTGGGTTCCCAGTCACCCTCACCCCAACCTGATGGTAGGGCAGGGGCTCCACGCTGGGGAGAGGCAAGCAGACAAGACCAGAGGAGGCTGCTACCCGGCCTGGCACCCAGAGGAGCAGGTCGGAGACTTTCCCCAGGAGGTGCAGGCTGTGCAGTAAAGAATTTAACCTCTTAGCCAAAAAGATGCCTGCTTGGCCCTGGGCTTCTGGGAGATCATCCTGGTCCCTTGGCCTGTGAGGCCTGATGGAAATGTCATTGTTTGCTTGGGGACTTTGGGTGATTTGAGATGGGGGCTGGCCTTACCTGAGTGGGGGCTGGCCACCCCCGAAAGATCAATACTGTGGGTTAGGGTGGGGGCTATGGGTGATGTCTGGGGGTGCTGCAGACTGAGGTCGCCATTGGGCAATCGGTCCTGCCTGTGTAACGGAGCCACGATGGAAAACGCTGTGACGTGATCCCCACTCTGAACACCGAGTCCCTGGTCGGCAGGACTCCATGCCTGTGCTCACATCTCGGTGCTGGGGAAGTCGTGTGTCCTGACTCCACGGAGAGCAATGGTGGCTCCTGTTAGGTACTTCCTCAGACTCTGCTCTGCTCTCTCCTAGCCCTTGCGGCGTGCTGATGGAAAACTGTTCTGAAAAGTTGGCTTTTTGGGGAGACTGTCAGGGCCAACCTGACGGTTGAACCAGGCTGAGGTAGGGAGGTGGGAATTGAGAAAAGAAAGAAAGACAGGAGAGCGGGATCGGGAGGGCGGCAAGCCATCGACCGATTGCAGCAACTTTATTGACTGCGTAATGCCTTTTCTACACAGATACTGAATGGGAGGTCAGTTAAGAGGAATGTACTCTCTGTTCCTCGTAATCTCTAAGATAAAGCAGGAAGCCAAATTTTCGGTAAATATTTACAGACTTCTGATAAGCTAGGAAAGGGCGCTCTCATTCTGCTCATTCTGCTGACAATAGGAAAGTGCCATCAAAACAAGCCAGGGAACATTCTGTGTGGATAGGGGACTGAGCCTTGTTACTCCCTTCGGGTGCAAGGACCGTGTCAGCTTACACCCGGTCTCCAACAGGAGACTAAAAATCACTTGAGGGTGAATTTTAAAGAAGTTCCCCAGGGACTTGGGGATTTTTGTTTAGGTAGGACAATTCCTTTAGATGAGTTGCTCATGCATTTTCATCGCAAACTTGGGGTCCTGGCCAGAAGAGATGGAGGTGGATAGTGTTCCCATGTGTGTAGTTTTGAATGGGATGGTCTAGTCCTTGTGTATTTTATCTGGGAAATCAACCGAGGATATTCTGCGGTCTAGATGATTGGCATTTTCTAACTGTGGTATATTCTTCTGTTGTGATGGTACCTTCTGGCATCAGATGGACTGGGTTTATATCCAAGCCTTCCCAATTAAAACAAATAAACAAATAGATTTATTGAGGTTTTATTTAAATAGTATAAAATTGCCAAAACCAGTTTGGCTCAGTGGATAGAGCGTCGGCCTGCGGACTCAAGGGTCCCGGGTTCGATTCCGGTCAAGGGCATGCACCTTGGTTGCGGGCACATCCCCAGTAGAGGGTGTGCAGGAGGCAGCTGATCGATGTTTCTCTCTCATCGATGTTTCTAACTCTCTATCCCTCTCTCTTCCGCTCTGTAAAAAATCAATAAAATATATTAAAAAAAATAAATAGTATAAAATTTACCAGTTGTAAAGTGTATGATTTAATGATTTTTTGGTAAATTTTTAGAGTTGTGCAACCATCACCACAATCCAGTTTTAGAGCCTTTCCATTACCCTCCAAACAACCCCTCATTCCATTTATAGTCAATCTCCATTTCTATCCCCAGCCCTAAGCACTCACCTGCTTGTATACCGTACATTTCAACAAAGTTTTGCCAGTTTAATCTACGGCCACTAATGCGTGAAGGAGAATGTCAGTTTCATTGCATCCTCATGAGCAGTGTGTAACTGCTTGTAGTTGTATTTACTAATTTATGTGTACGTAGTATTTTATTATTTAATTTGAATTTCTTTTTTTTCCTGACTGATAGAATTATATGATTCTGTGTAGTTAGTTCTCTGACTTCAGTGTCCCTGCCTTGGAGCCGGGTTCAAATGATGACTGCCCACCTGGCTGTGTGGCCTTGCACAGTCACCCTCCCCCCGTCTGTGCCTCCCTCTCCTGTCTGTAAAGCGCCTGCTGCCCTTAGGACTGACATCTGTGGATTCATCTGTGTAAACCCTGAGATAAAGGCTGTTGAGTTAACACATGTCAAAATCTTAGGGATTTTGGCCTCAGCCAGGGAACCTGGCCGGGAGGTCTTGAGCTTCTGCAACTACCCTGTGCCCTGAGCCCACGGCACTCACTGATCCAACCAGGCTGACCCCTGGGGAGACGGCAGGGGCCTCGGGTGCTGGGCAGGGGTGTGAGCCCAGAGATATTTTTCAAAAACGTATTTGTATTGATTTCAGAGAGGAAGGGAGTGGGAGAGAGACAGAAACATCAATGATGAGAGAGAATCATTGATTGGCTGCTTCCTGCACGCCCCCCACTGGGGATCCAGCTTGCACCCCGGGTATGTGCCCTGACCGGGAATCGAACAGTGACCTCCTGGTTCACAGGTTGACTCTCAACCACTGAGCCACGCAGCCGGGAGTGAGCGCAGGGGTCTTGGTGTCTGGCACAGGGGGGCTGCGGGAGCAGATGGCCCTGGTGCCCCTTTCCGGCAGCCACCTCTATGGCAATCCTGTCCCTGCAGTGTCTGGGCTCTGAGCCGGACCCAGAGGGTCAGGGTGGGACCCAGGACTGGGCCCTTCAGCAGAGGCTTTGGGCACCTCCTGGGGGGCTTCAGGCGCTCCCCTGGCTCTGTGCAAAAAGGCATTATTTGCTCCTGGACCCTTCAGACAAAGAAGCATGATGCAGCAAAAGCAACACAAGTCACAATCTCAGCCTGGCAACTCGGGTCAGGAACCTCTCTTGCGCACAATCCGCCCCAGGTCCCCATTGACCCCTCCACAAGGTGTCCGCCAGGCTCCCTGCTCCGCTCAGGGCAGCGGGCCTTCTCCTTGCTCTGCTCAGGGCCTTTGCTTCAGCTACACCCTCTGCCTGACCTTCCTACCTGGTGCCCGCACGGTCCTCCTTCCCGCCCCTGCTGGAGGGTCATCTGCTCAGTGCCCCCTCTCAAGCCCCAGTTTAACTCTCAACATGCCCCAGACCAGCTACACCCCCACGCCCCCCACCTACACACAGCCCGCAGCCTCCCCGGAAACCCAGCCAAGCTTCTACCTTCCCTGCTGTTCCCGGAAGGATAGCGCGGCATTCAGTCCTCCTCCGTCTCCTGTGGTTTAGGAGTAGAGCTCTTTCCCCACTTGTTCCCTTTCTTGACGGTGACTCTCCAAGGAGGCCAGGCCTGTGCGGAGGCTGGCACAGTTTTAACTCGTGGTGAAGCTGCGCTGGCATTGTGGGTCTCGTGTATCTATGAAGTGGGAGTGAGCTCTAGACTGCACTGCCGGATATAGCAGCCGCCGGCACGTGGGGCTACTTCAACGTATATTATGTTAATCAAAACACACTAAGTTTAACATTCTGCTTCTTGGCCAGACTGGCTAAATTTCCCTGCTCAGGAGCCCATGCGCATGGGGCCTCGCTGGACATATCAGAGACCCCAGCGCCTGCCACAGTGCGGCTGGGTATGCTCCCCAGGTCAAGGGGTAAAGTTGGCCTGGCCTCTCCATTGGAAAGAAGTACGTTTCCCCCTTTGCAACTAACAAGTGATCTGGGGGCGGGGTGGAGGGGAGAATTCATAATAATTTCAGGAATGTGCATTTTTGAGCACCTCCTGAATGCGGGCACCACGCAGAGCACAGGAAGAGAAGGACTCTTGCCTCCTGGTTGTGGTAGCGCAGGTATGGGTCTGTCGCCCACTCAGCCTGTCGGGCTCCCAGGATTATGAAACCCGACAGGTTTGTCTGGAAGGTTTTCCTCAGCCTCTGGGTGACAGCTGAAGTCACCTCCCTCCCTTAGCAGACGACTCAACTGAGAAGAGCCACCGCCACCTCCCATGTCGTGGCCTTTCTCAGAGGCCCCCTCTGCATCCCTCACGCTGGGCGCTCAACTTCAGGAAGCAGAGCAGACACCCCCTTGTCTGTCTGCGTGTGTCCATGCTGCCCCCCAAGTTGGTGAGGGCGGGGACCCTGCGTGTGTGACCAGCACTGGCACGGGCCCTGGGCATTGTGTGCTCATTCCCCTCCAGCCATTTCCGCAGACGGAGGTGTCCATTGTCCCTGAGGGCCCTGGTCAGGTCCTGGCCCCATGCCTCCTGTCTGGTCCTCCTGCCTTGGGCGCTGGCACGCAGCCAACCTGGAATGTTGGAGTGTGTAGGGGCGGTGGTGGGAGGGGAAGCGCGTGGCACACAATGACTGTTGGGTCCTATTACTGAAGTCCTGGGGCAGTGGTGGGCAAACTCATTAGTCAACAGAGCCAAATATCAACAGTACAGCGATTGAAATTTCTTTTGAGAGCCAAATTTTTTAAACTTAGACTTCTTCTAATGCCACTTCTTCAAAATAGACTCGCCCAGGCTCTTTGTGGAAGAGCCACATTCAAGGGGCCAAAAAGCCTCATGTGGCTCGCGAGTCGCAGTTTGCTGATCACTGTCCTGGGGCATGCGAAGTACACAGCACACTTTATAGAGGGAAAAGGGAACAGTTAGGAAGGATGGCAAAAACCTATTGTAAGGAATAAAGGCAATGAGGGCATGTGCCAGGGGTTAGGGGAGAAAAAACGCGGCTCAACAAACCACTCTTCCCTCATGCCAGGGTTTCATGAGTCATAAGGGCCCGTCCCCAGCCGGCGCAGTTGCTGGTTCCGAGCCTGGCACCCCGGCTAGGAAGCCGCCCCTTCTAGCCGCCCCGAAACACCAAATTGGCCAATGAGGGGAGAGGCGGGGCACCGAGACAGCCTATGTCGCCAAATGGGCCCAATGCAGCTGTGAATGGGCCTGGCCAAGCTAGCCTGGAACATCGGACGTCACAGGAAATCGGGTGGAGCCCGCAGCGATTTGCAAAGAGCACTAGCACGGCGGCCGTGCGCCAAGCCTTTAAAGGCGGCCAGTTAAATAATTTGTACAGTTACAGCGACATAGTTTACACTTCCATTTGACCTGACTCCTTACAGTGCCACATCATAGATCATCTCCTATCGATGCGCTTATGTAAGGTGTCTTTGATCACGTAAAACTCTATATATTGTTCTAGTTTTACAGTCCAAGCATGTCCTAGTAGCCGCGGTGTATTGTGGGGGCAGTATGCAAAAGTCCGGGCAGACGCAGCCCCGCCCCCCGGCGCGGCGGGCGAGAGGGCGGGGCCGCGCGGGCACCCCACTTCCCTCGCGGGCAGAGAAGGGCCAGGGCAGCGGGAGGTGGCGGCGGCGGAGAGGGCGGCCGTTGGCGGCCGGGAGACGCCCTCGAGCACCCGCGGGCCGTTAGGGCGCGACTCTAGGCGGCAAGTCGGAGCACGCGGCACCCGGGGCCCCGGGGCCCGGACCCACCGGCGGCGGCCCTGACCCCGCGCTCGGGCCCCGCACCCCCAACCCGCTCATCAACGTGCGCGACCGGCTCTTCCACGCGCGCTTCTTCACGATGGCAGTCACCTACTCGCGGCTCTTCTCGCCCGCCTTCCGCCGCCTCTTGGTGTTGCTCAAGGTGACCGTGTTCCCGACCCCCGACTCCTGACCAATGGCCGGACCCACCCCCAGACCTGCAACCTCTGACCCCGATCCCGCCCTGGACAGCCAACCCCTTTCAGCGGGAGGTCTAGACCGGGTCTGTTCCGTTGGGTGCCCTCCCCTTTAGTCTGCGCCCTGGCTCCTGACCCCCCTACCTGACCCTTCACCCTGTGGGTGGTACCACATCCCGACTCCAGGAGCGCCCAGCCCTCTGCAGGCAGCACCCGCTCGGCCTCACCCTTCCCGAGGCCTGGAGCCTTGTGTGACCGGCCCACCCCTGCCGGCCCTACTGTCCACGTGGGGTCCTCAGCCTTGGGAAGACACCCTCTCACCCCCCATCCTGCCCTCTCTGATTTGAATTTCTAATCATGTATGCGGTTAAATGTTATTTCACACGTTTGCATACTAGTTGTAGTGTTTCTCTGTTTAATTTTCTGCACATGTCTTTTAGCGCAAAGATGTTCTTTGACCTTTCTCCTTGATCTTCTGGCCTGAATCTGGGGCTCCCTTTGGGCCCATATCTAGGCGAGGCCTCACCTGACAGAGTGTCTCTCCAAGTTCTACCAGCTGCTTGGCATGTCTACTGGTCTCCCCCCCCACTCCACCCCCGTGAACTTGGTTACTCCGTCCTGTTTACTTCTTTATATGGCCCAGTCCTTTCTCCTCCCACAGCAAACATGGGGATGTTGCAGTTAAGTACATAGATTCGTCTCTCTAATCTGAGGTCTTACACGTTTACTCCAGGGGCCTTTCTGAGACCAAAACAAGTGCTGGAAGGACCTCCTGCCCTAAGGTTACCTGACTGTCAGAACCTTTCACCTGATTGGTGTGTGAAAGAGAGGACCACGCCCTGGGAATGCTCACACAAGAACATGGCAATCACCACAGGCCTGTGGCCCAGTAAAGCAGCCACATTCCACTGCTGGTGCCCATCCCAGTCCCATTGCACTGCTGGTGCCCATCCCAGTCCCATTCCACGGCTGGTGCCCATCCCAGTCCCATTCCACTGCTGGTGCCCATCCCAGTCCCATTCCACGGCTGGTGCCCATCCCAGTCCCATTCCACTGCTGGTGCCCATCCATCCCAGTCCCATTGCACTGCTGGTGCCCATCCATCCCAGTCCCATTGCACTGCTGGTGCCCATCCCAGTCCCATTGCACTGCTGGTGCCCATCCATCCCAGTCCCATTCCACTGCTGGTGCCCATCCCAGTCCCAATCCACTGCTGGTGCCCATCCCAGTCCTATTCCACTGCTGGTGCCATCCCTGTCCCATTCCACTGCTGGTGCCCATCCCAGTCCCATTGCACTGCTGGTGCCCATCCCAGTCCCATTGCACTGCTGGTGCCCATCCATCCCAGTCCCATTCCACTGCTGGTGCCCATCCCAGTCCCATTCCACTGCTGGTGCCCATCCATCCCAGTCCCATTGCACTGCTGGTGCCCATCCCAGTCCCATTACACTGCTGGTGCCCATCCCAGTCCGATTGCACTGCTGGTGCCCATCCATCCCAGCCCCATTCCACTGCTGGTGCCCATCCCAGTCCCATTCCACTGCTGGTGCCCATCCCAGTCCCATTGCACTGCTGGTGCCCATCCATCCCAGCCCCATTCCACTGCTGGTGCCCATCCATCCCAGTCCCATTGCACTGCTGGTGCCCATCCCAGTCCCATTCCACTGCTGGTGCCCATCCATCCCAGTCCCATTCCACTGCTGGTGCCCATCCCTGTCCCATTCCACTGCTGGTGCCCATCCCAGTCCCATTGCACTGCTGGTGCCCATCCCAGTCCTATTCCACTGCTGGTGCCCATCCCAGTCCCATTTCACTGCTGGTGCCCGTCCCAGTCCCATTGCACTGCTGGTGCCCATCCATCCCAGTCCCATTGCACTGCTGGTGCCCATCCCAGTCCCATTCCACTGCTGGTGCCCTACCATCCCAGTCCCATTGCACTGCTGGTGCCCATCCATCCCAGTCCCATTCCACTGCTGGTGCCCATCCCAGTCCCATTGCACTGCTGGTGCCCATCCCAGTCCCATTGCACTGCTGGTGCCCATCCATCCCAGTCCCATTGCACTGCTGGTGCCCATCCCAGTCCCATTCCACTGCTGGTGCCCATCCCAGTCCCATTCCACTGCTGGTGCCCATCCATCCCAGTCCCATTGCACTGCTGGTGCCCATCCCAGTCCCATTCCACTGCTGGTGCCCATCCCAGTCCCATTCCACTGCTCGTGCCCATCCATCCCAGTCCCATTGCACTGCTGGTGCCCATCCCAGTCCCATTCCACTGCTGGTGCCCATCCATCCCAGTCCCATTCCACTGCTGGTGCCCATCCCAGTCCCATTGCACTGCTGGTGCCCATCCCTGTCCCATTCCACTGCTGGTGCCCGTCCCAGTCCCATTGCACTGCTGGTGCCCATCCCAGTCCTATTCCACTGCTGGTGCCCGTCCCAGTCCCATTCCACTGCTGGTGCCCGTCCCAGTCCCATTGCACTGCTGGTGCCCATCCATCCCAGTCCCATTGCATTGCTGGTGCCCATCCCAGTCCCATTCCACTGCTGGTGCCCATCCATCCCAGTCCCATTGCACTGCTGGTGCCCATCCCAGTCCTATTCCACTGCTGGTGCCCATCCCAGTCCTATTCCACTGCTGGTGCCCGTCCCAGTCCCATTCCACTGCTGGTGCCCATCCATCCCAGTCCCATTCCACTGCTGGTGCCCATCCCAGTCCCATTCCACTGCTGGTGCCCATCCCAATCTCATTCCACTGCTGGTGCCCATCCCGGTCCCATTCCACTGCTGGTGCCCATCCATCCCAGTCCCATTCCACTGCTGGTGCCCATCCCAGTCCCATTCCACTGCTGGTGCCCATCCCAATCTCATTCCACTGCTGGTGCCCATCCCGGTCCCATTCCACTGCTGGTGCCCATCCATCCCAGTCCCATTACACTGCTGGTGCCCATCCCAGTCCCATTCCACTGCTGGTGCCCATCCCGGTCCCATTCCACTGCTGGTGCCCATCCATCCCAGTCCCATTACACTGCTGGTGCCCATCCCAGTCCCATTGCACTGCTGGAGCCCATCCCAGTCCCATTGCACTGCTGGTGCCCATCCCTGTCCCATTGCATTGCTGGTGCCCATCCCAGTCCCATTCCACTGCTGGTGCCCATCCCAGTCCCATTGCACTGCTGGTGCCCATCCCTGTCCCATTGCACTGCTGGTGCCCATCCCAGTCCCATTCCACTGCTGGTGCCCATCCCAATCTCATTCCACTGCTGGTGCCCATCCCAGTCCCATTCCACTGCTGGTGCCCATCCCAATCTCATTCCACTGCTGGTGCCCATCCCGGTCCCATTCCACGGCTGGTGCCCATCCATCCCAGTCCCATTACACTGCTGGTGCCCATCCCAGTCCCATTGCACTGCTGGTGCCCATCCCTGTCCCATTGCACTGCTGGTGCCCATCCATCCCAGTCCCATTCCACTGCTGGTGCCCATCCATCCCAGTCCCATTGCACTACTGGTGCCCATCCCTGTCCCATTGCACTGCTGGTGCCCATCCATCCCAGTCCCATTCCACTGCTGGTGCCCATCCCAGTCCCATTCCACTGCTGGTGCCCATCCATCCCAGTCCCATTCCACTGCTGGTGCCCATCCATCCCAGTCCCATTGCACTGCTGGTGCCCATCCCAGTCCCATTCCACTGCTGGTGCCCGTCCCAGTCCCATTCCACGTCTGGTGCCCATCCCAGTCCCATTGCACTGCTCGTGCCCATCCCAGTCCCATTCCACGTCTGGTGCCCATCCATCCCAGTCCCATTCCACTGCTGGTGCCCATCCCAGTCCCATTGCACTGCTGGTGCCCATCCATCCCAGTCCCATTGCACTGCTGGTGCCCATCCCAGTCCCATTGCACGGCTGGTGCCCATCTCAGTCCCATTCCACGTCTGGTGCCCATCCATCCCAGTCCCATTCCACTGCTGGTGCCCATCCCAGTCCCATTCCACTGCTGGTGCCCATCCCAGTCCCATTCCACTGCTGGTGCCCATCCCAGTCCCATTCCACTGCTGGTGCCCATCCCAGTCCCATTCCACGTCTGGTGCCCATCCATCCCAGTCCCATTCCACTGCTGGTGCCCATCCCAGTCCCATTGCACTGCTGGTGCCCATCCCAGTCCCATTGCACGGCTGGTGCCCATCCCAGTCCCATTCCACGTCTGGTGCCCATCCATCCCAGTCCCATTGCACTGCTGGTGCCCATCCCAGTCCCATTCCACTGCTGGTGCCCGTCCATCCCAGTCCCATTCCACTGCTGGTGCCCATCCATCCCAGTCCCATTCCACTGCTGGTGCCTGTCCCAGTCCCATTCCACGTCTGGTGCCCATCCCAGTCTCATTCCACTGCTGGTGCCCGTCCCCCCACCTGAAGGGCAGGGTGGCAGCAAAGTGAGTGGGAGCCGCAGCGCTTTAATTTACTTGCAAACCCCACAGGCCGTCTGAAGTCTTCCTAACTCTGAACTGACTCAGCATTTCTCTGCAGGTCCTCTGCCCTCACCACCCAATCTGCATCATCCACATGGCAATGTTTTCATTCCTGCCCCATCAGGTTCCCAGCTAAGGCGAGCCCCATGACCGGGAGGTAAGCACGTCCCCTTTTATGACACTGCGCTCTGATTTCCTAGTACAAGGCACCCCTTTAACTAATCCGAATCTGATTGTGTTTGTTGATGATTCCTACTGTAAAGATGAAAAAGGGAATTTCCAAGCTGGTTATGCCCTTACTACCCAATATGAACTACTTGGAAGGGGGAACCTCCCTGAGTCTCCATTAGCCCAAAGGGACACATTGCTAATGTTCAGCGCGTGTGCCTGTGAGGTCCTCCATGATTTTCAATGTTATGGAAACAAAGGGGTTTTCTTATGTTTATAAGGACCCCAGTAAAAAATGGGCACCAATGCCCTGGCCAGTGTGGCTCAGTTGGTTGGGTGTCATCCTGTGCACCAAAAGGGTGCTGGTTGATTTCCATTCAGGGCATATGCCTGAGTAGCAGACTCCATCCCTGATGGGTGGCTTGCAGGAGGCAACCCATGGATGTTTCCCTCTTTTTCCCTGGTCCCCTCCCACTCCTCCTCCTCCTCCTTTTCCTCCCTCCCCCCATTCCTCTATCTCTAAAAACCAATAAAAAAATCTTAAAGAATAAGGGCAACCAGTAAACAGCTATTCTCCAACCTTCTGAAAGGACTGTCCCCCACACTGAGGCTCACGCTGGAAGGACAGCGCCTGCTGCTGCAGAAAGGCCCTAGCTGACTTTCATGCACAGGCAGCAGCAACAGGACCTGTCACGGTTGTGACATGTGGATAAAGTCTCTTCTGCTTCTGCAAAAACAGGCCCAGACTTTTGCCTTACATACTTGGAATTATCACCGTTCCTATCACCCTCGACCATCAGGCAAGGTTGAGAGAACTAATGGGATCCTCAGATTTAAAATCTCTAAACTTGCTGAAGCTACTAGAAGCCTGAGCTGTTGCCCTGGGTCTTGCTGACTGTTCACAGTAGCCCCTTTGGGAAATCAACTCACTCCACATGCGATAGCCACCCGCAGACCAATGTAAATCGGTAAACGACTTTCTGCTGATTATACTGGTAAATGTTTAATGGGTTATACTACAGTCTTTCAACAGGTTAAAAAAACTTTTCCAGATTTTGACTCAGAGAATCCTGGTGGTCATGGTCTGAGACCTGGTGGCTGGGTGTTCTGGACATGCCATCCGAGGAAGACAGCCCTCGCACCCCACTGGAGCGGACCGGACTGTACCAGGTGCTGCTGACCACCAACACTGCCGCCCATCAGCAGGCCCTGAGCCTGGGCTCTCCATCTCCCAGGCTCTATCGCCAGCTGGTCCTTCCTGAACAGACGCTGGAGACCTTGGAATCAGATTGACAAGGAAGAGAAGTAGCTGACTTCGACTCAGGATACTGGATCATGACTCCATCGTTTAACCACGAAACTGTTTATTTCCCCCTTTCTTTCCTTGACTCTGGCACTGGTCTAACAATTTAATGTCCTCATCCGTATACCCCAGGCCACTGTTAAGGGGGTAACCTTTCAGACTGCTAGATTCACCATCAGATATTCTGACCTGTCCCTGATGCTAAAGACTCCCGGCTACGCCCTGTGAGCAGTTTCTCTTCTACCCCAACGTCACTGCAGACTGGGACTGACTGCACCCCTCCAGCCCCAGAAGTCTCTTATCAAGGCCAACCTTTGAGGCCAGAACACCCAGTGCCCGTTTTCTCCTTTCTCTAATGATCACTGTACTTACCCAATTCGACATAAATGCCTACGTAAGTCCTAGTACGTTCCCACCCCTATGTTCTCGTGATTATCTACACCACATCTGCCCCCAATCACAAAAAGATCTCACCGGCAGCTCCCATCTTTGCAAGGAATTTAGAACAACTTTTATTTCAGGTTAGATTGACTTCCCAAATGCGCTGGAAACCTAACCAACCCGTGGCTTGAATGGGCAAATGCAACAGTTCCTGCTAATGAATTCATTGACAATGCCAGCTTAAGGGGAATGGCTGTGCCCCAACAGGGTTTTTTTTTTGTGTGGTCATTATCATTCTCCCTGGGCCTATGAATGCCTAGATGGGTGGCACATAACCAAGCAATGCCCCTTCGGTTATTTATCTGTGCCCTCAACTGTTCACAAATGAAGTGAGATACTTTATTGGTCAGTTCCCTTGAATTTACATCATGGCGTTAGAAAAGACCTGCCAGGAGGCATTCATGACTCAGGATTTGCTTGCTTTGGCAGGGCCCTGCGTCCCTGGTTAGGAGTGAGTGTAAATGAGGTTATGGTCAGGATCCTCTCCTTAACTCTTGAAAATATTGATGAATCCACTGCTAAGACAATAGCTACCCAACAACAAAAAATTCGTAGACTCTGGATAGAGTTGTTCTTGATAGTTAAACAGCCCTTGATTATCTTTTAGCCCAGTGGTCGGCAAACTCATTAGTCAACAGAGCCAAATATCAACAGTTCAACGATTGAAATTTCTTTTGAGAGCCAAATTTTTTAAACTTAAACTTCTTCTAACGCCACTTCTTCAAAATAGACTCGCCCAGGCCGTGGTATTTTGTGGAAGAGCCACACTCAAGGGCCAAAGAGCTGCATGTGGCTTGCGAGCCGCAGTTTGCTGACCACCACGGTTTTAGCTGAAAAAGGAGTTCCTGTGCTGTAGCCAGCACACCTGCAGAGCCTGTATTAACACCTGTGGGGAAGCTAGAAGTCAGTTACATAAGATCACTGAGCAAGCCACTTGGTTTATAAGGGTGACCCCTACAATGGAGTCTTTTCTTTCCTTACTTGATTTTGAATGGTTTGGGTCTGGGGACCATGCTCTGAAGTTCACTCCAAACGTTGGAGGGAATTACCCTGCTTATAATCATAATGTTCTCCTTGATGTACTAAATTCTCCCAAAAGCTTTAAATGCATGTTCACAGCTGCTAACCACCAAGCAAATGATCTCCTGAAGATGGGAACACCGGAAAAAGATGAAGAGAATGACTGACTAAAAATTGTGAGCCTATGGTCATGAGCTGTGAATACCACACAGAGGGTATTAAAGCTATGAGAACTACAGAGCAGTAGGTGCGAGGGGCACGAGTCCCTTAAATTTAGATCACATCTCTCAGGCTGAGAATCTGATCAAAGGGGTGGGAGAGGGTTTTTTTTAAAGGAGACAATAGATCCCAATGGAGTCACTGGTACTAAGCCCCCAGTCAGCAAACCAAGACTTCATACCTAACCTGACTGCAGTTTTAGCCTCTCCGAGGAATGTAATCTTTAACCAGTTAATTTGCATTAGCTGGTCAATACTAGTGAGGCAGTCAGTCTGACAGACTCCTTCTGTCTTCCATAGGTAGATGAACTTGCCTGAGATAATCCAACCTTCGCTAGAAACGTCCTCTTTGAATAGGTGAATAAAGCCAATGAGATACTTAAACTTTCTCAGGTGATGTGTGTGTGTTTTTTTTAACACTTGCATCTCTCACTTTCCTCTCTGGGGCTCCTCTTCACCCTCTGGCACTCACAAGTCATCTGATATGTGGGCAAACCTGGAAATGAGGGAGGTCATACCCAAGGGCTTGATCAATGGACAACACCCTCTACTTCTCTACGTAAGCCAGAAGAGTCTGAGCTGCATCCTACAGTTTCTCAGAGGCTTCCCAGCAGGACGAACCCTCAGTCACCCACAGCAGTGACCAGCTCAGGGACACATCCGTGTCTTTTCATTTTGTCTGTCCCTGTTCAGTCTCCCAGTGCCAGCTCATTGGAGTCACTTCCCAGAGTGATCGTCTTTACTAGGCCTTCATATCAGGAAGAGCTCAGGCTCAGAAGGTCATGCTATTTATGTGTGGGTCTTTCCTTTTAGATTCCATCTCTCAATATAACCTACTGTTATCCTATATAATAAAAGCCTAATATGCAAGTTGTCCCCTCGGGCGGGCGGTCCTTCACTCGCTATGACATGCGCTGACCACCAGGGTGTGGCGTGGAACATGGTGGGTGTCAGTGATGAGGTGCTGGCAGTGGGTGGTAGTGAAGGTGCTGCTGGTTCTGATGGGCCCTGATGATAACAGGACTGCAGTGCGATGGTGGAGCAGGTGAGCAGGAGGTGCCAGGCCAAGGCGTGTGCAAGCAGGGGCCTGATTGCCCTGCAGATGGCGACCAGCAATGGGGGGGTGGGCCTGCTGCCCGGCTCCTAGGTGCTAAGGGAGTTGTGCAGGGGGCCCAGCCCTGATCGATTGCCCCACAGGCAGGATGGTGGAGCAGATGAAGGGGCAGTGCCAGGCCATGGTGGGGTGTCAAGCAGAGCTGCGGTTCTGCAAGGCTGGGAGCACGAGCTGGGGTTGTGAGCCTGGGGGCCCAAACTGGGGCCCGATCCCTGTAGGTCACCCCAAGGGACCCCACCCATGCCCGAATTTGTGCACTGGGCCTCTAGTATATATCTTATCTAATAATGAGGGAATATGGTAATTGACCCTCATGCCATAGCAAGCATGGTGGCACCCACAGCCAATAAGGAGGGGATATGCTAATTGACTCCCCCGCCCTCAAAGATGGCGGTGCCCACAGCCATAGATGGCGTTGCCCAGTCCCCTCAACCCCCAGCTGCCCAGGTGTGGCCCAAGGCACAGGCAAGCCTTGCATGGTGGCTGCCCAGCTGCCCAGGGCCATCTGAGGCTCAGGTAACCAGGGCCGGCCAATGCTTGCGTCGCCGGTAGTGGCAGCAGCAGAGGTGTGATGGAGCGTTGTCTTCCCCTGATTGCCAGTTGTCTTTCACCCCTAGAGCTCCCAGACTGTGAGAGGGGGCAGGCCGGGCTGAGGGACGCCCCCCTCCAAGTGCATGAATTTTCATGCACTGGGCCTCTAGTATATATATAAGTCTGATATATATAAAGTTATAAAGAATCCTTTTCTTTATTGCTCCTTCAAGTTAAGAAGCTTCAATCATCAGATTACCCCAGTTTCTCTTAGAACAACATCTAAGAGATCCTCCATAGCTGATAGAGAAAAGAGCTTACATTTTTCAAGTTGGAAGTTGTCATTTGGAGGGTTGCAATGAACTTCTGTATTTTAGAATGCAGGCTGTTCTTTAATGCCAGAAACAACATTTTGATGAATCTTTTAGTGATATTAATGCACCTACCACCCCATTATGGTATGATGCTAAGTAAAGGAAATGAACAAACAAAACAAAGCAAATTGATTGATAGATGCAGAAAACAGATTGGTGGTTATAAGAGGGGAAGTGGTCAGGAGGAGAACAAAATGGATAAATTTAGGTCAATTGTATGGTGACAGATGGAAACTAGACCTTTGGTGGTACCATGCTATAGTGTATACAGATGTTGAATTATAATGTTGTACCTCTGAAACTTATCCTAGTATAATGTTATAAACCCATGTTATCTCAATTAAAAAAAGCCCTTGCCATTCTGCGGATGGGGGGAAAGTGGGTATATACAAAGTAACAGTGGACATTAAAGGATAATAAATTTTATTATTAAATGTCATTAGAGAATATCTGTAATTGGGGGTCCTTTAAATTAGTCTCTCTACTTATGTATGTTTTTGATATTTTTCTTAATATAAATTTTTATAAGTGCAAAACTTTTAAAAGAAATTATAAAAATTTATTGAAGATATTAAGAAGGACTAAAAGGAGAGATATACCTTGTTTATAGGTCGAAAGACTCAATAGTGTAAAATAAATAGTTCTAGTTCTCCTCCAGTTCAGCCCCAGTAGAACTGGCCCCGGTGATTTCTGCAAGTTTTGCCAGCATTCCAGTGGGGACTTCCTATCCCAGGCAGCAGTTCTGCTAACCAGCCTCTTCCTCCTCCTCACTGGGAACAGTTTCTCAGTGCAACCCAGAGAATGTCACCATCGAGTTGGCTGCAACCACACTCCTCCAGTGAGGCCTGAACCATCTTGGGTCCAGGGCCTCCTTCCAAGTTGGTTTGTTCCTTAGATATTCTCCTTCAGCCCTGGGGTATTCTTTTGAGTTGTCTTTTATGTCCTTTTAGTTGCAAATTCCTTATAAGTAATTAATAATTTTTTATGTTGTGTAGTCCCTGTTAACATTGCTATGTGATTTGTGTCTTCTAAGTGGGGCTGATTGATACACTAATAAAAGTAAAATTGAGCTTGTACATATGTAATTTGTATGACCAGCTATTGTGTGTGTGTGTGTTTGTGTGTGTAGATATGTGTGTGTTTGTGTGTGTGTGTGTGTGTGTGTGTGAGAGAGAGAGAGAGAGAGAGAGAGAGAGAGAGAGAGAAAGAGAGAAAAAGAGAGAGAGGAACTTGCACATGTGTGGCAAGTACAGATACAACAATATTCATAGCAATGTTTAGCACAATCTAAAACAGAGCAAATCCAACAGGAGACAGCTTGGCTGTGCAATGGAAGAGAAAGAGAAAAGTCATAGGTATCTCCAAGGTTTTTAATGTGAACAACTGGAAGATAAGAGTTGCCATCTCTTGAGATAGGCAAGCTTGACATTGAAGATAGTATCAGACATTGGTTTCAGATATATTATGAGGCACCCAAATGGAGGTGTCAAGCAGGCAGTTGGATATGCAAGTCTGGATGACTAGCCTGGGTTGGTGTACATTTGGGGGAGTCTTCAGCATACAGAGTCCCCACAGTCAAGAGACTGGGTAATATCACAGACAAGGGTGACATTGGGCACGTCTTGGATGACTGCTGTAGTCTCACTCCCCCTTCCTCAGTCGTCATGCCGACCCTCTATCTCCACCGCCAGAAGGTCACCGTTCAGCGTGCAGTGACCTTGTAAAAGCATAATTCCGATGCCGGGACTTCGTTGTCTCAGTCTCTTCAATGGCTTCCTGTTGTTTCTGGACTGAAGCCCCAACTCCTCAGCAGAGCTCTGGCTGGTCCCCACACCTCCACCGCTCGCCATTCTTCTCTCCTGTCCTCTGCACACCGGCCCCTACTGGGTTGTGTTATGTATTCCCCAGACTCATGGATCTTTCCCATTTCCCTGCATCTGTACTAGCTGCCCCTCCTGCCGGGAGGGAAACCTCATCTTTGCCGGTTCCGTCTTTTCATTCAAATTTCAGCTCCAAGGGCCCATCTCTACAGAATTCCTTCCTGAACACTCCCTGGGCTATTTGATCACTAGTCACCCTAGCAGGACACTCATAGCACTTTTTGTGCCACTGATGTCTGCCAGCCTATGAGCTCTCTGCCTATCATCTGTCCCCCCTTCGAGGCTCTCAGCTCCCCCAGGCCGTGGCCCAGGCTTCTCTCCATGGTATGTTCCCAACGAGCGGACTGCTATGCCACCTGGCAGGCAGTCATACGTGTTTTCTGAATAAACGTCTTACAGGATATTGCATTCTTTTTAGCTTCCAAATCAGGGCGAGAACCTTGAGCTGCCATTTTCATTTCGTCCACACTTTATCTCTCTTCACGTCCTTCCACTCCTTCACCAGCTCCCCCACGGTCACAAGAGCCTAACAGTGCTCTAAAGATATTAGAAAGAATACTTTATTCCCAAGCCTGTGAATCGGAGGATTGTGCAAAGAAGTCACTCTAATCTAAAGTGGAACACGGTGGAACTCACCCAGGGACACCAGAAGGTGCCTGACCCGCCTCCTCAGCAGCTGCGCCCTAGGAGGCCCGGCGGGTCTGCGAGGCCTGGGAGCCCGAGCTGCGGTGCGATCATGGGGGAGGCCCTGGAGCTCGTCTTCATTCCCGTAGGGCTGCTGGTGTGCCTGGTCTACCTGGTAAAGTGGGCGAGATTCTGCAGATGTATTTTCCTGCACTTCTGGAAAGTTCTGCCAAGGTCTTTCTTGAAGTCAATGGGACAGTGGGCAGGTAAAGAAAGCGCTCCGCCTCTTGGGTTTTGTTGTTCCTGCTTATTATTATTTGTGTCTCAAAAGGCATTCTGCATCTTTCTTCCTTTGAGCAAAGATGGAATTCCTTTGGGTGATTTTAAGTTGGGCGGAGGAGGAGGGTGTCTAGAAAGCATGAGTAAAATTAGAATTGTTGGGCCAACAAGATGGGGTCTGCGGAGAGTAGTTGGGGGCCGGGGGAGACTGTGTCCACCGCCCACGTGCTTGTCCGCGGTCCCCACTAGCTGCACTTTCTTCCTTGGGGAGTTTCTGATGATACAAATATAAATGCTGCAGACGCTCCGCATCCTCCTCTCCAGATTGCCAGAAGCCCAGAGTGCCTCCGTGTTGTTACAGGGTGTCTCAATAGTCTGAAATCCAAATAGTTTTAATGCACTTTATTACAAAATTTTCCCCGAGCCCTTTTGGGAAGTGAGTGTATTACAAAATCCAGGCAACAAAGATCTCTGTGGAGACACCTTTGGAAGATAGGATCTGGGTCTGGTGTGTGTCCCAAGTAGGCTAATTGCTGCCTCCTAAGTGGACTTGTTCCTGGGACTGCTGGGATTCCAGCCCACGTCTGGGTGTAAGGTAAAGAGCGCGAGGCTGTGGTTTCACGTTACATTTCCAACTTGGGCACCAAGAAATCCAATGGCCCAGAAAAAAAATGTAAGGAGCTTTAGAAATACCATGCCAAGCTAAATAGGAGAAATCGTAAGCAACTTCACAGGGCTGCCTGATGAAATACAGGATTCTCAGTTACATTTGAATTTCAGATAAACAAGTAAATTTTTAGTGTGTGACATCCCAAATGCTGTGTGAGACATATTTATACTAAAGAAAATATTCGTTGTTTACCTGAAAATCAAATTTAACTGGGCATCTCGCCTCCTTATTTGCTAAAGTGGCAATCTTACAACTTTAGCAATGGAAAAAGAAAAATTTACGATATGAAAATTATTAGGAGTGGAAATGGGTTTTGAACTGTGGCATGTTCCATTTGCAGTATGTGTGAATGCTCCCTTGCTCCTGGGCTACACGCTGGGTCCATGAACTTGCTAGGTGCTCGACCTTGAGGGTCTAGACCCACATGCTCTGCTCTTACAGTTGCAAATGCCCATGCCTGAGGGGGCTTCGAACTCTGTACAAGTGCTGCCCATCAGTGCTGGGCAAAGCCCCTCTGAGAACGCTCATTCCAAAAAAGCTCACATGAGGCCAGAGACTTAGCATTTGTTGACTCAAAAAACATAATCTTAACCTGTCTTTTGAATCAGTCTTGAATAGTGTTATAATTAGCAGGAGTAAAATGTTCTTGGGCATAGGCAGATATCAGGGAGATAATATAGCTCAAATGGGGGGGGGGGGGGTAAGAGAAGATCTAGTTACTAGAGACTGAAATGTCAAGTCCTCGGGGCCCTGTGGTTGATTGGCTAATTATGTCAGTGGTAAATCTTAATAGACTTGTGGCCCCAAAGTCAGCCAGCCTGTGTTTAAATCCATCATCATCACTTTGGGCAGTATGACCTTGAACAAGTTAAGAATGTCCTCTCTCTTGGCTTCTGATCTATAAGAATAATGATGGTCCCTACTTTAGGGCTTGTTTTGAATATTGAGATGAGGAATCTAAAACACTTGAAACAGTGCCTGGCAGAAAGGAAGCACTCGGTAGATGCCAGCCATTTACTGATGCCATTATCTTAACTATAGTACAGGCCTGGTCCTGGGTGATTTCTAATATCCCCGTGAGAGAGGGGAAGTGGTGAAGATAGCCCTGGTACTTCTAGTAAGAGGGACAGGTAACGTGCCTGGATTCGCTTAGAAGTACCTGATGCAACAGATGATACCATTAGCAGTGACTGAGCTCCGGGTGCCTCTGCCAGGGTGCTGCTGGGAGCGAGCACGGCTGGGTCTGCTCTCACCTACCAGTGAGGATTAGAAGGCCCAACTGCTGGTTATATGGGAATCAATAAGGCCACTGAGCACTGACTCTTCACGCCCCTTCATTTTATTTCAGCCCCTTTTTGCATTTCTGTATTTTCCTCTTTAAGTTCCCTGCCTTCCATGGGCGTTGATTGCCGCTGATCTGTGGGGGAGGAGAGGGGAAGGGGGGAGAATGGACTTTTAGGAGGAACCTTGAAATGTCCGTACAGTGACAGCTGGCTGTGGGTAGGGAGATAGCAGGGTGCATTGCTTGCCCTTGATGATTTAAGGCTTAGAAATGCCTAACCCTTATGGGGTCTGAAGGAATGTCCCCTGGCTGGGGGGCTTTGTTTCATTGTGGAGTGTGTTTTCATGGCCTCACCAATCCCTCAAAAAGGAAAAAAAAAGTTTCATTGTGAACGTTTAGTGAGGGAAGTTGAGGGCTGGAAACTTCCCAGTGGAGTGCTGCTTTGATATATTTTTTAAAAAAATGTTTTTATTGATTTCGGAGAGGGAGAGAGAGAGAGGTAGAAACATCAATGATGAGAGAGAATTATTGATTGGCTGCCTCTTGCAGCCCACAACCAGGACATGTGCCTTTGACTGGAATCAAACCCGGGACCCTTCAGTCTGCAGGCCTACACTCTATCCACTGAGCCAAACCGGCTAGGGCTGCTTTGGAATAGTAAGTGTCCTAGAGAGGTGGCCTGCAGGAACACATGGCCAGCTGGAGAGAGGACTTGGAAGGTCAATTCTTTCCCTTGAAACCATTTCTGCTTTTTGCAGTGATCACTGGAGCAGGAGACGGGATTGGGAAAGCTTATTCGTTTGAGGTGAGTCGTGTTCTTGACCTTCTCTGCCTCTTGTATTGAGCACATTATAAAGCAACAGACATTCATTATGAAGGGAAATATTTTCTCTAAAAAAGGAAATTTGAAAGTCTTAATCTCACTCCCTGGATACCTTTAAAAAATGCAATGATATTCAAAGGTGGCAGTATCTCCCCTTTGGAGTTGTTTTACAAATATAGGGACATTGCTATTATCTAGTGTAATTGTACCACAAGCATCATATACTTCAGCACAATTTCAAAAAAGTATAAACTACTTTTCTTTTATATATCCTTTACATTATGGTTAGGGCATATATTGGTTTAAACATTATTTGTGTAGGCAGAACATATTATCTATGACTTTAATTCCAAGAAGATAAATGGGCATTAAAACTATGATATAAAGAGAGGATCTGATCAGGCTGAGTCACTGGAATATTAGCGTCTTTCATTATTTCTCTCCAGGCTTCTTGTTGCTCTGCAGATAGATCCATAGATAGATTGATTGATCCATAGACAGATACCTAGGGAATAGATGGGTACTTTTCAAAATACTTTTATAGCATATGCAATCTTACATGCTATTATTACTGTACTAGAGGCCCGGTGCATGAAATTCGTGCACGGAGGGGGGTTGTCCCTCAGCCCAGCCTGTACCCTCTCCAATATGGGACCCCTAGAGGGATGTCCGACTGCCCGTTTAGGCCCGATCCCACCGGGCAGTCAGACATCCCTCTCACAATCCAGGACTGCTGGCTCCCAACTGCTTGCCTGCCTGCCTTCCTGATTGCCCCTAACCGCTTCTGCCTGCCAGCCTGATCACCCCCTAACCACTCTGCTGCCGGCCTGTTTGCCCCCAACTTCCCTCCTCTGCCGGCCTGGTCACCCCTAACTGCCCTCTCCTGCAGGGTTGATCACCTCCAACTGCCCTCCCTTGCAGGCCTGGTCCCTCTCAACTGCCCTCCCTTGCAGGCCGGGTGCCTCCCAACTGCCCTCTCCTGCTGGTCATCTTGTGGTGGCCATCCTGTGTCCACATGGGGGCAGGATCTTTGACCACATGGGGGCAGCTATATTGTGTGTTGCAGTGATGATCAATCTGCATATTACTCTTTTATTAGATAGGATAGAGGCCTGGTACAGGGGTGGGGGCCAGCTGGTTTTCCCTGAAGGGCGTCCCAGATCAGGTGGGGGTTCCCTTGGGGTGTGGGGCGGCCTGTGGTGGTTTGCAGGCCAGCCATGCCCCCTGGCAACCCAAGTGGAGGCCCTGGTATCTGGAATTTATTTTCTTTCTATAATTGAAACTTTGTAGCCTGGAGTGGAGCCAAGCCTGGGGCTCCCTCCGAGGCCAGCAGCCATTTGTGTTGGGGTTATAATTGAAACTTTGTTGCCTTAAGGGTTTGGGCCCAGCCAGGGTGTGCAGAAAGCTTTGCTTCCCCTGTTGCCAGCGGCAACCCTGGCCTGCTCTCTCAAGCTCCATTCTGCCGCCATTTGTTTGAATTTTTTTACCTTCTATAATTGAAACTTTGTAGCTTGAGTGGAGGCTTAGGCCTGGCAAGGGCAGGTGGAAAGCTTGGCTTCCTCTGTTACCTAGGAAACCTTGCTCTCTGTGGCTGTAGCCATCTTGGTTTGGATTAATTTGCATACTCGCTCTGATCGGATGGTGGGCGTGGCTTGTGGGTGTGTCGGAGGTATGGTCAATTTGCATATTTGTCTATTATTAGATAGGATTGTTACAAATTCCATTTATAAAGTATTGTTTCCGGGAATTCCTATGTATTTTATTTCTTATTAGTGTCATTACACTGAACAATGTAAAATACAAAAGAAGAAATAGAATCTTAGGAATTATGAGGATGACTGTTAAAAGATCAGTGACACCTTAAAAATAGAATCAAATGCACTTGCGTTGTGAAAACTACATCCTACAGCAGTGCGGTATCCAAGTGTGTTCTTGTCCCCGAAGCCTTCATCATGACAGATACTAAACACCTGTGTGAGAGGCCAGTGCAAGGTGTATGGGCGGCACTTGGTAGACACTTTTGGGACTTTAACAAACCTAAACTCTTCCAGTTAGAAAAGCTCTTGGTGCTGGTCTTTTGGAACTGCCCCGCCCCACCCTTTATCCTCTGGCGATAAGTTCTTGGGCACAGACGTTCTGCTTCAGCTCTTTGCTCCTATCCTAACTCGTAATAACAACTTTCTGATGACCAGTGGTGCTCAATGCTCCGCAGGTGAGTGGTCATATTTGAGTGTTGAGGTTGGGGAGACTGTTCAGCAACCACTTTCCAAAGTCTTGTGTCTTCCGTTCCCCAAATCAGAAGGAAAATTTTTCCAGCTGTTTGCATTAAAGCCGTATCACCTTTTATATAACCATTTCCACCTTACACCAGGTTTCTGGAAAGGGCCTGATCCCTCATCCAAAAAATCCACGGCCACCCCTCTCATTCTCTGCATTGCCAAGAAATGTAGGTCCTTTATGATTTTCCAGATTCTTTCCTCAAATTCATGCTGACTTGGCCTGCTTGTGGTGCCCTTGATGGCTTGAGACTCAGATACTTGTCTTTCTGTAGAGGAGACCTGTATGGACACTCTCCTTAGCATTTGTTTTTTTACTGTTTCCAAAAGCAGTGGCCTGGGGTTAGGAGCTGTGGGTCCAGCCCTCACTCTGGCACTCACTGTCTGGAGACTTTGGACAAGTTACCCATTTCTGGGCTTCTAGTCTTTACCAGCACAAGAGACACCTCCTAAGAGCCTTCAAGTTGTAAATTCTGTTTCTATCCTAGACTAATTCTTGCTTTGCTCTTCTCCTTGTATAACCCTTTCCTTTGTTCTCTTTTGTTCTTTTCTAAGGCTGTTAGACAGTTTTCTGGACTTCCTACCTTCCCTCATGCAGGCTTTTCTCCTTCCAGAGAGCCTGCTCTTGCTCCCTGGTAAGTGCTACTCCAAGGAGAGCAGTGCGGAGACTGGGGTGCTGTGGACTGATGGCTAGGAGCCCCAAACTGGGAATCGGTTAGACATCTTTGTGTCAAACCCTGCCTTCCATGCTCCCTGCAGGATCTCCACAGCAATAAGCTGGAGGTGATGGCAATCCCACTGGGCTTTTTAAAGGTTAAATGGGAAAATGGATGATGATGAGGAGGAAATGGACATGCTAATTACATGTTTTGCACAGAGTAAGCTCTTCAAGGTTAGCCACTGCTATTATTGGGTGTTTAAACTGTTTTCTTTACCACATATTCCTTTTTTTTTTTAAAGGAGGAGGAGGAAATGGACTGTACTTACCATATTTTTACTCTTTCCATTGTTCTTCCTCCCTGATGCTCCAAATATATCCTCTCTAATAAAATGGTAATATGCAAATTAACCATCACTCCGCTACATAAGCCACACCCACCAGCCAAGCCACGCCCACCAGCCAATCAGGGCGAGTATGCAAATTAACCCCAATCCCAGATGGCTACAGCCACAGAGAGCAAGGTTTCCTAGGTAACAGAGGAAGCCAAGGTTTCCATAGCTGTTGCAGGCCTAAGCCTCCACTCAAGCTACAAAGTTTCAATTATAGAAGGTAAACAAATTCAAACAAATGGCGGCAGAATGGAGCTTGAGAGAGCAGGCCAGGGTTGCCGGCGGCAACAGGGGAAGCAAAGCTTTCCGCACACCCTGGCCGGGCTCACCCGCTTAAGGCAACAAAGTTTCAATTGTAGAAGGTGAATTAACTGCCACAGAAATGGCTGCTGCCGCCCCGGAGGGAGCAGCAGGCTTGGCTCCGCTCCAGGCTACAAAGTTTCAATTGTAGAAGGAAAATAAATCCCAGATACCAGGGCCTCTGCTTGGGTTGCCAGGGGGCGTGGCCGGCCTGCAAACCACCACAGGCCCCTCGCTCAGGCCGCCCCACGCCCCAAGGGAACCCCACCCTGATCTGGGACACCCTTCAGGGCAAACCAGCTGGCTCCCACCCGTGCACCAGGCCTCTATCTTATCTAATAAAAGAGTAATATACAGATTGATCATCACTGCAACACACAATATAGCTGCCCCCATGTGGTCAAAGATCCTGCCCCCATGTGGACACAAGATGGCCACTACAAGATGGCCAGCAGGAGAGGGCAGTTGGGAGGCACCCGGCCTGCAAGGGAGGGCAGTTGAGAGGGACCAGGCTTGCAAGGGAGGGCAGTTGGAGGTGATCAACCCTGCAGGAGAGGGCAGTTAGGGGTGACCAGGCTGGCAGAGGAGGGAAGTTGGGGGCAAACAGGCTGGCAGGGGGGCAGTTAAGCATCAACCAGGCTGGCAGCGGAGTGGTTAGGGGGTGATCAGGCTGGCAGGCAGAAGCGGTTAGGGGCAATCAGGAAGGCAGGCAGGCAAGCAGTTGGGAGCCAGCAGTCCTGGATTGTGAGAGGGATGTCCGACTGCCCGTTTAGGCCCGATCCCAGGATCGGGCCTAAACGGGCAGTCGGACATCCCTCCAGGAGTCTCAGATTGGAGAGGGTACAGGCTGGGCTGAGGGACAACCCCCTGCCGTGCACGAATTTCGTGCACCGGGCTTCTAGTATATATATAAAAACAAAAGGGTAATTATGCTAATTAGACTGAGCGTCTTCCCAATGTCATTCTGGACAACCTTCCTGATGAAGCCGAGGCCAGAGGGAAGCCAGCCCGGGTCCCGGGTGCCTGTGGGCAGCCAGAGGAGGGAAGCAGCCCAGGTCCTGGGTGCCAGTCGGCGGCCAGAGGAGGGAAGCCCAGGTCCTGGGTGCCGGAGGGAAGCCAGTGCAGTGCCTGGGGAAGGAAGGCCTACTCTTGCACGAATTTTCGTGTATCCGGCCTCTAGTATATATATATATTTCAGAGAGGTGGGAAGAGGGAGAAAGAGATAGGAACATCAATGATGAGAGAGAATCATTGATTGGCTGCCTTCTGTACACGCCACACTGGGGATCAAGCCCACAACCCAGGTATGTGCCCCTCACTAGGGATTGAGCCATGATCTCTTGGTTCATAGGTTGACGCTCAACCACTGAGCCATGCAGGCCAGGCCCAAGAATCTTTCTTTTGTTATTTCCTTTCTATTAAGAGAACGTCTTTAGCTAAAGAAAAGTCTTCTGGTGACAAATTCTCTTTGTTTTCTTTCATGAGAGAATGTCTTGACTTCCCCTTTGTTCCTGAAGGGTACTTTTGCTGGATAATTTATGGTTGACAGTTCGTTCTTTCAGCACTTGAAAAATGTGGTGCCACTCACTTCTGGCCTCATAGTCTCTGATGAGTCTGATGTCATTCAAATTGTTTTTCCCTTTAAGGAAGGCGTTGTTTCTCTCTCTCACTGTTTTGAAGATTTTTTTCTTTGTCTTCAGAAGTTTAGTTATGATGTTGCTTGGTGTGAATTTCTTTGGGTTTATCTTGTTTGAGGTTCACATAGCCTCTTGAATATGTAAGTTTACATCTTTTCACAAATTTGGAAAATTTTCATTCAGTATATCTTCAAATAGTTTTTCTGCCCTCCCCTCTTCTTCTGATTACAATGACATGGATGTTAGATCTTTATTATAAGTGTCTGAGATGCTGTTCATGTTTTTTTCTTAGTGATTCTTCTCTGTTGTTTTGATGGGTAATTTCTATTGTTTTACCTTTAAGTTCACGAATTCTTTCCTTGGTCCTCTCCATTCTGCTATTGAGCCCATTCATCAAATTTTTAATTTTGGTTATTGCATTTTTCAGTTCTAAAATTTCCATTTTGTTCTTTTCTCATATCTTCTATTTATTTGCTCAAACTTGGTATTTTCCATGGGCTTTAATTGTGTTCATCCTTGCCCATTAAAGCATTTTTCTGATGGCTGCTTTAAAATCTAGTCATATATTTCCAACATCTGTGCCACTTCAATGTTGGCATCTGTTGATGATTTTTATTTCACTCAGATCGAGATCTTCCTGGTTCTTGATGCGACGAGTGACTTTTGATAGAATTTTGGACATTTCTGATTTTATGTTAGAGGCTCTGGATGGTATTCAATCTTCTGTTTCAGGTCTATGCCAGCATTGCTTCAGCAGGGGTGGGCCGACTTGTGCCCACAGGTGAGAGGGAGGCCAGTCTCCCACGTGGTCTTCATTAGCACGTGCTGCTGCCTCCTTCCTGTTGGCTGGGGTCCGGGTGACTCCATTAGGTCAGTCTGGATGGGAGGGACAAGAGGGCCCCCTCACTGCTCCCAGGAAGCTCCAGTGGCGCTTGGGGAAGGGGCCTCCTTAGCATGGGGTGTGTGTGTGTGTGTGTGTGTGTGTGTGTGTGTGTGTGTGTGTGTGTGTGATGGTGCAAGTCCTGTCCTCTCTGCCTTCCTGTTACCTCCCAGGAGAAGGGAGGGAGGGAGAGGGAGCCGTGGCACTGCAGGTGGGGGTAGAAGTTCAGGTTCTGCTGACGTTGGGGTGGGGGTGGGGTGGCTGGGATGAAAGTCCCTGCTCTGTCCTTGGCGCCTCTGATGCCGGCCTGGCTGGGGGGGGGGGGGAGGGGTGGCCACTGTACAGCAGCCTCACCGGACGGAGGTCTCGGCTCAGCACTCAGCCTTTGCAGGGAGGTGGGGTGGACCAGGAGGGACCATGGTTGTTGTTTTTAGTTGTTTACCTGGAGTAAAGCAGTTTTTGTGTAAAGTTTTCTGTCCTGTGGTTAGAGAGAGCGGGCTTCTGCTGGATATTTCTCTCGCCCCCGTGGGTGTTTCCGAATGGACAGCATATTCCAGCAGTGGGTTGGGGATAGCCGAGGCCTCTCGCTGATCTGCTGCTCACCTTTTGGAATCTTCTTATGTTTCTTTTATGGATTCTGTCAGGCTGCATTCTAGTCGCACTGAATGGTAGCAATGGGGGAAAGTACTTCTCATCTCACTGCAAGCGATTAGATTCATACTAGTGGTCCAGTGCATGAAATTCGTGCACAGGGTGGGGGGGAGGTTTCTCTCAGCCCAGCCTGCACCCTCTCCAATCTGAGACCCCTTGGTTTACAGGGATCGGATGTGCCCACAACGATCCCTGTTTACAGGGATCAGGCCTAAACCGGCAGTCGGACATCCCTCTCATAATCTGTGACTGCTGGCTCCTAACTGCTCACCTGCCTGCCTGCCTGATTGCCCCTAACCACTCTTCCTGCCGGCCTGCTTGCCCCCAACTACCCCCCGCCAGCCTGATTACCCCCAACTATCCCCCGTGACAGTGTGCTCACCCCCAACTGCCCCCCTGCTGGCCTGCTCACTCCAAACTGTCCTCCCCCCCCCCCCCGCTGTCCTGATCACCTCCAACTGACCCCCACTGACATCCTGCTCGCCCCCAACTGGCCCCCTACTGGTCTGCTTAACCCCAACGGCCCCGCCCCCCACCAGCCTGATCACTCACAACTGCCGTCCCATTCTGGCCTGATCACCCACAACTGCCCTCCCTTCTTGGCCTCTAACTGCCTCTACCTCGGCCCCACCACCATGGCTTTGTCCAGAAGAACATCCGAAAGGTCTCCTGGAAGGTCTCCCAGTCTAATTAGCATATTACCCTTTTATTAGTATAGATAGAGGCCTGGTACATGGGTGGGGGCCGGCTGGTTTGCCCTGAAGGGTGTCCCGGATCAGAGTGGGGGTTCCCTTGGTGCATAGGAAGGCCTGGGCGAGAGGCCTGTGGTGGTTTGCAGGATGGCCATGCCCCCATGGGGTGAGGGTCCCCGCTGGGGAGGCGTGGCCAGCCTGGGTGAGGGGCTGAGGGCTGTTTTCAAGCTGGCCAAGCCCCCAGCGGGGACCCTCACCCCATGGGGATATGGCCAGCCTGGGTAAGGGGCTGAGGGCTGTTTTCAGGCTGGCCATGCCCCCTGGAGACCCAGGCTCCCAGCCCCTCCATTTTTCCTTTTTTTTTTTCAGCGCCTCCTTGAGCGGAGGCCAGGGCCGGCTGCAAGCAGGTATCTGGGATTTATTTATCTTCTATAATTGAAACTTTGTAGCCTTGAGTGGAGGCCAGGGCCAGCCAGGGTGGGTGGGAAGCTTGGCTTCCTCCATCGCCGGGGTCAACTCAAGCCTCCTGCTCACTCCAGCTCCGTGGCCGTCACCATCTTTGTTGGGATAATTTGCATACTTGCTCCTGATTGACTGGTGAGAGTAATGGAGGTGCGGTCAATTTGCATGTTTCTCTTTTATTAGGTAGATTTTTAAAAATATATTTTTATTGATTTTTTACAGAGAGGAAGGGAGAGGGATAGAGAATTAAAAACATCCATGAGAGAGAAACATAGATCAGCTGCCTCCTGCACACCCTCTACTGGGGATGTGCCCACAACCAAGGTACATGCCCTTGACTGGAATCAAACCTGGGACCCTTCAGTCCACAGGCCAATGCTCTAGTCACTGAGCCAAACAAGTCAGAGCTATGTATATATTTTTAATTCAAAAATGAATTTTTAATTCTAAAGGAAAACAGCAAAAAAGCCATCATCTCTTCCCCCATGTCATTCCTGTTAAAGATAAGTAATGCAGGCATAAAGTTAGAAAAGTAAGTACCCTAGAAAGGCATAAAAAGAGAAATAAAGGCCTCTCGTCACTCCTGCCCGCATCCTGCCCTTCTCTGTCACCAGTGTTCAAAATGTCTTGCGATTTCTGCCAGGAAAGGTAGATGCCACAGTTCCATCCATACTTCTCCGTGGGAAGGGGTGCTGACAGATGGTGAGGACTGGCTGTGGAGACAGAGACCAGTGGCAATCCCGATTTTCCTGATGAGCAGGTGGCTGTGCTCAGGTTCCTTCTGCCTCGCCTTGTGGGCCTTTGCTCTGGTCTTCAAAGCTGGAGCGGGGACATGAGCACGCCTGTGTCCTGAGAGCCCGCAGACAGAACTCAGTCCTGTGGCCACGCCGGGCACGCAAGGCCAGGCGTCACTTCACCTCCTGCCCATGAAGACATAGGCCGGGTGTTAGAGGCCCCCTAGCAGTGTGCAGCGTGCGCACCTGTACGTTTAGTTCTTGCCCATGGCAGCGCTAATGGAGTCCTGCTTTACACAGCCTGCTCTCAACTTTGCTTTATTCCTTTACTAATCCAGGGTGGAGCTCTTGCCTCAGCAAAGTCATACAGACGCCTGCGTCCTTGTTAATGACCTTGGGCCTCTTCCATCCAGGGTGTGCCTTGTCTCTTTTATCAGCTTCTTAGGGATGGGCACTGAGGTTTTTCATTTTAGTTTTTACAAACTATGTTTAAGATACACCCTTGAACACATACACACTCACATATACATCCCTGTCGGTAAGATAGCTGGCTCCTGGGTATGTGCACTGAAATATTGGCTACCATTGCCAAATTGTTCTCTACATGGCAGAACCAATTTTCATCCATTCCGCATTACTATACATTTTAATATTTATGTAAAGTATGCATTTAATATAACTTAAAATATTGTACATTTTACTTCTTGTCACTCTGGTGTATGTAAGAAAACCTGTACTCTTGGCTGTTAATGCCCAGAGAATGGTAGAAGCAAAATGCATGACTAAGACTGTCTGGTTTTATGCCTCCACATCTGGGCAGCTCTAGTGCCACCCAAACATCTGGGATGGCATAGATGTGGGCACTGCTCCCAGCTCTAGGGTGGCAGGCAAGGGCAGTCAGACTTCTTCTCAAGACAGCTCTCCTGGAAGCTAAGGGAACGGCCCAGAGTGGGGCCTTGGAGTAAATTCACTTTCCAGCTCTGCTTCAGACCAGCCCAAGAAAAATAAGTGCCTTCCCTACTCTTGACTGTCAGCACACACTTACTTGGCAATGTATGATGGTGCCTTATGCACTCTCAGCAAGGAAATTCTTCTTCCTAATGTTTAAATTACTCGAGTCTAAATTATTCCAGCTGCACTCTCAGCTTCTCCTCTTTCATCTTGCCTTAAATGAAAACAGTAGCTTTTAATTATTTTTATGTTCCCCTGGATTCATTGCTTTGTTCCTGGGTGGCTTGCCTTCAACCCTATGATTTCTGATTCACGTTTTGATTATCC